>NC_064617.1:758647701-759897701 GCF_023898315.1 Schistocerca nitens | reverse complement strand
TCATATACCCATTAGATAAAAACTGGTTTATAGTGATATAATTGAGCATACAGCATAGCATGACAGAAAACGTATTATGTCAAAAAATATAGACAGCGTTCAGATGCAAAAATGTACAGAGAATATCATAATGCAGCAGCAAACAATGTAAAAATAGTCACGATGTTGAGATATCATAGGGCAAAATGTCAAAGTCAACTGGTGTTTGCTATATCTTAACTATTTCATAATGCATACAAACAAACAGGAAAACAATCATACATACACTCCTGGAAATGGAAAAAAGAACACATTGACACCGGTGTGTCAGACCCACCATACTTGCTCCGGACACTGCGAGAGGGCTGTACAAGCAATGATCACACGCACGGCACAGCGGACACACCAGGAACCGCGGTGTTGGCCGTCGAATGGCGCTAGCTGCGCAGCATTTGTGCACCGCCGCCGTCAGTGTCAGCCAGTTTGCCGTGGCATACGGAGCTCCATCGCAGTCTTTAACACTGGTAGCATGCCGCGACAGCGTGGACGTGAACCGTATGTGCAGTTGACGGACTTTGAGCGAGGGCGTATAGTGGGCATGCGGGAGGCCGGGTGGACGTACCGCCGAATTGCTCAACACGTGGGGCGTGAGGTCTCCACAGTACATCGATGTTGTCGCCAGTGGTCGGCGGAAGGTGCACGTGCCCGTCGACCTCGGACCGGACCGCAGCAACGCACGGATGCACGCCAAGACCGTAGGATCCTACGCAGTGCCGTAGGGGACCGCACCGCCACTTCCCAGCAAATTAGGGACACTGTTGCTCCTGGGGTATCGGCGAGGACCATTCGCAACCGTCTCCATGAAGCTGGGATACGGTCCCGCACACCGTTAGGCCGTCTTCCGCTCACGCCCGAACATCGTGCAGCCCGCCTCCAGTGGTGTCACGACAGGCGTGAATGGAGGGACGAATGGAGACGTGTCGTCTTCAGCGATGAGAGTCGCTTCTGCCTTGGTGCCAATGATGGTCGTATGCGTGTTTGGTGCCGTGCAGGTGAGCGCCACAATCAGGACTGCATACGACCGAGGCACACAGGGCCAACACCCGGCATCATGGTGTGGGGAGCGATCTCCTACACTGGCCGTACACCACTGGTGATCGTCGAGGGGACACTGAATAGTGCACGGTACATCCAAACCGTCATCGAACCCATCGTTCTACCATTCCTAGACCGGCAAGGGAACTTGCTGTTCCAACAGGACAATGCACGTCCGCATGTATCCCGTGCCACCCAACGTGCTCTAGAAGGTGTAAGTCAACTACCCTGGCCAGGAAGATCTCCGGATCTGTCCCCCATTGAGCATGTTTGGGACTGGATGAAGCGTCGTCTCACGCGGTCTGCACGTCCAGCACGAACGCTGGTCCAACTGAGGCGCCAGGTGGAAATGGCATGGCAAGCCGTTCCACAGGACTACATCCAGCATCTCTACGATCGTCTCCATGGGAGAATAGCAGCCTGCATTGGTGCGAAAGGTGGATATACACTGTACTAGTGCCGACATTTTGCATGCTCTGTTGCCTGTGTCTATGTGCCTGTGGTTCTGTCAGTGTGATCATGTGATGTATCTGACCCCAGGAATGTGTCAATAAAGTTTCCCCTTCCTGGGACAATGAATTCACGGTGTTCTTATTTCAATTTCCAGGAGTGTACATATAAAATCGAAAATGTGCACGGTCTGATGTGTAACGACAAGAAAAGCGACCTGTTAACCTTACCTTGCCGGGCACTTGCCAAGAAAAATACGACAATCATCAGTAAGTATTCACATGAATATAATTGTATAAGTGGTCATAAAAATTAGGAAATGGCACTACAGCATGTTAAATCATAAAGTATCTTCATTCAATAAAAGGTTTAATATTAGATATCTGGTGGTTTCCTTTCGATTTTCTGGTTCTCAAAGTTTCGACGTGTACAACATTGGGGTGAGGAATGCTGCGAATCCGATATGGACCTGCGTATAGAAGTTCAAATTTACTGCACCTACCTTTAATTTTCTTGGATAAATAGTGTGTACGTACTAATATCTTCTGTCCAACGTGAAAGTCACGCCGTATACAAACCTGTTTTTGTTGTCTTCTCCGGCGCTCTGCGGCACGTTTGATGTTGTTCAGCGCAATGTCAATTATTTCATGGTGTCGTAGTCGACGAGATGTAGGAAATGTTACTAATTCTTTAATTTTGTTAGGTGGTTCAACATTTTTCAATATAACAGACGGAGATAGCATAGTAGATTCGTTCGGTATGGAATTAATTGCATCCTGGATTGAGTGTATGTGTGTATCCCAATCAATATGTCTTTTATGGCAGTATATTCTACACAGTTTCCTAATTTCTTTCATTAATCGTTCAGAAGGGTTCGAAGAAACATGGTACCTGGATATATAGATCGGAGAAATGTTTCTAGCTCGTAACATACGTGTCCATATAGCAGATCGAAACTGTGATCCATTATCGGAAATTACTTTCAATACATGCCCTACATGAAATAGAAAATGTTTTACAAATGCTTTCGAAACAGTTTTAACAGTAGCTTTGCGTAACGGAGTGAAGGTAACAAATTTTGAAGTGAGTTCAGCAGCGACAAAGATGTAGCAAAAACCTCTATTAGTTCTGGGAATCGGACCAAAAATGTCTACAGCGGCCATATGTCTCAATTTAACAGGTGCAATGGGATATAATGGAGGAATATGTGAAGTCGTATCTGATTTAGCTTTCTGGCAGATTTTACATGACGCTAAAACTCGTCGTATAAGTTTCTCCATGTTGACAAAATAACAGTTCTGTCTCAGTATAAGAAAACACTTTCTAGCTCCGTAATGTGCGTAACTTAAATGAGTATACCAGATTAATTTGTTAAGAAGTTCGTCAGGAATGCATAATAACCAATTGTTGCTGTCAGGATGAGAGCGGCGAAATAGAATGTCATTGCGTACAGTGTAATGGTTTCTAATGGTAACATTTTTCCTATCTTGCCAAAGGTGTTTAATTTCTTTCCATACGTTGTCTTTATTCTGCTCTTGTGCTGTCTTGTAATGACGACGAAATGAAATTTTCAAATGCAACTTGTTGAATGTACATGACGCTGAAATTTGCTTTGCAGAAGTTGGTTGCGATGACTTGCTGATTGTTGCCGAGAGAACGAGATAGTGCGTCTGCTACAACATTTTGTGTCCCGGGAATGTGAACAATTGTAAAATTAAATTCCTGTAGATAAAAGTTTCCATCTGCTTAATCTGTCGTGTGTAAATTTAGCCGAAAGTAAAAAATTGTATCGCTCTGTGGTCTGTGTAAACGGTAGTGTGTCTCCCATAAAGAAAGTGCCGAAATCTCGTAAAAGCCCAAACAACACATAATGTTTCAATTTCTGTAACAGAATAAGTTCGTTCAGCAGGTGACAAAATGCGACTCGCAAAAGCGATGTTTTTAATTACTGTAGAACCATCTTCTTCAATTTAGTGGAAAATATGTACGCCTAAAGCGGTGTTAGAACTGTCGGTGGCAATGGAAAAATTTCTAGTAAGATCTGGGTGCTATAAAAGTAGTGCATTCAACAAAGCATGTTTCAGATAACGTTTTCGTGAACAAGGTTCTGCGTGTCAAAATTATTGCTTGCGTTACTGGAATATACAACCTGTACTGTATTTAATCAAATTCCATCTGACGTGCTATTATTTTCAGGAGGATGCTGTGGAATTTCCACTATTTGTACTGTTCTGTTAATTCTCCCTGACGTATTACGTTCTGGATGATATCTGCTATCTGGTTCATTCATGAGAATATGTTCTTGCGGATGATTTTGCTGTTGGTAAGACCGACTGTTATTAGATGTACGCTGAAAATTGTGTTCATTGTTTTTACGTCTGTCGTGATAGTCATTGCTATACGGCGCATTGCGATAGGAATTGAAGTACTGTGTTTTCTGCCCGTAATTATTTCCTTGCTGCCGTGCGTTACTATTTGTTGTAGCTGGGACTATACGTGCACGCGGCGAAACATTAAAGCTTGGTTGACCTTGTGCATTACATTGTTGGTTAGGTGTGCTAACCGGCTGACTTTCATGCTGTTGCGGTGAAAAACGTCTATCGTTACCAAAATGTGGTTCCTGTTGCTGATAATTTTGACGATATTAATAATTAAAATTTTGTCTGTTATTAAAATTATGCTGGTGGTTGTCATTTCGCGAGTGTCTAAAGAGTACTGTCACTTTCGGTAAAATTTGTCATATCGGGTTTTCATTACTCACTTTTCTTAATACTAGGTAGAGCAATAGTTAAAGAGCTATTTTGATAGATATAAAGGATAGTAGAAGAGAAGGCAGCAGTGCAGAAAACTAAAGATGAAACAGCACTACTACAGCTCGGGGCCCTGTGCACGCTACGGCACATACTCATTAAAGCGTAATGAATCCCCTGAGGTCATTTACGCGCTACAAATAAATTTTAGCTTTTGCGTTACAGGCAATGCCGGTGAAAATTCAAAAACAAATTGTTGTATCCTTGCTAATTCTAGTTTCTGCGTTACAGGCAATGCTGTTGAAAATACAAATGCAAATTTTCGTATCCAGTTCAAAGCGT
This sequence comes from Schistocerca nitens, assembly GCF_023898315.1. Lineage (NCBI taxonomy): Eukaryota > Metazoa > Arthropoda > Insecta > Orthoptera > Acrididae > Schistocerca > Schistocerca nitens. Next base: position 759,893,085 of record NC_064617.1, on the reverse strand, counting down.
GTACCTGTGCTCTGACATTTTTAAATACTTTAAACTTTCTCACTGATAGAAAATGTTTGTAATCAAAATTATCGTCTCTGTATGACGGAACAGGTTCAGGATTGTATGGGAATCTGTTTGACTGTGACTGTTCGGAATCTAATTCACGTACTCTCTGTAGATTACCTAAATTATACTGGCTGTGTGAGTGTGAGAAATGTTTGGAATTCGCTGTATGCTGTGACGTGTTATTAACTGAAATATTTTTTATCTCTGTTAATTCTTGCTGTAAAGTTGACAATTTTCTACGTAATGTATTATTGGACGAATCTATTTCACTGATCGTCTGCTGTAAATTTTGGAATTCAGGTGTTTGATTAAACGAAATCGGTGCAGTATCATCTGATTTGCTGTCATTATTACTTTCAATAACATCAATACGACTGGCCAATTCATCGCATTTTTCAGTCAGTATTTTTACCTGATCATCGTTTTTAGTGTCAGAAGCATTAATTTGTTTTTGTATTTTACGTGTGGTTTCGCTCAATTTTTTAACGTCTGCTTTAATGACATCGGAATCCTGTGTTAGTTCTAATTGTTCGAGTCTGTCTGTCACTGTCTGAAAGTCTGTTGTGTGTGTGTCTGTTTTCGATTTAAGATCAGATATTTCATCACGTAATTCTGTGTTCAACTGCTTGATGGTATTAATTTCGTCGGACACTGTAGCAATATTGTTGTTTACGTATGTTTTTGCTTTTGCGAACAATTTACGTTTATCTTCTTGTCTCTGTGCAGTGATTGTTTCCATGACTTGTCGTTTTACTTTATTCTGTTCCTGTATAAATTTACGGAAACGCGTATCACTGTTTTGTAGGTGGTAATTAAAACTTTCGTCAATTTGAGTGTTCTGTTGGTCGAATTTCGCGTCTATCTTTGCATCCATTGTGCGCGAAAGTTCTGCTGTCATTAATTTAAACTCGTCGCGTAATTGTGTTGCTTTTTTGGAGCATTGTTTAGCGACTCCGCTAATTTCGCCTCTAAGTATTTCTGTTGCAGCTGCTTGCATATCCCTTAATTCTTGCGCAACAGATCTAATTTCTTCCCTACTTTTCCTAGCACAAGTCTCAATTTCCTCACGTAATTGTTCCTTAGTATCATGACACTGCGCGGCAACGGCTCTAATCTCTTCACTAAGCTGTCTGCAATTTTTGTTTAATTTTTCATTCAACTGTTTGGAAGTGTTGTATAGTTTTTCATTAAGTTGTTCGTGATTATAATCTTGTCTTTCATTCTGTTGTTTGGAATTTTCATTAAGTTGTTGTTTGAAATCTTCTTTAAGGTCGTCTTGTTTTTCATTAAGTTGTTTCAGACTTTACCTAAGTTGTTTGTTATCTTCACTCAGTTGTTTAAGATTGTTCTCATTAAGTTGTATCATTAATGCTATGATTCGATCCATGTCAAAATTCGAACTGTATTTTTTGTGCTGTTTAATGGCGTACCTGCAATTGTCACGTTTTCTGTAACCACTTGGTTATTCTGTGATTCTTGGAAATGTTTGCCAATTGGATGGGCACTGTTAGTCACTATATCGGAATTAAATAACTCTGTCGTACTCTGATTACATTGTTCATTTTCGTTAGAAAAATCTGTCCGTTCGTCACGTAAATTCTACAAACCGGGTGTGTTAAGCTGGGCAGCGCTCATTACAACAGAACGCCCCGCGTCATCAATTGTCGTCAAATTAACAGAGGACACAATTAAGTTCGTCTGTTCATCACTACGCTCTAAATCAACATTAGTGGTCGGTACGCACTGATTGTCAGTAAACGGAGGATTGTCATTATTACATTGTGTGTCACAATTACTATCGTTCAAATTATTAGAATCGGCTATTTCATTCATTACACATCGCGATGTACTATTAACAATTTTCGCGGCATTTTCACACAAATCAAGATTATTCACTAATGAAACAAACACAATGCAAAATGCAACAGACACAAATACAACAAAGAGCAACGAATTGCCGATGATCTGTGAAAAAAATGACAAAGTTAGTAAAAGCGTTGCGCCAAATACTAATTATATTAAGTAAATAAGAGCAGATATCTGACTACTTATCAGAAGATTGACAAAGAAATACGATCCTGATTCGGATGTCGCCAAGTGTAACCTCCCCGCAATAAAATTTGAAAGTCAATGATTATAAAAATGTGTGCCAAATGTTGTCTTCCCACAAAAGTGAATAATAAAAAATGAGCCAACCGTAACCTCCTTGCAAAATTAAAGAATAATAATTGCCCAAAACGTAAACTCCACACAAAAGTTAAGGAATGAAGTTTGCTCATTAAACCCACAATAATGTTAATTAAATAATGAACCATCAACTGAATGTAACATCTCAACAGAAATAATTAAACCTGATAAATTTTATAAGGGCAGCAGCGCTGACCTTCGGCCCTGTGAAATAATTAAACCTGATAAATTCTTACCTCAGGAAAACTGCATGTACACTCCTGGAAATGGAAAAAAGAACACATTGACACCGGTGTGTCAGACCCACCATACTTGCTCCGGACACTGCGAGAGGGCTGTACAAGCAATGATCACACGCACGGCACAGCGGACACACCAGGAACCGCGGTGTTGGCCGCCGAATGGCGCTAGCTGCGCATCATTTGTGCACCGCCGCCGTCAGTGTCAGCCAGTTTGCCGTGGCATACGGAGCTCCATCGCAGTCTTTAACACTGGTAGCATGCCGCGACAGCGTGGACGTGAACCGTATGTGCAGTTGACGGACTTTGAGCGAGGGCGTATAGTGGGCATGCGGGAGGCCGGGTGGACGTACCGCCGAATTGCTCAACACGTGGGGCGTGAGGTCTCCACAGTACATCGATGTTGTCGCCAGTGGTCGGCGGAAGGTGCACGTGCCCGTCGACCTGGGTCCGGACCGCAGCGACGCACGGATGCACGCCAAGACCGTAGGATCCTACACAGTGCCGTAGGGGACCGCACCGCCACTTCCCAGCAAATTAGGGACACTGTTGCTCCTGGGGTATCGGCGAGGACCATTCGCAACCGTCTCCATGAAGCTGGGCTACGGTCCCGCACACCGTTAGGCCGTCTTCCGCTCACGCCCCAACATCGTGCAGCCCGCCTCCAGTGGTGTCGCGACAGGCGTGAATGGAGGGACGAATGGAGACGTGTCGTCTTCAGCGATGAGAGTCGCTTCTGCCTTGGTGCCAATGATGGTCGTATGCGTGTTTGGCGCCGTGCAGGTGAGCGCCACAATCAGAACTGCATACGACCGAGGCACACAGGGCCAACACCCGGCATCATGATGTGGGGAGCGATCTCCTACACTGGCCGTACACCACTGGTGATCGTCGTGGGGACACTGAATAGTGCACGGTACATCCAAACCGTCATCGAACCCATCGTTCTACCATTCCTAGACCGGCAAGGGAACTTGCTGTTCCAACAGGACAATGCACGTCCGCATGTATCCCGTGCCACCCAACGTGCTCTAGAAGGTGTAAGTCAACTACCCTGGCCAGCAAGATCTCCGGATCTATCCCCCATTGAGCATGTTTGGGACTGGATGAAGCGTCGTCTCACGCGGTCTGCAGGTCCAGCACGAACGCTGGTCCAACTGAGGCGCCAGGTGGAAATGGCATGGCAAGCCGTTCCACAGGACTACATCCAGCATCTCTACGATCGTCTCCATGGGAGAATAGCAGCCTGCATTGCTGCGAAAGGTGGATATACACTGTACTAGTGCCGACATTGTGCATGCTCTGTTGCCTGTGTCTATGTGCCTGTGGTTCTGTCAGTGTGATCATGTGATGTATCTGACCCCAGGAATGTGTCAATAAAGTTTCCCCTTCCTGGGACAATGAATTCACGGTGTTCTTATTTCAATTTCCAGGAGTGTATATCTGCTCTTATTTATCGACTCAGCTCCGTGCAATGCTGGCCCATATTTAATTTTGATTCTTGGAGGAAATGCATAGGAAATATTATTTAACTTGAAATGAATCTTTTTCTTTAAATGAGTTACCTTATAAAAGGTTATTATTGGAGCATCTTTTGAACAAATTAATTACAATTAACATACGTTATTAGCTGAGCGCAGTGCTGCTTGATTACCTTCTACAGTAATATACATATCGTCCACCACATTCCTGACCAGGCTCGTGGGCAGAGCACACCGCGGACGCATGCCGACTCGCTACACACTAGCACTGACTGAGTACAACTATCCAACTGTCTACTCCCTCTGCCGACTCGCCACACACAACTAAACTCTCGCGCGGTCAAGCGCAGACTAGCCACGATAAATAACTCTCTGGTCAGAGATTCTGTCATGCCTCGCCATCGCTGGTAATGAATACATATGAAACGTACGCGTTTCAAACTTAGTAATCATTAACTTAGTAATCATCTAAAAGAAAATTCACCACTGAGTACAATAACTACACTAACAGTTTATCATTCAACAGTTCCTTCAACTTTACCAAACAGTTAATGTTTTTCGCTCACCTGGCGTAGAGTTCCAGCTGCGCTGGTAGTGTATACAGCGCCGGTGGACAGCACTGGTGCCGGCGGCCTCGAATGTTGGTTTCAGCCTCGTCGTCGGTGAGCGGACGTGGAGTCAGCACGGGTGAGCAGCAGCTGGTGCAGTCGGCGTCGGTGGATGGTTACTGCGTCGGCGTCGGCGCGAAGAACGTGTGTGAAAACTGCTTACCCTCCACACCCAATCGGCTTAGTTGAAAGATTGAGATCTTCTCTCCAGTTTTTTTCTTTTTCGCTATTACTTTCTTACGTCTTTTACTATGTTGCACTTGCCTCATTCTTCCATTGGCTTATTGGACTCAATACAATTACTGGAAACACTTCTCGCATCTTGTTAGGCCTGGTTGCTATGGTAACTCATATCTTCTTCCCGTTTCTGTCTTGAAATTCCCGTTTTATTCGGGCCCTGTCACTTAGGTCGCCACGTTCTAACTGTTTCCGACGTGTGTGGCAAAAAATAAGATTTTCTTATTTCCTTAATCTGATGATCACGTATACAAACTTGACTGTCAACGTACTCGTCGATTAACGATGTATTTGACTCAAAACACAGTAAGTTTCTTCGTGTTCACTTAAATATATAAATCCCAGAGATCAATTAAATAACATTTATGAGAGAGTTGGCCTGATAACCATTCCTCTTCTCACAAAATCAGACCTACGTCTTACCTCTAGCAAGTCCGAGGTATGAAAAAAAATGTATGTATCTTTAGTTCAATAGATAATTCATTTGTTCATAACAAATACAATCGTTACACCATCAAGGAATAAAACGTGCTTGCTCCTTGTACTTGGACATATAGCTTCTATGGCGCGAGCGGCAAACACTTGTCCGCGCCGATCGACCGTCACTATTGCAGTATTCTCCCGATACACGTCCATCCAGCACACACAGATAGCGGAAGCGAGGTAGACACATCTCCACTCTCTCACCCTCGTACTTAAAATATCGTGTGTTTGATACGGTGGAAAGCCGAGCGTCTCTAGAACTTACACCGAAATTCTCGAGGCACTACAAACTGCTGTAACGTATTGTGACGAATCTTGGGACCTGATGCACGGTTGTTGCGAGGTGCTGTGGGCACAGTATTCGTGCTGATGGACGATAATGCTCGACCTCATAGAGCACGGGTGCTTGGGATAATATTGGAATCGGCAGATATTGCACCTATAGCGTGAGCTGCTCTCTCCCGCTTTAAGTCCGATAGAGCATGTGTGGAATGCAGTAGAGAGATGGACTGCATGATGTCAGGATTAACCAACCACTCTCCAAGACTTGCGAGCAGCTCTCTAGGAATAATGGGTGTCCTGCCTGAACATATGATTGATGAAATCGTTCACAGCATATCCCATGGTTACCAAGCCTGTATTGCTGCCAGAGGCAGTTACACTCCACACTGAGCACATTAATCAGTTGTGGAATGCGAGTATCTACCGTTATGCAGCTTGCAGTTGTTTACGTTCTGTATTCTTTACATTGTTTCTACTTTACTTTCATCTGTTTACACTATTTTGTGTAAAATCAACGCAACCTTTCAAAATTTCCGTTTGTTGCTTTAATTATGGACAACAGTGTATGAATGATAGATGCAAAACTTTTAATAACAACGTCCTTCACTTATCTGAAAACTATTTCTCCCCAAAACTAACCCAGATTCGACCAAAGTCTATAAAAAGCCATGGCATATTGAAGTATAAAGATATCCTGTCAAACGAAAAGGGAACTATATTTATCAGTCAGAAAACACTGTGATGTAAACACAAAACACAGTGCAAAATATTGAAGATAGTAATATAGTCATCGAAGCAAATGAATCATCAGAAAGGAATAGTCACGTAAGATAAAATAAAGATCAAAACGTTATTTGCAAGCGGTGGGCTGTGTGATTCCTATGTTGAAATTTATATACACTTTCTGGGAAATAACCATGTTTGAAACTGTCAATATGGGATATGGTGAAGGAAAAGACTAATAAGACTACAGATGAAGAGGAGCACATAGCATTAAGCGAAAATGATATTTGGTAGCAGATGTGCGTATTGTTTCTGAAATTTTCAATAAGCACTTCGTAGCTGTAGGGTTCTCAGGTTCATTAGATGCTGACATGTGATGTATCACAGCAGTTACTACAAATAACTGCAATAGCACTAGTATGACCGTCAAACCACCAGTAGAAGCAATGTCCACCATAAAATACGAGATTAAAATAAAAAGAACTGTAGCGGCTACAATAATATATCAACAAACGTGATTCAGTAGTGTGTCTTTTAGTTTACACATAATTTATGTTACTTTGTAACTGCTCTCTTACCATAGGAACATATCCTGGATGGTTTAAATATTCTGAAGTTAAGCCTTTGTATTAGAGAATGGCTATCTATACATACAGTGAGAATTTGTTTTATTTATTAGACAATAATTTACAGGCTGCTGATATATTTTATTACCCGTGAAAGGCATTTGACTGTATAAATCACAGTATCCTTTTAAGTAATTTAGAATATTACAGAGTAACGGCAAATGCTGCAGAATGGTTCAAATTCTATATCTCCAACAGAAAAAAAAATAGCGACAATAGTAAAGAGACGTGTGTTAAGGTATCAGGCATCATACAACTGGGAACCAATAACGTGTGATGTGCGAAAAGGCTTCATCTTAGGGCAGTTATCCTTTTTCGGCATATCAACGACCTTCCATCACTAGCATTACCAGGTGCCAAGTTGTTTTGTTTGCAGATGGTACAAACATTGCAATAAATAGTAAATCAAGTACAACCTTAGAAAAATCACTAATGAAATTTTCATGGACTTTGATAAATGGTTCCTAGCCACTTCTTTGTTAATAAACCTTGAAAAAACATACTATATGCAGTTCAAAACTTGTAAAAGGGTGCGTACCACTATATGTCTAAAATATAACAAAAATCCGACAGGAGAAATTGACTGTGTTAAATTCTTAATAATACATTTACCTGGGAGGAGCACACAACAGAACTGCTGATGCGCCTAAACAAGTCTTTCTTTGCTATGCATATGATGACAGACAAAGATGGTATAAAGATAAAAAAATTGGCGTACTACGCTTACTTTATTTCATAATATCATACGGGGTTATTTTCTGGGGTAACTCATGAAGCAATCAAGATTTCTGAGCTAAAAATCGTGCAGTACGGATTACTTGTGTGAACTAGAGTATGTCCTGCAGAGCGGTGTTTAAAGATCTGGGGATACTAACTACAACTTCAGAATATATTTATTGTCATCAAAAATATAGTTTCGAAGCCAACAGTTCAGTTCAGGGTATGAATTCTAGAAATAAGAAGAATTTTCACAAAGATTTAAAGTCATAAAAGATTTAAAGTCTCATACTTTCGTTACGAAAGGCTCCACTATTCAGTAGTAAACAACTTAAATAACATGCCAGCAGCCATTAAAAGCTGAACTAATAGTAAATCTTAGTTTGAGAAGAGTCTAAAGGATTTATTGGTGGCCAACTCTATCTACTCCAATGATGAATTTCTTAGCAGAAGCGATTGATGGGTGTATGTTAATAATAATACCCATGCTCTAGGGATAGCGTCTTTGATTTCTAATCAAAGCAACATCGGTACTTCGTTCCAAACCCGCAGACACTTAAATTGTGATTAACAATCAGCTTTGGCGACCGAAGACTTACGGCATAAGAAGTCACCCTCATTCTGCCAACGGCATTGTCAAAGAGGGCGGAGTAGCACACAGGGGTTCATGGCACTTTCTTGCCCTTGGGGTGGGAACCTGCGCCTAAAGGCGGCAGAATCGGCAATGATCAGCGGCATAAATATGCAGAAGACAATGTAAACCAATGCATTAAAGCTACATAACGTGTATCCACAGGTCATGTGACCTGTAACTGAAAAAGTGTCATGATGATTTCCCCATAGGCAAAATATTCCGGAGTAGTTGCCCATTGGGATCTCTATGAGGGGACTGCAAAGGGGGAGATTAGCATGAGAAAAAGATTGAATAATCAACGGAAGGATAGCGTTCTGCAAATCGGGGCGTGGAATGACAGAAGTTTGAATGTGGTAGGGAAACTCGAAAATCTGAAAAGAGAAGTGCAAAGGCTCAATCTAGATACTGTAGGGGTCAGTGAGGTGAAAGGGAAAGAAGACAAGAATTTCTGCTGAGAGGAGTATAGAAGTAATACCAACAGCAGCAGAAAAATGTTATAACGGAAATAGGATTTGTTGTGAATAGGACAGAGACCGAGTTACTGTGAACAGTTCAGTAGTAGGGTTGTTCTGATCAGAATGGACAGCAAACCGACACCGACAATGATAGTACAGGTGTACATGCCGACATCACAAGCTGAATGAAGAGAGAGAGAAAGTATATGAGAATACTGAAAAGGTCATACAGTACGTATAAGAAAATGAAAATCTAATAGTTGTTGGGGTCTGAAACGCAGTTGTAGGAGACGGAGTAGAAGAGCAGGATACTGGAGAAATTAGACTTGGAACAAGGAATGAGAGAGGAGAAAGAGTAATCATGTTTTGTAATAAATTTCAGCTAGCAATAGCAAATACTCTGTTCAAGAGTCACAAAGGGAAGAGGTCTTCTTGGAAAATGCCGGGTGATACAGGAAGATTTCAGTTGAATTACATCGTGGTCGGGCAGAGATTCCGAAATCAGATACTGAATTGTAAGGCTGACCCAGGAGCAGGTATTGACAGGCCACAATTTTGTGGTGATGAAGAGTAGGTTGAAGTGTAAGAGATTAGTGAGGAAGAATCAGTATGCAAAGAAGTGGACTATGGAACTGCTAAGGAATGACGAGACAGCTGGAAGTTCTCTAAGGCTGTAGGTACACGAATGCTGAATAGCCAAGCAGGCAGTAAAGTTGAGGAGCTCTGGACGTCTCTAAAAAGGGCAATCACATAAGTTGGGAAGAAAAATATTTGTATAACAATGGTAACTGCGAAGAAAGCATGGGTAGCAGAAGAACTGCTTCAGTTAATCGATGAAAGAAGGAAGTACAATAATGTCCAGGGAAATTCAGGAATACAGAAATATAAGTCTCTGAAGAATGAAGTAAATAGGCGGTGCAGGGAAGCTAAGACAAATGGCTGCAGGAAAAATGTGAAGAAATCGAAAAACAAATGATTGTCGGAAGGGCTGACTCAGCATATGAGAAAGTCAAAATGATCTTCGGTGAAATTAAAAGCAATGGTAGTAACATCAAGTGTGCAACGGGAATTCCACTGTTAAATGCAGAGGATAGAGCGGATGGATGGAAAGAATACATTTTAGGCTCTGTGAGGCTGAAGATTTGTCTGATATGATAGAAGATGGAACAGGAGTCGATGTAGGAGAGATTGGGGTCCAGTATTACGAGAATCGTAGAATCACAATTTAAAAGAGCTTTGGAGCACAAGATAAAATAAGGCAGATGGGATAGGTTACAGACCTTCAGAATTTCTAAGTTCGTTGAGAGAAGTGGCAACAAAACGACTATTCGTGTTGGTGTGTAGAATCTATGAGTCTGGCGACATACCAGCTGACTTTCGGAAAAATATTATCTACACAATTTCTAAGACTGCGACAGTGCGAGAATTATTACACAATGAACATATCAGCGCATGCATCCACACTGCTGACAAGAATAATATACAGAAGAATGGGAAAGAAAATTGAGGCTGTGTTACATGTCGAAAATTTTGCTTTAGGAAAGGTGAAGGCACCAGAGAAACTATTCTGACGTTGAGATTGATAATGGAATCAAGACTAAAGAAAAATCGAGGCACGATCATAGCCTCTGTCGACCTGGAAAAAGCGTTCGACAGTTCAAAATGGTGCAAGATGTTCGAAATCCTGAGAAAAATAGAGGTAAGCTATGGGGAGAGACGGGTAATACTCAACATGTACAAGAGCGAAGTGTGGACGACCAACAACGAAGTGCTCAGATTAAAATGGGTGTAAGAGAGGGATGTAGTGTTTTGCACCTACTCTTCAATCTGTACATCGAAGAAGCAATGACGGAAATAAGGCTTCAAAAGTGGAATTATCATTCAACGCGAAAGGATATCAATGAAAAGATTCGCTGATGACATTGCTATCCTCAGTGAGAGTTAAGAATTACATGATATGCTGAATGGAATGAGCAGTCTAATGAGTACAGTTTAGAGTTTGAGAGTAAACTGAAGAATTACGGCAGTATTAGGTAGTAGCAGAAATGAGAACAGCGACAAACTTGACAGGATTGTTGGTCACGAAGTACATGAAGTTAAGGAATTCTGCTGCTTAGGCAATAAAATAACCAATGACGGACGGAGCAAGGAGAACATCAGATCAGACCAGCAATGGTAAAAATGGAATTCATCGACGAGAGGAGACCACTAGTATCAAACATGAGCCCTAATCTGAGGAAGAAATTTCTAAGAATGTACGTCTGGAGTACTGCATTGTTTGGTCAGTCTCGTCGTAACTGCCGTCTGCTTCACATCTGCTGTGCAGCGAGCTACGTTAATTTAAGTATTAACTGTATTTTTCTTACTTGTCACTTCTTCTTCCGTGTCTTTTTGTTTTTAGGAAGCTTTAATTTTCGAGTACTAGTAATAGTGTTCCATAGATTTCGTGTTTGTTTTGAATACAGTCAGAGAGAGTCCCTTTAGTCAGCTGTAGTGCCAGGAGTGCTAGCGTTTGTTTTGAATACAGTCCAGAGACAGGTACAGCTTATTTTCACTGTTTTCAACAAGAAGTGTCCAGTAACCACAGTTTAGTCAGCTACAGCCGCCTTTAGTGAATTAGCAGTCTAATTAAAAGTTGATTAACTCTCTATAGTAAATTGATTTCTTAAGATGGATAGGATGTGTGACTGCTGTGTGCTGACGCAGGAGGAGCTGGCCACTGTTCGCGAACAGCTGAACTTGCTGATGGCCACGGTCAGCCGTCTTCAGGCTGCTGCCTCGGAATGTAGCAGCAGTGGGGAGTCTGGTGCGTCGCATGGTACACCCCTGGTGTTACATGCTTCACCCACGGTCCCTTCTATCGAGACATCTTCACGGGTACCAGGCGGGGTTGGGCCACCCTCTCCCCCAAGGGGAGTGGAGGGTTCAGCGGTGTTCGCGGCGCACGTGGCGGAGGGTCAATGGGGAGGCTGGCCGTGTGGCATCGGCCGCTCTACCTGTGAGTGGACATGTGGCCGCTCCTTCAGCAAGACCCGAGCAAGCGCACGGGGGGAGGGGTTTATTAGTGATTGGGAGCTCCAACGTTAGGCGGGTGATGGAGCCATTTAGGGAGACAGCAGGAAGGTCGGGGAAGAAGGCCATGTTCACTCTGTCTGCTTGCCGGGGGGTCTCATCCGAGATGTGGAGGATGCCCTGCTGGCAGCGATAGAGAGCACTGGGTACACCCGACTGCAAATTGTTGCTAATCTCGGCACCAATGACTCCTGCCGTCTGGGTTCAGAGGTCATCCTCAGTTCATACAGGCGGTTGGCGGAGTTGGTGAAGGCGGAAAGCCTCGCTCGCGGGGTGGAATCTGTTTGTAGTATCGTTCCCAGAACCAATTGCGGTTCTCTGGTTTGGGGCCGAGTGGAAGGCTTAAACCAGAGGCATAGACGATTATGCAGAGATATGGAGTGGAAATTTCTCGAACTCCGCTATTGGGTGGAGGAATGTAGGGTCCCCCTGAATAGGTCACGCGTGCACTACACGCAGGAAGCGGCTACAAGGGTAGCGGAGTACGTGTGGAGTGCACATGTGGGTTTTTTGGGTTAGAGAATTCCCTTCCCAGGCCCGACAAGACGCCTCCTGAGACAGGACGAGTTAGTAGTTGGCAAAACGCCACAGCGAATAACAATATTAATGTGCTAATAGTAAACTGCAGGATCGTCTACAGAATGGTCCCAGAACTGCTCTCATTAATAAAAGGCCACAACACCCACATATTACTAGGGACAGAAAGTTGGCTGAAACCAGATGTAAACAATAATGAAATTCTAGACTCAGATTCGAATGTATACCGCAGAGACAGGCTCGGCAATGAAAGGGGAGGCGTGTTTATAGCGATAAAATGTACAATAGTATCGAAGGAAATTGACGGAGATCCGAAATGTGAAATAAATTGAATGAAGCTCACGGTTAAAGCTGGCTCAAATATGGTAATTGGATGTCTCTATAGGCCCCCTGGCTCAGCAGCTGTTGTGGCTGAGCACCTGAAGGATAATTTGGAAAATATTTCGAGTAGATTTCCCTACCATGTTGTAGTTCTGGGTGGAGATTTTAATTTTTTGGATATAGACTGGGAGACTCAAACGTTCATAGCGGGTGGCAGGACAAAGAATCCAGCAAAATCTTTTTAAGTGCTTTATCTGAAAACTACCTTGAGCAGTTAAACAGAGAACCGACTCGTGGCGATAACATATTAGACGTTCTGGTGATAAACAGACGAGAACTATTTGAAACAGTTAACACAGAACAGGGAATCAGCGATCATAAAGCATTTACTGCATCGATGATTTCAGCCGTAAATAGAAATATTGAAAAAGGTAGGAAGATTTTTCTGTTTAGCAAAAGTGACAAAAAGCAGATTTCAGAGTATCTGACGGCACAACACAAAAGTTTTGCCTCAAGTACAGATAGTGTTGAGGATCAGTGGACAAAGTTCAAAACCATCGTGCCATATGCATTAGTTGAGTATGTGCCCAGAAAGATCGTAAGAGATGTAAAACAGCCCCCGAGGTACAACAACTGAGTTAGAAAACTGCTGCGGAAGCAAAGGGAACTTCACAGCAAACATAAACATAGCCAAAGCGTTGCAGACAAACAAAAATTACGCAGAGCGAAATGTAATGTGAGGAGGGCTATGCGAGAGGCGTTCTATGAATTCGAAAGTTAAGTTCTATGTACTGACTTGGCAGAAAACCCTAAGAAATTTTGGTCTTATGTCAAAGTAGTAGGTGGATCCAAACAAAATGTCCAGACACTCTGTGACCAAAATGGTACTGAAACAGAGGATCACAGACTAAAGGCCGAAATACTAAATGTCTTTTTCCAAAGCTGTTTCACAGAGGAATACTGCACTGTAGCTCCCTCTCTAGATTGTCGCACAGATGACAAAATGGTATATATCGAAATAGACGACATAGGGATAGAGAAACAATTAAAATCGCTCAAAAGAGGCAAGGCCGGTGGACCTGATATGGGATACCAGTTCGATTTTACACAGAGTTTGCGAAGGAACTTGCCCCCCCCCCCCCCCCATCTTGTAGCGGTGTACCGTAGATCTCTAGAAGAACCTAGTGTTCCAAAGTATTGGAAAAAAGGCACAGGTCGTCCCCATTTTTAAGAAGGCACGTCATACTGATGTGCAGAACTATAGACCTATATCTCTAACGTCAATCAGTTGTAGAATTTTGGAACACGTATTATGTTCGAGTATAATGACTTTTCTGGAGGAGACTAGAAATCTACTCTGTAGGAATCAGCATGGGTTTCGAAAAAGACGATCCTGTGAAACCCAGCTCGCGCTATTCGTCTACGACACTCAGAGGGCCTTAGACACGGGTTTCCAGGTAGATGCCGTGTTTCTTGACTTCCGCAAGACGTTTGACACAGTTCCCCACAGTCGTTTAATGAACAAAGTAAATGCATATGGACTATCAGACCAATTGTGTGATTGGACTGAAGAGTTCCTAGATAACAGAACGCAGTTTGTCATTCTCGATGGAGAGAAGTCTTCCGAAGTAAGAGTGATTTCAGGTGTGCAGCAGGGGAGTGTCGTAGGACCGTTGCTATTCGCAATATACATAAATGACCTTGTGGATACCATCGGAAGTTCACTGAGGTTTTTTGCGGATGAGGCTGTGGCATATCGAGAGGTTGTAACAATGGAAAATTGTACTGAAATGCAGGAGGATCTGCAACGAATTGACGCATGGTGCAGGGAATGGCAATGGAATCTCAATGTAGACAAGTTTAATGTGCTGCGAATACATAGAAAGATAGATCCCTTATCATTTAGCTACAAAATAGCAGGTCAGCAACTGGAAGCAGTTAATTCCATAAATTATCTGGGAGTAGGCATTAGGAGTGATTTAAAATGGAATGATCGTATAAAGTTGATCGTCGGTAAAGCAGATGCCAGACTGAGATTCATTGGAAGAATCCCAAGGAAATGTAATCCAAAAACAAAGGAAGTAGGTTACAGTACACTTGTTCGCCCACTGCTTGAATATTGCTAACCAGTGTGGGATCCGTACCAGATAGGGTTGATAGAAGAGATTGAGAAGATCCAACGGAGAGTAGCGCGCTTCGTTACAGGATCATCCAGGAATCGCGAAAGTGTTACGGAGATGATAGATAAACTCCAGTGGAAGAATCTGCAAGAGAGAAGCTCAGTAGCTCGGTACGGGCTTTTGTTGAAGTTTCGAGAACATACCTTCACCGAGGAGTCAAGCAGTATATTGCTCCCTCCTACGTGTATCTTGCGAA
This sequence comes from Schistocerca nitens, assembly GCF_023898315.1. NCBI lineage: Eukaryota > Metazoa > Arthropoda > Insecta > Orthoptera > Acrididae > Schistocerca > Schistocerca nitens. The sequence goes on along the minus strand of NC_064617.1, from coordinate 759,878,059 downwards.
GACACCATGAGAATAAAATCAGAGAGATTAGAGGCCACACAGAGGCATACCGACAATCTTTCTTTCCACCAACAATACGAGACTGGAATATAAGGGAGAACCGATAGAGATACTCAAAGTACCCTCCACCACACACCGTCAGGTGGCTTGCAGAGTATGGATGTAGATGTAAATGTAGATGTAGATGTAGTGAAACATGGACTGTGGGACAACAGAACAGGAGATAACCGAAGCATTTGAGATGTGGTGCTAGAGACGGTTGTTGAAAATCGGGTATTCTGACAGGGTAAGGAATGAGGAAGATATGCGCATAATGGGAGAGGAAAGGAATATGTGGAAAACACTGACAAGGAGAACCGTCAGGATGACAGGACAGCTGTTAAGACATCAGGGAATGGCTTCCATGGTACTAGAGGGAGCTGTGGCGGTCAGATATTTGTAGAGGAAAGCAGAGATTAGAATGCATCCAGCAGATAATTGAGGACATAGGTTGCAAGTGCTATTCTGAGATGATGGGGTTGGCACATGAGAGGAATTCGTGTCGGGTCACATCATATCAGGCAGAAGTCTGATGACTCAAAAAAAAAAAAAAAAAAAAAAGGTCACATCACGTGAATGTTGTGTTGAATCTGCCTTCTGTACAAATTTTGTGCAACAATGCAATCATTGTACTGAGGTTATTAGTCCCCTAGAACTTAGAACTAGTTAAACCTAACTAACCTAAGGACATCACAAACATCCATGTCCGAGGCAGGATTCGAACCTGCGACCGTAGCGGTCTTGCGGTTCCAGACTGCAGCGCCTTTAACCGCACGGCCACTTCGGCCGGCTATTTTTATTTTATTTTTTTATTTGGTTGATGATGAATGGCTACAATAACCTATGAACATTTAATATTTGATGACATGTTTTATATCCCTTTAAATGTAAACATGCCTAAGATTTCTTTTTTATCGATTCCACATCAATAAGGCAATTATTTTTGGATCTGTGGAAGTTTCATTATCATACCTGCCCTTCTTTTGTGAATTTTTACTGTGTATTCTTGATTTCTGATGTGTTCGTCAACCCTGATGATCTCCTCACTACGGACCAATTGGAACGAAAAATGCAACTAATCTACTATAGTTTGTACTAAATGGCAGACGTAGACAAAACACCTCCGTACTTAAGGCAAATAAAAGCTATTTCCGAAGTCCGCCAATAACACTCATTGCATTTATAAACCAACAAGTGCATTAATAAGTGCGTATATCGAGATGAAAGCGGTCACAGGCAAGTACTGAGATTCAAAAGCTACACGTGAAGGGAGTCAGTAACAGTAATTAAGTTTATATTAAAAAATCCGTATATCAAGGTGAAGACGTTGAATAAAACACAAATAAACACACCAGAAAAACTTTCGCCGTGGGAATCTGAGCTTAGCCAAAATGGACGACAAGTCCCAGTGAGTACTGTGAGTACTGTGAAATACACTGCGCGACGGGTGAATACTAGTCAACCATTCCAGAAGTTCCTTACAGGACAACAATGAGTGTAATGTTTTATTTAATCTGATCGCAGTGTTTCGTATGTCATGATTAGTACCATCGATGCAACGCTGAGTAAGAAATTATAATCATGAAATACAATAGAACTGATATCCATCTGACTGCAGTAACTTTTGGATACTGCCGATAACACGTTCATTCTAAAAGATATATATTATGTCCCTCATCAGTGTTGTAGCACAGGTGCAAGGAAGAATGTGAAATATATAAAAACCAACAATTTGTTCACAATCACTGGTACCTCATTATATGTAGTATCAAAAACTTCGAAACACCACTGGATTTCACCGTTATGCAAAGTGACGATGTTCGGTGGTTAGCCCACTGAGGTAATATCTGAGAGCATCGTGGTTCAAGAGTGCATCGAGGCACTCTAATTTAGGGTTTTCGTTATTTACCCAGACATGGGACTGTCATTTAAGGAAGCTACTGTTTCCCTTGTACTCCACCCTTTGGAAAGTGTGCCAGCAGCCTGCCTCCAGAGACTTTGATGTGGAAGAGATGTTAAACTTCTGCTCCTATTGAACACCAGAAGAGAATTTAAAAAAAATGACTGAATAGACGGAGTGTAATGTATTATTACTTTCACCTCAGCAACCAAATAATGGTTTTCTTAAGCTGAAAATTTAGTATCAGACGATAACTGGAATATAAAAAGGTCGTTTCACGAAACTTTTCATATTTTACTGTACCTTCAAACAGTTTATATCCTTTTACCTACAGTATTCGCTTCATTACAGACGCGAATTGATATACAGCATAAATGTGGTAACGAATATTATTCAGTATTTTGGACATAAGTCAGTACAACAGGTAAATGAAGTTGTGTTCTGAATATTGGAAACAGTCACACGCAGTATTCACAAAATATACGCACATACAACCTGTTTGAATTTGCTGCTCATCTCCCTGCGTCAGAGGAATATTTGTTAAATACACCAGTATTTGCAGACTGTAGAGAATCTGCCTCTGATTTGTAGTGTGGAATCGACAGCTGGCTCAGGCGCGAGCTAAACATTAAACGCTCTCTCTCTCTCTCTCTCTCTCTCTCTCTCTCTCTCTCTCACACACACACACACACACACCTTCGTTGTTTAAAACACAGCAGCATTCTCAGTGCTGTTGATAGGTTTGAATGGAAAATGTAACAAATTCCACCAGTCAATTTTTCGGAAACAAACACAATGCATGTGCAGCCAAAGAAGTCGAATCAGCTAATTTACATGTTTACTGCTTTTTAGAGCACTGCTACAGGTATGCTCTGCGATCTTTATCTCGATTTGTCCTCTTCTGTAAACTGTAGCTAATTTAAAGCGGGTGAGCGCTGCGCTGCTTTCATCTTCCAGGTAGTTGATTACAGAGGAAGAAACGAAATTTTGCAGCAGGTACACTTAGACAGCTTCGTTAGATCAAATAAGGTGACTGATTCACTGTACCCTTCACTCAAACCATCTGGAATTGGAATTAAAGAGAAAAGTTCATCTCCATTAAAGAAATCTCTGAAATGTAGAATGTTAACAGCTATCATTTCCTGTACTTTTTCGGGCAGCCGTCAGTGTGAGCATAAGATGAATGCTTACAGCAGCGTCGAATCACTTTTAATTTACTCTATGCGACGACGCCGATACACGCCAGGAAGAATTTTACTTGATTTTGTTTTACTCAAAAACATTGACAAAGAAGTGATGGTTCAAATGACTCTGAGCACTATGGGACTTAACTTATGAGGTCATCAGTCCCCTAGAACTTAGAACTACTTAAACCTAACTAACATAAGGACATCACACTCATCCCGCTCGGCCACCACGGCCGGACACAAGGAAGTGATGCTGCAGAGAAATGTACACTATCGATCAAAAGTATCCGGACACCCCAGAAACATACGTTTTTCATATCAGGTACACTGTGCTGCCATCTACTGCCAGGTACTCCATATCAGACACCGTGAGAGAGTAGAATGGGGCCCTCCGCGAAACTCACGAACTTCGAACGTGGTCAGATTATAACACTAACTGCCTACGCATGTCTGATTTCAATTACAAATCTGATTTACTACGCATTATGCCCCAACAGAACAACCATTCCTGTCACGGGACAAACCACGTATAACGTTCTACTGCGACGTTTAGTATACAGATACAATATTTATAACCAATTTTGGTGTTTAGTTACAGCTAATATTACCGTCTGCGAGGATTTTTGCAGATTTAACCGTGAAATGCGTAAAGGTTTTTGCTTATCGGAGTTGAAATTAAATTTACGAAAACACACAGAAAGTAACAAATCTAATTTAGAAACAGTTTAACTACTCTAACTTACTCAAATGTTATAGAATACGATCGCCAGCCTAATTAGGCATAGAAACGTGTAACATTTTTTTTAAAGAAAAGTAAACAGTTTTAGTGAAAAACACAGCCTATACTTTTTTCCTACGAAAGTGCAATGAACCTAATCACAACCATAAAAGTGGTAAAGTGGATACCAACAGTTATTGTAAAACATCCCTGTCCTCACAAACACTAATGTCCATATTACACTCATCAATTTTAAATTCTTTGTCAAACCTGAGTAACTTCATCAACACAACAAATGCAAGCCAATACTAACTGGAAATTGGGAATGGGTCTAGTCTTATTCTGTCAGATATTTTCTACACAGCACAAATTCAATTAAATTTCACTTGCATAAATATTTACACTTTTCTTTAAAAGTAAAGAAGTAACTGTATTCATGGATAATGTTATTCATAGTAACTTTACCTTAAGTGTAGTAAAACAGTAAGTGGGTGTTCATAAACTGATATTGCAGTTTTTAGCACACAACGTGCACAAAACTCAACATAAATTTCAACAGCAGTGAGAATATACATTAAACCCGTAATTTTATGTATTTTTGGCAACTTTCAATGAGGGGCCCTTAATCTTGACAACTGTTGTTAATCAAACTAACACACTTTCACGAATAATTTAAAGAATGCCTACTTAGGAAAGCATTTCTTTGTAAACTGACTCACCTTGTGTGCATTTGTAACAGATTCTACAGTCAATATGTTCACTAGGTATTTAGGAACATTTACTTTAAACTGACCTCCAATTGGTTTATTGTCTGTTTGTTGTCGTCTCAGTTGTTTACTCTCGAAACCAAAAGCTAAGCAAGTAATTTTAAGAGATCACAAAACTTTAAAATTAAGAAGTTCAATTACTGGGAGGCTTTCACAAAAGCTACACTGACTTCCTCCCTCGACTTCACCAAAATTCACAATAATTTTAGATTACCTATTTCACTACATTTGGAACAAATTTAATCAGATAGTTGTCTTTCTTTTTTTTTGATAATAATTTCTCGCAATTTGGACACTCGGAAATCATAGTTCAAAAGGAGAGGATCGTGATAGGCGTTACGATACAGAAAAAAATCAAGGTGGGTACATAAATTTTGGTATGAGTTACCTTGTATTTGCACATACTCCAAGTGTCGATCCATCACTTTACAAATTGATTCTTCCTCTCTGTTACAGAATCTGCGCAATATTGGTGGCGATTATATGATGGTAGATGGACTTGCAGTTGTAATTGATATGCTCTGTTATTTCCTTCATGGCGACGATCCTCAGATTTTATAATAACTTCAGGCCACAGAGCATTTTATTAAATCCATTCATACAGTCGAGACTTTGGCGTAATAAATCCAAGCACTAAAAGCCTCACTAGGCACGTGCACAACGCACTTTCCAATCTCTAGGTGCCAACTGTCGGGTAGCTAGTCTCCGACTGACTAATGTCCACCTTTTCACTCGCACCCACCGCAATTTGCGCACTCTAAATAATTTCCGTTTTAGAGGGGAACCATTCCATCGTTCACCATAACAAGAACCAAGAGCCCTAAGTGTGGGTCAACAGTTACAAAGTTGTAAGTAAACATTTTCAAGCAAACATTGCATTTACCCATACTAACAAATCAATACAAAATTATTTAACGAAAAATCATCCATTTCTAAATACAATAAAAGCAATAAGTCAGTAGAGAGAAAACATAATACAACATATCAAAGAACACATATTAAAAAAATACACTTTATGCACAGCATAATTCATCAGAAGAAAAAAAATTACCTAATATCTTACTATGGTGTTATAATGTGACTGGGTGTCACTTGTGTCATACGTCTGTACGCGAGACTTCCACACTCCAAACATTCCTAGGTCCTCTGTTTCCGATGTGATAGTGAAGTGGAAACGTGCAGGGACACGTACAGAGCAAAAGCGTACAGACCGAATCCGTCTGTTAACTGACAGAGACCGCCGACATTCGAAGAGGGTCGTAATGAGTAAAAAGACATCTAACCAGACCATCACACAGGAATTCCAAACTGCAAGTAGTATGTAAGTCCCATAGTGCTCAGAGCTATTTGAGCCATTTTTAGCAAGTACTATGACAGTTATACGGGAGATGAGGAGCTTGGATTTCATGGCCTTTCAACATAATCGAGCACCTGTTCATAGTGCAAGGCCTGTGGCGGAGAGGTTACACGACCATAACATCCTTGTAATGGACTGGCTTGCACAGAGTCCTGATCTAAATCCTATAGAACATATATGGGATGTTTTGGTACGCCGAATTCGTGCCAGGCATCACCGACCGACATCGATACCTCTCGTCAGTGCAGCACTCCGTAAACAATAGGCTACAGTTCCGCAAGAAACCTCATTGAACGTATGCCTGCGAGTGGAGGTCTCATCGAGACTAAGGGTGGGCCACATATTCAATTCCAGCATTACCGATGGAGGGCGCCATGAACTTGAAAGTCATTTTCAGCCACGTGTCCGGATATTTTTTATCATATAGTGTATGATTACTGTGGATTAGACAGATTGATCGCACACCTAAACTGAAGGTACTGAATCGAACACGAGTGTCAGGAAACCTATGTCTCCATAACACTGCTTCTTTCAGGAGTGCTAATTTTGCAAGTTTCGCAGGAAAAACTGTGTGCAGTTCGGAAGGTAGGAGATGAGGCGGTGTCTCCTTCACAGTTTCATATTTAACTTTTTACCTACAAAGCGATAATAGCTCGCAACATCCACACAAAATTCAATAAAAAATTAAAATAAACTGTGAAATTGCCAACGTTGGACTCTTTCACGACCAAATGATCCCAGCCTACCTGTCAAGTGTGTATAGACTTACGCCTCTGTAAATTATTCCCTTCGTTCCATTGATTATTTCGAAATACCATATCTTTGTGGAAGTTACTGGACGGTTAACTGCTTGCAATTCATCAAGACTGGATTCTTCCTTTTTATGAGTAACGTAACTGGTTTATACAAGCATAACGCGATACACATCCGACGATCACAGAAATGCATCTAAGATCATTGAAGTTGTTACCCGATGAGAGTACAGAGCAAGTCATCATATTACTACAGTCAAAAGGAATATGTAGTCATTCAAGCAGCGTAGAAACATTTGAGGGTTATTTAGTATTTCGACACGAATTCTGTGTTACAAGCGGCACTATATTTATGTTAAAAGTAGTGATCTGTCACTTAAGTACATAATTATAGGATGCAAATTAGATCTATTGATTAAAATGATGGTAATGTTAACTAAAGAATCGCATTTTTTGTGAAGGAGAGTATCGAATATAGAAAATAAATTTGTTTCTAGTCTGACATTTCATGTAGGGTGCAGTTGTGAAATCGTTGAATCACTCTATTACAGTAGCACCTCACTTAAGCTGAAGCATTTCTATAGCAGTAAAGAAGTGGCCTACACCGATAAATATATTGACTCAGTCGTTTTCGCTCTCATTTAAAAAACTTGCAGCTCAACTCCCGTTTTTTTTCCTCGTCTTTAGGAGACTTTTTCATTCCTACTTGAAAATATTTGTACTCTGTCACACTTAAAACATTCTGCGAGTAAATAAATCGGGTCATCTCACAAACCATCAGTGTCGACAATAAAAATGGATAGAAATATTTATGATAAACGTGAAAAGGTAAAATTCAGTGCTTTGGATGAAATGTCGATCAAATACGAGTGCGTAAATCTCCAAGTTCGTGCTGTAACGGGTGCACGTTTATAAAACACTGCGTTCGCGTCGAGTAGGGTACAGTTTAAAGTTGAGCGAATTCCCGTCCTTTTTTATGGCACCGTATTCCGCATTCACTTACTTGCTGTACTGTCGCTTCATCGATTCGCCGCTCTCTTTGAGATGAGCAGAGTTCTCTTTCAAGTTTAACCGGCGAGGACGAGAAATGTTTTCCCCGTGTTCTTGTGAATTGTGATATTTCTGAAAACTAGTTTTCTCTTAACTGAACGCAGTAGGTCAAATTCAAACTACTTGCCTTCTTAAAAAAACTTCTTTTACATCCTTCTCACATACATGTCTTATTATCCTCCATAAAAACCTTGAAGGTGTCCAAAAACGAGGTATAGTGTTAGTGAGATTATCGTCCAATTTATTGTATCGTTAAACTTTTCCTTGCGATTATGCGGTGACACGCACTTACAGTTGGTGGAGACGACAAAACTCAACCCAGTATGACTCAAGTGAATAGTGATATCTCATTTCATGCATGTAAGTGCCTCTATGTGTCCAGTAGTAGATACTATCTTCATACGACTAACATCCCATTTAATACGCGAGGTGAGTTATGTCATCGTTCTAAAATGTACTATCTGGCTTTCCGAAATAGCTTTATTTTAATGTGAAACGCAAAACTCAAAAATTGAAATAAACTTGAGGTAGTAATGATGGTAAAGAATGACGAGATTCCAGCATACAATATGATGAAAACTCAGGCTGAAAAATTCATACAGGAAACATTCAGCACTTTTTCAAAAACAGTACCCGAATATGTACAGTTTCCATTTTATCAGTCAAATAAGACATCAAGTTTATTTCAGTTAATATACAGTAGAAGGTACAAAATTTAGGGTAGTGGGGGTTCGGTTTATAATTTCGTTGTTGGTCGTATCACATCGGTGAGTATATTTCCTCATTTGTGGCACGTGTCGTTCCTAGAATGGTACCGCCCACCGCCCTCTCTATTACGCTTACATTTTAACTAGCCGCATCACGTGTAATTAATCACGTTACTCAGAAATTCTAAATGTGATTTGGGATGCATATAAATGTCATAGATCTGCGTCACGTAAAGAGAACATCTATAAAATACACTCCTGGAAATTGAAATAAGAACACCGTGAATTCATTGTCCCAGGAAGGGGAAACTTTATTGACACAATCCTGGGGTCAGATACGTCACATGATCACACTGACAGAACCACAGGCACATAGACACAGGCAACAGAGCATGCACAATGTCGGCACTAGTATAGTGTATATCCACCTTTCGCAGCAATGCAGGCTGCTATTCTCCCATGGAGACGATCGTAGAGATGCTGGATGTAGTCCTGTGGAACGGCTTGCCATGCCATTTCCACCTGGCGCCTCAGTTGGACCAGCGTTCGTGCTGGACGTGCAGACCGCGTGAGACGACGCTTCATCCAGTCCCAAACATGCTCAATGGGGGACAGATCCGGAGATCTTGCTGGCCAGGGTAGTTGACTTACACCTTCTAGAGCACGTTGGGTGGCACGGGATACATGCGGACGTGCATTGTCCTGTTGGAACAGCAAGTTCCCTTGCCGGTCTAGGAATGGTAGAACGATGGGTTCGATGACGGTTTGGATGTACCGTGCAATGTTCAGTGTCCCCTCGACGATCACCAGTGGTGTACGGCCAGTGTAGGAGATCGCTCCCCACACCATGATGCCGGGTGTTGGCCTTGTGTGCCTCGGTCGTATGCAGTCCTGATTGTGGCGCTCACCTGCATGGCGCCAAACACGCATACGACCATCATTGGCACCAAGGCAGAAGCGACTCTCATCGCTGAAGACGACACGTCTCCATTCGTCCCTCCATTCACGCCTGTCGCGACACCACTGGAGGCGGGCTGCACGATGTTCGGGCGTGAGCGGAAGACGGCCTAACGGTGTGCGGGACCGTAGCCCAGCTTCATGGAGACGGTTGCGAATGGTCCTCGCCGATACCCCAGGAGCAACAGTGTCCCTAATTTGCTGGGAAGTGGCGGTGCGCTCCCCTACGGCACTGCGTAGGATCCTACGGTCTTGGCGTGCACCCGTGCGTCGCTGCGGTCCGGTCCCAGGTCGACGGGCACGTGCACCTTCCGCCGACCACTGGCGACAACATCGATGTACTGTGGAGACCTCACGGCCCACGTGTTGAGCAATTCGGCGGTACATCCACCCGGCCTCCCGCATGCCCACTATTCGCCCTCGCTCAAAGTCTGTCAACTGCACATACGGTTCACGTCCACGCTGTCGCGGCATGCTACCAGTGTTAAAGACTGCGATGGAGCTCCGTATGCCACGGCAAACTGGCTGACACTGACGGCGGCGGTGCACAAATGCTGCGCAGCTAGCGCCATTCGACGGCCAACACCGCGGTTCCTGGTGTGTCCACTGTGCCGTGCGTGTGATCATTGCGTGTACAGCCCTCTCGCAGTGTCCGGAGCAAGTATGGTGGGTCTGACACACCGGTGTCAATGTGTTCTTTTTTCCATTTCCAGGAGTGTATTTAGATAATGATCTGGGATCACTCTCCTTTTAAACAGAAAAACATGCACAGAAGAACTAAAAATTATGAGCGCTGATCACCATGAGATCCAGTGCCCCTGGTGAGCCGTTTAGAAATTTTTTAAAACAAATTTCTAGGTGCAAGTAGGACTAGCGCACTGAGAGTTCTATACGAACTTGGTTATGTATGTAGACAGTTCATCCATTTCGGGAATAGCGCATATGGTAGATTTGTGCTTGTTATGGACACTGATACTGCCAACGTATCTGTCCCAGGGATTCAAAGAGTTTTGGAATGTTTTAATGTTAAGTTCGAAGTCGGATAACAAAAGAAAAATCACATTTTTCTTTTGATATAATTACAAATTAACTATTTTTCCTTTAGTTGTGCTGTGAAACTTGTCTTCGTGCTAAATTTCATGATTTTAATTCAAGAATAACTACTTTATAGGTTTTAACGAGTGAGTTTCCGAGTGCCAAAATATGTAACATTAATGACAGTATTGACTTAGAAGTTTAATATTCTTACTCCAGGAAAGGGCTATAGATCTCAGTATGTGATATAAATTTCAACTTGATACGTCTTACCATTTCTGAGAAAAAGGGGTGTTAACAGATGGGGGGACAGACAGACAGTCGGGTAAGAAATGATAAAATTCTTTTTCTTATAATATAACCAGAAATTAGCAATTTCGAATTTTTACCTTTACTTCTACTGTGAAGCCCTTCTTCTCGCCAAATTTCATGATTCCAGATCAACTTGAAGTACCCTACATTTTCTTACAAGAGAGGTAGTGAGTATCAAAGTATGTGACGTGAATGGCCGAATCTATTGATTTTATGGACTTAGAAAGTAACATTTAGTATGCCACTAAGGAAATTTTAACATTAGTTTGCGAAATAAAAGATCAACTTGAAGTACCCTACATTTTCTTACAAGAGAGGTAGTGAGTATCAAAGTATGTGACGTGAATGGCCGAATCTATTGATTTTATGGACTTAGAAAGTAACATTTAGTATGCCACTAAGGAAATTTTAACATTAGTTTGCGAAATAAATTTCAACTTGATACGTCTACCAATTCATCAGGAAAAGGGGAATTAGCTAACAGACGGACAAGCTATCTAAAAAATAATAAAACAATCTTTTCTTCATATGATATAATTAAGAACTAGGAATTTTCGGTTTTTTTCATTAGGTGCGGTGAAGAACCTTACTTGTCGCTAAATTTAATGATTCCAGACTAAAAATATGTACTATCAAAATATCTCACGATATGGCCATATCATTTGATTGCCCGACTTAGAAGCTACACTTTTTACATTCCTAAGGAATCGTAAACCTTAAATCGTGACATAAATTTCAGCATGTTACGTCTACCATTTCCTCAGAAAAGGGATTTGAACATTCGGACAGACAGGCAAACGGACAGTTAACTAAGTTAACCTGTAATGATTCCGTGTTTATTGACTGAGATACGAAACCGAAAATGTATGGAAACGTAGTAGAAAATAGTGTAAATTCAGTGATGCCATTTGGGTCACTGAAAAATTCACTAAAATTATCTCACTGTCGTTTTTCCGTGTTCCTGGACAGTACGTGCGGCTATTTTACGTCATGTGACTAAATGTGTATCATGATCCGACAATCTCCTTACCACATGTGCTTGATTACTGCCAACTGTTGTACAGAAGTTTTGTTTATCACTCTACTGCTACATCGAGCTACTCTCATAGTACAATGTATAAGCGATTAATTAGGTTTCAAGGTCAGTTTCTTTTACTGATTCCATCACGAAATTGAAAAAACACTTTATCAGCCCTTGCTGAATATAGTTTTCGAATGTCTCATGATATTTTCACAAATTCCAGGTATTTGAGAAACCGTTTATGTTTTCCCCTAATTCACTGTATTTAATGTAACAATACCACATTTTGAAATTCGGAGAAAGTCATTATCAAGTTTAAAATGCAATACTAATGGCGCCTGTTTTAGCGGTCGCAGGGAAGAGACTCTGTTATATAACTAAAAGCAGCCATGTCATTACTCAACTTGACGATAACAAACTTTGATAGAGCTACTTCTTCATATTTACTTATTCATAATGCCTCGTCATTTTCCACTACAGGTACATTTGAGTTGCAGAGCGTGTTTCGTGTGATTTCTGGTTTGGTATTATAGCCTAACCAAAAGGAAGTTAATTTTTGATTCTCTCATGAATAACATACGCGTTTGGCATCCATTTTATACCTTTTACTTTGGTAACTAGCTCAGCTCAGGGCGTTGTCCGGCTGTATATTTATTTCAATTCCACTAGAACATCTCATCCTTGTCAGTACCCTCTGTTCATTTCCTTCCCCCCACTTTCCGTCCATCCTACTGTCTATCCTACTGTCTATCTCCCCCTGACCCTCTCTCCATCCATGTGCTACATCCCCTCCTCAAACTCTCTCGCCATCCACTCCTCCTCCCTCTTTCCATCTCCTCTATCTCCGCTCTCTGAGTCCATTTCCTCCTGCTACTTTATCCCCTCCACAATCCCTTTATCTCATCCTCCACCATCTCTCTGTCCATCTCCACCTCCTCTCTCTCAGTCTATCTTCTCCTTCTTCTTTCTAGCCATATCCTCCTTTTTCCTTCCTCTGTACATATGCTCCTCCGCCTCCAGCTCCTCCCCTTTCTCAGTCCATTTCGTCCTCCCTCTCACTGTGTCCCTTCCTCCTTCGTCATAACTGTGCCGATGTGCTCCATCCTCCTCTCTGCATATCCATCTCGTCTCACTCCCTCCCTCTTTTCTCTACTCTTTATCATCCCCACCCAAATAGGGGGTTGCTCGTTCCTTTACCTAAAGTGATTTTTCGCAGACAGTGATATGTGTACTGTGTTTGGTAGTAACCAAGTCTGTGATTTAGGAGGGGTCGTTTAGCTGTGGCTTTTCCAGAGTAGGCAGATGCCACATACATTTCACATATTTAACATATTTTGTTAACATTATAGCACATACTTCACATGTGTCTGATGCAAATTTGGTCGTGTATTTTCGATTTCACTCATCTCAATTTCTATTATATTTTATCTCCTGAGCAATGTGTCGTACAGTGATATTATTTTGCAGGTACATTCAGTGGTATATTCTTATAGGTCTGCAAAATGTGTTGCGAATAGAGTGAAACCCTAATAAATCAAAACGTCATACATGATGCGGACTACTTCACGCATCACAACGTTTATGACACTATACCTCCTGAATTGTATCGTAGTACAATGGTATAATTTTGTAGGTAAATTCACCGTCATATGTGAATACTGCAAGCGGAACGTGTTGCGAATGCAGTTAGTAGCAGAAAAGTTATAAATTTAAACATCACGCATGCTGTTTTATAAGCATCTCAGTGCTTATGATGTCATTTAACGTGAACTGCGTGACATCTCGTACAATGATATACACTACTGGGCATTAAAATTGCTACACCACGAAGATGACGTGCTACAGACGCGAAATTTAGCCGACAGGAAGAAGATGCTGTGATATGCAAATGATTAGCTTTTCAGAGCATTCATAAAGGTTGGCTCCGGTGGCGACACCTACAACGTGCTGACATGAGGAATGTTTCCAACCGATTTCTCTTAAACAAACAGAAGTTGACCGGCGTTGCCTGGTGAAACGTTGTTATGATGCCTTGTGTAAGGAAGAGAAATGCGTACCATCATGTTTCCGACTTTGATAAAGGTCGGACTGTAGCCTATCGCTATTGCGGTTTATCGTATCGCGACATTGCTGCTCGCGTTGGTCGAGATCCAATGACTGTTAGCAGAATATGGAATCGATGGGTTCAGGAAAGTAATACGGAACGCCGTGCTGGATCCCAAGGGCCTCGTATCACTAGCAGCCGAGATGACAGGCATCTTATCCGCATGGCTGTAACGGATCGTGCAGCCACGTCTCGATCCCTGAATCAACATATGGGGACGTTTGCAAGACAACAGACAGGAGCGTCTGCGATGGTGTACTCAACGACGAACCTGGGTGCACGAATGGAAAAACGTCATTTCTTCGGATTAATCCAGGTTCTGTTTACAGCATCATGATCGTCGCATCCGTGTTTGGCGACATCGTGGTGAACGGAGATTGGACGCGTGTGTTCGTCATCGCCATAATGGCGTATCACCCGGCGTGATGGTATGGGTTGCCATTGGTTACACGCTCGGTCACCTCTTGTTCGCATTGACCGCACTTTGAGCAGTGGACGTTACATTTCAGATGTGTTACGACCCGTGGCTCTACCCTTCATTCGATCCCAGCGAAACCTTACTTTTCAGCAGGATAATGCACGACCACATGTTGCTGGTCCTGTACGGGCCTTTCTGGATACAGAAAATTTTCTACTGCTGCCCTGGCCAGAACTTTCTCCAGACCCCTCACCAATTGGAAACATCTGGTCAGTGGTGGCCGAGCAACTGGCTTGTCACAATACGCCAGTCACTACTCTCGATGAACTGTGGTATCGTGTTGAAGCCGCATGGGCAGCTGTACCTGTACACGCCATCCAAGCTCTGTTTGACTCAATGCGCAGGCGTATCAAGGCCGTTATTACGGCCAGAGGTGGTTGTTCTGGGTACTGATTTCTCAGGATCTATGCACCCAAAATGCGTGAAAATGCAATGACATGTCAGTTCTAGTGTGATATATTTGTCCAATGAATACCCGTTTAACATCTACATTTCTTCTTGGTATAGTAGTTGTAATGGCCAGTAGTGTAGTTTCGATTGTTCATTCAGCGGCGCATGCGTATATTGTCTGCGAATTTGGTTGTGAATAGATGGTAGCAAAGAAGTAATAAATTTAAAAGTCATTCATGATGCAGCTGTTTTCGCGTATCTCAGTGTTTATGACGTCATGTCTCCTGAACTGTGTGTCTCACGATGATACAATTTTGCAGGTACATTCAGAGATATGTAAGAATACCTCCTGCGACGTGTGTTTTGAATGGAGTTAGTAGCAAAGAGGTAATCAATCATCTTTCTTCTTTCGTCATTTAGTTGGGGCTGTCACAGAGAAAGAGTTTCGTAAAGGTTTGAAGTTCTGTGTAAAGTTTGTTGCAAGTCACAAATACTGGATGAATAAATCTTGCTTATTCACGCCCCATGAGCTGCACTATTCTTTCACCACCATTCCCAGCGCTTTCATAGGTAGATTCTATCCCCACAGCGATTAACTAATGCGTATACCTAGTTTGGTAGGAGGTGATGGGAAATGCATGCATACACATACATACAGGCTGTAACGGGTATAAGTGCAGATATTGTTATTGGTGATTAAGGACAATGCACTGACTGCCATATCAGTATTTACTTCTTTTGTAGACCAATAATTG
The DNA here is from genome assembly GCF_023898315.1 of Schistocerca nitens. Lineage (NCBI taxonomy): Eukaryota > Metazoa > Arthropoda > Insecta > Orthoptera > Acrididae > Schistocerca > Schistocerca nitens. The sequence goes on along the minus strand of NC_064617.1, from coordinate 759,862,530 downwards.
TAGCTATTATGAGAAGTATGCTTTAAGGTGAGTTAGTACCTCCATATACATGTTGCAAGAGCAAGCCATTAATGTAAATTTCCCCTGGGCAGAGGGTCAGCAATTGAAGTCTGGATGCCTGGGCACAAAACGATCAGCCTACATTGACAGGCGTAATTCACTTAGCGGAGTAGTGATAAGTGTTCAGAAAACACCAGGAGTAAATTATGAGACTTTTTGTGGCAAGCCTATTCGATGCAGAAAAAAACCACAACACACTGATGTGTGCATATGCTAAGGTAGCACATATAAAAATATCTGCACTTACGCGTGTTACACCCTATATACCAACATACATTCATACATACATACATTTTTATAATATGTATCAAGTTTATAATTAGGAAGGTTTGAGGAAAAACAATGATCTAGTGGCCAAGGGGACCACTGACACCAATGATTTTCTAATTTTAAAATATCGACTTGACACGAAGCTTATAAACATTCTGCATAATCTCACTATAGAACTTTCGCTAATATAACGGGCTCAATCACTAGAAATTACGTATGTTCTCTGCTCCCCTGTTATGCAATGTCCTCAAGGTGCTCTCTTGTCTATATTTTGTCTGTGTAGTCTGTACAATGAAGCGAAGAAGACAGATATTGTTTCCAGAAAACGATAATTATTTAATAACACAGAATTTCAAACGTACTAGCCCTGTTGAAACGAGTGGTTTTTATTTTGAAATTAGTATCTGGCACCTGCTGTTTTAAAATCGTGATATTATATGCGGATGAAACATCCTGATGGAAAAGGAGGTTAATTGTTCTCCAGTTGTTAAGTGAATAGACAAAAAGAACATAGAGCTACTTCATTACATAGATGCAGTTTTTGTAAATTGTCAATCGGGTTCCAAAATTCGTCTCTCGTGTCAAAGCACGGTCACGTTCACAATTCCCATTACATTTACCGATCGTGTATTCGCTGCTGGAGCAGGAAACTCCATCACCGAATGCATTACGTCCTAAACGGCCGGGATAGAGGGACCCACTGACCCGCTTCAGTAACATTATTCATGTCTGACCTGCTGGCATCATCGTCGACATATGAAGGCCAAAGTTCCAACTTTCTTAGTGTTCCAGGAAGACAGAATACAATTACTGATGTATTAAAATTTTCGCGTACTACTGGTGTTATCTGCGTTTAGAGAAGACCGTTTGGAACAGTTTATCGTATTTTCCGGTGTAGGGTGTCTTTTTTGACTTCAATTTGACGATTGTATTTTCGCTTCGTTAGTTTTCTCCACGTTTTTAACACTGACTAAGGTGATTGCTAACATGCCTGTCAGTTTTGAATAATATGACCTCCATTGCTTTCTTAATGTATGTTTGCATCCTGACACCATTAGCTTATTCTGTCCCTTGGTGGTTTAGATAGGTTCGCGAATCCAAACTTTTGTGTAATAATTACGTCGTCACGTTTAGCGATTTATATGGTGATATATTAAGACCGCGGAAATCGTTACTGATCAACAAATATTGCAACAGAGAATTTCTTTTATTTGGAACATGGAACCACTGTTGGTGGACCAGGCCCGAGCGAAATGGAGCAATTTAGGCAAATGTATTGTCGTGCGAGTGCACCCTTCTTCCTCTCTCTCTCCTCTTTTTTCACTTACGTCTCTTCCTATAAATATGCCACATTCAAACATAATTCTGTAAGTAACCTATAGTGTGGCACTTGTTTTTGCTCACATGCTTCCGGGCTGGCTGAAGGATCGTGGGAGGTGTAGAGGATGAAAGTGGATTGGGGTGGCGGATGGAGATGGAGGTGGAGTGCATAGTGGGGCATTATATATATATATATATATATATATATATATATATATATATATATATATATATAATGTGTGTGTGTGTGTGTGTGTTTGTGTGTATGTACGTGTCAATTTTTATTTTTTGTGCTAAGCGGTGAATTATTTTCAATATTGTTCGACAATTATTGCACGTTTGGTCATTAGGCATAAACCAATATAATTTATGGTCCTTCATATGACATATTCTACCATTAGAGTGAACATTCCCTTCCTTTTTAGTTATGATATAACAATGTTATGTCGGCTTTTTCCCTGTATGATGGTGATTTGCTTGTTTTAGATGTCATGCATATGTGGAGTGGATACATTTATTCTTCAGTGCCATTATATTTTCTTTGTACCAAATGCTGACATTTCTTGCAGTCACTTCAATACATTTAGCAGTTCAGCTATTACTTGTTAACTCCTATGTTTCTGAATTGGTGTATTATCTTTCCCTTCAGTCAAAGTTTCTAGTTTTTTTGTTATGTAGTTTGTCTTGAAGGATATGTTTTTGTATACGTCACTAATCTTGTGTGTGAGTCTGTTATAGTGTGCTATGGTGTTTCATTTTGTGTTGAGGGATGTATTTTATGGCTGTGGATTGTGTGTTATTATTACGAGTGGGTATATCAGGATTGCTTTTAATTTTGCTGTCCTCTGTCTGTATTTTTCTTCCAGCCGCGTCATGTTGTTTCTGTATGATATTGCAGCTATAAACATTCTTTTGTGCTGTGTTCACAATCATGTTTAGTTCCTCTTTATAGTATTTTTTGCTAGGAGATATTTTGCACAATTTGTATACCACATGCCTAAAGGCTCTCTCTCTCTCTCTGTTTTTTTTTTTTTTTTTTTGAGAATATGGATGGTTTGATTCCCTGTGTATTATGCCTGCAGCTGTTTCCTTTTTGAATAATACTGAAGCTGTGTCTGTTACTAGATTCTGCAATTTTGAGGTCGCGGTAGTGTATTGTTTCTTTCAACTTCCATAGAAAATTAAATGTTGTTGTTTATGTTACCTATCTGTCTGTGAAATCTGTTTATATATTCTTATGTTCTCTTGTGAGACATATGAGAGATGTCTGCAAGTATTTACTATCTCAGAATCAATTCGACTAAGAATGAAGACGCACTAGGACCGATCATTACATCTATATTACAATACTTGTATGGAGTATACCTGGTACAGCCACAAATGCTTTATCAATGTTTGGCAAAATCTGCATGTACGACTTTCAGATACTGATGACTTCTGTAAATGAATTAAAGTGTTTCGTTAACAGCAATAGCAGCCCTCGGTTGCAAAAAAGGGGAGACTTTTGACTCAAGTTTCGGCATAGCTATGAATGCCTTCATCAGATAGGGTAAAATTTCTAAATCCACTCAGATTCGAATATTCCATGCTTGATTAATTCAAATGAATGTGCAGAACATATAGATTTTAAGGGGAAACTTAATTATCTAAATGAGTAGCACATCAACGACTATCCACCAGTTGGGTTGAGCACCTATCTTCTCTACCATCTACATAAGTCAATAATGCACATGCACACTCATTTAGTTTGTAATTCCTAACGCAACATGTCACATATGCATAAGTAATATTTTTATCGATGTATACTTACTATGACCTACTGATGACTTTTGTAAATGAATTAAAGTGTTTCGTCAACAGCAATAGCAGCCCTCGGTCGCAAAAAAGGGGAGACTTTTGACCCAAGTTTCGGCATAGCTATGGTGCCTTCATAAAAAATAAAAATCTCTCAAATTGGCCAATGACATAACTACAAAGTTCCAGGAAAGAAAGGAACTTTTTAAGTGTAAGTACTGGCAAGTACTACAAAAAAGAAACAGTACCTACATGTCACTTATTAAATTAAAAATCAAGCGATAATGCTTTGCTCACAACATTTTTGAAACAAAAAATACAAAAAGGCAAGCCCCTATGGGCTGCTCAAAGGTGCCTAGCTACGGTAGCATCAGACTGAGGCGCCCGCGTTAAGCAGTTTTAGGCAGGTGAACATTACACCAAGAGTGCCACCTATTAGCAGCAAAGACTAGCGGGCTACTTAACATTCAAAATGTAGACAGACAAATATTACGATGAATATTATTTTGCACATAAAGTAATAGGCAATAATTTTATCTTACAGGAGCAGACACGGTAACAAAATATCTACATAAGAGCTCGTAAAAACAGTTTAAAGGCTGAAAATGCCATTTTAGAAATACAAAGGACGCTGAATAACTCAGAGAGCAGAAAAGAATGGTATAACGTGAAACATAGTTAGTATAAACTTTTACGAAAGGAAAATTATGAGCCACCTTAAATGGAAAAAGTATTTTGGTAACTACTTGAGGGAACACGAAATGAAATATCAAGTAACGGCTTTATACCATTGAAAAAGCTTTTATTACGTAATTGCAGCTGCTCATTACGAATGAGACCATCACTACGAGAAAGATGTTTAAACATTTCTAACATTTCTAGAACATCTAATCTACGGCTTATATTTTCCGTGTACAAAATGTGCATATCGCGAACAGCTTTGGGTGCGTGACCTGTAATCAGAAGGTGGTCGGCAAAAGATGAATTCCAGGTGCTAGTGACACTTTTTCTTGAAAGATGTTCTTTGTGTATCACTGTAAAGGCATGTCTTGTTTGTCTTATCTATTAAGAAGGTAAAGTGAGTCCTAAAATCTTATAGACTCGGGATTTTTTTAATAAAAATTATATTTCACGTCTGCATGACTATCCGACTCCGGAATTATAAAAGGAAGACAGGACAACTACCAGTCACGAAAAATTTTTACTGAAATAGTTTCACAAGAAAATGTTCATCAACATGAACTCTCAGTAGCCAAAACTTCGCTCTGAATTCAAAGATCACAAGCCTAATCATCGGATACGCCAGACCTCTAATAGTATGAACAGCCTGTACCATGATTTAACCAAAGATCTGCATGAAACATTGAAAAAATCTTTCGTCTTCCAGAATTATTATTCCGTCCCCAATAGTCGCGCCTTGGCTCATAAAATAAAAGATTTAGAATGCAGCCCTGATACCAACTTCTTTTCACTAAACATCAAGAATCTTTATAGAAACGTTCCCGTGCAAGAAACGCTTAGGATCGTGACAAATTAATTTCCGCCATTTCAAACAAGAACTTTCAAATGAACAAATCACGGACTTTATGCACCAAATCGCAGTCATAGTCAAATACGAATACACACATCAAAAAATTTTTCATCACCCGGTTTCGAGAGTTCCGGAACATGTACAGAAAATTGCAACAGATATCAACATAAACATCATTTCCGCCCTTTTTATTGCTCATGAAAACCAGACATTGTATGCTGTACCAACATACAGCGAGACCTTCAGAGGTGGTGGTCCAGATTATTGTATGCACCGGTACCTCTAATACCCACTAGCACGTCCTCTTGCATTGATACATGCCTGTATTCGTCGTGGCATACATCCAAAAGTTCATCAAGGCATTTTTGGTCCAGATTGTCCCACTACTCGACGGCAGTTCGGCGTATATCCCTCAGAGTGGTTGGTGGGTCACGCCATCCATAAGCAGCCTTTTCAATCCATCCCTGGCGTGTTCTATACGGTTCATGTCTGGAGAAATGCTGACCACTTTAGTCGAGCGATGTTATCCTGAACGAAGTCACTCACAAGACGTGAATGATGGTGCGCGAATTGTCTTCCATGAATACGAATGCCTCACCAATATGCTGCCGATATGGTTTCACTATCGGTCGGAGGATGGCATTCATGTATCGTACAGCCGTTACGGCGCCTTCCATGACCACCAGCGGCGTACGTCGGCCCCACATAACGCCACCCCAAAACAGCCGGGAGTCTCCACCTTGCTCCTCTCGAAGGATAGTGTGTCTAATGCGTTCAACCTGACCGGGTAGCCTCCAAACACATCTCCGACGATTGTCTGCTTGAAGGTGTATGCGACACTCATCGATGAAGAGAACGTGATGCCAAACCTGAGTAGTCTGTTCGGCATGATGTTGCGCACATCTATACCGCGCAGCTTGGTGTCGTGGTAGCAAAGATGGACCTCTCCATCGACGTCGGGAGTGAAGTTCCGCACCATGCAGTCTATTGCGCACAGTTTGAGTTGTAACACGACGTCCTGTGGCTGAATGAAAAGCATTAGTCAACATGGTACCGTTGCTGTCAGGGTTCCTCCGAGCCATAATCCGTAGGTTGCCGTCATGCATTGCAGCAGTAGCACTTGAGCGGCCTGAGCAAAGCATGTCATCGACTGTACCTGTCTCTTTGCATCTCCTCCAGGTCCGTACAACATCGCTATGGTCCACTGAGACACCTGCACACTTCCCTCGTTGAGAGCTATTCCTGACACAAAGAAACAATGCGGACGCGATAGAACCACGGTTTTGACCGTCTAGGTTTGGTTAACTACGGACAACACTAGCCGTGTTCATCCTTCCTGCTGTAAAGACTGGATCTGATCGGCTGTCGAACCCCCTCCGTCTAATAGGCGCTGCTCATGCATGGTTGTTTACATCTTTGGGGTTTAGTGACATCTCTGAACAGTCAAAGGGACTGTCTCTCTGATGCAATATCCACGATTAGCGTCTATCTTCAGGAGTTCTGGGAACCAGGCTGATGCAAAACTTTTTTTGATATGTGTACTTTCAATCTGATGAAAAATTGTATCAGTAGTCCAATGGTCTCGCTGTGGGAAATCCATTGGTTGATTTCCTTGCTGACATTTTGATTAATTTTCTGGAAGAAAAGTTCCGCAACTGTTTCTCAGCTACAGTGCTGGGCAATCTCTCGTATTTCAGATACGTGAATGATACCTACTTTAGTCATCTACTAAGGACCTGTTGATGGTACAGGCCACATTTTCAATCTCTTTAGTGAACTTCATGAGAAAATATCCTTCACCGATGAACTCGAAAACGAGGCCCGCCATCAAAACTTTCTTGAATTGACGCTAAAAGTAGGAGAAAATAAAATCTCTTTTAATGGTTTTCGTAAAGAAACATACGCCGATCAGACCGTATCTACTTCTTCCACGCACCCTCAGTCCCATAAAAAACACTTTCTTTCTCTCTGCTGTTCACAGAGCTACTTCTCTTCCGCTCTCGGAAGAAAAATTCGAAGAAGAAATTAATCTGATCAGAACTATAGAAGATAATAACGAATTCAAACCTGCCTTAGTTGACGACATCCTTAAAAAGGAAATTGTTAAAAGAGTTACTACACTCGGCACCTCTATCATTGAGTCCAACCAAAATAAGACATTCTTCTCTATTCCTTTCTTGGGGCTGATCTCGTATCAGAGTCAACGCCTTCTTATTAATAAATAAAACTGTAATGTTGCCTATTCAACTAGTAATAATCTGAAAAAAAATTTGAAGTTTCAAATCGACTTGTTCCCCTTTGAAAAACTCCTCAGTCTATAAGATTTTTTGCGAACTTGCTCTTATTACTCCATAGGCAGACAGAATGTGCGTTTACAGTAAGATACAAAGAACATCTTTTAAGAAAAAATGGCACTAGCAACCTGAATTCATCTTTTGCCGACCACCTTCTGATTTCAGCTTTTCATGATATGAACATTTTGCACACGGAGAAGAAAGGCCGTAGATGAGATGTTCTATAAGAATTAGAAATGTTTAAACATCTTTCTCGTAATGATGGTCTCATTCGTAATGAGCAGCTACAATTACGCCATTTTCAGTGACATAAAGCCGTTACTTGATATTTGATTGCGTGTTCCCTCGTGTAGGTCAAATGGCTCTGAGCACTAATGGACTTAACATCTGAGAGCATCAGTCCCCTAGAACTCAGAACTACTTAAATCTAACTAACCTAAGGACATCACACACATCCATGACCGAGGCAGGATTCGAACCTGCGACCGTAGCAGTCGCGCGGTTCCAGACTGAATCGCCTAGAACCGCTCGGCCACGACCGCCGGCCGTACACATAATTAATTTCTCCGGGACACTATACTGTGTTCTTTCGTCATATATTTTGCTTGTTTGACAGTTGTTTATTAATCAACAGATCATTTATACGAGGGCTATCCACAAAGTACATTACGTTTTGGAATTAAAAATAAACTATTGGAAAATTTTTTATTATATACAGATGAAAGCCACACTTAAATACTACTCTTCTACATAGTTGCCATTTAAATTAAGGCACTTATCGTAACGATGGACGAGCTTTGAAATTCTTTCGTCGTAAAATTCGGCCGCCTGCGTCTTCAACCACGTGGTTACCTCTTCTTGAAGCTGTGCGTCGTCATGAAAACGCTGCATAGCCAACCACTTCTTCATTGCTGGGAATAAGTGGAAGTCGCTCGGTGCCAGGTCGGGACTGTACGGCGGACGAGGAAACAACTCCCACTTAAAAGATTCGAGAACTTCACGAGTGGCATTTGCCGTGTGGGCCCGGGCGTTGTCGTGAATCAGCAAGGTCTTTGAGCCCAACTTTCCCCTGCGCTTGTTTTGTATTACACTTCTGAGGTTGTGCAGAGTTTGAAATACCTTTGATAGTTTATTGTAGTGCCTCTTTCCACGAAATCCACAAAAATCACACCTTTTCTGTCCCAAAAGAAGAGGTAACCACGCGGTTGAAGGCGCAGGCGGCCGAATTTTACGACGAAGGAATTTCCAAGCTCGTCCATCACTACGCTAAGTGCCTTAATTTAAATGGCAACTATGTAGAAAAGTAGTATTTAAGTGTCGCTTTCATCTGTATATAATAAAAAAATTTCAAATACTTTATTTATTTTTAATTCCAAAACGTAATGTACTTTGTGGATAGCCTTCGGACAATGATATCAGTCATCTGAACTGAAAAAGAAACAAAAGTTTTCTTTTACTTGCACACAGTAATATTATTACCTTAGCAAGAAATATACTGATCATTTCTATCACATTATGCGTACCGCCCACAGTACTGACAGAGTCAAGCTACGCTACACTGCACACAAAAATACAGAACCACACACAACCACACACACACATGCATGCACTCGCCCCCAACCCCTCCATCCCCCCCCCCCACACACACACACACAGGAGAGCGCATGCACGAACATGTAGACGCATACGTGCAGTTGGCAACAGGACTGAAGCGCCTAGAACCGCTCGGTCACAGAGGCCAGCCCTCTCATGTAGTTACCGAAATATGTTTTTCTATTTAAATCGCCTCTAAATTTTTTCTTTCTTAAATGTTTATATTAATTGCATTTCATGTTATACCATTCTTTTCTGCTCGCTGAGTTATTCAGCTTCCTTTGTATTTCGAAACTGATGTTTTCAGCCTTTAACTGTTTTTACGAGCTCTTACGTAGATATTTTGTTACCGTGTCTACTGCTGTCAGATACAATTGTTGCCTTTTACTTCATGTACAAAATAATGTTCAACTTGTCATCCGTCTGTCTACATTTTGAATGTTAAGTAAGCTGCTGTATTTGCGGTTACTAGATTGTACACTTGGCGCCTCAGTCTGACGCTACCGTAGCTAGACGCATGTGAACAGCCCATAGTGGCTTGCCTTTTATGCATTGTGTTTTAAAAATTTTGTGACTAAAGCTTTATCGCTTGATTTTTAATTTAATACGTGACATATAGGTACTGTTTCTTTTTTGTAGTACTTGCAGTACTTACACCTAAATTTTTTTCTTTCCTGTATTTTTACAATTATGTCATAACTAATTTGAGAGATTTTTATTTCTGTTGAAGTCAGTCATAGCTATGCCGAAACCTCGATCAAAAGTTTCCCTTTGTTTTCGACCAAGGTCTGCTTTTGCTGTTGATTTTACTTTGTAAACGGTCTCTGACCACGCAGCCATGTTCAAAACTTAAAAGTGTTTCATTTTATCTTTGATTTGTATGCAGGTATTATGCAGTTAAATACTGTAAATTGGTATTTTGTTCGTCCATGTATTGGAATCGAGAAACAGAAATGATAGAAATGATAGGGGAAAGACAGATGGAAAGTCATCTCTGCTAAGGCCGTAGAGAAGTATGAAAGAAAAAGGCATAGCAAGCGTGGGAAGAATGCTTACCAATCGCATTCACACGAGGAATCGTACAGCAACCGCCAAGCTGTAAGCGCCTCTTTGCGGGGCGAGGTATCCTAGATGCGAAAATTTGTGGAAAAGCTGCTGGATAACGAATGGTAGCACATCAGGGATGAGGGGAAAACGAAGTAAGCTGTACGGTATTTGGCAGACGTCAACCGTTTATTGGAACTGTGCCCTGGTACTCCATATGGCAAAGACCAACCATTTCAATACTCCACAGATTTTATTCAAAGTACTGATTTAGTACTGTAAAGCAAGAGCCAATCTTTAAATAACCTGTTTTGAATTAAAACAGTATTTGAGTGATTAGTAACATAGATTTACCTATAGTCTGATTAAAATTATTTGATAGTCAACACTTTATACGTTGGAGCCGGTTTCCTCCAGTGAGGAACGCCGACGTTACGCCCGAACAGCTCACCGTTGCCAAACTGCAACAACAACTGGTCAGTTCAACTCCAGTTTCTCATCCAGCGTTCTTTTTTTCACGGGTGTGGAAATTTTATTTCGTATTTCATCATGCGTGATAACCACACCTCGAACAACACACATACATAAGGACGCTAATGAAGTACCTAAGTTTCATACACATCACTAACTGAACAGTACTGGATATTTCCGCACAAGACGCGATTTAGCGTCACATATGTCGTTATCATAATCACAAAGTTCGGCCTACATGAGATAAGCTTCTCAGGACATTGCGTGAAATCGAGGTTTTCAAGGCTCCAGTTCATCAATGCGACTGGGTGATCACAGTGTAGAACTTAAAACTGAAACTCAGTATTGTACTTGAGCACAATGGTTAGCGTATTAACGTGTCGCGTTAAAAGTCGTTGGTTAGAATTTCGTCATGCGTCGTGAAATTATTTTATTTCTAAATCTAGTGGATAGAATCTGATTACCAGTTTTACTCAGTTAATATGTTTAAATACAATTTTTTAATTTCTAACTCTTTGCCACGTCTTTTTCGTCATGTTACTGACTTTTTTATTTGATCTTACTTTCCTGTCTATCATTTCCGTTCGTCTGCAGTCTGCTTGTGCCGTTTCCAATCTGCTCATTCGTTGGTAACGCAGCAGCTCGTGTAGTCAGTCAGAGGAAAGTTGCAGTTAAAAAATGACAGCAAAACATTACGTTTGCTTTTAGCTCTGAAGCTGAAATTTTTCGTCTTGAGTTCAAGCTGTGAACAAAGGGATCGTGAATTTAGTTCTGCCGCAGATTGTTGACCTCCACTTTCTCGGAAACATAACACATCAGGAGGTTATGTTTAGTTTACGACATGAATATAAATCCAGGGTTACAAAACGCGTCTCCTGCTGTAGTTCAGTCATTGGTCACTCATAATCAGCAGTAGGTAGAGCATCTCGCATTTCCGACATACTTCACTGCGCCCGCTTCCAACATTGCTCCGCGTTACACATTGACAGAATTTGGGAAGTGACTTGCAGTGTTTATGTAGTACCTGTAACCGAGCGGTAGCCGGAGACCGATGTGGCAACACCGTAGCAGCGAGTGACAGACGTCAATTATCGAGTAATACTACCTGGCACTGGATCCTTTTTCAAATTATTCGTTGAAGTTTAGTGTTGTATTGCTGAATATTAGCATCGAGTACTGTTCGTTTTTTATAAGCTCAGAACTACACTTGAATTATGAAAGTAGTTCTTCCATAATTATTCTTTAGATTAATTTTTCATTATGAGGTGAAGATTTGTATTATAAGGGGCGTTAGAAGCGAAACGAACCGGAGGCATAATCACAGAAACGAGAACATGCATGTTAGAAGTATTGACGCTGGCAGTTGATACACTTGTCCCACTGTGACACAAGGCGGTGAATGGCTGTCTCATAAAATTACCAGGGCTGCGATGTTAACCAGTTCCGCACTTACAGCTGGACGTCGTCGTCCGAGGTGAATCGTTCGCCACTCAGAGCCTTTTTAAGGGGACCGAGCCTCGTGATGACTGGGTGTTGTGTGATGTCCTTAGGTCAGTTAGGTTTAAGTAGTTCTACGTTGTAGGGGACTGATGACCATAGATGTCAAGTCCCATACTGCTCAGAGCCATTTGAACCATTTTAAGGAGACCGATATGGCCCCCTCCTGATTCACTTCCTGCAGCACGAGACAACAGTAAATACGCAGCGTTACTCGCAAACCTTGACCACACTTAGCCAAACGACCAAATCAAAACGACCAGGCAATCTCACCCGTGGGGTCATTCTGTTCCACGACAATACAAGGCCTCATACGGTCAAACAGTCGCGGCACTCCGGCAGAAAATCAAATGGGAGGTTCTCGGCCACCCTCCATACAGTCCGGACCTCTCTCCCTGTGATTACGCCATTAATGGTCCCCTTAAAAAGGCTCTAAGGACCAAGACATTCACCTCGGACGACGACGTCCAGCTGTACGTGCGGAATTTGTTAAAATCGCAGCCCTGGGAATTTTATGAGACAGCCATTTACCGTCTTGTGCCACAGTGGGGCAAGTGTATCAACTGCCAGCGTCAATACTTCTAACATACATGTACTCGTTTCTGTGATTATGCCTCCGGTTCGTTTCTTTTTGAACGCCCCTTATGTTAGGTGATGACTGATTAAGTTTTTACTTATTGTTAACAGTAACACAAATACACTAACGGCTATTAAAATTGCTACACCACGAAGATGACGTGCTACAGACGCGAAATTTAACCGACAGGAAGAAGATGTTGTGATATGCGAATTATTAGCTTCTCAGAGCATTCACACAAGGTTGGCGCTGGTGGCGACACCTACAACGTGCTGACATGAGGAAAGTTTCCAACCGATTTCTCATACACAAACAGCAGTTGACCGGCGTTGCCTGGTGAAACGTTGTTGTGATGCCACGTGTAAGGAGGAGAAATGCTTACCATCACGTTTCCGGCTTTTATAAAGGTCGGATTGTAGCTAATCGCGATTGCGGTTTATCGTATCGCGACATTGCTGCTCGCGTTGAACGAGATCCAATGACTGGTAGCAGAATATGGAATCGATGTGTTGAGGAGGGTAACACGGAACGCCGTGCTGTATCCCAAGGGCCTCGTATCACTAGCAGTCGAGATGACAGGCATCTTATCCGCATGGCTGAAACGGATCGTGCAGCCACGTCTCGATGCCTGAGTCAACAGATGGGGACGTTTGCAAGACAAAAACCATCTGCACGAACAGTTCGACGACATTTGCAGCAGCATGGACTATAAGCTCGGAGACCATGGCTGCGTTTACCCTTGACGCTGCATCACAGACAGGAGCGCCTATGATGGTGTACTCAACGACGAACCTGGGTGAACGAATGGCCAAACGTCATTTTTTCGGATGAATCCTGATTCTGTTTACAGCATCATGATGGTCGCCTCCGTGTTTGGCGACATCGCGGTGAACGCACATTGGGAGCGTGTATTCGTCATCGCCATACTCGCGTATCACCCGGAGTGATGGTATGAGGTGCCATTGGTTACTCGTCTCGGTCACCTCTTGTTCGCATTACATTTCACCTGTGTTAAAACCCGTGGCTCTACCCTTCATTCGATCCCTGCGAAACCCTACATTTCAGCAGCATAATGCACGACCGCATTTTGCAGGTGTTGTAAGCGTCTTTCTGGATACAAAAAATGTTCGACTGCTGCCCTGGCGAGCACATTCACCAGATCTCTCACCAATTGAAAACGTCTGGTCAATGGTGGCCGAGCAATTGGCTCGTCACAGTACGCCAGTCACTACCCTTGACGAACTGTGGTATCGTGTTGAAGCTGCATGGGCAGCTGTACCTGTATACGCCATTCAAGCTCTGTTTGACTCAATGCCCAGGCGTATCAAGGCCGTTATTACTGTCAGAGGTGGTTGTTATGGGTCCTGATTCCTCAGGATCTATGCACCCAAATTGCGTGAAAACGTAATCACATGTCAGTTCTGGTATAATATATTTGTCCAATGCATACGCGTTTATCATCAACATTTCCTCTTGGTATAGCAATTTTAATGGCCAGTACTGTATTTAATCTGTGTGTATTTAATCTGTGTTTATTAAAATGTACGATAAAAGCAGGTTATTCAAGATTGGATGTGCACAATAATCGTTACGCAAATTCGTGTATGTCGATCTTGGAGTTGGAAACGCAAGTTTACTTGCCACAATTCGTAGCATTTTTCCACTTAAATATTACAAATTTGTACTCGTCTGCGTTTCGGATACTATTTCGAAATTGTTTCCACGAAGTCTGATTGCTTTCAAAGTCATCATAAGGGACAAAATTAGTGTTTCCTGTGATTAATCTGTAACGCTCACAGAATGAATTACAGTTAGTTCTTCGTATAAGCATAGCTATCAGATATATACAAATAAGTATAGAGTATCTTATTAAAAGCGTTTGGGTATACATGAGCATGATCTTACAAAATACATAAAATGATACACTGACGGAAAAAATAAACGTGACACCAAGAAGGAGTTGTGCTACATTAACGAAAGTTGATAGGCGTGTTTCTACATCTAGTAGCACCACTATGAGGATGCAGATCAGGTTTGCTTTAAATACTCTCTGTAACTGTCTTGAGTGTTAGTTACCTTTAAGGATGGGATGAGTTGATGTTAGTCAAGAACATCATTATGAACACATCACGAATGAAGTCATGCAATAATTCTACATGAAGGGGGATGTTCCCTCTACGATATTGCAGAAACACTTGGCAGGAATGTAGTCACTGCCCATGACAGAGGGGATCACAGGAATGTACGGTCGACATTTGGCACCATAGTGATACAACAAACTGTTACAATCGGTTACTTGATGAACACCTCCGAGCCAGACGTATTCTGCATTCCACCGACTCCAGACCATTGCCATTAACGACCTAGTGTTGTCAAGTGAGAGCTCAATGAATGGCAGGGTGGAAGCATGTTGTGTTTCCTGATGAAAGATGGTTCTGCCTCGTGCCAATGATGCCACCTGTTGGTCAGAAGGAGTCCAGTTGAGAGCCTCCAACCAACCTGTCTGCATGCTAGACAACACTGGACCCACACCTGAATTATGGTCTGAGGTGTGATCTCGTATGACATCAGGAGCACCTCGTGGTTTTCTCACGCACGCTGACTGCAAATTTTTACATCAGTCTGGTGATTCGACCTGTTGTGCTGCCATTCGTGAACAGCATTCGAGGAGTTATTTTCCAACAAGGTAACGCTCTTCCGCGTACCACGGTTGTAACCCAGCATGCTGTACAAAGTGTAGGCATGTTTCCTTGGCAGAACTGTCCCCAATCGAGCACATTTGGAGCATCATCGGACGACAACTCCAGCGATGTCCGCAAACACCATTAGATCGACCAAGCGCAACAGGTATGGAATTCCATCCCAAAGACAGACTTTCAACACGTGTACAGCACAATGAATGCACATTTGCATCATTACGTTCAACATTCTGGCGGTTACAATAGTTTTTTAACGTATCAGCATTTCACATTTGCACTGTCTTAACTCGCGCTTAAACTAACCTGTGATGTTGTAATCTAAATAATTTACGTACGTTACCTAGACAAATGTATTTCCAATACTTCATTACTCTAATTTAATTATTTTCTGGCGTCGCGATTTTGTCCATCAGTATATAATATATCGACGTTTCGATCGAATGGCTGCGGGATTTTGCAGGACAAATACTGATTAGCTGAGTTGTGGCTCCATCATATACCGCTTTCCCGACGGTGTCATTGGACCATAAACGCCACATTTACCAGATTTAATTGTCTCTAAAATATCACCGGAGCCGTGGGGGGGGGGAAGTGGTGAAGGGGGGGGGGTTGTGAATTGGACGGCTTGCTGGCAATTAGTATTTCCTGCGGTTAATAGCGCAAAGTCGATGGCAGATGTACATACGATTATACGATCGCGGCATTCTCCGCCACTAACAGCGGGAAAAAACGGTCCCCCAAAACCTGACACTAATTCGTAGAGGTATACTATTTGCTAGCAAGCTGTGCAGCCGACAGATAGTCGGCCATATATACTCCCCCTCTGGCCTTATACCACAATTAAATCCAATAAAGGTACCATTAATGATCTAATGACACCGTCAGAAAAGCAATATATTGATGAATCCACACCACAACTAACCAGTCTTTGTTCTGACGAAGGTCAATGCAAATCATTGGACGCGTTGTTACAGTTTAGTGTTCTCAATATTTTACAAGTCGACGCGGCGGCTATATGCAAGAATGCTTTTAGTAAGACTGGTGCTCGTCATGGAATCCTACACAGTTATTATAGAGAAGTTTAATAGGCTTTCTTCAATCAGAACATAGATTCTGTCTGTCCCAACACCTCAGAAATGGTAGGGATAAATTAGTCCAACTCAGATCAGCAACTGTCTTTTAGGAAAATGATGACACACATGATACCTCGTTCATCCTCCAGCAGGATATCCCACAGTAAGCAGCAGTATTGCATTTGGTCACTGCTGTAAATTATCACCACTAACGGCTTCAGAGCCTGCAAACTGACTGTCGAGATTTGCATCGACGACTGTACTCGAAGCACAATTTCGTGTGTTAGAGGGGCACATACATTGCCAGTATATTAGTGCATATACAGCGTTGCATGTGAAAAGCAATTTCTTCCCTGACACTTGAACAGCGTATAGAATCAGTTGCTCAGCGTAAATCCCGTTCGATACTGTTTGGGAGTTTTGTGGCGACATCATTACGGTCACGGTCTCCAGTTTCGCAAAATAGTACACGTCGTACAAGAGGCTTGGTATTTGTTGCCGTCTAGATAAAGTGATGAACTGATTTTTTGAATGTTAATTATTCACAATAGGATTATAATAACAATAGTGATATGCAGAATTAGAATTTTGTAATAATGATAAAATTTAAACTACCACTGCGTCGTGTAATGTCACGTTACCTGAGATCCTGAAACTCTTTTAGAAGTCAAGTACAAAAGTCGTTGCTAGAGAGCGGAAAAGCCTGATGTCGCAGCACCGTGACATTGGTAAATGGCAATGTAATAAATGATGTGCGTGATAGTATCAATAATAATCGGACTGCATAGAAGGAAAGTTAAGTTGCTCTAGTGGCGCGACCGCCACGTCACCA
The DNA here is from genome assembly GCF_023898315.1 of Schistocerca nitens. Taxonomy (NCBI): domain Eukaryota; kingdom Metazoa; phylum Arthropoda; class Insecta; order Orthoptera; family Acrididae; genus Schistocerca; species Schistocerca nitens. The sequence continues at coordinate 759,845,475 of NC_064617.1, read as the reverse complement.
AATGAACCACTTCCCTATGATTAATTATTTGGAAACGTATAAATGGTTCATAATAACGGAAAGATGATAATTATACGGAAAGGAAAGAAATAAGGCGTGTATCTATTTGTTAGGTACATTACAGAATTAAATACAGGACCTCTTTCTCTGCACGTCCATTCGAGAGAGCGAACAAGGAGCAAAAGGGACGACTGGAAAGAACAGTTATTGGTACACTATTTTTATTTCAAACAGATCTTTCACGTATATTTCACCGATTTTACACATACGCTAGTGATGCACCCTCTGGAGGGCATTTGTGTCCCTCACTTTATATAACGAATTATTATAGGCAATGACAAGCAATTATGCACGAGTGCAACTGTCGTTGTCATGACGAAGAAAATAAAAAATTGATTTAATCGCATTTCTAAGTGGAAAACCAGCAGCGCAATATGAACAATGGACACATTAAAGTTTCTTTCAATATGAATGACAATGTATTCACATATTATAAAATGGCTCCAATGGCTCTGAGCACTATGGCACTTAACTGCTGAGGTCATCAGTCCCCTAGAACTTAAAACTACTTAAACCTAACCAACCTAAGGACATCACACACATCCATACCCGAGGCAGGATTCGAACCTGCGACCGTAGCGGTCGCGCGGCTCCAGACTGTAGCGCCTAGAACCGCTCACATATTACACAAACTGATCCCAATAATACGAGGGTAAGTCAATTGTTATCCGCAATTTAGTTATATTTTTTTGTTTATTTTGATGAAACTGACGTTTTATGTTGATGACGCATGCTTTGTTTATTTGTTGTTATATCTTTGCAGTTTTCAAGCTGTTATGTTTCGTTATCTTAGCTACACTGTCTATTTGCACCAAAGAAGAGCAACGTTCAGTGATCTTTCTTTTTGTGGTCGGAAGGCTTATCACGGGCTTCATCCAAGACTTTCAGTACAGTGCGGGAATAGCGTTTTGCCACAACGGAGTGTCAACGAATGGATTGAAAAATTCCGAAATGGTCGCACAAGTGTTACGCACGATAAAGGAGCAGGACGACCGTTTACCGTCACAAATGAAGAAACCATTGAGAGTTCACGTGAAATGATTCTCTTAGACAGACGATTAACTACTGACGAAGTGGAAGATCGTCTACAAATTAGTCACGGTTCTGCCTACCAAATAATCCACAACAGACTTGGGTTTCATAGAGTATGTGCAAGATGGGTCCCAAAACAACTCACACAGTTGCATAAACAAACGCCCTTGAATATCTGCAAAAAACATATGGATCGCTTTGGTAACGAAGGGGTCAACTTCTTAGACTGGATCATTACTGGTGACGAAACATGGATCCATCATTACGAGCCGGAGAGTAAACGGCAGAGCATGGAACGGAAATATCCAAATTCGCCGTGAAAGAAAAAGTTCAAGACCCAGCCATCCGCAGGTAAACTGATGCTTACGGTTTTTTGGGACGCACAAGGTCCAGTACTGGAACATTATGGGGAAAGGAGCACAACAGTAAAAAGCGTACGTTACAGTGAGATGCTTACTGCCAGGCTATAAAGCCTGCAGTTCGAATCAAACTCCGAGGATTTCTGTCAAAAGGCGTTGTGTTGTTGCAAGAAAATGCCCGTCCGCATACTGCTGTCCACACTGCTGTAACTTCCAGGAACTCGTATTTGAAGTATTGGATCATCCTCCATATAGTCCCGATCTTGTCCCTTCTGTCTATCACTTGTATGGCCCACTCAAACAGGCATTAAGGGCCCGTCGATTTACCTCGGAAGAAGCAGTGAAAAGAGAGGTGCATTCCTGACTCTCAGCTCAACCGAGAACCTTCTTTGATGACGGCATCATTAAGCTTGTACAACGATGGACCAAGTGCGTTGAAACGCACTACTTTGCGCATAATAATTGACCTACCATCGTAGCTTAATGGATATAAGGATATATTAGATGCGTAATCTTGTACTTCTACATCTTTGTCTGGCTATGATGCAGTCAGGCAATTATCAGTACAGACGACCCCGTATAAAGCGTTTCTCCAGTTCATCGAGACACATTATGCAGATCAAACCAAATGATGTCCAGACGTAACTAACCCAATCTCAAGCGAAGGGCAGATGATAAGACGAAGAGGGCGGTGTAGTTGTTGGCCACTCCATTGGACGAAACGTTTGAAGGGGGCGTTTAGTAGTACGAAAATTGTCTTCACGGACATCTTCACGCTGTAAACAAAGGGCGAGCAATAAGATGTTGTTGACTGTGGGACTCTGAGAATTCAGCGTCTTGGTGGTAAGGAATTCTCCCCCCCCCCCCCTCCCCCACAATACCCGCACGCCATGGCCCCTTTTCTCGTGCTATCTGAGTGCTGTTTCAAAAGTGTATCTGTTGAGTACAGTAGTCTGCAACGCATTTGAGTATAAAATGGGTCCATATATGCGTTGTCTGATGATGAGAAAAGGAAGAAGGCGAACTCCAGTATCCCCGCAAAGCCTGCTCCCCCTGAATAGAACCTAAGGGACCGCGAAACCTGTACGCACCCGATGGACCGATTACTATTACCAGGATCATATACCCTCACGCCATGTGGAAAGAAAGCTGAGCAACAAAAGCTTGACGACATCTTCTCCCTTTGCCGGCCGTATGCTGGTGGTGCTTCTTCTGTCACCTGAATCAGAAACGGCTCCGTCCGAGCCGAGCTCGATTGCACGTGTGGTTTCGAATGTGGATATTTTTCTAGAAGAGCTGTATTGTGTTCCTTGGACAACCAACAGAGATGGCCAGTCATTATGGCATCCTATATCGCTGAGGCACGACCTAGCATTAAACATCTCTCCTTAATAACCTAGTTCTTACTCTCGTGGGCGGCTCTGCATCCACTAACGACAGTCAATGAAGTTGTCCAGAAGTCTTCTCTCATCACTAATCGCGAAACTGCGCTGTCCATCCACTCTTCTTTTGCTACGTCGCCGCAATGGCGCCAGACTATGACGAGAAGTGACCGGTAGCCATCAAGCGAGAGCCTTGCTCATTTCACTTTTCGAGCAAACTGTGTCTAACATTGGACTTAATACTTACGGTACACGTTTTGCCCCAATTTTGGCTGAACTGTTACACGACCCGAAAGTTCTTCTAACCAGATGCAACACTCTAGTACAAGTCGGGCCGGAATAGGCGTTTGAAACCTCTGCAGTATGACTTGGAATGAAAAAAGTTCGATATGATGTGTAACTGTTTCGCTCAAGTCCAAGGGTAGGTACTAACCTTACCTGCAGACATATAGCATCTCATACATTTATATCTGGCGTAATTAACATAGTAATTGACAAAGGATATCCAGCTTGTATTTTAATAAATAGATTTTGTTCTAATTTGAATATGTCTACGTTTATGAACAATCTCAAGTTGTTACTCGTGGCGTTTCTTTAGTCTTCGGAATGACACTTCTTGTAATTGTCGCATTCACGATTTAAGAATATGACGTTTTACTGATTTGGTTTCTCTATATTAAAAGTAACTTCTGACGTGTATATTCAGCCTTGGCCTTCTGTAGATGATTATTCCATTCCTTTCTCTTTAGTATCATACTCTTCCAGTTCTGGATTACAATGTTGTATATGCAGTATCTGACATCTTCCCTTCGCCTCTGTTTTGATCTTCCAATCCTCCTGGTTTCTTTAGACACTGCATTGAAAATATTAGCTCTCAGTACATGTCGTCAGCCTTAATGGAGATTCAAATGACAACAGGAGCTGTTAGCATGAAAATAATACTGCTGAAACTGATTAGATCCATCTGTAAAACAGTAGGGATGCCAAGGCAGCTGCAAAATGTGATCAATACCGAAGCTGAAGTATAATATCGCACTACAAAAATGTTCATAAAGATAATACTGCGGAGAATTGAGAGAGAAGGTGGAGAATACACTGAGTGAAGATCAGTTTTTGATTCGGGAGATGCTTCTTACCGAAAAACAAATAAGAAAAAGTTAACCATATATATATATATATATATATATATATATATATATATAGTTTCCTTTTGAGGACAATCACAGCTGAAGTAACTCACGTTTCTGACATATACCGCTTTTAGTTGTATATGAACTTTTACAGGCACTGGACCGGTTTCATGCCGTCAAATCACATCTTGATGCGTACATCTAACAGTTGTCCTTCCCGTGCCAGGGTTCAAATGGTTCAAATGGCTCTGAGCACTATGGGACTTAAGATCTATGGTCATCAGTCCCCTATAAGTTAGAACTACTTAAACCTAACTAACCTAAGGACATCACACAACACCCGTGCCAGGGCTTTGATGTTTCGATGGCGCGTATTTCATATTGGTTGTCATAGGGCGTAGATCATTAGAATAGGTGTCTTTTTTTATCGTAATGTCTACTGTAGGTTTCCTATCTTGTAGGCGTCCACCTGAAGGTGTGATCTGACATCACGAAATAGGTCGTGTTACTGTAAACGTTCACGTACAGCTGAAAGCGGTGTACTACAGAAACAAACATTATATTGCCTCTGAGGAGCTGGAAATGACATTTAGAATGAGATGTTCAGAGTGATGAAGGAATCAGATCTAAAATACTGAGACACACATGTAATGCTCAGCTTCTATAAACACGAATTCGTTGAGATAAGCAATCTTCATCAGGAGCAAGAAACAAAAGTTGTAAAGGGCATGAGACTTGGTTGTGCTTTCTTTCCTCCTATATTCAGTGCTTACCTCCAGGAAGCTATAGACGTTGTTCGTGAAACAACCGAGGTGGGGATGAAAATTAATTGGTAGAAGAGAGACGCTGCGTTATGCATATGATGCTCTGTGTTCACGAATACGAAAAAAGATCTAGAGAGGGTCCTCAGCATAATGGAAAGACTTTTGTAATCAGTATGGTATGAGAATAAACAAGCAGAAGAACATGGAACCTTAAGAAAGGAATTTGGAAAAAGGAGCTACAAGTAATAGTGAAATTTATCTACGTTGGATAGCAGAATCACAAAGATTGGTAGAAGCCGGAAAGAAATCGCGGAAAGAAATTACGAAGACAGCTTTGCATTTCATTTGAAGAAGAATTTGCTCACCAGCTAGGACACTGGTCAGAATATTAGGAAACGGATCGTTAAAGCATATGGATTGTGGTCCTGTACGGGAGTGAAACTTGGGAAGTATGGAATCGTGAGAGAATAAATTTTCAGGAGGTGGCGACCAACAGCTCGAATATATCAGAAAAATGCCATGTTACTTCCTGGAGGTGCTGATAAAATGCTTTTTTTTACACAACCAGTTTCAGTCGACTGGACGTCATATGGTTCATAGAAGTGTTCACAGCTTCATGCTTGGCGAAATATAAAATGAATGAGTATACTACAAGTAAGATTTTTATAGGTTGACGACATAATCTATATTACGACATGATAACAGTGTATTTTATCGTTTATCATTTGAGGATAATGATTTTATATTTCAACCAACACAAAGCCGTGAACACTTTTATGACCTGATGATCGTCAGATGGCCGAAACTGGCGTGGTAAATAAAGAAAGGAATTATGGCAGAAGCTCAGGTTGACAGCACTAAACTCTCCAAGTTACAAGATCATTAGACATCCTGGAGCTTTGGTACTACAGAACCACGATGACGATCAGCTGAAGAGACACGGTTACCAGTAAAGAGGTGCTGACAGAGTACAATAAACCAAATCTCTCTGTAGGCACATCCAAATAAGAAGATACAAACTCGGAGAAAATGTTAGCACTCAACATAACTGGAACAACAGAAGAAGTAGCAACTGAAGTAATGGGCCACCAGGTACGACCAAGGATGTTACATATGCTGCATATTCCACTGGGGTGAGAAAAACCGTGGTTTAACGATATGCACATATATAGATGCGGTAGTATCGCGCACAGAAGGTATAGAAGGGCTGTGCATTGGCGGAACTGTCACTTATACTCATATGAGTCATTTGAAAAAGTTTCCGACTTGATTATGAGTGCAAGAATGGAGTTAAGAGACTTTGTAAGTAGATGCATGGGACATTCCGTTAGGGAATTCAATATTCTAAGATCCACAGTGTGAAGACAGTGCCGAGAATGCCAAATGTCAGGCCACTTCCGACGTAGTGGCCGACAGCCTTCACTTAACGACCGAGAGCAGTGCGTGAAATAACCGCAGGAATCAATGTTGAATGTACGACGAACGTATCAGTTAGGACAATGTGGCGAAATTTGGCATTAATGGGCAGTTGCAACAGACGACCGACTCGAGTGGCTTTGCTAACAGCTCAACATGGCCTGCAGAGCATCTCCTGGGCTCATGACGATATCTACTGGATGCTGAACGTCTGGGAATCTGTTTCCTGGTCAGATTTCTGTTAATAAGTGCTGATGGTAGCGTTCGAGTGTGGCGCAGACCCCGAGAAGCTATAGGTCCAAGCTGTCGACAAGGCACTGAGCGAACTGGTGGCGGCTCCATGACGGTGTGAGCTGTGTTTGCGTTGAATGGACTCAGTCCTCTGCTCCAACTGAAGCGATCATTCACTGAAAATGGTAATGTTCGGCTACTTGGAGACCACCTGCAGCCATTCATGGAGTTTATGTCATGTCTCCTGGCCACAATTGTTCGCAGTTGGTTTGCTGGACAATTCGAGCGAATAATGTGGCCATCGAGGTGGCCCGACGGGAATCCCATCGAACATTTATGGGACGTGCGAGAGGTCAATTGTTGCACAACATCCTGCACCAGCAACACTTTCGGAATTACGGACGGCTTTAGAGGCAGACTGGCTCAATATTTCTGCAGGGGACCTCCAAAGACTAGCTGAGTCCATGCTGAGTCCAGTTGCTCCACTACGCCGGGCGAAAGGTGGTCCGACATGATATTAGGTGACTTTTGTCACCTCAGTGTATGAATGATGTGAGGTACACTGCATACATGTAAATGAAGAGAAGGCAGACAGATGAGGGGAATGTCGCACTGATGCAAACCAAGCTCAGGGTTGAACACTAAAGAGAGAGGTAAGATATCGGAGTTTCCTCCAGCCATATTTTCCTCCGCTGGCCCAAGAATTTATCGCAACATCCTTCTTTCAAATATACTGAGTTGGTTTTAATCCAGTTTCGTCCAGGATTCACCACCGTATGTTAGAACCATCCTCACTAAAACGTTATGCACCATAACTTAAAATTTCTTAACAGCCCCTCCGATTTGAGATGTGGTCCGACATGATATTAGGTGACTTTTGTCACCTCAGTGTATGAATGATGTGAGGTACACTGCATACATGTAAATGAAGAGAAGGCAGACAGATGAGGGGAATGTCGCACTGATGCAAACCAAGCTCAGGGTTGAACACTAAAGAGAGAGGTAAGATATCGGAGTTTCCTCCAGCCATATTTTCCTCCGCTGGCCCAAGAATTTATCGCAACATCCTTCTTTCAAATATACTGAGTTGGTTTTAATCCAGTTTCGTCCAGGATGCACCACCGTATGTTAGAACCATCCTCACTAAAACGTTATGCACCATAACTTAAAATTTCTTAACAGCCCCTCCGATTTGAGATGCCTTCTAATGCCACCGTTTCCGGACAGTATTCTGTTTGGGATCTGAGTCAGCATTTTCATTACACTTTACTTCTGATCAAAGGTAAGTGCAACTATGCACGACATCGCACTAAGTATACGCTTGTAACTAAGAAAGGTTATTCCATTGAGAATAATGTCGCTCACATTTTTCACTTTGTTACTACGAGCGTCGGTGACCACAACAAATTTGACTACACAGGTTACCAGTCAACGCCCACATACACTGTCCATTGTCTAATCGCTTTCGACACTTATATCATTCGTAATAGCCCTTTGAAACAAGGAAAAAGATATGAAAGTAATACTTTTCAACGTTATATTAAATGTATAAAATAAACAATTACATAAATTAAAAAGTAATAGCATATCTTCTTAGCCGCCTGAGTTGTAACCTATGTGGTCGAAGATAATTTGGATTAAAGTTTCAATAAATGGCGTTAACGCGTAGTATAAATCTCAGTACTGGTTTCTGCATGAAGAGTGGACAACGTGGTAAGACCACGTCCTCGTTGTACAATTGCAATGCAGATATCTCCACGCTCCTCGCTTCAAGAAGCAAGATCTACAGCGGTCGAGATCTTATATTTTACCCTGGCAGTCGGCACTAGTGCTGTAACACGGCGGCGCACCGCACGTACAACGAGCGAGACAATTCTGCTTAATGGTCATCCAGTAGGCCCAGATAAACACCTCGATAATATTCAGTTAGCTTCTTTGTCAGAAATACAGAAGTAATCAGGTTTCACAGAATATCTTCTAGAAAAAATTTAAGTAGCATTTAGGACTGTTCAACGAAAATCAACAGACCTTACAAAAACGATTCTTTTACATGTTTGCACACACAGCACTGGTGTATTTTTTACAATTACGCTTTTGTCTTTCACAAACGTTCAGTGTGTCCTCGACCGGATGCCAAGACAGACAGCCAGACAGTAAATTCATCCCATTCTTTAGCGAAGTAACTCTATTCGCAAAAGTTGCTATGCTGCAGGATACTTCACCCAAAGTGACTGCAAGGAGTCTTTTAAAACTCCTCAAGAAAACTGCATTCTCTGAGATAAGTCGACCATGCAGGCCAATGGTACAATAAGAGATTTCTCAGACACTATGAGCCCATTTATCAATCAAGCGGCTGATGTTTAGGAAATCTTATCATATGCTGGTGCCACTGTGGTGGCTCTTAATGCTGTACATTCACTATTGTGGAAAAAACAAAATCACCAACATATCCAGGCACCTGAACACAGCAACAGCCTTTACCGCAAAATAAAACGGGTCATAAATCTTTTCTCAGCATACCTCAAACACACATGAAGTTCCTCGGAATCTTTCTCATGCTCGGTAGTCGAATGTGGCTGCTGCATGCTCATGTTGTTACGATGTGTTGGTTCACTTTTCGATGTAAATGGAACACAGTATCACTAAACACTGAATGTAGAAGGAAACTACCTTCAGTCTCTCCACCCAGAACGAATTGTCTAAACTTCACACGCTGTTGGTCATCAGCATCATGACAGGATCCTAGCACCTCAATCCTGTATGATCTGTGACACAAATTTCACCCTAAATCATGTCAGCCAGATACAATTCTCGGACGGCACGATATGTATACTTGTGGATTATGTACGAAATTGTGGAACGTGATCTAAGTCTTGATAGAGCAAGTGGGGTGAGGTCCGTACTGTGGTCAAAGCCCATGCCACTTACCATGTGCATCACAATAATAGGGTTATTTTAAAGAAACACCGTAGCTGCCTCCCACTCAGTCGCAGGAGTTTGAAATTTAGCTATTTAACTCAAAGGTGCTTACAGCCTTCCTCTGTAAGAGTGGAAGCACCATCAGGCTCAGCAACCCTTCAAACAGCAAGATGTTGACACATGCGAAAACAAGGGCCAAAGCTTAGAACTTCACGTGAGTAATGGGTCAAAGACAGCATCACCCCACTCTGAATTGTTGCCAAATTTATTCAAGATCAAGATCAAGGAGGATCCAAGCTGAGGGCCATAGGTGTGGGTACCTTGCAGTGACATTATGGTGGAATTTGGTGGGCAAATAAGTCAACTGGGCTACCTACACTAACGTAACAAGCCCCCTCCCCTCCTCAACCCCTCCCTCGCCACCCGCTCCCTCTCCGCTCTTCCCCCCTCCCCTCCCCTCCCCTCCCCCCCCCATCGGGAAATTGGTGGGAAAGAACTGTCTTTGCTGGGCTCCTAGATAGGAAGGATATGTCTTCATTTAGTTTCTTTCATTCTTTGGGCCTTGTCCCGCTTCAACGCAGGGTCGGCCTTGTTATTACGAATTTGGCTGTGTTAGTTACAGAGGCTGGCCGGATAACCTTCCTGCCGCCACCCTGAACCCCTGAGAATGAAAGTAGTGTACCCTACCTGTCTGCATCTAGTGAAAGCCATGAAATAGTGCGAACATCTGAAAATGTCTGTGAGTCGTGAAACTGAGGGGGACCAGCCCAGTATTCACCTAGCAGGATGTGGAAAACCACCTAAAAGCCACATGCTGGCTGGCTGGCGTACTAGCCCTTGTCGGTAATCCGCCAGGCACATTCGATCCGGGGCCAGTTCGCCTACTTGAGTCCAGGAAGCAGCGCGTAAGTGCTCTCGGCTACCCTAGCAGGTTTAGTCTTTATTTAGTATGCATTGTTTATTTAAACAATTTTAAGTGGCATAGTCACTTGAGGTCCAGAGCCCGACTGATCTAGTTCACCACACCACCCCCAGAGAGCTCTGTTGTCCCTACCCTCCGCCTCCCTCCTGTGATGGAATGCAGGACGGTGGTCTAGGGAATATGGCGTGAAATTCGCTCAGTCTGAGTCTAGTTGCTGGACTGCGAGGATTAATGTAATTATTGATTCTGTTCAGTGGGTGAGATGTCTATGTTGCAGAAGAAGAAATTTAATGGTTATATTAGCTGAAATTAAGCATTGTTGCCAAATTTATTCAAGATCAAGATCAAGGAGGATCCAAGCTGATGGCCATAGATGTGGGTACCTACGTGATGTTTGGAAACCAGTGATATTTGGTGAAGATGAACATGCTTCATCAAATAATGAAGAAGCAGCAGGATGGGGCTAAGTTACACTTCACAACTCATGCTGATAAATGCATGTCCTGTAACTGTAGATCATTTGCTAAAAGTCCAGTCAGTTTTCTGAAGCACAAGAGGTAGGACATTCACTCAGTTGTGCACACACTCGCTCCCCAGAGGCCACACACCAGGCTCACGGCACTGCCATGAGGTAGCCACATGGGTGACCATGTACTTCCTGTCACACTGGAAATATCCGCAGCTTTACTCCTTCCCATCCCAAGGCATGGATACCCTTTGTCGTTGGACATGAACTGCTGCAGAAGTTTTTCTATCTGGCGTTCAAGCAATGTGCAGAATACTGTCACATACATAACATGAAGCTGTCACAATAACTAAATGTAACACTTCACAAAGAGAGAGAGGGAGAGGGATGGATACAGAGAGAGAGAGAGAGAGAGAGAGAGAGAGAGAGCTTTGCAGATGGCACGAGTATGTTCAAACAATTTGAGATGTAACTGCGCGTTTTATACCGCCACCACCACATTCGAAAAGCGCGGGCTTCTTCAGAAATTACGAAATCCACCTGAATAGCTCTCTAAATACATTTTAGAAAAAAGACCACTACCCAATAGTTTGCGTCAATTTTGCAAAACAAATCCCGAGTCCGATATCAGCGACAGTATTTGATGTTAAACATCAAAACGATGCTATGTGAAAGTCGAAATAAATAGGACGCTCACCACTTTTCGAGACAGCTACTTTTTTGAAGGCTCTTCCAGAGGGAGAAAAATTTCTGAGTCCTACAGCTGCTGTGGTGTTAATCATTTTTCTGAACCGTTGAGTGGAGTAAGTATATATTTGCTGTGCTCGAGTCAGGGACCTCATTTTCCTCACTTCTCGAATCACACACTGGTGTCTAAGCACAAATGGGAAAATCGTAACAGCTTCACAAACAGAATTCGATGCACTGCCCTACTGAAGAGAAAATGGCTGGAATTTTCGGAGACTTTTCAATGTCCCACAGCTGCTGGTCTGGAGACGCTCTAAAACCACAATGGTGGGTGAGGGACAGCATCCCACCTGACCTAACCAGAGGAGGATGGTCTACTTGGACTTGCCTCTGAACACTCGAACACAGAAGAACTCATATGACCCTCAGACGTCACAGAACTTTCCGTAGGTGCCTTGCCTCCAACTTTTTCAAACCAGTCCGGAGAGGCTCCTGTGCCCCACTAGAAGGATGCCTTGTGACTCTGACTTCATGGAACTTCTTGTAAATGGAGAATTCATATTGGGTCTTACTGAATTTACCTGCAAAACTGCCGCTGCTGCCACCTGTGTGAGGGTACTGTCCGCCATTTTCTGCAGACAGACAAAAATTATTTTGTACAGATGGAAAAAAAACATACAGCAGTTATACTGCAGTGACTGTTAAGCCCTGAAATAGTGGTCTACAGATCACTAAATATGGAAACTATCGCCAAAGATACTGACTCAATTACACTGCCCTGTTACTGTTTAGAAAAGCTTGAATTTTTCAGTGTGAAACCGATCTCCAACTGGGCTATATACCACATAGCATATCCATGCAGTAAACACAATTTGTATTCTGAACCATACAAAATCATCACTCCTGCATCTTGCATATAGCTGTCGGCCACCGCTCATGCATATACTGTGAAGATAAAGAGATCCCAAAAAGACACAAGCACATGCACTGCATAAAGTCCTCCCAGCAATAGATATTTCACACAAGTTCGGTCGGTAAACCACCACGCAACTGGTCAGGACTCAGCTGCCTCTGGACACAATGCCCTGATGCTAGATCAGAGCACCCTCAGTGGAACATGGTCACTCTCCAAATTGGTGTACAAAGGCTGGGCTGGTTGCACCTGGCACAAAGGTGTTCCTGTTTCTGACTACAACCTGCCTGTTTGCTTGCTACTGCTGCTTGCTGCCTTCTCCAGATTCTGGGGTACAACTACATACGTATTTTCAGATGGTTTGCTTGAATATCACACTACTTACGCGATAGTTCTCCATATGAAGCATATAGAAGTACGGTAATGATCGTTTCCATAGTACAATTCTGAAGTTAAAGAGTGGAAATTATATCTCCAGAAACCTGAAACTTTATAGAGGTGCAATGAGATGGAATCTGCTGCAAACCACTAAGTAACTAGAAACTTATCACGTCAGTGAAGATCTTTATGTGGAAACTCGAAAATAGAGAAAACTGGTAGTATTTCTTTAACGAATACCTACGACAATGATACAACAGATTCCAAATCATCCTTCTACTTTACAAAGTCAACCAAGGTGTTTCTAGAGAACCAGCAAACGTCTCTTCCAACTATCTTACATCATCTAGATTCACACAACACACACCACAATCGATGTTGTCTCAACCAAATAAAGACAGGAAATACGTAGAAGTCAACCGGACAATTTACATGGGAGGGCATAACTGTCCCTTGCAAACACATGCCCATATTGAATCTTCCCACATTTCTATGGAGAACACACACAATCACGAAGGCTTCCCAACACATACGGCGTATTAGTTCACTATTCAACTGCCTAGAGGTTGACATAGTTATGTCAGCTACAGTCCTGTACCACAGCCAGCCTCTCTGTATTGGATGGCTCCCGCCATAAGCTGGAAATGTCAATTGTTCTAGCTGCAGGCCACCGACCCCACATGCCACAGCAGAGTCGTCCTAGGAAATCAGCCACTTATATTTCGTCACTGCTCTTGCAGTTAAATATTGCGATTGCAGTCTCAAGCGGATGACATTCCACAATGAGTGAAGCATCGGAAATACCACCTCCTGATGACTGTGGCTCCGCAAATCTGAAAATCTGTATCCTTCTTACGAGTGGACAAAATTTTACACAAAAAAGTCTTTCATTCCCCTTACCGTTATCGTAACTTTCCACATCAAATTCATACCTTTCTTAGGCCAGGACAAAACCATTTTATTTACACATGTCAGAACACTGACAACAGTACACATACTTTATAAGCCTGCTGGTCACAGCAAATCTATCGCATATATCTACTAAGTATAATACTTCGCCATAACTGAATGCCAGTGACACCAAACAATATTAAGTAGTACCAGTATGTCTTAGAAAGAGAGATGTAATCGTCTTATGAGTGGCCAGCTATTAAAAAACCTCGATCGCAATTGCTATGTTACTGTCAGCCTGTGTAAAAAGTGGTCTTGGTTGTATCAGCAGACACAAGTATCTCTAACAATATCCACATTAAAAAGTACACAATCTATAAATCGGGATATGGTGTTGTGTCTGAATGAAGTGGTATTCTGGATAAATACCACTACATTGAATATCGACGGTGACGGCAGCATGTGTATTCTAGACCGAAAGTGCGGGCACAGATGGGCAGTGATGTATGGTCGTAAGAAAATCACCAAATTTAAAAAGTGATTTAGATAAGGAACGTAATATTAAGATAGTATTTGCAACTACCTCAGCCCCTGACAGATATTCCTCATGCTAGCAAACAGTAATTGTAACGCTTCTGTCTTGATGCCATGTCACAGTTTTTGCAATATATCCACTGGCTTATAGGCGAAAGAGGGTAATCTTTGATTGAGCGTGATCACATACAGTAGATGGTGTGCTATGTGATGAATCAGTTAAAAAAATGTAATGCTAGTTTAAGGACGTATGAAATGTACAAAATCCTATAACCAACACACTGGTTTTTCAGATATATAGTGTTACACTTTCTGCTAGAAATGCTGTCTGCGATTTGGGATCAAGTCTTCCCATACAGTCACATAACTGAATTGGATCCTATGGAGATATTTTTTTAATGATTGCAGTCACTAGTGAATTATATTCGTGGCACTCTCATATCTCGAAACAAAAGACATTTTTCGAATCTATCTGCTACGGTAAAATTCCAGTATGGGTTTTTAGACTCTCCCTCTGCATCTTGTAACTATTCCTCAGTCTCTCCCCACCATCCTTGATGCTTTGTCCATGTCATCGTCCCACATTAAGTCGGAACTGAGCACAAGTTGGAGAGCGCTATATCTGCCGCCTTCTGCAACCCATGTAGAAACAGGTTGAGCTGAGTTAATGTGACAGGACTGTGTTTTGGTCAGTTGGTGGAAAAGGGAACATTTTGTCATAGCTCTGCCAACTGAGTACGATCAGTAAGATCAACACCAAATGATGCTTTCTCCTGCAACACGAGGTAGTAGAAAAGACAGTATGGGAACTGGGAGAAGGATGAGGATTTTGCTACTGCCCTGCAATGTGTTTCAGACTGCATACATGTACTACAGACTGATGGAGATATGCATTCATATCTGTCACCCAAACATTCTCTGTATCATCATTTTGAACCATCCAGCAGAGAAAAAAGCTACAAACTATAAAAGCTTGGATGAGTTTATCTGACAGAGAACTCGATATACATACCACAAACAAGTGCCATCTGTGTGCTGGCATCGACCATATATATCCTATTACATATACAGGTATTGATCCACTGGAGCAGATGGCGAATGATCGAAGTACCTTGCACAAACCAGTGTAAAGTTTCATCACCTGTACTGTAGGAGCACACACTATCAGTTGCAAGAGAGGTCCCTGTTTTGTTGTATGATACATTGTTTTTTCAGCTGTAACATGTCCAAGCAGTGTATGATTACAGCTTTGTACACTGGCAAACATTTTGTTTTTTCCACCACAACTTCGAGGTCTCTGTCAGGTTCTAAACCGACATTAACATGTTTTTATCCATTGGCTCTCAGAGAAAACTTGACATTGGACAGTGCAAATTATGATGCTACTCCCACAACACGCGGGCGATGGTTGAAATTAAGACAGAGGTTGTATACCTTATTGATAAAAATGCAGAAGACATCACCACGTATGGTAACTGGAAGAGTTTTGCAGCATTGTGGAGTGCTTCCAAGAAGCTCTCGAAAGGTGATTGATGACCTCCATGCTTAAACTGGGTGACGTGGTTGGAGATGGCTTGGTGTTCCATTTCCACTGACCCCTCGTAATGCAGTGATGTACGCAATCACTGATTTGGTGTTACCCATCTGCAGTAGGTGTTGCCCCTGCACCAAGACTCTTTCTCCCTCTCAAACAAGTGATGTCAGTCAATCATTGTGTGGTAATCAACAGTGTATCAGTGAATGGATGGGAAAGACACTGTGTATGTACTGTAATAAGAATCACAGTTGATAGTGTGATCGATTTTAGCAATTTCACCAGTTTTTCTCCCATAGTTTTTACGCCGATCGGTGACAAGGCAGCATGCTTCCCAGTTTTCATATCATCGCTGAACAACCCCTCCACTTCTTTGGGAGTATCTTTGTGAATGTAGATAGATGACTGTGTAGCGTGTCCGTCCATTGTTAATTTTTGAACATATACACCAAAGTACACCACACAGCGATTTACATATTTTTAGCACTTCTATCATACTGTGTAATTTACGATTACGATTCGCAATCTTTCCCTATATGGATGGGAATCACAGAGCATTGTTGCATTATTAGGACACAGTTAGAGACAGAAAGATCACGTCTCATTGTCTTTCACCAGTCCTTCCTGAAACACTGTCACCGACTTAATTTTCAGCTGAGTGGAAGTAGACCGCTACATTGCATGTCTCATAAAAGACAAGAGTGAGCTCAGTCCATAGTTTCTGTTCTGCACCAGTCTTCCTGACGGCACCTAACCAAGTGCACAAAATCTCTCCACATGCACGCATGTCGAGGAGGTTATTAACACCTATTTGTGTATAGCAGGTATGAAAGTGTTCTGATGATATAATAGACGATTAAAAAGACGAAACATGTGGTTTTTATTCATGATAGAGCTCAAGACAGATGGAGTTTGAAACATTTTAAGTAAATCAATTGCGCTATCAATTCCGAAGTATTTTTGTAGTGTCTGTGGTCAGTGCCAAAAAGCTATTGGTAAGAAAGAACATATGCACTTCTAAGGCTACACGCTATAATGATAGAAATATATTTCCAGCACATTACATCCATTCTCCTTGAAAGTTTCTCTACGATAAACAAGGGCGACAAGCTGTAAAATGAAGAAACTACTACCTTGCGCACCAAAGAGAGCATAGGTTGTTTGTGATACATGCATGATATACCTTTCCAGACGTGTATAGCGTTCACTGTCGCATCCGATCACCGTTCAGAAATTAAACTATACTCGCATCAGTAATATAAAATGATCGTTAGTAAAGGAGAATGCCTCTTACAAGGAAACAGACAAACGCATAGCAGCAGTGTTTGACATGTGAAATTACACGTCTTACTGCCACTGACTCCGTAAAAAGGACATCTGTCAAATAGTTTACAGGGTGATTGCAGTACTTCACAAATATGTGTCACTAATTTAAAATCACCATTCGGTGTCAACTAACATTCTACTGTATGGCAACATTCTACTCTATGACCGTTGCGGTAATAGTGATACATGCGAGTAGACTGCTGTCTTTGATGCCTTTTCTGGAAAGAAGAGAACCATCTGCCTCTAACGTGACTTCCATCGGCGTCAAAAAATGACACAAAGTGGATAGGGTGGTCGGTTGAGATGGGCTTGTAACATGGTATGATTTAATGGTAAACTGATAATGCACTGTAGAGAGAGGGAGTTCCTGCTGCAAGTCATTTAACCATTTTTTGCGCTGTTCTGTCGGGGTGTATTAGTTGTGTGGCATAACCTGTGCTCGACTCGTATATATCTGCTTGTTCTGTGCGCGACTTGGAGCACTATCTACCTGCAATGGTTAACAGCAAACTTCTCAGTCGTCAGAGGATTTTCAATTCGTGTGTGATGATTACGGAAAATGCCCATATCGTTTCGTCACTTCCCTCTAGACGAACGAAGATTTATGCGACGTACACCATTCCCCTGTTGCATTTTGGGCATAAAATCGAGACTTCAGTTTCATAACTACGGTGATTCTAAGTTAGCGACATCTGTTTGTGAGCTACTGCAATCCCCGTGTATACATCTGATTAACAGTTGCCCTGTTTATGGAGGTAACGGCACCATGGCGTGTATTTTCACATCTCAGACACTGCTTCTACGCGTTTGTCTGTTTCCTTGTAAGAGGCATTCGCCATTACTAACGATCATTTTATAGGACCGATGCGAGCGTAGTATAATTTCTGAACCGTGATTGGATGTGAACGGTAGGCGCTATACACCTCTGGAAAGCTATATTGAGCATGTATCACAAAGTTCGATGTTGTCTTTGGTATGCGAAGTCAAGGAGAATGTATGTCATGAGCTGGAAATATATTTTCTACACTGGAATATTAACAGCGTAGTAGCACACACGACTAATAGTTCTGAAACCGCATCGTTGTAACATTAGAGCGAGTTTGAAGTGCAGGACCGTGTAGCCTTAGCAGTGAATGTGTTTATGTTCCCTCTTACCAAACCTTTTTGGTGCTGACTCCAGACAGTAGAACAATGACGGTCTCCATCTAAATTACCGACTGAAACAATACTGTGCATCCGAAGTCGATTTTAGAACAGTACATATTTCCTAGACGCCCTACATAATTCTCACTGCGAATATATTCATGCATAAGCCAAATTCACTACAATACGTAATTCTCTAGCTGCGACAAAATGTTGTAGTAGTCTCACTCGTGCACACGTGTCCATTACTTCGACAGCCACGCACAGAACGCCAGGAGTGCCACAGTGGCATCTTAGAGATTACGTCACAGAAGGGGCGCCCGTGGGATTCGCTGCAGTCGGCGGTCGCCACTTTTCTGAACGTGAATGACAAGAAAGAAGATTACGCCGACAGCGGAGGGGAGGGGGACGTGCCTTTAATCTTCAGCCTTTCTCTAAGCTCCAGATGTCACTAACCTTCACAGATGTGAAACTAAACAGATGTGCTGTTCATATTTCAGATGCCATTCGTCTTATTTCTCTGCCACATATTGTCGATTACACAGCTCTACTACATGTGCTGTACACATTCAACGAGACATCAAATTTTAAGCTTCACATTTGACAACTTGTTAGTCTAACCTTTCTGCATTTTCGTGAAATCGTAGTGCAGTACGTCCACTAATTTATATATTTTTTGTTTTACTTAGAGAAACGTGACAGATTTGGTCCTCCAGCACTATAACTGTTGCGAGAAGACGTTCAAACCCAATACACAGAATGGCCGTCGTGTGTGACAAACAGTGGTTAACTAGGAGAGTCGAATCAATAAATATCCACTCAGTCCTCTCTCTCTTAACGTAAAGCGTTCAGGCAGGGATGTATCCGGCCGAACAAAAAAAAAAAAAAAAACAAAAAAAAAAACAAAAAAAAAGCACAAAAGGTGCAGAGTAAGGCCAAGGAGGATAAATTAAATAAAAAAATTAAAGATAGAGCAGAGTTTGGCATTTGTTTCACACTACGGCAGAACCTCTTAGACAACAAACAGCATCGCAGTCTTAGCGTCATATTCTTATTCCAAACCTTGTCACGACTATTTTTTATTACTTTAACTATTGTATGACTTGGCTTTATTTTGGGTTGGGAAATTTACTTTGCTTCAGATATGGTATTGCCAGTACACAAAATGCATCTTCAGATTATGTTAAAACTCTTATAGGACACACTGAACTCATTGCGTTACATTTACCATCCATGTCGTATTTGACAATATTTCTTTCACTTTGAGGAGTGAGATTTTACTTGCCTTGCGTGGGCTATGGAGGAGACTAGCATTGGTCCTTTAATTGGATCATGACATATTTGCTCCCCTTACTAGCTGTATCCAATGAACTCATCATGGGCGGATGTGATCTGACTTCCTTCTTCCCTTCAGGGGTTTGAAATACATTTATAGCATTGTAAGTCGCAGGTTCGAATCCTGCCTCAGGCATGGATGTGTGTGATGTCCTCAGGTTAGTTAGGTTTAAGTAGTTCTACGTTGTAGGTGACTGATGACCTCAGAAGTTAAGTCGCATAGTGCTCAGAGCCGTTTGAACCATTTTAGCATTGTAATCACGCATGGCTTGGGATGACAACATTACAGAATAGAGTATGCTACCAATTGATCAGTGATGTGACCAGAGATGTGACATTAAAATGGGTGGAAGGAATGGTCTGCTGCACAGAAATTGTAATGTCATAGTGCCACAAACCGATCTCCTCGTAAAGGTACTGACTGCATGCAGGAAGTTATACGATGCAGAAACCAATAAGACCCGTGCCGGCAGTGGCTTCAGAGCGGCCAAACATGTTTGTTCCCAGCAGCGTGGGCTAGGAAAGGCATTTTCCATGCAGCTTCGTCGATCTGTTGTAGCATTTTTAAATGACTTCCGAACATGGATTGCTATGCTTGTACAGGCATGTAATGCATTTGGTTAGAAAAAACTGATTTTGGAAAATATAGTTTTCTTAATGTACAGAGTTTAATATATGTTGATTATAAACTTTATCTTGAGAGCAGTATAAGAAAGGCCTATAAAAATGGAATAGTTATGTCTGCACTCTCAGCCATGGCCATCTTTCCATACATTTGGGAAATGACGGTAGGGTTTCCTCTGCTTTCAAAGCTGTAGTAGATGAACCATACAATGCTCCCACAGAATAGTTAGAAAGTGTTGGCCACATCCAGAAGAGGTTTTGTGGTAGACTTCTTCGCACGCTGCACGAAAGTAGGGCGAAGCGCTTGAGGACAAACTCGCCAGGAGGAAAAGGCAGGCTAAATCGGAAAAATTTGATTCTCCTCATTTGTTTAATGGGAAAACTATTACGAGAACTGTCTACGCCCATGACGCAGTAGATACACCAGTTCACGTTACAGTTTAGTACAAGTCAGGCGTGGCCCAGATGCCATGCATTGTCAATAAACCAGGAGGCACTCAAACTCGTGATGCCAGTGGAGGAGCTACTTGACCATGTAATAGCCGTTCCAGGTCACGAAAGCATACAGTATGCTCACCCCAAGCCTCTCAGTATCCACATCCGATGACACCAGTTTGCTGAGGATGAAAATTAGGTATCTATAATGCAGTCATAAGTTTCACTGAGGCAAGTATTGGCAGAATTGAAGAGGTAAAGAGAATAGTGGTAACTGTACGAGCATCTTACATCAGTGGTCAGTGTGTGATCAACCCAGCTTACAGAGCACTGCCTGATCTACAAATAGAGGCCAGACAGACTGGAATTAAAAAATATAATATCCTATAAATAAATTCTGGTTTATAGGATTGAGTGTGAAAACTTCAGAACGTCGTAAATAAAATAAAAATTAACATAAATTACTTATTTTACTGCACTGATATTATAATAATCTTAAGACCCAACATTATAAATTGCAAGTTGGTTGCATAGTTTGTACTAAAACGCAGTATAAAATTTAAATCTAATCTATGTGCCCAGATAGTAATCATGGGTCTATTAAAACTCAGCTGATTTCCTTCGTATACACGGCGATTATGATATCTGCCTTACTTTGGCAGCAAAGATTTGGTTTTAATAAACTTTTACGTTTTGGGGCACATCTACCTTTAATTTGTTCCTCTACACACATCCCAAAAGCCCTTGAAATTTTTCGTTTATTTTCGTCCACTGTGCATTTAAGATAAAGCATAAAATACAATGCACAAGAAGTGGAGTTAGGAATAATAAGAAGAGGTAAGAGAGTAAACAGAAGGCTAAGTCGTTACGGATACAATAAAGAAATGCATACAGTGTAGTAGATACAGTAGGAGGCCACACTAAAACTACTTCCGATAAGTTAAACAAACATGAGAGTAAGTTGTCAAACAAATGCTTTAATAAGGAAACGAATAGAGATGAAATGATGTATCGGTAAAGTGAGAAAGAAGTATTTTGTTACCAGACATACTGGTCTTGTTCCGACGTCAAGCTCTGTGCGTAGAAAGGCGTTGTGGAAGAAAAATCGAAATAGAATAGTTGAAGTAAATACTTGTACTGTAATAGTGGTGCAGTATAGAGATTACTGATGGGCTCTATTATTAATGAGCTCTAAAATATTTGTTTGTTGTGAATGGTGTAAAGACAGACAGAAATTGCTGAATCGATGTTTTTCTGGGTATTATTCACACTATGGTATTTAAGAGCTTGATGATTATTTCCAAAAGCGGAGGTGCATTCACCCACAGCCAAGTTGTATGTACGCCTTCGTGGAGTTAGGTAGTTTAACTGCACCTTCAAAATATATACGGAGTGTTTCCCAATTCCAGTTACAGACTTCTGAGGTTTGTAGAGGAGTCCTAGTAGGTAATGTATTTTTAAGGGACCTATGTACCGTTTGGAAATAAGTTTTAAGACGGTATCACTTACCAGTACCCAGCTGCCCGCTAAGCGCACAAACTGAGAAGTTTCCGCTGACATAATGACATCACATAGCGCTTACTTCTGACTACAACAACGCCTGTGAGAACCGGGTACGTTCGTAGGTCGGAGAGTTAACTGCGGTGTGCCGGCCGCTGTGGCCCGGCGATTCTGGGCGCATCAGTCCGGAACCACGCTGCTGCTACGGTGCAGGTTCGAATCCTGCCTCGGGCATGGATGTGTGTGTTCTTAGGTTAGTTAGATGTAAGTAGTTCTAAGTCTAGGAGACTGAAGACCTCAGATGTTAAGTGTTGTGTTGGCAGAAGAACCAACACCGTGTTACTAGAGGGGGCCGAAATGCACGCGTTGTAGCTCACGCAGGCTGGCGTCAGCAGGGAAGAACTATACTGACGTGAGTTCTGGAACATGACAAGGAATTGGAATTCAGAAAGCGGACGTAATTAGTTTTATGCTTAACTTTAATCCATTAATGATGAACGTCGCTCTTGACGGTACATGAGTCACAATATTATCTGTTCAGAAGACATATTAACTGAATATGGCGCCTTGATAGATCGTAGCAAATGACGTAGCTGAAGGCTATGTTAAACTGTCGTCTCTGCAAATGAGAGCGTATGTAGGCAATAAACCATCGCTAGCAAAGTCGGCTGTACAACTGGGCAAGTGCTAGGGAGTCTCTCTAGACTAGATCTGCCGTGTGGCGGCGCTCGGTCTGCAATCACTGATAGTGGCGACACGCGGGTCCGACGTATACTATCGGACCGCGGCCGATTTAAATGCTACCACCCAGCACGTGTGGTGTCTGGCGGTGACACCACATTAAGTCCCGTAGTGCTTAGAGCCGTTTAACTCTCGACTCTGAAGAGGACATCCTTCGTCACGTAGAAGACAACACGACAGGGAGAACTCTAAACACAGGTCAGAGCTTGTTGTCTAGACTGTGTGCGTGCTTTGAAGCGGCAGATTTGAAATGTGATGGACATACAACCTTATTTTACGTCCAAGTATATTCCACAACTCCTAGAAGCCTGTAATAGGAAATGTGAAACCCCCTGTATACTCAGTGTCATAAGTAATATAAATTAAGAAATAAACTAAGAACAGCGGTGTCCATGACTACGGCAGTAGAAGAAATGGGAACTGGACAAGTGCAATTTGGACACGCGCTCTGAGAGTTCCGACCAAACTCAGTTCTGTATGAAGATAATAAAAATAACTTCCTGTGGATCAGTGGCCTCGTGCAAGACTTTGTATTGGACACCACTTTCGCGACTTGCCTGTCCCTAACTCACCCTAGTTATGCAACTGTGGAAAGCAGGCCAAAAGTTTAACGTGGAATCGGAACCACGTGTTGTTTCTGGAAACTCCTCACATCGTTGAAAGATGAATGCCAAGTTAAAGTAAATGCAAAATCGGTAGTTTGACAGAGATTCGTTCCGCAACCTATCTGTTTCCTAACAGCTGTTTACAATGAGGCCACACGGCAGGACACGTAAATATATAGTTCGTCTAGAGATATTGATGAGTGAGTAATCAGAATATTTTCACTGCAATGAGATAGAAGCTTAAATTATTTACACCGCCAAGGGGCCATAACCTTAGTATTTGACAAGAGTTTCAAATTGATATCTCTAACGTTATTGAAAGGAGGGATCTAGACTGACGGACCGATATACAGACAAGAGATGAGCACCGCTACCCGGTCGTTACGATTTAGTGAAATGTAACACACAATTTCGCCTTGATGACATTGGCAAAACTAGGAAATGGACGGTTCAAATGGATCTGAGCGTTATGGGACTTAACGTCTGAGGTCATCAGTCCCCTAGAACTTATAACTACTTAAAGCTAACTAACCTAAGGACACCACACAACACCCAGTAATCACGAGGCAGAGAAAATCCCTGACCCAGCCGGGAATCGAACCCGGGAACCCGGGCGCGGGAAGCGAGAACACTACCACACGACCACGATCTGCGGACTCTTACTGTCTCCTACGTCTGTTGCATAGCTTGGGAGCGCTGTGACTGTTACAGTGATTTAGTGACATCTTAACATACGGCTGTGATAAGAGAACATTTATCATAGGACCGAACAGAGTACACTCAAAACGAATACAATAAGTGCTCTGGGCGATAATACTTTTCGGTGGAGAACGTATCGATTTAGTTGAAGATAATCGTTTCGCCACAGGCAGGAGGCTGTGTACTGGACAGAGCTCCAGCGCCCGTCACTGAGCCGTGACCAGAATGTTGCTCCGCTCCAGATTGCTCACTGCGCTGCTTCATTGTCAGCGAGCAGGCGATTTATACGGATGCGCTGTGGCTGGCGCCGAACGTGGGGCGAGCAGAGTACGCCTCGCCTGGCTGATAAATCCCATCCCTTTTGTGGAGGCTGCACAGTTACGCGCTACGCAGTATGGACGAAGCGCACTTGCAGTAACACTCACTCAAGTCCATTAAAACGATCCACGACTTCGTCTACAGCAGAGTTAGGCGACCGTTCAGATTTGACACAAATCACAATTTTTGAAAAGTCTTGATTACACAGCTTTTCAGTAAATCAGTAAACGTTTCGGAAAATCATCTTCAGACCTAAAAAACATAAGTAGTACATACCAGTATAATGTATGATGGTGACAAACACTGTATGTGGGATTGGTACAATCCTTGCATGTGGATTCAGCTTTAGACTCAAAGATCTGAGTGCATGAAATTTATATAATAATACAATTTCCAATCCATGAAAGCTGCATATGGTAACGCAGTTATCAGTTCAGTGGAAGCAAGTCTCAAGCTGGATGTAGCGTATTAAACTGCCAGAGAAGTAAATAACACCGACAGATGGCGTAAGCAGTAATCGTTAGCCAAAGACAATTCGCGTAAATGAGTAAAGATACTAATATTACTTTCTCTGCAGTAGAAGTTGGAACTTTAATGAAAGAGGATATTTTAAGCGCGTGATTGGATAAAGATTAAATGACAATAAATATGAACCGAAATATAAAAAAGACTCAGCCGGCCGGCGTGGCCAAGCGGTTCTAGACGCTACAGTCTGGAACCGCGCGACCTCTACGGTCGCAGATTCAAATCCTGCCTCGGGCATCGATGTGTGTGATGTCCTTAGGTTAGTTAGGTTTAAGTAGTTCTAAGTTCTAGGGGACTGATGACCTCAGAAGTTCTCATAGTGCTCAGAGCCATAAAAAAGACTCAGATAAAAGAAAATGGCGATAAAATATAGGTCTAAATACAATAGTAAGGCAGTAGGTACAAACTATTTAACTGCATGCGATTCGTGTACATAGAATGTCATATATATATATACACTCCTGGAAATTGAAATAAGAACACCGTGAATTCATTGTCCCAGGAAGGGGAAACTTTATTGACACATTCCTGGGGTCAGATACAGCACATGATCACACTGACAGAACCACAGGCACATAGGCACAGGCAACAGAGCATGCAAAATGTCGGCACTCGTACAGTGTATATTCACCTTTCGCAGCAATGCAGGCTGCTATTCTCCCATGGAGACGATCGTAGAGATGCTGGATGTAGTCCTGTGGAACGGCTTGCCATGCCATTTCCACCTGGCACCTCAGTTGGACCAGCGTTCGTGCTGGACGTGCAGACCGCGTGAGACGACGCTTCATCCAGTCCCAAACATGCTCAATGGGGGACAGATCCGGAGATCTTGCTGGCCAGGGTAGTTGACTTACACCTTCTAGAGCACGTTGGGTGGCACGGGATACATGCGGACGTGCACTGTCCTGTTGGAACAGCAAGTTCCCTTGCCGGTCTAGGAATGGTAGAACGATGGGTTCGATGACGGTTTGGATGTACCGTGCACTATTCAGTGTCCCCTCGACGATCACCAGTGGTGTACGGCCAGTGTAGGAGATCGCTCCCCACACCATGATGCCGGGTGTTGGCCCTGTGTGCCTCGGTCGTATGCAGTCCTGATTGTGGCGCTCACCTGCACGGCGCCAAACACGCATACGACCATCATTGGCACCAAGGCAGAAGCGACTCTCATCGCTGAAGACGACACGTCTCCATTCGTCCCTCCATTCACGCCTGTCGCGACACCACTGGAGGCGGGCTACACGATGTTGGGGCGTGAGCGGAAGACGGCCTAACGGTGTGCGGCATGCTACCAGTGTTAAAGACTGCGATGGAGCTCCGTATGCCACGGCAAACTGGCTGACACTGACGGCGGCGGTGCACAAATGCTGCGCAGCTAGCGCCATTCGACGGCCAACACCGCGGTTCCTGGTGTGTCCGCTGTGCCGTGCGTGTGATCATTGCTTGTACAGCCCTCTCGCAGTGTCCGGAGCAAGTATGGTGGGTCTGACACACCGGTGTCAATGTGTTCTTTTTTCCATTTCCAGGAGTGTATATACTAATCTGCTGCCAGCCCTACCCCCTTCGGGGGAAATCGAAATTCAATAAAGGAGAAATACTATTTTTAAAATTTATATACATTGCATCGCAGCTTATGACTGACGATGACTTTTCTAAACGTGCAACATATAATAAAGAAGTGTGCGATCAAAACAGTTCCATAATTAAAATTTGTGTGATTCACACCTGCCTCGTTTGGAATGCCAACTTAGGGCTGTGGAGAACGATTAGGGAACATCATTCTACATCTGAAGGACTTCTATTCAGTAAATAGAGTGAAAAACCGGAATGTGTTCTGATACTGTGGTGTCACCGCTAGACACCACACTTGCTAGGTGGTAGCTTTAAATCGGCCGCGATCCATTAGTACATGTCGGACCCGCGTGTCGCCACTGTGTGATCGTAGACCGAGCGCCACCACACGGCAGGTCTAGAGAGACGGACTAGCACTCGCCCCAGTTGTACGGACGACATCGCTAGCGACTACACGTACGAAGCCTTTCTATCAATTGCCGAGAGACAGTTAGAATAGCCTTCAGCTAAGTCCATGGCTACGACCTAGCAAGGCGCAGTTAACCATATCTGGAGAGAGTCTCACTTGTATTAACCATAGTGATGTACCACAAGAGGGAATAAAGTTAAGTATACGAGAAGCTCCGTTCTTTTCTTTATAGCATTCATAGAGTATCCTGTTTCAGACTTAACGCAAGACGGCGTGAGTTGACGCGTGCCCTTTCGGCTACCTCTCTTGTGTCTAGACTGTCTTGTCTAGACACAGCAGATACAATGTATTGTAAGATAAAAACCACATCTATCGCAGAACATCCTTTCCCAAAACCCATTTGTTCCTCATAAAGTACATTTTGCGGCATGCAGTTGCAGCTGTAGCGGTTATAATGCTGAGTACTGACAACGTTGTTTGCGCACTGTTATACAGTTATTAAATTTAATAGTGTTCAGCGGTTTCCGTGCTGTTTGTGGTGAAATAGCGATTTAATAAACTGTTGGAAACTTTCGCTCGCTGTTTTTATTTAGAATTTTCTGTGCGTTGAACTCGTTTAGTAAATTTCGTGCTTTAGTTTTCAGCTGACGTTTCTTACTGTTCCTAGTAAAATATTTCAGTAGAATTTTCATTCATTGTTTTAATTTCGTTGAGTGTTTCAGTGGTCGCTAGAATTTTTGGTTTTAGTTAATAATTTGGTAAAGTTTTGTTGGTATTGGTATTGGCTGCGTTGTAGTAGTGTTAATACAAGTAGTTGCTTTCTTAGTAAACAGAGTATTTCGAGACCGATATTGCTACTGTAAATAGTTCTATTTTTGTAACTGAACTTAGGTAAAGTAGACGTATAGTTTTTTTCAGTAACTGTAAAATTTTACCATGAGTGAGAAGTGTGGTCTCTGTCATAGGTTTGTGGGGAGTGGGTTACGGTGTGGGATTCGTTCAAAGTACTTTTATTGGGAGGGGGGTGGGGATGCAGCGGGAAAGCCAGTGGCAGTTCCTGAGAATGCAGAATCTGCAATAGAAGTAAGTTGGTAGAGGAGCAGCAGCGTAAGATCTGTGTCCTTTAGGTGCAGTTACAACACGCAAAGGAGGAACTAGATATGTTGAGGAGGTTGAAGGGTGCTGGGGAATGAGAACTGGTAGCTGGCAAGAAGGCAGATAGGAGAAGGAGGTATTCAGCCAGTTATACTTTGCCTATATACAATAGATCTGACCAACTGTCAGAGTTGAGTGGAGAGGACCATCTTGTAGCTGTAGATGTAGGGAATATGCAGCAGTTCTCAGCAGTTTGGAGGCCTTTGTCAGTTTCAAAGTCTAACAGAAAGAAGAAGGTTCTGCTGAGGTGTGGGCCAGCAGTTGCAGGAAGTGTTGGGGAGTGAGTACCAGTTCACCAGCATTGTGAAGCCTAGGTCAGCGTTGTTTCAGGTGGCTGACAGCATAGGGGAGCTATGTAGGAAATTTACAAAGGAATATCAGGTAGTGATAGTGGGTGGAGCAGGGATTATCTTGATAGGGGCGGGGAATATGATGTAGGTGGTGACCTTGTAAAGATAGCTATCTAAACTGGTGGCACTTATGTTAATTTCGTGCAACTGTTACAGCATCATTATCAGCCTCATCTTAATGAGGCTGTTTGTGTGTTAACATGGGACTGGAGAGGGTGCAGATGGCAGAGGGCACGGGTCACATTTCAGTGGTGCCAGCTGGGTCTATCAGTAGATAGGGTTTCACTAGGCATGGCCTGCACCTCAATACGTATGGGATGGGGAGGCTGGCAAACTTATAGGTAACAGTGAAGTGGGTAGTGGTGGGATCACTCATGGAAAAATTCCTATAGTAATTGGTGTTACAGCTGCACACTTTTTAGATTGAAGTTAGCTGATAGGTGTACCTGCTATAAGTAAGTCGCTCTAAGTAAGGTCTCACCTTCAGAGGATGTCATGTTACCAAGTAGAGAGGGAATTAGCACATTTCATCAAAATATAAGAGGTATTAGAGATAAAGATAGTGAATTACTTATAGATGTTGACTCTGAAATTATTGGTATGTTGGAGCACCACTTAAATAATTTTACAGTTCAGAGGCCTCTTTTACCAGGATACAGGTTAGCTGACTGTATTTCAGTGAGTTCCATGAGGGGTGATGGAGTAGCTATGTACGTAAAAAAACAGTAATACATTAGAGTCCATAGATATATCACAGCGCCACACTGAACAGATATCTGAATGTTGTGCAGGGGCAGTTGAATTTATTTGAACTAAACTTCTAATTGTTGTTGTTTATAGGTCCCCTAACTCTGACTTTAGATCGTATCTGCTCAAGCTAGGGAGGTTTCTTGACTTTTGTAGGAAGTACAAGAAATTATTTATATGTGGTGACTTCAATATAAACTTTGTATATGATGGTGCAAACAAAAGGATTCTGGTAGATCTCCTAATCTCTTATGATCTAATGCAGACTATTTTTTTCCAATTAGGGAGCAGGAGAACCGTAGCACAGACATAGACAATATTTGTATTCATTCTTCATTACTAGATGGGCATTCTGCAGACATTTCTTGTTGGCTTCCTTACTTTTACGGTTAATTTCATTCCTAAGTACCCAAGTCTGACTGACAAACATCTATGACTGCTCTTTTTAGAAATGTCCACTGCCTCTTCAACTTTATTGCCTCCTGTGGTATTAACTAGCGTGATATCTGAATCCTTAGTTAACTTCAAAGGAATCTCATCATTCCTCAAAACTTCAGTAGCCCATTTTATTCCATACTGATTCTCCCGTACGCCTCTCCTAAACTTCAGTGTGATCTTCGTCATTCCTAAATTACGATCTATGTCCATATCGCCTCCCTGGAAGACTTTCTAATCCAAAATCTCATTTCGGAATCTTAGTCTGATGATGATGTAATCCAGCTGGAATACCCCAAGCCTCCGGAACTTTGCAAAATATACCACCTCCTCTTTTGATTCTTGAACTGAGTATTCCCGATTACCATTTGAAACTCATTTCAGAAACTGATTAGTATATCTTCTCTCTCATTTGTAGCCGGCCGGTGTGGCCGAGCGGTTCTAGGCGCTTCAGTCTAGAACCACGCGACCGCTACGGTTGCAGGTTCGAATCCTGCCTAGGGCATTGATGTGTGTGATGTCCTTAGGATAGTTAGGTTTAAGTAGTTCTAAGTTCTAGGGGTCTGATGACCTCAGATGTTAAGTTCCATATTGCTCAGAGCCATTGGAACCATTTTTTTTCTCTCATTTGTACTCTATAGCTTATATTTTTCCGTAACGTTTCCTTCTGTTCTATTCCCCTACAACCGCAATCCAGTCCCTTCAACTGAACAACTAAACTACCAGTTAATTATGCTCGGACACCTTCTCTGTCCCTTTATTTTCTTACATGCATTCGGTAAGCGCAAGCAGTGTTGATCCACAGCTGTTCGAAATAGACGTACTTCGAAATTAATTCACTGACTGCGAAGTCCTTGACACCAGCTGTATTGGGTATACATCTACTACCCAACAGTGACATATGGAACTTTATGCCGCACCGGGGCTCGGACCCTGGTTTTCCCACGTATCGCGAGCGGTTGCTCAACAATTTCTGCTATCTGTGCATTCTCCCCGAATGGACTCAAACCAATGTCTAGATTGTTCTGTCGTAGACCACTGAATTCGTCGCCCTTGGTGGTTAAGGAGAGCAGTTTTTTCCATTTGGATCTTTTTCCATTTCTAAATTGGTAGTAATAGGGGAGCTAATAAGTTAAATATATCAGTAAGGAATAACAATAAGGCAGACAAATTTATGGGTGACTTGCGTTTGTAAGGAATTAAAAAATGATTCATCTCCGCTTTACAAAGGCTCTTCCACTTACACTGTTACATATCAGTCTCCTTCGAAGAATTACATGGTTGGTACTTCGAATCAAATGCACAGCTGCATACCGCACCTACGATAACATTAACTGAAAAATCGTAGTTGAAAGTTGTTCGTGACTTATGCTGTGAATCATTATTGCAAACTTACCGTTATGCAATTTTTTTGGCTTTCCAGAAGCACACTACAAACTTGAAACCTTGGCAGGGGTACAATTGTGCAGTTTGGCAGTATTACTTGTACCGTGTAAGTCGATTGATCTTCGTTATTTATAAACTTTTCACTATACTTGACAATATTAGTTTGTCCATTTCAGAAATCCAGTATCAGACAGTGCCAGGTATCAGCAACGTATGAGCTTACAACATTCTCAGGATATGTTTTCTAAATTGAATTTGCCATTTTCCAGATTTGAATCAAAAGACATAAATATGTTTTGATGAAACAGTTATACGATGGCTTTTGTCCATTCGCCGAAGACAAGATTAATCATTAGTGTGATATAAGAATATGGAAACCTGAGGCAACAATTGTCCAGACACTGTGATGATATATTGTGACATGTACGGGTGCACTATTTTATGTATACTACCAACTCCGATAAGTGTTAGTTTCTCTCCCTTCCGCGATAACGTGCACAGAATTCTCGTCTTCGTAGCAGTCCTACTTGGAACAGTTTTCGTAAAACGAGGCTTAAAATTTTAATTCCTTACTGATCGAAGACGTCTGAGAAATTAATTTGTCTGTTATGTTATTATTCTTGATCGATTTACTTACTTTATTAACCCTCCTATTACAGTAAATTTCGACACGAAAAAAATACAAATGAAAAAAGTTGCTTAATACATCTGGGAATCGAGCACAAATTATCTGCTTTGCAACTATATGCCTTGATCGCTATGTCAGTGGCGGTTAACTTATGGGTACATAAACGACAGTCGAAATAGTTTATTTTCTCGAATTTTAAGAAAACATGCGTTTGTGGAGCTCATAGACGATGATGCAAAAATGCTCGGTTTTCAACCTCATATAGATACCTTCAGTTTAGAGTTGATTACGTGTCATGAATTTTAGGGGCGGTTTCCTCAAAAAAGGAGAGGCGTTGAGCCAAAATGTCTCAGTATCTTTCATTTTAGGTTGTACGTAAGCGACCTATCAAATATGAACCGAAAAGATTGGCCGTGTGTGTGAGAATATGCAAGTTAGTGGGTGAGCGCCGCCTTGCGGCCTCGTGCCTGTGTGCTTCCACGTGCACAAGGCCGAAAATTGGTCATGTGGGTTTGCCAGGCGGGTAGATTGCTCTCAGTTGAACCAAAGGAAGATGGAAGATCAGCTGCTGACTTGACTCTGCGGTGGATTACGACACTCCCAGTGCCACATGACTCTCTTTCAAGAGCACACTCGTCAACCATCTGGCCGCAACTCATCGTAACTGCCAGCACCGCTTTTGCTCGCTCATCTTCCTCAACCGCTGCGTGGCAGCCAGACAGTGAGACTACGTAATGACTCCGTGATGCATCATAGGTTTATTACTGTGCAAAGACGCTACGTGAGTCCACAACAGCAACTGATACGTCGCTCTGTGGCTGCAATGAATATTGTCGTTGTCTAGCAATGGCTCAGTATTCTACAACGGACGTAGAAAATATGCCAATTTTAGCACGTGTAATGTAACATGTGCGCAATGCTGTTATATGTAACAAAGGGCTGGCCGGTGTGGCAGAGCGGTTCTGGGCGCTTCATTCTACAAGCGCGCGACCGCTACGGTCGCGGGTTCGAATCCTGCCTGTGGCATGGATGTGTGTGCTGTCCTTAGGTTAGTTAGGTTTAAGTAGTTCTAAGAATTAGAGGACTGATGACCTCAGATGTTAAGTCCCATAGTACCCAGCGCCATTCGAACCATTTTTTGTAACAGAGGGCCTGTTTGCCCTTTGTCGCATCATGGGCTTATCCCTACTGTTCCTGCAACCTATATCACACTCAAGTTAAGCGGGCAGTCAAATTTCCTCTAGCCAACAGTCGAGGACTGCCACAGACAGAGACCAAAGAGCGATCAGATATCTCTCACCCCACGGGCCTCTTTCATACGCTGACCACATGTCAGGAAGCATGACCAATTGTACCTGGTGCAGAGCGGTGTACTTGCGTTGGCGTACCGGCCCTCAGCAGCTAATTCACTCGGAATGGGCTTCCTTGGGCAGACCCGAAGGCTTACGTATATCTGTAGTCAGGAGCTCACTCTGGAGCTCAAAAATGGCTCAAATGGCTTTGAGCATATTGGACTTAACATCTGAGGTCATCAGTCCCCTAGAAATTACAACTACAGGGTTATTACAAATGATTGAAGCGATTTCACAGCTCTACAATAACTTTATTATTTGAGATATTTTCACAATGCTTTGCACACACATACAAAAACTCAAAAAGTTTTTTTAGGCATTCACAAATGTTCGATATGTGCCCCTTTAGTGATTCAGCAGACATCAAGCCGATAATCAAGTTCCTCCCACACTCGGCGCAGCATGTCCCCATCAATGAGTTCGAAAGCATCGTTGATGCGAGCTCGCAGTTTTGGCACGTTTCTTGGTAGAGGAGGTTTAAACACTGAATCGTTCACATAACCCCACAGAAAGAAATCGCATGGGGTTAAGTCGGGAGAGCGTGGAGGCCATGACATGAATTGCTGATCATGATCTCCACCACGACCGATCCATCGGTTTTCCAATCTCCTCTTTAAGAAATGCCAAACATCATGATGGAAGTGCGGTGGAGCACCATCCTGTTGAAAGATGAAGTCGGCGCTGTCGGTCTCCAGTTGTGGCATGAGCCAATTTTCCAGCATGTCCGCGGGCTACGCGTGAAACTTGCACGCACGCGTTCAACCGTTTCTTCGCTCACTGCAGGCCGACCCGTTGATTTCCCCTTACAGAGGCATCCAGAAGCTTTAAACTGCGCATACCATCGCCGAATGGAGTTAGCAGTTGGTGGATCTTTGTTGAACTTCGTCCTGAAGTGTCGTTGCACTGTTATGACTGACTGATGTGAGTGCATTTCAAGCATGACATACGCTTTCTCGGCTCCTGTCGCCATTTTGTCTCACTGCGCTCTCGAGCGCTCTGGCGGCCGAAACCTGAAGTGCGGCTTCAGCCGAACAAAACTTTATGAGCTTTTCTACGTCTCTGTAGTGTGTCGTGACCATATGTCAATGAATGGAGCTAGAGTGAATTTATGAAATCGCTTCAATTATTTGTAATAGCCCTGTATTTAAACCTAACTAACCTAACGACATCACACACATCCATGCCCGAGACAGGATTCGAACCTGCGGCAGTAGCGGTCGCGAGGTTCCACACTGAAGCGTCTAGAACAGCTCGGCCACACCGGCCGGCCTCACTCTGGAGCTGTTGCTACGCTGTCGCCACCCTCTTAGCCAGCCTTTTCATCCTCGATACTACAACGTGGCCATCCAGACAAAGTCACGGTTCAACCAGTGGACTTGTAATATTTCTGCCTTTGTTTTAATTCTACTTCGCTGGAATTAGAATATTTGCTCACTGTGAACGTCGACTGATGAAAATAGTACCTTCCAGACTTTCTTTCCGCACTAAGTGCTCCAAGAGCGTGTTTTCTCCAGTACCATACCTTCTGCCTAAGTTCTGCTTTGCGTCCAAACCAGAACAGAGCAATCTGTTCATGTCTATTTCAAGACTGATTTTCAAGAAGAAAAATTGTGTTCTTTTAATTCAAATGAACATGATGTTAGTCGTTTACGTGGGACTTTATTCTTTGAGCGACTGCGGCGGATACTTCAGCCCTAATCTTGCGGGGTTAAATCAACACATAAGTACATTATCTCGCAATCGGCTCGCTTGTTTTAATGATATTGCTCTGTATTCTCACCCGTGTCATTTTTCGCTACGAATTGTGATACACCGTGTTTAAAAGTTGCATATATGAGGTTCATGACCAGTAAAGAGGGTGTAACAAACTACAGCGGAAGTAAAGGCACTAAACCAGTTTGAAAGCTGGTCCACTCCCGTGAAGTTTTTACAACACTGGCAATACGACTAGCAAGGCCTTGCATACCCGCGGTCGAACGAAGCCACTTTACAGCTACATTTCGGAGCGTGGATAACACGAAAAGGAAGAATGAATTATTCAAAGCCATTTCGGCTTCGCGAGACGTTTCTTCCACTGTTCTCTTGTCCAGAAAAACAACACGTGGCAGCTGAGGTTTCACAATGACCGATGGACGGAATTGCGATCTGTGGGCCGCAGGCGCGCAACTAGTCGAAGGGTCACACCCGACCTCCAGGCCCGCCGCCGCCGGGCCGGATTTGCGTGTCAGGGGACGGCGGCGGCGGCGGCGGCGGCGGCGAGTGGCGGATGCGATAACGACACCGCGAGGCGCCTTCTCGTTACCGCCTGCGCTTGCCTGCCAAAGGCGCCGAGCTGCGACCGGCAAAGGCGAAGGGCTCAGGAGAGCGCGTATAGGGTGCTGTGTGCGCTGGGGCGCAGAAGAAAATAGCCTTGCCGCTCTCGACGCTTGCATCTAAAGATAAAAGCTCAGTGCAAAAGACGGTAATGTAAGCGTCGGTAACGCAGGCCTACAGACAGTCTCTCCGAGCATTCGGATTTACGAAGTTATGAAGAACACGAGATAAAAATGATGAGCACTTGTTCAGACTCAGAGATGGCACTGGTGTAAGCAATTTCTTGTTTCTGTTACGTTAGTGTGATTCAGAAATGTGGTACTGCAGAAGAGTGCTGATTAGTAGCTGGATACATCTGGTAGCTAATAGAGAGTCATTGAATCGAAGTGGGGAGAGAAGTTAAAAGCCGCCCACTCTTTATTGCCAGTGTTCGAATCAGCTCGTAGTTCTTTCGTTGACCGAACTTGCACTCAACAGCAGGGGCTTTTCTTAGCTGAGAGCTTCCTATTGAGCAAATCTAGTGCTTAACCTAGTCTGCTGTGTCCCTGATTGTGAAATCGTCTAAAGTCATATAAATGTTAAGTGAGTTCCAGCCCTAGTTTCTACCCCTAGGGAATAGCGCGTAGCGCAACTCTAACAACTGAACTTCAAATCGACAGGTCAGGGTTACTCTTCGCTAAATATTTCTCCTACAGGGTACGTAAGGTTAGGGATCACACGGGGAGGGAAGGGGTGCTGGTATCCACCTTGTGGTGAATTTTAACGAAATAGATACCTGCACGAGAAACATTAATTCACTAACGTGGAGCATACTCTTGAGTTATATTTCATGTGGTACACATGTAAGAAAACATAACACTGTGTTTCCTTACACAGAAACTGGAATAACTTGACAATTATCATTATTTAGCAAGTATTGGATTGACTTAGGAACTCAACAAGGACGCACAGTTGCTCACACAAAAAGATTCAAACGCACAGAGGAATCGAAAGCATAGTTCCACATTTTCCAGCAATGACTGAATCGTCAAAGCTGAACTGTGGTCTCACAGCAGAAAAAAATCATCGAAGTTAGTTGCACACTACACATGAAGTGAACGGTGCCCGATTAAAAAACATGTTCGGTTCCATCTGAACGTACCCAAAATAATATAGGAAAAACTCGCGAGGATCCCTCACTGCCCCTAATGATAGATATTATTCGTTGTAGAGAATCTCAACTTAAAACTGAACTGACTCACACTCAGAACCACCGTACAGAAGCGGCACGACCTACTTACCTGGCCACGGAGTTGCACCCATTTAAACTGTTAATCGTATTGTCAGCGTCCCGATAATTTGTGTCTCAAATCCCACCCGACTCACCTTGGGCATATCGTATGAACCTGGAGACGACGAAACTGATCAATCACCTAAATGAATTTTCCAGTACTAGCATATGTGTCCTCCAATTGGAAGGTAGGTGGGACAATGCCTGGTTCCTTCACCTCAAAATATTCCTCTCATTTAGACATACAGAATTCGAACATGGCTTCCCAAGCGAGTTGGTCCAGACTAACCAATGACGTCGATGATTGTTTCAAACGAGGGGCAAATGACAGTCACGAATGAGTGGCGACATGGGCCAGCTTCAAAGATTTCAATCAACTCACTTTCTCAGCCTTCTACTGCAAAGTTAAACAAAAAATTTCCACCTGAATCCACCCAGTCACGTATGTTGTAATTACCTCCACATTGATCCACTCCAGATATCATCCATTTTTAGGACTTTAGATTACAGACCATAGTATGCTGAACATCAGACGTAATAATAATGACAATAAAATTTACTCCATTTCAGTTCTTAGCGCTATATTCCTCAATGGAAAATGAAAATATAACAAAACACTGGCAGAGAAACCATACTCAGTCAGTTTGATCAAGACAGAAAATTATAAACCCACGAAATAACCTGAAAGGTGGATGGAATGCCACATTTCGTTGGTTCCCACCCAGATTAGAAAAATCACACAGGACCTGTTATTACTCTGCTATGATAGGGAAAACTGATTTCTGCACATTTA
This sequence comes from Schistocerca nitens, assembly GCF_023898315.1. Classification (NCBI taxonomy): domain Eukaryota; kingdom Metazoa; phylum Arthropoda; class Insecta; order Orthoptera; family Acrididae; genus Schistocerca; species Schistocerca nitens. The sequence continues at coordinate 759,808,196 of NC_064617.1, read as the reverse complement.
TCGTCCTTTTCGCCCCATCTAGTTTTGACTGTTAGATCACAAGTGAGATTCCTAAATTCTTCTGATCTACATGAAAATTCAAATATGTACCTCTATCAAAATGTTATTTATAGAAACAATTCTCAAATGATACTTGACGTCACTTACTTTACAGAATAAATACGGAAGGGATAGATTGACACTATAAACAAATGGAAAATCCGGTATGCCGATAATAGACTACCCACATAAGAAATAATATTGCTAAAAATAAAATACTAGATCACTAGATCTAGGGGTATCAAGTGTCCACCAAAATAAACTCTCTCCCAAGATGAGGGCATGCGTCCATCAGAGACTCGTTGGCGTCCCAAAAAGTGGTGTGACGTCACACATAAAATATGAGAACATAAACGACTAGATCTTTAAATGAATATGCTCCAAAATAAGTCGCTCCTCAAATTTGGTTATATGTCACACGAATTAAAATACAAAAAAGAGTGGCAGCTAAATATACAAAAGCGTGGCCTCATTTCACACAAATACTTATGTGATACATATAAATGCCTACTTTTACTGAAAAGAAGAAAAATAGTGCAAAATATGTAACAAGAATTAACACAGGAAATGTTACGACAACATACAGTTCTCAGTTGTCCAGGCCTCATTTGGTCGTGGCTGTTCTCACGACGGCTGCAGTCTCCGACCACACACAAGGGCGCGTGGCCCTCCTCATGAGCCACAGGCGTGGCGATTGCCTCGGTGAAGGACCCCGTCACGCCTTCCGGCCGCAGACCACGAGGGGCTGGAGAAGGCGGCTGCCAGCATGTGGGCTGGAGATCACCTGGGCTGAAGAAAACGGGACGCACACAAGGAATGTGATTCGGTACAGAGAAGAGCCTCCTGCCTGTTGCCTCACGAACACCTTTAGAAGGCAGCGATATCATTCTCGTTGACCCAGTCTGAAGCTGAGCGAAGCACAGGTATATGTCCCCTCGGCTTCTGCAGACGGAAGCAGGGAGACGAGTTACATGTGCACTGACGGAAAAAAAAAACGCAAAGCCAAGAAATAATTAATGTAGAATAATGAAGCGTCGGGAATTTATTTGTCTAGCTAACATATTTAACTGATTAACATTGCTAGACTATAGGTTAATGTAAGCGTGAGATAAGCCATTGCTAATGTGGTATGCTGGTACATCATTAACCAGTGTAACCACCAGAATGTTGAATGTAAGCACGCAAACGTGCATGAGGTGTGGTGTACAGGTGCTAGGTGTCAGTTTCCGGGACGGAGCTCCATGCCTCTTGTATTTCGTCAGTCAATACAGGGACGATTAAAGCTATATATATATGCTAAGATGGTATCTGTTCTTTCGGACATGTCCGAGAGAACAGATACCATCTTAGTATACAGGGTGTTACAAAAAGGTACGGCCTAACTTTCAGGAAACATTCCTCACACACAAAGAAAGAAAATATGTTATGTGGAAATGTGTCCGGAAACGCTTACTTTCCATGTTAGAGCTCATTTTATTACTTCTCTTCAAATCACATTAATCATGGAATCGAAACACACAGCAACAGAACGTACCAGCGTGACTTCAAACACTTTGTTACAGGAAATGTTCAAAATGTCCTCCGTTAGCGAGGATACATGCATCCACCCATCCACCCACCGTCCGTCGCTGATGCAGCCCTGGAGAATGGTGTATTGTATCACAGCCGTCCACAATACGAGCACGAAGAGTCTCTACATTTGGTACCGGGGTTGCGTAGACAAGAGCTTTCAAATGCCCCCATAAATGAAAGTCAAGAGGGTTGAGGTCAGGAGAGCGTGGAGGCCATGGAATTGGTCCGGCTCTACCAATCCATCGGTCACCGAAACTGTTGTTGAGAAGCGTACGAACACTTCGACTGAAATGTGCAGGAGCTCCATCGTGCATGAAACACATGTTGGTCGTACTTGTAAAGGCACATGTTCTAGCAGCACAGGTAGAGTATGCCGTATGAAATCATGATAACGTGCTCCATTGAGCGTAGGTGGAAGAACATGGGGCCCAATCAAGACATCACCAACAATGCCTGCCCAAACGTTCACAGAAAATCTGTGTTGATGACGTGATTGCACAATTGCATGCGGATTCTCGTCAGCCCACACATGTTGATTGTGAAAATTTACAATTTGATCACGTTGGAATGAAGCCTCATCCGTAACATGGAAATTAAGCGTTTCCGGACTCATGTCCACATAACATCTTTTCTTTATTTGTGTATGAGGAATGTTTCCTGAAAGTTTGGCCGTACCTATTTGTAACACCCTGGATATATAGTTCTTCTTCATCAGTGCGAATTTCACAAACACTGCCCGAACGCTTACGGGAATCGGCTACGCGCCGCGAGTAATGAGTATAATAGGCTGGGGCACTATGAATGTTGTGCGGGACAATCCGTTGAGAATGTGGGTTTCGCGGGAGGCGTGCCAGAGATAAATCCCTGCAGTCGCGCCATCCTCTGTGTCCTCGGTGGCTCAGATGGATCAGTCGGCTCGCCGCCGTGCTAGCGTGCGGAGCTGCTCCGCGCGCCGTCCGACGCTCCGCTCTCGGCGGTGTTTACTTCCGCGTCGCGGTATTTGTGTCTATCGAGTCCAGTACTAACGTACACCATGGTGCACTCGTACCGCCGTGCAACGATCAAAGTAACATTTCAGGCCGAACATCCACGACCCAGAGCTTTCGAAGTCGAACAGTTCCTCCGTGAGGATCTACGTTTGAACCCCCAGGACGTAATCGGCATACATTTTTCCATCACTGGAAGTGTTGTCTACATCAAGATGTCGACGGAGCAAATTTGCAATGACATAATCCACCGTCATGCCACCGGAGTCAAATTTAAACACTCTGATGGACATATGGGTACTGTGACAGTCGCCCATGCTGGATTCGGTCTCCGGACATTGCGGGTGTTTGAGCTCCCGTTCGAGGTGCCTCAGGATGAGGTCATTGCCGCTTTCCAACCATATGGCACCGTCTTGGGTCACGTCGCGGAGAAGTGGCAAACATTTACGACCTACCCCGTACTAAATGGCGTCCGGCAAATAAAAATTGAGCTGACGAAACATGTCCCATCGTACCTGCTGATTGGCGGTGTTAGGGCCATCGTCACGTACGATGGACAGCCATGAACGTGAGCAGGATGTGGCCAGGAGTGGCATGTACGTTCCGAATGCTTACACCGCCGTTTAATACAGACGCCGGTACATGAAGAAACCCAGACTTCGACGGTCACGTCCTTACCCATCACCTACGCCTAGGTTGCTCAGGACCCCGTCGTACCAATCTCGATTGCGCCAGCAGCATCGTCAAGGCCACCCGCCGCAGCACAACGCGCCGACGACACAAGCACGGCGTCGCCTACAGTGCTCGTTTCAGGACCGTCCGGGTTGCAGACCGAAACCGATGTTCCTGTTGGAACCGTGGACGTCGACCTCGGTGTCGTGCCGACGTCTGCCTTTGTCCAGACGGGTTCGGCGTCAGACGACGGGCGACCACATTCTGATTCAGAAGGCCACATCAGAAAACAGCGGTCGCCTCGCAAACACAGGAAGCGATGACGAACGCCTTCCGATGACATCCTTTCTCAGACGGCCCCGCGAGATGTCGACCTGTTGTCTGACGGTGATCTCCCACATTGCGTCCAGTCACGCGATGCAGCAGCAACAGGCGCCTCCCCTGTGACGCCTCCTCTCCCGGTTCGGGACGTGTCCTCGCCGTTGTCAACGAATGATGACGGCGGTCCCCCTGCCACTCATGTTGCGGAATCCACAACACCCGTTCCGGAAGTACGTGACCGTCACATGTCCACGTCGTCAGCTTCCTGGGGCGATGACGTTGAAGATGAAGTGGAACAGACTTCCAGCGTGTCTGCACAGGAGTCCACCTCGGCGACACTGGGGCTGGCGCCCCGCCAGTAATTATCACCACTGCGGGACCACCGGCGGGTCTCCACCTCCCGGCTACTTCTACCGCACGTTCTCCAAATACTGAGGATGGTCGTACACAGCAATATCGTATCGCCACGATGAATCTTGCCACCATTCGTGCCCCCCATAAACTGGCCATGATCAGAGACACTATTTACTCTGCGGATGTGGATATAGCACTCGTACAAGAGGTGTTTGTGGCTGACTTCCTAGTTCCCACCGGATACAACGCCCATGTTTCCCCCGCATCCGACACCGGTAGCGGCGTTGCCATCCTGCTACGTGACGGACTCCCTGCAGAAGACGTCATCTACCTCCCCACTGCGCGAGGTATGGCCCTCACACTGTTCGGCGTGCGTATTATTAATATCTACGCTCCGTCCGGCACTACCCGCCGTCATGACCGACAAACTCTTTTTGCCGAAAGCGTCACACCCGTCTTCACCGGTCCGCAGGACGATTTGGTACTCGGTGGGGATTTTAACTCGACACAAGAGCCCGCGGACTAACTCCCGCTACATTCCCCTTGTGCATCTCTCTCAGTGGTCATTGACCGTCTATGACTTGTTGACACATGGATGAAGCTCCACGGAATTCAACCGGGCTATACATTCTACACCCCTCACTCGTCAAGCCGCATAGATCGCATCTACGTTACCTGCTCCCTTGCTAATGGCACACGTCATGCGGAAGTCTGGCTCTTGGCCTTTTCAGACCATGATGCGTACCTCTGTGACGTCACTCTCGCCCGACAACGAGTGTGGCATAGTCGTGGTCTGTGGAAACTCAATGTCGCTCACCTGACCTCCTCAGACTGTCGCCGTATGGTCGAAGAAGCGTGGGCACGCTGCCACCATCGTCGAGACGCCTATGACTCCACCTTATCATGGTGGCTCTCCTGTGCAAAGCCAACCCTCAGGAAGACTCTGATGAGTTATGGGAAGGAATTAAAGGCGTGGCAAACTCATACCCTGCACTTCTACTACACCATACTACGTGACTGTACGACAATGCCTTTCTCGCCAGCCCGGCAGTCGATGGTCCATCGCACGAAGGCGCAGATCTCCTTGATCATGCGGCGTCACTTGGAAGGCACCGTAGTCCGTTCTTGAGCTTCTAATCGAATCCCTCAAGAATGTCCGTCGATGTACCACCTCATTCAGGAAAGACAACGACGACGACGAGCTCTGATCCAAGTCCTCACTGATGTGGAAGGGCGCCGGCACGACACCCAACGAAGCATCGGTCGTACCCTCCATGCTCATTTTGCCGGGCTATACGCAGCCGTACCGCATTCTGGAGCACTGATCACAGAAGTCGCTCAGCTTACTCCGAACAGTCTTCCAGAGGATGCAGTGCATGACCTCCAAGACGACGTAACAACAGATGAAGTGGTAGATGCTATCAAGGCGGGTTCCGATAACAGATCTCCTGGACCTGACGGTATACCCATTGAATTTTATAAAAGCTTTCACTATTTGTTGGCTTCCACATGGACGCCAATCGCACAAGAGCTAATGTCACCGATGACAGTGGTCCCGAGCGCCTTTCTAGAAGGCATTATTATTCCCGTACATAAACCGCCCGGGTTATCGAGGGTCCAGGACTATCGACCAATTACTTAGCTCAACAGCGACATGAAAATATTCACACGGCTACTGGCATCGCGACTCAAGAAGGTCGCAAGTTACGTCATATCCTGCGACCAGACTTCCCTAGGAGGTGACAACAACATCCGTACGGCCCTTTGCCGTTACAGAGACATGATAACATTAGCGCATTATCAGCGTCTCCCTGGCGCCTTGGCTTCACTGGACTTTAGCCAGGCTTTCGACCGTGTTGACCACTTCTATTTACGGACAGTTCTTCAGCATATGGGTTTTCCTGGCGGTATTGTCACAGTGGTTATGCGCCTGTTGAGTAGTGCAATGGTCGCCTAACACCACCCCTGGTCATCGAACGATCTGTGCGGCAAAGCTGCCCTCTTTCCACGATTTTGTATGCTTTCGCCTTGGAACCCCTGCTCCAGGGCATGCGTCAAGGTTTGGAAGGTATGGCTGTGCACGGCCACCGTTTTTGTTGTACAGCCTACGCAGACGACATAGTACTATATCTGCGCAGTGAAGATGAAGTACGAGCAGCACTGACATGGGTGGCGACTTACGGCGAAGCGCCGGGGAGCTCCCTCAACGTGTCAAAATCCAAGGTAGTGCTCATTGGTGAGGGCTTGCCGGAGAGATGCGCTGCCCCCCTTAGTGTCGCCGCCACCATACAGTGTCTTGGACTTGATTTCACAGCAGACCTCCGCCGCTCAGCAACTATCAATGGTAGACGCTTGCTACAGACAATCAGAGCAAATCTCGCAGTTCACCGGCTACGAGCTCTCGACGTTATCCAACGCGCGCAATACATGAACATGTATCATGCTTCCCGTATACCACACGTGGCTGAAGTACTACCAGTCCCAAATCTCCTGGCGGGACGACTGTTGATGGCTTTCGGCTCCTTCGTCAGCTCGGGGATGTTGTTCAAGGTGCAGTATGAATCCCTTGCCCTGCCACGAGATCGTGGCGGGGTGGGACTCATCCACGTGCCGACTCGTGTCAAGGCCCTATACGTCAGCTCCCAACTAAAACTTTGGTATCGTTGCCGGCAGAGCCTTACTAGCCTCCTGCTTCACAGCTTTGCACCGGCCTCCATGTCCGTCCCAGTACTGGTATCAACCATTCCAACCCCCTTTTATTACATCCAACGATTTTTCCGGGAGTACAATTATATCTATCGGTCCTTACCACTTACACGTTTGTACCTCACGAAAACAGTTGTAACCGCCCCCTCACTTATCGACCTTAATGACAGTGAAAAATTAAACCGCGTGTACCTAATGGAAATTTGGGAAAAGCAATCGTCTCCGAAGTTAATTTGTTGGTAAAGAGGGAGGAAAGGGTTACATCTAAATGAAAGGAAAAATGCAAATGAAACTGGTGGAAATTAATTTTGAAAAGGGGTAAAGTTAATAAAGAAAGTAAATGTGCGGCCGTTACATTAACAATTAACCAGCGGTAATTAGATATTTGAGATTTGGGGGAAATTACGGTCGCCAGTCCTAAGGACAATTACTATAGTAACTGAAAAAGAAAGGTTATTGCACATATAATTAGCACTAGAAGCGTGGCAACTGAAGGTTGACACGTGTAGTGTGAAAACTGAAAGTTTGTCAGAAGTAATTAATTTCGCTACACTCAGACTTAATTTAGCAAAAGAATTAATAAAACCGGAAAATTGAAAGTTAATTTAGTGACTGAAATTAATAGTGAGCTTTGTTTCTGAAGCACATCGAAATTCAGTAAAATACGGTTAGTCTTGGGCTACCTCAACAATCATTTCGAAAGCTACTTGAATCTACGCAATTTAGAAATAAGAGATTTAGCTTTGAACTTGAATTTAATGATTCTGAACAATTAACAATAGTAAAATTTAGTACGTACCAAGCTGAGCTGTAGTCACAGGTAAGCTAAAATATGGTAGCAAAACTCGCACTCATAATTTGTGCTTGTGTAATCTAAATATTGTAGCCAGCTACGAATACCTTAATTGAACTTTGAAATTAAAGCAGTGAAATGGAAAGATAGTACTTTAATGCTGGCGTCTGAATTTCAAGGACACTCGGGTTCATTTCGGTAAAGGAAGGGACCCTGCATGGTAATGCAATTGGGACAATGAGCAACAAAGGTTCATGCTAAGTTGCTGTAATTTTGTGATGCAACAATTTTAAAAGCTGAGGTCTGCCATACAGTTCTATAAGGTTACGTGCTTCCAGTCTTCCTTGTTGGTTGATTGAAGGTTTGAAGCCGTCGATCGAGGAGGTGGCGACAGTCACTTATTGTCGGCCGTCGCTGTTGCAGAAGCTGGATGTTGGCGCGCCTTCTTCTCGACACGGTCACCAGGAGAAACGGGCTCTTGATGTGCGCCAGCTAATGCTTCCCGTCCGCGACACCATGTCACAAACTATCATCGCAAGTCGAGCGCAATTACATGCTGCCAAACCCCGAAAACGCGGCAACTCGCGGGAGCTTCACACAACACACCTGCTCCACTGCACCATCCCAGCCAGACTCCTCTGACCGCGCTCCACGAGGCAGAGTTAACACTACCAAAGATCCTCAACACTTTGGTTCTCCACACGAACTATCGATGTATTCGTTCGGTAACATAGTTTTCCCTAGCCAAGACCCAGCGTAAAATACAAATAATATTTACAAAATAAAGCAATATAAATGCATATATATATATATATATATATATATATATATATATATATATATATATATATATATATACAAACAGTAAAACAATTACAATAGGTAAAGAGACAGTAATGTCATATCTTGAGGTAACAAAACAAGGAAAGAAAATTATAGTACAATTGATGGAAATCGGAGGATATGCAGTTCCGGCGTTACACGTGGCCCACAATGTCTGAGGATGTTCGTGTAACCTAAACAGACTCAGAAAATGTCCCAAAAAAGAAACAGCGGAAATGCATATGCTCAAAACATCAATAAAATTAAGCATTCGTTTAATTAACCATAAATCAATTTTTAGACCATAATAATTGAGTGGAGACAATCCTAATCTTATTCCGCTCTGTCATCTTGCACAAAATAAAACAGGTTGACAACATATTAAAATTCATAGAAAACTTAAAAAATGGTTTAGCTATTCCAAAATCATTAAAATTCGTAACACTCTTAAGAAACGGAATACTATTTACAAAATTAATGAGAGTACATGGTCATAAATACAGGTAGATCAAAATACGCAAATTAATAATTAATTAGAGAATACACATTTTTATATGACCTTTTCATAATTAATATTCTCGTCATGAGAGTCCACTTAACGCTATACAAGAAAATAATATACAGCAGATCGAAAAAAAAAACATAAATATTGACAGCAGAATTCTTTCACAGCAGCTGTCCGGGAAGAAAAACAACTCCACCTTCCCTACTCGCAAGTACAAAGAATGCCGACAGCGGCACAAGAGCCGACAACGGCACTATAGCCGACAGCGGCTCCGCCCTGCCGGTATTGTTACGCCCGCCTGTGCGGCAAGCTTGATCTCACTCGCCCTTGTAACGGCATTTCCAGAACGTTCGTTTCACTGAATTCTTTCGAAAAAACTCACTCTCGAGTAATCTCAAGGAGTCCATTAACACTATCACAGTGGATAACTCAACACTGTCCATCATCACACGCATGTACTAGCCTGCAACTTAAAACAGCGTCTAAGTACATCGGCAATGACTAGTAAAACACATATTCATGAAATCTTACAGCTAGTTACATAATCATATTTTCATTGCTTAATCTAATGTGACTCAGCTGAAAACTTAAACTAGCAGCTTGGATTTTTCGATTGATAGATAATCACTCTCTCTTAAATCATTTAGTAAAAATTAATTACTTATTAATTACAATTTCTTTAATGTCCTTTTGGTCAGGCAGAAGCATGGCAATCTAGCAAACCTTAAATGTTACACTCTATATTTACATACTGTACAAATTACCCATTGTGTGGTATTAATCAATCCTAGGTTGGTACAATTTCAAGTCTACAATGTTCCGTATACCTAACACACTACTGGGCATTAAAATTGCTACACCAAGAAGAAATGCAGGTGATAAACGGGTATTCATTGGACAAATACATTACACTAGAACTGACATGTGATTACATTTTCACGCAATTTGGGTGCATAGATCCTGAGAAATGATTAACCAGAACAACTACCTCTGGCCATAATAACGGCCTTGATACGCCTTGCCATTGAGTCAAACAGAGCTTGGATGGCGTGTCCATGCAGCTTCAACACAATACCACAGTTCATCAAGAGTAGTGACTGGCGTATTGTGACGAGCCAGTTGCTCTGCCACCATTGACCAGACGTTTTCAATTGGTGAGAGATCTGGAGAATGTGCTGGCCAGGGCAGCAGTCCAACATTTTCTGTATCCAGAAAGGCCCGTACAGTACCTGCAACATGCGGTGGTGCATTATCCTGCTGAAATGTAGGGTTTTGCAGGGATCGAATGAAGGGTAGAGCCACGGGTCGTAACACTTCTGAAATGTAACGTCCACTGTTCAAAGTGCCGTCAATGCGCACAAGAGGTGATCGAGACGTGTAACCAATGGTACCTCATACCATCACGGAGGGTGATACACCAGTATGGCGATGATGAATACACGTTTCCAATGCGCGTTCAACACGATGTCGCCAAACACGGATGCGACCATCGTGATGCTGTAAACAGAACCTGGATTCATTCGAAAAAATGAAGTTTTGCCGTTCGTGCACCCAGGTTCGTCGTTGAGTACACCATCGCAGGCGCTCCTGTCTGTGATGCAGCGTCAAGGGTAACCGCAGCCATGGTCTCCGAGCTGATAGTCTATGCTGCTGCAAACGTCGTCGAAGAGTTCGTGCAGATGGTTGTTGTCTTGTAAACGTCCCCATCTATTGACTCAGGGATCGAGACGTGGCTGCACGATCCGTTACAGCCATGTGAATAAGATGCCTGTCATCTCGACTGCTAGTGATACGAGGCCGTTGGGAACCAGCACGGCGTTCCGTATTACCCACCTGAACCCACGATTCCATATTCTGCTAACAGTCATTGGATCTCGACCAACGCGAGCAGCAATGTCGCGATGCGATAAACCGCAATCGCGATAGGCTACCTTTATCAAAGTCGGAAACGTGATGGTACGCATTTCTCCTCCTTACAAGAGGCATCACAACAACGTTTCACCAGGCAACGCCGGTCAGCTGCTGTTTGTGTATGAGAAATCGGTCGAAAACTTTCCTCACGTCCGCGCGTTGTAGATGTCGCCACCGGCGCCAACCTTATGTGAATGCTATGAAAAGCTAATCATTTGCATATCATAGCATCTTCTTCCTGTCGGTTAAATTTCGCGTCTGTAGCTCGTGATCTTCGTGGTGTAGCAATTTTAATGGCCAGTAGTGTAGCTTTCCAGAGCTTGGATACTCTAAGCAATAAGCATTTGTGTGAGGTATACCAATGACTTTATATGGTCCATTATAAACAAACTTAAATTTAGAGATTTCATTGTCTATCTTGCTCGATTTCTCATGAGCTTTTACAAGTACTAAGTCTCCGATTGCGAACTTAGCAAAACGCAACTTAGCGTCATGACGACGTATGCGAGCATCGGCTTTTAGCTTCATTATTTCTCGCAAACGATCTTTTTTCACACCAATACTAATGTCAATCCGTGGAGGGAATTTGATTATCTCTTCCAATTCACTTTCTACACTTTTGTCAATGCCGAGATTCCTCACGTTACAGCAGTTCAAATTCATTCCTACGTCAATGTCATCCGGCCAGCTAACAATGTGTATAGGCTGGTATTGCCTATGCACACCGTCTCCTGCCTCGTCAAAACTAACTACTATTGCTTTATCTTGTGACGTACATGTCAAAGTTTTGCTTTCGCAATTAATCACTGCACGGTACTTCAATAGCCAATCTAACCCGATAATTACTTCCGTAGTACCGAGCGAGGTGGCGCAGTGGTAAGACACTGGACTCGCATTCGGAAGGACGACGGTTCAATCCCGCGTCCGGCCATCCTGATTTAGGTTTTCCGTGATTTCCCTAAATCACTCCAGGCAAATGCCGGGATGGTTCCTCTGAAAGGGCACGGCCGACTTCCTTCCCCATCCTTCCCTAATCCGATGAGACCGATGACCACGCTGTCTGGTCTCCTTCCCCAAAACCAACCAACCAACTTCCGTAGTTAAGTCTGGCACGACGAAAAACTCTTGTTCAAATCGTGCCCCACATATCTCGAAGTTGACAAAAATCTGTTTTATGACCGGTTTACTGGCCTTCCCAGTAGCACCGATAATTTTCACTCCTGTTACTGGCATAACTACGATACCAGGTCTGTCTTTCAGTAACTCAAATATTTTGACAGATACAGCACTCAATTCTGCACCGGTGTCAATCAACACGTTTAGTTGTAGGCCGTGCATATTAACAGACACTACTACCTGTCTACACTTGTCCTCGACTGTTTCTTTATTTTCCCACAGTAAATCCTCGTCTATATCCAGGTCTTTCCAAAAAAACCATCCCGCTTTGATCCTAAATCCGGGTTATCTGGCAGCCTTTTCAGCTTCTGTTCACATAGTTTTAATTTCAACACGCTTGTCCTGAGGCTTAGTCTGTAGCTTCGCCTCCAATACCGAATCCTTTTCCTGTAACTCGTCAACTAGTGAGTGTTGCTTTGCTATCAATTCACTAATTGTCACCTTCGTTGATTTCACTTTGGTCAGATTGATCTCATCTGCCAATCTACCTGGAGGAATGTGCCCAATAGTAACTGCAATTACTTCCTCTGGATCTGCGCATCCCCCACTGCTACCGTCTGACCGTATAACGTCAGCTCTAACCTCATACACGCTGTAATCTACGTGCTTTTCTACCAGTCGTGTCCGGCTATCACTAAAATTTTCGTAATCTATCTCGTTAATACTCTCGCATTGTTTAAACTGGAGGTTTGCGTCGGATGGGTCGGCTACTTCTACCACTACAACTTTCGGTAAGGTCTGCCGGTTAGGGCCAGAACTTTCCGTTACTACTTCAACATCTAACTCCTGCGGGACGAAACACGACGAATCTTGCTCGTGCTCCCCATTAACATCAACTGTTTCTGGTAAAGTCTGCCGGTTAGGGCCAGAACTTTCTATCATTTCACAAACACTATCTTCCTGCGGGACGAGACGCGGAAAATCCTACACGCGCTCCCCATAAACACTTCTCCCATACAGGCCCCTATAATCTCTTAGTTCGTCGAATAAGCGACCGAACTGCCTTAACCAGACCTCATCCCTCTCTGCATCCCCTCGCTCGATGACGTACGTGTTATCCGACATCTGATCTTCTCTCAACAATTGCGAATCATTCTTAAACTCAATCTTCATTTCCGCTGTGGGTGTTACAGCTGCCACTTTATAATCGATTTCCGGAACACTACTTAAATTGTTCTCACTGACAGTGAATGTATTTTCTACTGCCGTGTCTACAGCTGATCTACTACTTGTGGGCGCACTCCTTTCTCCTAACACTGGCACACTCTCCCGCCGTTGATTATTCCACACGGAATTTTCATAACGACGACACCTGGGTTTTCTCCTGTTATTGGGCCGCCAAAATTTCTCCACGCCCGGTAGGCCCCTCCCTGGCGCGGCTAATGGTTTCCCTGTCTCGTCCCAGCAGATACGCTCCCCGGATGCTATCCTGTGAAGCCGTATCACGTTAGTATGATACTGGTTTCCGTCATTCCTGTTATTATTTGCATTGTACCGATTGTTATTATGGTCCGAACCATTATAGTTATTGCTGCCATGGTTGCGGTATGCATTATTCCCATGGTTATCGTTGTTGTGGTTGCTGTGGTACCCGTTGTTGTTACCACGGCCTCTACCACTATCGCGATTACTGCACCAATTGTCCTCGTTCTCAACTCTTTCCAGGAAATCATTGATTGTCCTGTAATTGCTTCCTATGTAGCGTTTTGTATCATCTGGAAGCTTCTTGTAGAGACTATTTCGGATTCCGTGCGGCGATCACGCAAATAATCCAACTTTCGGATCCAGCCCTCACAAAACTCCTTCATCGAGCCGCGAGAATTCGCATCGAAAGGCCTCGATACGACAAATTCGCGCCAGACACTTTGCTGTTTTTGCTCTGACCAGTATTCAGCCAGAAACAAATTTTTAAACACGTCAAAAGTCAGGTTCGTAATGTTGAGGTTTAAGCCCCAACGCTTGGCATCACCAGCCAACACATCAATAATCGCATTAATTTTTCTCTCATTTGTCCATGATCTGGGTAAAACTCTTTCACAATTTTTAATGAAATCCGTCGCGTGTATACCGCCTTTTCTCAAGGGGTCGAACCGCTCCTCTTTCGTCAAAAATTCCGAACTATGTGCACAGATTGGCACATAGCTCTGTTTTTCGTCAAGTTTCTTTTCTAATTCCGGCACTCTCGTAATTACTTGGCAAGTGGTTGTCGCAAGCGTTTCTAGTTCCCTTTTTTTCCCTTCGCAGGTATTAGCCTGCTTCGTCACTTTGGTATCTACTTTGGATACTAAAGCCTTTAAAGTTTCCACCTTCTGTTGATCCTCTTTTCTCACTAATTGAATTTGTTCCGTCACCGTATTCTCGATGATCGGAGCAACTGCTTCTCCTACACATTTCTCGATTCTGCTAATTTCGGAATGAAAACGAGTATTTATTCTCGCAATTTCCGCCTGAACGCCTATCATTTCCTGTTTAAGATTACCGATTTCGGTATTAATCACAACAATATCTTCTTTGATTTTATCAAATTTTGTGTTAACAACTCCAACATTGTTGTTAACAACATTAATAGCTTTGTTCTGATTGTCTAGCTTTCGTTGAATTTTTTCAGACTGAACTTCTTGCTTGGCAGCCTGAGCTTTTTGCTTGGCAGCCTGATCTTCTTGCTTGGCAGACAGAGCTTTAATTTCTGCCGATTGACTCTTGATTTCGTTAGTCAAAACATTCAATAAATCAGTTAAATTCACGGAAACTACCGGTTTTACTTCCGTAGCGGTTTCCTCTTTAATTGTCCCCCCGTGTTCGTCATCAAGGGATTCAGATTTGATTTTAACTTCCGATTCCGAAACATTTTCTAAAGTTTGGAATTCCATTTCTGCTCTTTGCTCCGTTCGGCGGTCGCGTCTTTCATGCTAGCCGCCTGCCCCTGAACAATGGGTACCGCGGTGCGCGTTTCCCACTGTTCGACCGATTGTTCCATATCCAAGTCTACCAAATTTTGGCAATTTTTGCCTTCACTCATTTTAATAATTTTCAATATAAATGCCAAATCTCAAATCTAATTAGGATTCCTCACATTAATATTCTCGCTGACGTATCGACCATTTCGTAACCATTACTTTATTACGAGATTTGCACAATGCAAAATTCGTGTCCAGAACAACCTCAAATCTGAAGATTGTCCTGTCACCAGGTCGCCACGTGTAACCTCCCCCTCACCTATCGACCTTAATGACAGTGAAAAATTAAAACGCGTGTACCTAATGGAAATTTGGGAAAAGCAATCGTCACCGAAGTTCATTTATCGGTAAAGACGGAGGAAAGGGTTATATCTAAATGAAAGGAAAAATGCAAATGAAACTGGTGGAAATTAATTTTGAAAAGGGGTAAAGTTAATAAAGAAAGTAAATGTGCGGCCGTTACGTTAACAATTAACTAGCGGTAATTAGATATTTGAGATTTGGGGGAAATTACGGTCGCCAGTCCTAAGGACAATTACTATAGTAACTGAAAATGAAAGGTTATTGCACATATAATTAGCACTAGAAGCGTGGCAACTGAAGGTTGACACGTGTAGTGTGAAAACTGAAAGTTTGTCAGAAGTAATTAATTTCGCTACACTCAGACTTAATTTAGCCAAAGAATTAATAAAACCGGAAAATTGAAAGTTAATTTAGTGACTGAAATTAATAGTGAGCTTTGTTTCTGAAGCACATCGAAATTCAGTAAAATACGGTTAGTCTTGGGCTACCTCAACAATCATTTCAAAAGCTACTTGAATCTACGCAATTTAGAAATAAGAGATTTAGCTTTGAACCTGAATTTAATGATTCTGAACAATTGACAATAGTAAAATTTAGTACGTACCAAGCTGAGCTGTAGTCACAGGTAAGCTAAAATATGGTAGCAAAACTCGCACTCATAATTTGTGCTTGTATAATCTAAATATTGTAGCCAGCTATGAATACCTTAACTGAACTTTGAAATTAAAGCAGTGAAATGGAAAGATAGTACTTTAATGCTGGCGTCTGAATTTCAACGACACTCGGGTTCATTTCGGAAAAGGGAGGGACCCTGCTTGGTAATGCAATTGGGACAATGAGCAACAAAGGTTCATGCTAAGTTGCTGTAATTTTGTGATGCAACAATTTTAAAAGCTGAAGTCTGCCATACAGTTCTATACGTTTACGTGCTTCCAGTCTTCCTTGTTGGTTGATTGAAGGTTTGAAGCCGTCGATCGAGGAGGTGGCGACAGTCACTCGTTGTCGGCCGTCGCTGTTGCAGAAGCTGGATGTTGGCGCGCCTTCTTCTCGACACGGTCACCAGGAGAAACGGGCTCTTGATGTGCGCCAGCTAATGCTTCCCGTCCGCGACACCATGTCACAAACTATCATCGCAAGTCGAGCGCAATTACATGCTGCCAAACCCCGAAAACGCGGCAACTCGCGGGAGCTTCGCACAACACACCTGCTCCACTGCACCACCCCAGCCAGACTTCCACTGCCCGCGCTCCACGCGACACAGTTAACACTACCAAAGATCCTCAACACTTTGGTTCTCCACACGACCTATCGATGTATTCGTTCGATAGCATAGTTTTCCCTAGGCAAGACCCAGCGTGAAATACAAATAATATTTACAAAACAAACCAACATAAACGCATACACACACACACATATATATATATATATATATATATATATATATATATATATATATACAAACAGTAAAACAATTACCATATATAAAGAGACAGAAATGTCATATCTTGAGGTAACAAAACAAGTAAAAAAATTTGCAGTGCAATAGATGGAAATAGGAGGATATGCATTTCCGGCGTTACACAGTCTCCGAATTGTTACAACAGTGCCGCCCGTCCAACCCCATCGAACGTAAGTACCCACAGTACGTGTGGCGACACATATGGAAGGCGATCCATGCGCGTTTTCTTGAATCAGACGTTCAATCAGCGTGGTACATCACCGTGAATGGCAGACAAGTTAACCGAGATCGTCTGCACCGCATCCACCTCGCCGATTCATCCCTCTGCACCCACTGTGGAGTGGATGACACGGATGTCCACCGGTTCCACCATGGCACAGCGTTCGACGTCTGGACACTTGCGCGGCGAATTTTGGCGTTTCTTACTCGCCAGACACCGGCTCAGATCGACGTCAACATGCTTTTGTACCCCGATAAGCCTTTCTACCCCTCCGCCAAAACTCACTCTGTGAATTGGATCCGTGGCCACACGATCCGCTATCTTTTTTCTTCTGACGACAAGTCTACGCTAGGATATTGGACTTATCTCAACGAACGACACTGCGTCCTGATACGCAACCCACGCTGTAAGCAATATTTGTCCAATTTCTTACGGAGCACTTTCGATGACCCACCTAGTAGCTGGAACGTCCAAGCCCTGAGAAGCTGAAAACTGTATAAACCGAACCGAACTGAATAGATCTGCTACCCAGAACCCACCCGTTTGGACGAGCTGGCATGCTGTAAGGACTGGTCTTTAAAAGAAAAAACTTTTCCTTATTTATTTCTCATAATTTGTTCTTAAAGGAAAAAGAAATTTCGTTTTGGCTTTGAGAAAAAAAAAGTTGGTAGAGCACTTGCCCGCGAAAGGCGAAGAAAAAAAAAAAAGATCGATAGAGCGTCTGCCATGTAGGCAGGAGATCCCGGATTCGAGTCCCGGTCGGGGCACACATTTTCATCTGTCCCCGTTGACGTATGTCAACGCCTGTAAGCAGCTACGGGTGTTCATTTCATTGTAACGATTAAAGCTGTTTGATGATAACGCAGGAGTTGTCGTCCGATGATGTCCCACATTTGCTCGTCTTGAGACAGATATAGCGATAGGGCACACCAAGGCAACATGTCGATATTCTGTAGAGCATGCTGCTTTTCAAGAGTGGTATTTAGATGAGCGTTATCCTTTTGGAACACCTGGAGTGCTTTTCATGAAAGGCAGCACTACAGGTCGTATTATCAGACTGATACAAAATTGCCATCAGGGTCCAGGGGATAATCACGAGAATGCTACTGCTGTCTTACAAAATAGCACCCCAGACCATAACTCAAGGTACAGGTACAGTGTGTCTACCATATAATTAGATTGGTTACAGGTCCTCAACTGGCATCTTTCTAATCAACACACGGTCATCACTGGCACCAAGGTACAACCAGCATTCACCAGAGAACACAACAGATCTCCACCGCGCCCTCCAATGAGCTTTCCCTTGACACCACTGAAGTAGAAATTGAATGTGGTTTGTTGTCAGTGAAATGCACGCTACAGGTATTCTGGCTCGCAGTTGTTCTTGAGGTAACCAATTTGCAAGGGTTCATTGTGTCATTGTGGTGTCTACTGCTGCTCAGATTGCTGTTGCAAATGCAAGTGGATACGCTAGAACTTACGCCAAACGCGATGGTCTTCCTGTCGGTCGTACCATGTGGCCGTCTGGAACCCAGTTTTCTGGTGATCGTACATTCCCGTGACCACCGCTGCCAGCACTCCCTTTATTCCTGCCAAGCGTTTCTGCAGTTTCTCGTAGCCCTCTTATATCACCACGTTCGAACTCACTGGGGTGTTGATAATGGTGTCACTACAACGGTATTCTTAACTAACTACACCTCATCACGTCCATATATATATATATATATATATATATATATATATATATATAACTTTCCCTATTTAACACGTTATAACACGGAAAGTAATTAATGTATGAGGACATGAGGAAGAGAAATAACGTAGATTCAAATCAGATGAACCATTTTTAATATGCTGCTGCGGCACATCATACCATTACATATTCCACGCCGAGTGGCCGCGCGGTTTGAGGCGCCATGTCACGGATTGCACGGCCCCTCTTGCCGGAGGTTCAAGGGACGGATGTCTTCAGCAGATGGATCTCTTAGGAATTCACACACACACACACACACACACACACACACACACACACACACATACATACACATACAAAAACACACACTCACAGATACACACACAATATTACATACCAGTACCATTACCGCTCCAAAGGGGCTCAATATGGCGCCCATCAATGTCCAGAACAGTCTGAAATAGGCAGGATTGCACAGCAGAACGAAGCATGTCCGTAGGTGTGCTGGCTACCTCTCCTGGTATTTCCCTGGTATCATCTGTCCTTCAGGTAGCTCCACAATCAGAAATCATAGCGAGTTATATCAGTTGCTCGTGCCTGCCAAGCATTTGGAAACGATCGGTTGACAATCCGATCGTTTCCAGATGTGTTTCGAACAAGCAAGTGAACTTCACGAGCTTTGTGCGGTGGGGCCCCATCTTGCATGAATACTGTTGAGCCAATGTGTCTCACTCCTGTAGGGCGAGTATGACATGCTGGCGAACCATATCACAGTAACGCTAGACAGTCACACTGCACGTCTTTGGTTGTTGAGCGCCAGCCTGTTAAAAAAAGAATGGGCCAATGATGAACGTAGTCATAAAGCCACGCCATACTGTGACACGTTGAACATACAGAGGAACTTCATGCCCAGTACTGGAGGTGAAGATCCCCACACTCGGCAGTTCTGAATGTTCATTTCACCTGTGAGAGAAAAATGAGCTTTGTCTGTCAATAAGATGGTCCAGGGCCAGTCCTCGACAACTTCAATCAAATGGATCTAAGCACTATGGGACTTAACATCTGCGGTCATCAGTCCCCTAGACTTAGAACTAATTAAACCTAACTAACCTAAGGACATCATGCCCGAGGCAGGATTAGAACCTGCGGCTGTAGCGGCTGCGCGGTTCCTGACTGAAGGGCCAAGAACCACTAGGCCGCAGCGGCCGGCCAACTTCAATCCCTGCGAGAAAGTGGAGAGCGAAGTCAACACGTCGTTCTGCGTCCTGTGATGCAACCTGCTGTACGATATGGATCTTGTACGGATACCATTTGAGAATGGTTCGAAGCACCTTCCGTATAGTGGATCACGGGATTTTCAACTGTCGTGACACAGCACGTCCACTCCCTGACGATCGGGCATTGCGCGCAGCGTTGTCTAATAGCGATTTCATCAACGACCTATGGTGCAACCGGGCGTCGGCCTCTTCCCGAAGCGACGCCCAGTTCTCCTGTTGATTCAGATTTCTTCATCATGCTCCGCAGAGGAGGTGGAGAAAGGGGGCCATTCCGCAATCCTTTTAGCCGAAGTGCAGCTGCAGCATTACTGTTGTTTTGATAATACAACTTCACCGATAATGTCCTGTTCCTTATGTCCAAGCTCACTGTGCACTGCGACAGGTCAGGTGTGTGAGACTATGAATCACGATGACTGATCAAATGGTTCAAATGGTTCTGAGCACTATGCGACTTAACATCTGAGGTCATGAGTCGCCTAGAAGTTAGAACTACACTCCTGGAAATTGAAATAAGAACACCGTGAATTCATTGTCCCAGGAAGGGGAAACTGTATTGACACATTCCTGGGGTCAGATACATCACATGATCACACTGACAGAACCACAGGCACATAGACACAGGCAACAGAGCATGCACAATGTCGCCACTAGTACTGTGTATATCCACCTTTCGCAGCAATGCAGGCTGCTATTCTCCCATGGGGACGATCGTAGAGATGCTGGATGTAGTCCTGTGGAACGGCTTGCCATGCCATTTCCACCTGGCGCCTCAGTTGGACCAGCGTTCGTGCTGGACGTGCAGACCGCGTGAGACGACGCTTCATCCAGTCCCAAACATGCTCAATGGGGGACAGATCCGGAGATCTTGCTGGCCAGGGTAGTTGACTTACACCTTCTAGAGCACGTTGTGTGGCACGGGATACATGCGGACGTGCATTGTCCTGTTGGAACAGCAAGTTCCCTTGCCGGTCTAGGAATGGTAGAACGATGGGTTCGATGACGGTTTGGATGTATCGTGCACTATTCAGTGTCCCCTCGACGATCACCAGTGGTGTACGGCCAGTGTAGGAGATCGCTCCCCACACCATGATGCCGGGTGTTGGCCCTGTGTGCCTCGGTCGTATGCAGTCCTGATTGTGGCGCTCACCTGCACGGCGCCAAACACGCATACGACCATCATTGGCACCAAGGCAGAAGCGACTCTCATCGCTGAAGACGACACGTCTCCATTCGTCCCTCCATTCACGCCTGTCGCGACACCACTGGAGGCGGGCTGCACGATGTTGGGGCGTGAGCGGAAGACGGCCTAACGGTGTGCGGGACCGTATCCCAGCTTCATGGAGACGGTTGCGAATGGTCCTCGCCGATACCCCAGGAGCAACAGTGTCCCTAATTTGCTGGGAAGTGGCGGTGCGGTCCCCTACGGCACTGCGTAGGATCCTACGGTCTTGGCGTGCATCCGTGCGTCGCTGCGGTCCGGTCCCAGGTCGACGGCACGTGCACCTTCCGCCGACCACTGGCGACAACATCGATGTACTGTGGAGACCTCACGCCCCACGTGTTGAGCAATTCGGCGGTACGTCCACCCGGCCTCCCGCATGCCCACTATACGCCCTCGCTCAAAGTCCGTCAACTGCACATACGGTTCACGTCCACGCTGTCGCGGCATGCTACCAGTGTTAAAGACTGCGATGGAGCTCCGTATGCCACGGCAAACTGGCTGACACTGACGGCGGCTGTGCACAAATGCTGCGCAGCTAGCGCCATTCGACGGCCAACACCACGGTTCCTGGTGTGTCCGCTGTGCCGTGCGTGTGATCATTGCTTGTACAGCCCTCTCGCAGTGTCCGGAGCAAGTATGGTGGGTCTGACACACCGGTGTCAATGTGTTCTTTTTTCCATTTCCAGGAGTGTAATTAAACCTAACTAACCTAAGGACAGCACACACATCCATGCCCGAAGCAGGATTCGAACCTGCGACCGGAGCGGTCGCTCGGCTCCGGACTGTAGCGCCTAGAACCGCACGGCCACTCCGACCGGCGATGCCTGATCACGGCACCTAGTGGCCATAGTTGGAACTTGACGGTGGCGTTGTGACGCATGGAAATCGTGCACCCCATACTCTGGACATTTACGCTACCAAGTTTGGTATTCGTACGGTAATTACTTTCCGTGTTACAACGTGTTAAATAGGGAAAGTTTAATTACAACCACCTGGTATATATGTTGTGTGTTTGTTTGGGTATGCGAAGATGTGTGTGTGTGTGTGTGTAACTTTTTATGATGTTTATCAGCGCTACAGCAAAAGAAACTTACAGCATTTACAAATATGACTCAATATTAATATTAAATATTTTTTGTTATTTTCGTCATGGCAGTGACAACAGCAACCGTTACGAACTTGTCTCCAATGAGAAAGAGCCCACAGTTGCACTAAATTATGTTTATTTCAAACCTTGGCCGTGGTTTCTAGTATAATAACATAGCCATCTTCAGAAGTCATACAAACTAATAAATGAAAAACGTCTTAGCCCAGCGGCTGCGTCGAGACCAATGAAATAACTTTAACAGACATATCTGTTATACAGACCCTTATTTCTTTATTCCCACTTACGAGTTGTAGATAGTGTACTAGAGTCTACCCTGGACAGAATTCTAACCGGATAGGCGTTGCAAATTCTACTCATTACAGTCCCTCCAGGGTGGCCACACGTCCTCGGTCTAAATTGTTTCCAACTAACACCGTGCCCGAGTTGCAAGATCTTAAACATCACAAGAAAATAGTTAAATTTCGGATGGAATGATTAAATCAAATAAAGTAAATCACTCCGTACTCCTAGTGGCGCTAATGCCATCAGGTCTGAACGCAACCCAGTATATAAAATAGAATCCGAGGCAACATCTAGCACCGGACCTAGCAGGACGTGTGTACTAGAGTCGGTCTGGAGTCAGTGTTCTCACCACGAAGAGTAACAAAACTGCTCCGCCCTCTACTTTCAGAATGAGTCCTTTTCGAGGGGTGATCTCTCACCAATCACCTGCGCCCATTACGCAGCACGACGCGCCAAGCCAACCAGAGGAACGAAAAAGCGCGGTCGTTCACTGGCTTAAGTTCTTTCTGAACACAGAGAAAGTTCCAAAGTTTTCTAGAAGGTTCTACACACGATCCCACAGGACGAATCAAAGGACCTGATTTCAAAATTGGTGAGAAGGCACTGTTCTGCCGCTGAGGCGTTCATCCGCGAGATAGCTTTAAGAAAGCCAATGAAGCTGGCGAAGCGTTGTCCTGCACATGTCTGTAGCCACAACACTCAGTGTATCTCAAGTGTGGTAGGGATCCCAACCTGGCAGGGCAGCTGCGCCTGGTACAGGAGCTGTGGCCTGGCACTGGAGTGCCACCAGCAAGATTGTATGGAGGACCCCAACTGTGGCGTGTGACGGAAGCATAGTCATCCTGGGAACAAGTCCCTACTTTCACACCTGGCTCTCAGCGACTGAGTATGGCGGATGCCCAGTGGAGAGGTGGCTGAGAGGGTCTTTCTTCGACCTTGAACCCATCCGTATAGAGGATGGATCCCCAAGCCAGTCTAGCAACCACAAATGTCTGCTCGGCCTCACAGCATAGTCGGCTCCACAGTAGTTGCTGGCCGAGACATTTTCAGTTCGGCCCTCGACACAGTGGTACAGAGGTTGGCCCTCAGAGCCAGTTGGTCAAGTGTGACCAAACCAGATGTATACCCAGTGGATGGCGGCTGTGACGATGTCTTCTGAGCCTCTTAGCGATATTTTGATCTCCGCCAGCTGCTGTTTCGATGCCGGACGCTGCGGCCCAGCGGTTCTAGGCATTTCAGTCCGGAACCGCACTGCTGCTACGGTCGCAGGTTCGAATCCTGCCTCGGGCATGAATGTGTGTGATGTCCTTAGATTAGTTGGGTTTAATTAGTTCTAAGTCTAGGGGACTGATGACCTCAGATGTTAAGTCCCATAGTCCTTAGAGCCATTTGAACCATTTGCTGCTTCGATACACCTTGCTGACTGTATGGCCAGTATTCATACTCACTAGAATAAGACGTGTGGAGTATTAGATGCCCCAGGTGTTTTTTTAGGTGTTTGCGGCAACTTTGTCAAAGAGTCCCACATATGGGTGACACTGTCACCGACCATGCGTTCATATCGGTGTACAGTGATAGGTATGGTGGCAAAATGTGGCTCTAGCTGATTACTATAAGCAGCGTTATTACGGTAATGAGTGCTTGTACCATCTACACTCGCAAAAGTAATCACCAAATGTACAAAACAAAATTCAAAGCAACGTAACAGACCTGACACAATGCATTACTCTATTGTGGTTGCAGTCACGTGTGAACAGCCCAGCCCTGCATCGCTGCACCGTCCTACCATTGTATTCAATGAACCCATTCTCGATCGGCTGTGCAGATATTTTCCATGTTAAACACATAAGAAGTTTTTTAACGTACATGTATATTATTTCTTCTTCTTCTTCTTCTTATTTCGAATGGACCAGCTAAGGACCACCATATTCAACTTTACGGCCTGGAGAGAGACTTGATGTTTGCCGAGTAATCCCGCATTCTCTGGCTATGTTTCTCATCTCTCTCCTTTGTCCAAAGCGTACCGGTCTTTTTACGGGGTGATCTATCCTGAAAACTCTTTTCTTTTAGTATCCTTCTGAGAAGTGCTCGGTTTCTAGTGTCATTTTCAGTTCTGTTCTATTCCTGGATGCCTTTCTTGACCTCTGTCAGCCATGGTGTCACGGTCTTCGTGCTCTTCCAGTAGTTGAGAAGTCGGTTGATTAGCGTTGTTTGGTGCATCCTGGTGTTTTGTCCGTAGAAAGCGATACGTCTCTTCATGGCTACATCTGTGATTTTCTCAGTATAATTGTACAGCTCCTGATTTGATTGTCGTCTGTACTCACCGTCTGTTTTGACCGGTCCCAGAACCTTTGTCAGGATCTTCCTCTCCTGAATCTCTAGTTTATCTTCAAGCCTTTCCTGTTCAGATTCAAGCACTCTGAGGTATATGGGGCTTCAGGGCGGATAACTGTTTCGTAGTGTTTCAGTTTGGAATTGTGAGATTGGCATTTCTTATTACAGACGTTCTTGTTTAATCGATACACTAATTGTACCTTCTTAATCCAAGTTATTAGTGCTGTTCCTGCTGATAGATTAGGTTCCAACCATTGTCCTGGATACCTGAATCTGTCTACTTTCTTAATTTGACATTGTTCCGGCTGTAGTTAACCGGGAGTATCACTGATGTTGGTGAGGTATTTTGTGTCTTCTAGTGACAATTGAAGTCCTACCTTGGCAGCCTGTAGTTTGAACATATGGGCTGCTTTACTGCTACTTCCACTGAGCATGCTATAAGTGCGAAATCGTCTGCGAAAGCTAAACAGTCTACTACTAAATGGTTCAAATGGTTCTGAGCACTATGGGACTTAACATCTATGGTCATCAGTCCCCTAGAACTTAGAACTACTTAAACGTAACTAACCTAAGGACGTCACACAACACCCAGTCATCACGAGGCAGAGAAAATCCCTGACCCCGCCGGGAATCGAACCCGGGAACCCGGCCGTGGGAAGCGAGAACGCTACCGGACGACCACGAGCTGCGGGCAGTCTACTACCAGTCGCTTCCGTTTGTATCCCAGGAAAAATACCGCTCGATATATTTTGTACTTCCATTTCTTTTCGCCACTCTCTGATCATCTTCTACAGTGCACAGTTGAAGAGGTGAAAGTCCTTCTCCCTGTCTAACTCCTGTCTTTATCTCAAAGCTTTCTGAAAGTGTTCCCATGAACTTTACTCTTGATCTAGAGTAACTCAGGCTCTTTTGGATAAGGCTGTGGGTTTTCTGGTCCAGACCCATTTCCTGCAAAATTCTCACAAGAGTATGTCTGTCGATTGAATCGTATGCTTTCTTCATGTCAACGAAAGTAACTACACACTGTTTATTCGCTAGATTGACTTAATACTGACTTCAA
Organism: Schistocerca nitens; assembly: GCF_023898315.1. Taxonomy (NCBI): domain Eukaryota; kingdom Metazoa; phylum Arthropoda; class Insecta; order Orthoptera; family Acrididae; genus Schistocerca; species Schistocerca nitens. The sequence continues at coordinate 759,782,424 of NC_064617.1, read as the reverse complement.
GTTAAGGATCTGTTCGGCACAAGAACGTCCTTTTCTAAAACCACCCAGATAATCTCCAAGTTTGGGTCCAATTGAGGTTCGGCTCTGTTCAATAATGCCTTAGATAATATCTTATAGGTGACTGGTATCAATGAGATCCCTCTATAATTGTTGATTTCAGTCAGATCACCCTTCTTGTGTAAGGGGTGGATCAGAGCAGATGTTCACTCATCTGGTAACTTCTCAGTGTCCCAAATGTTCCGTAGGATCCCGGTCAACTTGCTGATTGCTATGTCTCGAGCCTTCTTCCACAGATCTGCAACTATAGCGTCTTCTCCTCGTGCTTTGTTATTCTTCAGCGACTAAATGATGTTTTCCACTTCTTCTGTTGGACGGTGACTATCTTGATAGATGAAGGAGGTTTTAGGGGACTCACATTTGAGGTGATTCTCAAAATATTTGTCCAATATGCGGCAGTTGTCTTTGTCATTATAGGCAACGTTTCCATCTGGTCCTTTGATGTGTAAGCGGGGTGGGGCACAGCTTGTAAGGTTTCGCTTGAAAGTTTGTTAAAAGTTTCTAATATTATTCTTGTTGAAATCTTCATCTAATTGAGTCAGTTGGTCCTGATGGTTTTGGCCGTTAGCCAGCACTGTTCTATGAACTTCTCCTTATTTGTTTCGGACTTCTGTGAGCTCCATCTTAGCCAAGTTGCTTGTCTCTTTGCGATCGCTTGGTTGCAGGTACTTGTCCACCACTCATGTTTCTTCTGTTTCTTTAGTTGGGCCACTTCTGTTGCGGCTTTTACTAATTTGTCCCTTAGTTGGTCGAAGTTGTTGCATTCAAGCTCTAGTGTTTGCATTCTCTCTGAAAGCATATTGCAGGATTCCAGTTTTTCCAAGTCAAACTTGATACGTTGGGGAGTTTGAGACTTTGTTGTATTCCTAGGTAGAAATCGGAACTTTCTTTTTGAGAGGTAGTGGTCTAAGTCCAAGTTCGCCCCTCTTAACACTCTCACATTCTGGAATTCTCTACAGGACTTTCTTGAAATGGCCTCATGATCTATTTATTGGGCGAAGTCTATGTCTTCTGTTTTCTTAGTAGATGCTTAAAGGCCGTTGATTTCATTACTGGGTCAAATGATTTACAGAGTCCGACAAACCGTTCTCCATTTCTGTTAGTGCGCATGTGATCTGGGTATTCCCCCACTATGTACAGGGTGGTCCATTGATCGTGACCGGGCCAAATATCTCAAGAAATAAGCGTCAAACAAACAAACTACAAAGAACGAAACTCTTCTAGCTTGAAGGGGGAAACCAGATGGCGCTATGGTTGGCCCCGATAGATGGCGCTGCCTTGCGTCAAACGGTTATCAACTGCGTTTTTTTAAAAAATAGGAACAACCGTTTTTATTACATATTCGTGTAGTACGTAAAGAAATATGAATGTTTTAGTTGGAGCACTTATTTCGCTTTGTGATAGATGGCGCTGCAATAGTCACAAACATACGGCTAACAATTTTAGGCGAACAGTTGGTAACAGGTAGGTTTTTTAAATTAAAATACAGAACGTAGGTACGTTTGAACATTTTATTTCGGTTGTTCCAATGTTATACATGTACCTTTTTGAACCTATCATTTCTGAGAACGCATGCTGTTACAGCGTGATTACCTGTAAATACCACATTAATGCAATAAATGCTCAAAATGACGTCCGTCAACCTCAGTGCATTCGGCAATACGTTTAACGACATTCCTCTCAACAGCGAGTAGTTCGCCTTCCGTAATGTTCGCACATGCATTGACAATGCGCTGACGCACATTGTCAGACGTTGTCGGTGGATCACGATATCAAATATACTTTAACTTTCCCCACAGAAATAAGTCCGGGGACGTCAGATGCGGTGAACGTGCGGGCCATGGTATGGTTTTTCGACGACCAGTCCACCTGTCATGAAATATGCTATTCAATACCGCTTCCACCGCACGCGAGCTATTTGCCGGACATCCACCATGTTGGGAGTGCATCGCCATTTGTCATGCAGTGAAACATCTTGTAGTAACATCGGTAGAACATTACGTAGGAAATCAGCATACATTGCACCATTTAGATTGCCATCGATAAAATGGGGGCCAATTGTCCTTCCTCCCATAATGCCGCACCATACATTAACTCGCCAAGGTCGCTGATGTTCCACTTGTCGCCGCCATCGTGGATTTTCCGTTGCCAAATAGTGCATATTATGCCGCTTTACGTTACCGCTGTTGGTGAATGACGCTTCGTAGCTAAATAGAACGCGTGCAAAAAATTTGTCATCGTCCCGTAATTTCTCTTGTGCCCAGTGGCAGAACTGTACACGACGTTCAAAGTTGTCGCCATGAAATTCGTGGTGCATGGAAATATGGTACGGGTGCAATCGATGTTGATGTAGCATTCTCAACACCGACGTTTTTGAGATTCTCGCGTAAATTGTCTGGTACTGATGTGCGGATTAGCCGCGACCGCAGCTAAAACACCTACTTGGGTATCATTATTTGTTGCAGGTCGTGTCTGACGTTTCACATGTGGCTGAACGCTTCCTGTTTCCTTAAACTATCCGGCGAACCGTCCGGACACTTGGATGATGTCGTCCAGGATATCGAGCAGCATACTTAGCAAACGCCCGTTGGGCATTTTGATCACAATAGCCATACATCAACACGATATCGACCTTTTCCGCAATTGGTAAACGGTCCATTTTAACACGGGTAATGTATCACGAAGCAAATACCGTCCGCACTGGCGGAATGTTACGTGATACCACGTACTTATACATTTGTGACTAATACAGCGCCATGTACCACAAAGCGAAATAAGTGGTCCTAATGTAACACTCATATTTCCTTACGTACTACACGAATATGTAATAAAAATTGGGGTTTCCTATTTTTAAAAAACGCAGTTGATATCCGTTTGACCTATGGCAGCGCCATCTAGCGGGCCAACCATAGCGCCACCTGGTTTCCCCCTTCAAACTAGACGAGTTTCGTTCTTTGGAGTTTTTTCGTTTGGCGCTTATTTCGTGAGATATTTCGCCCGGTCACGATCAGTGGATCACCCTGTATGTATACTTCCGGTCTTTCGCTAAAAGGACGTTAAAATCATCCAATAATATGACTGTATTCCTCTCTGGGATCTTGCCGATGGTGTCCTCGAGTTCTTACCAAAATTGGTGTGCGCCTTCAAGGTGTTTCTTGTTCTCCTGGTTAAGAGGTGCATGTACATTCACAATTGTGTGGACCTTATTGGAGCACCGAAATGTTAATAGAGACACTATACTATTAGGTGAATGGAAGTCGATAACTGTATTAAGTATTTCGTTACTGACAATCAATCCAGTTCTCAGGTGGCAGACGTTCTTCATCTTCCTACGTCCCACTTTGCCCTTTAAGATTCGATAACCCTGAGATTCAGAGGCATGTTCATCTGTACACCTGACCTCTTGAACCACTGTGGTAAGAATCTTGTGTGAGTGTCTGTTACATGCTTCAGCTTGCCCACCTTGAGCGAGGAGTTAACATTCAGTATGGCGAAGTAGTTGCATTGTTTATGCTGTGTCTTGTTTCTAGAGGTTTCAGTATGCTCCGACTCATCCTTGAAGCATGTTGGGGTGGGCTCCCCAGAATCCAAAGGCCCATCAACGTCGTCCGAGGCGACGATGGGTTGAGTGCCATCCGTAAGTTTTACCTGCATGCTTTCGTTGAAAATGTTGTTGAGTGGATTAGGATTGTTACGACCTAATTATGTCACTACCGAGGTTATAAGCTCCGGTAGGTTTGATTTCAGGATTTACTCCCTTGGATTAGTTGCCTTCCCAGGTTATGGAGACCAAGCTTCCCTTTGTGGTTATTCCGCCTTCCTTGCCGTTGAGATTGTATCAACCATCTTCATCCGACTAGGAATACGTTGACCAGTTTTCACCTGTACCCTAGGTAGGGACCCTTACAAGATGCTATCAGCCGGGCCAGCCGAACCCCGGTTTCTTGAAGAGGTGTTACTCCTCCATTCCTCCTTCCGCATCGCTTGTGAGATGAGGCCCTGGGCTTGGGACTGGTATAGCGGAGTTACATGAACATTTATTATCATAGGTAAAGAAGGGCTTACTGGTAGGAGACAACTGCAACGTATCGATACCTACTTCACACTTGCAGCAGGTCGGCTAACAGACTGGGTTCAATACACACTGCGAAAGGTACTCGACAAATGACGCTCTAAAGCAGAAGCTAACTATAAATATCACATCCTTTTTTCTGGGGTTTTAATCATTTCACATAATTCCACTTTTATACGTTGTATAGTTTTATATTTTCATTCTTTTAAAAATTTAATACTTGTACGCTTTTTACGGTTTCATTGTAATCTGTCTCCTTTTCACGAATTACTATAATTATTTGCTGCTCGCGATATGCGGCATTCAAATTGCTGGACGGACAAATCCAATCATTTATTGTCAGAATGGTCATTAAATTTATTTGGTTTGAGTGTGATTGAAGATAGATGATGCAGGCTCACCTTTATAGAAAGTAATACTCCGTGATTGCGACGATCAGGACGTCAACTAACACCTTACCTTTCTTTCCATATTTACTGTAGTTGCAAGAAAATCTTTCACCAAGTTTCGCGAACGGAGAATCCCCAGAATGTCTCACTCCCTGAGGAGCCTGTATAGCTCAGATGAGCGAGGTCGCGTTCGGAGCTTAAGAGCAGCCGCCCTTGTGACTTAGGGCATGTAGTGGAAGTTCCGATGCAGTGGAGCGTAAAAGCCAGCAGCAGCATTCTCCCAGTTTCGTGTACCACGAAGGGTGAATCGCAGAGCAGTCGCCGCGCTGTATTTGCACTATGTGCGGTCTGGTGCTTTTCCAGAAGATCAGATTACGTAGCGGGAGAACGCTTCAGTTCGGAGTACTCGATGAGCACAGCGGGTCAGAGCTGCGATTAGTAGCTGTTTCACAAGCTCCTACCAGGAAGCAAGTTGTGTGAGGTGTTGACTACCATATGGAGCAGTGAGATACTGCGAGGTGCAAGTCTCACACGGGACAGACTATCAACATTGTCGCAAATTTAACAGTTGCTAGTTAACAGTATTAAGGTAGCACATTGGCGGAGTGAGCTCTGCCTTCCATACTCTTTAAATCTTTTAGCCAGCAGGGTGTCTAGAGAGGGTATTCGACTGCAGGGTGGAGACGTCAGGAAAACTTGTTCAATTTTGACTCCTTCCATGGGTCAACATCGTAAACAAAGAAACTGCTGATTTAGTTGTGACCATGCTATTGGGAAGAATTTTGTAATGTCGTCCGACAGGCGCACCAAAAGGCGCACAGACAGAGAAAGGAGACTTGGTGTGGAGAACGAAATATACACTATTTATCCTCTGGCCATCGAAGAGACTCCAGTTGCCGAAGAGGAGAGTTGTTCTCTGGGCGCCGACTAGCGTACTTCTGTACAGAGAATCTTTGGCAGCTGGGTTCCTCTCCGACAGCAACAGTTACCAGCAGATCATGATTACTGTTAGAGTCCGTTAAGACGACGTGAGCATGGTCAAACGACTCAGGAGACTCGGAAGTTATTGGTAAACGCAATGACAATATTGGGAAATAGTTTCAGATCTTTTTATTTTGTGGATAGTTTGAGGGTAATTCATCTTATTTCTTAACTTGTATGCGTTCGCTAGATAACCAACCTTTCGCGCTAATCACGCAATCACTGAACAGATAACGCGAAATTCAAATTGTACACATGGTTCATGAAGCTCGAACCTCTCGTACCCGCTTTTATTCCGGTCATCAAGACTTTGGTATTACTCATATTCCAAATAATAGATTATCCCTTGTGACTGTGTTTCCTGGAATTCATAGATAACCAACCTTTCGCGCTAATCACGCAATCACTGAACAGATAACGCGAAATTCAAATTGTACACATGGTTCATGAAGCTCGAACCTCTCGTACCCGCTTTTATTCTGGTCATCAAGACTTTGGTATTACTCATATTCCAAATAATAGATTATCCCTTGTGACTGTGTTTCCTGGAATTCAATCAGAATTGCATGATTAAATTTATGTCCGTATGTTCTAACAACCACATGCAATAAATTAATTTGATTTGAAATACTGCTACAATTGGCAATTAGATAACCTCCTTGGCATAAATTAAACATGTTATACTAGCTAGTCAATCCAGTTTCATGTCTTATAAAGGTGATTTTCATTAAATAAATAAATCCGTTGCGCCCAGTTATCTTAATTCGCATCTGTCTATGGAATGTTATAGTCATGTGACAAACAACAGATATCAAGTAAGCTCATTTAACCTCTACCATTGCTTACCCTTGCCTTAATTACCCAACCCACTACGTCTCGTCTCCAACTTTCCCGTCTCCCCCTCTACCTTTCCCCTTTTCACCACTTTCCCCCTTTCCACACGCCTCCGGCAGTTATCTATTTGTACAACGGTTGAAAGTCCAAACCACAGTATTCTGAATGAATATTCACTCTCCAGATTAATGTGCACTGATGTGAATCTCCTTGGCGAGCTAAAACTGTGTGCTGGATCGGGACTCGAACCTGGGATCTTTGCCTTCGCAGTACGACGTGGCATGGATTCTACTAATGTCTGAAGTAATGCTGGAGGTTGTTGACACCATGAATCCTGCAGGGCTGTCCACAAATACGTAAGAGTACGAACAGGAGGATGGGGTATCGATCTCTCCTGAATAACTGAATAACACGTTGCCGGGCGTCCCAGATATGCTCAATAATGTTTATGTGTGGAGAGTTTGATGGCCAGCGGAAGTGTTTAAACTCAGAAGAATGTTTCTGGAGCCACACATTGTATCAATTTTGGACGTGTGAAGTGTCGCATTGCCCAACTGGAATTGCCCAAGACCGTCGGAGTGCACAGTGGACATGAATGGATGCAGGAGATCAGACAGGATTCTTATGTAAGTGTCACCTGTCAAGGTCGTATCTAGACGTACCACGAGTTCCTTATCACTCCAAATGCACACACCCCATACCATTACAGAGCCTCTACCAACTTGAACAGTCCCCTGCTGACATGCAGGGTCCATGGACTCATGCGGATGTCTCCATACCCGTACTCATCCATCCCCTCGTCCGACCAGGCAACATGTTCCCAGTCATCAACAGACCAATGTCGGTGTTGACGTGGCCAAACGAGGCTTACAGCTTTGTGACGTGCAGTCATCAAGTGTACAAGAGGGCGCCTTCGGCTCCGAAACTTCATATCGATGATGTTTCCTTGAATGTTTCGCAGGTTGATACTTGTTGATGACCCAGCATTGAAATCTGCAGAAATTTGCGGAGGGGTTGCACATTTGTCACGTTGAACGATTCTCTTCAGTCGTCGTTGGTTCCGTTCTTGCAGGATCATTTTAATGCCGCAGCGATGTCGGAGATGTGATGTTTTACCGGATTCTTGATATTCACTGTACACTAGGGAAATATCCCCACTCAGAGATGCTGTGTCCCATACGTCGTGCGCCAACTGCAACACTATGTTCAGACTCACTCCCTGAGAGAGGTGGCGCAATGGTTAGCACAATGCATTCGGGAGGACAACAGTTCAAACCTGCGTCCGGTCATCTTGTTTTAGCTTTCCCGTGATTTCCCTAAATCGCTTCAGACAAATGTCTAGATGGTTCCTGTGAAAGGGCACCGTCGACTTCCTTCCCCATACTTCCCTAATCTGATGGGTCTGATGACCTCGCATTTTGGTCCCCCTCTGCGAATCAACCAACCCACCGAACTCAACCCATCTAGATAACCTGCTTCTGTAGCAGCGCAAGCGATGTATCAACTGCGCCAGACACTTGTCTTATATAGGCGTTGCCGACCGCAGTTCTGTATTCTGCCCATTTACTTATCTCTGTATTTGAATACACATGCCTTTACTAGTTTCTTTCGCTCTTCAGCATACTTCCGCCAGTACCTCAACTAATAACTCCCAAATTTAGAAGAAGTTGTCCTGCATAACTTGCAGGACTAGCTTTTGTGGAAGAAAGGATATTACAGAAAAATGGCTTAGCCAGACCCACAGAGCACTTATCCACAAATACTAAATAGTCTAATTTCGAATCCCAGTCTGGCACACAAATTTTTAATCACCCAGGAAGTTTGGCAGTATTCTGATGTTTAGCTCCACATGGATTCAGCAGATTAATCATGCAGCGAAAGAGGTACATGTAATCTGTAATCTTTTTCTGCTTGTTGGAAGTTATGGACAATACTTCACTCTTTCTTTTACTTTATAGGCATGGATATTCAAGTTTAATCGAAAGTAGTCGTGTCGTAAACTGTGACAGCAGGACAAACGAAGAAATGTTTATATATCACAGGTGTGGAACCTTTGTCGATGAACATGTCGGCAATAGTGAGGACATGGCAGTATTGGGACAATGCCTATACCACCCAACTTCCCATAGTTGCCAGATGTATCCAACATGGCGGCCATGACATAAAGACGGCGGCATGTACACTTGGCGACAGTGCATGATGTAATCCAAGATGGCGGCTTTTGGCAGGAAAGTGCCACGACCCTCTCCCCCAGAAAAATGGCAGGAAGTTCAAATTCCAACAGGATAAAGGATTATACCACTATCTCTACTAACATAAGAAAATCGCGGGAAGATAGGTCACCTCCACTAACCTAAGTCACCCTGTTCCTGTGAACCGGCGCCAAGTTTGAATTTTGGCAGTAAACAAAATTCAATTCACATATCTCTACTAAGCGAAGAAAATTGCGGGAATGAAAGGGCACTTGGACTACCTCCAATAACGTAAGTCAGCAGACCACCACCTCTTCCTAAGAACTGGTACAAGTTTGAATTTTGGCAGTAAAGGAAGGTCACTTGGGGTTTCACTACCAGCCTAAGAAACAAAGGTCAACTCCACTAAGCTAAGTCACCAGGCCATCACCTCTTCCTAAGGACTGCTGGGAAATGGACTCAGCCAGCACTGGTCTGCTGGAGATAGGAAGAAGTGTACTTCATTTATTATGGAACAATTTTTTTAGGGATGAAGTATATTTATCACAGTGACACAGAACACACGTTCTGACATGCCACACAGTATACATACCTGCAAACTACTCCTAAATAACTCATGTATAATGCTCACACACACACCTGCTAATTCTAAACTGTCAAAATAACGCATTGTACTGCCTACAGACATGCAAACCACTCGTAAATAATGCAACACATTTACGTCCTGAGAGGCAAAAACTCCTAAATTGTCAGAATAATAATCCATCTAAAAGACTCCACAAACAGGCTTGCTAATCATCAACTATCAAAATCATGCACCAGTCTTTATTTAAACAATTATAGACAGCACCACCATCCAGTGTGATCACTAGGATGTCCACATGCCAACTGACATAGTACACACTACCACCACCAGAGGGCCCTGTCGTCCAAGATGGCGGCAATGACATCAGCTGATGATGCAAGTACCATTATCCAAGATGGCGGCAAACAGTGTGTTCACCACGAGGCCCAGACCTAGTACACAGTACCATGTCCAGAGAGCACTGTTGTCCATTTCATGACGAAATCCAAGAAGGTGGGGGAAATGCTGGGAAAATGACACTACCAGTGCTGGGCATAAGTTCTTATTTTTCAGGCAGTGTTTCCACCATGAGACCTCGACTCCAACAGATCTAGCACACATTACTTCCACCAATCATCCTTCCTCTGATGTAATCCAAGCTGGTGGCCTGGAGAGAGAAAATGGCGTGAAAATAACTCACTCCTGCGCTGAGCTGATGGGAAGAGTAAGGAAGGAGTGTAATTTATTTTTTAGGAACAAATTATTTAGCGATGGAGGATATTTATCTGATTGACCCAAAACACTCGCTCTGATGTGCCTGGAGTCATAATGCACAGTCTGCAGACCTGTAAACTACTCATAAATAACGATCTGCAGACATGCAAACAGCTCCTAATTTGCCGAAATAATTTCAGTACAGACCTGCAAACTGCTCCTAAATAATGCAGTACACTGATATGTCGACATGCTCAGTACTCGTAAATTGTCCAAATAGCGTATGGAACAGCCTACAGGCCTGTTCGCAAAATAATGCAACAACACGCACAAGCACCATCTGCCACCCCCTGTCCACTAGAGTGCACAGGAGGTTACCTGCAGCCCCACAAAGTGACATGGGCGTCAGCTGTTGAACCACACACAGAAACCCATTACAGCCCCGCACACATGATGTGGCAGCATCCCTTTCATACTTGACACCTGAGAAATCTCTCTCCAAATACGTGTTCACCTAGACACTGATTCTGATGTGACAGGGCGGGAGCACAGGCGCTCCAGGGGCGCGCACAGTGGCGAAACGCCGCTTGACGAGCTGAAAGTTGCATCTTTTTTCAGGTATATAGCCACTGTTATACTGACGTCAAAGATGTCCACGGCATGCTCACACAGCCGCTTTATGCGAGACACCACCAGGCAGCACTTATCTTTACTGTTGAGGACAGAGTAGCACAGTGCAAACTTGCTCCTAGCATGACTTCTGAGATGCGTCTAAACGTGTGTACCCACCTCATTGTGACTGATACCTCACTGTGAAACGTCCATGTGGCGACACGCTATCTAAAAGGTTCTGAATGTTATTCTTATGTCACATAGCTTTGTAAACAAACAACAGCCAAGTCGACCTCTTGGGAATCGTATGGTGTCCCAGAAATAGCTAACGCTCGCTTTCTTGATGTCACAGCTTGTTGGCTTGGAAATTCTTGCCCTAACAGAAGCTGTTTACGATAGTAGCGCGGAATAACACCGAATGCAGACTTCCTCGTAGTCAGTCCTTCACATGTTACCCTTCCTGTTTTCAACACACACAAACCTACATTCTGCTATTTAGAGGCTCCTGTATCCCAGCACAAAGGATTTGAATGAATCAAGCATTATGATTGGCTCTTATCGAATTTGCCTGCCAAAGTACTGTTGCCATCGGTATCGAAGCACCATCCACCATTTCTTTCTTTTGGCAGATGGAACTTTTAGATGTAAAATTATTTTGCTCAGATCCCTAAAGTGCATTGACAGTTAAACCCATGAAATGGTATAAAGATCATCAAATATGTATGAGATTTACAATGATACTGAAATCCAGGAATATATTTACGAATGTAACTACAATTAAATATTACGATTGCTGCTACAGTCTGACACCGATCGATGTACAAGTAATGTCTCCTCTTGACGGCTATGCTTCTGAAACCAGTCTTAGTATCTACAGTGCAGATAACTTTCCACGTAAAAAATGTCTCTCTACCCTCGCGGTTATCAATGTGCTGAATCTATACGTACATCATTATAGGACACACAGTAATCCTCTCTAGACATGCCACAACATAAATCACAGTAACTTTACAATACAATATATACACATTCTTAACAAAATAAGCTACAGTAACTTTACACTGCAGTAAATACACATTTTATCACAAACAGTACTGTTATCTTTTGTAACTGTACAGCACCCAAAAAAATTATGGTGCACCTACACTCACAAAGACTATATGTCATGATGCTACTCAGTCCTCGGGAAGCACCGTCCGCCTTTTCTTTCTTTCTACAGACGAGACTTTCCGCGGTAATAAACTATTTTGCACTGATCGCCATATTGCACTGACAACTGAACCTCGCAAAGTGTCATACATATCGTCAAATACAGGAAGACTCTTACTCAATTACTCTGCTCTCCCACTGATGACGGGAGCTTGAACACAAGTAATTTCAAATTGTTTACCATAATATTATGTCACTGTCGCGGTACTTCTCGATATCAAGCACACAGCAGTACCCTCCCAATCGCTCACACGACATAATTCAGAAGATATAGACTGAAAATTATTTCTCTACAAACCCGAAACTTTAGCTAGGTGGAGCCACTGAGTAACTAGAAAAAAACACGAAAAATAATATTTCCACCCATGAATACCGAGCTCGCTGATGTAACAGATTCCAAATCATCCCTATAACATACAAGCCAACTAAGGTGTTTCTCATGTCTACAGAACAAGCAAACGTTTCTTTCACGTGCTAGATGCCCGCCTTACAATCGATCTTCTCTCAACTAAATAAAAGCGCGAAATGTGCAGAAGCAGTCAACCCAACAATTTACATGGAAGCGAATAACAGCCCAACGCCAACTCACTTCCACAGCACGTGAAAGACACGTTTTCTTGATAACCGCGAGGGTAGAGAGACATTTTTTACGTGGAAAGTTATCTGCACTATAGATACTAAGATTCGTTTCAGGAGCGTAGCCGTCAAGAGGAGACATTACCTGTACATCTATCAGTGTCAGATTGTAGCAACAATCGTAATATTTAATTGTAGTTACATTGGTAAATATGTTTCTGGCTTCCAATATCCTTGTGAGGCTCATATGTATTTGATGATCTATAGACAACTTTATGGGTTTACCTGTCAAAGAACTTTAGCGATCTGTGCAAAATAGTTTTACTGCTGAAAATCCCATCTGCAGAAAGAAAGAAAAGATGGATTGTACTTCAATACCAATGACAACAGTAATAAGGTGGGTAAATTCGATAACAGTCAATCATACTGCTTGATTCGTTCACATCCCTTGTGCTGGTATATAGCAGCCTCTACATAGCAGAAGGTACGTTTGTGTGTGTTGAAAGCAGGAAGGATAACACGTGATTGACTGGCTATCATTTTAGGTGCGCGAGAAATACTGCATTCGGTGTTATTCCTCGTTATTTTCGTAAACAGGTTCCGTTACGGCAAGAATTTCCGTGCATACAAGCTGAGACATCAAGAAAGCGAGCGTTAACTATTTGTGGGACACCGTATAATTCCCAAGAGGTCGATATGGCTGTTATTTTTTTACAAAATCATGTGATGTAAGAATAACATTAAGAACCCTTTAGATGGCGAGTCGCCATGCAAACTTTTCACGTTAAGGTATCATTCGTGCTGGGATGGGTATGCACGGTTAGATGTGTCTCTAATGTCGCACTAGGAATACTGTGACCTGGAGGTGTCTCGCATATGGGGGCTGCATGAGTGTGCCATGGACGTCTGTGACATCAGTATAACACTAGCTGTATACCTGGAATTAGATGCACCTTTCACCTGCATTTGGCAGTGGCTCGTGGCTGTGTGCGCACCTGGCGCGTCTGTGCTCACGCCTGCTCACATCAGCATTGGTGTCTAGGTGAACACGTATTTGGAGAGGAATTTCTCAGGTGTCAAGTATGAAAGGGATGCCGCCACCCCATGCGTGTGGGACCCCAATGTGCGTCTGTGTGTGGTTTAACAGCTGACTTTGACGTCCATGTCACTTTGTGGGGCTGCAGGTGCGCTCTAGTGGACAGGGAGTGGCAGATGGTGATTTTGTGTGTCTCTTGCATTATTTTGCGAGCAGGTCTGTAGGCAGTGCCATGCGCTATTTGGACCGTTTGCGAGTACTGAGCGTGTCTACACATCAGTGTACTGCATTATTTAGGAGCAGTTTGCAGGTCTGTAATGAAATTATTTCGGTAAATTAGGACCTATATACGTGTCTTCAGAGCATTATTTAGGAGTAGTTTACAGGTCTGCAGACTGTGTATTGTGACCCTAGGCATATTAGGGCGAGTGTTTTGGGCCAGTGTGATAAATATACTCCATCCCTCAATAATTCAAACTTGGCGCCAGTTCCTAGGAAGAGGCGGTGGTTAGGTTAGCGGAGGTAGTCCAAGTGTCCTTTATTTCCCACAATTTTCTTAGCTTAGTAGAGACACGCGAATAGACCTTTTTTTACCACCAAAATTTAAACTTGGCGCAGGTTCATATGAAGAAGTGGTGGTCCTGTGACTTAGGTTAGTGGAGGTGACCTATCTTCCTGCAGTTTTCTAAGGTTAGTAGAGATAAGCGTTGTGTGATGCATTATCCTGCTGGAATTTGAACTTCCTGCAATTTTTCTGGGGTAGGGGAGCATGGCAGTTTCCCACCAAAAGCCTCCATCTTGAATGACGCCATAGCCGCCATCTTGGATGGCATCATGTGCTGTTGCCAAGTATACATGTCGCCATCTTGCATGACGTCATCGCCTCCATCTTGGCTACATCTGGCAACAGTGGAAAGTGGGGCGGTACAGGCTTTGTCCCAATAGTAACGTCCCAGTTATATAGACATGATCGTCTGTCAAAAGCCTGAATAAGCGCCTTTTTGTGGTGCCGACATGCAGGAAGAGGTCCAGTGAGGTTCTGGAAGGTATGACAGGGATGTGGAGCCATGCCATCTCCAGTGCCATGGCCAACAGCTCTAGATTCCTCAGCTGAGGACCAATGGCGCGAACAGCCTGATTACGTGGATCCCACAGATTCTGAATTGGCTTCAAATCTGTAGAGTTTGGTAGCCATAGGTGTGCTTAGTATAGTAAAGTTTTCATGGTGGTCCTAGAGCCAGGCACACATACTTCTAGGTCTGTGACATGTAGGATTGTCCTGGTGGTAGATGCCATCGTGCCGAGGAAGAAACAAACAGCACGTAGAGGTTGACATTGTCGCCAAGAATGGATGCATACTTGTGTTGATCTGTTGCGCCTTACAGAATGATACCGCTTGGAAAAGGTTAAGAAAACATTCTCCATATCGTAAAGGTCCTTCCTCCGGACTTGACCCTTACGACGACTGTTGTAGGAGGTTTCAAGCCAAACACGCCAACAGCCATCCGTATCTGTCAAATGAGCCTAAAACGTAACTCACCTCAAAACTCCACCTGTCGCCACTCAGTGGACGTCCAGATGCGGACTGGCACCCCAATTCCAGCATTCAGTACTCATGAACAGCAGTCAGGACAGGTGCATGAACCAGCCGCCTGCTGCGGAGGCCTTTACGCAGAAACATTCCTTGAAAATTCGTCGAGGAGAGGAGAGCACCTTTGTTCACTTGGACGGTCTCTTGATGAACGGCTGTACTGTCGTTCACCCCTGTTATCTGCGGCACGTGGCGCACCACAGCTGCCTCTGCGCCGGTTTAGGATAGCACCATTTTGGTATTTCCGGTATACTTTAAGCACGGCAGCCCGCTAACAGTTTTCAAACTTAGCTGAAGAAGTGCTTCCACCTTTGGCTTGAAAATCAATGATCATGCCCTTTTGGATGTCAGATAAATCGCTCCGTTTCCGTATTACGACAACGTTTGCAGTATTTTACGCGTGCCCCCGGAACGCTTCCAGCACCCTCAACTGCTACCGTCGCCATCTGCAGCCTGTCAGTGACTGTCGCACCTTGGCATCGAATAACAAGGATGGTGACATTAATGTGACTGGACTTTGTATGAAGGTAATTATGGAAGAATTCAAACGAAACACAATTGTTGTGTAAAGTGCCACCGGAGGCCACGGGAACCCTTATACCAAAACGGAAAATGTTCCTGAAGGACCTCCAAAATGTTACTGGTGGGGTTCGGTTTCGCTCTGTAGTAGCAGAATCTAAATTGTAAGCTGAGCGTGCCTTCCGGGAGAAGGACGAGCGGGAGCGGCAGGTAGTGCGGAAGCTGCCACCGCGCAGCCGGCAGACGCGACTCCGCGAGACGCCGCCGCCGGCGCGGCTGCGCACGCGCGCCACGGGCAGGCGCCGAGCCGCGGCGGGCAGTCGCCGGCCGGCTGCCGCTCCGCTCGCGCTGCTGAAGGGTCGGCCGTCCGTCAGCGCGGCGCGCACGCGCACTGCCGACTGCCGACTTCCGTGGCTGGTGTGGGCCCGAGGCCGCCCGTCGCTCCCCGCGATGCTTCCCGCGCCAAACTACTCGCTACCAAAAACTCCCGCACAGCAACAGGTAAAACTGCCCTTATCATAAACCACACTCGCCCCTCAG
Organism: Schistocerca nitens; assembly: GCF_023898315.1. Classification (NCBI taxonomy): domain Eukaryota; kingdom Metazoa; phylum Arthropoda; class Insecta; order Orthoptera; family Acrididae; genus Schistocerca; species Schistocerca nitens. The sequence goes on along the minus strand of NC_064617.1, from coordinate 759,766,537 downwards.
TCCATCCAAACCCACGCTATAAATATGTTCGCATATTAAGAGTTTCACGTTTACAGGAAACGGTACTACGTTTCCGCGGTACACTGATTGAAAATCCACTGACTGCGAAGGAGCTTGATAATGAAATTACTTGGCTTAGTCGCTCGTAAGTGACGAAAGTAACGGAAGGTAAACGGTTATCCTCTTAATCTCGTATGGAGCGTTGTCGAACTACATTCTAAGCATCTGTAACAGTCCAAGTGCTCTTTCAATGAAAAATCTATAAATTCAGCCTAGATGCACTATTTTTTTTTCCTCTTCGGAGAAATACACTCCGCGGCGTATGTTAAAGCAAAGTGTGTCTGTGACAGGTGTTTGAACTCCTTTCGTGGGTAGTGAGATATAGCTTCTGCTACATGAGCACACGAACAATACTCACAGCCTCTTCCTCTTTCACAACAGTCATGGAAGGACCATACGCTAACCTCTTCCATAGTGAACAGACGGGAAACCTCAGCTTCGAGAAAATGATTCAACACTTCGTACGAATCGTATTTTGCAAAAGCAGAAACCGTCAACGAATTGAGTAGAAATTAAAGACTCCTGTGACCATTCACATTTATTATGCTTTCCACTACGCGTTTCAGAAGGTTAGACCCCATCAACATTTGCATCTATGTCAACTAATAATATACAGATGTACTGTATGTACTGCTTCTGGGTCATCTATGACAACTGATAATATATGGACGTATTGTATGTAGTACTTCTGGGTAACCTGTGGCACTGACTATCAGTTAAAAACAAAAACAAAAAAAACAAAAATACTCATGTCAGTAGAATGTTCAAAGTTGAGTGAATATTTTGCTTAAATAGGTGAACGGAAACATAAATATAAATTTATTTTGGTGCTCCACCTTCATAAACATAAGAATCAAACAACCTCAGGGTCTGTACTGATAAAGATTTTTATTGTGGTGGGACTCAATGCCACCTTCATAAACATAAGATTCAAACAACCTCAAGGTCTGTACTGATAAACATTTTTATTCTGGTGGGACTCAATGCCACGTTTACCTAAAAGCCATACATACCAAACATCGATGCCTCATACACCTAATGATGGGGGCTCTTCTCCTCCCAGACGCTAACGGAAATGTGTAGTGAATGTTACTGGTTGCAGCATTTTGTGTTTTCGGTTGACATTCGTAACACTCACGGTCAAACCTAGTCTAAAACTTTGGCGTTTGAAGGAATGTACTGCCAGCTATTTTAATGGGGTATTCAAGTATCTTTGGTTTAATGAGTTCCATAGCGCTTCTTGTTTACTGTCAGCTCACGGCTTCCTTAGCCAAGATGTTAGGAAGTACAGAGTAACCAATATATTTCTAGAATTTATTGCTCGAATAAGGATAACTGTATCTTGGGTCTTGTAACAGTCATTTCGACAGGTAATATTTCGTTGAAAATATGGTCAATCACAGTTCACTAAGACGACTGCGTATCTGTCACATGTACATAAATCCTCCTCTTTCACAAGATTTTTAATTGTAGAGATTCAACACTTAAATCATTCGTCATCTCTCTCTCTCTCTCTCTCTCTCTCTCTCTCTGTGTGTGTCTGTGTGTGTGTGTGTGTGTGTGTGTCTTTCCCCTCCTTCCTCCCTATCTAACTTACACACACACAGAGATACACGAACGCACGCACGCACACACACACACACACACATACATATTTCTATAGGTTGACACACATTTATCCATGTAGGAGGAGGGTGGAGTGTGAGTCAGACAGGCAGCTTAAATGCAGTAGCGGGAAGCAGACGCTAATCCACTTCCCAGCTTGTATGAATTGTTCATACAGCGCCACTGGCTGATTTAATACGTGCAGGTCTGAGGGGTTTTAAGCTCCCTGTTTTAGCTCTGAGCCCCAACTAAACAACGATTTCTTTCTGTCAGAAGGCGCGTAATGATCGACGTTACGCATTGTATTATCCATACGAAACTTCTGCATGTATAAAGAAGACAGCACAAACAATTACCGACTGCCAACGTTCCATATATTTCACAATTTACGTTACCATTTTATTATTTTCTGCTTCATACTGGTGTCATTCCTTACGAATAAATTACGGGTTCGCATCTCTTTCAACATAAATCTTCAATTTTGAACCATTCCACCAGGGAAAGGTTGACAATTTTTACTTACGAACTGTTTTTGATGAAACAGTTTTATATTTGGGAACCGGGAATATATAATTTCCGTATTTACTATCATGAAAAGTATACACTGATTCCTCACGATATATTATGACATAATTAGATACGGATTTACAGTATACATGTACATCTTACTTCGTGAAACTAAGTGCGCTGCGCTGTGGTTGAAATATGCTATAGTGAAAGGAACTGCACTTCACTGTCATGAGAAACTTATTCTGTGAATAGAAGAAGCGTGTTATGGAGAACGTGTTCAGCTGAGAGCCCAGTGGATGAAGTTGTCACTCAAATACCCTACCACTGAAAGCTTACCGAAACTGTAAGCCGCAAAACAGTGCTTCACTTTGTAGGCTGTAATCAAGTGCAGAATATTCTCCCGTGCCGTTTCAGAGTAAGCTTCACTCAAGTAGTACGCATTTTTCTAATAAACTTTACGGAGAACCACGGTATGAAAATTTTAGACTTTTGTATATGGTCTTACGTGTATATTATCGTCCATGTTCAGCATGTAAAGATGTGTTATTTGATTAGGAAATTGAAGCCAATTGTCCCATAATACTAAGATTTAATGAATTTTTGTTTGTCAGTGTGAATGGATTTTAGTTAAAAGTACAGTTAATGGTGCACTTGAACCTATTTACATTAATTAATGTAAACTGGGGACCGAAAGGAGGACATAACTTCGATACGGCAAAAATTTATTAATTTTATGATGATATATTCACAAAACTTATGATAATTATGCACTGCAATCCCCTAATCACTTGATTTACGTCTTCATTATTTCTTTGTATGAACTAGTATTCCACGATGTTCCGCTTACCGTATTATGTTTCTCGTAAGATAGAAAGAAACTTATTCTCAGTTTCCTTTTCAATCGTCATCTCGTCTGTAGCGATTCAGCGATTAACCCACATATTGTCACTAAGTGGAAAGGAGAAAATAAGCTATCGATTCTCCGTCCTTTCGGGTTGCACGAGTTTGCGAGGCAAACTTAATGTATGGAGTCATTTTTATTAGATCAGACTGATTTTATATGAATGATATATCTTTTTCATTGGTAGTTAGTTACTTTTGCCCCTGGGTGCATTCTCAAACAAAATAACACAAAGCATTTTATGAGCGTCCATTTGCACATGAAAGTGACCATGTACTCAGCGGTGTCGCGTACATCAACGTGTAACATCTTTCCACAGTTCAGTCAGATGCCATACTATCGTATAATTGATAGATAATAAGTTCTACATCCAGAATAAATACTGCTACCCTTATTTGGGTGTAATCACTGCACTAGCACACTCAGTATATCTATCAAAAATCTTAACATCTGTCTTGATGCAAAAAAAGACACATGGCGTGGTGAACATATGAAAATTGAATGATGTTATCTGTCCCCACACCCAAATATTTGAGTGAAGACGCCGGTGTTAACTACGTGCCAGTGAAGTGATTTCTTTCAAATAAAAAACAGTCTGGTGCAACAAAAATTGCTTCATACAATTCATGAGGTTCACCCCCGAGAATTAAAAAAAGACTATAATATTGCGAAGAAATAATTTGAAATCAACTCGGTCACTGTGTATTCGATAACTCAAGGAAACCATTTATAAGTTTTAGAACCATCCAGATTTTGCTTTTACGTCAGTAGTTTACGCTGTGTTTTCAAAAATATGGAAAATTAAAAGTGAATGCTTTTTATCTATTATAAATTTGTCTGAACTACATTAACATATAAGAGTTTATGTCTTCTGCAAATTGTCACGATAGCAACAGCATTTTTACATTCCACTGATAGCCGTTTCCATCCATGCCTTATTGCTGTTTGCTTTATATTCGTTCAATGCAACAATACGTTAATATGAACAATTATCGCATAAAATGACTTCATCAAATGGACGCTTGATTGATAATCAGAGGGTACATGCTAATGACTCATCATTACGTTCAATGTGGTTGTAGATAAATACAAAACACATTATTTAACTAATTAAAATTGTAATTTAAAATGTCCACGTAAGTTTTCTAGAATCGACTAGTACGAAACGTGTCTTTTCATTTATTGTGAATTGTTTTACGTAATCTACATTTTGGATTTATTTCACTCTACAATTTGCTTGAAAAATTTCCGTCTGTCCTTATTTCTAGAATTTTAACCACTTGTTCCTAACTGTTTGCCGTTTTAAATATTCCAGTCCCCTTATAGAGTCAGACCACCGGATCAATAGGAATTTCAGAAGGGAAGAGTTTCAGCTAGAGAATGGTGTACCTAAGAACACACAGTGCGTAGTCGGTGTTTATATGGTCAGTGACTGAATTTATAATCACATGAAAGTGCCCGCAGTAGCAAAACACCAGTTCCGCCATTTTCTGTCATTTTTGGTTGTTGAGAGACAGGGGGATTTGTCTTACGCAACTTTGGTAAATATTACAAGATCTACATATTTAAGATCTGTAAAATATATTACAGCTATTTGGAATATATTCGTCAGTTACAACGTGTTATGGTCAGTAAAACCCTGTACGTTTTTAAAACTAGTTACATCACATGTGGAGGATTAAGCCATACTTCATCGGTCATGCAACATCTTGTACCTTGTAGAGGAAGGAGGTTGTGAAATTTAAAATTTTCCCGTCGAATTAAATGTTCAATGAGATTTCAGGGTTGCAGCCAGTCGTCGTGAATTGCACTCAGTGAAATTTCAGCTGGACACTTGCCAGTCATCCTCATATGAGTCATCGTCAGTCTTCGATGGCTCACCTGAAGATGATGGTAGGTGTCCAGGTGAAATATCGTGGAGTAAAGTTTACGGCGACCGGTTGCAATCCCGAAATCTCTTCGATCAGGAAGGTCTTCTGCAATTGAACGCGAGATATTTACAAATGAATTGACTTTATCTAATGACTTGCCAATTTTCCCTCTCTTGGAATTGCAAATTTGGGCAAGTTTCCATACAGCTTCTAATGTTCCAAACTTGTAACTAATTTCTGATAATACTCCTTAATTTGATTTTACTTACTGATTATTGGTGTGTAGCACAGTAATAATGTACAAAAAGACTATAAAATACAAAGACAATGTTTTCTCAATTGCAGCACTACTAAATCTGAATAGAATTTTCTTCCTACGTAGATGATTATGTTGTACCTTGGAACAGCTTTTTCCGATTGGAAAAACCGTACTATTCCGGAGTGATTTTCCCGATTTCAGAAAAAAAATACTGAGCCACAATGCACACCAACGCTCACATTTCAAAATTTGATAAGGAAATACATCAAACGTTTAATTCAGAGCTGACTAGGTGCGAAAGTCTGACGAGTGTACCAAGATACAACATTGTCCCCTACCATTCCACCTTATTTTGAGAGGTAATTTATCGCGCTCTGAGGAGATATGTGCTGTTTGACGACTGATGACGTACCCTGCCAATTGCAACTTGAACAATCCGATTTATGAATGGAAAATGTAGACGAAAATAAGCTTCCCATTTACTCGACCATATTGCTACGTGATAGTCTGTGCTACTGTATATTTAGCGGCTGGCTAAGTTAAGTATTATTAATAATTATAGCTTACAATATCTCACTGAATACGAATTTTTTACGTGATAATGAAATTTTACCGAATACACTTATACTGCAAACCGAATGTTCTCGCTGTGTAATACTAGTTCATGTATAGCTCAGGAAAGAAGCAAAACTGCTTTCCTTCGTTTCCAAAGTCGTCCGAAAAAAAAATTCATTTTTGTAAATTTGTTGTTACGAATTTTCGTAAATCATAAGTCAATAAGTGTAGCTTGTCTACAAGAGAGATAAAGTTAAATTAGGATGGTAGCTAACGCTGCTGATAAACTAAAAACAGACTGTGACACACACGCTTGCGCCCAGAGATCGATCGCGCCCCCACAGGCTGTCTCCAGTGTCGGCCTCCTACAACAGGACACGCGCTCCTCAGGCTCAGCTATCAACGACGTCTGTATGGCAGACATACGATTCTCCTTGAGTGCGGCTGGGAATCACATTCCCATTAAAACACAAACAATTTCGGGACTGATATTCAAAGTTTTCCGGCGGTAACTGGCATACTTGTCGGCTTACAAAGACGTGACTTCAACACGTTTTCATTTATCGGTACAGTTTTTGTTTATATGATTTCTTAAACTAGTACTTTTATCTAAGTTCCACTATAGTTGTTAAACTACAATGCCGTCATGTGACTTTATTTTTAATCGTTGGTCTTCTAACTGTTTTGATGCTACCCTCCTCATCGTCTTACCTTGTATAACCTGTTTACTGTTAGTTGTTTCACCTAAGATCCTCTGTACCTGGGTTTGGACATTTCTGGATGTATTGATCCTCTCCCTCCGCCCCCCCCCCCTCCCACACACCCGCTTCTGCTCCTTTCATCGTCAAGTCAATATTTCTTGTCTACCACAGCAGATATCACATTCACTTGCCACTTCTTCTTTTGAGAGCTCTCCATAGCCTATCCTCAATAGCTTTTCAAAAATGGTTCAAATGGCTCTGAGCACAATGCGACTTAACTTCTGAGATCATCAGTCGCCTAGAACTTAGAACTAATTAAAGCTAACTAACCTAAGGACATCACACACATCCATGCCCGAGGCAGGATTCGAACCTGCGACCGTAGCGGTCGCCCAGTTCCAGACTGTAGCGCCTAGAACCGCACGGACACTCCGACTGGCTATAGCTTTTGCCTAACTGCTTTGTTGTTGAATGTTGAGTGTTTGTTCACTGGGACACGTATTACACTTGCGCCTGTAGCTATCCCTGTAATATAAATTTAGTAGATTCTGTTATTCCATTTATAAATTATGTCCTTCACTTTTTAAGAACTGCAGTCGTTTCCTGAAATACCAAAAATTACTCCCGAAAATTAAAGTTCTTCCAAACGTACAAACATATTCCAAGGTACAAGATGGTCATGAACGTAGGAAATATTCGATTGAAATCGGAAATTGTTTGTAATCGAGAAAATCTAGTCAGTGCTGTATTTAATGGTCTATATGTTGCATTATTACTGTACTACGTATTAATAATCAGTAAGTGAAATCAAATTCAGCAAAGTATTATCGGTAACGAGTTACAAGTTAAATACATTTTGAAATAGAAGCTTTTGGAATTTTCATTTTCAAGGCAGACAAAACTGTTAACACATTAAATAAATTTATTTCGTTTGCCCGTGTCGCATGTTCCATGACAAAAAGACCTTCTGTTTTTGTTATATGATGGTTCACGACTGATTAATTGTTGTTTAACTGTCCACATGTTATATAGATCTTTCTAAGAATTAGTGGCATTTTACTCACCATAAAATACTCCACCTGAATAATTAACAACGTAATCTAACTTGCTCTAACATATAATACAGCACGAAAATGTGGGGAAGGCGAAATGTTTTCAAACGCTGAGTAAAACACAATCCAGTGTGTAACAACTGTTGCCGGCCGCGGTGGTCTAGCGGTTCTGGCGCTGCAGTCTGGAACCGCGGGACTGCTACGGTCGCAGGTTCGAATCCTGCCTCGGGCATGGGTGTGTGTGATGTCCTTAGGTTAGTTAGGTTTAAGTAGTTCTAAGTTCTAGGGGACTTATGACCTTAGATGTTGAGTCCCATAGTGCTCAGAGCCATTTGAACCATTTTTTTTTGTAACAACTGTTGTTTAACCGTCCACACGTTATATAAATCGTTCTAAAAATGAGTGGTATTTTACTCACCATAAAATTTTGCATCTGAATAATTAACAACGTAATCTAAGTAGTTTTAATATATAATACAGCACGAAAATGTGGAGAAGGCGAAACATTTGCAAACGCTGAGCAAAACACAGCTAGTGTGTAACAACCGTTGTTTAACTGTCCACATGTTATGTAAATCGTTCTAAAAATCAGTGGCATTTTACCCACCATAAACTTCTGCATCTGAATAATTAACAACGTCATCTAACTAGTTTTAATATATAATACAGCACGAAAATGTGGAGAAGGCGAAACATTTGCAAACGCTGCTCAAAACACAGGCCAGTGTGTAACAACAACAAAAATCGTAAAAACTGACGGAAATTGCTAAACATGTTCTCTAATACGGATTCCTTCACGTTAGTCTAAAATCCCCCCCCCCCCCCCATGAACCATGGACCTTGCCGTTGGTGGGGAGGCTTGCGTGCCTCAGCGATACAGATAGCCGTACCGTAGGTACAACCACAACGGAGGGGTATCTGTTGGGAGGCCAGACAAACGTGTGGTTCCTGAAGAGGGGCAGCAGTCTTTTCAGAAGTTGCAAGGGCAACAGTCTGGATGATTGACTAATCTGGCCTTGTAACGTTAACCAAAACGGCCTTGCTGTGCTGGTACTGCGAACGGCTGAAAGCAAGGGGAAACTACGGCCGTAATTTTTCCCGAGGGCATGCAGCTTTACTGTATGATTAAATGATGATGGCGTCCTCTTTGGTAAAATATTCCGGAGGTAAAATAGTCCCCCATTCGGATCTCCGGGCGGGGACTACTCAAGAGGATGTCGTTATCAGGAGAAAGAAAACTGGCGTTCTACGGATCGGAGCAAGGAATGTCAGGTCCCTTAATCGGGCAGGTAGGTTAGAAAATTTGAAAAGGGAAATGGATACGTTAAAGTTAGATATTGTGGGAATTAGTGAAGTTCGGTGGCGGGAGGAACAAGACTTCTGGTCAGGTGACTACAGGGTTATATACACAAAGTCAAAGGGGGGTAATTCAGGAGTAGGTTTAATAATGAGTAGGAAAATAGGAACGCGGGTAAGCTACTACAAACAGCTTAGTGAACGCATTATTGTGGCCAAGATAGATACGAAGCCCACACCTACTGCAGCAGTACAAGTTTATATGCCAACTAGCTCTGCAGATGACGAAGAAATTGAAGAAATGTATGATGAAATAAAAGAAATTATTCAGATAGTGAAGGGAGACGAAAATTTAATAGTCATGGGTGACTGGAATTCGGTAGTAGGGAAAGGGAGAGAAGGAAAAGTAGTAGGTCAATATGGATTGGGGCTAAGAAATGAAAGAGGAAGCCGCCTGGTAGAATTTTGCACAGAACGCAACTTAATCAGAGCTAACACTTGGTTTAAGAATCATGATAGAAGGTTGTGTACATGGAAGAACCCTGGAGATACTAAAAGGTATCAGATAGATTATATAATGGTAAGACAGAGATTTAGGAACCATGTTTTAAATTGTAAGACATTTCCAGGGGCAGATGTGGACTCTGACCACAATCTATTGGTTATGACCTGTAGATTAAAACTGAAGAAACTGCAAATAGGTGGGAATTTAAGGAGATGGGACCTGGATATACTGAAAGAACCAGAGGTTCTACAGAGTTTCAGGGAGAGCATAAGGGAATAATTGACAGGAATGGGGGAAAGAAATACAGTAGAAGAAGAATGGGTAGCTTTGAGGGATGAAGTAGTGAAGGCAGCAGAGGATCAAGTACGTAAAAAGACGAGGGCTAGTAGTAATCCTTGGGTAACAGAAGAAATACTGAATTTAATTGATGAAAGGAGAAAATATAAAAATGCAGTAAATGAAGCAGGCAAAAAGGAATACAAACGTCTCAAAAATGAGATCGACAGGAAGTGCAAAATGGCTAAGCAGGAATGGCTAGAGGACAAATGTAAGGATGTAGAGGCTTATCTCACTAGGGGTAAGATAGATACTGCGTACAGGAAAATTAAAGAGAACTTTGGAGATAAGAGAACCACTTGTATGAACATCAAGAGCTCAGATGGAAACCCAGTTCTAAGCAAAGAAGGGAAGGCCGAAAGGTGGAAGGAGTATATAGAGGGTCTGTACAAGGGCGATGTACTTGAGGACAATATTATGGAAATGGAACAGGATGTAGATCAAGGTGAAATGGGAGATACGATACTGCGTGAAGAGTTTGACAGAGCACTGAAAGATCTGAGTCGAAACAAGGCCCCCAGAGTAGACAACATTCCATTAGAACTACTGACGGCCTTGGGAGAGGCAGTCCTGACAAAACTCTACCATCTGGTGAGCAAGATGTACGAGACAGGCGAAATACCCTCAGACTTCAAGAAGAATATAATAATTCCAATCCCAAAGAAAGCAGGTGTTGACAGATGTGAGAATTACCGAACAATCAGTTTAATAAGCCACAGCTGCAAAATACTAACTCGAATTCTTTACAGACGAATGGAAAAACTAGTAGAAGCCGACCTCGGGGAAGATCAGTTTGGATTCCGTAGAAAAACTGGAACACTTGAGGCAATACCGACTTAAGGAAAGGCAAACCTACGTTTCTAGCATTTGTAGACTTAGAGAAAGCTTTTGACAATGTTGACTGGAATACTCTCTTTCAAATTCTGAAGGTGGCAGGGGTAAAATACAGGGAGCGAAAGGCTATTTACAATTTGTACAGAAACCAGATGGCAGTTATAAGAGTCGAGGGACATGAAAGGGGAGCAGTGGTTGGGAAGGGAGTGAGACAGGGTTGTAGTCTCTCCCGGAAGTTATTCAATCTGTATATTGAGCAAGCAGTAAAGGAAACAAAAGAAAAATTCGGAGTAGGTATTAAAATCCATGGAGAAGAAATAAAAACTTTGAGGTTGGCCGATGACATTGTAATTCTGTCAGAGACAGCAAAGCACTTAGAAGAGCAGTTGAACGGAATGGATGGTGTCTTGAAGGGAGGATATAAGATGAACATCAACAAAAGCAAAATGAGGATAATCAAATGTAGTCGAATTAAGTCGGGTGATGTTGAGGGTATTAGATTAGGAAGTGAGACACTTAAAGTATTAAAGGAGTTTTGCTATTTGGGGAGCAAAATAACTGATGATGGTCGAAGTAGAGAGGATATAAAATGTAGACTGGCAATGGCAAGGAAAGCGTTTCTGAAGAAGAGAACTTTGTTAACATCGAGTATAGATTTAAGTGTCAGGAAGTCTTTTCTGAAAGTATTTGTGTCGAGTGTAGCCATGTATGGAAGTGAAACATCGACGGTAAATAGTTTGGACAAGAAGAGAATAGAAGCTTTCGAAATGTGGTGCTACAGAAAAATGCTGAAGATTAGATGGTTAGATCACATAACTAATGAGGCGGTACTGAATAGGATTGGGGAGAAGAGGAGTTTGTGGCACAACTTGACCAGAAGAAGGGATCGGTTGGTAGGACATGTTCTGAGGCATCAACGGATCACCAATTTAGTATTGGAGGGCAGCGTGGAGGGTAAAAATTGTAGGGGGAGACCAAGAGATGAATACACTAAGCAGATTCAGAAGGATGTAGGTTGCAGTAGGTACTGGGAGATGAAGAAGGTTGCACAGGATAGAGTAGCATGGACAGCTGCATCAAACCAGTCTCAGGACTGAAGACCACAACAACAGCAGTCTAAAATCAGTCACAAGACTGAAGTACCGAGCAAACAACAGAAATTCAGAATTATGGTATCCTATACACAGAATACTTTGTCCTTCTTTATGGGTATACTTAATTTTTTAACAGTCTTCGATAACACAACGTTTTAAATGCTTTCAGTTCCGTGTTCTCCTGATTCCCGATGGTCCACGTACCATTTATATTCCATGCTGTACTCCTGAAGTATATGTGTAGGGACTGATCTGTTCCTCGTCAACACGTGATATCATAAGAGTTCTTTTACTGAAGAATACTTCTTTCACTAGACAACGCAGTGTTCTGAAACTTCCTGGCAGATTAAGAACGGTTACCGGACCAGGATTCGAGCTGAGGACCTTGCCCTTAGCGGACAATGCTCTCACGACTTAGCTATCTAGGAACTACTTTAGTACCATCCTCAAATCCTCAATTTTACTTGAACCTCTAATTTCCTAAACATCGCTTAACATATGTCCCAGGATTACTAATTATCCAAGGAATGGAGAAAATCTTGTGTACACTTTGGAAAAGGCGATGTCTTGCCGCACTGGATACACCGGTTCCCGTGAGATCGCCGAAGTTAAGCATAGTCGGGCGTGGTCGGCACTTGGATGGGTGACCATCCAGACCCCCATGCGCTGTTGCTATTTTTCGGGGTGCACTCAGCTTCGTGATGCCAATTGAGGACCTACTTGATCGAACAGTAGCGACTTCGGTCAAGAAAACCGTCATAACGACCCGGAGAGCGGTGTGCTGATCCCACGCCCCTCCTATCTGCACCCTCCACTGAGGATGACACGACGGTCGGTTGGTCCCGGTAGGCCACTCGTGCCCTGAAGACGGATTGCTTATACTTTCGAAAACGGCAGAGAAGTACTGTAGAAATGGAAGCCATGAGCTTGAATAGAGAGGCGTGTATGGATAGCTCGCTTGTTATCCAACGAGCGGGAGCGTGCGTTCATCTTACATTTGCGAGCGCTTGACGTAATTTGTACCCCATATTATTCTACCATATCCGTTACATGTGTGGGCCGCTATTTAAGGAACACCTCGCGTATTAGCATTCCGTTAATATTTCAAGTTCTTTGCCAATCATTGCTGCTACAGATGGCTTCCTTCAAGTAGAATTCATAATACTTAGAGGTCTGCTAACGTTATGAGATGCAGCACTCTTATCACTTGAATTAAACTGTTTCATTTGTTAATATTCACAATTTGTAACTAATTATAATAGCGAAAAATCTTTTAAGGAGACATTCTGTTTGGCTTTTTTTTTCATTGATGTTGCATTCTGTGTGTCTCTTCTTTTTAAATACATCTCATTTACAAAAAATGGTTCAAATGGCTCTGAGCACTATGGGACTTAACATCTGTGGTCATCAGTCCCCTAGAATGTAGAACTACTTAAACCTAAGTAACCTAAGGACATCACACACATCCATGCCCGAGGCAGGATTCGAACTTGCGACCGTAGCGGTCACGCGGTTCCAGACTGAAGCGCCTAGAACCGCACGGCCACACCGGCCGGCATCTCATTTACGCCCACTAATATCGTCACTACATTCATCTTTAGAATCATATTCCTGCTTTGTGAATCATGCTTCTTTTAGTCAATGGCTTCATCTTCTTATCATTTCCATGTAATGTGAATCCGTATTGGACAGCTCATAAAGTTTGTTGGTTGTGGCGTTAAAACTTAATCTGAACAAGAAAAACATTGTTGTAGCTATAATACTAAAAATAGAGAAACTACACGGCAGAAATTTTACGTACACTACGATGCATGTGGTATATTGTGTACACCATACGTGACACACTCAATTTTAAACTTCTGACAGACGCAATACAGATGTGCGACAACAGACAAAACCTATCAAGCACTGCAGCAGAAGGAATGACGAAGGAATATGTGTTCACCGAATATGTGTTCGCTCAGATACAATACAGCATCTAAACCCGCAAAAACTGACTTTAATTTGCATTTGGAGTACATTTAATGCCATGTTGCCCGCTGGAGAGTGTGTGCAACGTAAGGTTTCAGGTTCCAGTCAGGGTATGGCATACAGATTTAACCCTCGCCATACGAAAGGGATGTACTCAGCTCTTGTGAGGCTCATTGAGGAGCTACTTGATTGAGACTTAGCGGTTCCGGTCACGAAAACTAACAACTTCCGGGAGAGCTGTGTACTGGCCACATATTCCTGCATATCCACATCCGGGAACGCCTGCCATCTGAGGATGACACTACGGTCGGTCGGAACCGTTTGGCTTTCGAGACCTGTTCGGACGGAGTTTAGTTTAATACCAAACGAAAGGGAAGGGGTACTCTGGACCCACTTTTCAATAATATTGAAATCTAGACACTTAGTATGCACTTTAAAACTAAAAACATTGTATACATTCTTTTACCCATTTCCCGAAATATTTTAAATTTTTCAGCTAAATTTAACCCAAAAATTTAGGTCGTACTATTAGATAGCCCTTTTTCCTGTGAATGTCATATTCAAAATTATCAGGTACAACGCCTTACTTAGACATCAATATTTCTTTCAGAAGAAGTATGTTAGTAGTAAAAAACAATAGTTAACGAAATCTGCAAGTCCCCCCCTCATTTGCTAGTGCACGTAATTCAAAAGCACCTCGGAATTGGCAAGAGTGTACAAACAATGTTTCCAGATTTTGGACTCTACTTATACACCAATACCTCATTAAAAAGTATGTTGTTAATATATTTCGACAGCGATTAATGAATTTTGTTTTTCTTCATTTTTCTGAGGGAGTACCGCTTTGCCTCCATTCCCCCGCTTCGTAATGCGCGTTATGAAAAATGACTTGTTAAGGTTAATCCGTTTCGATGATAATAATGTTCTTGTTCCTCTGGGAATTCCTCCGAAGCTGTTGATGATGTACAAGGAGTTTGCTCCTTCTTATTGAACAGTTAAGAAAAGATCGACCGTATTCAATCGAGGTCGTACGTACATCTGTTTAAAAAGGTGGTCAGCACACCTAAAAAAATTGAAAAAAAATCTAAATTTTAGTAGGTGCACACTGTAGTATGGGCTCTACTGTGTTTAATATTGTATAAAACAGTTACGTTATAAGCGTACTAAAAGAAAGAGAACAGCATGTTTTTACACAAAAAGAAACCATGGAAACGTAGTGAACAGTATTGGTACCGTTCCGTTCCATTTATCAGATGAAGTCCTTGAGAATACGAGCATTTACACATTCACCCTTTCACTTCAAGGGCCTTTTATTTTTACCTAGTATCTGTATTTGTACTACAGACAATTTAAAACTTTTCATTCCTTAGACAACGGATTTGCACTGCCTAGCAAAAAACGTAATGTACCCACAAAGAATGAAGAAACGAACTGATACTTCACTGGTTAAGATGGATTGTGACGTTATTTAAGTGATTACAGTATTCAGTAAAATTCCAAAAGAAATCGGCAGCATGATCTCAATTATCAGAATGACGGTGCGCCCACCGTAACCTGGATTTATGCTCTGAGGAGAGATATTCCAGACTGTTGTGGCTGATCCTTGGGTCGGAGTCGACGTCCAAGCTCGTTCCACACATGTTCCATCGGAGACGAATCTGCGGACCTTGCTGGCCGCAGGTGTGCCTCAGCATCACACTGAGAGTTAATAGAGATTTTTCAGAACAAAAATAGTCCCGGTTGCTAAATTATTTAACGTCAGGGATGCGTTTCATCCTATTGGGACATCACGAGAATGTGTAAAAGTAGCTGGATACGTGACCCATCAGCCATAAAATCACATATAGTGTGAAATAGAGACCAGGGTGACCGGGTGTATAGCTGATCCGTCATGGAACATCTAAACCATGAAGTGGACCTTGAGCCCACCAGCTGGCACCGCCTTGGCAGTACAAGATAAGGCCAAGTTTACAAAACCGCAGTGCAAGCCGCACACAATACAATGTCTCTATTGGGGAGTACACAAACACATGTTTGCCGGCTGGTGTGCTCAAGGTCCAATTCATGGCTCAGATATTCGTAAGAAATGAATTACACGAGTATATCGACTTACCTTGGTGTCTATTTTACATTATATGTCGTTTTATGACTGATTGGTCACGTATCCAGCTACTTTTACACAATCTGATGATGTTCCAAAAGCGTGAAACGCGTCATTGACATTAAATAATTTCCCAACCTAACCAGTTTTAGTTCTGAAAGACTTTTAAACCGGTTGCTGTAGCAGCCTGCCCCGATGGAATGGAAAAATTTTTACTTAATAGAGACATGTGCCGTGAGTGAACGAGTATTCCACATCTACGTTACTACTCTGCTATTCACAGTGAAGAGCCTACCAGAGGGTACAATGAACCAGCTCCGAGCTCTACCATTCCACTCTCGAACGGCGCGGGGGAAGAACAAGCACTTAAATTTTTATGTGCGAGTCCTGATTTTTCTCATTTTATCGCGACGATCATTTCTCCCTATGTAGGTGGGTGCCAAGAGAATGTTTTCGCAATCGTAGGAGAAAACTGGTGATTGAAATTTCATGAGAAGATCCCCGCCCAACGACAAACGCCTATGTTTTAATGATTGCCACTCCAATTCACGTAACATGTCTGTGGCCGTTCTCATCCATTTCGCGATAATACAAAACGTGCTGCCCTTCTTTGAACTTTTTCGATGTCATCCGTCAGTCCCACATGATGCGGATCCCACACCGCACAGCAATACTCCTGAATATGGAGGACAAGCATGGTGTAAGCAGCCTCTTTAGTAAACCTGTTGCACCTTTTAAGTGTTCTGCCAATGAATCTTTTGTTTGCTCTACCCACAACACTATCTATGTGATCGTTCCCATAGAGGTTATTTGTAATTGTAATCCCTAAGTATTTTGTTGAATGTACAACTTTCAGGATTGACTGACTTATCGCATAATCGAAATGTAACAGATTTCATTACTACTCATGTGAATAACTTCACACTTTTCTTTATTCAGAGTCAATTGCCACTTTTCGCACCATACAGATATCGTATCTAAATCATTGTCCTGTTGAAAAATGGCGCAACGATATTATCGCATGAAACGTAACACATGAAGTTGCAGGATGACCTTGACGTCAGAATTCCCTTAATAACTACCACCTTAATAACTACCTGTGGACGTACCTGCTGCCTCGTCACACCACAACGTTTGGACTGACATGCTGTGCCTCTCCAAAACATTGAGGGCCTGGGACATCTCCCTAGGTCACCGCCATATTTACTGACGCAGTTGATCAGGAGTAGTGCAGAACTACGGTTCATCGCTGAACACGACGCGAAACCATTCAACAGCAGTCCCTTCATCCCCCGTCACGGTACTCACGGTACCACTCCTAATGCTGCCATTTGTACTATGGCCGGCCGATGTGGCCGTGCGGTTAAAGGCGCTGCAGTCTGGAACCGCAAGACCGCTACGGTCGCAGGTTCGAATCCTGCCTCGGGCATGGATGTTTGTGCTGTCCTTAGGTTAGTTAGGTTTAACTAGTTCTCAGTTCTAGGGGACTAATGACCTCAGCAGTTGAGTCCCATAGTGCTCAGAGCCAGCCATTTGTACTATGGAGTTAACGGAAGCCTACGCAGGAGACGGTAACCCCTAGTTCGGCTACTGCTAAATCTGGATATTGCACAATTCGGCCAGCCAATCAAATGGACACCCATAATGAGTCCCAATTCTGACAGAAGCTGATAGCGGTATCTCACATTTGCTAACCGCAATCGTAGTATCCTACACAGTTACCACTCAGTATCATACACTGTCCTCACCCCTTCATTCCCTACTAGGCCTGGTAATAATACTAAACCAGAACAACAGTAACGCACTCTGATGACCGTGCTACAGTCACAGACAATTGCAACTCTAATCATTTACCTTCATGCTTACGGTGTGTACTCGTCTTCTAGGGATGCCACACTATTTTACGACGCAGTGTATAACAAAATTTTAAGTTCCGCCTGTTTTTATTTTTTTATGTTACAACTTTCTCATACGCTGACGTTCCTCCGCTCGAAATACAACCGATTACAAAGTATAAATAGGATGACCAAGCTAAGAGCCACACTTTGGCAACAGATTGACACAGGAGCCAAGAAACTTTACTGGGAAGCCTAACTAGTATTGATAATACTCCGGAATCCACTCTTTCATAAAGCAAAGTTTGAACTCAAGACAGAAGAATATTACGAAATGTCAGTTTGTGTTGGGTCGTTCCTACATAATGCTTTCAGAACTAAGATTTGGGAATATTACTATCGTCAATGAAACAGGGAATAGCACGCATCCTAACAGTCAAAAACAGTGACCTAGTCGTGTAATTTCACTATGATATGAGAATTTTGGAGCTTCGGGCCACGTCGTTAAGGCATATGTGGTTTGTAGCCGAAAACTACTCGGCGCATCTTTAGCGGATAAAAATACAGAAACAAAAGGACGTAAGGGGGCTTGTAACCAATGCTATGCCAGGTGATCATTGGCAAGTAGTGAAAGAAATGAAAAAAATTTCGGAGAAGGGATGAGACTGTAAGGGCGACAGATGTCAATGATAAGGCTCTCGGCAGACTCAGCCGGAAGTGAAGACATAAAGACATGAAGTTACTTAGGATATAGATTAAAAATAAACAAAGAAAATATGAAAATGATTACTGGAGAGTAACTGTTTTCTTAAGGCCAAAATCGGGACTGACACAGCAACAAAATGGTTCAAATGGCTCTGAGCACTATGGGACTTAACATCTGTGGTCATCAGTCCCCTAGAACTTAGAACTACTTAAACCTAACTATCCTAAGGATATCACATACATCCATGCCCGAGGCAGGATTCGAACCTGCGACCGTAGCGGTCACGCGGTTCCAGACTGAAGCGCCTAGAACCTCACGGCCACACCGGCCGAACACAGCAACAGAAGGGAAAGAATCCCCTTACGTAGGAAGCAGGATTATACGATTTGAACGGATCACATAAGGGCTCATAGTATTCTGTCACAGTCAAGAAAGCTTTTGTCATTAAGGAAATCAAGTGTTGACGAGGAAATGAGGATGGAATTCCTGGAAGTGTACGTCCGGGGCACAGCTTTTAACGGAACAGAAACGCGGACCTTAACACATTTGTCGTTGGAGACAATTGGAGACTTCTGAAATGTGGTGCTGCCGAGCAATGTTAATATAATAGGAGAGGCTGAAGTAAGTAATGAAGAAGTGCTATAAAGAATACGTGAGAGCAGAAGGATAAGGAAGGTCCTTATTTAGAAAATGTGGTGGTTGGATAGGACATGTGCTGCGTCTTCCAGGAAAACATAAGTGAAGTTGCATGGAGCAGTAAAGGGGAGAAGTGTAACGAAGGGCGGGGAGAGGGGGAAGGGTGTCGGTGTACAGATAGCGACATGAATATGTAAAACTCACATTATAGATTATGGAGGATACTGCCCGCAATAGTTGTGTGGAAACGAGAAGACAGGCACAGTTTATGATAACAAAGAATACAGCGATCAATACAACGGGAAAAATTCTATGATAAGAAAGAATACAGCAATCAATAGAACGGAAAAAATTTACATCAGAGAATAAATGTGTTTCAAAGGCAGATTAACCTACATTCAGACGTTACTGCACCATGTTAACTTACCTGCGTAGGTGAATTATTATTCCTAAACTGTAGATAAATTAATTCGAAAATGCTTTGAAACAGTGGCGTATTAATATTTATGGGCTGTCTTCTGCTGTATTCTGGCACTATGTTTAAATTATTCAATCATTTTTATAGTTTGACTATGACATCTCAATCTAGCGTGAGGTGCCATATGAAGTTCTATGAGTAAATTATACCAATTTTGCAAGATGCTCTAATCTTTATGGTCTAAGTCGTCTAGGGATTATATAGTGGAGATCGTACACTTAAGGCGCGCTAAATTTTTATATGGAAGACACAGATTCTACTTTTTCGAACTGACTGTTGAAATAGTATCTAAGAAAAGTTACGTAACCGTTAAATTTAATGTATTTCATCTGCGTACTATGTGAACAGCGCTGAGGTCATACCTACATTTAAATACCCTTTAAACAGAAAATATACACAACAACTGAAAGAGTAGATGCTGTGATTGTTCCTGTTCATACTTGTGCGCTGCATCTCGTGTTCCATCATAATAACCCTGACATCAATAAGACACTATTCTTAATTGCTTCCTGCTTAGTTGCATCGAGAAAGCATTGCCGTATTCATCAAATACTAGTATTATTTATTCAGGGAAATGCTATGTTTGGTGCCCCAATTATTAGTGGTACATGAAAGTTACAAACTCCGCAAATTATAATGGCTATTCGCGAGTGTGACGACATTACAAGGTGACACGCCTCATGACATGGCCCATAGTCGCCCTACGTTAACATTCTGAATTTTCCTTGTATACTGCACCGAGGTCATTCAGCTTTACTGTATGATTAAATGATGATGGCGTCCTCTTGGGTAAAATATTCCGGAGGTAAAATAGTCTCCCATTCGGATCTCCGGGCGGGGACTACTCAAGAGGATGTCGTTATCAGGAGAAAGAAAACTGGCGTTCTACGGATCGGAGCATGGAATGTCAGATCCCAGGTAGGTTAGAAAATTTAAAAAGGGAAATGGATAGGTTAAAGTTAGATACAGTGGGAATTAGGGAAGTTCGGCGGCAGGACGAACAAGACTTCTGGTCAGGTGACTACAGGGTTATAAACACAAAATCAAATAGGGGTCATGCAGGTGTAGGTTTAATAATGAATAGGAAAATAGGAATGCGGGTAAGCTACTACAAACAGCATAGTGAACGCATTATTGTGGCCAAGATAGATACGAAGCCCACACCTACAACAGTAGTACAAGTTTATATGCCAACTAGCTCTGCAGATGACGAAGAAATTGAAGAAATGTATGATGAAATAAAAGAAATTATTCAGATAGTGAAGGGTGATGAAAACTGAATAGTCATGGGTGACTGGAATTCGGTAGTACGAAAAGGAAGAGAAGGAAACGTAGTAGGTGAATATGGATTGGGGCTAAGAAATGAAAGAGGAAGCTGCTGGTAGAATTTTGCACAGAGCACAACTTAATCATAGCTAACACTTGGTTTAAGAATCATGAAAGAAGGTTGTATACATGGAAGAACCCTGGAGATACTAAAAGGTATCAGATAGATTATATAATGGTAAGACAGAGATTTAGGAACCATGTTTTAAATTGTAAGACATTTCCAGGGGCAGATGTGGACTCTGACCACAATCTATTGGTTATGAACTGTAGATTAAAACTGAAGAAACTGCAAAAAGGTGGGAATTTAAAGAGATGGGATCTGGATAAACTGAAAGAACCAGACGATGTACAGAGTTTCAGGGAGAGCATAAGGGAACAATTGACAGGAATGGGGGAAAGAAATACAGTAGAAGAAGAATGGGTAGCTTTGGGGGATGAAGTAGTGAAGGCAGCAGAGGATCAAGTAGGTAAAAAGACGAGGGCTAGTAGAAATCCTTGGGTAACAGAAGAAATATTGAATTTAATTGATGAAAGGAGAAAATATAAAAATGCAGTAAATGAAGCAGGCAAAAAGGAATACAAACGTCTCAAAAATGAGATCGACAGGAAGTGCAAAATGGCTAAGCAGGGATGGCTAGAGGACAAATGTAAGGATGTAGAGGCTTATCTCACTAGGGGTAAGATAGATACTGCCTACAGGAAAATTAAAGAGAACTTTGGAGATAAGAGAACCACTTGCATGAATATCAAGAGCTCAGATGGAAACCCAGTTCTAAGCAAAGAAGGGAAAGCAGAAAGGTGGAAGGAGTATATAGAGGGTCTGTACAAGGGCGATGTACTTGAGGACAATTTTCTGGAAATGGAAGACGATGTAGATGAAGATGACATGAGAGATACGATATTGCGTGAAGAGTTTGACAGAGCACTGAAAGATCTGAGTCGAAACAAGGCCCCCGGAGTAGACATCATTCCATTGGAACTACTGACGACCTTGGGAGAGCCAGTCCTGACAAAACTCTACCATCTGGTGAGCAAGATGTATGAAACAGGCGAAATACCCTCAGACTTCAAGAAGAATATAATAATTCCAATCCCAAAGAAAGCAGGTGTTGACAGATGTGAAAATTACCGAAAAATCGGTATAATAAGCCACAGATGCAAAACACTAACACGAATTCTTTACAGACGAATGGAAAAACTAGTAGAAGCCGACCTCGGAGAAGATCAGTTTGGATTCCGTAGAAATACTGGAACACTTGAGGCAATACTGACCTTACGACTTATCTTAGAAGAAAGATTAAGGAAAGGCAAACCTACGTTTCTAGCATTTGTAGACTTAGAGAAAGCTTTTGACAATGTTGACTGGAATACTCTCTTTCAAATTTTAAAGGTGACAAGGGTAAAATACAGGGAGCGAAAGGCTATTTACAATTTGTACAGAAACCAGATGGCAGTTATAAGAGTTGAGGGCCATGAAAGGGAAGCAGTGGTTGGGAAGGGAGTAAGACAGAGTTGTAGCCTCTCCCCGATGTTATTCAATCTGTATATTGAGCAAGCAGTAAAGGAAACAAAAGAAAAATTCGGAGTAGGTATTAAAATCCATGGAGAAGAAATAAAAACTTTGAGGTTCGCCGATGACATTGTAATTCTGTCAGAGACAGCAAAGGACTTGGAAGAGCAGTTGAATGGAATGGAGAGTGTCTTGAAAGGAGGATATAACATGAACGTCAACAAAATCAAAACGAGGATAATGGAATGTAGTCGAATTAAGTCGGTTGATGCTGAAGGAATTAGATTAGGAAATGAGACACTTAAAGTAGTAAAGGAGTTTTGCTATTTGGGGAGCAAAATAACTGATGATGGTCGAAGTAAAATGTAGACTGGCAATGGCAAGGAAAGCGTTTCTGAAGAAGAGAAATTTGTTAATATTGAGTATAGATTTAAGTGTCAGGAAGTCATTTCTGAAAGTATTTGTATGGAGTGTAGCCATGTATGGAAGTGAAACATGGGCGATAAATGGTTTGGACAAGAAGAGAATAGAAGCTTTAGAAATGTGGTGCTACAGAAGAATGCTGAAGATTAGATGGGTAGATCACATAACTAATGAGGAAGTACTGAATTGGATTGGGCAGAAGAGAAGTTGGTGGCACAACTTGACCAGAAGAAGGGATCGGTTGGTAGGACATGTTCTGAGGCATCAAGGGATCACCAATTTAGTATTGGAGGGCAGCGTAGAGGGTAAAAATCGTAGAGGAAGGCCACGATATGAATACACTAAGGAGATTCATAAGGATGTAGGTTGCAGTAGGTACTGGGAGATGAAGAAGCTTGCACAGGATATAGTAGCATGGAGAGGTGCATCATACCAGTCTGAGGACTGAAGACCACAACAACAACTGCGTCTCGGCAGGTACACAATGTAAACCACTTTTAAACCTTCTGTGCCAAATCCCTCTTGCGTTCTGTATAGAACAGTCCAGTCCCTCCTGCCTACAATAAAACGTGCTCTCGGCAGCGAAATGTAATCTAAATTGTGTGTTCCTGACAGCAGAAAATTGCGTGTAAGTCTCAGGCGCACACCTCAACCTTTGACTTGCCCGCGCAATACACGCAATGCTGTTCGAAATGAGCCACCCAGACACGCCACACAAAGCAATTTAAAGAACCTTCCTCCCTCCTGCTATGCTAAACAGAGTCTTAGAGAAGCCTTTGAGCAAAAAATGTTTATAAACGCTGTGACAGACCCGACGCATTACTACAAGAATGAAAATCATCATATGAAGTAGTGAGTGCATTTTAATTAAAGACAAGTCGAGGTTTTGGCAGACGGCCACTTTTCAGCTCCCTCTGAGGTGTATTCACACCAAAAAGTGTTGCATGTAAAGAAACTTTTTTTCAATGATTATACAGTGAGGAGTCAAAGATATTGTTATGCCTGTCTAATATCGTGTAGGGCCCTCGCGAACACACGGAAGTGCTTCAACACGACGTGAAATCGACTCGACTAATGTCTGAAGCAGTGCTGGAGGGAATGGACACCGTGAGTCCTGCAGGAGTGTCCATAAATCCGTAAGAGTACGGGGTGGTGGAGATCTCCTCTGAACCGCAAGTTGCAAGGCATCCCAGATATGCTAAATAATGTTTATGTCTGGGGAGTCTGGTGGCCAGCGGAAGTGTTTAAACTGAGAATAATGTTCCTGGAGCCACACCGCAACAATTCTGGACGTGTGGGTTGTGGCATTGTCCTACTGTAATTGCTCATGTCCGTCGGAATGAACAGTGGACATGAATGGATCCAGGTGATCAGGCAGGATGCTAACTTACGTGTCACCTGTCAGAGTCAGGGTTCCATATCACTCCAATGGCACACGCCCCACACCATTACGGAGCCTCCACGAGTTTTAAGTCCCCCCTGACATGCAGGGTCTATGGATTCATGAGGCTGGCACCATAACGGTACACATCCATCCACTCGATACAATTTGAAACGAGTCTCGTCCGACCAGGCAACATGTTTCCCCTCATCAGCAGACCAACGTCAGTGTTGATAGGGCCAGGCGGGGCGTAAAGCTTTGTCTCGTGCAGTCATCTAGGATAGGCGAGTGAGACTTCGACTCCTCCGAAAGCCCACAGCTATGACGTTTCGTCGAATGGTTCGCACGCTGATTCACACGCTGATATTCAGTGAAGGCCCAGCATTGAAATCTGAAGCAATTTGCGTAAGACTTGCACTTCCGTCACACTGAACGATTCTCTTCAGTTGTAGTTTGTCCAGTTCTAACAGAATCTTTTTTGGAGATTTGGTGTTTTCCCGAATTCCTGATATAACGGTGCACTCGTGAAATGGTCGTACGGGAAAATCCTCGCCTCATCGCTACATCCAAGATGATGTGTCTCATCGCTCGTGCGCCCACTATAACGCCACGTTCACACTCACTTAAATCTTGATAACCTGCTTTTATAGCAGCAGTAACAGATCTGACAACTGCGCCAGACGGTTGTTGTATTATAAGCGCTGCCAACGGCAGCGCCGCATTCTGCCTGTTTAAATGTCTCTGTATTTGAATACTCATGACTATACCAATTTCTTTGGATCTTCAGTGTATCTAAGATAAGAACCTAAATATTTTACACGAATTAGACAAACAGACACAGTCTTTATGACTATTAGCATTTCGAGTGCCAGATTGTGTAACGTTGATCTTCATAGCGCTCAGGGCGAGCAATGCTTTTATCTAGCACTTTTGAGTTCAAATGACAATAAGCAGTGTGGGACTTAACATCTAAGGTCATCAGTCCCCGAGACTTAGAACTATTTAATCCTAACCAACCTAAGGACATCACACACATCCATGCCCGAGGCAGGATTCGAACCTGCGACCGTAGCAGCAGTGCGGTTCCGGACTGAAGAGCCTAGAACCACTCGGACACAGCGGCCGGCTGCACTTTTGGGAAAGAGTAAGAACAGTAATTGAGTTTCTTATAAGTAGAGGGATGGGATATACAACAGTATGCGGTGTGCTATAGTCTAATTATGCCACAAGCGTTTTTCTGAAATAATATCTTACAGGTGCACTGCTACCTCACTACTTAAAATACCAAAACAGTAAAATAAGCGACGTTTCTGCCCCTTTCTAGCGGCATACCAAAGGGTGTAAACTGTTTTTGCCGAAAGCTCAAGATTCAACATTTTTTTGTAAATAGGATGACAGAAGACGAACTGCGTCCATTTTCTAATTTCTTATTGATCAGAGGTATTTTTGGTCTGCCACCGTGTATTCCCAGCGAGAACAATCCGCGTTCTAAAGAAGGCCATTGCAAGAAGGGTAAAACGTGATTATTTTTCTAATTCCTTTATGACGATGAGGTAGTACATTCCAGATGGATAATAATGAGGTTGACATGGTAAGCGGATGTAGCGTATTTATAATTGTCTTACGTTTTACTTTTTAGGAGACGAACGCCCCTTAAAATGAGGGGCCCTACATAACATGGAAAGTGAGCTAATGTATCCACCTCTCAAGAAAAATTCTAAGAAAATGCTGTCTTCTGGTTGCTAGCTGCATATTGCAGTCTTATTGTGAGAACTAATTTATTTTGCCAAGATCGCTATGTTAATACAATTACTGGATTAGTAGTTTCGCGTTATGTATTACTACCTTCAGATCCAAAAACCGGGCAGAAATTGTTACATCATACAACGCTCGCTACACTCTGTTGTATTAGAACTACATAACAAGCATAAAAAAATCGAGGCATTACAATGACATGTCAGATGTTCTGTCAAGAGGAACATCTGTCATGTCATTTTAACACCTCGACTTCTTACGCATACACTCATGTGACAGAGTGATGAAAACATTGTATTATTAGCTAACACTGCCCAGTTTTATGGATCTGAGGATGGCAATACATTTTGCCGAAATTAGTAACCCAGTAATTTTGTTAACATAGCGAATTTGACAAGGAAATCGGTTTTCAAAATAAGGCTGCAGTACAAAGTTATAGATCGCCTCCTGCACTGAATGATTGTGTTACGAAACCATACAATTCATTTGCTTCCTTTTTTGGAGGTCTTTATTCACTATCGATTCGTGTTTGTCATTTTCTTGTGCGATTAAATTAATTCCTTATACTGACTTTCATCTGCACTTCTCGAAAATACTTCATCAACCATATTATCCAATACATAATTTTCTTTGCTTTCGCTCAAACCCTTTTTCATGGCGATACACTACGGTTTAGCTTTGAGATGACAAAGAGGATCACAGATGAAACTAACGCCAACATTAATGGCGCAAAGAAGGCCTGTGTCGTCTTGCAATTTAATAATTTTAGTTTTGCTCCTGCTTCAACCTAGTCATTATTTCGAATAACAATGTGGCAACCCTCGTCGTGGAATGTAATGAAATGCTATGCTCCCGTACTGTTTCTTCTTTGAGTGTATTGAGTACAGTATCTGGATAGCCGAGTGTTTGTACAGTGTACATTTGAGCCTCTGTTGTTGCACTTGTTACTCCTTCCGAGTAACTACGAGAGACCGGCCCTGAGTGGGACGAAAAGCGGATCTCAGTAACAATAACTGCATCACTACTGCCGACATATTCGTCGACTGCGTTGATGTTTAAAAGTCATGGCTTACTTTTAAGATATCAGTATATTTGATCATCTTCAGATCTGCATATTCGTGAAAGCAAACCGTTGTATCCATAGGGAACTACGTATCGCAATACCGTAGAAATTATTCGAATCATAAAAAATAAATGTTCATTTGAGACAGCAAAATTAACGATAAATTTTATATATCAGCTCAGTTTGCTGGCCTGACATTAGGACCCGAATCCTGACGCTTCTTCGAATCGAGCTCCAGCACAGAAGCGCTCTTCATCGGATATTTTGGTCACCATTTCTGCAATTACTTTTAGGATCAAAGTTTTTATTTATCTTCAAAATAACCAGTGAAACCTGAAACCGATAATATGAAACTAATGAGGAGCTTGAAAGTTATCTAAAAAATTTGTTATTCAGTAGTGTGTGACACTTAAAATCGGATTGTGGTTCTGATATAGAACAGCTTTTTCTACCCTACTTTAGAATACCAACATTACATATGGAACTTACTTTCGTTGTGTGTAGCAGTAACAGTTATTCTAATCTGACTATCTGTAAGTGAAACTGAATACAAAGATCAACCAAAAACAGTACGCAAAATATCTTCCTCATTAAACAGTCACAACACACTGCATAATTGTCAAATATTGAAAACTGTGTCTTGTTAGGCAAATGAATCTACTAAATTATATGAAAATGGTACAAATGTATATTGTTCCTAGCCCCACTTTAGAAATTTTGTTTAGGCCCTACAATTCATTCTTCCCTGCAACAAATAACTAACTCAGCTCTGCTCTATAATATTTAAGGCTGCATTGCGCAATAAGTAATTTATAATTGTATTTACCTGAAGCAAATGACTTAGCGACTGATTGCCTTATCGTTTACTCTAGGCTGTTTTGCCAAATGTTAGTTTTGTAATCTTTCCAAAAATGAGCTTACTGTCCACACAATAGCACAAGGCGTGAGCTGTAATAATGTTACGACTTGCATTTAGGCTGTAAGAATAAACTTTAGTAAAATGTTTGCAAATGAATAAAAAAGGTTAAATTCAAATTATATTAAGATCTTTAATAACGTAGAAGTGACTCTTACTAACAAGGTACTATGATCTGACCTTGTTTTGTTCACTGTGAAAACTGATTCAGTGAAACAGTATTTAAGTTGCAAATTTTCTCTTTACTTTTGCTATAACACGTTTTTGACTGAAAGTCGCCGGTGACGAATAATAATTAATATTCTGAACACATGCCAGTGACCGATAGTTCTCCCTTTTACCAAAATGTGCATGTTGTTGAACAAAATGGGATTTTAGCTGTACAACACTTCTAGGTTAGCGCTTGCAGTAGATAAGAACGCTTTTCATGTTAGCTTTTTCCATATGTACCATCACACTATGAAATTATCTCAAGAGTCATCCTTTATCCTCAGTCATACCACGGAACATCTCAAACAAAATTTATTCTCTGTGCAGCTCATTGGCCATCAAAGCTTCCCAATCATCGACGACTCGACACCCAGTCTCGCAACAGATTCTCTCTCTCTCTCTCTCTCTCTCTCTCTCTCTGGCGTCCTCTACTCCTACTACATTATAACCTCTGGTAACCAAAGAGTAACTTATCATCAGTGATGATCGTACTACCTGGATACAGATCTCTGATCTCAGAGCACATAACTTCGAAGTTCCTAAAAAATACTAGGCATCTGCAAAGACTGAAATGTTGTAATCAAGCGAAAGTTCCTCCTACTGGC
Source organism: Schistocerca nitens (assembly GCF_023898315.1). Classification (NCBI taxonomy): domain Eukaryota; kingdom Metazoa; phylum Arthropoda; class Insecta; order Orthoptera; family Acrididae; genus Schistocerca; species Schistocerca nitens. The sequence goes on along the minus strand of NC_064617.1, from coordinate 759,738,039 downwards.
TTTGAACTTTATATCAACATGCAATGAACAGACTGATGTGGGGGCATAATCTAAAAGTATTTTCATTTTGCGTTTTCGTGACATTTCGTGGCGGCCATGTCGTATTTAGGCAAGAAACGAAATACGCGCAGAAAGCAGGAGTTCGACATCCAGACAGTATAGCGATCACTGCCTAGCTTTCATGTGTTCAGGCATCCAAAGGCGCTCGTAATACCAAACATTTCAAACAAGACCGCCATCTCTCATGATACACAAAACATTCAACCATTCACAAATATTGAGTTTCCTGCCACAGGACGCACGACAAACATCCAGACGACAGCCAACTCGTCCTATAACTTTGCAAGCATACATCGAGTTACTGCATCCGCCACTCTAGGTTTGAGGTGGAGCGATTCGCTCAAAGCTGTTAAGAGTGGAAGGGACATAGACGTAGTCTCTCACGGTACCCTAAAAATCATATACCGTGATACTAGGTGACTTTCGATCCTTACAGCCCTGAAAGCTGAAACGCTACAGCGACGTACTGTTGACGAAAATAGCTCCACACAGTTGTATATGAATTGCATTTGTTGAAACGTAGAACGCAGAACTCCTTTGTCGGGTACCGAACAAGCGAGAGAGTGAGCGAACTAGATTCACCACGGAAACACAGGCGATCACATGAACAACCACCTTATAACTGGCGCCAAAGTAAACTTCTGTTTTTGATGCTTTGCCTTTTGAAGTCTGATATATCTCTTAGGAACCCTTGTATAATGGATGATGACTCCGTCATGTACTGGAAATATAGTGTCAAATAGAAGAAAACAAATCATTTCCGACTGGTAGATCGTTATTCCACTAGGAAGTTTAATAGTCTCCCACATATAATCCTGTCTCACACATAATCACTTAGAGCTCCTCTATCCGGTAGCTTTGAAGCGATTGAATTGGTTACAGTGTTTCACTAATAACAACCAATTTACTCTGCTCTGTCATGTCAATGTGACCACCTGACGAAAGCCCGAGTAATCACCTTTTGCAATGCGAACCGCTGCGAAACGGGCAGGAAGGCTATCAGTGAGGTCCTGGAAGATACCGAAGGGATGTGGGGCCATGCCGACTCCAGTGTCGTGGCCAGCACTAGGTTTCTTGCTTGAGGATCCATGGAGCCAACATGTCGATCGATGTGGTCCCATAGATTCTTGATTGGCTTTAAATCCGGGGAGTTTAGTGGCCAGGGGAATACAGAAAACGTATCCTGGTGCTCTTCGAACCTCTCACGTACACAGAGAGCTGTCTGACAAGTTTCACTGTCATCAAGCCGAGGAAAAACGAACTGCGTGAAGGTGTGGTCATGGTCTACAAGGATACATGCATGTTGTTGTGGTCTTCAGTCCACAGACTGGTTTGATGCAGCTCTTCATGCTACTCTATCCTGTGCAGGCTTCTTCATCTCCTAGCACTTACTGCAACCTACATCCTTCTGAATCTGTTTAGTGTATTCATCTCTTGCTCTCCCTCTACGATTTGTACCCTCCACGCTGCCCTCCAATACTAAATTCGTGATCCCTTGATGATTCAGAATATTCCCCACCAACCGATCCATTCTTCTAGTCAAGTTGTGCCACAAATTTCTCTTCTCTCCAATTCTATTCAATACCTCCTCATTAGTTAAGTGATCAGCCCATCTAATCTTCAGCAGCTTTCGAAAGCTTCTATTCTCTTCTTGTCTAAACCATTTATCGTTCACGTTTCACTTCCATACATGACTACACTCCATACAAATACTTTCAGAAACGACTTCCTGACACTTAAATCTATCTACATCTACATCTACATCTATACTCCGCGAGCCACCTTACGGTGTGTGGCGGAGGGTACTTATTGTACCACTATCTGATCCCCCCTTCCCTGTTCCATTCACGAATTGTGCGTGGGAAGAACGACTGCTTGTAAGTCTCCGTATTTGCTCTAATTTCTCGGATCTTTTCGTTGTGATCATTACGCGAGATATATGTGGGCGGTAGTAATATGTTGCCCATCTCTTCCCGGAATGTGCTCTCTCGTAATTTCGATAATAAACCTCTCCGTATTGCGTAACGCCTTTCTTGAAGTGTCCTCCTCTGGAGCTTGTTCAGCATCTCCGTAACGCTCTCGCGCTGACTAAATGTCCCCATGACGAATCGCGCTGCTTTTCGCTGGATCATGTCTATCTCTTCTATTAATCCAACCTGGTAAGGGTCCCATACTGATGAGCAATACTCAAGAATCGGACGAACAAGCGTTTTGTAAGCTACTTCTTTCGTCGATGAGTCACATTTTCTTAGAATTCTTCCTATGAATGTCAACCTGGCGCCTGCTTTTCCCACTATTTGTTTTATGTGATCATTCCACTTCAGATCGCTCCGGATAGTAACTCCTAAGTATTTTACGGGCGTTACCGCTTCCAATGATTTACCACCTATGGCATAATCGTACTGGAATGGATTTCTGCCCCTATGTATGCGCATTATATTACATTTATCTACGTTTAGGGAAAGCTGCCAGCTGTCGCACCATTCATTAATCCTCTGCAGGTCTTCCTGGAGTACGTACGAGTCTTCTGATGTTGCTACTTTCTTGTAGACAACCGTGTCATCTGCAAATAGCCTCACGGAGCTACCGATGTTGTCAACTAAGTCATTTATGTATATTGTAAACAATAAAGGTCCTATCACGCTTCCTTGCGGTACTCCCAAAATTACCTCTACATCTGCAGATTTTGAACCGTTAAGAATGACATGTTGTGTTCTTTCTTCTAGGAAATCCTGAATCCAATCACAAACCTGGTCCGATATTCCGTAAGCTCGTATTTTTTTCACTAAACGTAAGTGCGGAACCGTATCAAATGCCTTCCTGAAGTCCAGGAATACGGCATCAATCTGCTCGCCAGTGTCTACGGCACTGTGAATTTCTTGGACAAATAGGGCGAGCTGAGTTTCACATGATCTCTGTTTGCGGAATCCATGTTGGTTATGATGAAGGAGATTTGTATTATCTAAGAATGTCATAATACGAGAACATAAAACATGTTCCATTATTCTACAACAGATTGACGTAAGCGAAATAGGCCTATAATTATTCGCATCTGATTTATGCCCCTTCTTGAAAATGGGAACGACCTGCGCTTTCTTCCAGTCGCTAGGTACTTTACGTTCTTCCAGAGATCTACGATAAATTGCTGATAGAAAGGGGGCAAGTTCTTTAGCATAATCACTGTAGAATCTTACGGGTATCTCGTCTGGTCCGGATGCTTTTCCGCTACTAAGTGATAGCAGTTGTTTTTCAATTCCGATATCGTTTATTTCAATATTTTCCATTTTGGCGTCCGTGCGACGGCTGAAGTCAGGGACCGTGTTACGATTTTCCGCAGTGAAACAGTTTCGGAACACTGAATTCTATACTCGATGTTAACAAATTTCTCTTCTTCAGAAACGCTTTCTTTGTCATTGCCAGTCTACATTTTATATCCTCTCTACTTCGACCATCATCAGTTATTTTGCTCCCCAATTAGCAAAACTCCTTTACTATTTTAGGTGTCTCGTTACCTAATCTGATTCCCTCAGCATCGCCCGACTTAATTCGACTACATTCCATTAACCTCATTTTGCTTTTGTTGATATTCACCTTATATCCTCCTTCCAAGACACTGTCCATTCCGTTCAGCTGCTCTTCCAGGTCCTTTGCTGTCTCTCACAGAATTACAACGTCATCGGCGAACCTCAAACTTTTTATTTCTTCTCCATGGATTTGAATTCCTACTCCGATTTTTTTTTGTTTCCTTTACTGCTTGCTCAATATACAGATTGAATAGCATCGGGGATAGGCTACAACCCTGTCTCACTCCCTTCCCAACCACTGCTTCCCTTTCATGGCCCTCGACTCTTATAACTGTCATCAGGTTTCTGAACAAATTGTAAATAGCCTTTCGCTCCCTGTATTTTACCCCTGCCACCTAAAGAATTTGAAAGAAAGTATTCCAGTCAACATTGTCAAAAGCTTTCTCTAAGTCTACAAATGCTACAAACGAAGGTTTTCCTTTCCTTAAACTGTTTTCTAAGATAAGTCGTAGGCTCAGCACTGCCTCGCGTGTTCTAACATTTCTACGGAATCTAAACTGATCTTTTCCGAGGTCGGCTTCTACCAGTTTTTCCATTCGTCTATAAAGAATTAGTGTTAGTGTTTTGCAGCCGTGGCTTATTAAACTGATAGTTCGGTAATTTTCACATGTGTCAACACCTGCTTTGGTTCAATGGCCCTGAGCACTATGGGACGTAACAGGTGAGGGCGTCAATACCCCAGAACGTAGAGCTACTTAAACCTAACTAACCTAAGGACATCACACACATCCATGCCCGAGGCAGGATTCGAACCTGCGACCGTAGCGGTAGCGCGGTTCCAGACTGAAGCGCCTAGAACCGCTAGGTCACCCCGGCCAGCAACACCTGCTTTCTTTGGGATTGGAATTGTTATATTCTTCTTGAAGTCTGAGGCTATTTCGCCTGCCTCATACATTTTCGTCACTAGATGGTAGAGTTTTGTTAGGCCTGAATCTCCCCAAGGCTACAGTAGTTGTAATGCAATGTTGTCTACTCCCGGAGCCTTGTTTCAACTTAGGTCTTTCAGTGCTCTGTCAAGCCCTTCACGTAGTATCATATCTCCTATTTCATCTTCATCTACATTCTCTTCCATTTTTATAATATTGTCCTCAAGAACATCGCCCTTGTATAGACCCTCAATATATTCATTCCAACTTTCTTCTTTCCCTTCTTGGCTTGGATCTGGGTTGCCATCTGAGCTGTTGATATTCGTGCAAGTGGTTCTCTTTTCTTCATATGTCTCTTTAATTTTCCTGTAGGCAGTATCTACCTTACCCCAAGTGACATGAGCCTCTACATCCTTACATTTGTACTCTAGCCATCCCTGCTTAGCCATTTTGCACTTCTTGTCGATCTCATTTGATAGACGTTTGTATTCCTTTTTGCCTGCTTCATTTACTGCATTTTTGTATTTTGTCCTTTCATTATTTAAATTCAATATCTCTTCTGTTACCCAATGATTTCTATAGCCCTCGACGTTTTACCTACTTGTTCCTATGCTGCCTTCACTAATTCTTCTTCTACTGTATTTCTTTCCCCATTCTTGTCAGTTGTTCCCTAAACTCTCTACCTGAAATTCTCTGCAACCTCTGGTTCTTTCAGTTTATCCAGGTCCCATCTCCTCAAATTCCCACCTTTTTGCAGTTTCTTCACTTTTAACCTACAGTTCATAACCAATAGATTGTGGCCAGAGTCCATGCATACATATGTTTATCCACTGTGTCTTCCAGAATTACGACATCATCCAGAAAATGCCACGAAACAATTCCCCAGACCATAACGCTCCCTCCTCCAGCCTGGATTTTTCCAACAATTGTAGCAGCGTGTTTCCTTCCTGTCCAATGGAGCATAAAACGTGATTCATCTGAAAAGGCCGCCTGTCATCACCAAGTGGGCGTCTAGTTTCGGTTCTGGAGTGCAAATTCCGTCTTTCGATGCCGATGAACAACAAGCCAACATGGCTGCATGGACTAGCTGCCTGCCTGCTGCGGAGGCCCATTGGCAGCAACGTTCGCTGGAAAGTCGTCGCTGTCATTGAGGAGACACCATTGGTAACCCCTCGCTAGGGCGGTCAGTTGCTCAACAGTTGCACGCATTTTCGTCGGTCCACATCTCCGCAACCGTCATTGAACCCAGTCATCCATGGTCCATGATGGACCACAGTTGCCTCGGCACTGACTTCGGATAGCTCCATTTTTTCATGAGTGGTATATTTTAACCACAGCGGTAACCGAACTATTTATGAACTTAGCCGTTTCGGAAATGCTTCCACCATCGTCCCGAAAGCCAACTACCATGCCCCTCTGGACGTCATATAAACCGCTCCTTTTACGCACTACGACAACTAATGCACTGTTTTCCGTATCCCCTGCCACGCCCTTGCTGCCACGTGCTGTCTGTGATTGGTTATTGCACATTGACGTTGAACATAGTGGACGCTGTGTAACGCCGGAAATGCATATCCTTTTATTTCCATCGATTGTACTGTAGATTTTTCCTTATTTTGTTACCTGAAGATATGACATTTCTGTGACTTTATATATTGTAATTGTTTTACTATTTGTATATACATATTTATGCATTTATTTCGATGTATAATTGGTTTGTTTTGTAAATACTATTTGTATTTTTACGCTGGGTCTGGCCTAGGGAAAACTATGCTATCGAACGAATACATCGATAGGTCGTGTGGAGAACCAAAGTGTTTAGTATCTTTGGTAGTGTTAACTCGGCCGCGTGAAGCGCGGGCAGAGCAGAGAGAGTCTGGCTGGGGTAGTGCAGTGGGGCAGGTGCGTTGTGTGACGCTCCCGCGAGTTGCCGCGCTTTCGGGGTTTGGCAGCATGTAATTGCGCTCGACTTGCTATGATAGTTTCTGACACGGTGTCACGGTCGGGAAGCATTAGCTGGCGCACATCAAGAGCCCGTTTCTCCTGGTGACAGTGTCGAGAAGACGGCGCGCCAACATCCAGCTTCTTCAACAGCGACGGCCGACAATGAGTGACTGTCGCCACCTCCTCGACCGACGACTTCAAAACTTCAGTCAACCACCAAGGAAGACTGGAAGCACGTAAAGTTTTAGAACTGTATGGCAGACCTCAGCTTTTCAAACTATTCCATTAGCAAATTACAGCATCTTAGCATGAACCTTTGTTGCTCACTGTCCCAATTGCATTACCAATCAGGGTCCCTTCCTTTTCCGGAATGAACCCGAGTGTCGTTGAAATTCAAACGCCAGCATTAAAGTAATATCATTCCATTTCACTGCTTTAATTTAAAAGTTAAGTTGAAGTATTCATAGCTGGCTACAATATTTAGATTACACAAGCACAAATTAAGAGAGCGAGTTTTGTTACCATATTTTAGCTTACCTGTGACTGCAGCTCAGCTTGGTACGTACTAAATTTTACTATTGTTAGTTGTTCAGAATCATTTAATTCAAGTTCAAAGTTAAATCTCTTATTTCTAAATTGCGTAGATTCAAGTAGCTTTTGAAATGATTATTGAGGTAGCCCAAGACTAACCTTATTTTACTGAATTTCGCAGTGCTTCAGAAACGTAGTTCACTACTAATTTTAGTCACTAAATTAACAATCAATTTTCCGGTTTTATTAATTCGTCTGCTACATTATGTCAGAGTGTAGCGAAATTTATTACTTCTGAAAAACATTCAGGTTTCACACAACACGTGTCAACCTTCAGTTTCCACGCTTTTAGTGCTAATTATATGTGCATTAATCTTTCATTTTCAGTTACTATAGTAGTTGTGCATAGGACTGGCGACCGTAATTTTACCCAAATCTCAAATATCTAATTAACACCGATTAATTGTTAACGTAACGACCGCACATTTACTTTCTTTATTAATTTTACCCTTTCCTCAAAATTAATTTCCATCAATTTCATTTGCATTTTTCCTTTCATTTAGATGTAACCCTTTCCTCGCTCTTTATCGACAAATTAACTTCGGAGACGATTGCTTTTCCCAAATTTCCATTAGGTGCACGCGGTTTAATATTTCACTGTCATTAAGGTCGATAAGTGAGGGGGAGGTTACAGCTGACATTAATGTGACTAGACTATGTAGTTTACTTTAAGAGTTACTTCGGTATTACGCATGAAACTTTTAGACAAGTTCTGCTGCTGCAGCCCGTGAAATTCCTTTCCCTTTTTCGTTAGTCTTTGTTGCTATCGTACGATACTACTGCATATTTCAGTGATCTGTTTAGAATTTAAGATAAATCACAAAACAGGCTTCTGACCTTCAAATGTCCGCCCCGGTAGCTGAGTGGTCAGCGTGTTGTCCTAAACATCATCATTTCATCCCCATCGACGCGCAGGTCGCCGAAGTGGCGTCAAATCGAAAGACCTGCACCAGGCGAACGGTCTACCCGACGGGAGGCCCTAGCCACACCACATTTCCATTACCTTCAAATTAATGCAAAACACATTCCCAATCAAGTAGAATTTTGTAATCTACGGTGCTTTGGATAGATTACGCTTTTAACGTTGGAATCACATTCATTCTTTAACACTTTTGGAATCGGAAATGACCAGGAACACTGACAAATGAATGTGTTCCTGAGAGCAACTCAAGGGGTCGACGAAAGTGAGTGCTGATCCACAGGAGTGTACCTTAATTGCTGTGTATTATGTGTACGGTTAAATTCAAAGAAGAAAAAGAAAGGAAAGATGATGAGGGTTTAACCTTCCGTCGACGACGTTGTCATTAGAGACGGCCCAAAAGCTCGGACTGGATAAGTAAGAGAAGTGAAATCGGTCATGGCCTATCAAAGGAAACATCCAGGCATTTCTCTTATACGATTTAGGGAAATGAGGAAAGACCTAAATCTGAGTGGCCAGACGCGGATTTGATCCGTCGCCCTCCCGAATGCGAATCAATTGTGCTATCCACTGCACCACCTCGCTGTGTGATATTCAAAGATAAGAACATTAATACAATATGACAACTTAAATTATACTGTAGAAAGCTCTGTACTGCGCAGCACTACATATGGGGAAAAAAACTTGTTACCAACACGTAGTCCATTTGAAAATGCAACACATAGTGTGATTAGACAAATTATTACTAATTACTAAATTGACGGTTATCATTTGCCTTCGCCTACCTCTCCAGTGATCCCTCAAGTTCATAATCAGAAATATTTCGCTTCAAGTTGACCCTAGTAAAATCAAAGCGTTTTACATAACGAAGGATTGGGGCACTTTATACCCACCACACACAAAAAAAAATCCAACCGTTGTTAACTTGTACTAACAACATGCGTTTTAAATAGATACTGATGTATAAGTGTGGTCCAGACATGAAAATATCTTTTAGCACAATATCAACAGGAGGAAAGCATTTCCCGTATTGTGTACACTGAGAGAAGGTGTACATTACGAGCACAATAAATTAAAAAAAAATGCTAATTTTGTTATCAACGAGTTTTATTCACGTCGTACTTTTTAAAGATATATAGCTGTATAAGAATGGTCCTGAACCTGAAAATATGAGTAGGAATATGACATTCGTTGCGACAAGTTACATTCACTACTAAGACTTGAATACATGGGTTACGCTTTCCTGAAAAATTCGGAACTATTACGGAATCAGCTATAAGAAATCATTTGGATCATTGAATTCTTTTTTGAAAGTTTTAAATTATGTGGTACAAGACAAGATTATAATGTTTTCTAAAGGCAGGCGAGTACCGGCACCTTGGTATTGCGAGAGTTAATGGAGTGATAAGTAGATAAAAGTGCACTTCTTGTTGCAAAGCGTTTACAAACAACATTTAATATACACAGAGATGTATTCCTGTATGTTATGAATAAAAAAATAGCATTCAGCGTAAAATGTGACTGCTACAGACCGGTTTATCGGTGCAGTTAGTGCATGACAAGTGCAATACCAAGCGTGAATCGTTTCCACAAACATCAGAAGAATTATTATTGTCCTGTTAGGCTTTTTACTGATTCTTGACGACGTCTGGTGAACAATGTAGCGTGTTGTGACGATAATGGCCGACACTGAACCTTAAAGGTTATTCGGATGTAGGAATGGATTCTGATCTTCGAAACAGAAGACAGATATTAAAATATGTCTATGAATCGCGTTCAATCCTCAAGTAAGGTGAAAATTTCTTTTGTATAGTACCTGTAAATGATGACTGTAAAAGGAAACGAGCAGAGTAGATTTTAGTTGCTGAGCAAGACTTTTGCTATGAATGACATGTTACGGAGATCTCAAAGTAGCTACTTCAGTACGTAACACTCAAGTGTACATCATATACAGATTAGCTTTGTCTTTGGTTTCATTCTGTCATAGTAGCATATTGCCTCCAGTCAGTTAATCTAGAAATACACTACTGGCCATTAAAATAGCTACATCAAGAAGAAATGCAGATGAGAAATGGATATTCATTGGACAAATATATTATACTGGAACTGACATGTGATTACATTTTCACGCATTTTTGGTGCATACATCCTGAGAAATCAGTACCCAGAACAACCACCTCTGGCCGTAATAACGGCATTAATACGCCTGGGTATTGAGTCAAGCAGAGCTTGGATGGCGTGTACAGGTACAGCTGCACATGCAGTTTCAACACGATACCACAGTTCATCAATTGTAGTGACTGGAGTATTGTGACGAGCCAGTTGCTCGGCCACCATTGACCACACGTTTTTAAATGGTGTGAGATCTGGAGAATGTGCTGGCCAGGGCAGCAGTCGAACATTTTCTGTATCCAGAAAGGCCCGTACAGGACCTGCAACATGCGGTCGTACATTATCCTGCTGAACATAGGGTTTCGTAGGGATCGAATGAAAGACTGCTGACTTCCTGGTTCGGCTACGAGTGGACGTGTTTGTTGCCTGGTGACTCTGTTGTTCGGTCTTGTTGTATTCGGTCTGTCCTTCGTTGGTCGTGTACGTACTCTTCCGTTGTGTTGTTATTCGCGGACCTCTCCGCCGATCCCGCCGCGCTTTCCGCCATTGCTACCCCGCGACCGTCCTGGTCGCAGTTACAACAGAAATATAATTTTTCTGCGTATACCGCTACGACGGTTCTAGAAACTGAGATCTGAAGTACGCAGCAGGGCATCAAAGTCAGTGTCACACGCAGTTAAAATCTCCTGTTGAGTTGACGGTAAACCTGAGAGCAAAGTATTGCAGTGAAAGTCGTTTACTAGGATTCATGATGCAACATACAAACTACAGGAACATGATGTTGTAGGCTGCTGTAACAGCTAGACATATCACCTGGGAAATGCAGTTGGACAAGTTCAGTACAGCTACACGCCGTCAATGTTCTTCCGACCAACCATGCATCATGTGTTGCTTATGCAGAAGGTATCGAACGGTCGTGGGTCAGTCGATATCATATTATGGCTGGAATGAAGACCACCACGAATCATTACTAAGCGACTTGGTTATTGGCAGTATTCAAACATGTTTTAAAGACCGCAAGGCACTTATTACGTGCCACTAGAATTACCCTTGTGGACTATAAATCACTGGTTTTCGAATAAAAATTACTTACCTAAACTCACTATCATTAAAGCGTGCACCCATAGTATGTACACGGAGCGGAGAAATATGGAAACACCAAAAACACAACACATTACCATTCCTAATACGGCGTAGGAAAACCGTTGACATGCAAGGCAACGCCCAGTCGTCTTGAAATGGATGTATACAGGTACTGTAAGGTTTTTGAGGGCATCATGCCATTGTTCCTGCAAAATAGTCGGAAGTTCAGATAATGACTGTGGAGGTGAGTAGCGATCATCCGACCTTCTCTGCAAAGCAGACCACAAAGACTCAACAGTACTGAGACCTTGTGACTGCGGTGGTGGCCAGGAGAGAAGCGGCAGTTTATCCTCGTGCTCACAAAACCAGTCGTCGACGATGCGAACTGTGTGGACACCGTCCCTGTCGTCTTCGAACACGGGACCGTCATTGGGGTACAAACATTGTACCATGGGATGAACTTCATCAGCTAAAATGATCACATAATCCTCGGTAATACGAGGACGAGTCAAATGAAAACATTAATAAATATTATTTATAAATAATATAATAAATATTATTTATTGTGCAGAAGTGGTACAAAGCTGTATCAATTTTCAACATAATCTCCCCCATGCTCATTGCAAGTCCTCCTGCGCTTACAAAGTGCATAAATTCCTTTAGAAATAAATTATTTTGGTAGTCCGCGCAACCACTCATGCAACGCGTGGTGTACCTCTTCATCAGAACGGAACTTCTTTCCTCCCATTGGGTCTTTGAGTGGTCCAGACATATGGTAATCGCTTGGGGCAAGATCTGGTGAGTATGGTGGATGAGGAAGACACTCAAAATGCAGGTCTGTGATTGCTGCAGCTGTTTACGGGCAGTGTGAGGCCTTGCATTGCCATGTTGCAAAAAGGACACCTGCTGACAGCAATTCAGATCACTTTGATTTGATTGCTGGCCGCAGATGATTTGTTAGGAGATCTGTGTATGATGCATTGGTGACAGTGGTCCCTATAGGCATGTAATGCTCCAAAATGACGCCTTTTTCGTCCCAAAAGAGAGTCAGCATAACCTTCCCTGCTGATGGTTGTGTTCGAAACTTCTTTGATTTTGGTGATGAGGAATGGCGCCATTCCTTGCTCGCTCTCTTCGTTTCCGGTTGGTGGAAGTGAACCCAGGTTTCGTCCCCAGTAACGATTCTTGCAAGGAAGCCGTCACCTTCTCGTTCAAAGCGCCGAAGACGTTCTTCACAAACATCAACACGTCGTTCTCTCATTTCAGGAGTCAGCTGCCCTGGCACTCATCTTGCAGACACTTTGTGAAACTGGAGCACATCATGCACAATGTGGTGTGCTGACCCATGCCTAATCTGTAAACATGCTGGAATATCATTCAGTGTCACTCGGCGGTTTTCCTTCACTATGGCTTCAACTGCTACAATGTTCTGTGGAGTCACAACTCGTTGTGCCTGACCTGGACGTGGAGCATCTTCCACTGAAGTCACACCATTTGCGAACTTCCTACTCCATTCGTAGACTTGCTGCTGTGACAAACATGCATCACCGTACTGAACTTTCATTCGTCGATGAATTTCAATAGGTTTCACACCTTCACCACGCAAAAACCGAATAACAAAAAAATGGCTCTGAGCACTATGCGACTTAACTGCTGAGGTCATCAGTCGCCTAGAACTTAGAACTAATTAAACCTAACTAACCTAAGGACATCACACACATCCATGCCCGATGCAGGATTCGAACCTGCGACCGTAGCGGTCACGTTGTTCCAGACTGAAGCATCTAGAACCGCACGGCCACACCGTCCGGCGAAAACTGAATAACAGAACGTTGTTCTTCCCTTGTGCAAGTCGCAAGTGTCGCAGCCATCTTTATACTGATACTGCGACGGTATGTGTGCATCTGCACTATGCTGCCACCTACAGGCCATTCTGCACGCTGTTTGTAGCACGCTTACCAACTTACAGGATAACGACGCGAAATTTAGATTTGTTATTACAAATTTAAGGTTTTCATTTGACTCATCCTCGTAATACGACCATGCACGATACCCGTGGGGTCTGTGGAATACTACGATATAGTAGGCCAAATAATTACCGAATCTACTCCGTCTTTCACTTTTCGGAAGTTGAAAAAAGTGTGCTACAAGACGCATACGATCAAATAACATTCTTCCAGTGTTTCATAATGTCCATCTTTTGCGGATTGCGCCATGTTTTCTGTTACGGGCTTTTGCATCACTCGTGTGTGGTTTTAGGATTCCACCCCGCCCCCAGTTCTCAGCATATGGAGCTCCCACCGTCATGTTTTGGTATTGGATTCAAGAGTGCGATCGCCTGTCATGAGCACTCGACGCATACTTCCTTCTCCGCCGTGATTTAGCGAATGATATTGTTCTGGTTTCCCTGTATGCGGTATACACACTGAAGAGGTAAAGAAACTGGCACACCTGCCTATCGTGTTGGGCCCCCGCGAGCACGCAGAAGTGTCGCAACATGACGTCGCATGGACTCGACTAATGTCTGAAGTAGTGCTGGAGGGAACTGACACCACGAATCCTGCAGGGCTGTCCATAAATCCGTAAGAGTACGAGGGCTTGGAGATCTCTTCTGAGCAGCACGTTGCAAGGCATCAAAGATTTGCTTAATAATGCTCATATCTGGAGAGTCTAGTGGCCAGCGGAGGTGTTTAAAATTATAAGAGGGTTCCTGGAGCCACTCTGTAGCAGTTCTAGACGTGTAGGGCGTCGCATTGCCCTGCTGGTATTGTCCAAGTCCGTCGGGATGTACAACGGACAAAAATGGATGCAGGTTATCAGACGGATGTCCTCCCCCGGTAGCTGAATGGTCAGCGCCACCGAATGACAACCCTGAGGGTCCGGGTTCCATTCCCGGTTGGGTCGGAGATTTTCTCCGCTCAAGGATTGGGTGTTGTGTTGTCCTAATCATCATGATTTCATCCCCATCGACGCCCAAGTCACAGAAGTGGCGTCAAATCGAAAGACTTCCACCCAGAGAACGGTCTACCCGACGGGAGGCCCTAGTCACACGGCATTTGCATTTTTTATCAGACGGATGCTTACTTACGTCTCACCTGTCAGAGTCATATGTAGACGTATCGGGGTCCCGTATCACTCCAACTGCACACGCCCCTCACCGTTACAGAGCCTCCATCAGCTTGAATAGTCCTCTGCTGACATGCAGGATACAAGGATTCATGAGATTGTCCCCATCATACCCGCTCGATACAATTTGGGACGAAACTCGTCCGACCAGGCAACATGATTCTAGTCACCAACAGTCCTATGTCGGTGTAAAGGGCCCAGGCGAGGCGTAAAGCTTTGTGACGTGCTGTCATCAACGGCACATGAGTGGACCTTCGGCTCCGAAATCCCATATCGATGATGTTCCTTTGAATGGTTCGCACACTAACACTTGTTGATCGCCCAACATTGAAATCCGCGGCAATGTGCGGAAAGGTTGCACTTCTGTTACGTTGAACGATTCTCTTCAGTCATCGTTGATCCCATTCTTTCCTGTTGATATATATCTGCATTTCAATACGTTTTCCTGTACCAGTTTCTTTGGCGCTTCAGTGTATCTTCCATACGGCGCCTTTTGAAACACCAAACAGTGCAGCTGACTTCGTTATTGAAGCACCCATCACACGAACTCCCAGAATTTTGCTACAATCGAATACACTTAGCTGCGACGTCATGCCTTCAGAACTCTGTTCTAACTACAACTGATACTCAGAACGTGTAGAGCACACTACACAAGTGCCATTCGTTGTCCATTAAAATTACATCTTTTATTGTGACAGTGGCAATTTCGGCATTGTTTTGCGGTCACGGCTCATGTGAGCCTTCCAATAACATTCTCGCAACAATCTTCAAAATATCTATGTCGCTTCCCCGCACGTCTCTTATCAAGCTGTGAAAATGGACTGTTCAAACATCCAGCACAGAATAAACAAACAGTGAAGATCAATTGCCCGACATTCAATCCCTGTTCTCCCCAGGGCGTCCTGTTCCCTTACTGCCCGTCGATAATTACGCCGTAGTTTACTGTTTGTCGGGAGCAAACGAGATACATCAAATGCATTTAGTTTGACGCGGATGAGTGATTTTTGAAGTCTCCAAAGAACACGCTGCAGCGTGGGAGCCTATATTACATCAATGAACTCAAGTGCGTCAGTCTGAAAGAAAGGAGGAGAAACAGTTATGAAATTTTAAGGTCGAAGGCATGTTCTCCCCATGAATTGGAACCTACTGTACCGATATGAGGTGCAACTCAGCTCAACATCGATTCTTAGAGTTACGAATAAAGTTTGTAACCTCCCAACAGAAAAATTAATAATATGTATAGCATTCACATTTAGTGTAACCTCCCAACAAAATAAAAAATATAATTATATATCATTCACATTCTGCGTAACCTACAAACAGATAAAAAATAAGTATAACATTCACATTCAGTGTAACCTAGTAACAGATAAATCCCGATACCTACCAATAATTAAGTAACTAATTTCTCAATAAAATTGCGACTCACCTTTCAATAATTGACTGTGAATTTAAACTGGTAAATTTTGGACGTCAGCAGAGCTGCGTCATGGCCCTGAAAATTCATTATGAATAAATTGAAAAATCTTACCTCAATTAGGTCGCCGGATAACGCGTATATATCTGCTCCTATAAGAAATTTTTCTGGCGCAGCTCAATGCAATGCTGGCCGATAGATTTGTCATGTATAAAAAGAAACAACTGATTTTTCTTTTCTAAAAGCGGGATGACCAAGGATTGGATAAATTAGTAAATTCTTTATATGCGCGAGGCTGCTTTTAGCTTATACTACAACGCTCAGACTCCGCCATCGCTCTACCACGACCGGCCCAGCCAACACGATACACCAGACACACGACTGCTCGCTAGCAACTACTTACTCCAACAAACACACAGTTACTACTGCAGTCAACACTGCTCTTTGGTCTGAGATTCTCCCACAGCCCACACATCGCAGGCAGCGCGTGAGCAATCGATCGAAATTACATCTGCTCGATTGCGCTAGCAACAAATTCCTTAATCATGGACCTCTTACAAGTTCACTTGCCGTTGCCGCAGAATAACGTGTGTAATGGGATGGATTAGGCTCATCTTGGATCAGTCTGTGGGTGACAAATGTCGCTTCTATCGACAAATTTGATGGTAGTTATTTTAAAGTTTACTACTGTCACCCCCTCGAATGCTGTCACTGGTGGGCCGAAGGTGGCCGAGCGGTTCTAGGCGCTTCAGTCTGGAACCGCGAGACCGCTACGGTCGCAGGTTCGAATCCTGCCTCGGACATGGATGTGTGTGATGTCCTTAGGTTAGTTAGGTTTAAGTAGTTCTAAGTTCTAGGTGACTGATGACCTGTGATGTTAAGTCCCATAGTGCTCAGAGCCATTTGAACCATTTTTTGCTGTCACTTACTCTTTACTTAATTAAAAGTGGGTATCAAATTACAAGCTTTTTAACTGCTAATACGTGCTTGAACGAGTCAACATATCCTACGCTGAAATCCATTAATAATTAGAAGGTATAAAACATCCATCAGCGGGATAGGATGTAAGGTTACGGTAGAAAAATGTGGTATAAGTGACTTTAATGTAAAATTAACGGTTTCGGTTTATTTCCTGCTAGCTTACCGTCCGCTGCTTCGCTCACGTAGACCGTGTAGTCTGCACAGACCGTTTTTTCTTTTTTCCTTTTATCGAACTTGTGTGAATTCACGCCCACTGCTTGTCTGCCAGTCTTTGCTTAATTACACTGTTTTAACGGGTTTTAATTAATTTCATATTGTGAGTCAAAAAAGGAGAGAAAAATCCGATAAGTGGTTCTATAGTTATTAGGACCAGTATTACACCAGGTGAATTCTCTCATCTCAAATGGGTATTGCATTTAAACGTAATAGCTATTTTGTCATGATTAGTCTGCGTAGTAGTTACAAGAAAAATATTTTTATGAGCATAGTATTAAAGACGCGTTTCTTTTCCCATACAATTCTGCCAAATCAGATTTGTCGTGATAACTTAAATAGCTTTCTTTGATTTTTTTCACAACCTGAGATCCTTAAGTCTATATTTCACACCCTTGAAGGGTTGAATTTCCGAAAACAATGAAACACATATTATTTTATTTCTAACTGAGAAGCCAAATATAAAGTTTCACAGATTTGGCTTTAGAAATGCTCTAATAATTAAGTAGTTTCATAAAACTTTTCATCCCATATTTCAACACCCTAGCAGCTCAATTTGTAAAAACACATATTTTTACTTCCAACCAGGAAGTCAAATAGCAGTCTTTATAGCTGTAGCTTTAAAAATGATTCAGTAGTTCTTTAGTAATGACTCATATTAAACACACTTTCCCCATAGGTGATGAACTACCAGAAACGCTGAAACACGTATTTTTTTAATTTCTGATTGAGAAACCAAACACCAATTTTCATAGTTCTAGCTTGAAAATGTCTTAATAGCGATAAATTACCAAAAACTTCACATCGTCTAGAACACCTCCTTAGAAATGGAATTTCGAAAAATTCCTTCTTAAATGATATTTACGCTATATGATCAACATTCCCTTCAAATTTCAAATTTCTGTCCTTAGAAGTTTGGGCTGGCCTACGACGAGTCATTTAATCGGGAATCAATTTTATATATATATATATAAATTGCTATAAATTGATGAGTGTCACGAAGTTATACTTTATGCTGTTTGTTATTTTTGATATTCAACAGGGTTTACACATTCGAACATTTTTTTTTCAGTAGTCATTATACATCTAATATTGTTGGTACATGAAAGAAAATATTTTATTGATTACTTCTAGGGTCATTTCTTAACTATTTGGATACATTGAACTTGATGATGTGAAAATATAATTGCATATTATTAAATCAAAAATGTGACATCCATATTCATGGATTATTAACAATACATTAAAAATATCTGTGTACCTTTTTGGCAAAAAGAAATGTACTTCCGAAATATCTATGGGATAGCTATCGAATTCGTGAGATACCATAAATTTTTATTATTAGCTGTAAATTTTATAAAAAATGGCGGTGTTTTATAATGTTGCCCCTTCTTGGAAACATTTCTGTGGATACCGATGATGCAGAGTGTTTTATCCTGTAGCAACGCGTGGGTTTTAAGGCAGAAAGCAGAGAATTAGAGACACAACAGAAGTTGGATAAAAAGGCGTTTCGTTAACGAGTTGCCGAGCACAAATGCAGTAGATCCGAAAAGAGTGTCCTAGCCCATAGCTCAGCCGATAATATAGGACCACTGACAAAGATAGAGGCTGCGTACATACTGGCATAGATCACAATATCGAAGGGGTCTGACATTAGTCTACGGCACCCCTCTGAACTACTTCGATAGTGTCACATCCTGTGCTGACCAAGGAGAGAGTGCACATAGGGCAGCCACGTTGCTGTGTAGTTGCCGTTCGTGGTGGTACTAAGAATTCTGGTGCCAATCTATGAATTATGAATAGACACGCCAGGCGTGGAGTCCATGACGAACCTCATCACCGCCTTTACGTACTATCTTCACCGGTCCGCTGGTAACGATAGTGGCCTGGGGGATGGAGGTGGGAGGGCTTGGGATGATGGTCTCACTGAGGGGGTACGGGATGGACTGAGGTGGGTGGTAAGTTCCTACTGTGAGGTAACGGGCGAGTTGTGGTGCCCTGGAATATTATATGTTCGGAATTGGGGCGGCCCCACAGGACGCTCGTCAGAGCCGGGGCCCGCCAGCAAACACTTGGTGGCAAACGTTAGCCGGAGGAGAGGGGTAGCCCCAGCGTATGGTCCAGCCGCGTGGCTGGGAATTCCGCTGTGACGAGGACGGCGCATTGTGTCGATGAAGGAGATGTCTATGCCGGGAGTGCCAAAGATGGCGGACTTTGTGAAACCTTAATGGCAGACATTTTACAGTTCGTATGGACATTAATAGTAGCCAGATGAATCATGATATCTCAAAAAGAAACATGCACACTACTATTATTGTCACGACGATTCTAATGGTGTAATCAGAATTTCAATATCTTTATTAGTTTAAAGTTTAGTATCTGACGGTATATTATACAGGTGACACCCAGCAACGAATTTTCAAAATATAAACGCTTTATCCGATTTTGTCGATCGCCGTGTCTTTACAAAGCTATTAGTGTAAACCAAAATTGGTATGAATTATAGGCATCTAACTTGAATAGTGCATGAGTTATTGGAGGTCACTCCCGGCGGGGTCAGGGATTTTCTCTGCCTCGTGATGACTGGGTGTTGTGTGCTGTCCTTAGGTTAATTAGGTTTAAGTAGTTCTAAGTTCTAGGGGACTGATGACCACAGATGTTAAGACCCATAGTGCTCAGAGCCATTTGAACGATTTTTTGTATTGGGGGTCAAAGTGGCCGATTACTATCGATCACGTAAGGCTGTAAGTACTCCACAGTTACACGAAGAAACGGTAGCAGCATGCTTATAAATATATTTATTCATCTATGCCGTTGTTTATATCCGATGTATACTATTCATGAAGAAATTGGTTAAATATTTACTGTGTTTTAGAAAGCACAGATACATAGGCTACTGGCCTACCTTTTTTCTTTTTTCTTTTGATATATGTTTATTTAATTATTTATGCATTTAATAATGTGTGATAGAGCGTGTTTATGGTCCAGCCGTAGCCATATTTATTTAATTTCAAGTATTTAAATGTAAATCCAGTATTCAGAATATGTTTCATTATGTTTGTGTGACTGTGCGTTGGCTTGAAGACATGGCGCGAGCGCTCTAGCCACTCACAGCGCTCGTGAATGGGGAGACTGGATGGAAACGAGATTCCGGATAGGACACGGGGGTAGTCCGGAGAGTACGGCACAGGCCACGGGGAGTGCTGGACAGGACGGGACTTGACACGGAAAGCGCTGGACAGTGCGGCGGACGCACAGTCGCGGGAAAGACTTGGAATGGAGCAGTTTCCGCATGATCGTCAGAGATAGGAACACTTCGGAGTGCCGACTTGTACTCTTGTGCGATTTCCGTGGCTTCTGCAGTGAAAACAAAGTGTGCGTTTAGAATTGAGTGCCTCGCGAACTATCTTGTTGTTCGTAACTAATTACGTGCTGTAGGAATCTATTGTTTCCCTGTTATTCAACTTATATTTTATTTAATTGCTGGATCATCAACACCAATGAGTGTTTTGCAGAAATATACAACATTCTCAAAAATACTTCTACTATCGTACTCATCATTTAAAGTCGTTAAGATAGTACCTGCAGATTTTATTTAATTTCAATCTTTCATTTATAAATTTATATGTTACATTCATAATTCGCAATTGCCGACTGATAGAAACCTTCGACCATTCGACACATATGTGTATTCTTATCGTATACTGTAGACCCAGCATTATTTTGCCAATAATGGGGCAACTACGTATCCAGCAACTACGTATCCCAGGCCCCTAGACAACGAAACCAGCCAAAACTTTTAATATTGCAACTCTTAGTCGGAGGGTGAGTAGTTTTTTGAAAGCCCGCAGTTGGGGGTTTCTCGTCCTCGATTTGGGTCCTGCAAAGTGGTAATTCCCTTCCTCTCTGTTATTCAGAGTACTGTGCGAAGTGTAAAAACCTTTGCAAAACCAGTAGAGATTAGTGTAGAGAGAACGTCTAACAAAATACGGTGTGAGATCGGTTTTTTTGGCAAGTAGGTTTCTGGAAACAGTGAAATTTCGCAGTAATTTTCAAAATTAACACATGCTGTCGATAGAGGTCCTAATCTATCGCGTTAAAGGCAATTTGCGTGGGGGCTCAGAGTCTAAATAAGTTGAGTGCAGGGAACAGTAGCGGCTAGCGCGTTTAACGGACAGCGATATCGGGGACGGTTGGAACAAACGGTAACCGGCAGCAGCTACAACGACATCAGGCGACTTCTCGAGTGGCAGACGCAGACCAACAGCAGTACGATGACAGCTTCTTCGAGTGCTCCAGGGCAGTCTTCAGTGTCGACTTCCACTACAACCAACGGAATCACCATGGCCGAGGAAACCATCTCAGATCAGATAAGTACCTGCGCAAATAGAGAGATTGTGTTTGTTTCTGAAGTTCAAACTCCACTTTAGACCATGAGGATATAAAACAGTCACTTAGTATGTGTAATTCTGAAAACGGAAGTGAGCCGGTTAGTCCAAAATCAGAACACGAAAATGTAACTAGTAGGAATTCAGGTAAGTGGAATGAATGTAGGGGAGATATGACGCATCAGCTAATGCAAGTGATCCAGGAATTGGGAAATGGTATGAATAAAATGGCAAATAATATCAGTACAATTCAAACAGTTACGGACGCAATTCGGACTGACAGGGGTACAACGCGAACTGAATTAGGATCCGCTGTGAAAGAGGAAGTCGAAAAAATTATGGGTATCCTTGAAAAAGCAAATGATGATAAATTAAAATATCTTCGAGTGGATATGAGGAAAATTACAGACGAAGTTGTAATAGTAAAATCTAAAATCTAATCAGTGGAAAAAGATATTGGGAAAAAAATGGATAAGACACAGACGGGTTTTGGGGGGCAAGGTAAGCTACTGTATAAAAGTGCAAGATGCTCATAAAAGCGATATAAATTTATCAATTAGTGACATTGCCAATCGCGTAGGTGAAGGGGAGAAAGAAGTGAGCAAAATTAAAGATAAAATAAAGTCCTTTATCACTAGTGAAAATGAACTTAAAAAACATATGCAACAGATAAAAAGTGATTTAAATTAGTTAGCCTCCCTACAAGCGACGGCAGTTAGAAATATCCCTTGGGCAAATACCGGATCTGTGAAATGTTACACAGATGATGGAAGATATCATCCAGTAGATTTCTTGAGTGCATGTAGGGACGCCTTTGTTCACGGCATGTCGGACGGAGCGAAATTAAAATACGTTAAACGGCATTTGAAGGGAGACCCATAGTCTTGGGCAAATGTTAAATGTAGTTCTTGCGAATCGTACGAAGAGTTTTAAAAGTGTTTTTGAATAAATTTTGGAGCGCGGCAAAACAGACGCCGATCCAAAATGAATTCTTAAACGGGCCGAGTTACGGGTACGGTAATGGGACGATGAGAGATTTTTGCAAGCGCTAACCTGGCAAGCTTATGCATGTGAAAAATCCGTTGGGGGTTTTAATGGAAATCACCACGTTAAAAAGGCGATTACGCGAAGATCTGCAGTGGGATCTTGTCCATAGTCCATGTGATTCCGTGGACGAATTTTTAGAATTTGTAGAAAAATTAAAGAGGGCTTTGAAGTTCAAACCTCAGAGCAAACCGGGTGGTAGTTATCAAAATGGGAATCCAAATAACCACCACCAAAATCTCGAGAGAAATCAAAGGAATTCTCAGGAAGATAGTAACTGGAATGAGCAGAGTGGTCGGAGAACGAACAGAAGTGATAACTTTCGTGACGGGATCCGAGTAAAGAACGCAGATTGGACGGGAGAAATTGGGGCAAAGTGCAGTCGCGTATCAACCGGTCGGAAAACTGAAGTTCGACACATCTGAGGTCCGGGGCGATGAAGGGGACTGGAGATGATGGTAGAAATGTTGATAGGTTTGGAGAAAGGCAACAATTATGTTGGGTTGGTTGGGTTGTTTTGGGGAAGGAGACCAGACGGCGAGAGCATCGGTCTCATCGGATTAGGGAAGGACGGGGAAGAAAGTCGGCCGTGCCCTTTGAAAGGAACCTTCCCGGCATTTGCCTGGAGCGACTTAGGGAAATCATGGAAAACCTAAATCAGGATGGCAGGATGCGGGATTGAACCGTCGTCCTCCCGAATGCGAGTCCAGTGTCTAACCACTGCGCCACCTCGCTCGGTAAACAATTGTGTAATATGGAGTATGCTAAAGAGGAAGGCTATATAGTTGGCTCTTTCATAAAAGCAGGCGCGAGCGACGGAAGCATACATTTGTGAGAGATTTAAGTAAAAGTAATGGGAATAAATTTGCAGGGAATGATATAAGTTATGAATGTGTAATGAATAAGTGTGTGAATGGTGACGAATGGAAAGATTCAGTGGTTCAAAAGAAGTTAAAGAGGAGATGAATTTTGTGAAAGTAAATCGTGTGGAGAGTTCTGAAGAGGTATTAGCAAATAGTAGCAATTGCAGTAAGAAAGGTGTTGTAGTAACAAGTATTTGTGGGTCGTCGAAAAGCGTCGATGTTACTAACCGAGGCTTAACATTGGTCTCGCCAGCAGTTGAAGTTAAAAATGTATCTGCGGAGGTAGATGTTTTCTGTTTAAAGGAACAGAGTAATGGTAATTTATGTAATGATGTAAAAGCTACTGGTATTGATATATCGGAGGAAGGAATTTACGCGTTTCTAGTCACGAATGAAGGCGAAACTAAACTTATTGATGAATGTGTGGATCTAAAACGTTTGTCAGAGTATGAATGTGAGAATGTATATAAAGTAGGATCGGGGGTTATTCTGGATTAAAGGTGTGTAGAAATGGTAGTGTGTGCTGAGTTCTGTCCGATCACAGCGGAATGTAGCAAGTTTGGAAGTCCCAAAATTGTACGACAAGGTAGCAGAAATTTGTGTAATGTAGCGGCGGAGGAAAAAGTTGTGTGCGATTCACGTAAAGTTAATTTGTCGACAGAGGAAAGTAAGGTTTCTGGTGTGAATTTTTGAAGTGATTTAAATGGTGTTCCAGCAGATAGGGTTGCTGAGACGGATATTTATGGTGATGATGGCTTAGGCATCGATGTATTATTTTAGGAAGATAAAGTGTTTAACAGTGATTTGAGATCAAATTTCGTTGAAGCTGCAAGTGTCGATGTTTTGGACGGGAAAAACAGTGAAGCTGTGCATGCTGTGGGCAGTGAATCGGCGATATGTGTGGAAGAACCTGTAACGCCGGAAATGCATATCCTCCTATTTCCACCTATTGTACTATAATTTTTTTCCTTGTTTTGTTACCTCAAGAATGACGTTTCTGTGTCTTTATATATTGTAATTGTTTTACTATATATATATATATATATATATATATATATATATATATATACAATTTCTGTCGATGTATAATTGCTTTGTTTTGTAAATATTATTTGTATTTTACGCTGGGTCTTGCCTAGGGAAAACTATGCTATCGAACGAATACATCGATAGGTGGTGTGAAGAACGAAAGTGTTTAGGATCTTTGGTAGTGTTAACTCGGTCGCGTGGAGCGCGGCTGAGCAGAAAGTGTCTGGCTGGAGTAGTGCGGCTGAGCAGGTGTGTTGTGTGACGCTCCCGCGAGTTGCCGCACTTTCGGGGTTTGGTAGCATGTAATTGCGCTCGACTTGCTACGTTAGTTTCTGACACGCTGTCGCGGACGGGAAGCATTAGCTGGCACACATCAAGAGCCCGTTTCGCCTGGTGACCATGTCGAGAAGAAGGCGCGCCAGCATCCAGCTTCTGCAACAGCGACGGCCGACAATGAGTGACTGTCGCCACCTCCTCGATCGACGACTTCAAACCTTCAATCAACCAACAAGGAAGACTAAAAGCACGTAATGTTTCAGAACTGTATGGCAGACCTCAGCTTTTAAAATTGTTGCATCACAAAATTACAGCAACTTAGCATGAACCTTTGTTGCTCATTGTCCCAATTGCATTGCCAAGCAGGGTCCCTTCCATTTCCGAAATGAACCCGAGTGTCGTTGAAATTCAAACGCCAGCATCATTCGATTTCACTGCTTTCATTTCAAAGTTCAGTTAAGGTGTACATAGCTGGCTACAATATTTAGCTTACACGAGCACAAATTAAGAGTGCGAGTTTTGTTAGCATATTTTAGCTTACCCGTGACTACAGCTCAGCTTGGTACGTACTAAATTTTACTATTGTTAATTGTTCAGAATCATTTAATTCAAGTTCAAAGTTAAATCTCTTATTTCTAAATTGGGTAGATTCAAGTAGCTTTTGAAATGATTGTTGAGGTATCCCAAGACTAACCGTATTTTACTGAATTTCGATATGCTTCAGAAACAAAGCTCACCATTAATTTCAGTCACTAAATTAACTTTCAATTTTCCGGTTTTATTAATTCTTTTGCTAAATTAAGTCAGAGTGTAGCGAAATTTATTACTTCTGACAAACTTTCAGTTTTCACACGACACGTGTCAACCTTCAGTTGCCACGCTTCTAGTGCTAATTATATGTGTAATAACCTTTCTATTTCAGTTACTATAGTAATTGTCCTTAGGACTGGCGACCGTAATTTCCCCCAAATCTCAAATATCTAATTACCGCTAGTTAATTGTTAACTTAACGACCGCACATTTACTTCCTTTATTAACTTTACCCCTTTTCAAAATTAATTTCCACCAGCTTCATTTGCATTTTTCCTTTCATTTAGACGTAACTCTTTCCTCCCTCTTTACCGACAAATTAACTTCGGTGACGATTGCTTTTCCCAAATTTCCATTAGGTACATGCGGTTTAATTTTTCACTGTCATTTAGGTCGATAAGTGAGAGGGGGTAGTTACACGTGGCGACCTGGTGACAGGACAATCTTCAGATTTGAGGTTGTTCTGGACACGAATTTTGTATGGTGTAAATGTCGTAACAAAGTATTGGTTACCAACAGATAGATACGTCAGCGAGATTAAGTAGTGGGAGGAATCCTAATCAGAGTTGAGATTTGTTATTTATATTGAGAATTATTAAAATGAGTGAAGGCAACAATTACCAAAATTTGGTAGACTTGGATACGGAACAATCAGTCGAACAGTGGGAAACGCGCTCCGCGGCACCCATTGTTCAGGGGCAGGCGCCTAGCATAAGAGACGCGACCGCCGAAACGCAACAAAGAGCAGAAATGGGATTCCAAACTTTAGAAAATGTTTCGGAATCGTAAGCGAAAATCAAATCTGTACCCCTTGATGAAGAATATGGGGGAACATATATAGAGGAACCAGCTACGGGAGTGAAACCGGTAGTTTCCGGGAATTTAACTGATTTATTGAATGTTTTGATTAATGAAATCAAGAGTCAATCGGCAGAAATTAAAGCTCTGTCTGCCAAGCAAGAAGCTCAGTCTGAAAAAATTGAGCAGAAGCTAGACAATCAGAACAAAGCTATTAATGTTGTTAACAACAATGTTGGAGTTGTTAACACAAAAGTTGATAAAATCAAAGAAGATATTGTTGTGATTAATACCGAAATCGGTAATCTTAAACAGGAAATGATAGGCGTTCAGGCGGAAATTGCGAGCATAAATACTCGTTTTGATTCCGAAATTAGCAAAATCGAGAAATGTGTAGGAGAAGCAGTTGCTCCGATCATCGAGAATAAGGTGACGGAACAAATTCAATTAGTGAAAAAAGAGGATCAACAGAAGGTGGAAACTTTAAAGGCTTTAGTATCCGAGGTTGATGCTAAAGTGACGAAGCAGGCTAATACCTGCGAAGAGAAAGGAAGGGATGTAGAAACGCTTGCGACAATCACTTGCCAAGTAATTACGAGAGTTTCGGAATTAGAAAAGAAACTTGACGAAAAACAGAGCTATGTGCCAATCTGTGCACATAGTTCGGAATTTTTGACGAAAGAGGAGCGGTTCGACACCTTGAGAAAAGGCGGTATACACGCGACGGATTTCATTAAAAATTGTGAAAGAGTTTTACCCAGATCATGGACAAATGAGAGAAAAATTAATGCGATTATTGATGTGTTGGCTGGTGATGCCAAGCGTTGGGGCTTAAACCTCAACATTACGAACCTGACTTTTGACGAGTTTAAAAATTTGTTTCTGGCTGAATACTGGTCAGAGCAAAAACAGCAAAGTGTCTGGCACGAATCTGTCGTATGGAGGCCTTTCGATGCGAATTCGCGCGGTTCGATGAAGGAGTTTTGTGAGGGCTGGATCCGCAAGTTGGAATATTTGCGTGATCGCCGCACGGAATCCCAAATAGTCTGGGAACTCTACAAGAAGCTTCCAGATGATACAAAACGCTACGTAGGAAGCAATTGCAGGACAATCAACGATTTCCTGGAAAGAGTTGAGGACGAGGACAATTGGCGCAATAATCGCGACAGTGGTAGAGGCCGTGGTAACAACAACAGGTACCACAGCATCCACAACAATGATAACTATGGGAATAATGCATACCGCAATCTTGGCAACAATAACAATAGTGGTCCGGGCCGTAACGACAATCGGTACAATGCAAATAATAACAGGAATGACGGAAACCAGTATCATACTAGCGTGATACCGGCTTCGCAGAATAGTAATAACGCCAGAGGGTGTGATCAGCCGCCACAGCAGCATCCGGGGAGCGTAACTGCTGGGACGAGACAGGGAAACCATTAGCCGCGCTGGGGAGGGACCGACCGGGCGTGGAGAAATTTTGGCGGCCCAATAACAGGAGAAAAACCAGGTGTCGTCGTTATGAAAATTCCGTGTGGAATAATCAACGGCGGGAGAGTGTGCCAGTGTTAGGAGAAAGGAGTGCGCCCACAAGTAGTAGATCAGCTGTAGACACGGCAGTAGAAAATACATTCACTCTCAGTGAGAACAATTTAAGTGGTGTCCCGGAAATCGATTATAAAGTGGTCGCTGTAACACCCACAGTGGAAATGGAGATTGAGTTTAAGAATGATTCGCAATTGTTGAGAGAAGATCAGATGTCGGATAACACGTCTGTCATTGAGCGAGGGGATGCAGAGAGGGATGAGGTCTGGTTAAGGCAGTTCGGTCACTTATACGACGAACTAAGAGATTATAGGGTCCTGTACGGGAGAAGTGTTTATGGGGAGCGCGAGCAGGATTTGCCGCGTCTCGTCCCACAGGAAGATAGTATTTGTGAAGTGATAGAAAGTTCTGGCCCTAACCGGCAGACTTTACTGGAAATAGTTGATGTTAATGGGGAGCACGAGCAAGATTCGTCGTGTTTCGTCCCGCAGGTGTTAGATGTTGAGGTAGTAACGGAAAGTTCTGGCCCTAATCGACAGACGTTACCGAAAGTTGCAGTGGTAGAAGTAGCCGACCCATCCGACGCCAACGTCCAGTTTAAACATTGCGAGAGTATTAAGGAGAAATATTGCGAAAATTTTAGTGATGGCCGGACACGATTGGTAGAAAAGCACATAGATTACAGCGTGTATGAGTTTAGAGCTGACATTATACGGTCAGACGATAGCAGTGTGGGTTGCGCAGATCTAGAGCAAGAAACTGCAGATACTACAGGGCACATTTCTCCAGGTAGATTGGCAGATGAGATCAATCTGACCAAAGAGGAATCAACGAAGGTGACAATTAGTGAATTGATAGCAAAGCAACATGTGGTGTCACCGCCAGACACCACACTTGCTAGGTGGTAGCTTAAATCGGCCGCGGTCCATTAGTACATGTCGGACCCGCGTGTCGCCACTGTCAGGATCGCAGACCGAGCGCCACCACAAGGCAGGTCTCGAGAGACGTACTAGCACTCGGCCCAGTTGTACGGACGACATTGCTAGCGACTACACGTACGAAGGCTTTCTCTCAATTGCCGAGAGACAGTTAGAATAGCCTTCAGCTAAGTCCATGGCTACGACCTAGCAAGGCGCATTAACCATATCTGGAGAGAGTCTCACTTGTATTATCAGGAGAAATGTACCACAATGATTTAAAGTTAAGTATACGAGAAGCTCCGTTCTTTTCTTTATAGCTTTCATCACGTATCCTGTTTCAGATTTAACGCCAGTCGGCGTGTGTGTACGCGTGCCTTTCGGTTACCCGTCACTGTGGACTGGCTGCCTTGTCATTCCACTACATAACACTCACTAGTTGACGAGTTACAGGAAAAGGATTCGGTATTGGAGGCGAAGCTACAGACTAAGCCTCAGGACAAACGTGTTTAAATTAAAACTGTATGTGAACAGACCCCCCCCCCCCTCCCATGAACCATGGACCTTGCCGTTGGTGGGGAGGCTTGCGTGCCTCAGCGATACAGATGGCCGTACCGTAGGTGCAACCACAACGGAGGGGTATCTGTTGAGAGGCCAGACAAACATGTGGTTCCTGAAGAGGGGCAGCAGCCTTTTCAGTAGTTGCAGGGGCAACAGTCTGGATGACTGACTGATCTGGCCTTGTAACATTAACCAAAACGGCCTTGCTGTGCTGGTACTGCAAACGGCTGAAAGCAAGGGGAAATTGCAGCCGTAGTTTTTCCCTAGGACATGCAGCTTTACTGTATGATTAAATGATGATGGCGTTCTCTTGGGTAAAATATTCCGGAGGTAAAATAGTCCCCCATTCGGATCTCCGGGCGGGGACTACTCAAGAGGACGTCGCTATCAGGAGAAAGTAAACTGGCTTCCTACGCATCGGAGCGTGGAATGTCAGATCCCTTAATCGGGCAGGTAGGTTAGAAAATTTAAAAAGGGAAATGGATAGGTTAAAGTTAGATATAGTGGGAATTAGTGAAGTTCGGTGGCAGGAGGAACAAGACTTTTGGTCAGGTGATTACAGGGTTATAAATACAAAATCAAATAGGGGTAGTGTAGGAGTAGGTTTAATAATGAATAAAAAAATAGGAGTGCGGGTTAACTACTACAAACAGCATAGTGAACGCATTATTGTGGCCAAGATAGACACAAAGCCCATGCCTACAACAGTAGTACAAGTTTATATGCCAACTAGCTCTGCAGATGATGAAGAAATTGATGAAATGTATGACGAGATAAAAGAAATTATTCAGATAGTGAAGGGAGACGGAAATTTAATAGTCATGGGTGAGTGGAATTCGTCAGTAGGAAAAGGGAGAGAAGGAAACATAGTAGGTGAATATGGATTGGGGGTAAGAAATGAAAGAGGAAGCCGCCTTGTAGAATTTTGCACAGAGCATAACTTAATCATACCTAACACTTGTATCAAGACTCATAAAAGAAGGCTGTATACCTGGAAGAATCCTGGAGATACTAAAAGGTATCAGATAGATTATATAATGGTAAGACAGAGATTTAGGAACCATGTTTTAAATTGTAAGACATTTCCAAGGGCAGATGTAGAATCTGACCACAACCTATTGGTTATGAACTGTAGACTGAAACTGAAGAAACTGCAAAAAGGTGGGAATTTAAGGAGATGGGACCTGGATAAACTGAAAGAACCTGAGGTTGTAGAGAGTTTCAGAGAGAGCATAAAGGAACAATTGACAGGAATGGGGGAAAGTAATACAGTAGAAGAAGAATGGGTAGCTCTGAGGGATGAAGTAGTGAAGGCAGCAGAGGATCAAGTAGGTAAAAAGATGAGGGCTAATAGAAATCCTTGGGTAACAGAAGAAATATTGAATTTAATTGATGAAAGGAGAAAATATAAAAATGCAGTAAATGAAGCAGGCAAAAAGGAATACAAACGTCTCAAAAATGAGATCGACAGGAAGTGCAAAATGGCTAAGCAGGAATGGCTAGAGGACAAATGTAAGGATGTAGAGACTTGTCTCACTAGGGGTAAGATAGATACTGCCTACAGGAAAATTAAAGAGACCTTTGGAGAGAAGAGAACCACTTGTATGAATATCAGGAGCTCAGATGGCAACCCAGTTCTAAGCAAAGAAGGGAAGGCAGAAAGCTGGAAGGAGTATATTGTGGGTTTATACAAGGGGGATGTACTTGAGGACAATATTATGGAAATGGAAGAGGATGTAGATGTAGACGAAATGGGAGATAAGATACTGCGTGCAGAGTTTGACAGAGCACTGAAAGATCTGAGTCGAAACAAGGCTCCCGGAGTAGACAACATTCCATTGGGACTACTGACGGCCTTGGGAGAGCCAGTGATGACAAAACTCTACCATCCGGTGAGCAAGATGTATGAGACAGGCGAAATACCCTCAGACTTCAAGAAGAATATAATAATTCCAATCCCAAAGAAAGCAGGTGTTGACAGATGTGAAAATTACCGAACTATACGTTTAATAAGTCACAGCTGCAAAATACTAACGCGAATTCTTTACAGACGAATGGAAAAACTGGTAGGAGCGGACCTCGGGGAAGATCAGTTTGGATTCCGTAGAAATGTTGGAACACGTGAGGCAATACTAACCTTACGACTTATCTTAGAAGAAAGATTAAGAAAAGGGAAACCTATGTTTCTAGCATTTGTAGCCTTGGAGAAAACTTTTGACAATGTTAACTGGAATACACTCTTTCAAATTCTGAAGGTGGCAGGGGTAAAATACAGGGAGCGAAAGGCTATTTACAATTTGTATAGAAACCAGATGGCAGTTATAAGAGTCGAGGGACATGAAAGGGAAACAGTGGTTCCGAAAGGTGTGAGACAGGGTTGTAGCCTCTCCCCGATGTTATTCAATCTGTATATTGAGCAAGCAGTAAAGGAAACAAAAGAAAAATTCGGAGTAGGTATTAAAATCCATGGAGAAGTAGTAAAAACTTTGAGGTTCGCCGATGACATTGTAATTCTGTCAGAGACAGCAAAGGACTTGGAAGACCAGTTGAACGGAATGGACAGTGTCTTGAAAGGAGGATATAAGATGAACATCAACAAAAGCAAAACGAATACAATGGTTCAAACGGCTCTGAGCACTATGGGACTCAACTGCTAAGGTCATAAGTCCCCTAGAACTTAGAACTACTTAAACCTAACTAACCTAAGGACAACACACTCATCCATGCCCGACGCAGGATTCGAACCTGCGACCGTAGCGGTCGCGCTTTTCCAGACTGTAGTGCCAGAACCGCTCGGCCACCAGCGGCCGGCAAAATGAATATAATGGAATGTAATAGAATTAAGTCGGGTGATGCTGAGGGAATTAGATTAGGAAATGAGACACTTAAACTAGTAAAGGAGTTTTGCTATTTGGGGAGCAAAGTAACTGATGATGGTCGAAGTAGAGAGGATATAAAATGTAGACTGGCAATGGCAAGGAAAGCCTTTCTGAAGAAGAGAAATTTGTTAACATCGAGTATAGATTTAAGTGTCAGGAAGTCGTTTCTGAAAGTATTTGTATGGAGTATAGCCATGTATGGAAGTGAAACATGGACGATAACTAGTTTGGACAAGAAGAGAATAGAAGGTTTCGAAATGTGGTGCTACAGAAGAATGCTGAAGATAAGGTGGGTAGATCACGTAACTAATGAGGAGGTATTGAATAGGCTTGGGGAGAAGAGAAGTTTGTGGCACAACTTGACTAGAAGAAGGGATCGGTTGGTAGGACATGTTTTGAGGCATCAAGGGATCACAAATTTTGCATTGGACGGCAGCGTGGAGGGTAAAAATCGTAGAGGGAGACCAAGAGATGAATACACCAAGCAGATTCAGAATGATGTAGGTTGCAGTAGGTACTGGGAGATGAAGAAGCTTGCACAGGATAGAGTAGCATGGAGAGCTGCATCAAACCAGTCTCAGGACTGAAGACCACAGCAGCAGCATGTGAACAGAGGCTGAAAAGGCCGCCAGATAAGCCGGATTTAGGATCAAAGCCGGATGGTTTTTTTCTGGAATGACCTGGATATAGTCGAGGATTTACTGTGGGAAAATAAAGAAACAGTCGAGGGCAAGTGTAGACAGATAGAAGTGTCTGTTAATATGCACGATCTACAACTAAACATGTTGATTGACACCGGTGCAGAATTGAGTGCTGTATCAGGGAAAATATTAGAGTTACTGAAAGACAGACCTGGTATCGTAGTTATGCCAGTAACAGGAGTGAAAATTATCGGTGCTACTGGAAAGGCCAGTAAACCAGTCACAAAACAGATTTTTGTCAACTTCGAGATTTGTGGTGCACGGTTTGAACAAGAATTTGTCGTCGTGCCAGACTTAACTACGGAAGTAATTATCGGGTTGGATTGGCTATTGAAGTACCGTCAGTGATTAATTGCGGAAGCAAAAGCTTTGACATGTACGTCACAAGATAAAACAATAGTAGTTAGATTTGACGAGGCAGGAGACGGTGTGCATAGACAATACCAGCCTATACACATTGTTAACTGGCCGGATGGTATTGACGTAGGCATGAATTTGAACTACTGTAACGTGAGGAATCTCAGCACTGAGTATAGTGTAGAAAGTGACTTGGAAAGTATTGTAGACGGTGTGTCAAACGTAACACACGAACAAAGACGAGGCCTGTATGATGTGATAATGAAGAATAAGAGTGTGTTTTCAGACAAACCGGGACTTGTGGAAGAGATAATCAAATTCCCTCCACGGATTGACATTTGTATTGGTGTGAAAAAAAGATAGTTTGGGAGAAGTAATGAAGCTAAAAGCCGATGCTCGCATACGTCGTCATGACGCTAAAGCGCGTTTTGCTAAGTTCGCAATCGGAGACT
Organism: Schistocerca nitens; assembly: GCF_023898315.1. Classification (NCBI taxonomy): domain Eukaryota; kingdom Metazoa; phylum Arthropoda; class Insecta; order Orthoptera; family Acrididae; genus Schistocerca; species Schistocerca nitens. Next base: position 759,704,520 of record NC_064617.1, on the reverse strand, counting down.
TAGTACTTGTAAAAGCTCATGAGAAATCGAGCGAGATAGACAATGAAATCTCTAAATTTAAGTTTGTTTATAATGGACCATATAAAGTCATTGGTATACCTGACACAAATGCTTATTGCTTAGAGTATCCAAGCTCTGGAAAACGATTAAGTATACGGAATATTGTAGACTTGAACTTGTACCAACCTAGGATCGATTAATACCACACAATGGGTAATTTGTACAGTATGTAAATATAGCGTGTAAGATTTAAGGTTTGCTAGATTGCCATGCTTTTGCCTGACCAAGAGGACATTAAAGAAATTGTAATTAATAAGTAATTAATTTTGACTAAATGATTTAAGAGAGAGTGATTATTTATCAATTGAAAAATCCAAGGTGCTAGTTTAAGTTTTCAGCTGAGTCACAGTAGATTAAGCAATGTAAATATGATTTTGTAACTAGCTTTAAGATATCATGATTATGTGTTTTACTTGTTACTGCCGATGTACTTAGACGCTGTTTTCAGTTTCAGGCTAGTACATGCGTGTGATGATGGATGGTGTTGAGTTATTCACTGTGATAGTGTTAATGGACTCCTTGAGATTCCTCGGGAGTGAGTTTTTCCGAAAGAATTCAGTGAAACGGACGTTCTGGAAATGCCGTTTCACAGGCAAGTGAGATCAAGCGTGCCGCACAGGTGGGCGCAACGATATTGGCGAGGCGGAGCCGCTGTCGGCTCTTGTGCCGCTGTCGGCTCTTGTGCCGCTCTCGGCATTCTTTGTACTTGCAGGTACGAAAGGCGGAGTAGGTTTTCTTCCCGGACAGCTGATGTGAAAGAATTCTGCTGTCAATATTTATGTTTTTTTCGATCTACTGAATATTATTTTCTTGTTTAGCGTTAAGTGGACTCTCATGTCGAGAATATTAATTATGAAAAGGTTACATAAAAATGTGTATTCTATGTAATTAATTATTAATTTGCGTATTTTGATATACCTGTTCTTTATGACCATGTACTCTGGTTAATTTTGTAAATAGAATTCCATTTCTTGATACTGTTAGGAATATTGACGATTTTAGAAAAGCTAAACCATTTTCTATGTTTTCTATGAATGTTAATATGTTGTCAACCTGTTTTATTTTGTGCAAGATGACAGAGTGGAATAAGACTAGGAGTGTCTCCAGTCATTTATTATGGCCTAAAAATTGATTTATGCTTAATTTGCCGAATGCTAAATTTTGTTGATGTTTTGAGCATATGCATTTCCGCTGTTTCTTTTTTGGGACATTGTCTGAGTCTGTTTAGGTTACACGAATATCCTCAGACAATGTGGGGCACGTGTAACGCCGGAAATGCATATACTCCTATTTCCATCTATTGTACTATAATTTTTTTCCTTGTTTTGTTACCTCAAGATATGACGTTTCTGTGTCTTTATATATTGTAATTGTTTTACTATATATATATATATATATATATATATATATATATATATATATATATATATATATATATATAATTATGCATTTATGTCGATGTATAATTGATGTGTTTTGTAAATATTATTTGTATTTTACGCTGGGTCTTGCCTAGGGAAAACTATGCTATCGAACGAATACATCGATAGGTCTTGTGAAGATCGAAAGTGTTTAGGATCTTTGGTAGTGTTAACTCGGTCACGTGGAGCGCGGCTGAGCAGAAAGTGTCTGGCTGGAGTAGTGCGGCTGAGCAGGTGTGTTGTGTGACGCTCCCGCGAGTTGCCGCACTTTCGGGGTTTGGCAGCATGTAATTGCGCTCGACTTGCTATGTTAGTTTCTGACACGCTGTCGCGGACGGGAAGCTTTAGCTGGCACACATCAAGAGCCCGTTTCGCCTGGTGACCGTGTCGAGAAGAAGGCGCGCCAGCATCCAGCTTCTGGAACAGCGACGGCCGACAATGAGTGACTGTCGCCACCTCCTCGATCGACAACTTCAAACCTTCAATCAACCAACAAGGAAGACTAAAAGCACGCAAAGTTTCAGACCTCAGCTTTTAAAATTGTTGCATCACAAAATTACAGCAACTTAGCATGAACCGTTGTTGCTCATTGTCCCAGTTGCATTGCCAAGCAGGGCCCTTCCATTTCCGAAATGAACCCGAGTGTCGTTGAAATTCAAACGCCAGCATCATTCGATTTCACTGCTTTCATTTCAAAGTTCAGTTAAGGTATACATAGCTGGCTACAATATTTAGCTTACACGAGCACAAATTAAGAGTGCGAGTTTTGTTAGCATATTTTAGCTTACCCGTGACTACAGCTCAGCTTGGTACGTACTAAATTTTACTATTGTTAATTGTTCAGAATCATTTAATTCAAGTTCAAAGTTAAATCTCTTATTTCTAAATTGGGTAGATTCAAGTAGCTTTTGAAATGATTGTTGAGGTATCCCAAGACTAACCGTATTTTACTGAATTTCGATATGCTTCAGAAACAAAGCTCACCATTAATTTCAGTCACTAAATTAACTTTCAGTTTTCCGGTTTTATTAATTCTTTTGCTAAATTAAGTCAGAGTGTAGCGAAATTTATTACTTCTGACAAACTTTCAGTTTTCACACGACACGTGTCAACCTTCAGTTGCCACGCTTCTAGTGCTAATTATATGTGCAATAACCTTTCTTTTTCAGTTACTATAGTAATTGTCCTTAGGACTGGCGACCGTAATTTCCCCCAAATCTCAAATATCTAATTACCGCTAGTTAATTGTTAACGTAACGGCCGCACATTTACTTCCTTTATTAACTTTACCCCTTTTCAAAATTAATTTCCACCAGTTTCATTTGCATTTTTCCTTTCATTTAGATATAACCCTTTCCTCCCTCTTTACCGACAAATTAACTTCGGTGACGATTGCTTTTCCATTAGGTACACGCGGTTTAATTTTTCACTGTCATTTAGGTCGATAAGTGAGAGGGGGAGGTTACAAACCAACAGAAAATTTAGAGACGGCTTAAGTAAATAGTGTGGATGGGGATAGTTTGTGTAATGAAGTTCGTACGAATTGGTATATGAAGGAGGAGTGTGATTTTAGTGTGACTCGTACGATAGAACGTTACGGTCGTATCTGCCGCATATGTGGAAGCGAGAGAAGTTTAAAATTGCTAGAGGTTTATAAAGTGGAAGGTATGAATTTGGGGCAAAGGAAATATTTAATGAATTATTTTGGGAAGAACCTCACATTGAGGGATGGATAGAACATGATGTGTGTACGCTAGAATTGGAAGAAGAGGGACGAGACATAGAAAATGATTTATTAAGGAAGAAATATTTAGAACGAAGGGAAATTGTAAACGTACAGCCAGTTATTGAAATTAAAGTTGGCAAAGAAATGGTAGGTGCACTTCTAGATTCAGGTAGTAATGTCTCAGCGGTGTCGGAAAGTTTTATGAAAATGATCAAAGATAGGAAACTAGTAATCTTCCCAGTCACCGACGTTCAGGTTAAAACAGCAGTTGGTCGTATGAGTAAGCCAATAAGACAACAAATACTGTTAGATTTTAAATGTGGAGAAAATAAATTCGAGATAGAATTTTTTGGGGTCTGGGGTCTAGTAAAGGAGGTAATTTTAGGTACTGACTTCCTGTGCAAATACAATACTTCGCTTAATTGTGTAGGGAAATGCCTAGAATTTGAATTTCACAATAAAAAAATTCAAGTAAAATTTAAAAGAGTTTTAACAGGTGAAAATCAGATTGCTCATGTCATAGTTCATGAGGTTGGTTCAAATGGCTCTGAGCACTATGGGACTTAACTTCTGAGGTCATCAGCCCCCTAGAACTTAGAACTACTTAAACCTAACTAACCTAAGGACATCACACACATCCATGCCCGTGGCAGGATTCGAACCTGCGACCGTAGCAGTAGCGCCGATCAAGACTGTAGCGCCTAGAAGCGCTCGGCCACCCCGGCCGGCAGTTAATGAGGGTTGGAGTGAGGAAGTCGATATGCATAAGAGAATTCAGGAAGTGATTGATGCAGTCAAGGATATATCAGAAGGGGAAAAGAAAGAGTTGTGTGGGTCGTTGTACCGCTATGAGGACGTACTCTCGGATCGACCTGGTAAAGTCACCGATTTCGAGTACTCTATATAAGTGAAACCTCACGAACCAACAAAATGCAAACCGTATGTAATACCTGTAGCTAATAGGGATGCCGCCAGTGTCCGATTAAAACAAATGTTGGATTGGGATATAGTCAAAAAATGTAGTAGCGATTACTGCAGTCCTATCGTTATTGTTAAAAAACAGAATAACTCGGTCAGAATTGTATTAGATGCGAGAAAAATAAATAAAGTAATTGTAAGGGAATTAGACCAGCCTGGCAAAATGGAGGAACTGCTGCAAAATTGTAATAATATCAAGTTAATTTCCACTGTTGATCTGACCTCGGGTTTTTGGCAGATCCCGTTGGCAGAGCAAAGAAGATGGTACACTGCTTTCCTTTTAGAAGGGCGAAGCTAACGGTTTAGGGTAGTACCATTAAGACTTCCAGATTTTGAGCATGTTTTTGTAAGAACGTTGAATCATGTCCTGGGGGAAAGTCTAATGAGCAGACTCGTTGCATACGTAGATGGTATATTCATCGCTACAGAAACGTGGAATGAGCACTGTCGAGTTTTGGAGGAGGTACTCGTGGCTTTGAGACGAGGTGGAATGACTTTAAAGCTTGCTAAATGTGAGTTTGTTCGAGTAGAAATTCAATTCCTAGGGCATATACGAACTTCAGACGGAATTTTACCTAGTTCTGAAACATTAAAGTCCATTGCCGAATGTAATAGACCAAAAACTAGGAAACAACTGTAGTCATACTTGGGCTTGTGCGGATTCTACAGAAAATTCTTGGCGGAGGGAGGATTGAATATTCCGAATTTAGGAAAATTGTTAAAGAACAATGCTGGTTTACAAATCACTTGTCAATGTGGACGGCACTCTTGGTGCTTCGACATCTTCTGCGAAGGGTAAAAATAACGAAACAAGAGGAGTAGGTAAAACTACTCAATTTGTTCTTATTAATGGACCTACTTTATTTTGTGGTGCGAGGTTAAATTTTTTCGTAATGAAAGTTTCTTCTTCCTCCAGTTTGGGTAACGGATGGTTAACTGTAGCTTTCGTTGCTTGCAACAATGCAGGAAGAGCCGGTTTGGAATCCTTTGAAACTCGGGAAATCTTAGCGTACCGTACTATTCCTGTTTCCGAGATGTTGTACTACCCAAATATGAATCTCCCTTTCTGTGTAGCGTCGGACAGTTCGGACTATGGAACAGGTTGTGAGCTATTTCAGGTAAAGCTAGTCAATGGAGAAATTGAACACCGTAGTGTGGCATTCTTCAGCCGCATGCTAATTTAGCACGAACGGGGATACAGCATATAGGAGAAGAGGATGCTCGCGATCGTGCACGGATTTAAGAAATTCCGCGTGTATTTAGAGGGAAGAAAAGTGACAGTGCAAGGCTCTGAGTTATCCGCAGGACTGCTGGATACTGAACGACCGCTTAATGCGTTGGACAATGTTCATGTAGCAATTCGAATACGGAATCCGCTACATAAAGGGTACAGAAAATTGTTTTGTCATTGCTGTGTCCAGATTACCAGTGTGGGCGGAAGACGATGGGAGGGAGGAGCCGAACGAATTTTACTATATATGAAAGGGGTAGCGGGGGAGAAAGAAATTTGTGCGGTGTGCAAAGCTATGCGGCGAGCACAAAACGACGATCCTGAGCTGAAACATCTTAAGGTGAATTTCGACAGCAAGGGATACGAGAAAATACCAAAATATTTTAAGGTACACAAGGGAGTGTTAATCCGGAGGAAAGATGAAGAGACGGTCAAATGGAGACTGTGTTTTACCAATAAGTATGTGGAACAGTTGATAGACTACGTCCATTTAAGTCACGGACATTACGGGGCCGAAAAGTGCACCGAAATCACTGAGGAATATGCCCACGTACATAACCTGGCCAGACGGGTCCGCACGCAGCTGGCGGCGTGCAACCGTTGCCAACGGGTCGAATACTGCACGACCGCGCAAAGCATTATACCTACCAAAGAGGACGAGTTACTGCCTGTGGACAATTGTGGCCCATTACCCACAGGACGCGGTGCCATGAAGTACATCTTTGTTGTGGTGGACGTGTTCTGTAAGTTCACTAAAATGTATCAAATATAAAGAGCGAATACTAAAACTCTGACCGCCAAACGGGAGAAGGATTACTTCAAGAATATTGTAAAACCAGTAAGGCTGTTGTCTGACAACGGATCGCAGTTTACTTCGAACGTTTGGAACACGTTCATGAACCACTAGGGCGTGCAACATATCAGTATATCTGTCTACCACCTAGTGAGCAACCCGTGTGAACGGTATATGCGGGAAGTAGGACATTTATGTAGGCCGTATGCCAGCAATCGTCATTGCAAGTGGGAGGAGTACGTGAGCGCGTTTGAGGATGTACTCAACAGCGTAAAATGTAAGGCTACGGGTTACTCACCTTTGGAAGTCATGACCGGGGTGAAGCCAAAGTTCCTACTCACAGAAACGGTAGAATTTCCGCCGCGAAATGCTGAATTGGCCGCTGAAAGAGAACAGGCAGTAGCGGCCCACATGAAAAAGTTATCCACTGAAAGGAAAAGGCGTCACGATGGACGATGCAAACCGATGTAGTACAAAGTGGGGGACAAAGTGCTTCTACATACCAAAGAGCGTTCCAGCGAAGTGGACGGGGAGATTAAGAAATTATTCGAGTTATTTTATGGACCATTGCATGGGGGCTTAATTAATATATAATGAAAATAATTTTAATTTTTTGCTTCAGTAACTGTCTGTTCGGTTACGAAGTCTCGTAACGGTTGGCCCTGACTAGTATTATTACGCAATCTGACTGCTAGAACAACAACAAAGAATGAAATGGAAATTTTCATTAACACAATTAATTAATTAAGTCCCCAGCAACTATAAGACCTACGAAATCAAAGCACAAGTATAACTGTTCTGTGTGTGGAAGTATGACTCAACGTACGCATCTGGCACGGTTCTTCTTCAACAACACAAGAAATTTTAAATATCATTTATACTGAATTAATTAAAGAAAATAAAAATACCATAATTACTCAAGAGAACCAGAATTACACTCTAATCCAAGAACACAAGCCAGATGCTTTGTTGACTGAACCTGTAATGACGCATTATTTAAAACATGGAAATAATGAAAAATAAATCAAGTTTCGTTACCTTCATATATTGACCAAAATCACTCTAATCATTACAATATATCTCCACACCGACTTGCTATTACCACATCTCAACAAGAACTTTTCAGTATCACATCTCAGCAAGCACTCCCTACTAGCACATCTGAACACGAACTGACTACTACGAGTCCTGGGCAAGCACTGCCCACACGACATCTCAATAATCACTGCCAGTGGAGGCGGCGGAACAATGCTCTCTAGCGATCTCTGGCGCTGTGGCTCAGTGTAGCCACCTTTCATATGCCCTTCCTCCACGGCTAGAATTTGATGGTATTTATGCCAGCATTGCTGGTAAAAATACCACCAAATTCGTCAAAAAAATACAGACAAAAATAAAAGATAATATTAATACGTAAATATCATATAACTAGATAAAATTTTGGCTTTGCACTGACCTTTCAATAACCTATTATATAGAATACAGTAAGCAATACAAATTCTTTCATACATGTGACTTTACATAATAGTTTACACAAGTATTATGTGGTTAAACAATTCAATCAATAGCGTCAGCAATGACGAATATGTGCAGGTAAGAGTCTCATAACTTTTCACAACCAGTAATACACAAAAAATCAGTTTATACAAATATTCACATAAACGCTTTCCATAGCTCAAGAATAAGCAGTTGACAGTTCCAGCAGTAGCACCCAGCAATGGTCAACAGGTGCAATAACCAACAAGTAACATTTTTTCAATAGAAACAGTCCATCAGTGGCACCCAGCAATGTTGAGCAGGTGCAGACACCAACAAGTAACACCATTTCAGTATAAGCAGTTCCATTAGTGGCACCAGCAATGTTGAGCAGGTGCACACAGCAACAGGTGACATCTTTTCAGTAGAAGCAGTCCATCAGTGGCACCCAGCAATGTTGAGCAGGTGCAGACACCAACAAGTAACACCATTTCAGTATAAGCAGTTCCATTAGTGGCACCAGCAATGTTGAGCAGATGCACACAGCAACAGGTGACATCTTTTCAGTAGAAGCAGTCCATCAGTGGCACCCAGCAATGTTGAGCAGGTGCAGACATCAACAAGTGACATCTTTTCAGTAGAAGCAATCCATCAGTGGCACCCAGCAATGTTGAGCAGGTGCAGACATCAACAGGTGACATCTTTTCAGTAGAAGCAATCCATCAGTGGCACCCAGCAATGTTGAGCAGGTGCAGACATCAACAAGTAACACCATTTCAGTAGAAGCAGTCCATCAGTGGTACCCAGCAATGTTGAGCAGGTACACACAGCAACAAGTCACATTTCTCAGCAGAAGCAGTTCCATAAAATTCAGTATGACTGATCACACTGTTCATCAGAGTTTATAAGCAGAAATTAAACATGTCCTAGTGACACCAATCATGTAGAAAAGGTACAAGTAACAGTCCATAATTTTTACAATCACTGATCACACAGTTCATCAGCAGAAATTAAACATGTCTAAATGTCACACATCATGTTGAAAAGGGCAGCACCATCACTAATCAGACAGTTCAGGCATGAACAATAGTTTGAATACACATACAATGCTTTTACACTAAACATACAAATCATAACAAACACACAAATGATATCAGATAATTGTCCTATTAACTATTACAATACACAAATACCAGTAAACCTATAACATTTATGGGTGTCAGTGCAAGCCACTACCAACAAATAAAATAATATTTAGGAGATAGGTGGGTAGGATTAGGAAAGGAAAACACACAAAACACACTCACTCATCTTTCATCCACATTAGTGCTACTGTGTAATTGAATAGTGTTAACTGTGTAAATGCAATTCTGTCAAAATTTTATGTTCATCATGTGTATCAAGTAGTAGTGGCAGCAATGTATAACAGTCAATAATAGTTAAGTCAACGTCATAGTCATCATGTCAAGACCAATGTTTGCCAAGCCAGATCAAAATGTACGGTTGCTGAACAACTGTCAGTGTACCAAGATATGCAAATGCTTCCTCTCTCAAAAAAAGTATATACTGCTTTGTGATTTGACAAAGTGTGTGTGTAGACAATTTTCCTTCTACTTGAGTGTTCTAGTCTGCCATCTTCATCCTCCTTGTTCCATATGGACCAACAAAAAAAATATGCTCCTCACTTACTTTACCTCTTATCCACCAAAACTCCAATAATCATCAGCATAATCTCAATACTTCACTAATACCTCTTCAATACGTCGATACATATAAACCTTATCATCAATATCATTTACCTTACCTCTTGTCCACGAAAACTCCAATAATCATCACTTAATCTTAATACTTCAATAATACCTCTTCACTACGTCGATATATATAAACCTCAGCACCAATATCATTTTACTTCCATAACAACTCTTTCCTCTAGTCAGTCTCCTCGAACAAGTACAGACAAAATTCTAGTGCAAACTTCATCATCTCATACAATCCGAAGACACAATGTCAACACACAACCTCTCGTGTAATCCATCTGATCCAAATCTGCTACTCATTATAAATTATAAGATACATTTTGTTCCTTGTCCATCATTAAATAAAAGAAATGCATACATGGGCTCTAACAGACTTAGTTCGAATAACTCTCAGTAATTAAGTACGATTACGGAGTGTGAATGATCATAATATTACACAGTGTGTACACCACTTCAAGAATCATAGCAGAAGCAAACATGTGGAGTATTTTTTGTGTCAAGTGTCACTTCCTATTTCAATTGCTCACGAAAAATGCAGTGTAATACTGTCAATGGTCTAAACCTAGTTTTGGTATGTCATGTCTTTAGCTTCCTTCCTATTAGCATAAATTTATACAGCTTCCATAAAACCTCAGCTCATGTGACTTCTATGACTTTCTTGTACTAATGTCGTTCGTCGAATTATAGCAGTTAATTTCTTATCTTAAAAATATGAGGCACTGAGCATAAGCAAAACATGCAATAGCGAGTAAATATACCAGTAGAGAACAGAATGTCAACAAGTGGATGCAGCACAATTCTTACAACGAGGCTCTGCCAAGCGAACAATCTATAATTAATACCACAGTGTAACCTAAACTCTATGTTCGTACACTGTACATCATCATTGCTATATTCTGAATTGGAGAGTAGTTATGACAACAAAACAGAAATGTGTAAATATGCAATCCATACAAAAAGCAGCAAACATATATCTTACGTAATAAACAAGTCATTAGCATCATATCAGCATAAGCAAATAAATGTTCATACGTAACCTTAATAAGTAAATATGAAGGCGCAAGCAGATAAATCACAAAGTGTAACCTACATACATAACCATATCAGCACAATTAATCAGGTGACAATTACAATTTAAATAAATAAGCACAGCAGGCACATAATTAAAAAATATGACATCAGTGAAAAAGCAGTGCAGCCAAGCAATGTATAATATATACAAATAACAACCCTGTTCATTAGTCAGTCATTGTCAAAATCAGTTAATGTGCGCAAGCACGTCGCCTCACTAGTAAATTCATAGAACATGAAATTTAGCACAAAGTATGAATCACGTAATCGCGAGCAGCAAATTACGTCTAAAGTACGTACCTAAGTGGAAATATGTTACCTGAAAAATAAACTCAATTAATAGTTACCTTTTTTAGTTTATTACTTTTCTTTTTTTTTCGAAATTACATTCTTCCTGAAATTTTCTCCATAGTAAGTCGTCTTAACGTCGGACACGCACAGAATTTACCTGAAAGTCTTAAATTTTTTACACAACCGTATCCTGAAAAATACTGAACGTTAATAACATAATTTATAAAGTCACCATAGCTTTATACAGAATTTAGTCGGAGAAATTAGACTGTGTATTTGTTTACAGCTGTCAGTGCATTCACACTGTGCGCTCGATCAGCTGTAGGCGCGTGACGTATGAAGTAATTGTTTACGGTCAACGACTGCCTTTTGCGGCGCGCAGACTTCACTGTTGCTTTGAGTATCTGCCGCCGCCGGAACACGGCGCGGTATCCTTGTACTCTCCGCATATTTACATATAACTGTTGATGTCTCAAAAGTATGTCATTCCACAAAAATTTTAACGTTGCCTGTTGACATAATTTGCATTTGGCAAGAACAGATCGAATACGTTTTTCCATATTACTGAAGTAGCAATTTTCTCGTAATTTATGAAAGCATTTTCTGGGACCAAAGTGCGCATAACTGAAATGTGTAAACGAGGTGTGGCCAAATCATCCAATCTAACAAAGCGTCTAAGAAAATTACAGACACCAAGGAAACGACGAACAGCACGTTTTGTGGAAGGAACAGCATAATTACGAATAGCGTCTACTTTCTCTGGATCAGGGAGAATACCTTCTGTAGAAATAATGTGACCGAGAATTTTCACCTGTGAACGACCAAATTCAGATTTTTTCTAAGTTCACTGTAATGCCAACTCTTGCAAAAATACGTAATAATGAATCTAAAAGTTTGTTGTGCTCACTCCAAGAATGTTTAGCAATAAGAATATCGTCAACATATGAAGTAATATTGTCACGAAGATAAACAGGTAAAATTTCATTTAAACTACGAATAAATGCTGCAGAAAATATAGTAAGTCCAAACGGTAATTTCCAAAGTCACTTTTGGGTAAAACTGTCAAATCCGGTTAATCTTTACCTACTGTCTAGATAGATGGATAGTAGAAGAATTGTTTTTTATAGATGCAAAGAATAGTGAAAGAGTAGGCAGCGGTGCAGAAAACTAAAAGGGAAATAGCACCACTACAGCTCGGGGCACTGTGAGCGCTACAGCACATATTCACTTAGTGTAGTGAATCCCCTGAGGACTTTAATAGCTGCACATAAATTTCAGTTTGTGACTTAATGGCAAATTTGGCGGAAGTGCGCACGTAAATCGATCCAACCATGAACATGGACGTATGTCATTTCTAGAATTGCAAAAGATCTTAAATTTCCGAACAGTCAAGAAGTGTTTACAGTCAAAGCTTCCGCCTCGCGGCGACAAAGACCTACCGCGTCTGTCCCAGTCCCAATGTCGATTATTGTAAAGTTCCCGCGCCTGGCGCTCTCTTGGTACATCCCGTAAATGAAACAAATTACTTTCTTCAAAGCCCTCTGCTATCTGTGATACTAAATTTCGTCTGCTGTCTTTTCCTGCGATTTCGCTTTCAATATATTTGTCTTGCTTTTGTAATGCCTCAGATTCCCTTTTGACGTGTTCATTAACTTTTCCCTGATTTTCAACATGCTTATTTATGTTCTGGTACTCTTCCCCCATGAACCATGGACCTTGCCGTTGGTGGGGCGGATTGCGTGCCTCAGCGATACAGATGGCCGTACCGCAGGTGCAACCACAACGGAGGGGTATCTGTTGAGAGGCCAGACAAACATGTGGTTCCTGAAGAGGGGCAGCAGCCTTTTCAGTAGTTGCAGGGGCAACAGTCTGGATGATTGACTGATCTGGCCTTGTAACATTAACCAAAACGGCCTTGCTGTGCTGGTACTGCGAACGGCTGAAAGCAAGGGGAAACTAAAGCCGTAATTTTTCCGAGGACATGCAGCTTTACTGTATGATTAAATGATGATGGCGTCCTCTTGGGTAAAATATTCCGGAGGTAAATTAGTCCCCCATTCGGATCTCCGGGCGGGGACTACTCAAGAGGACGTCGTTATCAGGAGAAAGAAAACTGGCATTCTACGGATCGGAGCGTGGAATGTCAGATCCCTTATTCGGGCAGGTAGGTTAGAAAATTTAAAAAGGGAAATGGAGAGGTTAAATTTAGATATAGTGGGAATTAGTGAAGTTCGGTGGCAGGAGGAACAAGACTTTTGGTCAGGTGATTACAGGGTTATAAATACAAAATCAAATAGGGGTAATGCAGGAGTAGGTTTAATAATGAATAAAAAAATAGGAGTGCGGGTTAGCTACTACAAACAGCATAGTGAACGCATTATTGTGGCCAAGATAGACACAAAGCCCATGCCTACTACAGTAGTACAAGTTTATATGCCAACTAGCTCTGCAGATGATGAAGAAATTGATGAAATGTATGACGAGATAAAAGAAATTATTCAGGTAGTGAAGGGAGACGAAAATTTAATAGTCATGGGTGACTGGAATTCGTCAGTAGGAAAAGGGAGAGAAGGAAACATAGTAGGTGAATATGGATTGGGGGGAAAAAATGAAAGAGGAAGCCGCCTTGTAGAATTTTGCACAGAGCATAACTTAATCATAGCTAACACTTGGTTCAAGAATCATAAAAGACGGTTGTATACCTGGAAGAATCCTGGAGATACTAATAGGTATCAGATAGATTATATAATGGTAAGACAGAGATTTAGGAACCAGGTTTTAAATTGTAAGACATTTCAAGGGGCAGATGTGGATTCTGACCACAATCTATTGGTTATGAACTGCAGATTGAAACTGAAGAAACTGCAAAAAGGTGGGAATTTAAGGAGATGGGACCTGGATAAACTGAAAGAACCAGAGGTTGTAGAGAGTTTCAGGGAGAGCATAAGGGAACAATTGACAGGAATGGGGGAAAGAAATACAGTAGAAGAAGAATGGGTAGCTCTGAGGGATGAAGTAGTGAAGGCAGCAGAGGATCAAGTAGGTAAAAAGACGAGGGCTAATAGAAATCCTTGGGTAACAGATGAAATATTGAATTTAATTGATGAAAGGAGAAAATATAAAAATGCAGTAAATGAAGCAGGCCAAAGGGAATACAAACGTCTCAAAAATGAGATCGACAGAAAGTGCAAAATGGCTAAGCAGGGATGGCTAGAGGACAAATGTAAGGATGTAGAGGCTTGTCTCACTAGGGGTAAGATAGATACTGCCTACAGGAAAATTAAAGAGACCTTTGGAGAGAAGAGAACCACTTGTATGAATATCAAGAGCTCAGATGGCAACCCAGTTCTAAGCAAAGAAGGGAAGGCAGAAAGGTGGAAGGAGTATATAGAGGGTTTATACAAGGGCGATGTACTTGAGGACAGTATTATGGAAGTGGAAGAGGATGTAGATGAAGATGAAATGGGAGATAAGATACTGCGTGAAGAGCTTGACAGAGCACTGAAAGACCTGAGTCGAAACAAGGCCCCGGGAGTAGACAACGTTCCATTAGAACTACTGATGGCCTTGGGAGAGCCAGTCATGACAAAACTCTACCATCTGGTGAGCAAGATGTATGAGACTGGCGAAATACCCACAGACTTCAAGAAGAATATAATAATTCCAATACCACTGAAAGCAGGTGTTGACAGATGTGAAAATTACCGAACTATCAGTTTAATAAGTCACAGCTGCAAAATACTAACGCGAATTCTTTACAGACGAATGGAAAAACTGGTAGAAGCGGACCTTGGAGAAGATCAGTTTGGATTCCGTAGAAATGTTGGAACACGTGAGGCAATACTAACCTTACGACTTATCTTAGAAGAAAGAAAAGCCAATCCTACGTTTCTAGCATTTGTAGACATAGAGAAAGCTTTTGACAACGTTAACTGGAATACTCTCTTTCAAATTCTGAAGGTAGCAGGGGTAAAATACAGGGAGCGAAAGGCTATTTACAATTTGTACAGAAACCAGATGGCAGTTATAAGAGTCGAGGGGCATGAAAGGGAAGCAGTGGTTGGGAAAGGAGTGAGACAGGGTTGTAGCCTCTCCCCGATGTTATTCAATCTGTATATTGAGCAAGCAGTAAAGGAAACAAAAGAAAAATTCGGAGTAGGTATTAAAATTCATGGAGAAGAAGTAAAAACTTTGAGGTTCGCCGATGACATTGTAATTCTGTCAGAGACAGCAAAGGACTTGGAAGAGCAGTTGAACGGAATGGACAGTGTCTTGAAAGGAGGATATAAGATAAACATCAACAAAAGCAAAACGAGGATAATGGAATGTAGCAAAATTAAATCGGGTGATGCTGAGGGGATTAGATTAGGAAATGAGACACTTAAAGTAGTAAAGGAGTTTTGCTATTTAGGGAGTAAAATAACTGATGATGGTCGAAGTAGAGAGGATATAAAATGTAGACTGGCAATGGCAAGGAAAGCGTTTCTGAAGAAGAGAAATTTGTTAACATCGAGTATAGATTTAAGTGTCAGGAAGTCGTTTCTGAAAGTATTTGTATGGAGTGTAGCCATGTATGGAAGTGAAACATGGACGATAACCACTTTGGACAAGAAGAGAATAGAAGCTTTCGAAATGTGGTGCTACAGAAGAATGCTGAAGATAAGGTGGGTAGATCACGTAACTAATGAGGAGGTATTGAATAGGATTGGGGAGAAGAGAAGTTTGTGGCATAACTTGACTAGAAGAAGGGATCGGTTGGTAGGACATGTTTTGAGGCATCAAGGGATCACAAATTTAGCATTGGAGGGCAGCGTGGAGGGTAAAAATCGTAGAGGGAGACCAAGAGATGAATACACTAAGCAGATTCAGAAGGATGTAGGTTGCAGTAGGTACTGGGAGATGAAGAAGCTTGCACAGGATAGAGTAGCATGGAGAGCTGCATCAAACCAGTCTCAGGACTGAAGACCACAACAACAACAACAACTCTTTGGTTTCTGCAAATGGCAATGGTGCTGTATCATCTGAATCTCTGTCCCCATGTAAACTTAGATTTGTCAATTTATCTGAAATCTCCTCAACTCTTTCCGATAAGTCACCTATTTTTTCTTTCTGTTTACTTACGTCTTCCTTAAGTGTCGCGACTCGGGTTTCAGTATTGACACATTTGGTAGTTAACTGTCCATATTGTTGTGTTAGGTTATTTAATCTGTCATTTGGTACGGATTCCTCGATTCTCTCAAATATTTCTTCCTTATCGTGTGCACGTTGTAAATTTAACTCTGAAAATTTTTGTACTATCACGCGATCTCTTTCCTCCTGTTCTCTATCCTGTTCCCTTTGTCTAATCTCTACTGCAATTACTCTATTATTGTGAGCATTCAAAATCGGTTGTACTTCTTCTCTGATTTCTTTCTTTAATTCATCTTTCATATTTTTGAAACATGTCCGTATTCGTGAATCTAACCGTGTTTCCATTGTTCCCATCTCAGTTTTAATTGTTCCTATTTCTGTTTTAAATTCAGATCGATACTGCTCCATTGTTCCCATACCAGTTGTAATTATTCCTATTTGTGATCCCTGTGAGTCTAACCGTGTTGCTAAAGTGCCTATCTCTGTTTTAATTGTTTCCATTCGTGCTCCCTAATTTAATATAGCACTCATCAACTGCTCCGTAATAGCCGGTTCGAAATTCTTTTCGCCCCCAACATTTCCCGCGAAACCAACTTCTTTCGTCATGGCTGTAAAGCTATCTGTGTTCGATACTATTTCAGAATCTTCTGTCGTTAATCTCGGATTCTGTGAATTTTCTGATTGAGAAAAATTTTGAAATGGTTCCGGACTATTTTCCCGACTTATTACATTGTTTTCCACTTCATTATCCATCATACTGTTTTCCTCTGTTGGCGAGTTCGCCATGTTAACAATTTCGTCATTCTCACTATCCATCATTTTCGCCTTTTTCATTGATCGCGTAATCATTTACAAAACATACAAAACTCGTCACTGTACGGAAATTATACACAATGACTCTTTATCTCCAACAATACCATTCACTCGAAATGTTTCCCTCAAACACGAATAACGAACAATTGAAATAATTGCACTAAATCGTCAAACGCGTATACAAGACAACAATCAAATTCAGAGAAAAAAAATACCATTAGAAGAATGACAATTACCAAATCTACACATGCAAAATAGACTACAATTACTAAACTACAAATTACTACAACAATACTACTGTCTACTATTTTTACAATCAGAAGAATTCCAAGGGACGATCCGAAGCAGCGGTCGCCACGTGCATGGGGGCTTAATTAAAATATAATGCAAATAATTTTAATTTTTGGTAGCTGTAGCTGTTTGTCCGATTACGAAGTCTCGTAACGGTTGGCCCTGACTAGTATTATTACGCAATCTGACTGCTAGAACAACAACAAAGAATGAAATGGAAATTTTCATTAACACAATTAATTAATTAAGTCCCCAGCAACTATAAGACCTACGAAATCAAAGCACAAGTATAACTGTTCTGTGTGTGGAAGTATGACTCAACGTACGCATCTGGCACGGTTCTTCTTCAACAACACAAGAAATTTTAAATATCATTTATACTGAATTAATTAAAGAAAATAAAAATACCATAATTACTCAAGAGAACCAGAATTACACTCTAATCCAAGAACACAAGCCAGATGCTTTGTTGACTGAACCTGTAATGACGCATCATTTAAAACATGGAAATAATGAAAAATAAATCAAGTTTCGTTACC
This sequence comes from Schistocerca nitens, assembly GCF_023898315.1. NCBI lineage: Eukaryota > Metazoa > Arthropoda > Insecta > Orthoptera > Acrididae > Schistocerca > Schistocerca nitens. The sequence continues at coordinate 759,686,946 of NC_064617.1, read as the reverse complement.
TTCATATATTGACCAAAATCACTCTAATCATTACAATATATCTCCACACCGACTTGCTATTACCACATCTCAACAAGAACTTTTCAGTATCACATCTCAGCAAGCACTCCCTACTAGCACATCTGAACACGAACTGACTACTACGAGTCCTGGACAAGCACTGCCCACACGACATCTCAATAATCACTGCCAGTGGAGGCGGCGGAACAATGCTCTCTAGCGATCTCTGGCGCTGTGGCTCAGTGTAGCCACCTTTCACCATTTATTGTGGCAGAGTGCCCCCATCCAAACGCATACCGTTTAAAATACCCTGTCTCAGGAAAACCTTTGAGTCTAAGAAAAGTGACGGAATTGAGGCTGTATATAGAGAGAGGGCAGAAGTGAGAAGCTGTTCTAATCTGTGATTAGTGGTAGTAATGTTGGGGGGATAATTTATATGCTTACTTGGGGATCCCTTGTAATTTGTTGGTTTATTGTGGCACTGTACGTGTGCAAAAGCGGGAGGTTTAGGCACTGAGGGTGCGTGGAGGTCAGTGACCTCGTGGATTTTAGTACAATATGTATTGATTTATGCTTTGTATAAGAGTGTGGCAAAGAATTTAGTGCTCAATTTGAAGGGTATTTAAATTGTAACTGTACGTGCACTCATTTTTTGGTGCGTGGAGGTAAGAAGGATTGATTAAAGTCAATTAAATAGAACTTGTGGGAATCTGAGCTTACTATGATTCAGTCGTTTGCCTTGTGACTATGTTCCTGAAGTATCGTTTCTGCTGGAGGGATTCGTTAGCGAGGATTCTGGTTGATTTGGGAAAAGGTTTGTTGAGGGATTTCTACTTTTGGTTTTCGTTGTAGACAGATTTGTCACGATAAACGGTGGAGTTCGGAATTCAGAGACAGACACGATTTCTGCGAGGCACTTGGTCAAAAGACTGACGTGAGTGATCAGTACTTCGTGCGAAAATCCGTGTGAGCGTGTGAAGTGCGACGGAAAAAGTTAGTGGAAGAAGGCGCCTTAGCACTGAGTGAGTGGCACAAGTGTTGCTTACAAAATCACAAATAAGTAAAGGTGCATTTAAAAATTTTATTTCTTGTGTAAAAAAATTATTTATGCAGAATTGTAATGCAGGCCTTTATTTAAAATGCCGTTTCGTTCATAATTTGTGTTAGTTTTGTTTATTTCGAAATTATTGCTACTCCCACACCACTACAAAAGCCTTATAAACACTATTGGCCTGGCGTTTTAATCACTTAATTCTGTCCTTTGAAAATTTGTTTTATATGTACTTGCATGAACTGAGGGGCGCAACTTCTGAACTTTCAGGCAAGCAAGAATGTTAATAAGTGGAGGTATGTAAGGTAACGGACGAGTTGTCGCGCCCTGGAAATATATGTTCGAAATTGCGGAGGCCACACAGGACGCTCGTCAAAGCCGCGGCCCGGCAGCAAACACGTGGTGGCCAAAGTTAGCCGGACGAGAGGGGTAGCCCCAGCGCATGGTCCTGCCGCGTGGCTGGGAAGTCCGCTGTGACGAGGACGCTGGTTTGTGTCGATGAAGGAGATGTCTACTCCGGGTGTGTTTAAAGATGGCGGACTTTGTGAAACCTTAATGGGGGACATTTCACAGTTCGTATGGAAATTAATAGTAGCCAGACGAATCATGATATCTCAAAAAAAAGTATACATTACTATTATTGGCACGACGATTCTGATGGTGTAATCAGATTTTCAATACCTTTATTACTTTAAAGTTTAGTATCAGACGGTAAATTGTACAAGTAACACCCAGCTTCATCCGATTTGTCGATCGCCGTGTCTTTAGAAAGCTGTAAACCAAAATTGGTATGAATTACAGATATGAAACTTGAATGGTACATGAGTTATTGGAGGTCAAAGCGGCGGATTACTATCAAACGCGTCAGGCCATAAGTGCTCCACACTTACACGAAGAAACGGTAGCAGCATGCTTATAAATATATTTATTCACCTATGACTTTGTTTATATCCGACATATACAACTATTCATGAAGAAATTGGTTAAATATTTACTCTGTTTTAGAAAGCACAGGGACATTAGGCTACTGGACTACCTTTTGCTTCTTTTCTTTTGATATATGTTTATTTAATTGATATGAATTTAATAATGTGTGTTAGGGCGTGTTTATGGTCCATCTGTAGCAATATTTATTTAATTTCAAGTATTTAAATTTAAATCCAGTATTTCGAATATGTTTCATTATGTTTGTGTGACTGTGCGTTGCATGAAGACATGACGTGAACGCTCTAGCCAATCACAGCGTTCGTGAATGGGGAGACTGGATGGAAGCGAGATTCCGTAGAGGACACAGGGGTAGTCCAAAGAGTACGTCACTGGACACGGGGAGTGCTGGACAGAACAGGACAGGACACGGAAAGTGCTGGACGGCGCAGCGGACGCACAGTCGCGGGAAAGACTTGGAATGGAGCAGAGTGCGCCTGATCGCGAGAGATAGAAATACTTCGGAGTGCCGACTTGTACTCTTGTGTGATTTCCGTGGCTTCTGCAGTGAAGACGTAGTGTGCGTTTAGAAGTGAGTCTCTCGCCAGCTATGTTGTTGTTCGTAACTAATTACGTGCTGTAGGAATCTATTGTTTCCCTGTTATGCAACTTATATTTTATTTAATTGCGGGATCATCGACACTAATGAGTGTTTTAATGTAATAAAGGGCATTTTTAAATGTACGTCTGCTATCGTACTCATCATTTAAAGTCGTTAAGATAGTACCTGCAGATTTTATTTAACTGCAATCTTTCATTTATAAATTTATGTTATATTCATAATTCGCAATTGCCGAGTGATATAAACCTTTGACCATTCGATTCATGTGTTTATTCTTATCGTATACTGTAGACTCAGCAGTATTTGGTCTGTAATGCGGCAACTACGTATCCCAGCCCCTAGTCAACGAAACCAGCCAAAACTTTTAATAGTGCAACTCTGAGTCGGAGGGTGAGTAGTCGTTTTTAAAGCCCGCTCTACCCACGTCCTGACATTCACCTACTAGTAACACCGACCGAGAAACCGGTCATAGGGCGCACACCAGCGCCAAGGAATGGAGCATTTTCTATATACCTCAATGAAACAGTGATAACTGATGGGTCCTTATTGGCGGGCAGATATGTGGCAGAACGAAGAGGATTAGGTGTGATGACTCCGGTGGCGCCATGTCGATGTCTATGGGGCTGCCGTATGGCTCCAGTGACGCGGGAACTGAGGGAGATGGAGGCGGCTGGGACTGCTAAATCACATGCCATCCGCCTCTCAAACCAAGAAATCTGCGATAGCCGATTCTGATGCCACCTGTGCAGCCTGGACAAATCCTATACAAGATAAAGAGAGCAACCCAAGACTTGAGTGATGACACTCCATTGCCAGCCTCTGTTTCTACGGAACACTCTAGAGAAGACATGACCATTGACATGAGATTTAGTACATTGAGGAGGGTAGACCAACCATGGCAGTGGAGGTAGAAATTGCATCAGTGTTCTTTGTTGGAGTCCATGTAGCAGTTCCACATGTGACTTACCATTGCGGCTGGGAACCGTGTGAGGACAGAATTATCATCAGAGCTTGCTCCCGTTTGTGGGAGGCATGTAACTTATCCATTTGCTGCTTGAATGTTCTCGTAAAGCGTTCGGCTTCACTTTAAAGTCGTGCGTAAAACAATGCATTTGTCACGTGATGAATAACGTTGGCATTGCAAAATTTCTTGAAGTCTGCCTTAGTAAACTGTGGTCCATTATCTTAGACATGAGTTTCTAGGTGGTATTGCCACTGTGGTTGATTGCTTCAGTACTACAAATGGGACTTTTCTGCAAGCATCGACAACAATTAGCCAACAGGTGTTCCAAAATGGACTTAACAAATCAGTCCATAATTTCCGTTAAGGGGCGTTGGGCTTGGACCAATGGAAGAGCATCTGAGGTGGAGCAGCTTGGTGCTCCGCACATGTCTGAAAATGAGATGTCAACTATTCCGTCTGTGAGTCCATCAAGATCCATAAACAGTGGCCCTGACGCAAAAAAAAACGAAGAAATTCCTTCTGTAGATGTTGTGAAACTATCATATGTGGTTAATCACTATCTGAGTGAAACAGAATACGCTCTGTAGCACCAGCAAGCAATACCGAAGCACAGTGTACCAGCAAACCTCTGGATTGCAAAGACCTTTAACAGTATGTGTCCAACCAGTGAAGATATTGTGCAGCAGAACTTGTTGACTGGGATCCACACCCGTTGCCTGACCAATTTACAACGATGATTGGTGAGAAGTTCTTCGATAGTTTCATGGTCCCGCACATCAATGTGGAAACAAGAGTCTCCAGATGGATCGCACACTAAATCATTGCCAACTCGTAAACAAAAGAGGGCTTCAGCATTTGAATGTTTGGCTGTCCTTATGTACGTGACTGCAAACTGGTAATTTGGTAACATTGCAGGTGCTGCACTATGCATGGCAAGGCTGGCCTGGAACGGCTCAACAATGATGTCTGTGATTTGTGGTCTGTTACGAAGTAAAATTTCCTTCAATAAGGGTACTGGTGGAATTCTATCATACTGTAGATAATGGTAACAGTTTCTTTCTGTAGCTGCGAGTAATCGAACAGAGCCTGTTTTTGGCCTACGGTAACCAAGATAAGAATAATTGGACGTTGGTCCTGTTTGGACACATTTGGTAATAATATCACCATACTTCACTTTCACGCGTTTACTACATGCACTTCAGAAACACATGAATATCACACTAATCCTTTGCCTACTTGTCTATGCTTATAGATACCGCATTGGTGTCACACTACACTGCATATACTCAGTAGCAATGCCCTCAAAGGAAAATTTTGTAGTTGGTCCTGATATTAACATTTCGACTGCTAAATTTTGTCCTTCATGACGTATCCATTTCTCGATATGGATACAAATGCCGTTAACCCATAGCAATTATTGTTTGTGTTTCACAATTTTCACCATCTTTCTGGATGTTACAGTGTAAGTACTGAAACGTCCCCTTTGAACAATTATCAATGACTGTGCTTATCCTGACACACAATATTTTTAGCGCAACGCAATCTGACTTTCAAAAATCCCTACAAAAGAATGGCCCTGACTAACATTAACCTATACCTTTCACAAATCACTTACCTCACCAAAAATCTTCGTTACTCGAACTACTGCAAAACAGCGAGCGCCACTACTGCCAGCTAAATAAATATTCAAACTACGGAAGGCACTAACTACTGATAGGCATAGTTAGGAAATGAAAGATTTTAGTAGAGAACAAACAATAGTGTTCAAAAGTCATAATATACATAATAGATCATGACATCCAGTCTTACAAATTTCCAAACTCCGCCATCTCTCTCCCCACATCCACCACTGCTGGCGGCTCACCTCCAACTGCGCAACGCTACGCGCTGTTAACAGCCAACTGCCCAACACTACAATGGCAGACAACAATGCAAACTAGCCACAGACTGCACACAGCACAGCCAGTGATTTTCATACAGAGCGCTACGTAACGTTGCCAATAAGAAAACATAAACAGCCTACTTACAGTACCTCAACCTATCTGTTCCTCTACGGAAGTTTCTGGAACATGTCTACATTAATACTCTATTAACCACCTATTACCACATGCTATGAGGTTAATTTGAGAGTTTTTATCATATTTTTTCTTCTAGTTTCGTGTGCGAATGGTGCCAGGTAAGATAAAGTGTCGGCAACCTGCGATCGAATTTCTCTAATCTTTCTCGTTCATACCTTTTCGTGATATACATATGGGAGGGAAAAATAAGCTGGTTTGCTCTTGTTGGAATGTATGTGAAACGCCCGCTAAACCCGCTGGGTAGAACAGGTGATTAGGATTGTGGAAAGGGCCAAATAAGGTGGCGGTCCGTTTCACTTCGAAATTGTAATTTATTGTAATTTATTAACACATTTAAACCAAATCGGCACATGGCCGAACCTTTACAACTACGAGTTTCCAAATCCAATTCTTTCACGGCTGAAAGCCTGCAGACAAGAAATCTTAAAAATCAACAAAGTAAATTTCATATATATGTCACAACTACGCTGAAAGCCTCAAGGCAAAAGTGGATAGAACAAACATATACAAGGTGCAGTACAAATGGCTGAAGGCCACAATTAAACTTCAAAATTTTAAAATATATTAGCATAATCGTTTAAGGCAGAAGGGCCCGCAGCTCGTGGTCGTGCGGTAGCGTTCTCGCTTCCCACGCCCGGGTTCCCGGGTTCGATTCCCGGCGGGGTCAGGGATTTTCTCTGCCTCGTGATGGCTGGGTGTTGTGTGCTGTCCTTAGGTTAGTTAGGTTTAAGTAGTTCTAAGTTCTAGGGGACTTATGACCACAGCAGTTGAGTCCCATAGTGCTCAGAGCCATTTGAACCATTTTAAGGCAAAAGGCCGCAATGTTTTTGCTGAAGGGGAAATTTGAGAATAAGGCTTTAAGCGGTTGTAGGCCCATAGTAGATTTTCCAAAAATTCAGAATACCTTAAACCTCTAAGTTTCAAGTGGCTGACATCGCACTAAATGGAAAGTTGGCAGAGCAACAGTAAGTTTCAGCAAAATATCCACTTCCCAGAATTCAAACTTACTTATACGGGCTGAAGGACCTTTGTTTTACAAAAAGCACACTAAATTTTTTTTTCTTTTAAAGCATTGGCTGTAATAGATTGCCAACAGACCATGAAACAACCATGAAAAGGACAGTATAGACAACGGCACTGAGACACCTCCAGGGGGGTGGGGTTGGGCCTGCCCTCAAAACATTAACGTTCACTTAGATGAGACAGGTGGTGGGCCCAACTACACTTGATCCGTCGGTAACCCAACCAAGAGACAGTCACGGACCGACCGACCAAACGACTTGCTAGCCACCAATCGGTACATGAACTCAAGGACCAAACTATTACGGACGTGATTATCCACAATGAAACATGTATTAAGCTGTCAAAACTACACACCGTGTTGGACAGCGACAACAGGTGAGGAAAGGACACTGTCTGAAATTACGTTAGTGGCCAGGGCAAGTAACCGGAACACCAACGGCCACGAGACAGAAAATTCCGCTGGTACACTTGAATTTGAAGTAAGGTAATACAGTAGCTCCACCTAAAAGGAACACTGCCTGAATTTACGTCAGTGGCTAGGGCAGATGGCTCAAAATGGCTCTGAGCACTATGGGACTTAACATCTGTGGTCATCAGTCCCGGCTAGGGCAGATAATCAGAACACTAACGGCCACAAGTTAGGAAATTCCGCTCGTGCACTTGAATTGTAGTGAGCCTATATCGTTAATTCCATCGCACAGCGGCTCGATTTCACCACTCAAACCACTCGGTGTTGATCACAGGAAAAGCTCCACAATAGTGAACCACCGAAACGAACGCCGCAACATGAACGGATGTCGTTTGGGTACCTAACACACCACTCAAATTTGACATCCTGGGTCGGTGAGCCACGAAGGTCGTAGCGATCGGACAGCTCCACACACGCTCCGGCACTGCGCAGGGACCGCCAGGGGCCCAGCCGACTGCGCCGCCCAGATATATCCTCCCAGGTCCGCACCAACCGACCCACTACCCTCAGAATGCCGACAACATCTAAAATAGTCGTCAGTGAAAAAAACTCCAACTACACATACAACCTGACAAACACATGCACGAAGACCTGAACGATACCCAACAGTAACTAAGCACGCACGAAGACAAATCAGGCGTTGATGCACACTCACACACAGACGACTCATGAACGATCGGCGAGCCAAAACGCGGCGTCCGGTAGGACGACCGACTGACGATCCACCAAGACCGTGGCCAGGCTTAAGTGATGTGTGGCGGCAATGGTCGGGTGAGCCATGACGACGCAGACCTCACTGTTCCAACGCGACTGCACTAGTGCCGTATTGCAACTCCCCGACTGGCAGGTCCGGACTGCGCTCCAGACGCGTTCCAACTGACTGTCAGCCCAAACTCTCGACCCAAACTGGCTTACGACAGACAACGACCGGGAAGTAATAGCAGTCGAGCAAAGATACGACGAGAGGGGATATATTGATACGTACTGATAGCGCCGCTCACAGTCAAGCAAAGCAGCAACTCAGTGACACCAGTAATTTAAATTAACCTAGTGACGTGGAAGTACGTTAAAAACAGGGTGTAAAATACATGATGACGGGAACACGAGCCACCCAAGGCTCAGTATGCTATCAGAATTTTAACAATAAACCTCCCCATGGTGCATAATTCCTTTCCTGCCGCAACTGCCACTGGGGTTTGATCGACATCTCTTTGATAGTTTTGCACTTACCAAGCGGATGCTCGACTCTTCCTTTTCTTCTTCTTCTTTTTCCTGCCCCTTCCCCCATCGGACAGTACATGTGTATCTATTGTCTGTGTCTAGTGTTAAACCATGCGAAAATGTGAGAGCGTGTTCGTCACATTTGCGAATCGTGTAACTGAAATGGGACCTGAGAACGAGCCCAGTATTCAGCTAGTGGGATGTGGGAGACAGCCTAAAAACTATGTCCAAGATAGCCGACACGCCGGCCCCCATCGTAAAACTGCCGGTCGAACTAGATCCAGGACCTGCGAGTGGGAAACATCGTCCTAAAGGCGTGGATTCTTGGGCAGTTCTAGACGGATCCTCGATTATTTTCATCTGTTAGTCTTGTAGTACTTCGCCTCTCCAACTGATTCTTATCCTCGATTAGTTTCATCTGTTAGTCTTGTAGTACTTCGCCTCTCCAACTGATTCTTATCTTCTCTAATATCCTATATCCGTAGCTTACAGTATATTAATCTACTGAATCCTACATGTGTCTATTCTATGCTATGATGTTCTTTAACAGCTCCATGGCAATACGTCGTGCGGGGTGCATCGTTCCACTCTTGATCTACCTGGTGCTTCTTCATTCCACACTCTACAGAAATACTTATTGTTATTTGAAATACTTCTGCAACAACGAATACACTATAAATTATTCCACCATCCACTGTTAGAAAGTTCCTATGGTTCATGTTAAAATTCTATACAATGCTTGATTCCGGATGAACAGTTTCAGAAACATATTTCGCAGCCTGTCCGAGTCAACCTGCAGTTGGCAAGCTACTGAAATCAATTTCGCCATCTGTCCTTAACTTGCAGTATGTTTTGTGATTCATTGTGGATTCTATAATTCGTACAGAATTTTTATTTCCAACTTTGCAAGAGTGTAGCTTGTCGTAAAACGAAATGTGTGACAAGTAGGCCTACCAGTGCAGAGTCACAACACGGTGCTTCGTTCAACTCAGAGACAAGGACGCTTAACGTGCAGAGCTGAGGACAGGACAAAGGTCGCGCTATAAATACTTTACGAGCCATGTGTCCCGCAGGGCGACACGCAGCGGCCCTCACACAGGGCACAGCTGCTGTCTCGTGTTATGGAAACATAGAGGCGAAAAGACTGAAATTGACTTTCGGTGAACTGATGGTATCTACAGATTCACTTCATCTGTTGTAGTGGTCTTTATTCCGAAGGAACGTTTGATGCAATTCTCAACGCCGTACTGTTGTGTGCAGGCTGAATGACTACTACAATCTAAATCCTTTTGCACCCGCTTACTGTATTCATTTCTTGATATCCATCTACGAAATTTACTCCCTGTCTCTCCAACCCCCTCCCCCCCCCCCCCACTCACACACACACTTACCTGCGATACTAAATCAGTACTCCCTCGATGTCCACCATAAATAGTATCAATCAACCTCTCGTTTTAGTCAAGTTGTGTCACAAATTTCTTTTCTCACCAATTTTGTTCTAGACTTCCTCATTAGTTACACGATAAACCCACCTAAACATCAGCATTCATACGTGGCGCCGCTTTTCAAAAGCTTCTATTCTCTTCTTGTATAAACAGTTTATCGTTCATATTTCACTTCGACACATGACTAATCTCCAGACAAATAGCTTCAGAAAAGACTTCCTAGCACATTTACGTTCGATGTTAACCAATTCCAATAATTCTTCAAGTTCATCCACTTGTACAGCCCCCTTCATATTATTTTCGCCTTTCACCTGATTTTCCATCTAAGCCCTAGATATTCACACAGTGCTTATCTTTTCTCCAAAGGCCTCTTTCATTTTTCTGTTCTTGGTATCCACCTTTCCTCCAGTGACATATGCTTCCATAACTTTACATTTGTCCTCTAGCCGCCCGATGTGGCCGAGCGGTTCTAGGCACTTCAGTCTGGAACCGCGCGGCCGCTACGGTCGCAGGTTATAATCCTGCCTCGGGCATGGATGTGTGTGATGACTTAGGTTAGTTATGTTTAAGTAGTTCTAAGTTCTAAGGGACTTAAGACCTCAAATGTTAAGTCCCATGTTGCTCAGAGCCATTTGAATTTGTCCTCTAGCCATTTCTGCACAGTCACCTTGCACTTGCCGTCAATCTCAGTTTTTGGACCTTGCATTCCTTCTCGTTATCTAAATAGCTAAAATGACCTAGACAATACCAACAAACAACGGAACAACGACATCCAAAATAAAAGAGACCAGATACGAAGTGGGATAACTGTGAATACCTCCAGTACACTTATATAATTCCACAATACACACCAAACACGAATAAATTATTATCAGACAAGCCAAATAATACAACTGGTACCATTGGCTTCATTTAAACTAGGTAACTAGAAAAAATCCAGCATACGCACTAAACACACATCAGCAACTTCACCAAAAAACTGATGACAATAATTAACCGATTTCAGGCACGTACTTACAAAGAAACAGTTACTCCGAACTGAATTCACCTGGCCCAACGGTACCGACGGACCGTCGTGTCATCCTCAGCTGAGAGGCGTCACTTGATGCAGATAGGTGGGGCACGTTGTCAGCGCATTGCTCTCCCAGCAGTTGTCACACTTCTCAGTCAACTACCTCCCCTACGGGCCTCACAAAGGCTGAGTGCACCCCACTAGTCAGCAGCTCCCGGCAGACCTGGACGGTCACCCACCCAAGTGATAAACAAGATGGACTGCGAACAGCTTCGGTGATCTGACGTAAACCGGAGAACACTTTCGTGACGTCCCCGGAGTGTGACTCGGGCTTCTTCGTATTGCCGAGCGGCTTGAGCCCGAGTGTGACTCGGGCGGCAGTCAGCTACGAATTTATCGCTGCCTTCCAAGTTCGTAGAGTTTCCGTCGCATGTTATTGTGTCCGTCGAGCTTCCTGCATCTTGTGCTGCCGTTTTTTGAGTGTTTCTCACACTATTTACATGCGTGTAGCGTGAATCCCGACTACGAAAATTCCCGCGTTTTTCGCATGTGTATCTAGTGACAGCAAGTGTGCATGATCGTTTTGAAAGTGCTTAGCTACATCATGGGCGAAACACTGAAAGATGAAGATACTTTAGCTCTTCTAGAAGAAGCAGTTGTAGACGATTCTGGTTCTGAAGGAGATATTGAAGAATGGGACACTGTTGGTAAGTTGCCGAAGTGAAAAATATGTATTTACTGAGGTTTTATTTGATTTTCTCTTTGCGTGTATACAACAGGCAACACTGATAAGATAAACATATCGTAATTTGCAGAGAATATCAATGTTGATGAAATAAGTGAACAAAATTAACGCCGTAAAATTGCCGCCGAATTTGAAACTCCTCCGCCACACATAAACGTATGGTGCTCTCCAAATGAAGACGAAGGTAGTGTGGGCTGAAGACGATGTTTTGCCGGATGTTCCTATTTTTGGGGAACATAGTGCAGTTACTGCACAAATGAACGGTAACTCAAGTGCTTACGATTGTTTCTGTGTTTGTATGACAGAATTATGAAAACAATCAAAACTGAAAGTAATAGATACGCAGCAAGTACCATCAATAAAATGAGAAGAAATAACTCTCTAAAGGCAAACAGTTTGTTTTCCAAGTGGCAGCCTGTGAAACTGGCTGACATTTATTCTTTTCTTGCTATTATTTTACACATTTTCCTTGTGAAAAAGTCATCTTTGCATGATTATTGGCTGACAAATTGCATACGTTCTTCGTCCTTTACTCCTAGCATAATGAGCAGCGACAGATTCAAAGCAATTTTGTAAGACTTGCACTTGAACAATAATGAAAATTACAAACCTAAAGGGCAACAGAATTATGACCCACTTTTCAAAATTAGAACGTTTTATGACAGTATGGTTCGATCATGTCAGTTATCATGTGCTCCCTCCCAACAGGTGAGGGAGAATTCACTTCAGAGTTAAATGAAAAATAAACCTGAAAAATATGGTATGTGATGCAAAGACTGGCAATTGCTTGAATTTAGAAGTGTACATGGGAAAAGGATCCGAAGAAAGTGGTGTTATACCGCTCTTAGATAGACTACTTTCAAAATATTTCGATAAAGGCCATACTGTCTTCATGGACAGGTATTACTGCTTTTCTGCAGTATTTGACCACCTGTGGAACAAGAATATCAGTGCAGTTTGGACTGCACTAACAGGAGAGACCTGCCCAAAGATACTGTTTTGAAAAAGAAGATAAAGAGAGGGGAATGATTTTTATGAGGCGAGAAGACTTAATTTGCTTGAAGTGGAAAGATGCAAGGGATGTGTTGATGCTTTCAACTTCTCACAATGCCACGATGTCGGAATTGTCGGTGCGTACTAAACAGGGCCGCATCAACAAAATGAAACCAGATGTAGTGTTGGACTACAATACTTATAAAACAGGAGTGGATCGTTCTGATCAGATGGTTGCTTACTATCTATTTGGAAGGAAGCAGTTCAAATGGTGGAAAAAGGTGTTTTTTTTAATATATTTTATGTGTCTCACAAATGCATATGTATTGTACAAGGAGACAAGAAACGCTGAAGACAGGAAAAAATGTCTTCTGAAGATATTTATTTTTCAGGTTGGCGAGTCTCTTGTGAAAAAAGCACACAAGGAAACTGAGCCTGTAAATAGTCCAATCAATGACAGACTGAAGGGAAGGCATTTTCTACAGAAGATACCAGCGCCAGAGAAGAAAGCAAACCCCAAATGGGTTTGTAAAGTTTGTTCAGAAAGGACAAAGGACAGACTGGCAAGTCAGAAACGAAAGAGATATGTTGGTGGCGTCAAGAGTGTAATGTCGCTTTATGTATACCAGAATGTTTCGCGGAATACCACACAAAACCAAATTATGTGTCTTACATTCAATTTTTGACTTTTTTCAAAATCTGAAAATATATAGTAATATTTTTGGGTATCATAAATTTGTTTCCTTCTTTCGTCTGCCACAACCTGTTTCTTCAAAAAGATGTCACATCAGTCTACAAAAACATAAAATATTTTTGCCTCTAGCGTTACAGTAATTGAATTCTAAAAATCATGAAAAATGCTCAGGTTGCTGTGCACACGGGTCAGCATTGGGCTCAAGTGCGAAAGTGAAAATATCGCGGCGGGACCGTTGGCCAGTACTAAAAATATACAAAAGGGAACAAAACAAAAAGCATTCAGTAAAGCAGCAAATCAAATATCTATCCCTAGTTCTTTTGCCAAACAACCACTGTTCCCTTCCACATCACAGCCCTCAGTTACCGAACATAAGAAACTCTCTCTCATCCCCCTAAAACTTTCTCTAAAATCAATACAGGAAAACACCATAGGCCCAACGGCCGAATTTCAAACTAATTTTACAAATTTTAGAAAACCCAAATCAGTGAAATGCCTTCCCCTAACCCCATGACGCCTCCCGTCTTTTGCCATATTCCCACCAATTTCTCTAACAACCTTCGCTCTGTACAACTTCATTATAATTTAACAAACTCTGCAAAGAAAAAAAATATCTGGCAACTCTTCTGCAAACAGTATTCATCTAAATGAGCATGAAAGGTAGATGAAGCATTTTCCCATACCAAAACCGAGTTTAATTTTCCTTCACCAATCCTCTCTCCTGTAAGTGCAAGCCATAGTTTAGTAACTTCTGAATTCCAGTTTACGGTTTACAGTAAAATGTTGGTACACACTTTTCGCTGCATACCTATTAGATGCACAGTAGAGGAAAATGATCGCTCACCCATCTTCAGTATATTCCACCAATCAAATCCACAAGCACATTCTTAGTTCGTTTCCCAAACACCATAAAAAATCTTTCGACTACTAACAGCCGAAACAACCGCTCTTTCTCCCAAGTTCTCATACTTAAATTCCCAAAATAAAGATACGTTAGTTTCAGAAACAACCCAGTATCCCAGTATCCCCAGTTGGGACAACATTAAGTAAAACACATGGAAGGTGTAAAAAATGTTCAAATGTGGCTGAAATCTTATGGGACTTAACTGCTAAGGTCATCAGTCCCTAAGCTTACTCACTACTTAACCTAAATTATCCTAAGTACAAACACACACAGCCATGCCCGGGGGAGGACTCGAACCTCCGCCGGGACCAGCCGCACACTCTGTGACTGCAGCGCGGCCACGGAAGGTGTACCCACATGTTTCGTCATTTGTTGTCTCACAGAATAAACTTTATTTCCTACCAACAACATTATGATTACAATGAAAAATCCTTGTTAAAATAATTACAATGCTCTCAATTAAAAAGAAACTTGAACAGGCTCAATTGATCAAAAATAAATTTTAACAATTCTTACCATTAACAGCAGGGCTTGAAACCGGACGTATATAGTACCCAAATACAAGAAAGAAGTCACATCAACTAGGCGTGGCTGCAAGCAGCTTCCATATTCAATTTAATTAGAAAAATGAATTACAATGATAGCCTGTGAACGTGCTAACAGTTACCAAGCTTGGATAACACGATACGCAAATCGATAACGCCCAACTCACACCACGCATCTTGGCTATTGGAAAGCCCAAAACAATGTTTAAGCTTTAGTAAAATTCCCTTAAGTAATAAAATACACTATCCTTCAAAAGCTGGGAAAACACAGTTTCAACATAACACCCAACTGGTACACAACAGCAGAAACATTGGCAGTGACCCTTAAATACATATACAATTGCCCAAGAAACAAGAAAAGCTGCGAGGAAATACAATTTAAATGTGACTCCAAACTGGTACACACCAGCAGAAATGTTCACAATGACCTTTAATAAATATACAGATGCCCAAAATGCAAGATACGCTGGGAGATCATGCAATTTAAATGTGATTTCCAACTGGTATACACCAGCAGAAACATTGACAGTGACCCTTAACGAAAAAACGATTGCTCGAAACACAAGATACGCTGGGAGAACACGCAATTTAAATGTGACTCCCAACTGACACACACCAGCAGAAACGTTGATAATGGTTGTTAATAAGAAATACAACTGCTCAGAAATAGCAAGGTAAGCTGAGATCTTCAGCAGACAGGTATCACAGTCAACAAGGAACAAGTTGCACAATCAGAGGAGTCCGCTGATGACTGTGGACCAAAGAAAAGGTCAACAGTTCATGTTGATAAGTAGATGACCTTAAAAGTTAACGCGCTCAGAAGCAGCAATAAGGGTGCAAGGCTTAAACGAGTAGGTGAAGAGCAGGTGTAACGAGGAGGAGATTCCGGCTTGTAGAACACGCTTTAACCCTCACGAGCTTCGTGAATTCAGCAAACAGGGCAGACTATCGGCGACACTCCTCCGTGGCACGCGTCAGACGATCAACTTTACTTGACTTGAGCCACGGCACGCAGCTGGCAGAGGTACCAGTCTGCCGGCCAACCCAAAAGTCATGCGACGACGAAGTGCCGCCGTGGCAGAAAGAAAACACGCGTCTGCTCCCCGCCCAGGGAACACGAACACTTCGTCCGCTCCCAAAGCTACCCAGCCAACGCACGTAAAAATGGAACAGTAATCTGCGCAAATAAGGCTACAGACGAGAACGCGTAAGATGCAGAATATCTCAGCTTATAGGGCAAACGACTACAAATACAGGCTACAAGCTTAAAATTACTTGTAATTTAGAAGTCGAAAGTTCAGCGCGTGCAGATGCAATGCTTAAGGCATACTCATAAGGGGTGCTTTGCTCCGACATAATTTATGTTAAAAATTAAATTCCGTTGATTCAGTATACAACAGAGAATACTCGTACGCTTGCATGGAATATGGCGTAGAACACAAGCTGCGATCATTTACAGTGACTGGTGATCATACATACAATCACTCGCAGGAGCGTTAATATAACAAGTTAAATTCCACATTAACACAGACATGGCATTGCAATATCAAGTACTTCAAAAATAGGAAAACAGCCTGTAACTCCCCTCAGGAGCAGGAAACATGTCTTTCAGGACTCCAGCAGGGGTGTTACTGCCGCCACTGACTCGATTGCGACTTGAAGTTCAACATGCGGCCTTCAAGGTGCCGTAAAATTTAAGCTTGCATTTTTAATAGCCAAATCAATTATGTCTTCATGTCTAAGTTTACGTGTATTCGGAAAAGGTACAGGCTCTCTGATTCTGTTTGGTGGTTCCTCATTCTTCAGTACAAGAACAGGTGGTAAAGCAGTGGAGTCATGAGGCATTTCATTCAGTATGTTTTAAAATAAGTGTAAGTATCTGCTTCAATACTGATGCTTTCTGTGACAATAAAGTCTGCAAAGTTTATTGATTTCTTTCATAAACCGTTCAGACGGGTTACAATGTGGAGAGTACAATGTAATAAAAGCAGGCTAGATTTTATGATTCAGAAGCATGCGTGACCAAACAGCAGATTTGTTTTTGTGGTCCATTGTCTGAAATGATGTATGCCACGTGTCAAACGTCACGTCAGAAATTTTTAACAAAGGCGTTTGATACAGACCGTTCAGTGGCTTTACTTAACGGTGTGAAAGAAACAATTTTTGAAGTAAGTTCAGCAGCGGCTAGAACGTACGAAAATCAGTTCAATGTTGTAACAAGGGGTCCCAGGTGATCAACATCAGCCATTCTTTTAATTTAGAATGAATGATAGGAAGCAAGCTGCACGATGTGATATAGTAGATGGTTTAGCTTTTACAAGTAGACAAGGCTCTCGTAATCCTCTTTTTCATGTTGTTAAAATAACAAGTCGTCCGAAGAACATGATAACATTTTCGTGGACCAGAATGTGCGTAGCTGAAATGAATGTACCAGATGAGCTTATTCAAAAGATCGTCAGGAATACAAAGTACCCATAGCTTGTCATCAACAGTGCAGCGTTTGAAGAGTATGTTGCTTCTAACCAAATAATAATGACGAATCTGCGTGTGTGTCTTTTCATGCCATTTGCTTTTGATACCTTTCCAAAAACGGATCTTTGTCTTGTTCAAAAGCAAAGTGCTTTAAACATACAGTAACGAAGTTTTCAAAGGTTACTTTTTGAATGTAAAGAGTACTGAAATTTTTCTCAAGGTTAGTTTCTGTGTTGCTTTTCTCAATGCCAGCCGGTGCACGTGACAGTGCGTCCGCAACAATGTTCTCCCTGCCTGGAATATAGACTATTGTCACGTGGAATTCTTGCAGAAACAATTCCCAACGTTCCAAACTGTCGTGATTTAATTTTGATGACACAACGAATTGTAATTCGCGATGACCACTATGAACTTCTACATGTTTGCCCGAAAGAAGAAACGAAATTTGTCAAATGCCCAAACGATAGCTAAAGCTCTTACTTCAGTGAAGGAATATTTTTTTCAGATTTTGTTAGCACACGGCTAGCAAAAGCCATTGTTTGCTGAACAGTAATGTCATTTTCTATGGCCTACTTGAAATAAATGGGCACCAGGACCAACTTTAGAGGAATCTGTGCTAAGGCAGAAGATCTGGCTGAGCTAAGATTGGCGCGTTAAGCAGTGCTTCTTTCAAAGAATCAAATTCCAACTGTGCCTGTTCGTCCCAGTTCCAAATAGTGTTTTTACCAGCGAGAGAACGACACCTAGAAAACTGCGAACTTGTTTTTTTGTGGATAGAACTGGAAGGGCTCTGATTGCCTCCAACTTTTCAGAATTCAGCTGAATGCCTTCATAAGAAATAATGAGCCCCAAACACTTCACCTTTGTCCTACCGAATTCAGCTTTTTCCAAATTAACTGTAATTTCAGTTTCTGCAAAAATACATAACACATTGTTGAGGATACGGGATTATGTTGTTCCCAAGGGGCTTCTGCAATTAAAATATCGTCCATGTATGGGTGATATGGAATTTAGTCCACGAATGAATGCTACTGAAGAAAGGTTTAAACCAAAAGGAAGTTTCCGAAATCGATAACTAACGCCAAACCAAAGAAAAACCGTATATTTTTTACATTGTGGATGAAGTTCAATTTGATAAAAGCTGGATCTGAGATCAATAGAAGACAACACTTTTACGCCATTGAAATTTTGAAGAAGTTCTTCCAACGTTTGCAGTCTCTCCGTTTCAGGAATGATCATGGTATTGATTGTCTCGGATCTAAGACAAGCCTGATCGATCCATTTGGTATGCTCACGAAAACGAAATTGGTATTGAAATAGTTTAATTGTTCCTGTTCCGTGAAAAAAAATTGTGGAATGTGCTCGTAGAGGTCAAAAAGGCCATGCCTATCAGCGTCATTAGAGTTCTCAATTGTTTGAACTTTTTTCTGATTTAAAAGCTTAATATCTAATACATCATCAATATCATCCGTCTCAGTATTTGCAAAGTGATTATTAATGTCAAATACCGTTGAAAGTTGCAAACTGTGATGGTTTACTTTAATTGGTTCAAATGGTTCAAATGGCTCTGAGCACTATGGGACTTAACATCTGTGGTCATCAGTCCCCTAGAACTTAGAACTACTTAAACCTAACTAAACTAAGGACATCACACACATCCATGCCCGAGGCAGGATTCGAACCTGCGACCGTAGCAGCAGCGCGGTTCCGGACTGCGCGCCTAGAACCGCTAGACCACCGCGGCCGGCAGCTTTAATTTTTTTTTTTTTTTTTTTTAGCTGAGTATACTAGAATTGTTTTTATAAGAATATTATTAGCTTTAATTTTTTTAGGTGGTGACAAAAGGTAAAGCCGATTTATTACTTTGTCATGGTTTGAAAGCCAATCTTCAAATTTTAAAGCTATTAACTTCTTTCTCCAAACATATTTCAGCTTCGTAAAAGTTTAAAATTGCCTTATACTCATTCAAAAAATCTACACATAATATAATCTCCATCGACAATAATGGAACAATAAGAAAATTCATAGTAAATCAGTGGCTTTGGCAAAAGAATTCCAAGTTAGTTTTTAGCGTACATCTACACTTTTTCCTAAACTTGCACCTTGTAATTTAATCTTATGTAAAGGAAGTGTGGGCAGTTGTTCGATTGGTAGCATTTACTGAAAGCTGTTTCACTAATTCCTGAATCAGGACTGCCAGAGTCAAGTACTGCCGTAAATTTTATGTCATTTGCTGTGATGTGAATTACAGGATATGCAATATTGTTCTGTTTCATGTCATGTTCCTGGAGTAAGATGTCCCTAATGTCTACCATTTTCACTTAGTTGATAGCCACGGCAGCTACGTCATCAGCTTCATAAGTATGTTTTGTGGCTGCCTGCGGTGTGAGTCATTGTCTATTATCTCTTTCAACTGATAATTAAATGGACACCCTAGCTGCAAGCAGGCGTTGATACACTTCATTGGGGACATGTTGAAAATGTGTGCCCCGACCGGGACTCGAACCCGGGATCTCCTGCTTACATGGCAGACGCTCTATCCATCTGAGCCACCGCGGGCACAGAGGATAGTGCGTCTGCAGGGACTTATCCCTTGCACGCTCCCCGTGAGATCCACATTCCCAACATGCCCCCAACACTACATTCGTAGTGCGCCTAATAGATGTTTGCCCATCATACTGCAGATTAATCTACCAAGTCCCGTACGAGTTCGGGCATAGCGTGTGCGTTCGCACAAGAAGGTCAAAGGCCGGAAACCCATATTTTTTTAACTATATATGACGGTAGTAACTGTTCCCGAAAGAACAGTTACCGTCAATGACCATGCAGCTTTGCTAGAAATCAACTGATAATTAAATGGACACCCTAGCTGCAAGCAGGCGTTCATACACTTCATTGGGGACATGTTGAAAATGTGTGCCCCGACCGGGACTCGAAGCCGGGATCTCCTGCTTACATCTGCCACGAGTAATGAGTATGATTGGCAAACATCTATTAGGCGCACTACGAATGTAGTGTTGGGGACATGTTGGGAATGTGGATCTCACGGGGAGCGTGCAAGGGATAAGTCCCTGCAGACGCACTATCCTCTGTGCCCGCGGTGGCTCAGATGGATGGAGCGTCTGCCATGTAAGCAGGAGAGCCCGGGTTCGAGTCCCGGTCGGGGCACACACTTTCAACATGTCCCCAATGAAGTGTATCAACGCCTGCTTGCAGCTAGAGTGTCCATTTAATTATCAGTTGATTTCTAGCAAAGCTGCATGGTCATTGACGGTAACTGTTCTTTCGGGAACAGTTACTACCGTCATATATAGTTATTATCTCTTTGTTGTCGCACGTCGTAATTGGGATTTGGAGGTCTAATTTCTACTGTTTCCTAACAATAACCTATACATTTCATAAGACACGTACCTCACAAAAAAATCTTCATTACAAGGAACTACAGCAATACAGCAAGCACCAATATAGCGAGCTAAATAAAAGATTCTAACTACTGTAGGCTCTAGGCACTAGTAGGCATGGGGTTGCAAAGGAAAGATTTTGCTGCACAGCAAACAATTCATTTAGAAAGCTTTACCTTAATAAGGTGACAACTAGTTCAAAAAATTATATAATCGTCCGTGACATCTAGTTCCAAAAAAATTATATAATCGTCAATAAATTTAAATCTCTACGACGAACACGTCCAAACCGTCCGCTCGCGCTAACACTTCAGACCTCCAACCTCCATCACTGCTAGCTGTTCACCTCCAACTGCGAGTCCGACCAGCCACACAGAGTCTCTTACATAGGGAGCACAGCGCTGTCAGAGCTATTAATGCCGTCTATCGCGCTGCCAACATACAAACACATCAAATGACCGCTTTTTCCAAGAATTAAATGTCCATGTTTTGCATCTGAATCAAGTCGCGACATACGTTTATGTGTCGTTGTTTTGTTCGACAGTGAAGTTGTGCAGATCAAACTTTGCGCTCTCTTTTCTTTTTTCAAAACATTCTAAAGAATATATAGAACACTTGATTCAGAGATTTCGCTCCACTGCGATCTGTGACACAACAACATACACTGACGAGCAGAAACATGTACGACCACTGCCCACCGCGAGGTTGAATGTCTCTTGATGGCGTTGCGGGCAAATGACGCAGTAAGAAGAGAATGTAAGCGGACGAGAGACAGATGGACACTCATTAAAGCGAAGACACGGCCCGAAAACATGGAAATTCACTGATATGTGAGGTTTTGACAAATGCCATATTGTTGTGGCGCTGCGGCTGGAAACGAGAATCTTTGAAACGGCGAAGCTGGTCGCCTGTTGCCGTACTACTGTCGTGAGCACGTATGGAAACTGAAGGATGGTGAAATGAAGAGTAGGCCGTATGGTATTGGACGACTACACAAAACGTAGAGGCCGGAGCTTTCGCCACTGTGTAATCCCGGATAATCAGCGGTCTGTGGAACATCTGACGACAGAGTTCAATGCTGTTGCTGGTTCAAGCGCTTCGGAGCAGACGACACGAAGGTCATACTTGAACATGGATCATAGTGGAACATGGAGCTCCACATCACACGATCTCTACATGTTCCTACATGTTCCTGATTACAATGGACAGAGCGTCACTGAGTTTTCACTTTGGATCAATAGAAACGTGTGGCCGGTCGAATCAATCGCATTTCTTGTTACATCAAGTTGATGGTTGGTTCCTTACACACCGTCATCCAGGCGAATGGCTGCATGAAAGATGCGCTGCGCCACAGATGCAGGCCGGTGAGGGCAGAATTATGCTATGGGGTACTTTGAGTTGGGCTTCCGTGGATCTGTGGTGGTAGTCGAAGGCATCATGATAGCGGCTAACTAAGTAAACATTATTGCGGACCACGTGCATCTCTTCATACTTGAAGTCTCTCCCTACGGTTATGACATCTTCGAACAGGTTCATATGGTTCAAATGGCTCTGAGCACTATGGGACGTAACTTCTGAGATCATCAGTCCCCCCTAGAACTTAGAACTGCTTAAACCTAACTAACCTAAGGACGTCACACACATCCATGCCCGAGGCAGGATTCGAACCTGCGGCCGTAGCGGTAGTGAGGTTCCAGACTGTAGCGCCTAGAACCGCTCGGCCACCCCGGCCGGCTCTTCGAACAGGATAACTGCCCATGTTGAAAGGGCAGAATGGTGCTACTGAAGTTTGAGTTTATAGTGAACACTCATGGATGTCTTGGTCAGCAAATGCGCCTGATCTGCACCCACTGGAACACGTATCGGGTGCCAGCTGCTTGCCCATAAACCACCATCCAGAAATGGCGGGAATTGCTTGACCTGTACGTAGACATGAGGTACCACATACTTCTGAGTCCTGTCAAGACTTAATAAAATCTATACCAAGCAGAACTGCTGCTGTATTGTGTTTCCATGGTGTACGAACACTCTATTAAACAGGTGGTCATGATGCTTTGGCTCGTCGGTGTAGATACACTATGGCCGCATATCAACTATTACCTGCCCACAAGTGACTGTCCGGATGCCTATCTGTTGTTTACAGCTCTTAGTTCAAGGTGCCATCTTAGTTGCTGCTCTGCCCTCGCTTGTAAACTATAAAAAAACATATTCTAGGAACTTTCTGGAGGGACAGGCATTTTCAGTGCATGAAAATGTTGAAAACTTAATTACTTCAGTTTAGCTTTCCTTGTTGTCAGCTTCTTGCCATCTGAACCTCCTCATGACACATGGATTACGTTTCTTCTTAGAATCATTCCCCCAGTTTTAATTTTAAGGCGATAGTGATATAGCCACACTGACAGAATATTGCTTCGCAGAATGCCCTCTGCACGCAGCCGGTACAGTCCGTCGCCCTAAATCTGGAGCAGAAGTGTCCTGTGGCAGTGCATATGACAAAGATTGTGTAAGAGCTAATCGCGTTTGCTTTTTAATGTGAACGGTTCAGGAGAGCTGCAACGAAATTCCCTCGCCCAGGTGTAATCTCTCTGGTCTGCAGACAGGCGGGGTTTGATACACGCTGCCCTGTGGCATGCTGCTGTACACCTGGTGAGAGGTGAGGGACGTAATGAAGTCAACAGCCGACCGCTTCAGTGTGCCGCCTCATGGTGCCGACAAACGAAGCGGCCAGGCCGAGGATTAGCCACCCGCATGGGCGCCTCTGTAGCCACACGCGTGGCACACATTTCTGGGCTTAACTTCATCTGCAGCCCGACAGAGCGACAATCTGGACTAAGCACGGTTCCCTGGTACATTCGGAGACTGACCCAGAAAAACAATCAAAAATAACTCGTTTATTAAAACAACGGCAGCTACAGTCTACGCTAGCTAATTCGAAATTAGTTCAGTCGCATTTCTCGATAATTTGAATTAATTGTCCAGTCCCTTATAAAAACTTCAATAAATGAAAAAAATTCTTCGCGTTTTGCTGTTGTTGATAAATCTATATGCAGGTCATTATAGAGTACCCGCAAATACTCTACAGTGTGTAAACGATAGCTGCTTGCAATAAATCACGAACATATCTTTCACTGAGTAAAATATTACACTGACGGAAAAAAGAAGCAATACAAAAAATAATTAATGTAGAGTGATGAAATTTCGGAAATATGTTTGCCTAGGTCACAAATTTAACTGATTAACATCGCAAAGTGATAGGTTGATGTGCGCACGAGATAAGCCGTCGCAAAAGTGAAATGATGACACGTTAATAACCGGTGTAAAAGCCAGACTGTTGAGAGCTAGCCTGTGCTGTTTGTGCACGGCAATGGAGTCGTCGTCCGATGACTTCCCATATGTACTCCACTGGAGACAGATCTGGAGATCGAGCAGGCCAAGGAAACATGCCGACTCTCTGTAGAGTATGTTGGGTTACAACAGCGGTAAGTGGGCGAGCGTTTGCTGTTGGAAAACGTCCCATGGTGTGCTGTTCATGAATGGCAGCACAACGGGTCGAAACTCCAAATTGATGTACAATTTTTCGATCAGGATTTGTGGGATACGCACAAGCGACCCCAGACCGTAACTTCGGTGTAAGTTCAGTGTGTCTAGATCGCAGACAGGTTACAGGCCCTCCTAACCAACACACGATCATCTCTGGCCACGAGGCAGAATCAGCTTTCATCAGGAAACACAACAGATCTACACCCTACCGTCCTCTTCCCGGAGCGAAACTCAGTTCTCCAGTTGAGTCAAACTTCTTCATCAGGCTCTCCCACACAACAGGTGAAGGAAGAGGACTCATCTGTAATCCTTTCTGCCAGCAATATTCTCGAAGTGCAGCTGTATCATTAATGTTGTTTTGAGAGCTTCACCAATGATGCCCTGCTCCCTTTCTACGAGCTTATGCTGACATGTCAGCAAGTGCACTGTGACTGATCAGGTGTGAGAGACTTTGAGTCACGATGACTGATGACGGCACCTGGTGGCCATAGCTGGAACTGGACGATGGCGCTGTGACGCATGGAGATCATGCATCCCATACTCTGGACGTTAATGCTATCAAGTCTGGAACTCGTACACTAATTATTTTTAGCTTTATAACGTGTTAAATAGGGAAAGTTTAATTATCAACACCCGGTACCTTTACGGCAGATTTCCAAACTTTTGCAGCCTTCAGTGAAATCAAAATGGTATTCTGTTCATAGCGACCTCACATCCAATGAATAGCAACTATTCCTACCAAGGTGCCACACACGAAGTTAGTGTGACCTTTTTCTTGCCCAAGCGAGCTCTTACAGTGATTTCTTGCCATCTTCAGGGAACCGGTATCAAATGCTTTCAAACGGCCTGCGGATCCAGCTCTCGCCGCTACGCAGCAAACAACTTTGCCTTCTCTCTGTGTCTTTCTACGTCTGCAGTCACTGAAATACTTCTATACGTGTCCTCCGCCGCCGGCCGCGGTGGTCTCGCGGTTCTAGGCGCGCAGTCCGGAACCGTGCGACTGCTACGGTCGCAGGTTCGAATCCTGCCTCGGGCATGGATGTGTGTGATGTCCTTAGGTTAGTTAGGTTTAAGTAGTTCTCAGTTCTAGGGGACTTATGACCACAGCAGTTGAGTCCCATAGTGCTCAGAGCCATTTGAACCATTTGTCCTCTGCCACCGAAATAACGGCCACACACACACACACATACACACACACACACACACACACACACACACACACCCATAGCCGTCCGAGACTCCGTTCTGTTGATGACAGCCGCTCGACCGATCTGCCACTCACCGATCAAAGGCCACCTTGACCCAAAAGCCATATTGATAAGGACCACTCCATGGCTCAGTGTTGGGCAAGTAGAGAGAAATATTTGATATGAGACAGATGTGGTATGTGAAGCCGGGAACAACTTCATACTGGCCTACAAAGGCAACTTACGTTACTCAGTATGCACTTTTAATATAAGGGGATTGTGGGGATGATTGTGAGCGCAAACTCTCTGCCGAAGCAGCAGAAGCAGGCAACCAATATAAACAAAAACATCGTTATTGCCTCTATTTTACAATCATTGGACTTTGAAGCAACTAGCATCGATAGCGGTGAGGCGAATACGCCTTCTCAGCGTCATCCAAGGCATCGTCTTCCTGTACAGCCCTGATGGTGGAAGCTCCGATCGTTCGCTTCTGCGGAGGCTGCTGCAGCGGTGAGAATTCTTGCGTTACCTCCGGGCCATAGCGTGGTGATCTTGGGAAAGAACATCTGCCTCTGTGAAAGACATAGACTGCGCCTCTCTTCTAGTGGTATGTGTCAAGGGAGTCCTCTGTTGGTACCTCGGCAGAGGTAGAAATGCCTTGAGCCTGACGTCGTAGTTACTGAAAGCGGCGGAGAGCTAAGGTGCCTAACCTTAGGTGATCAGGCGACGGACAGTTGTTCGATAGCTGGCGGTAGTAGTGGCGCCAATGTCATCGGCACAGCGTTGATCAACACAGACCGGACATTACATTACTGCCCAGCTGTTTGTCAGGCTGGCCCTGGGGTGGTTTCACTGGAGCTGTTTCAGTCTGGCAGTTGTGGAAAGAGCATTTGGGTCGCATCGAACGGTTTCAATTGGGGCTGGTGTCGTCACTCAGAAGAGGACTACACGAAAGTTGCCTCACCGCGATGAGCTGCCGCATCAACAAGATGCGTCCGTGGTGGGTGGCAAAGACTGCTGCCTGGAGATGACTCTGGATTTCGGCGTGTTTATGCAGTTCCGAGTCCTCCCGTCTCAGTTTAATCAGGCTCTCCGGATTTGAGAGCCGAGCAGCACACTAGGTACGTTTATCACTGGTTCTACATTTCACGTTCTACTGCACGAACTCGGGGTAAACATTTCTTGAATCACTCCTTCATGTTGAGGCACTTCTTCTCTCGAATCAGAACGGCGTGGGTTAAAGGAAGGTAAGGATGAGATTTAGGTAATTCTACATGTGAGGTGGCAGTACACAATACTTATAACTGTTAGAAATATGGAGGCATTGTGTACATTGGTACATTAATATGTGCCCACTTTGTGTAACTAAGTAAGTAGGTTAAGTTTTCAGAGTATAGGATGTCAAAGAGAATCTCAGGCAGGTAAATTAATGTGTGGGTTATATTCAAGATCGTGGAGAGTATTAGAAAGGCCGGTCTGCAAATACCGCGTCGGGTATCATTGGTTAGTAATTCTTGACCTCATAATGTTACGTGATGTGTGCAACTGAAAATTCCATGTTTGTAAAAAGTAAAAATGACGATCACTGCGTATTCCATGGAGCTCAACTAGTGCAATCCTACACACTGGAAGAATTCCGTTCTTTCTGTATTTCTCCCTTTAGGATATTATGTGATGCTACTTCTTTTATACTTCGGAGAGGAATCGGTATCATGTATTGGGATGTTTGTCTGTTAGTAGCAAATAATGAATGGTTAGTCACATTCACTTGGCAATTTAGTAGTGGCTCCCTTCCAGCCTTTGTTTTATATACGTGGTAATTATCATGTAAAGGTAAAAGCTGTCTTTCGCTACTTATTATAACTATTTTCATGTTTTTCTCTTGCAGTTGGCTTGTGATTCAACTCCCTTGAACGTTCTGCAAAAGTTGAGTAGCTTGTCCCATACTTCCAGACTCTGGTCTGTTACACGTTTCAGGTGTCGACTGTTCTGGTTGTTCATCGTAAATAATCGCTCAGTAACTGGTATATTCGAGCTATGTAGCAGATGTCTGTTTAATTATTGTTGTTATTATTATTACTCGTATTTCTTGGATGTATCATCGGACTTAACTGATTTTGTTTCTTGTTGGGTTGTTGGTCCATTACTGTTAATGACTTTGATTGCCGCGCGGGATTAGCCGAGCGGTCTGTCGGCACGGTAACTCAGCGTGATCGGTCAGAGGGTTACCCGCCCTCTGTAATAAAAAAAAAAACTGAGTTAATGGATCAACGACGAACTGAAACGGGTGTCTTGCGACGTTCAACCCGAGCAGATGAAACGAACGAAAACGAAAAAAAAAAGGCTGTCTAAGGCGCTGCAGTCATGGACTGTGGAGCTGGTCCCGGCGGAGGTTCGAGTCCTCTACATCTACATCTACATCTACATTTATACTCCACAAGTCACCCAACGGTGTGTGGCGGAGGGCACTTTACGTGCCACTGTCATTACCTCCCTTTTCTGTTCCAGTCGCGTATGGTTCGCGGGAAGAACGACTGTCTGAAAGCCTCCGTGCGCGCTCGAATCTGTCTAATTTTACATTCGTGATCTCCTCGGGAGGTATAAGTAGGAGGAAGCAATATATTCGATACCTCATCCAGAAACGCACCCTCTCGAAACCTGGCGAGCAAGCTACACCGCGATGCAGAGCGCCTCTCTTGCAGAGTCTGCTACCTGAGTTTGCTAAACATCTCCGTAACGCTATCACGGTTACCAAATAACCCTGTGACGAAACGCGCCGCTCTTCTTTGGATCTTCTCTATCAATTAATTTTATATGATCATTCCACTTCAAATCGTTCCGCACACATACTCCCAGATATTTTACAGAAGTAACTGCTACCAGTGTTTGTTCCGCTATCATATAATCACACAATAAAGGATCCTTCTTTCTATGTATTCGCAATACATTACATTTGTCTATGTTAGCGGTCAGTTGCCACTCCCTGCACCAAGTGCCTATCCGCTGCAGATCTTCCTGCATTTCGCTACAATTTTCTAATGCTGCAACTTCTCTGTATACTATAGCATCATCCGCGAAAAGCCGCATGGAACTTCCGACACTATCTACTAGGTCATTTATATATATCTTGAAAAGTAATGGTCCCATAACACTCCCCTGTGGCACGCCAGAGGTTACTTTAACGTCTGTAGACGTCTCTCCATTGATAACAACATGCTGTGTTCTGTTTGCTAAAAATTCTTCAATCCAGCCACACAGCTGGTCTGATATTCCGTAGGCTCTTACTTTGTTTATCAGGAGACAGTGCGGAACTGTATCGAACGCCTTCCGGAAATCAAGGAAAATAGCATCTACCTGGGAGCCTGTATCTAATATTTTCTGGGTCTCATGAACAAATAAAGCGAGTTGGGTCTCACACGATCGCTGTTTCCGGAATCCATGATTATTCCTACAGAGTAGATTCTGGGTTTCCAAAAACGACATGATATACGATCAAAAAACATGTTCTAAAATTCTACAACAGATCGACGTCAGAGATATAGGTCTATAGTTTTGCGCATCTGCTCGACGACCCTTCTTGAAGACTGGGACTACATGTGCTCTTTTCCAATCATCTGAAACCTTCCGTTCCTCTAGAGGCTTGCGGTACACGGCTGTTAGAAGGGGGGAAAGTTCTTTCGCGTACTCTGTGTAGAAACTAATTGGTATCCCGTCAGGTCCAGTGGACTTTCCTCTGTTGAGCGATTCCTGTTGCTTTTCTATTCCTTGGACACTTATTTCGATGTCAGCCATTTTTCCGTTTGTGCGAGGATATATAGAAGGAACTGCAGTGCGGTCTTCCTCTGTGAAACAGCTTTGGAAAAAGGTGTTTAGTATTTCAGCTTTACGCGTGTCATCCTCTGTTTCAATGCCATCGTCATCCCGGAGTGTCTGGATATGCTGTTTCGAGCCACTTACTGATTTAACGTAAGACCAGAACTTCCTAGGATTTTCTGTCAAGTCGGTACGTAGAATTTTATTTTCGAATTCACTGAACGCTTCACGCATAGCCCTCCTTACGCTAACTTTGACGTCGTTTAGGTTCTGTTTGTCTGAGAGGTTTTAGCTGCGTTTAAACTTGGAGTGAAGCTCTCTTTGCTTTCGCATTAGTTTCCTAACTTTGTTGTTGAACCACGGTGGGTTTTTCCCGTCCCTCACAGTTTTACTCGGCACGTACCTGTTTATAACGCATTTTACAATTGCCTTAAACTTTTTCCATAAACACTCAACATTGTCAGTGTCGGAACAAATTTTCGTTTTGATCTGTTAGGTAGTCTGAAATCTGCCTTCTATTACTCTTGCTAAACAGATAAACCTTCCTCCCTTTTTTTATATTCCTATTAACTTCCATATTCAGGAATGCTGCAACGGCCTTATGATAACTGATTCCCTGTTCTGCGCTTACAGAGCCGAAAAGTTCGGGTCTGTTTGTTATCAGTAGGTCCAGAATGTTATCTCCACGAGTCGGTTTTTTGTTTAATTGCTCGAGGTAATTTTCGGATAGTGCACTCAGTATAATGTCACTCGATGCTCTGTCCCTACCACCCGTCCTAAACATCTGAGTGTCCCAGTCTATATCTGGTAAATTGAAATCTCCACCTGAGACTATAATATGCTGAGAAAATTTATGTGAAATGTATTCGAAATTTTCTCTCAGTTGTTCCGCCACTAATGCTGCTGAGTCGGGAGGTCGGTAAAAGGAGCCAATTATTAACCTAGCTCGGTTGTTGAGTGTAACCTCCACCCATAATATTTCACAGGAACTATCCACTTCTACTTCACTACAGGATAAACTACTACTAACAGCGACAAACACGCCACCACCGGTTGCATGCAATCTATCCTTTCTAAACACCGTCTGTGCCTTTGTAAAAATTTCGGCTGAATTTATCTCTGGCTTCAGCTAGCTTTCTGTACCTATAACGATTTCAGCTTCGGTGCTTTCTATCAGCGCTTGAAGTTCCGGTACTTTACCAATGCAGCTT
The DNA here is from genome assembly GCF_023898315.1 of Schistocerca nitens. Taxonomy (NCBI): domain Eukaryota; kingdom Metazoa; phylum Arthropoda; class Insecta; order Orthoptera; family Acrididae; genus Schistocerca; species Schistocerca nitens. The sequence continues at coordinate 759,656,632 of NC_064617.1, read as the reverse complement.
CGACAGTTTACAATTACAATACCGATTGCTGCTTGGTCCCCGCATGTCCTGACTTTGCCTCCCTCGGGCATGGGTGCGTGTGTTTGTCCTTAGTATAATTTAGGTTAAGTAGTGTGTAAGCTTAGGGACTAAAGACCTTAGAAGTTAAGTCCCATAATATTTCACACAAATTTGAACATTTTGACTGTTTGATTGGAATATCATTCTCTTGTTGTTCGTCGCTGTGTGTATTGTGTTTACAGCCAGTGCCCGTTTGTTTTCTTTTTTTTTTTTTTTTTTTAATTTTGTGACTCATTTACTCTTGTAGCTGTTGTTTGTAGTTATTTGTGTGATGGCCTGTAGTTATTTATTGCAGTTTGTGTACTTACTGGTACACTGTTGAGTCTATAGGGGATGTATCTCAGTGTTGCTTATTCCGATACGTAATTGCTAACCTGAGAAGAAAATTGTGCAAAACAAAGGCACGAAAAATCTAACATCTCGCAGATGTTAACAAGTCCTATTCCTCTCCCAACTATAAAGTCACACACACACACACACACACACACACACACACACACACACACACCACACACACACACACACACACACACACACACACACGTACACTATCTTAAAAACAGCACACAGACTTACGTCACCTGACGCACAGTCAAACAGAAAACAGGTGAATGCAAAAACACTAGGAATGTTGGTGTATCACACAGAAACAAATGACACCCTAGACACAGAAATTGAAAGTTGAAATATAAGACGCGATCAAAAAAATTCCGTTTGTGGGCGTTGCAGCATCGTGTATACGACGTAGCGCAATTTCGGTGCAGGTATATAAACACCGACTCGTAGTCAAGGGATTAGTATCGAATCCATGTATTTCCGACATGCAAGCGGTAAAAGTTGACAGGTGAACCATGGCGACGTTGTTCCCAAATACGTCCAAACAGAACCAACGTACTGTTATTCTTTTCTAGGCTGCCGGAGGAAAACATCGGCAGACATCCAGCGCAGAATAAAAAATGTGTCAATGGCAGCATGTCTGTACACGGATCAGAAATTCTTCACGCAGCGAACACGGTTTCTCATCAAATGGGTGCCTTCAATCTGGTGCCTCGGTGTGATGATTGGCCCAATGCTCACAGTTATTTTGGCTGATTGGTATACGGGTTCTCGATCGTACGTCCCTCGAACGGAAACTTTTTATCTTCTCTTGTATTCCGAAACCAAAGTGATCATACGATGAAGTAGAGGCTTTAAACAGGTATTCCATACGAGAGGAAACTGTATCGATCCAAATCATGAATTAGACTCTTTATTGTTTCGGTCTTTCAATTTTTACATAAAAGAATCAGTTAACTGTTTCTAAATTTGTAGCCAATATATGAAAACGAAAAAAATCATGTAATATTCCAGGAAACCCACTGAAGATTCTTTTATAAAAAGGCGAGAAACGTTTGGGTGCGTATATACTAGGGCGTGCTGAAAAGTAAAGCCTCCCAATTTTTATGTGAAAATTTTTAAAGCTTTTTAAGTAAAACAAGCGTTATTAACATTCTACGTCTTGATTCTTCCTGTCTACATATTTGCAGTCCTCTGCAACTAGAGGGCTCAGAACTGCAGCGTGTAACATGGTGGTGTGTGAGGTAACTACGTTGCTTGGTGAGAAAGAGCGTGCGGTAATTGAGTTTCGAATTCGAAGCGAACGTCCACACATAGACCACGCTCTTCTTCAGCATGAAAGAGCCAGACGACACGTGAGGTCTACGACGTCTGCAACAAACCGAAGCCTCGAGTTCATCCATCATCCACCAGAAGTTCTGCCTTGATCCCATCTGGTATTCATCTCCTTCAAAATTTAAATAACACCTTAGAGGACCTCACTGTGATAGTTATGAAGCGGTGCAAGTCAAACATTTCGCAAACTAATCTCCCGTTTTGGGAAATGTGTTCCTCGCCTTGGACGACTAAGTTGGAAAATAAATATGAGGATATGAAGACTAAAGCTGTAGAATGTTAATGTTTGGTTTATTTAAAAAGCTTGCAGAGTTTTCACATAAACAACGCGGGGGCATTACGTTTCAGCACAACTTGTAGAATAAAAATTGATATGCAGCATGTAAATGGCGTGTTTGCTATAACAAACGCTTTACAAATGAACTTTGCCTTTTATTAAAAATGCTTATTAGAGAATTTGTAAGTGTTGTTTATCACATTAACGCGTCAGGAGCTTCGCGTTAAAGGCGGTTCCCTTTTTCTAAAACACATATGACAGTAATTCATCTGTCTCATAAATTTTGTGAGCTGCTTTATGGGATTCTGCTTGCTTCGCAGGGTTCGCTTGAAGGGTAGTCATATTCCGAATTCCCACTCATTTCCCTCTCAGCGATGTATTCTGGAATATCTTGTTCTGACGAAGATCTTTTCTGCTTATTTCGGATGCCTTTTTGTGTATATTGTCATTTGAAAGTTTCATTACATTTTGTTTGAATTTTGAAAAGTTAGTTCTCTTCTGGTGTAAATTCTCACTTCACATCTGTAAGGGTCGACATGAGAAATAAACTTAAACCAGCGTTTATTGTTGTTTTCTTATGTTAACTGCGCTGACTCGTGTCTCCTGAAGCCTTACTCCGCTACCCTGCTGGTGGACTCATTTGCCTACTCATTCCGTTTCTTTTTCCTGTAAATTTGTTTTGTGCATCGCTTCCCCGGAGCATCGCCTCAGTTTAGCAATAAATTCTCAATCCAATTTGTTGTTTTAGGTGGCGAATAAATCATTGTTCGAGCTTTTTTTTTATCTGTCCCTATTAAAATGTTCTCTTACATGTATGTGTTTACTTATTTTAGCTATAAAGTGTGTGGCCTCACTCGTCGAAAAATTGGAGATGAAATAATCATTGTTTTTATACAGGAAGCACCTAAATACTATTTTTATTATATTTCACTGATAATCAGGTGGATAAAAGATTGTATTTTATTGAGATTGCTTTCAACGTGCAATTAACGGTCGTGTTAAACACATCCAACAACTCAAATTTTCCGCCTGGATGATAATACATTTTGTTATGCATTCTTTTGTGAAATAAAACAACGCCTTGGTAAATACTGATCAGGTACATTAAACATCCTTAAAGATTGGGCAAAGTAATGTGGAAGTATCACTAACAGTAAGACAGCGTTAACTCTCTTCGGTCATTGCGAATACACCTAGAGTGATTTCCAATGGCATGTTTTACTTGTCTTCATATAGACTCTGTTCCAATGCCTTCAGTCCAGTCAGACAAGCTAGACTGTGCGCTTCACGCTTCATTTGCTGTTATTCGTACTGAACTCTGTTTAGTTCTAGCGAATAGTGTCATCAGACCATACTCAGGTGACGGTGCAATATTTGTAACTCTTCCATGACTATCACTTCTTTGGGCAATCCTCGTGATTTATAAAATGTGTGAAACCAGTAGCTCTGACATGTTTGTTTTGACTCTGCTATTCTGGTAGCATGGTTTTGATCAACATAGCTCTCTAAACGTATACGTTTTGTGGGGCATTGATTGTTTTATTACAGATCACAGTCCTCTTTAATTTCCTGTTCCAGCAGTAATTCTAATTCTCTTTCGACTATTGGGATTAGCAGACGATTTTATAGTATGAATTTTGTTTGGTGTCATGAAACTGTATTTTCTGGTCACGGATAAGTTACATGAATTTGATAATGATCTCATACATACATCGTCTAAGAGAAACCAACAATTTTAGTCTTCCGCAATATGTAATATGTGGCTGTAACGGTTGCAGTGTATTCGATTGTTTTCTACGAAGATAAAATTGTTTCCTTAGTGCTTGGTTATCAGGACATGATTTTTTCTTCCAAGTCACTATATATTCCAATCTCTGCATTCCCCTACAGCTTTTTAGCTCCACAGTGGTAGCTTAGAAGTTTGTCCCGTATGCCTTAACAGGTCCCATTCTATGATAGTCCTCCTTCTCATGTTCGATCCCAACCCCCCCCCCCCCCCCCCGCTCGTTTCCCTAGGCGCTGATTTTGTGGATAAACTCCTTATATCTACAATGAATTTTGAAAGGTCTATGTTTGATTCCTTTCATGTTAATTTCTTAAATATGTTGTCATTTACGTCATAAATTCCTCTTCTAAATTTACCGTGGTGTTTCTGACTATCTGGGAGGAGACTGAGCAGTGGAACGTGTTACTTTTACACATAAACAAGAACGATCTGCCACACTACTACACTTTAAAACACGGTTTATATGTAATTCATGTCACACAGTCTCATACGAAACCTACATCCGCTTTCTTTTATATACTGTATATGATAAGATACTGTTATCCCCCTTCCCTTCTGTGTGAGAGGATGAATGAGCAAATGTTTTTTTAGTTGCCTGCCTGATGGAAGCAGACAAGCCTGTCTGCTAGAGAACAGTAGGACCAACGTTGGAACAGGTAGCTACGCTTTCTAAAAGCAGAGAGGTTTCTATTCTTAGTATGGTCCTGTCCGTCCCTTGTCATGTTGGTATAGGAAGCTGCCTCTCTGGTCACTTCCGTTAGTATCTGTTAAGCACGATCGGTAGGGGCCCAGGTCAGTCCCACGTGTTGATCAGTAACTGTAACTAAGATCATCAATCTGAAATGCGAATGTACGTGAGATTATAACGTCTCGTCTTGACAATATTTTTCAATATAGCAACTTTTCTTTATGTGCAACCCACGTTGGGTGTACTTTGTGAGACCAGTACCATGTGCGTACACAATTGTTTGACCCATCAGGTTAATAGTAAGACGACAGTAACCAGTTCGAGGTTTTTCTTTTGTAAATTGCGTTTCGATGTAATTTATTTTAACCATCAAAATTATTGTGGAGTTACACTCTTTGTGTAAACCAAGTTGACCACGTGAAGCATGTGGTGTAAGCATCAAAGTATCCCTCAGCTATTCTTCTCAGGAAGATTTCACAGAGAGGTAGTATGAATTTAGTATACCAGTGTGTGGTAATTTCATGACAGACAGGATTGCGCTATGAACGTAACTTCTTTGGGTGAAAATTGAATCGGTTGGTTCTGGTTCATTTCCTCTTGGATATGTTTCAATGTTCTCCGTTCTCCGTGTGTTATTTTATGAATGCAGTGTTTTATGTAGTCTCCCAATCTTGGCTCCCTATTTGATGTGTTCCGTAAGTTTACAAACTGACATTTTCACAATCCTAAGTAAGGCACCAGTTTAGTTATGAATCAAGTGTGATATGCTGAAATTTTAACGGAGCAATGATCAATGTTAAAATAAATGTCCAAATATAAACTGATTTATTTCTTTTTATTTAAATTGTCTTTATATATATATATATATATATATATATATATATATATATATATATATATATATATATATATCACCGGTTATCGTAAGATGAGTACTAAAAGATTATAATTAATGTTAGTCTGGTTGGGAATTTGGTAAGCTAGACTGGTTACCTGGTGAAACAGTTGCGCAGTAATGCAAGGTTAACTTCCTCACATAGCTCACAGCTTTTAACCCACTTTTATGGTCTTGAATATCAGCACCGCTTTCAGAACAAATTAATGCAACAACATTACAATTTTTCACTCTGTAGTGGAGTATGCGCCGATATGATACGGTAGCCCAGTCGATAGAGCTCTTGCCTGCGAAAGGCAGTTCCGAGATCGAGTCTCGGTTTGTCACACAGTTTCAGTCTGCCACGAAGTTTCATATCAGCGCACACTCTGCACCAGAGTGAAAAACACGTTCTGCAAATGTATCTCAGTCTGTGGATAAGCCACGCCTCCACAATATCTTCTTCGAGGAGAGGTAGTCCCGCAAGTATCGCAGGAGAATTGTGAAGTGTGGAAGGTAGGAGATGAGGTACTGGCAGAAGAAGAGCTGTGAGGACAGTTAGTGAGTCTCCCAACGAGAGACCAGTTAGTTGATACCGCCTCTGCAGAAAGATCGACTTTGTTGACGGAGCCGCAACCTCACATCCCCATGTACCGTTGCATCACTATCAAAGTGAAGCCTTTGAAGCGTTTTTAAGATTGACACCATAGAGCTCCTGGACAATGCCGTTACAGCAGTCACTACCAGCCAGCTACTAAGGCCCTCCGTCCCTCGTGACCTCTCCATATACACCTTGTGATAAAAAGTATCCGGACAACTGGCTGAAAATGACTTACAAGTTCGTGGCGCCTTCCTTCGGTAATGCTTGGATTCAATATGATGTTGGCCCACCCCTAGCCTTGATGACAGCTTACACTCTCGCAGACATACGTTCAATCAGGTGCTGGAAGGTTTCTTGGGGAATGGCAGCCCATTCTTCACGGAGTGCTGCACTGAGGGGAGGTATCGTTGTCGGTCGTGAGGCCTGGCACACAGTCGGCGTTCCAAAACATCACAAAAGTGTTGAATAGGATTCAGGTCAGGACTCTGTGCAGTCCAATCCATTACAGGAACGTTATTGTCGTGTAACCACTCCGCCACAGGCCGTGCATTATGAACAGATACTCGATCGTGTTGAAAGATACAGTCGCCATCAGCGTATTGCTCGTCCACAGTGGAAAGCAAGACGATGCTTAAAACATCAATGTAGATCTGTGCTGTGATAGTGCCACGCAAAACAGCAAGGGAAGCAAGCGTCTCCATGGAAAACACGACCACACTATAACACCACTGCCTTCGAGTTTTATTGTTGGCACCATACACGCTGGCAGATGACGTTCACCTGGCATTGGCCATACCCACACCCTGCCGTCGAATCGCCACATTGTGTACCGTGATTCGTCACTCCAAACAACTTTTCTCCACTGTTCAATCGTCCAATTTTTTATTCCGGAACTGTAGAAATCGAATGCTTTTGGGATGAAGAGTTCGTCGAGCTATTCTGGAGAGCATTTTCATCCGGAGATGAAGTTCCTTGAAGGTTGTCCGATACAGAGCGAAAGCGATGAAAATCTGAGGGCGCAATGTCGGGTAAGCAAGGTGTACGCTGAAAGACTTCCCAACAAAACTCCTCTGTAGTGTTTTTGTCAGTATAGGAGAATTCTGGCGGATGTTATCGTGGAGGAGCACCACTTCACAAAGTCTTCCTGATCATTATTCTTGGAGTGCATCTGCAAGACACCATTTCTCGTCACCAGTAACGATACAGATTGGGAGGTATCACAGATTGCAGCAAAAACACTGAAATCCTGCAAGTCCAGGCTTTCCTGCTGTCGTAAGAACACCACAGCCCTGTGTATTTTCAGAAGCAGAGATAAGATCCAGTTATTAGCCAACAGTGCGGTAAACAAAATCACCTATTCTGGTTGTCACAAGCTTTACATTGGTCAGTCTGGCAGAGACATAGCAACTGGGATGGTTGAACATGAACGCAGCGGGAGGTTGCAGAACTCTGACCCCTCATTTGCTGAGCATGTACTGAGTGAGAGCCACAACTACCAGCCAGAGCCCCACGTCCTTCACTAAGCAAACGAAGGCCAAAAACTCAACTAGCTGGAAGCCCAGGAAATTAACAAACATCTAGCTAACAGTCCGGATCTAATCTTAAATTGCTAGACGCAGCTTAATACTTCCCGTCTATTAAATTTCACATAATCCTCAGCGTTTTTCATAACAACCCACAGTTTGTTCCTACATGTTCTGCCACTTTCATGTATTCACTGAGGTTTTTATTTTATTTTATTGAAATTGTCTATGTAATTCATACAGACTGTAGATACAACCGTCGAGTCTTTCTTTAACTGTACTTGTATTGCTTTCCATGTTTAATATCTCTTGATGTTGTCTCGTCAAGTACTGTTTTTATTTTACTTCTTTCATTCATTTATTTATTACAATCTGTTAGAGAGGCACGATTTTGAGTATCGTGTTAATGTTTTACCTGTTTGCTCCGTTTATATTTGTATATTGTTCAACTTTTGACTTTTTAAAATGCAGTAAGACCACACACTCTCGAAGATGGCATTTATTGTATATTCTCTCACGCTCCTTCGTTTTCCTACATTTATTCATTTCTGTTTATCTTATTGATGTTGCTTAAGTTGCTCCTATATTCTGTGGTTACATAGACAATTCTTTCTTTTGACTGGATTGTGTATCATTCTCCATGTTTTGTATCTCCTGAAGTAGCTTTGCCTAGTACTAATTTTATTTTATTTTAATAGTTTCCTTTATTAATATAAACATCTGTTCCAGTTTTGCGTTAAAGTTTTTCCTGCTCACTCCCTGTATATTTATTTACTTTTCAACTTTTTTCTTTTTACATTGCTTTATCACAACATTGTCAAAGATGTTACTTGATGTACGTTTCTACTTCAATCCAGATGTGTAACTTCTTTTTTAATGTCGTTTGCAGACATTGTTACTACCTTGGCTACGTTAGTAAATGTCTGAAGATGGCCTTGTAAACAGAAAACCGATAGACACAATAAAAATAATATTGTAGAACAAAAGCAAACTAGCGCTTGTCATTTATTATAATGTTGTTCTACCAACAACCGACGGAAGATTCAGTCAACAAGATTTCTTTAACCAGTTGCGTGACACAGAAACGTGTCAAGCTTTGGATCTTTCACACTTTACTTTTCTGAAGTGCAGTTTCTTGCAAGTGAAGCTGAAGGGATACGTAAGTATTTATGTAAACAAGTCAGTACGTTGAAGTGGCGGTGACAGCAAAGTACATTTGAGAAGGGTGCAAGTAAGACACAGTAAACTTCCGCCTGCTCCCTCTCCCCTACCGCCACCCTCCATCCCCCCTCCTCCGGACACACACACACACACACACACACACACACACACACATACACACACAACGCAACCCTAGATGCTCTCGTGGCGAATATTTCAGGACAGGGCAGCTAAGAAGGCGCTATAAGCTGGCAGTCCTTAGCAGAGGGGCCCTGCCAGAAGCAGTTGCACCCACAGCACGCGAGATGTTATCGCGTGCTCAAACTTCGCCAGCGGAGTTAAGTAACTGCTGCTCGCTCTACTTACGAGTTCCGGAACTGGCAGTCTCCAAGCCTGTTGTGGCCGTATAGCGGCGACAGCGGAAGGTCTCTGTGGTGGAAGAGGAAGTATGGCGTCGGAAGGTTGGCAGGGGAGAGGGGGACCCGCTTCTTCCCTCATCCCAGGACCTTTCGCCGGTCCTCCATTAAGAAACTGGTTCGCTTAGGTAATCGCATTCTGGCGAATATCAAAAGCTCGCAAGAGGCGGCTGTTGGGCCCAGCGGCATAACAGCGGCCACCCCTTCCTTGTCTCTGTTCCCATTACGCTTAGTGGTTTGTATTCATGTCTTTCGGCGGGTGCTGCACACTTAGACAGCTCTGAGTACCACTTCATCAAGAAATGTTTCTCCCACTTTTCATGATTTCGTTGATATCTTCACAATAAGAACAGTCAGTAGACAACTCGGTGTCGAGAGATAACGAAAAGAGATTGAATACATTAATATCATCAGCAGCAGGTAACAAACTACATTTCCCAATAATTTTTATTTATCGTGGGCCTGCAGCGTTGTAAATCTCATGTAAGGACATTAAATAATTTTAATAAAAAAAGCAGCTACAGTAGTATTTAATTCATCTTTTTTTTTGGGCTATGAGTTCATTCTGACAGCATTGTGATTTTCAAGGAATTTGCGAAATGTATAAAATGTTGCTATATAATTTTTGTACACAAATCACACCTGAAAAAAAAAAAACACCAGTCCATCAAATACGCATATGCATATAAAATCAGATGTAACGATTGTGAGAAATTCTACATTTGCCACACAGGCCCGAACTTCAACATAAGATATCTAGACCAGATAGGATATAGCTATAAGAACCAGTCTTCATTCTTTCATCACATGAAAACAGAAAATCACAACCTAATTAAACCAGATAAAGTACGCTATAGAAATCTTGCACATAGCATCAAAGGGGCCGAAACTAAATTGACACTCAAATGGGCAAATACCCGAACAAAATTTTAAACGAACAAATTTCATTAAAACACAAAAGCTACAACGACAACTTGACTATTATCATAGTAAATTATCAACGATAAATAATTTCGTTCAAGATAATACCACCAGTCAACAATACAAACATAATAATATCACATGGTTCCATAGAGTGATAAACCAGCGATGTTACCATAGTACATAGGTAAAGATAACACCACTAGTAAACCTTATAAAGAAGATAAATCACGCAAAACCCATGGATTAATAAACGAGGTTTGTAACCATAGTAGGTCGTCATCAAGTTGTCAACAGAAGTTGTCAGTCTTAAAAACGATTCATATACCTCAAAACTAAACCTCGGCGACTACATATTAATAAAAGTCAGTCAACTTGTTAACATAAGCACCTCGTGCAGGAAGCTTAAAAATTGCCTTGGCTCATAGCTCATAGGACGGATGAGTAAAATGTTATTTTAGCTCCGTTACTGATTAAAATTATTTAATGTCTTTACAAAACGTTCTTAATAAGACAATTATATTTCATAATTTCATATTTTGTACTCACACTAGACGTATGTGGCACTGTAAATCATTACCTCGCCGTTTGATAGTAGTACTGAAATGCCACTTTTTTTTTAATCTGGTGTCCATACTCCCCGTGCGATTCCTGTCCGCCCGCCTCTCGTGGTCGTGCGGTAGCGTTCTCGCTTCCCACGCCCGGGTTCCCGGGTTCGATTCCCGGCGGGGTCAGGGATTTTCTCTGCCTCGTGATGGCTGGGTGTTGTGTGATGTCCTTAGGTTAGTTAGGTTTAAGTAGTTCTAAGTTCTAGGGGACTGATGACCATAGATGTTAAGTCCCATAGTGCTCAGAGCCATTTGAACCATTCGATTCCTGTCCAACATAGACTTTTTTGTTTAATTCTTTCTTGAATTAAAAATTTTCCAAGTTTTATGTCCAGTTCTTAAATGTCCTTCTATCTGCCATTTGCGACTTAAATTCCTATCATCTTATTCCAGAGTCAGTTAAATCTATTGGTAGTTCAGTCCTGAGTCAGAACTACGGTACTTTTTGCCACTTATTACTTCTCTTCATGTTGGAAAGTGGTTTTTAATGTAACGAGTAGTAAGTTACATATTCTTTCTGAATCCATGTTAAAGCGATGTCGGAGTCAGATAAGAGCCTGCCACATTTAACGAACTGGCTAGTTTATCAAAACGAGCTCACAGACATAGAGCTAATCTGTCACCTAAGTGCTACAGCGCCTTCTTTCTGCTGTACTTTTTACAGGAGACTTTTTCCTTCTTCATCCCATACGTCTCTGCATGTTTATGGTGGGATCTTTTGTTACCCACTGTACTGCATTGGCTCACGAAGATTCTCGAACTACGTAAACATTCCGATCCTTCCACGTCACTGTCACGGAATTTTGATGCATATTTGTCTTTACTTTTAGACTTTCTTATCCCCTTTAGCTCCGGAAGACACGGTCTGCTGATCTCTGAGAGGTTTTCGAAGAGAATCACAAAGTTATTTGAAAGGACATAGCAATTTACTGTAATCGCTCCGGAAGTTCTTTCCAAGCATTTATTTTTACGAATTTTTATTCACTGACAAAATTAAAATTATTGCGTTATATTATCGTTTTCGGTTATCGTTGCTACGCTCTACAAACCATGTCACTGTCATGACAACATATTAAAAACAATGTCAGGTTCAGACATACATGCCGGCAAAATAGAAACTTTGTTCACCCACAACAAGAACTAAATCATGAAGTGTTCTATGCAGACTCAGTGGTGCTTCACAAAGACTTAGTTTATTCCCTGACTGGTACACTCAAAACTCTCTCGATTGGTTCTACGACACAACGGGTAGGACTTGCGACAGTCTGTCGTCTTGTCCTGTCATACTTTCAAACGGTTTGGAATAGTGTTGACATCAACGTGGAGGCTGTATTTCATAGGGTATCTAATTAAATTCGTCAACTAGGAAAATAATTAGTAGCAATTATAGTAATCTTAGTTTTAATATTAAGTTTTTCAGGACTTCCGATCATTATCAAATACAGTAGTTTTCATTCCGCTAGAGAAAGATATTTATGATTTCACATCGCAAATGTATTCCGTAAACACCGACCAGAAGATCCTAAACTCGTACTCAACTTGCATGACTAATCTCCTAAGATCAACATAACCAAATAATTCCTGTATCTCTACATCATCGACAAAAACGACTATGTATAAACTATTTCATGCATTCTAACATCTAGCGCCTTTTAAGAAAGGGAACATGATGACTGCCTTTCTGTCCTATGGCAATCAGTCATTTGAAGAATTATGTATAATATTTCACGAAGGCCTACCTGCAAAATTCCGATTTTCAGGACGAAATCCGCAAATGTTTTTCGGAAGTCTATACTCTTACCGCACAGCTGCTGGGTTGGTTGATGAATGGGAATCCCTATCACGACAACTCCTCACCCGACTGGGAGTACACTGCAAAGCATACACTGCCGCCATCGCGATCACACACCCCATTACGAACAATGTCCGGCCTTTTGTAATGTCCAGGGGACCACCATAAATCGGAGGAGAATTCAGTGTAATTATTGTCTTTGAACAAAAGAGTGATTTCTACTCGTTTGATTGTGTGTGTCTTTTAGTTACGTTCTGTATTATATAGTACCACGTATTTCTTTGGCTTTAACATATCATTCGAAAGTTACTTTCACCCCATTAAGTGTTGCATAGTAGAGAATTCGGGTAGCGAGATAACCGATGCTTGATTGAGATAGGCAGGATACATATAACAGACTTGCAGTAACAAGGAAAGCTTTTCGGAAAACCAGAAATTTGTTAACACTGAACATAAAGATAAGTGTTAGGTAATGCTAGAATACATTTGCGTATTTTTTGTATATAGACTGAAGTTATCAGGAGAAAGAAAACTGGCGTTCTACGGATCGGAGCATGGAATGTCAGATCCCTTAATCGGGCAGGTAGGTTAGAAAATTTAAAAAGAGAAATGGATAGGTTAAAGTTGGATATAGTGGGAATTAGTGAAATTCGGTGGCAGGAGGAACAAGACTTTTGGTCAGGTGAGTACAGGGTTATAAATCCAAAATCAAATAGGGGTAACGCAGGAGTAGCTTTCATAATGAATAGGAAAATAGGAGTGCGGGTAAGCTACTACAAACAGCAAAGTGAAAGCATTATTGTGGCCAAGATAGACACGAAGCCCACGCTTACTACTGTAGTACAGGTTTATATGCCAAATAGCTCTGCAGATGAGAAGAAATTGATGAAATGTAGGATGAGATAAAATAAATTATTAAGGTAGTGAAGGGAGAAGAAAATTTAATAGTCACTCGTGACTGGAATTCGACAGTAGGAAAAGTAAGAGAAGGAAACGTAGTAGGTGAATATGCATTGGAGGTAAGAAATGAAAGAGGAAGACGCCTGGTAGAATTTTGCTCAGAGCATAACTTCATCATAGCTAACACTTGGTTCAAGAATCATGAAAGAAGGTTTTATACATGGAAGAACAGTGGAGATACTAGAAGGTTTCAGATAGATTATATAATGGTAAGATAGATATTTAGCAAATAGGATTTAAATTGGAAGACATTTCCGGCGGCAGATGTGGAATCTGACCACAACCTATTGGTTATGAACTGTAGATTAAAACTGAAGAAACAGCAAAAAGGTGGGAATTTAAGGAGATGGGACCTGGATAAACTGAAAGAACCAGAGGGTGTACAAAGTTTCAGGGAGAGCATAAGGAAACAATTGACAGGAATGGGGGAAAGAAATACAGTAGAAGAAGAATTGGTAGCTTTGAGGGATGAAGAAGTGAAGGCAGCAGAGGATCAAGTAGGTAAAAGACGAGGACTAGTAGAAATCCTTGGGTAACAGAAGAAATACTGAATTTAATTGACGAAAGGAGAAAATACAAAAATGCAGTAAATGAAGCAGGCAACAAGGAATACAAACGGCTCAAAAATGAGATCAACAGGAAGTGCAAAATGGCTAAGCAGGGATGGCTAGAGGACAAATGTAAGGATGTAGAGGCTTATCTCACTAGGGGTAAGATAGATACTGCCTACAGGCAAATTAAAGAGACCTTTGGAGACAAGAGAACCACTTGCATGAACATCAAGAGCTCAGATGGAAACCCAGTTCTAAGCAAAGAAGGGAAAGCAGAAAGGTGGAAGGAGTATATAGAGTGTCTATACAGGGGCAATGTTCTTGAGGACAATATTATGGAAATGGAAGATGATGTAGATGACGATGAAATGGGAGATACGATACTTCGTAAAGAGTTCGACAGAGCACAGAAAGACCTAAGTCGAAACAATGCCCCGGGAGCAGACAACATTCCATTAGAACTACTGATAGCCTTGGGAGAGCCAGTCCTGACAAAACTCCACCATCTGGTGAGCAAGATGTATGACACAGGTGAAATTCCCTCAGACTTCAAGAATAATATAATAATCCCTATCCCAAAGAAAGCAGGTGTTGACAGATGTGAAAATTACCGAACTATCAGTTTAATAAAACACAGCTGCAAGATACTACCGCGAATTCTTTACAGACGAATAGAAAAAGTGGTAGAAGCCGACCTCGGGGAAGATCAGTTTGAATTCCGTAGAAATGTTGGAACACGTGAGGCAATACTAACCCGATGAGTTATCTCAGAAGAAAGAGTAAGGAAAGGCAAACCTACGTTTCTAGTATTTGTAGACTAAGAGAAAGCTTTTGACAATGTTGACTGGAATAACCTCTTTAAAAGTCTAAAGGTGGCAGGGGTAAAATACAGGGAACGAAAGGCTATTTACAATTTGTACAGAAACCAGATGGCAGTTATAAGAGTCGAGGGACATGAAAGGGAAGCAGTGGTTGGGAAGGGACTGAGGCAGGATTGTAGTCTCTCCCCGATGCTATTCAATCTGTATATTGAGCAAGCAGTGAAGGAAACAAAAGAAAAGTTCGGAGTAGGTATTAAAATTCAGGAGAAGAAATAAAAACTTTGAGGTTCGCCGATGAGATTGTAATTCTGTCAGAGACAGCAAAGACTTTGAAGAGCAGTTGGACGGAATGGACAGTGTCTTGAATGGATGAACATCAACAAAAGCAAAACGAATATAATGGCATGTAGTAGAATTAAGTCGGGTGATGCTGAGGGAATTAGATTAGGAAATGAGACACTTAAACTAGTAAAGGAGTTTTGCTATGTGCGGAGAAAAATAACTGATGATGGTTGAAGTAGAGAGGATATAAAATGTAGACTGGCAATGGCAAGGAAAGCGTTTCTGAAGAAGAGAAATTTGTTAACATCGAGTATTGATTTAAGTGTCAGGAAGTCGTTTCTGAAAGTATTTGTATCGAGTGTAGCCATGTATGGAAGTGAAACATGGGCGATAAATGGTTTAGACAAGAAGAGAATAGAAGCTTTCGAAATGTGGTGCTACAGAAGAATGCTGAAGATTAGATGGGTAGATCACATAACTAATGAGGTGGTATTGAATAGAATTGGGGAGAAGGGGAGTTTGTGGCACGACTAGAAGAAGGGATCGGTTGGTAGGACATGTTCTGAGGCATCAAGGGATCACCAATTTAGTACTATAGGGCAGGGTGGAGGGGAAAAATCGTAGAGGGAGACCACGAGATGAATATACTAAGCAGATTCAGAAGGATGTAAGCTGCAGTAGGTACTGGGAGATGAAGAAGCTTGCACAGGATAGAGTAGCATGGAGAGCTGCATCAAACCAGTCTCAGGACTGAAGACCACAAACACATCAAGACTAAAGTGCGAGTGAAAATTTTACTAAGGCCGGGAATCGAACCTGGGTGTCCTCTCTACTAGACAGGTGCGTTAGCCAGTAAGCCACCTTGGCACAGCGGTTCTCACAACTGCATTGATTAACCTGGTGTGCCTTCCTTCTCTATCCAATTCCTCACCGCCGCCCCAGTCTACATCAAATTCACCCTCACACACGAACAGAACTGCTGAGAATCTCCGTGTTCCAGAAAAGCACTTCATGGTCGACCGTAAATGGTGGTTCTAGGCTATTTACACAAATGAAACGACAGAATTTTAGATTCTTTACTGGTCTCATATAGATACGATTTTATGAACATAGACGGAATTGGTGAGTGACAATTTGTACTGTGGCTGGAAATTTAACCTGGGTCTCCTGTTTTCCTGGCAGATGCATTAACCACTAAACAGCATTGACAAAACAGTTCACATAACTGCAAGGACTGCCCTGGCACGCCTCCCTCCTCGATCCAAATTCTCACAAATATCGTTTGTATAAGTACGTGCACCCGGGTTTCTGGCCGGATCTTCTATTTACGTTTGATGCTGAGGTGCTATTCCAGAACATGGAGAGCCTCAGAAAATCTGTTCGTATGGAAGGGGGATTTTAACTAGTGAGGCGACAATAAGAATTTGGATCGAGGACGGAGACGTGCTAGGGTAATTCGTGCAGCTGTGTGAACCACTGTGACAAGCCGCTGAAAAGCAGCTTCCTGCTCTCCATGTGTCTCTATGGCCATCAGATGAGTCCTTCATAGCTCAGCCGTGATCATGTTTCTGAATTCATGTACGTCAAAAAGTTCTGGCGTCTCTTACATTGGCCATTGCAGTACCTGATTTCGGCGGTGTCTCACACTCACAAAGGTGGTGGCTTGACTGTGGGTTCTCCCTCACGTCTCGATATTATCTCGTGTGGGCGATGTATTTCCAAGAGAAGCCTGTTTCCTACGTTTTGCTTACAAAAGCGTTCTCCCTCAAATTTGCTAAAAACAGAATTGCTCCTGCTTCGATATTCGAATTGAAAAATAAGGCTTTGCCAGTGGCCCAGCGGGAAATGCTATTATGACTTCAGTGACTGTAGCCTGCAGTGTCTCCTCAAAGGAAAGCTGGTCAGCCAATAGGCAGTGACTTGTACGTCTACTCGCTCGTCCTTCCCGGATCTTGTCCGGAGGTTGACAGTATCGTCTTCTGAAGGCTGTAGTGTGTACCGTTGTACATGAGTTAATTGGAAAGAAACTTAAAAAAAACTTTAAGAATATCGTACCTCAGAGGAATTTGAAGATTATATGGAAAGTCCGAACAACTTATGAGGAGGTTCTGAACCAAACTGGGGATAAACGACGTTTATCGCTAACTTGGCTATACGAAGGAATCGGTTGACAACCATCAAGGAATTGTCATCTTGGCGATAGAGGAAAGTGTGAGAAACATAGGGGGCTGTTGCAAGGCGTGACGAGTGTTGTCTGCAGTAACCAGTCTTAGGACAAAAAAACAAATGTTTAGTCTGAGCATTCACTGATATTCCAATTCCCGTGAGCATTGCATGGTCCAGTAACATTAATGTGACTACTGCCTATGTTCGACGTCGTTGTTGATTACCCTTTCGCTGACAGCAGGTGGCAGCACTACCAGAGGAGGCACTGTAAAGAGTGTCGGAGTGACGTGGAAAAAATCGCATTCTTTGTTGTAGTACGGAAACGCTGCGATTTAGATGACATCCAAAACGGCACGATCATTGGCTTTCGGGCCAAGAGTGGAAACATTTCCGAAACATCTAAGTTTCTAAACTGTTCACAAGCCGACATAGTTAAACTACTCCGTGCGCGGCAAAATGGCGCTATCGAAAACCGGCGCCGAAGTACCTGTGAAGCACAAAGAGCAGTATATGACATGACTGCGGAGATATGTACAGAAGAACAGAGGTGCAAGTGTTGAGGAACTGAACGCCCAAATGAACTAAGGGTCTAGTAACAGTGTGTGCCCAGTGAATGATCAGCGAACGTTGCTGCGAATGGGCCTCTGCAGCAGGCTCCCGGGTCATGCACTCATGTTGGTTGCTGTTCATCGACGACGAAGGGTGACATTTTCACGAAAATAACGCAACAGGACGTCCACTGGGGGGCGCGACAGACGGTCTTTTCGAATGAATCACTTTTTACGCTCAGTCTGACAGACGGTGTGTACGGCACAAGAACAGGCGGGAAAGTTCGGGCAGGAGGAGGGAGCGTTACGGTCTCGGGGATGTTTTCGTGTTATTCACTCGCTGATGCCGTCGTTGTGCAAGGCAAAATGGATCAACACAACTAAATGTCTATCCCTGGGGACCATGTTCACTCCAACATGCATTTTATTTCTCGTCAGCACAATGACATATACCAGCACGCAAATGAAACGTGTCACACACCGTGCAGTGTACGTCCGTGGTTCGAAGAGCACGAGGATGAGCTTACCTTACTCGCCGGACCATCAAGCTTCCACGATTTGAACCCAATCGGTAATCTGTGGGACCACCTCGATCGAGCTGTTTGCGGCATAGATCCTCAAACAAGAAACCCAGCACATCTGGCCACGCCACTGGCATCTTCGTGGCTCCACATCACTGACGGTAACTTCCACAATCTCAATGGCTGTCTTCGTGGAGTTCTCCCAGTGTTTCGCACAGCAAAACAGTGAGTCTTTGTTGCAGCAGTACCAAAACACCATAACATAGCCATTTACGAAGGATGCAGGTCTGTAGGGGAGTATGGTATTCATCTAATACTAAGAAATCTGAAGCTATAAATGTGTCTGCATTTGCCCTAGTTATCCAAGGGCGCTTTCATTTTAGTGCATGACAGCTCAATAGGGATGAGTGTTTGGTAGCTGTAAACGATTTATTCTAATAGATAATAATGCTCAAATTCACAAGTATATCTAGTTACCACGCGTTAGAACGAAAGTATCGAAATAGGCCCAGCAAGGCACAATTTCTAAATGTGTGTGTCGTCTCCCTTCTGTCACCTTTTCCTTGGTCACGAATCGTCGAAAACGGCATACTAGTCGCTGAAGTGGATAATACACACATCAAAAAACGTTTTGCATCACCTCGGCTCCGAGAGTTCCGGAAACTGTACAGAAAATTGGAATAGAGATCAACATAAACATCATTTTTACCCGTTTTATTGCTCATGAAAGCCACAAATTGCATGTAGTACCACAATACAAAAAGATTTTCAGAGATGGTGGTCTAGATTGCTGTACACACCGATATCTCTAATAGTCAGTAGCACAAATTCTTGCATTGATGCATACCTGCATTCGTCGTGGCATACTATCCACAAGTTCATCAAGGCACTGTTGGTCCACATTGTCCCACTCCTCAACGACGATTCGGCATAGGTCCCTCAGAGTGGTTGGTGCGTCATGTCCATAAACAGCTCTTTTCAGTATATCCCAGGCATGTTCGTTAGGGTTCATGTCCAGAGAACAAGCTGGCCACTCTAGTAGAGCGATGTCGTTATCATGAAGGAAATCATTCACAAGATGTGCACGATGGGGGCGTGAATAGTCGTCCATAAAGACGAATGCCTCGCCGATATGCTGCCGATATGGTTGCACTATCGCTCACAGAATGGCATTCACGTATCGTACAGCCTTTACGGTGCCTTCAAAAAATGGCTCTGAGCTCTATGGGACTTAATTTCTGAGGTCATCAGTCCCCTATAACTTAGAACTACTTAAACCTAACTAACCTAAGGACATCACACACATCCATGCTCGAGGCATGGTCACACGATTCCAGACTGTAGCGCCTAGACCCGTTTGGCCATCCCGGGCGGCACGGTTCCTTCCATGACCACCAGTAGCGTATGCCGGCCCCACATAATGCCCCTCCCCCCCCCCCCCCAAATAAAAAAAAAAAGCAGCAGAGAACCTCCACCTTGCTGCACTCACTGAACAGCATGTGACTAAGGCGTTCAACCTGACGGGGTTGTCTCCAAACACGTTTCCAACGATTGCCTGGTTGACAGAATATGCGACACACATCGGTGAAGAAAAGATGATGCCAATCCTGAGTCGTCCATTGGGCATGATGTTGGGCCCATCCGTACGGCACTGCATGGTGTCGTGGTTGCAAAGATTGACGTCGCCATGTACGTTGGGAGTGAAGTTGCGCATCATGCAGCTTATTGCTCACAGTTTGAGTCATAACATGACGTGCTTTGGCTGCACTAAAAGCATTATTGAACATGGTGGCGTTGCTGTCACGGTTCCTCTGAGCCATAATCCGTAGGTAGCGGTAATCCACTGCAGTAGTAGCCCTTGTGCGGCCTAAGCGAGGCATGTCATCTCCTGCATGTTCGAACAACATCGCTTTGGTTCACTCCGAGACGCCTGGTCACTTCCCATGTTGAGAGCCCTTCCTGGCACGAAGTAACAATGCGGACGCGATCGAGCCGCAGTATTGACTATCTAGGCATGGTTGAACTACAGACAACACGAGGCGTGTACCTCCTTCCTGGTGAAATGACTGGAACTGATCGTCTGTCGGACCCCTTCCGTCTAATAGGCGCTGCTCGTGCCTGGTTGTTTACATCTTTGGGCGGGTTTAGTGACATCTGTGAACGGTCAAGGGGACTGCGTTTGTCATACAGTATCCCCAGTCAACGTCTATCATCAGGAGTTCTGGGAACCGGGGCGATGCAAAACACTTTTTGATGTGTTTATATAATCTTAGTCCTCATGTTAAATGATTCCATTTAAAGGTTTTTCAAATCATTTCCTAGATTAGTTGTTATATGCTTTCAGAGCGGTATTGTATAATGCGGTGACTAAAGTCATGGGATAGCGATATGAGCATATACAGAGAGCGCTTGTACCGTCTACAATGGGTATTAATGGGCAATGCATTGGTGAATCGGTCATTTGTACTCGTCAAGTAATTCAGTATTCCGAGATCAATGACGTCAAGAGTGCGCCTAAAGTACCAAATTTCAGACATTACCTTTCACCACAGACAGCGCAGTAGCCTACGGTCTTCAATTAACGACCCGTGACAGCGTCGTCAACGTATAGTTGGCAGTGCTAACTGATAAGCAGCGCAGCATGAAATAACTGCACTAATCAATTTGGTACGTACTACGAACGTGTCCGTTAGGACAGTGCGGCGAAATCTGCCGTCAAGCAGCTATGGCAGCAGATTACAGACGCCAGTGCCTTTTCTAACAGTCCTACATCGTCTGCAGTACCTCTCCTGGTCTCGTGACCGTAGTGGTTGGACTCCAGACGACTGGAAATCCATGGTCTGGGCAGATGAGTCGCGGTTTCGGTTACTGAGAGCTGATGGTAGGTTTCGAATGTGGCGCTGATCCGACTGAGCCATGGACCCAATTTGTCAAGAAGGCACTTTGCCAGCTGATGGTGGAACCGCAATGGTGTGGTCTGTGATTATATGGAATGGACAGGGTCCTCTAGTCCCACTGAACCGATCAATGACTGGAAATGGTTACGTTCGTGTACTTGGAGACTATGTGAAGGTGTTAGTGGAATTCATTTTCCCAGACAACGACATGTCATCAGGCCACAGTTGTTCCCGATTGGTTTGAAAAAGAATGTGGACAGTTTGAGCGAATGATTTAGCCTCCCAGATCACCCCACAGAACATTTACTGCACGTAATCGAGAGGTCCAGTTCGTGCACGAAATCCTGCACCGGCAACACTTCCGCAATTACGGACGGCTATAGAGGCAGCATTTCTCAGTATTTCTGCAATGAACTTCCAGTGACTTCAGTCCATACCAGGTCGAGTTGCTGCACTACGCAGGGCGAAAAGAGTCCGACACGATATAAGATGTTACTTCCGACTCATTGAGTAGGGAAATGGTGTGGACATTCGCCTCTGCTATGGATGGGCCGTATTTAAATATTTGTTTTGCAATAGAATACTGTGTTATCTCAGATTTATTTCAGTGTCTACAAGCAAACATACAGTCTTACCCACCCAAGCAATTGATGTACCTCCTGTCAATGAGAAGTTGGGTTATGGTCCTCTTTTGTTACCTCGACTTCAGGTCGAATCTTTGTTTCCGTGTAGTGTTCATTGAAATGTAATAAAATAATCTGATAACTCTGACTGCAAATTCCAGTGAAGAGGTCGATTTTCAACAACCCGAGAGTTTGTTTTCCAGCCTTTTCGCCAAATGTAGGAAAATCAAAGGCCCAAGAATTAAACGTAAATCGGTTGTAAAGTAGTATATTTGTTACTGAACTCAGGAAGGCGTGGACTGCACAGATGACTGTTAATTTAATAGGCAGTGATGTTAATATGTCCGATGACTTCGGTAAACTACACTCAGATGATGTGGATCGTATACACCGCACAGTTCCCACTGAGCTTTCGTTCTGTTGAAAATCGGTTTCCCACCGTAAAGCAACGCCCTGATAGTCACGTGTTGCGCTCTGACCATTAACAAGAAATCTGATGCTCAAAAACCACAGCGAAACAATGCCCGCATGATAATGACACTCCCAGCGCACATTTCAACAATTGACTGCTATATTTCACGTTGATTGGTGACACTGTAATGCTCTGTATAGAAGCGAGTGTGTCACAAGCACATCATCAATTCCATCTAAATAGCATGACGTCACGGAAATTCTCGCCGATTGCAGATAGTCTGTATGAAAGCTATGTTCCAATGCAGTACTCTAAATGTGGCGCGTAATAACAGGTATCAGAAGGTGCTAAGAAACCTTCAAATATCCTCAGCCTTATAACTTCTACATTAATATTTATATGAGAGTATTACAAAAAAGTCATCAAGTGACAAGATATTGATTTAATAAAGGCAAATACATCTGGAATATCGTATAATAGGATCGTAGAAAGAATGATCAGAAACACAGTATCTTACTGATTGCGGACTCCATCAGAGGTTGCGCGCAGCACGACCAACACACAGTATTAATAACAAAAGACTGTCAATGAAGCCGGCCGGAGTGACCGAGCGGTTCTAGGCGCTACAGTCTGGAACCGCGCGACCGCTACGGTCGCAGGTTCGAATACTGCCTCGGGTATGGGTGTACGTGATGTCCTTAGGTTCGTTAGGTTTAAGTAGTTCTAAGTTCTAGGGGACTGATGACCTCAGAAGTTAAGTCCCATATTGTTCAGAGCCATTTAGCCACTGTCAATGAAATGTACTTGTCAGCCCGCACGTACTTTTCAGTGATATGTGAAGAGATTGCAGTTTTTTACTGCTTGTATTAATGAGTCCACAGGGCTTTAATACTAGCACTGATGATGATCACGCAGTGATTGAAGTCGATTCACAACAGAAATAATGATTTCTACTTCTGATCCAATTTTTGATATTAACAACAGCTTATAGCAAAATTATAGGTACAAATCCATAGATGGTCTAAGATACCCCTAAATTAGGTGAAAGAGTATTTCTCATGGACTGCAAACAAACCGTACTACAAATTTCCCAAAGATAGATCTAGCTTCTTTAAAACTTACATGTAGCTGGGACTCCTGTCTTGTTGATGACATCAGAGTAGTCAGGAAAACAGTACCAAAATTAAAAGAAATTACGAAATTTGTGGTAAGTTCCCATGGGTTCAAACTGGTGAAGTCATCGGTCCCAGAAAATTAAAAGAATTAAAGTCGGCAAGCACATACGAGGTGCCTGTCCTTAGATGAAAGACTGCAAATACAGCATGCAGGCTCACTAACATAACAGGTGAGTCTTTCGATTTGGGTAGCTTTCCGGCGCTTAAAACAAACCAGAAAGGCAGTAACGAACACGAAAAATGTTATGGGCTAGTCATAATAGTAGATTTAATTACGAAAGATACGCTATTTAATTACCTGGCCAAATACAGCTTACTCAAGGGAGGAGTTTGGATTTTGCAGCAGAAGTAACAGTGCAGTGTAGAACACAACGAATAGTTTACAAAAGTGGTACTACGTAACACCTGGCTACAATTGTATCACATGCCGTTGAAATGCACTTTTTGCTAAAACGACAAAGAAGATATCTTGTGCCAGGCATGACAGTTACACTGTCAGGTGATATTTCTGCTTAAATGCTACTATGTAACAATTCTGGTGTTATTTCAATTACAGTATTTCCAAAATTACGGTAACTACATTGAGTGGAAAGTATATAAATATGTTCTGTAACTGTCTTATAAAAAGGCAAAGTCATTTTGAAAATTAATATCTGTAAACTTCCGCGTTTTGCGAACATGTTGTCATATTATCTATTAAAAAAGAGACACTCAATTTTCTCTCTTCCCTTTCTGGCATCAATACGATATAGATGTAATCGCATCCTTTGTAACATTTTGCAAATAAAATTTTATTTCAAACTTGTGTTTCATTTTGTAATATTATCATATCCTTCAGTTCCCCTTACTTAACTATGAAATGCAACTACTTTCTTGCTGTTTATGTTAGGTTGCAAGTGACTTCCTTCGCGACGCAGTGATACATTGTCATAAGAGCTCTATGTTTAGTTATCTTAATCCGAAGTGTGATTAACGTTTTAGAAATAATTTCCGTTGAATGAACTTAACTATGTAGACTGTTATTCGTCACCATGCATGCCAGTAAAAAACAATAATCACTTTGGCCTGAATTTAATTTTCCCTTAAATCAATGAAGCAAACATAGATTAATTCAAACTTAAATAAAGAGTATTTAAAATAATTTCAATGAAAATGTAACCAATTGTATCTCCCACTTTTTACTGCCATTCAAGTGGATCGTTTTGTTTGAGACTTTATTGCATATGCGAACAGGGAACTACTTCACCGTTCTACATCTGTTCTAGGTCTGTGACACTGTTCTGCTAAAAGAGCTTGAGTCGATAGTTATAGAAACAGTACCAAATGACTGGTCCCAATCGTGTCTGCACAAAGAGTACAGAATGTAGAGAAAGCACTAGTCTCGAATAAAACAAATCTTTAAAGAAATCATATCACATGCAGAGCGCATTAAAACGAGTTTTTCAAGAGTAGTATATTATGGCTTCTACATTTGAAGTAAATGACTTACCTGATAATGTTACACACAGAGAAAACCTTCTGTGTGTTTATGACAATATCACAGTAGTCAAGACTGAACCTCTAGCATTCCTGACTGTCAGAGAAATCAAATGCTGTTTTCAATTGGTACTTGTGGTATAAAATAACATAGGCAGCAAATGAAAGGAACAGCATGCACTTCATCTAAGAGAGGGAAAATATTGTTTCAAATTAATCTTACATAATAATTTAACATATTGTGCAATACAAACTAATTTTGTTGTGATCAGCAAAACCAGAAATTAGTTTCATTGGTATGTGACAGTTCGTCGGAATTATACACTCTTCCTGTGTGTACTGACATCGAATCAGACTCTGGATAGCAAATTCGTAATACATAGCCTTTTGCAAACTACAGGAAACAACTGAGTAATGCTACAATTTTGTTTAAAGATCTGCGGATACTAACGACATTACATGTGCACATCTAACGATCATATATGTGGAATAAGAAAAATATAAGTAATTATACCACAATCAGTTTTGTCCATAATCATGGAATCGTAAACAAAATTACTTCACCTGTAAAAAAAGTACCGGAAAACTAAGAATAACATTTTGTTTCAACGAACAAATATCGTAAAAACTGCTCAATACCGTGAAAAGAATGACGGTCGGAGTGGCCGTGCGGTTCTAGGCGCTACAGTCTGGAGCCGAGCGACCGCTACGGTCGCAGGTTCGAATCCTGCCTCGGGCATGGATGTGTGTGATGCCCTTAGGTTAGTTAGGTTTAATTAGTTCTAAGTTCTAGGCGACTGATGACCTCAGAAGTTAAGTCGCATAGTACTCAGAGCCATTTTTGAACCGTCAAAAGAATAATTAAATATTACTGTAAAACAGTTGGAAACTACCTGTTAATATACAGTATGTACATAAAAGAACATTGTACACTATGTGTTAAGCCTGGTGATACTTGACGTTTAAGGATATATATTCCTACACGTATGTTACTGATAACATTTAGCTGTTTCATTCTTGAAGTCAAGTGTGATTAGCGTTTGCGAATGTTTAATTTCAGAGTAAATGATAATGAATGAGTAAGTAAATTTATTGGGTAATTCTCACATTGCCTTTCTTTCATTGATTTGTAACTTGTTTAGTTGTGGTCACTTGCATACATTCAGTTAATTTTGAGCTAATGCAGATAGATTCCATTTCCTGCTGTATAATTGTCATTTACGTTTACCACCATCTACATTAATAGCACAATTGCATTTTTCTTATGGTTCTGACATGAACAGTCAACCCACACTGCAAAGAATTTTTTTTCTCTCAAAGTTCTCACTATTTGTGTCTGTGTTCGCTTAAACAAGGGGAAATTAATCTGAAAATGCAACCATAAAAAATTGCCGAATGAGGTAGCGCAGTGGTTAGTTATGACGCTGGACTCTCATTCGGGAGGGAAGCTGTCCATACTTGCGTCCAGCTAACCTGTTTTAGGTTTCTCCTTGGTTTACCTAAATCACTTAATGGAAATGTCGGGATGGCTCCTTTGAAATGACACGGCCGATTTCCTTTTCTATCCTTCCGCATCCGAGCTTGTTCTCCGTCTCATATGACCTCGCTGTCAACGGGAAGCTATACACTAATCTCCTCCCCATCTACAACGGCAATAAATTATTCGTTGCCAGAATTCAAATTTGTTTTTCTGTCTACAAAATCCCACGTAGAAATATGAGTATAAAGGAAAAATGTAGTCTACTCCACTATCTATAAAATTTATAAAGTATTTACCCTTGGGTAATGCTTATGTGTTTTAGGGTATCTTCTCTAAATGTGTTTGTGTAAGGTGTATGGTAAGAATTGAATTGGTATTATTTGTTTCAGGTAAGCACCTACAACTGGCTCTAGGTTCCTTGTAAGTGAGAACTGTTTCGAAGACTGAAATCTTCAAACGTAAGTACATGTATTGATTTGTAGTTTTAATAAAGCCATTTCTAAATTGGCTCTGTAAGAAAATTATGTGGCGTACCTGAAAAAGTTTCTCTAGAGTTGACAATGCTTAGAAATCGAATCACAACCAGGTACAGGCGGCATGTATGTGATAAAATACTGCGTAGAGTGCCGTTCTGTTCCACTAAACCAATAAGGTGATTGCTCTTCCCGCCTTAGCATATATGTCGCAGGTCTTTTTGTCCTTTGACATAATGTTCAGCTCAAAGGCGTAAAAGGATTTGGAGTAATTATAGTTTTCTCAGCAATTAATAAAAGAAAAGATGCCTCAAAAATATTTCGTAGCAAAATTGTTCATATTTAATAATCATCAGTAGAAAAGAGACAAAATTTTACAGATCAGTAAGGGAAGGTCAATTCTCCTCGCTTTTTCAATTTTTGCAGTTATTTGTTTCTATTTTTCAGAAATATAGCTCATCCCAAAACCTGTTGAAACACTGAGAAATTTTTGTTCGCTAAACGGACTTTCTTGTGTCGTCACCTTACATGCTTGTCTTCTATTCTGTACAATTTATGAAGGAAGTGAAATCAAAACCAACATAGTACAAGATTTGAGTAGTTTGGCTCTGCACTCTGTGTCCGCTTACCTGAAAATTCATTTATCTAAGTCTGATTGTAAAGGACTTGCATATACGTTATGACACAAAGACACGCGTCCACATATTAATCAGTTTTCAACTTTTCAGTATTGTTGTGTGACATGTTATATATCATTACGACAATGATAACTATGAACAGAATTAAACGGTAATTGGTTATGAAACCTAGAAACATATCTGTATGTTTACAAACAAATCGAAGTGCTTATGTTACTGTAAGAAATTTATATAAATTTATCTAAAAGAAACATTATTGTCAGAAAGATACGAATGGAGAAACTAAACATGGTTTAACAACATTAAATGTCAAATTTCGATCATGAAGAGACTGAGCACAGTGTTTTACGAGGGATGGCGAGAAACTTTCCTAGCCTACTTATGTTTACTCACAGAATAGACAACACAAAAATTGAGTTCTTTATTTGAAAATTTATATATCCTCAACCATCAATTGAAAGTACAAATTGCTGTAATCAGTTACATTTACTATATAACAGTTTTCAACTACTTTCCACTGCATCGTCTTTGCTCAATTCAGTGTACAACTGAAAAAGGAGCTTGTCACCACTGAAAGAGAGTGTCAGAGGTTTCCCCAGAAGTCGTACATCACTTACATGCCCCATCAAATGACGTGTATTCTCTTAGTGATGCAGACATAATCTTCCGAAACGCGAGGTGGAAAGTATAACAGAAAATTTCACTACTTATCTGTAAGAGTGAATGCAGCCAAACAACTCTGAGAAAGAAGCCTCTGCATCACTGCTTAGGAACTTGAAACAACTTACCAAATGATCAAAAATGTCTGCAACAAGTAGTCAGTATCAGTTAACGCCATATACTGAACATTAACAGGACCACAGCCTTATATACTGCAGAGTGCCCTTCTACGAATGGGAACTGCTGGAGAGAGAAATTAGAAATAGAAATAAGGGAAAGAGAGGTAGTAAGGAAAACTCCAGGTGCAGACAAATTAAATGATGAATTCAGGAGACGAAGGTACCATTAACTCTACTAACATGCAGAAAAGATAACAGTCACGATTCGTAGGAGGAGGATTGTTTTCTATGACCGCATTGCTCGTTACGAGTTCTACAAGCTCAACAATCAGATCTTCCGCTACTTTTCTCACAATAAACACCAGAAGCCGTGATTCAAGGAAGTAAAAAAAAAAGGTCTGCAAGCAGTGGGGATAAGACGGGAGGAAAGCTTTAAGCGCATTCCATTCAAGAAGAAACTCCAAGAGTTCATTGGATTTCAAGAAAATCCAAAACTAAAATTTTGGTGAAACGTGTGTTGAAGTGAGAAAGGAGCAGCTTAACAAACGAATCCGGCATAACTGTAGTAAAGTTAGAGTGGAAAGGCACAGTCGATCCCTAGATGGCAGATATGACAAGGGAAAGAAGATATGAGATCTCACGTGTAAAAAAGCTGGTTATTTTGAAAAAATCCACAGTAAAATTTGAATAAAATCTCACAAATAAGATATTTCAAAAACATGCAATGTGTCTTTTTTTTATTCAAATAAATCACTGTTTTAAAAATTGTCAACAGTAACGACGCTTTTTTTAATGGTAAATTATATCCAAACCGTCATTCTTAAAGTTCGACATTACGTGCTCAAAGTGGTTTACTTGAAAACTGAGTACACTCACTGAGCATGGGTTATTGCTGACCTACGACTGTTTACTTGCTGGGCGTATTAACGAGGTTTCCTCTCAGTAACACAAACTGGAAACGTCAAATTTGTTTCAGTTTGCGACACTGAAATTGTAATAACAAATTTTGCTACAATCCCAAAATTAATGTATGATTCAGAACTATACAAAAACTTCAGTAAGCACCTCACCTTAACATTTGTATCACCACTCTGCACGTAATTTCACGTAAATAATTGTAACAGATAAAGTTCCTTAACTAAATATTCTTACGTACCTGATTATCAGTCGTAGTTGTCCACATCATCCTCAGATTCGTGAAAATCGTCCCTCAAAACTATTTTCCTGGCGTGCGTCACAACTACTGGCAGCCATTTTTTCTCACTTACCAATTATTTATTTCATGCACACATCCTGAGATAGCCGTCGTTAGTGAGAATCTGAAATTTGAGGAAGAGCTGGCGTCTCTCAGTTTATCGTTGAGTTATCAGCTAATTTGCATGAAACAAACCACTTATTACGTTTTACATTCAGTAACTGCTTCAGATCGACTGCCTGTTACTGCCTGTGACTGCCTGAAGTCTTCAAATACGATTGGTTAAAGCAATGTTTCTGTTACACTATTGCATACGTTAATAACGTTTTTGTTTTGCGTGTTGGTGTACCGGTTGCTTTGGACTTCGTTATCAATTGTCGCTTTTTGTTTGCGGTTCACTTTAGCTATTTGAGTTTACGTTTTGTAATTTTGTCATTTGGAGACAGTGCGTGAAGCTGTGGACGCTAGAAAGTGGAGTGCTAAGTGGAGAAGTTGGAACATTTCCGACCTATTCTTCTATTTGAGTTCAATAGAGGGGTGACAGCAGCGAAGGGCAACAACAAACATGAGCGCCGTCTACGGAGAAAACGCTATTGTGCAGGGTACGACAGGAAAATGATTTTTTCCTTATGAAGAGAATCGTTTTGACTTTAGTGACTCTCCAATTTCAGGAAGAATTTCAGTGTTTGATGAAGATCAATAAATCGCATAAAGCCACAGTGATACTCTTCAGTGTATTCGAAAACTGGGTATTGCGACTAAGTGTGATCATCCTCCTTCGCGCGACATTTCCATGCTATAGAGAATGTTTAAAAATCAGGTATGTGAGTACCGCACGCTCTAAGCCAAAATCACAATATTCAGCGAGAGCATCTCTGGTTGCTAGTCATCAGTGAACAACACCGACCATTGCTATCCTGCATCGTTACTGGTGACGAGAAATGCAGTCTTTACGCTAGCACAAGGAAAAGAGAGGAAAAACTGAGCCCAATGGAACAGCAACTCCTCATACAAAGACCTGCGCACATCCATAAAATGTTATCAATCTGGCGGATCAGCGACTGAGTGGTGTACTACGAATTGCTTCCCTGAGATGTTACCATCACTGCTGACAGATACTGTCAACAACAGACACGTCTTGCAGACGCAGTGCAATAACCAAGACCAGAAAGACTGTGCGAAGTGATGCTGCTCCACGATAACTCACACCTGCATTCTGCTAGACTGACAAAAAGCACTATAAAGGAGTCGGGTTGGGAAGTCATTCCGCGCCCACCCTATTCACCTAATCTTGCTATCTCACACTTTCACCTTTCCCGCTATCGACTAGTCTTCGAGGAGCACACTATCCGAATAGAAACGCCCTCCGAAAATGGCTCGACGAATTCTTCGCATATCAAAACTTAGATTTCTACAGATGCTGGATCGAGAAGTTGTCCCAGCGTTGACAAACTGTTGTAAGTAGGAGAATATATTATTGATGATTGAAGTCTGTCATGGTATCGGCCCAGACCTACTGCGACCAGCAGGCTGCAACTGCTCGGAGCGCCGGCACGCCAGTGGCACGGCCCCGCTGCCCCGCGGCCAAACACTCCGGTGGCGACAGCAGGAGCAACAAGTGGCTGCCAGTGCCACCCCCACTCTGGAGGCCCTGTGGCGCCATGCCCTCGCGCTGTTAGCCCGCGCAAACAACTGCTGATGGACAGCTACCAGCCTCTTGCCACTAGCTTTCAGTCCCGTCTCCCGGGTCACAGCAAAGGTACCAGGTTTACCTGGTTAGCAACTGCACACCACAGCCCCACCGTGATCTTGTCGCATTTCAGTTTCTTATCGTTTCTTGAGACCAGCAACCTCGTTGGCTGAAAAAATGGTTAATTCTGCCCTTACAAGACTGCCTGAATAATTGACAAATTTCACAAACTCATATGTCGACGAACAATTACACTGTGTCATCAGAAATATCGGTACGCCTAGTAGTGGACATTAAAGTGGAGGGTGTCCTTTCCTCGCGTCAATCATGGCTTGAACTCTGTTGGTGTACTTGGTACTATCAATGTCTGTGGAGGAAGCTCAGGCCCATCTAGAGCCCAAAATACAGGAGGTTGTGATGTTGCACACTGGGGACGGGACGGAAAACGACGTTCTTACTTACCCTTTACGATGGTTTGAATTCCGCTGTGGGAATCTTTAAGGCGGCGTCTGAGTGTCTGTGGAGGAATGACAGCCCAGTCTTCCTCTCGAGCTGAACCCAAAGTGGGTAGTGATGTCGCATAGACGGATATGGCGCGAGTTCGACGTTCTAACTTAACCAAAAGGATGTACCATATGGTATAGCTCGAAACTCTCAATAGGCCAGTCCATATTAACGCTGTTATCGTCCACAAACCAATTCTTCACAGATGTAGGTGATACGTGTTACTTACTGGAATTAAGGAAAACGTGGAAGGTAGGCCCCACCAATATAACTTTCTTTTCACACAACTTGTTTATTTAACAACATATAAACTGCGTTTTACAGATAGTAGAAGCATTTAACCTCAACATTTTCTTTAACAAAACGAACAAATTTGCAAAATTCCTTTGAACTTAAATCTTAAGTTGAACAAGCTTTTAATCTGTGCAAAAGAAATCTGAAGTGTTGTGTTGCAAAATATGACAATGATTACAAGACGGCTGGACCTGTAGGCCGCCCGTTATCGGGTGAAACAGCGGTGTTTACTACCGCGCTGGACACACTCCGTCTTGTTAAATGCCCTTCTGCAACACATGAAAACTATATAAGCACCATTGATGACAAGAGTGATTCAATTACTCAAAACAGATGACCAAACTTTTAATTTGAAAACTGTATGTCGAAAAGTTCGGGGTTAAGATGTACACCTGTGCTTAAAGGTTAAACAGATTATCAAACAATAAGGCAATGATAAGGCTTACTTAAAAGCAACCAATCTCTTAATTTCAGTGAGCAACTGGATCTGAACCTGTCCCTTTTGACAATTTGGTTTTCACTAAAGCCTTGGTGACAATAGGCTGTTAATATTTTCAACCTTAAACTGATTGTTAATTATTAAGACCGCTCTGAAGGAACGTCTTAAAGCATTACTTGTGAACACTTATTACAAGAGAACTCACTTGACGGAACCACAAGTGCTAAAATACACCAATAATGACTCGATCTTTCAAACACAAAAACGAACAGCTTAGTACAACAGGTTTTTCAGACCTTAACTAAAGACTGGGAAATGTAATTACAATCAAATAACTGAACCGGTTAACAGCTAAATCTAGCCACAAGGTCCCTCTTTTGTTTAACGGCAACCTGTGCCTTAGTACAATTGTTCCGGCTGTATTTACGATCAAGAGCTCATTAAATACATTAATGATCGGGTACAAACAAGAAAGGAAAGGCAATATAATAGCGGGGCACATTTTCAAAAGACAACTAGTATCTTAGTACAATACTACTGTCCGTATTTACGACCAAAGAGCCGACCGAGTAAAACACTGAGGGTCGGGTACAAACTATAAAATAATAAGAGGGCAGGTAGACAATTAAACAAGTCACCACGAGGATTACAGAATGTTACTTCCCTTTATCAGCAAGCAGTTCCACGGATCCACGGTGCGTCGCAGCGGTTACTGAGGGGAGCCGATGAAAGCCAGGTAGAAGGGGGCAGCCAAGCCACGAACGGTCGTCCGACACGAATGTTGCCAACCAACCGACGGGATGTCGGCCTACTGTTCGTAGTCGACGCTGACCCCGGCGAAGTACTCCGGTATCTTCGCTCTGCGATGGCCTCCCTTGTGCAGCTCGTGGTGTCGGCTGATAGGACCTCGTGACCACCTCTTGTCGCGACTCTACCGCCAATCCCCAAACTTCGTGCCTCCCTTTCGGGCCAGCGAACCCCGATACATATCGGCAAGCAAAGACCTTCTAAGGACACAACCCACAGATACCAACTCCTCCTCATAGATATTGGCAACGGGGCCAAAAGATACTACACATGACCCAGTGGCGCCAGACAGAAAAGTACTAACTCAATGGTGCCACGGCTCACGGTTCACTTGTGATATAGATACTATCAGTAAACGTCTTCGAACTGTTCCTCTGCTGTACACAGTACATAATGCCGGGAAACGTGTTCGTATCATTCTATGTTTAGAGTTTTCTTCAGTGCAATAAGAGGACTGCATCTTACCAACGGAAAACACTCCCTTACGGTAACACTGCCCCCTCTTATTTCACTGATGGCAAGTAACGTTTTCCAGACATTCACCTAAACCAATCCGTTATATCGGACTGCCACAAGGTATAGAACGATTCATCACTGCAAATCACTTGTTACCAGTTATCCACTTGTCGATGGACTTGCTCCATAAGAGTGGACTACCTCAAGAAAGGTGTGTGTTATGAGCAACTGCTCGATCATTGTACCCAGTTCTTTTTAACTCCCCAACCACAGTCATTGTGCAAGCTGGACTTTTGATAGCAGTTTGGACCTCTCGAGTGATTTCTTCCGGTGATTTCATGCAACTTTTTGCAGCCACCCTCCGCAGTGCTCGACGGTCCATTTCCATTGGAACATGAAGTCTGCCTGTCCTTGGTTTACCAGTGTTTATTCCTTTACACTGCCACTTCAAAATCATATTACCAACAGCCAACTTGCACAGTGTTAGAAGGATAAAATGTCCCTGATGACTCTGTTTCTCAGGTTACATCCAACGACTAGTCCACGTTCGAGGTCACTGAGCTCTCTTCACCGATCCCCCTGGTGTTGTTGCTACTGCTTCTCTAGTGACAACGTTATGATCCCTGCCGCACTTTTGATCAGTGTATACAGCCTCTGATTTATACCCTCACCATACAAACTGTAATAGCAGATGGCCACTTGTTACGACTTCTGCACCAGTTGTTATGTCTTCTCTCTACTTGTTAGCAGTAGACATAGTGGCTGCGCCAAAGACTGAGACGGCGTGGAGTTTAACAATTATTTACTGTTCTTTACAATTTCTCCCTCGTCGTCGCTGCCCAGCCCTGCGGATCCCTCCGCCTGGCTGCTGCTGCGTAGGTTTTCCGACAATGCGCGCAACGCGCGCCGCCTATCGCACTCGGAGCCTCAGGCCACCAGTGCTCTGCTGAAGCCAGGATGCCCTGTGGTTGAGGAGAACTCGTCGCCGCTCGGCTGAGGCCAGCTGCCGACGCCTGCTGCACCGGCGGCTGGGAAGCCGTCAGTCGCGATGTCCGCGAGATCCCTTCATGGACGAACCACGGGGCGTGGCCGGGTTGCCGTGAAGTCCGGGCGTCAGTTCCCGGCAGCGCCTGGGACCAAGACCGCGCTGCGGCCGCTCCTGCTGGAAGTTCTCGCTGTAGTTAGTCAGCCATGGTGCCGACCGAACTCGGGCCGACCCCAGAGCTGAAGTTGACATCTGGCGGCGAACGGATGACTCCTGCGAACTGGAACAGACTTCCAAAATCGTCACCTACGAAGATTGAATATTCGGACACGGACCACGTCCGTCCTCAGATCCGAACTGCTTCCTAAAGGCTTCAGTCAGCTGCGTGAGCTTGTTGGTGGACTGCAACTGTCAACAAGGCTATTTGTGCCGCGCTTACTTCGCAACGCCTCGATCGCCGGCTGCCTCTGTTTTGCCATTCTCCACTGCGTGAAGCAACGCTTACTGCATGTGGCCGCAACAAAACTATTAAAGACCCAGTTGAAAGAACACATTGCTGGCTTTGCAGCACTGTGATTAGTGTAGACAAAGATGCGTGACAGTAGTGCAGAAAAGAGTATTATTTTTGGGAGTTCTCACAACCACATGGAATGAAGTTGCCCGATTTTTTGGTATATCGACGTGGGCTCTCCGACGTGTCTTCGAAAAAAGGTGAACCACTTGCTGCAATGTAACACGGCATCAGGTCACAAGAAGATCGTAACCGTCAGACGGCGGTGACTAGTGTCGCACCTTCTCAATGACAATCGGTTTCATACCGACGAAAACTGACGCTGTACGCGAATGATAATCCACTTCAACCAAAATCGAAGGAAACTGCGAAGGGAGCTCTTTGCATTAGACATTTGGAGTCAGATGTATGGCAAAAAGACTTTGCGTTCAGACAAATATAAAGCTTCATGTCTTCATTGGGCCAAATGACACAGATGCTGGAGGAGTGTAGAGCAATCCGAAGAGTCGAGACTCTGCCTCTTTTCTAACGACGCAACAGGTGCATCGACAGTCCAATGAGGACTTTAACTCACAGTGTGTGGCTCTTGTAGTTCAAACCTCAAACCGCAAGTGATTGTGTGATGTTTGGTGGTGTATTTCGAAACGTGATTTGGGGGCAGTCTTTCAGGTAACTATAAACTAGAGTTCAACGTCCTCGGTAACCAAGTGTTGCCCTATTTACTAAATCTTCACAATAATTATGCTGTGGGCATTCCTGTCCTTCAACGTGAAACCAGCCATGATCACGGGGCTGCACAGCTGCATTACTGATATAATGACCTGTCGCATATCGAATAGTCCGGTAAATTAACCAGTGATCTCAGTCACGTAGAAATGTCTTGACGTATTTGGAACAGTCAGTAAAATTTTGCAGTCAACATCCTACGAAATCTAATCATCAGTGAGGGGCTTTATATTTATTTAGTATACCTGAAGGGATTGTGGACTCTCTTTCTTGCCGAACTGAGACCTCGATATTAGCGTCATGTTCCCTGCAGATAAGTTTTGGGCTCCAGAATGAGATTTTCACTCTGCAGCGGAGTGTGCGCTGATATGAAACTTCCTGGCAGATTAAAACTGTGTGCCCGACCGAGACTCGAACTCGGGACCTTTGCCTTTCGCGGGCAAGTGCTCTACCAACTGAGCTACCGAAGCACGACTCACGCCCGGTACTCACAGCTTTACTTCTGCCAGTACCTCGTCTCCTACCTTCCAAACTTTACAGAAGCTCTCCTGCGAAACTTGCAGAACTAGCACTCCTGAAAGAAAGGATATTGCGGAGACATGGCTTAGCCACAGCCTGGGGGATGTTTCCAGAATGAGATTTTCACTCTGCAGCGGAGTGTGCGCTGATATGAAACTTCCTGGCAGATTAAAACTGTGTGCCCGACCGAGACTCGAACTCGGTACCTTTGCCTTTCGCGGGCAAGTGCTCTACCAACTGAGCTACCGAAGCACGACTCACGCCCGGTACTCACAGCTTTACTTCTGCCAGTACCTCGTCTCCTACCTTCCAAACTTTACAGAAGCTCTCCTGCGAACCTTGCAGAACTAGCACTCCTGAAAGAAAGGATATTGCGGAGACATGGCTTAGCCACAGCCTGGGGGATGTTTCCAGAATGAGATTTTCACTCTGCAGCGGAGTGTGCGCTGATATGAAACTTCCTGGCAGATTAAAACTTTGTGCCCGACCGAGACTCGAACTCGGTACCTTTGCCTTTTGCGGGCAAGTGCTCTACCAACTGAGCTACCGAAGCACGACTCACGCCCGGTACTCACAGCTTTACTTCTGCCAGTACCTCGTCTCCTACCTTCCAAACTTTACAGAAGCTCAAAATGCATACCTCTAGACCTACAAGCATTTGTTCATCGTCCATACTATGAAACATGTCTCTTCTGCAAGCTCTCTGCTTTCCATATTTTGGGAGGAGATAGTAAGGAGAATGTCTAGCAAATAACTGTGCAATTACCATGGGCTCTAAAATGCATACCGTAAGTAGAAGAGATGTGTTTCACTGCAGCGAAGATGAAAAAGTGATCATAGCTCATAAGGTACGCATTTCAGAGGCTATGTTTACTAAACCATTTTTTTCTTGTTTTGGTCCACAGTATTACCTCTGAAGGCCTGTCGGTGGGGTTATGGTTCATAATGTATGTTTTCTTATAATTTCTCTAGTCAAAATATGAATTCTTCATTAATAGTTGTTGAATTTATATTTTCAACCTCAATACCATTGAATTAGAATATCTTTGACTGCAGTAAGAATACAGACCTATCTAAGTGTAAGTAATATTATTGTTTTTAATACTTTATCAGCCATAATTTGGAATGTACCTTCTCACCATGCATGGTATTAGCTTATTTCGTTGAAAAGAAGCCACACAACAGAAACTGCCGTTTAGTACTCAGGCTAAATTCCTCGACGGAAGTTTTCCACTTAACCTCAGTGGTGTATACGAAAACATCGGCAACAATACCGCCACTATGGTATATATTGCCAAACTAATTAATTCGTAGTTAATAAATGGACAACTGACAGTCACAGCATGCAAAACTAACCTTTGCTTTTAAGTGTACGAAGCAGGGAAATATAAATTTGTCCTGTAACAGAAGTTTTTCATACTGCATCATTGAGCGTTCTCTGTAACCACATAGAAAGGTAGACCCGCGACCGGGCTATTGGCATGACTGGAGGTAGCCTTTCGTCGCCACGGCAGTAGGAAGGGGAGTATAGCGGGCCCATCGCTCTGCGTATCCGATGCTCGGTATCCATTTGAAAGCAGGCTGAGTAGTTCTGGGGCGTTCCCTATACGGGAAAGAACACGGTAACAGGGCCGAAGTCTAGTGTCCTACTCTCTAGACTACCACAGCCACTCTTACCTATATATGGTGCCAAATATCATATGTAGATGTTGAGTAGTGTCAACATTTCTCAACATCATACCTACAATTATTTACCTCCTGTTGTATTTTCTTTTATAATAACTGTTCTATCTCAAAACGCATCGATGAATGAAAGTTCCACATTAATTTCATAGTAACCCCCCATCTTGTATCTACATCTACGTAATTCTCCGAAAGAAACCTAACAGTGTGTGGCGGAGAATGCTTCTGGTACCACTAACTGAACTCCCCCTTTTACGAATAGCGCGTGGAAAGAATGACCGTCTGTAACGCTCTGTATTAGCTCTAATATCTCTAACTTTCTCGTCGTGGTCGTTTCTCGAGACGTATATGGGAGGAAGTAACATATTGTCCGACACATCCGGGAAAGTGCGCTCTGGAAATTTCAATACTCAACGTCTTCGTGATGCATAACGCCTCTGCTGTACCGTCTTCCACCTGCGTTTGTTGAGCATCTCAGTAACACTAACGCCCCGACTAAAGTAGCCCGTAACAAAACGTGCTGCTCTTCCTTGGATCTTCTCTGTCTTATCTATCAGACCCGTCTGGTAATGATCCCAGACTAAGAGACAATACTCAAGAGTCGGTCGAACAAGCCACTTCCCTCGGGGATGATTACATTTCCTTCGTGGATGAGTTACATTTCCTTAAGGTTCTTCCAATGAATCAGTCTGGCATCTGCTTTCCCTACCATTTGTCTTACGTAGTCATTCCACTTAAGGTCGCTCTCGAGAGTTACACCTAGATATTTGGTGGTAAATACTGCTTTCGGCAATTCATCATTAGCAGCGTGTTCGTATAATAGTAGATTTCTTATTTTGTATATGCGCAATATTTTACATTTATGAACTCTGAGGGTCAACTTCCAGATCTTGTACCATTCATCAGCCCACTACAGGTCATTCTGCAAATCGATACGGTCATCTGACGTTGCTCCTAATTTACGAGGGGTGATCAAAAAGTAATGTTTTTTTTATTTTATTTTGCGGACTTTATACACCCGATTTTCAAAATTATTTGTCTTCTTGATTCACATGTTTGTATATTTACATTTTAAGTTATTTTCAATATTTGGTTTTGTTGTTGAAACGATTTGAAAAACGGCTGTGAGCTAGCAACCGTACAAGAATAGGATTTGTATAATACTATCTTGCTGGAATCAGTTGGCTGTATTACTTAAATCTTACTGTTCCCAGTCGAAAAGGTTATAGGTGGGTTTTAGTGCTCTGCGAATTTTTACTTTCGAAGAAGATGGACCAAAAAATTGGCATTAAACTTTGCTTGAAAAATGAGAGAAACTGCAGCGCCCCATTAGAAACAATGACTGCGGATTTTGGCGAATCTACTATGAGGAAGACAAGTGTTTACGAGTGCTATGACCGTTAAAAAGTGGGTCGAGAAGATGTTAAAGACGACGACCACCATGGGCGCCTTAGCGCATCAATTACTGACAAAGATGTGTATGAAGTGAAGAAAATGGTTCAGCAAAATCATCTAATCACCATCGGAGAGGTTGCCGATGATGTCGGTGTATCATTTGACTCATGTCAAGCAGTATTTTCGGATGTTTTCAGCATGAAAACGTGTAGCAGCAAAGTTTGTTTTCAACTGCTGAATGAAGTCGACAACGATACAGAACTACTAAACAAGAGTGTAACAGATGACGAAACATGGGTATACGGGTATGACGTAGAAACCAAGGACCCCCACCATTGGTAACTGCCTGCAGAGCCAAGACCGGATGGATTCGACAACTTCGATCACATGTGAAAGTTCTTACTGTTTTCTTCATTTAGAATGGTATAGTGCATCACAACTTCCTGCCTTCTGGTCGTACCTACAGTAAGAAATACTGCTTGGTAATTATGCGCCATTAGAGTGAAGTAATCGGAAGAATACAATCAGAATCGTGGCAAAATCTCTCGTGGAAACTGCATCACGATAATGGTCCCGCTCACAACTCAATAATTGATTGAGATTTTTTGGGAAAAATCCAAACAATTACGTTGCCTCAGACACCATATTCACCACAGATGGCCCCCTGCAACTTCTTTCCATTCCATAGGCTGAAGGGAACCATGAAAGGGTGTCGTTTGGTGAGATAAAAAACAGAAGGAGCTAAAAAGCATAACGGAAAATGAGTTCCAGAACCGCTTCCAAGACTGGAAAATGCACTGGCACAAGTGTGTTATATCTGAAGGGAATTACTTTGAAGGTGACAGCTTTGTCGACTGGGTTTGATCTTCTCATTCTTAGCGTTTATCCCAATCTCCTCTCTTATGTCTTCATTTCTTAGTCTGTCTTGTACAGCCATTCAGTCGTTAAAGAAGTTTGATTTCTGTTGCTTGAATACTACTTCCTTCTTAAATAGATAAAGAGCCAGATATCACTTCTTTGAAAATGGTGTAATAAGTGGAACTTAATGTTTGCTAACATTACGCTATGGTTTCTTTGCTCCTAAACAGCAGTGCCTGATGGTCCGTGTAAGTTCCTACTAAATAATCATAACTACAGATTTGTTTCAGACAGCTGCATTTGCAAAAAGTCCGAATCTTACTATTCAAATTTTTCAGCAGTCAGCTCAATTTACATTTTTATCCACCTATGCGGGACACCTCTTAACCTAAACACTGTGCATTACACATAGCACTTCAGGTGCGTAGGCAAGTGAGAGAAACAGTTTGTCTCGTGCACTGCAAATACTCTCTGTGGCAAACGACCACACACTCTTCTCGATTATCCAGAAATAAAAGTCCAGCGGACGGCCAATGGAAACAATTTAATTTATGGCTGCAATTAATGTGCACTTCCATGCGAGGTAGGATATTCCGGCAGCTTGAAATAAATTCCACTCGTGCTCACGAATCCGCTTGTACGCAATCAAGCCAAAAAATTTACATTGTTTAACGCATTTATAATGCATAACAAAAATCCAATACAGAAGGTGACTGCGAGAGAATAAAATGTCCGAGATCGCTTCTAAAAATTATTTTAATCATGTTTTGTGCAGCACGGTTTCCGATAGCTGTGCTCAGTTTTTCACGGCTCATACATTCGTCGCTTTACAAATCAACTAATTACACAGGAGTAAGAGTAAATTAGGGAGCCAATTTGATGGAATAGCTGGTTAAAAAATATAAAAACAAAACCAATTTCCTACGTTGGAGACGTGCCTGCATGTGATTTGAATTAACACTGACCATTAAAGTCATAAATAATTGCTTTCGTATAAGAGGATGTTAGGCAGTAACGTAAGTCAATGGTTTAGCTGTTCATTTTTCTCTTTTTTTTTCCCTACGCCACTACTTTTCCGCTGCGAAGTCTGGCAACATGCTGTATTACTCTTCTCTACAGTACTTCGGTTCTGTTACGGGTACTGACATACTTCTGTTTAATTGTGAATTCGATTCCCATTACCTACCGAGGTGGCTTAATGCTTAGTTCCCTGGACTTACATTTGGGAGAACGAAGTCAACATTGCCAAACGCTTTCACTAGGTCTGCAAATGTTAGAAACGTAGGTTTGTCTTTTGTTAACCTATCTTCTAAGATAAGTAGTAGGGTCAGCATTGCCTTGCGTGTTCTTACATTTCCCCGGATTCCAAACTGATCCTCCACTAAGTCTCCTTCTGACAGTTTTTCCATTCTTCTGTAAAGAATTAGCTCTAGTACTTTGCAACCACGATTTATTAAACTGATACTTCCGTAATAGTTACATCTGTAAGGATCTTCTTTCTATCAAATTGGAATTATTATATTCTCCTGAGGGTATTTCGAATGGCTCATATATCTTGCACATCAAATAGAAAAGTTTTATCACGACTGGCTCTCCCAAGGCTATCAGTAGTTCTTATGAAATTTCATCTACTCCCGAAGCCTTGTTCTTGCAGTATCATATTTTCCAGCTCATCTTCATCTAGATCCTCTTCCATTTCTATATTATTGCCCTCAGGAACGTCTGTCTTGTTTAGATCCTTTATATACTCTTTGCGCCTATCACCTTTCCTTTCAGTGCTTAGGACTAGTTTACCATCTGAGCTCTTGATATATATACAGTTCCTGTCTTTTCTTCAAAGAATTCTTTAATTTTCCTGTAGATGGTATCTGTCTTTCTCCTAGTGATATATCCTATTAAATCCTTTACTTTGTCCTGTAGACAATCCTGGTTAGCCTGTCCAACCCCCTTTTTAGACGCTTGTATTCCCTTTCGTCCTGGCACTCCTGCCTAATATCGTATACCCCCCCCCCCCCCTGCGTGCATGCAGAAGTGCCACAACAAGGCGTGCTTTGAGGACTCGAGTAATATCTGAAGTGGTACTGGAGGAAAGTGACACTATGAATCCTGCAGGGCTGTCGATAGATCCGTAAGAGTACGAGGGGTTGGAAATCTCTTCTGAACAGCACGTTGCAAGACATCCCAGATAGTCTCAATAATGTTCATGTCTGGGGAGTTTGGTGGCCAGCGGAAGTTTTTAAACTCAGAAGAATGTTCCTGGAGCCACTCTGTAGTAATTCTGCACGCTTGGGGTGTCACATTGTCTTGCTGGAATTGTCCAAGTCCGTCGGAATGGACAACGGATATGAATGAATGCAGGTGATCAGACAGGATGCTTACGTACATGTCACGTGCAGAGTCGTGTCTACACGTATCAGGGGTCCCATATCACTCCCACTGCACACGGCCCACACCATTATAGAGCCACCACCAGCTTGAGCAGTCCCCTGCTGACATGCAGAGTCATTGGATCCAAGAGATTGCCTCCATACCTGTACAGGTCCACTCCATCGATACAATTTGAAACAAGACTCTCCGCTACGGTCGCAGGTTCGAATCCTGCCTCGGGCATGGATGTGTGTGATGTCCTTAGGTTAGTTAGGTTTAATTAGTTCTAAGTTCTAGGCGACTGA
Source organism: Schistocerca nitens (assembly GCF_023898315.1). NCBI lineage: Eukaryota > Metazoa > Arthropoda > Insecta > Orthoptera > Acrididae > Schistocerca > Schistocerca nitens. Next base: position 759,613,718 of record NC_064617.1, on the reverse strand, counting down.
TGACCACAGAAGTTAAGTCGCATAGTGCTCAGAGCCATTTGAACCAAACGAGACTCTCCGACCAGGAAACATGTTGCCAGTCATCAGCAGTCCAATGTAGGTGTTGACGGGCCCAGGCGAGGCGTAAGGCTTTGTGTCGTGCAGTCATCAGGGGTACACGAGTGGGCCTTCGGCTCCGAAAGCCAAAATCCACCAAGCTCCGTTGAAGGATCGCACGCTGACACTTGTTTATGGCTCAACCTTGACATTTGCAGCAATTTGCGGAATGGTTGAACTTCAGTCACGTTGAACGATTCTGTTCAGTCGCCATTGGTCCCGTTCTTGCAGGATCTTTTTCCGGCCGCAGCGATGTCGGAGGTTTGATTTTTACCGGATACCTGATATTCACGGGACACTCGTGAAATGGTCGTACTGGAAAGTCCCTAATTCTTTGCTACCTCGGATATGCTGTGTCCCATCGGCCGTGCGCCGACTACAACACCACGTTCAAACTCACTTAACTCTTCATAACCTGCCATTTTAACAGCAGTAACCGAACTAAGAACTGCGCCAGACACTTAGTGAGTTATATAGACTTAACCGGCCGCAGCGCTCTGTTCTGCCTGTTTACATACACTATGTGTTCAAACGTATCTGGACAACCCCAAAAACATACATTTTTCGTATTAGGTGCATTGCGCTGCCACCTACTGCCAGGTACTCCATATTAGTGAACTCAGTAGTCATTAGACATCGTGAGACAGCAGAATGGAGTGCTCCGCGGAACTGACGGACTTCGAACGTGATCAGGTGATAGGGGGTCACGTGTGTCATGTATGTGTACGTGAGATTTCCACACTCCTAAGCTACCCTAGGTCCACTGTTTCCGATGTGATAATGAAGTGGAAACGTGAAGGGACACGTACATCAAATGGTTCAAATGGCTCTCAGCACTGTGGGACTCAACTGCTGTGGTCATCATTCCCCTAGAACTTAGAACTACTTAAACCTAACTAACCTAAGGACATCACACACATCCATGCCCGAGGCAGGATTCGAACCTGCGACCGCAGCAGTCGCACGGTTCCGGACTGCGCGCCTAGAACCGCGAGACCACCGCGGCCGGCGACACGTACATCACAGAACCGTACATGCCGACCTCGTCTGTTGACTGACAGAGACTGCCGACAGTTGAAGAGGGGTCAGCCGGTGCGGCCGACCGGTTCTAGGCGCTTCAGTCTGGAACCGCTCGACCGCTACGTTCGCAGGTTCGAATCCTGCCTCGGGCATGGATGTGTGTGTTGTCCTTAGTTTAGTTAGGTTTAAGTAGTTCTAACTTCTATGGGACTGACGACCTCAGAAGTTGAGTCCCATAGTGCCCAGAGCCATTTGAACCATTTGAACCTTCCAGCACCCGGTCGAACGTATGCCTGGGAGAGTGGTAGCTGTCATCAAGGCTAAGCATGGGCCAACACCATATTGAGTTTCAGCATCACCGAAGGTGGGTGCCACGAACTTTTATGTCATTTTTAGCCAGTTGTCCGGATACTTTTGATCACATAGTGTGTCTCTGTATTTGAATACGCATACCTATACAAGTTTCTTTGGCGCGTCAGTGTTACGTTCAATATTTCTTTTGTTATCCGAGGATTCCTACTAGGCCTTATCTTTTTACCTATTTGATCCTCTGCTGTTTTCAGTATTTCACCTTTCATAGCTACACATTCCCCCCCATGAACCATGGACCTTGCCGTTGGTGGGGAGGCTTGCGTGCCGCAGCGATACAGATGGCCGTACCGTAGGTACAACCACAACGGAGGGGTATCTGTTGAGAGTCCAGACAAACATGTGGTTCCTGAAGAGGGGCAGCAGCCTTTTCAGTAGTTGCAGGGGCAACAGTCTGGATGATTGACTGATCTGGCCTTGTAACACTAACCAAAACGGCCTTGCTGTGCTGGTACTGCGAACGGCTGAAAGCAAGGGGAAACTACAGCCGTAATTTTTCCCGAGGACATGCAGCTTTCCTGTATGATTAAATGATGATGGCGTCCTCTTGGGTAAAATATTCCGGAGGTAAAATAGTCCCCCATTCGGATCTCCGGGCGGGGACTACTCAAGAGGACGTCGTTATCAGGAGAAAGAAAACTGGCATTCTACGGATCGCAGCGTGGAATGTCAGATCCCTTAATCGGGCAGGTAGATTAGAAAATTTAAAAAGGGAAATGGATAGGTTAAAGTTAGATATAGTGGGAATTAGTGAAGTTCGGTGGCAGGAGGAACAAGACTTTTGGTCAGATGATTACAGGTTTATAAATGCAAAATCAAATAGGGATAATGCTGGAGTAGGTTTAATAATGAATAAAAAAATAGGAGTGCGGGTTAGCTACTACAAACATCATAGTGAACGCATTATTGTGGCCAAGATAGACTCAAAGCCCATGCCTACTACAGTAGTACAAGTTTATATGCCAACTAGCTCTGCAGATGATGAAGAAATTGATGAAATGTATGACGTGATAAAAGAAATTATTCAGGTAGTGAAGGGAGACGAAAATTTAACAGTCATGGGTGACTGGAATTCGTCAGTCGGAAAAGGGAGAGGAGGAAACATAGTAGGTGAGTATGGATTGGGGGGAAGAAATGAAAGAGGAAGCAGCCTTGTAGAATTTTGCACAGAGCATAACTTAATCATAGCTAACACTTGGTTCAAGAATCATAAAAGAAGGTTGTATACCTGGAAGAATCCTGGAGATACTAAAACGTATCAGATAGATTATATAATGGTAAGACAGAGATTTAGGAACCAGGTTTTAAATTGTAAGACATTTCCAGGGGCAGATGTGGATTCTGACCACAATCTATTGGTTATGAACTGCAGATTGAAACTGAAGAAACTGCAAAAAGGTGGGAATTTAAGGAGATGGGACCTGGATAAACTGAAAGAACCAGAGGTTGTAGAGAGTTTCAGGGAGAGCATAAGGGAACAATTGACAGGAATGGGGGAAAGAAATACAGTAGAAGAACAATGGGTAGCTCTGAGGGATGAAGTAGTGAAGGCAGCAGAGGATCAAGTAGGTAAAAAGACGAGGGCTAATAGAAATCCTTGGGTAACAGTAGAAATATTGAATTTAATTGATGAAAGGAGAAAGTATAAAAATGCAGTAAATGAAGCAGGCAAAAAGGAATACAAACGTCTCAAAAATGAGATCGACAGGAAGTGCAAAATGGATAAGCAGGGATGGCTAGAGGACATACGTAAGGATGTAGAGGCTTGTCTCACAAGGGGTAAGATAGATACTGCCTACAGGAAAATTAAAGAGACCTTTGGAGAGAAGAGAACCACTTGTATGAATATCAAGAGCTCAGATGGCAACCCAGTTCTAAGCAAAGAAGGGAAGGCAGAAAGGTGGAATGAGTATATAGAGGGTTTATACAAGGGCGATGTACTTGAGGACAATATTATGGAAATGGAAGAGGATGTAGATGAAGATGAAATGGGAGATAAGATACTGCGTGAAGAGTTTGACAGACCACTGAAAGACCTGAGTCGAAAGAAGGCCCCGGGAGTAGACAACATTCCATTAGAACTACTGATGGCCTTGGGAGAGCCAGTCATGGCAAAACTCTACCATCTGGTGAGCAAGATGTATGAGACAGGCGAAATACCCTCAGACTTCAAGAAGAATATAATAATTCCAATCCCAAAGAAAGCAGGTGTTGACAGATGTGAAAATTACCGAACTATCAGTTTAATAAGTCACAGCTGCAAAATACTAACGCGAATTCTTTACAGACGAATGGAAAAACTGGTAGAAGCGGACCTCGGGGAAGATCAGTTTGGATTCCGTAGAAATGTTGGAACACGTGAGGCAATACTAACCTTACCACTTATCTTAGAAGAAAGATTAAGAAAGGCAAACTTACGTTTCTAGCATTTGTAGACTTAGAGAAAGCTTTTGACAACGTTAACTGGAATACTCTCTTTCAAATTCTGAAGGTGGCAGGGGTAAAATGCAGGGAGCGAAAGGCTATTTACAAATTGTACAGAAACCAGATGGCAGTTATAAGAGTCGAGGGGCATGAAAGGTAAGCAGTGGTTGGGAAAGGAGTGAGACAGGGTTGTAGCCTCTCCCCGATGTTATTCAATCTGTATATTCAGCAAGCAGTAAAGGAAACAAAAGAAAAATTCGGAGTAGGTATTAAAATTCATGGAGAAGAAGTAAAAACTTTGAGGCTCGCCGATGACATTGTAATTCTGTCAGAGACAGCAAAGGACTTGGAAGAGCAGTTGAACGGAATGGACAGTGTCTTGAAAGGAGGATATAAGATGAACATCAACAAAAGCAAAACGAGGATAATGGAATGTAGTCAAATTAAATCGGGTGATGCTGAGGGGATTAGATTAGGAAATGAGACACTTAAAGTAGTAAAGGAGTTTTGCTATTTAGGGAGCAAAATAACTGATGATGGTCGAAGTAGAGAGGATATAAAATGTAGACTGGCAATGGCAAGGAAATCGTTTCTGAAGAAGAGAAATTTGTTAACATCGAGTATAGATTTAAGTGTCAGGAAGTCGTTTCTGAAAGTATTTGTATGGAGTGTAGCTATGTATGGAAGTGAAACATGGACGATAACCAGTTTGGACAAGAAGAGATTAGAAGCTTTCGAAATGTGGTGCTACAGAAGAATGCTGAAGATAAGGTGGGTAGCTCACGTAACTAATGAGGAGGTATTGAATAGGATTGGGGAGAAGAGAAGTTTTGTCGCACAACTTGACTAGAAGAAGGGATCGGTTGGTAGGACATGTTTTGAGGCATCAAGGGATCACAAATTTAGCATTGGAGGGCAGTGTGGAGGGTAAAAATCGTAGAGGGAGACCAAGAGATGAATACACTAAGCAGATTCAGAAGGATGTAGGTTGCAGTAGGTACTGGGAGATGAAGAAACTTGCACAGGATAGAGTAGCATGGAGAGCTGCATCAAACCAGTCTCAGGACTGAAGACCACAACAACAACAACAGCTACACATTCGTCTTCTGTTGTATTCCTTTCTCTTGCTGTTATCAATCGTTGCCTTGTGCTTACTTTGTATGTCTCAGATCTCTGGTTTTTGCAACTTACAACTATATCTACATCTACATTTACATGGTTGCTCATTAATTCACACTTAAGTGCCTGTCAGAGGGTTCATTGAACCATTATCATAATACTTCTCTACCATTCCACGCTAGAATGGCGCGTGGGAAAAAGGAACATCTAAATCTTTCCATTCGAGCTCTGATTTCTCTTATTTTATTATGATGATCATTTCTCCCTACGTAGGTGGGTGTCAACAAAATATTTACGCATTCGGAAGAGAAAGTTGGTAATTGAAATTTCGGAAATAGATTTCGCCGCAAAGAAAACCGCCTTTGTTTCAGTGACTGCCACCCCAACTCGCGTATCATATCAGTGCCACACTCACCCCTGTTGGTCGATAACACGAAACAAGCTGCCCTTCTTTGCAGTTTTTCGATGTCCTCCGTCAATCCTACCTGGTAAGTATCCCATACCGCGCAGCCATATTCCAGCAGAGGACGAACAAGTGTAATGTAGGCTGTTATCGAGGTCGCATCTCTTTCATTTCCTACCCATTTTCAATTCTTCGGTTTTAGTCCATATTTCATAATCAGTAAACTGTGGTCAGAGTCCTCGTCTTCCACTGGATGTCTTACAGTTTAAAATATGATTCCGAAATATCTGTCTTCCCATTATATGATAAATCTGAACCTTCCCGGCGTCTCCAAGTCTCTTCCACATATAAAACCTTCTTTCGTGAGTCTTAAACCAAGTGTTAGCGATGTTAAAATTATGCTCCGTGCAAAATTCTAAGAAATGGCTTCCTCTTTCATTACTTTCCCCAGCAACCCCCCCCCCCCCCCCCCCCCCCACCCGTTGGAGACTTGAGTACTCCCTGGGGCAAGGTTGTGTGTGTGTTGCAGTTAGCGTAAGTTTGTTGGATTAAGTAGTGTGTAAGCCTAGGGACCGATGACCTCACCAGTTTGGTCCCATAGGAACTTACCACCGCATTTCCCCCGTCCATATTCACCTACGATTTTTCCTTCTCTTCCTTTTCCTGCTATTTGTTTCCAGTCCTCCATCAGAATTAAACTTGCGTCTATCTAAACTATCTGAATAATTTCTTCTATCACATCATAAATTTCTGCAATCTCTACATCATCTGCGACGTTAGATGGCATACAAACTTGTACTACTGTATTTGGTGTGATATTTGCGTTTATCAAGGCTGGTACGGTGTTCATAGTAGCTTAACCGTTATCCTGTTTTCTTATTCATCATTAAATCTACTCCCTCATTACCCCTATTTGATTTTGTAATTATAATCCCGCATTCAACTGACCAAAAGTCCTGTTCCTCCTGCAACCGAACGTCTTTAATTCCCACTATATTAAACATTAATCTATCCATTTCACTTTTTAAATATTCTAACCTTCTTATCACGAATCGGAGAAGCCAGTATTGTTTCTTCTGATGACATCCTCCTCAGTAGTCTCCACCCAGAAATGTGGGATTATTTTGCCTTCAGACTATTTTACCAAAGAGGATGCCATGGTCTTTTAACCATACAGTAGAGCTGCATGCCCTCGCGAAAAATTACAGCTGTAGTCTCTCCTTGCTTTCAGCCGTCCGCAGAACCAGCAAAACAATGACGTTTGGGTTGATGTTACAAGGCAACACCAGTCAAGCATTCAGACTGTTACCCCTGCAACAACTGGAAAGGCTGCTATCCATCTTCAGGAAGCACAAGCTTTTGTGTCCTCTCAACAGATACCCCTCCGCTCTGGTTGCACGAACGGTATGTCTATCCATATGGCTGAAGCACGCAAGCCTCCACACTGGCGGCAAGCTCCATCCATTGTTCATTGGTGGGGGAGAACTCTGAAACAAGATGTTGGATTGTAAAACCTATCCAGGACAGGATGTAGACTCAGATCACAATTTAAAAATTGTGAAGAACAGACCGAAGAGTAAGAAATTCGCCGTTAAGAATCACTCTAGAAAAAAGTGAGATACTGAAGTACTGAGTAATAATGAGACGCGTTTGAACTTCGCTAAGGATGTGGATACTACACATGGAATACCAGAGTAGGTAGTGCAATTGAAGAAGTGTGGACATTGCTAAAGTGCAAGGACAGTGCAAGGACAGACAAACCTAGGCACTCGGAAGGTAACTGAAAAGAAACCTGGGGTAACAGGTAAAATATTTCAAATGATCGACGAAACAAGGAAGTACAAAAGTGTTCAGGGAAAGATAGGAGTACAGCAGTATAAATTTCTTAGGAAGTGCAGGCGAAATGGCTACGCGAAAGATGTGAAGAAATCGAAAAATAAATGATTGACGGGAAGACTCACTCAGCATATGGATGTGTCAAAACAATATTTGGTGAAATTAAAAGAACATTAAGAGTGCAGTGGGAATTCCACTATTGAACGCAGAGGAGAGAACGTATAGGTGGAGAGAGTACGATGAAGGCCTCTCTGATGTTGAGTTGTGTGATGACGTGATAGAATAATTTATTGCCGATGACAAAGACATGTGTGATTAAGCATTAGACATAATTTAAAACGGCTGTAGAAGACTTGAGATTAAATAATACCCGTGGGGTAGATAACATTGCGTCAGAATCTCTAAAATCATTGGGGGAGATGGCAAAGAAACACTGTACAGGTTGGTGTGTAGAATCAATGAGACTGGTGATGTGGCATCAGTTCTTTAGAAAACTATCATCCATATAATTCGGATGACAGAAGGTCAGATAAGAGCGAGAACTAACACGCAATCAGCTGAACAGCTCATGAATCCAAGCTGCTGGAAAGAATAATAAACGGAAGAATGGATAAGAAAGTTGAGGATCTGTTAGTGACCAGTTTCGTTTTATGAAAGGTAGGTTCTGACGTTGCGCTTGATAATGGAAAAAAGACTGAAGACAAATCAAGAGACACTCATAAGGTTTGTCGACCTGGAAACAATGTTTGACAGTGTATCGAAATTGGTGATAACGAAGAAGAGGAAGTTAGGAAATTCTTTCACATTTGGAACAAAATAATCCATGACAGGCGAAGCAAGGAAAACGTAAAAAACAGATTAACCCAGGCAAAGACGACATTCCTGGCCAAGAAAATTGTTCTGATATCAAACATACGTCAGGAACAAATTTGTGAGAACATAGGCATTGTATGGACAGTAGCCAAACCAGAACAGAAGAGAATAGAAGCGGTTGACGTGTGGTGCTACAGAAAAACGTTTAAAATTATCTGAACTAGTGACATAAGGAAAGAGGAAGTTCTCTGCAGAACTGGTGAAGAAAGGATTATATAGAAAACTCTGACTAGAAGAAGGGACAGGATGATAGGACGTGTCAAGACATCAGATAATAACCTCCATTGTACTAGAGTGAGCTATAGAGGTTGGAGACTGCTTGGGAAGCAGGGTTGGGAATACATACAAGAAATAATTTGGTACATAGGATGGAAATGCTACGCTGACGTGAAGAGGAGAGGAATTCATACTGGGCCCACATGAAACATGCCGAAAGATAAAACAGAGTAAAAAATTTAAAAAAGTCATATAGATTTATAAGGAATGTTCACAAATAGGGAAAAAATGTTTCGGAATTAATACGTATTACAGAATTTTGTATATTATTTACTTCACAGGCCTTCTAGAAACAAACACACCTCAAGTATTCGAATTAGCTATTGCAATTATGACTATGAGTAATACAAAGAATGTTAAGAAAGGCAGGAAGAAATTTTTCTTAGGGAGGGCGACAGGATAGAAATTCTGAGCATCTGAGTAGATTACCTCAAATATTCAGTACTGACGAAGAATGTGTGGAGTACACATGGAAAAAAACTCAAAAGCATCATTCAGTGTGTCTTAAACAAATATGTGCCAAGTAACGTCTTAAGGGATGAAAGAGACCCATCGTATTTCAGTACGCGTGCTATAAAACTGCAATGAAGTAAGAGAGGGGGCTTCATCGCAGATTTAATAAAATTCAAAACCTGTCTGACAAACAAAATGAGCGTAAGTGGAGTAATCAGAGAAGCATCCAATGACTTTAAAAGTAAAATTTCTTAACCGACCTGAGTGAAACCCTAAGAGGTTTCGGTCTTTAAAAAAATCATCTATTCAGTAACTCAGTGTCCATACTGGCACCGAAAGAGAGGATAACAGAGAGAAGGCCGAAATACTGAAGTCGGTCTTTCGAAATCGTTTCTCTGCGGTATATAGTAATAGGTATCCTCCCTTCAGCGATCGTACAAATGTTGAAATGTCAAACACTGAAATAACCGATAGCGGAATCTACAATCGCTTAGTGGTAGGAAGGCATCAGGGCTAAACGAGATGACTCTAATATTGTACAAAGATAATGCGGAAGATCTTGCTCCCCTTATAGCAGCCGGCCGGAGTGGCCGTGCGGTTCTAGGCGCTGCAGTCTGGAACCGAGCGACTGCTACGGTCGCAGGTTCGAATCCTGCCTCGGGCATGGATGTGTGTGATGTCCTTAGGTTGGTTATGTTTAATTAGTTCTAAGTTCTAGGCGACTGATGACCTCAGAAGTTATGTCGCATAGTGCTCAGAGCTATTTGAACCAACCCTTATAGCAGCAGTTTCTCGTAGATCGCTGGAGCATTTGCGAATAGAAAAATGGCAGGTCACTCCCGTTTTCAGAAAGGGTCGTAGGACAGATGCACATAATTATAGACCTATACCGTTAACATCTATCTGTTGTAGAATCGTGGAGAATGTTTTATGCTCAACAATCATGACGTTGCTTGAGGACTAAAAGTATAAAGATCAACGTGGATTCCGCAAACAGAGATCTTGCGAAAGTCAGGTCGTTCTGTTCGTCCATGAGATCAATAGAGCTGTAGATAACGGCATTCTGATTCACTTCAGTGAAGCAGTTGCCACTCTCCCCACTGCCATTTAGTGAAAAAATTTCGAGCTTATCGAGTATCGGACAAGTTTTGCACTGATTCAAGACTTCCTTGACGTTGCTCTTAAAAGAACAAAATCGATAGATGTAATGGTAATTTCGGTACCACCCCAAGGAAGTGTGATAGGACCGTTATTCTTAAGAATGTGTGTAACTACTCTATTAAGAAAGCGTCGGAAGCTCTTTAAAACTGTTTGCAAAGTATGCGATTATCTGCAAGGAAGTAGAAGGCCAGATGACAGAACCGATTTGCGAAATGACCTACATAGCATTTGTGAATCGTGCAGCCTCGAACAGTTGACCGTGAACATAAATAAATGTACATATTGCACATAAATACGAAAATTATTCCATTATTATTAATGACCAATTACTGGAGACGGTATCTACTGTAAACTATGTAGGAATAACTATCCATATACGCCTAAAAAATACTGGGAAAATCCGTTTACTACTCAGATTTCGAGAGAGTTCTTTCCGGAAAGCGGCGGACAGTATATTACTTCCTCTTACATGCATGAACGAGACGAAAAAATTCGAGAAATTACAGCTAATGCACAGGCTTACCGACAATCATTCTTCTCACTCGCCAACCGCGAATAGAACAGGGAAAGGGAGCTCAGTTAGTGGCACTGGAAGTACCTTCCACTCCACACCGCCTCAAGGCACACAGATTCCTACGCGTATCTCACGGTCTTCCACGGCTCTTGCAATCCCAGCAAGTGAAAATAAAAGGAACCTGACCCACTTTGTGAGTACGGTAAATTTAAACAAACCGGCATAATATTAAACTGATTATCTTTCCTGCCCTCTACACAGTAATGTGTTGCTAACGTTCGTCAGTGCAGAAGGTCCCTGATAGGATGGATACTGGAAAAGATCAGAACTCTAAAAATAATGAAATAAGTGAGCTGTGTTGCGGCTTGCGTTGGTGCCGTTGGTAGGTTGGCATCATGTAATAGGGATAGTGACGTCTCGTTTCTTGTTGTTTTTACTGGCGCCACTAAATTTGCTAGCATTGTCTGTCTGCGACTGGCGGCAGCAGTGGTTTTCGATATCTAGAACAGTGGTACTATCTTTGGAGGGACGACAAGTCTTTTCCGGGTCAGAATGTGTCAGGGAGTTTGGTTGGAACGGTGCAGCAGTGGGGGCCGGCAGTGCGAGGACATGACGGGACCACTGGCGGCACACAGGTACTGCTAAATCGAAGGGTTGTAGTTGCGAGTGCCACAACCTCGTTGTCCAATGGACCCAGGACGTTTGAGTTGAGTGAACATTAACCCAGTAGTGAAACCTACGCTATTTTGAGATCACTCCATTTGTTCGCACGTTGCTGCTCGCAGGGTCGCTGAGACGAAGAGCAACAAGTGGAGTGTTTAGAGTTGCCGAAATTAATTAGCCGTCCTCCACTTCTTACTATTAATCATTGAATTCCTTGTGTTATTATTGGTGAAGTTCAACCAGCAGTAATTTTCTGCCTAGTGGCCGCTAACGCCCCAGTTACCTGCCCTGGAAGTTAGCGTATTTTCGCGGGATTGTACCTTTCCTCGACTTGCCGCTGCTCTCCATTAGGGCATGGAGTTCGATAGCCTCCTTGATTGTGGTTCGGATATTTTGTTTCTTTTGGACTACTTTAGTCGTAGTGTTTGTTTCTGCTTCTGGATGTTCTAAACACCGGATTCTGAAGACGCAGTGCTGTCCGCCGGTTCCGCTTTAATTGGGTTATTCCATCGTTGTGTTCGTTATCGGACTTTAGGTAGACTTAGAGTGTTGGTCTGCGTTTAAACTGTCACTAGTTTGAGTTGCCATCCAGTTAAGGGAATACAAATTTTGGCTGCCTGTCTCACCGTTTAAGAAGGTGAGCGACTTCCCCAGGTCGATCGTTGGAGCACTCTCTGAGGCCCACTTCTCTCCTGATTTGGTCAGATTGTGTTGATTGTGTTTAAAAAAAAATTAATTTTGAATTATTGCTCCTTGGGCCTTCAGCCGACAAAGAGTTTGAATTTCCTGTTAATAAGGCATTCAGATGTACGTGTAACTAGTATTAAGAAATTTTAATTAGACAAAATATCTTAACACTGATATGTTGATGATTGTTCTTTAGATATCTTTCCAAGAAGTTTAATTGCTTCTTCAGAACTTGCTATTCAGGCCTTCAGCTGTCAAATTGTTTTCTCAGTTATTAGTATTGGGGCCTTCAGCTGACAAATGGTTTCACTTTCTTGCTGTGAATGCAATTGGTCTTAAGAATTTTTAATTAGATATTGTCTCTTAATAGTGAAATTTTGAAGATTGTCTTTTTTAAGAATATTTTAGTAATTCTTGGAGAAGTTTAACTGGTTCTTAAGAATTTGCTATCCAGGCCCTCATCCGTCAAATTGTTTTTTGAGTTATTACTATTGGAGCCTTCAGCCAACATATAATTTGAATTTCTGGTCAATAACGCCTTCAGCCGTGAGTGCAACTTGCTTATGGATTTTTTTAATTAGACATTGTGTCTTAACAGTCAAATTTGATAATTGTTCCTTATTGTCAAATTTATTTGCAATTGTTTGCAAATAAAGTGTACGTGATTAAAAAAAAAACTGAGCAACCAACAGTAACTGATTACAGCCCCATCCACGCCAAATCCTGCCTTGCCCTAAGTACCAAGTCTCAATAAGGAGTAGCAAAAGGATTCATAAACACACGAAAAAAAAAAGGTTTTGCATCACCTCGGTTGCGAGAGTTCCAGAACCTGTACAGAAAATTGGAATAGAGATCGACATAAACATCATTTCCACTCGTTTTATTGCTCGTGAAAACCACACATTGCATGTTGCACCACCATACAGCGAAACCTTCAGAGGTGGTGGTCTAGACTTCTGTACACACCGGTATCTCTAATTCCCAGTGGCACGTCCTCTTACATTGATACATACCTGTATTCGTCGTGGCATACTATCCCCAAGTTCATCAAGGGACTGATGGTCCAGATTATCCCACTCCTCAACGGCGATTCGGCGTAGAACCCTAGGAGTGGTTGTTGGGTCACGTCGTCCATAAACAGCCCTTTTCAATCTATTCCAGCCATGTTGGATAGAGTTCATGTCTGGAGAACATGCTGGCCACTCTATTCGAGCGATGTCGTCCTGAAGGAAGTCATTCACAAGATGTGCACGATGGGGTTGCGAATTCTCGTCCATGAAGACGAATGTCTCGCCAATATGCTGCCGATATGGTTGCACTATCACTCGAAGGATGGCATTCACATATTGTACAGCCATGACCACCAGCGTCGTAAGACGGCCCAACATAATGCCACACGAAAATATCAGGACCTCCACCTTGTTGCATTTGCTGGACAGTGTGTCTGAGGAATTCGGCCTGACCTGATTGCCTCCAAACACGTCTCTGACGACTGTATGTTTGAAGGTATATACGGCACTCATCGGTGAAGAGAACATGATGCCAATCCTGAGTGGCCCAATCGGCATTTATTTGGTCCCATCTCTACCACGCTGTATGGTGTCGTGTTTGCAAAGATGGACCTCGCCAGAGGCATCGGAAGTGAAGCTGCGGATCATGCAGCCTATTGAGCACAGTTTGGGTCGAAACTAGACGTTCAGTGGCTGCACGAGAAGCATTATTCAACATGGTTGCGTTGCTGTCGGGGTTCCTCCGAGCCATAGTCTGTAGGTAGCCGTCATCTACTGCAGTAGTAGCCCTTGGGGGGTCTGAGCGAGGCATGTCATCGACAGTTTCAGTCTCTCTGTATATCCTCCATGTCCGAACAACATCGCTTTGGTTCACTCCGAGACGCCAGGACACTTTCCTTGTTGAGAGCCTTTCCTGGCTCAAACAATTTGGATGTGATCGAACCTCGGTACTGACCGTCTAGTCATCGTTGAAGTGCAGACCTTCCTGGTGGAATGACAGGAACTGATCTGATGTCTGACCCCCTCCGTCTATAGGCGCTGCTCATGCATGGTTGTTTACGTCTTTGGGCGGGTTTGGTGATAGCTCTGAACAGTCATAGGGACTGTGTCTGTGGCACAATATCCACAGTCAACATTTATCTTCAGGAGTTCTGGGAAACGAGGTGATGCAAAACTTTCTAGATGTGTGTACATGCTGAAATCAGAATCAAGCAAGACCCAGTATTTAGCGGATGGCAGCTTTCACTAACTTTGAGCAATGCTAAACGACCAAATGGCCACGTACTGCAATCATAACTAGATACACAGAGCTACGATCAAGCTAGAGGGAGAGATATCGAGAACAGAGAACCAAGAGACCAGGTCAAGATGACAAATGGTGAGATTCCAGTGACTTTTACCATATGGCTGGCGCCATTTGTTTCGCGCGATACTTGCAATTGACGAACAAACGACCGTGCTAGAGTGACACCTCGCATTTTGTTCTGGGAGATGAACAGATGAACTTATCCCCACGGAAACTCGGGGAGGCACTGTAGCGAGACGCGTCCCTGGATCGAGCTCCACATGTGGGGGCCACACTGGTGCTGCACTCTTGGAAGCTTCTGACATAAAAAAGCGGAGCTTTTGCCAACTACATGCGACTACAGGGGTCAAAGCCTTCCTGCTGAGACAAAGAAACCGACCACGTCGTTATGGCTCATTTCCAACCATGGGGAAAACGGTTGTAACTAAAGCCGCACGAGGAAGATGAACGATCGATCTTAAAGGTCGCCGTCATTTTGGGTAAATTATCAACTCCCTTCAAAATGACGATAGCTGAAATCTATTTCCAGGCTTCGATTCCTCCAAATAGTAGAAACTTTTATCACAAAATTCATATCTATCGAGAATTTCGTTAATGCTTTAAGTCACGACTGAATTTTAATTAAACAGATATTTAAAAAAAGCCGGTAGCTTTTCATTGCTAAAGTGATCTGTGATACGTTGTGTGATTGAGTGCTTCTTAATTCCTTCTCGACTATTTCTTTCTTTGGGATGCACTGCGGCTGTCCAGGCGCACGTCTCATCACGTGGAATTCCTGTGAAGATTCGTTGTGTTACAGGATTAATGTTTCATAGTCATTTAGGGATCTTAATGTTTCAAGACGATGCTATAGTGTGAGACCTGTGAATACCACATGCACTTCCTTTCAGACTTCCTCTGTTGAAACTTTTGTAATCACTATAACAATTGGCTCTGAGCACTATGCGGCTTAACTTCTGAGGTCATCAGTCGCCTAGAACTTAGAACTAATTGAACCTAACTAACCTAAGGACATCACACACATCCATGCCTGAGGCAGAATTCGAACCTGCGACCGTTGCTGTCGCCCGGTTCCAGACTGTAGCGCCTAGAGCCACACGGCCACTCCGGCTGGATCATAACAATTAATCACTGCAATACAAAATCGGTTAATTTAAGTTCTCCGGTTTTTATAGTTCCGCCTGTATTACACAAACACATTTACACTAAAACAGACAAGATAATCTTCATTAGGCATCTTATACTAATACAATCAACAGAAGGGAAAGTTTAATCTTGGGCTTAAATCAGGCAGTGGGCCATTACTACAAATGCAACAAGAGCAGAGGACAGTAAAAATATTTACAAGTGCAGTTGAAGAAGTGGGGTCCCACTGACCGCAGTGATATGTGTGTACATAAGTAATTAGCTAGGGCCGACGTCCACACCGATAGGAAATTTACAAGAAATGTTCAAGTGATGGCGCCCATCTCAACAAAGACGATTAAACTTTCAGTTAACTTGCTTATTAAAGAAAAAACCTTCGTTGAACTAATGGGCAATGAGTCAACAAATATGTAATGAGGAAATGCGTTTCTGCCTTGAAAAAGCACAATTTTTCTTGTTTTACAGTCCATACATATTTTGAAGACGTTTCTCCATCTTCAGTGGATTTTGTTTATTGTCTACTGAAAAGTACACAAAGAATTTATGCATTATGTTATTTATCGGTTTTTCCGATTATAGTGCTTACAGTACTGTAAGTATTGGCAGAAATATTAACACGGAAATAAATATACACCTCATTATTATTCAAAAGACTGTTTGGTATTTGCGGCACAGCTATAATTATTGCTTCCCAGTAGGTCATCTGCAATTAATAAGCGCTTATCAAAGTTTTATTACGAAGTCTTCAGATTTTGTATCTAACATGATACAGACTTTTGTCCCTATAGCATTACTGTCATTATTATATAAAACGTATATGGACAGCAACACAAGAAAAATTGTGTTTGCTCAATGCAAAAGGACGTTCCTTATTACATATTAGGAATCAAGCACGGATAGAGAGAGAGCTTCACCCACGATATCACGCAGATAAATTAAAACCAAAAGCGCCTGTTAGTTTCCACTGGAAAAATATTTTACCCAAGCCATCACAAATAATTCTCCAAATTACATATCAGATTCGAACCCAATCAAGGAAAATATTCAAAACACAATACGATAAAATTGTTGGTAAAGTACGTCTTCACTCTAGACAATTTGATTAAAATAGGAGTTCAATCAAAAGCAGAACGCCCCGATGTGTTAAATTAAAATAAGAAATTTGGTTCATCTACACGCTAACACGTGTTACAACCAACTCTTAATCTTCGTAAAATATCCACAATACCAAAGAGGCAAATGTGACCAAGCGTAAAGTCCAATCAGTTTCACGGACGTAGCTGCAGGTAAACACTTCTTACAAGGGAACCTCCCCATCGCACCCCCCTCAGATTTAGCTATAAGTCGGCACAGTGGACAGGCCTTGAGAAACTTAACACACATCAATCGAGAAAGCAGGCAGAAGTTGTGTGGAACTATCAAAAAAATAAGCAAAATATACAAACTGAGTAGTCCATGTACAAGATAGGCAACATCAAGGAGAGTATGAGTTCAGGAGCGCCGTGGTCCCGTGGTTAGCGTGAGCAGCTGCTGAATGAGAGGTCCTTAGTTCAAGTCTCCCCTCGAGTGAAAAGTTTACTTTCTTTATTTTCGCAAAGTTATGATCTGTCCGTTCGTTCATTGACGTCTCTGTTCACTGTAGTAAGTTTAGTGTCTGTGTTTTGCGACCGAACCGCAAAACCGTGCAATTAGTAGACTAAAGGACGTGCCTCTCCAATGGGAACCGAAAACATTTGGTTGCAAGGTCATAGGTCAACCGATTTCTCCACAGGAAAACACGTCTGATATATTCTATACGACACTGGTGACGGCATGTGCGTCACATAACAGGAATATGTTGTCGACCCACCTAACTTGTACACTTGGCGAATGGGTAAAAAGATTCTCTTCTATCTTGCCCGATTTAGGTTTTCTTGTGGATGTGATAATCACTCCCAAAAAATTGATGAAAACATAAGAGTTTGTCACATATACTGCAACAAATGAATGCTAAGTTTCACAGTCGCACAGTTTTCCCTGTGCTCTGTCATAACGTTTTCAAATTTTCCGTGTGTAAAGCGTCAAATCCTGCATATGTCCAAGCAAATCTGAACATGTCCTGGAATTTTGGAGAGCGAAGCTGATTATGTGTCAGTGCCTGAACTTTGAAAATTGTCTGAAAATAAAAATAGTAAACTTTGCACTCGAGGGAAGACTTGAACCAAGGACCTCTTGTTCCGCAGTTGCTCACGCGGCCCACGGGACCACGGCGCTCCTGAGCTCAAAATGTCCAAGATGTTGCTTATCTTTCTCATGGACTACTCAGTTTGTATATTTTGCTTATTTTTTCATAGTTCCCCACAACTTCTTCCTGTTTTCTCGATTGATCTGTGTTCAGTTTTTCAAGGCCTATCCACTGTGTCTACTTATAACTAAATCTGAGGGGGGTGCGATGGGGAGGTTCCTTGTTAGCAACTGGGTTAAGTGAAGCACAGAGTACATGCACAGGCAGCACAGAATAAGATCTTCACCAAACAGACCCACATGTTTCCGCTGCTACATCCTGCCTGCGTATCCACAGGTAAAAAAAAGACAGTAGGTTCGAACCAGGCTCGTTTTCCATTTGGAGCGCCGTCTTTCCCATCAACGCTTGTTTGGCAAAGCATACAACCGTTAGAAATTCGGCCCGATTCCGGCAGGTGCTTGCAGCCTTCCAGAACCACGTAACTGCAACTCGCAGTTGCCTGATGGCGTTCCACCGATTGGTGATGAGCAGCAAGTGACCACGATCCGACTCGCAGGGGCGTTAAGCGTTCGAGCCGTACCCCGAGCGCCCGCCGTCTCGCGGGAGCCGAACAGGACGTTGTTTGGCGACTGTCAGAAAGACTACATTGCGCTTCCGCTTAGACGACTTGTCATTTGTGGTGTTCTTATGGTACCATTTGTTTTGTTTCTGCCATCACTTTCTCTCTCTGTCTAACGTTTATTATGATTCTCGTCACCATGTTCTACTGTCTTTTCCAACAAACACACGTTCTTCTTTTTCTTCAAGTAGCTCCCCATTGAGGTTTTTCAGTTCAGTTGAAATTTATGATAAAAACGTCGTTATGAGGCGACCAAAAGATGTTGTAGTGATTATTGATTGGCATATAGTTTCAAAGAATCATCTTTAAATTGTAGCTTAACATTACAGGGTGCTTGGCGTTAAACACATAACTGTTTTTAACTTCAGCATCTGTAATATAAATGAGCGTCTGTTACCTTATACATCAGCAAGCGTAACAAAAGACAAAACGTATTGCAGTGTTAACGACATTGTCTGGGCAATACCGTGCTATAAGTATCAACATGTTCAAAAATTCAGGGGACGTGTTTGACTACTTCTCCGTTGATCCATCGCGGATACGGGAATGCGGCCCGTCAGATATTTACCAAAGCAAAATCACCAAACAGCCGTATATTTTCAGAACTTGCGATTTTATTTACACTGCCAGTTTCGGCATCTCATTAATGTCACCTTCATCCCTCTACGTCTCTGTGCGCTCCATGTATGGCCTATGTAGTATCAGATACATTGATTCATGCGCTACTAGAGCCATCAATACCTGTATTTCGTGATTTTTTTGTGCAGCGAGTACTTCGAAGACATGACAACTTGGAGTTGTTGTCCAGTCTTCGAAGTACAATCACCACAATAAAGTCACGGAATTCGGCTATTGAAGGCTCCAGTTATGTATGGATCGCTGTATCTGGTTCTATATACACGGAATGCGCAGGGGCCTGAAAATTGCTGTAATGAGATGCCGAAACTGGTATTGTAAATAAAATGGTGATCTCCTGTTGGCTCCACTGGCGACACTTTTCCTGCATAGTGTGTATTTGTTCCTCCAATTTTCCTTTCCTTCGACCTTGATCCCCAATTCCAACCAGTAGCAGAGAGGATAAAGAAGATGAGGTCAGCCTTCTGCATGACTGGACATGTAGTTAGGATGAGTATGGACAGAATGACGAAGAGAGTGTGGGCAACAACAGGGAGGACAAGGGGAAAGACAGGAACCAAGTGGGTTGTTGAACTTCGGAAGGAGTTGTTGGAATTGGAGATCAAGGTCGAAGAAAAGGAAAATTGGAGAAACAAATATACACCGACCAATATGCCGGAGATCAATGACAGAGAAGAATACAGGAAAAAATTGGAGTGTCACCAGTGGAGTCGACAGGAGAACGGAAGCTGAAGATCTCGGAAGAAGAGCGGGAGAGAAGAAGAGAAAGAATGAAGAGGTTCTGGGAGAAGAAGAGGAAAATGCAGTCCACGAAGGGGCTATACATGGTCCTACAGAGGCCGTAACGCAAGAAGAAGAAGAACAAGAAGAAGAATGGTAATTGCTGAAAACAAGCTGCCGTTTTGTGATATTTTCTTGGTAAGTGTTTGACCATCATCTGGATATTTGGCCTGCATCTGTTGAAAGTCACTTTGAACTTTTGTGGAAGTAAGACTTTGATCATAAAAATAATTCTATCTCAAGGTTGTATGTGCATTAGTGGAAAAGATATGCCCTTTTAAAACCGGGTTGTTCTTTTGAAATAAAATCTTTGTAGCCTTATACTTAAGTTAAAATTTGTCCTGTGGCTCTAACTTCATTGATGCAAAATATTTCGTCTTGTGAAAGTGGGTGACTCTCCTCGACACACTCCGTAAATTTCCGCAGAAATGCGAGCTGCTATCGCGGGCAGAGCTCTGCGTCGTCGTGAACGGAACCTGCGGCAGAGGACTGCGAGGCGAAGGCGCGTCGTGTATTCCGCGGTAGCCTGTCGGGCCGCGCTTTGTGCGGCGTGACAAAGGCGGCACCTGGCCTCGCGTCACACGCGTTAGCTTGTGCAGCGTGTGTGTGTGTGTGTGTGTGTGTGTGTGTGTGTGTGTGTGTGTCGGAACACGCTGCGCCCAAGGCGGCGCCCGCCGGAGCGCCTGTGTCGCGGTGATAAATGGCACGCGACCGTATCTGGTCGACTTCCTGGGACTGCGTGCGCTACTCACAGCGACGCCGAACTCCTACTCGGGAGCCATTCACGAGGAGCTGGTGGCTTCTGCAGTAACCAGTTACTATTTACTGCCAATCTGATGTGTTAATTTGAATGACATCCATTTTTCCACCTTTCTCCGTAACATTGGTCCACTTAAAGTTGGCAACGTCCTAAAAGGAATTTCTTGTTGATGTTGATGCTTTTTTTTATGAAAGACTTAGTCAACTAATTGTCTGCATCAGAAAGTTTAATACCGCAGCCTTCTCAACTTCAACATTACTTCCAGGCCTTTTGTAACCGTAAGGTCTGAGCATCACGTTTTCGTTTTTATACTTCCTTGTTATTGTAATTATTTGGCCTCCCGCCGCCCAGCTATTTGGCAAGTTACATTTTTGAAACTTCCTGGCAGATTAAAACTGTGTGCCGGACCGATACTCGAACTCCGGACATTTGCCTTCAGTTGGTAGAGCACTTGCCCGCGAAAGGCCATGGTCCCGAGTTCGAGTCTCGGTCCGGCACACAGTTTTAACCTGCCAGGAAGTTTCATATCAGCGCACACTCCGCTGCAGAGTGAAAATCTCATTCTGAAGTTACATTTTTACCCTCACTCATACATAAAATTTGTCCTGTTTAAGAGGGTCTTCGATGCACCTCCATTTCCTCATTATTCAGCGTGATTCTTACTACCGTTTAAAAGTCTCTGAAACGACGAGGATGAAGCTGATAAAAATAATTTAGTACAAGGAACATGGGGTCGAAAATTTCGTGAAATACCCCAAAAATGGATTACAACTGTTCGTCATTTGACGTCACCAGATGACGTATCTCACAGTAAGTGCAGCGGCTGGGTTTGTCGATTGTACGCTCGCCAGTACGGGGCACGTCTACACATAGCTCTGCTAGGCTACTCTGTTCGTTCCAGCATTATCCGATGTGACACAGTCTGCTAGGCTACTCTGTTCGTTCCAGCATTATCCGATGTGACACAGCAGTAGTAATACAAAACTACGATCAATCGACTAACATTTAACGAACTTCCAGTCATTGATCTCTGTTATGCTGCTGCTAACTGCAGTGCAATTGCAGCGTGACGTATTTACGCAGTATACTTCTCACAGCGGGTTTCACCTTCTCACATATCATTTGCTACTGTGGATTGTCAAAAGCGTGAAACACGAATTCTGCGCTTTAGCAAATACTGCATGCAGAAAATGTATTGGATTATGGTAACACAGTAGCTAGACATGCTGGGTTCTGACATCGAGGCTAGTTATTGAACAAGATCTGACGTATGAAATAATTTTTACTTTGTAGACATTTGGTTTGTAGGGTTTTATGTGAACGCTTAAAAATTGTGTTTTGTAAATTAATACAGTAGCTTAAAACCTTGTTCTTGTTTCGAGTGTTTAAACATAAATGTAGCCACAGATTTTTCTCGCTGTATTTCAACATGTGCCCGTCAGGTGTGAATATTTATCATTAATTTCAACCTTGCTCGGTGTCGCACGTTCCGAAAATGTGGGTCTCACCCGAGTGTAAGGGACTAAAAGGAGAATGCTGTTTTGGCACAAGTACAGCAGAATCCTAAAACTAGTAAACGGCCAATCGGGAGCCAGTTGGGTGTCTCGGAGTCAGCCGCGTGGCGTGTGTGGAAGAGAGAAGATACAGAAGCGTACCACTAGGCTAAAGTGCGCAAGTTGCACAGAAGAAATTATGTGCCACGTACTGAATTTTGCGAATGGTTTCGTGCTCGAAGCAACAGGACCCTAATTTTACTTCCGATGTTATTTTTACGGACAAAGTGACATTTATGGAAGAAGGAATCTACAGCAACCAAAATAACATCTCTTGGCCCGATGCTAACCAATATCAAATGTTCGAGCATGGTCGTCTAGACAAATTTAAGGTTAATGCATGGGTGGGAATTTTAGACAGTCAAAAATGGTATTGTACATTGTAACCTCCCCGCAGAAATAAAAGAAAAGTCTATGATAATGAAAACGAGCCAAATATTTGGTCCCCACAAAAATTATAGAATAATAATGACCCAAATGTAAACTCGACACAAAAATTGAGAAATGAAATTTAATCATTAAACCCACAATAATAGGGCAGCATCGCTGACCTTAGGCCCTGTGCAATAGTTAATCTGATAAATTGATTCTGGGAGGAAAAGCATAGGAAATATTGTTTCAATTGGAATGATTCTCTTCTTAAAAACGATTGCTTTGAAAATAAAATTATTATTGGAGCATTTCTTGAACAAATTAATTACAATTAACATACATTACATTATCATATGTGCGCAATGCTGCTTCATTACCTTATTTAACAATATACCTTGTCCCGAACCTTGACCAGAGACCCATGTCGACGCCCGCCGACTCCTCACACACAACTCCGACCGAGTACAACTCGCAACTGTAACATCCTACTCGCAACTGAACTCTCGCGCGGTCAAGCGCAGACTAGCAACGATAAACAACTCTCTGGTCAGAGATTCTGTCATGCCTCGCCATCTCTGAATACATACGTGTTTCATAACCCTCCACTGGGGGGGCAAAAATTTGGCAGCGATGGTGAGTCATTGGGACTTGCCATGAGCAACAAATTTTTTCTTGACTAATTAACTTTACAATCACAGAATATACAGAAGTAGAACATGAAGTAAATGTGGTGCACATATTAGACAATGACAAAATGTGAGTACAAAACATATTAACAAATGACATAAGTGCACATGCACTGAAAAATTCTTCAACGTTTTCACAACAAATAAACATAATGAGTACAAATCTCATTGACAAATGACATAAGTGCACATGTACTGTAGTTCAGAACATATCAGCAAATCAAAATGCACATACAATGAGTAGTAATCATGTTAGAAAATGACAAAAGTGCACACGCACTGAAAAACTCTTTAGCATTTTCACAACAAATAAACGTAATGGCAAAAAATCATGTTGACAAGTGACATAAGTGCACATGCACTGCAGTTCAGAACACATCAGCAAATCAAAATGTAAATACAATGAGTAGTGATCATGTTAGAAAAATGACAAAAGTGCACACGCACCGAAATTCGAAAAAAAATGTATAGGCCATGAATACAAATGATGTTAGCAAAAAAATGATTTTCACTATGTTACAAGAAGTAGGATGGGAAAGGGAACGATTGCATCATGGTTGTAGCACTTTAGGTTGCACGCAGCTGCACTGAAAGTCCATATCTTTGCACAGATGTACAACACCAAGTGAGACAATCTGAAGTTCTTTTCCCAGAAGTATTCATCAGCGTGCCCAAGACACTGAAATGTCTTAGTAATATTCCATGTTATCATATTGACAGTACATCAGGTACACCAGACAGTGGGACCATAGTAACGTCTCCATCGCTCACGGTGGTGGACAGCATGTCATGTCAACACCACGCTCTTACAAGGCACACCAACGTAGAATTAGTGCAAAAACCAAATATAGTGCTCCATGATCAAGAGGATATACAGGACAAATGGATATTGCAGTAATTCAGGGTAGTTAGGTCAGAAGGTGAAGGACATTAAGTCACATACTAGTCTTCATTGGGAATTACATTAGTAGTTTGCGGCATTCATAGCCCAGTTATTGAACATTTCTGTACCATGTATGTAGTATTACAGAAAAATGTTCATTAATTGTTTTACAGACGACATTGACATTGGTCATTTCAATACAGTAATCAGTAGCATTCACTTCCTAGTTACAAAGCATTATTAAATAATCATTGGTCATTTCAATACAGTAATCATCTCAATACAGTAATCAGTAGCATTCTTTTTCCAGTTACAAAGCATAATCAGTAGCATTCATTTCCTAGTTACAAAGCATTATTAATCATTGGTCATTTCTGTACAGTAATCAGTAGCATTCATTTTCCAGTTACAAAGCATAATCAGTAGCATTCATTTCCTAGTTACAAAGCATAGTCAGTAGCATTCATTTCCTAGTTACAAAGCATAATCAGTAGCATTCATTTCCTAATTACAAAGCATTATCAGTAGCATTCATTTCCTAGTTACAAAGCAAGATTAATTAATCATTGTTCATCTCAATACAGTAATCAGTAGCATTCATTTCCTAGTTACAAAGCATTATTAGATAATCATTGGTCATTTCAATACAGTAATCATCTCAATACAGTAATCAGTAGCATTCTTTTCCGAGCTACAAAGCATAATCAGTAGCATTCATTTCCTAATTACAAAGTATTATTAATCATTGGTCATTTCTGTACAGTAATCAGTAGCATTCATTTTCCAGTTACAAAGCATAATCAGTAGCATTCATTTCCTAGTTACAAAGCATAATCAGTAGCATTCATTTCCTAGTTACAAAGCATAATCAGTAGCATTCATTTCCTAATTACAAAGCATTATCAGTAGCATTCATTTCCCAGTTACAAAGCAAGATTAATTAATCATTGTTCATCTCAATACAGTAATCAGTAGCATTCATTTCCTAATTACAAAGCATTATCAGTAGCATTCATTTACTAGTTACAAAGCAAGATTAATTAATCATTGTTCATCTCAATACAGTAATCAGTAGCATTCATTTCCTAGTTACAAAGCATTATTAGATAATCATTGGTCATTTCAATACAGTAATCATCTCAATACAGTAATCAGTAGCATTCTTTTCCCAGTTACAAAGCATAATCAGTAGCATTCACTTCCTAATTACAAAGCATTATTAGTAGCATTCATTATTCAGGTGACATATTATTCATAGCTGATCAGCATTACTCAGAACTCTCTTAAACTGGTGTCATTATTTGGGACTGGTAATACATTTTTTTGTTAGCAATGCATTGTTTTGGGTAATTATAGGGGAAAGGAAGAGAGAAAAATTTGCTTCTGGGTTGTTGGTGTAAATGAAAATGTGTAACGTCATTCGTAATGAATCAGCTGTGGCAAGATTATGAAACAAGTAGAGTGTATGTAATCACATTCATAAATGACATAGATTTAATGAACAACTGCTTATAGCACATTAATTTCATAAATAATTTCTCCTGCAAAAATATCCAAAAATGGATTATTAAGCTGAAAGAAGAAATGCATTTTATTCTGAAAAGTAGTGAAATTCGAACTAACAGGTAGTGAAATGTGTATAAAAATGTGTTCCATAGCTGTCCTTTCCGAAACCTTCCGTCATTATACTATGCAATATAACACCTGCTGTCAAAGCAAACTGCAACAAATACTTAAATAACCACATAGCATAAATACATAACTTCAATAATATCCTCATCTGTAAAGAAAACTTCATTATCCATCACTTCATTATCTATATTATCATAACTCCATTATTATCATCACCTGTAAAGAAAAACTTCATTATCCATAGTAGCATATTCTTCATCATTATTCATCAGCATTCATTATCATCTGCAAAAAAAAAATCACTTCATTACTCATTACATAACTATTCCTTATCTCTAGCATATTTCATCACTAAAACTAAGATGTGTAGTTCTGTCTGACAGCCTGCATCAATCGCCTTGTATTCTGCAAGAAAAAATTAGTTAAGACTGCTATTCTACGATGTGTATAGTATAGTCTTGTTAATGCTTGTTAATCCTGATCCATTTACTCTTTCTCACGAGGTTTGCATCTTCTTTCGATCATTCCGAAGGTGAAATTCCCATTTCTGTTTAATTTATTTCTTTCACGCATCATTTCTTTCTGAAATTGATGAACAGAGATTAATGTCTTGCATTTAAATCATATACTCATTAAATAATGACTGGTTTATGGAAACATAATTAAGCATACAGCATTACATGACAGAAAACATAATATGTCAAAACACAAAAAAAAAAAGTGTTCAGAGGCAAAAAATGTACTCAGTGTATCACAGTGTAACAGTAAAGTAGTCACAATGTTGAGATATCATAAGGCAAAATGTCAAAGTTAACTGGTGTTTGCTATATCTTAACCATTTCATAGTGCATACAAACAAAACATGAAACAATCGTAGGCCGGCCGAAGTGGCCGCGCGGTTCTGGCGCTGCAGTCTGGAACCGCGAGACCGCTACGGTCGCAGGTTCGAATCCTGCCTCGGGCATGGATGTATGTGATGTCCTTAGGTTAGTTAGGTTTAACTAGTTCTAAGTTCTAGGGGACTAATAACCTCAGCAGTTGAGTCCCATAGTGCTCAGAGCCATTTGAACCATTTTTGAAACAATCGTATATATCTAAGAAAGACAAAATGTGACGTTCGTTGTGTTCAGCTTGTATGTTGTGTAGTTAATAGAGGCGAGAATTAAAGACTTTAATGGAGAGAAACTTTAATAAAATTAATATGTCACTAGATAGCATTGCATAATTATTCATAAGATACGTAAGTTTATCTGGAAAAATGTGCACAGTCTGATATGTAACGACAAGAAAAGCGACCTGCTAACCTTACCTTGCCGGGCACCTGCCAAGAAAAATACGATAATCATCAGTAATTAGTCATGTGAATATAATTGCATAAGTGATGATAAAAATTAGTAAATGGCATCATAGTATGTTAAATCATAAAGTGTCTTCATTCAATAAAGGGTTTAATATTGGAGACATGGTGGTTGCCTTTACTTTTTCTGGTTCTCAGAGTTTCGACGTGTACAACATTGGGGTGAGGAATGCTGCGAATCCGATATGGACCTGCGTATAGAAGTTCAAATTTACTGCACTTACCTTTTATTCTGCTGGATAAATAGTGTGTACGTACTAATATCTTCTGTCCAATGTGAAAGTCACGGCGTATACAAACCTGTTTTTGCTGTCTTCTCCGGCGCTCTGCGGCACGTTTGATGTTGTTCAGCGCAATGTCAATTATTTCATGGTGTCGTAATCGACGAAATGTAGGAAAGGCTACTAATTCTTAAATTTTGTTAGGTGGTTCAACATTTTTCAGTATAACAGACGGAGATAGCATAATGGATTCATTTGGTATGGAATTAATTACATCTTGGAATGAGAATATGTGTGTGTCCCAATCAATATGTCTTTTGTGGCAGTATATCCTACACAGTTTACCAATTTATTTCATTAATCGTTCACAAGAGTTCGAAGAAGCATGGTACCTGGATATATAGATCGGAGAAATGTTTCTAGTTCGTAACATACGAGTCCATACAGCAGAACGAAATTGTGATCCATTATCGGAAATCACTTTCAACACATGCCCTACATGAAATAGAAAATGCTTTACAAATGCTTTCGAAACGGTTTTAGCAGTAGCTTTGCGTAACGGAGTGAAAGTAACAAATTTTGAAGTGAGTTCAACAGCGACAAAGATGTAGCAGAAACCTCTATTAGTTCTGGGAATCGGACCAAAAATGTCTACAGCGGCCATATGTCTCAATGGGATACAATGGAGGAATGTGTGAAGTTGTGTCTGACTTAGCTTTCTGGCAGATTTTGCATGACGCTAAAACTAGTCGTATACGTTTTTCCATGTTGGTAAAATAACAGTTCTGTCTCAGTATAAGAAAACATTTTCTGGCTCCGTAATGTGCGTAACTTAAATTGAGTATACCATATTAATTTGTTAAACAGTTCATCAGGAATGCATAATAACCAATTGTTGCTGTCAGGATGAGAGCGGCGAAACAGAATGTCATTGCGTACAGTGTAATGGTTTCTAATCGTAACATTATACCTATCTTGCCAAAGGTTTTTAATTTCTTTCCACACGTTGTCTTTACTTTGCTCTTTTGCTATGTCCTGTAATGACGACGAAATAAAATTTTCAAATGCAACTTGTTGAATGTACATAACGCTGAAATTTGCTTTGCAGAAGTTGGTTGCGATTTCATGCTGATTGTTGCTGAGAGAACGAGATAGTGCGTCTGCTATAACATTTTGTGTGCCGGGAATGTGAACTATTGTAAAATTAATTTCCTGTAAATAAAGCTTCCATCTACTTAACCTGTCGTGTGTGAATTTAGCTGAAAGTAAAAATTGTATCGCTCTGTGATCTGTGTAAACGGTGGTATGTCTGCCATAAAGAAAATGCCTAAATCTCGTAAAAGCCCAAACAACACATAATGTTTCCAGTTCTGTAACGGAATAATTTCGTTCAGCAGGTGACAGAATGCGACTTGCAAATGCGATGTTTTCAATTACTGTTGAGCCATCTTCTTCAAATTCCTGAAAACTATGTACGCCTAAAGCGGTGTTGGAACTGTCGGTGGCAATGGAAAAATTTCTGGTAAGATCTGGGTGCGATAAAAGTGGTGCATTCAACAAAGCATGTTTCAGGTACATAAATTCAGAATGTGCTTGCTTATCCCAGGACCAAATAGTGTTTTTTCCAGTCAATTGGCATAATCTAGGTGTGTCTAAAGCAGAGTGATGAATAAATTTACGAAAAAAGTTGATTAAACCCAACAAACTGCGTAGTTGCTTCTTCGTTGTAGGAACAGTAATGTCACGTAAAGCTTGAAGTTTTTCCGGATCAGGCGCAATGCCTTCTGCTGAAATTACATGTCCAAGAAATTTTATAGAAGTTTTGCCAAAGTGCGATTTACTGAGGTTAACTGTGAGTCCTTGTGCACGAAAAGTTTGTAACAGTTGTTCTAGAATCAGATTGTGTTCAGTCCACCAGTTAGCTTCTGCAATAAGAGTGTCGTCTACGTACGTCGTGATTCTGTCTTTAAGTTCTGTCGGAAGTATTGTGTTTAAACCGCGAATAAAAGCTGCAGAAGAAATAGTTAAACCGAATGGTAATTTACAAAATTGATAACAGTCGCCAAAACAGAGAAAAGCTGTATACTCTCTGCAATTCGGATGAAGCTGAATTTGCCAAAATCCCGATTTTAGATCTAATGTAGAATAAATAGCAGTACCGTGAAATTTCTGTAGAAGTTCCTCTAATGTCTGTGGTCGATCTGTTTCATTAATAATTATGTCATTGATGTGACGTGAATCAAGTACGAGGCGAAGTGAGCCATCTTTTTTCTTAACAATATGTAGCGGGTTTATGTACGGACTAACTGCCGGTTCAATAATACCTTGGTCAAGCATATCCTGCAATTCTTTTTTAACTTGTTCTCTGTGGATATATGGAATGGGATAATGCTTTGCTTCAAATGTGTCGTGCTGTTTGACTTGAAATTCATACATAAAACCGGATATAGTACCAGGAATGTTGTCGAAAACTGGAGCTTGCTGTAAAAGAATTTTGTGTAGTTGCGTGCGTTCGTCGTCTGTATTTGCACTGCTTTGTTTAACTTTATCAGAAATCATCTGCATTACGTCGTAGTCAGCTTCGTCAGGAGTATTATAGTTATGTACGTACGTATCTGTGAACAATGTGTAATTACAGTCTATGCCACGTGACACGGAACTGACCTCTGTGCGATTGTTTGTTCTTCTGCAGATAATGAGTGCTGAAATTCTAAAGCCAATTGTACATTTTCATCCTTCTACATCAAATAGGAATTCTGAAAATCGATAACTGCGTCGTGTTGTACCAGAAAATTCGTACCTAAAATAATGTCTGTCGTCAATAACGGAATAACCCAAAACTTTGGGTGAAATATGTGACCTGCAATGCAAAATGATAAATGTGTCTGTAATTTAACGTCTACTCCTTTACTTGATACTGCTCCTTTCACTTTCGTTTTGCCTAATGGTAATAATGTAGGATAGGTATTCTCTTTGTTACACTCGTTGAAAGTTTCTTCATTTATTACTGACATAGGTGATCCGGAATCGATTAGTGCTGAAAATTTCGATGAACCAATTTTAATTTCGATGACAGGATGTGAAATGGTTTTCTGAACAACTGGTCTTTCCTGCAAAAGAGTGTCTCTGATATCGTCAAAAGTAATTACATTTTCGTGAACAATATTCTGTGTATCAAAGGTAGTGCTTGTGTTACTGGAAGATGCGACCTGTACAGTATCTAGTCAGATTCTATCTGACGTGTTATTATTTTCTGGAGGATGTTGTGGCATTTCTACTACTTGAACTGTTCTTTTATTTCTTCCAGACGTATTACGCTCTGGATGATACCTACTGTCGGGTTCATTCATGAGAATATGTTGTTGCTGATCATTTTGCTGCTCGTAAGACCGACTGTTATTATACATACGCTGATAATTGTGCTCGTTTTTCCATGTTGGTAAAATAACAGTTCTGTCTCAGTATAAGAAAACATTTTCTGGCTCCGTAATGTGCGTAACTTAAATTGAGTATACCATATTAATTTGTTAAACAGTTCATCAGGAATGCATAATAACCAATTGTTGCTGTCAGGATGAGAGCGGCGAAACAGAATGTCATTGCGTACAGTGTAATGGTTTCTAATCGTAACATTATACCTATCTTGCCAAAGGTTTTTAATTTCTTTCCACACGTTGTCTTTACTTTGCTCTTTTGCTATGTCCTGTAATGACGACGAAATAAAATTTTCAAATGCAACTTGTTGAATGTACATAACGCTGAAATTTGCTTTGCAGAATTTGGTTGCGATTTCATGCTGATTGTTGCTGAGAGAACGAGATAGTGCGTCTGCTATAACATTTTGTGTGCCGGGAATGTGAACTATTGTAAAATTAATTTCCTGTAAATAAAGCTTCCATCTACTTAACCTGTCGTGTGTGAATTTAGCTGAAAGTAAAAATTGTATCGCTCTGTGATCTGTGTAAACGGTGGTATGTCTGCCATAAAGAAAATGCCTAAATCTCGTAAAAGCCCAAACAACACATAATGTTTCCAGTTCTGTAACGGAATAATTTCGTTCAGCAGGTGACAGAATGCGACTTGCAAATGCGATGTTTTCAATTACTGTTGAGCCATCTTCTTCAAATTCCTGAAAACTATGTACGCCTAAAGCGGTGTTGGAACTGTCGGTGGCAATGGAAAAATTTCTGGTAAGATCTGGGTGCGATAAAAGTGGTGCATTCAACAAAGCATGTTTCAGGTACATAAATTCAGAATGTGCTTGCTTATCCCAGGACCAAATAGTGTTTTTTCCAGTCAATTGGCATAATCTAGGTGTGTCTAAAGCAGAGTGATGAATAAATTTACGAAAAAAGTTGATTAAACCCAACAAACTGCGTAGTTGCTTCTTCGTTGTAGGAACAGTAATGTCACGTAAAGCTTGAAGTTTTTCCGGATCAGGCGCAATGCCTTCTGCTGAAATTACATGTCCAAGAAATTTTATAGAAGTTTTGCCAAAGTGCGATTTACTGAGGTTAACTGTGAGTCCTTGTGCACGAAAAGTTTGTAACAGTTGTTCTAGAATCAGATTGTGTTCAGTCCACCAGTTAGCTTCTGCAATAAGAGTGTCGTCTACGTACGTCGTGATTCTGTCTTTAAGTTCTGTCGGAAGTATTGTGTTTAAACCGCGAATAAAAGCTGCAGAAGAAATAGTTAAACCGAATGGTAATTTACAAAATTGATAACAGTCGCCAAAACAGAGAAAAGCTGTATACTCTCTGCAATTCGGATGAAGCTGAATTTGCCAAAATCCCGATTTTAGATCTAATGTAGAATAAATAGCAGTACCGTGAAATTTCTGTAGAAGTTCCTCTAATGTCTGTGGTCGATCTGTTTCATTAATAATTATGTCATTGATGTGACGTGAATCAAGTACGAGGCGAAGTGAGCCATCTTTTTTCTTAACAATATGTAGCGGGTTTATGTACGGACTAACTGCCGGTTCAATAATACCTTGGTCGAGCATATCCTGCAATTCTTTTTTAACTTGTTCTCTGTGGATATATGGAATGGGATAATGCTTTGCTTCAAATGTGTCGTGCTGTTTGACTTGAAATTCATACATAAAACCGGATATAGTACCAGGAATGTTGTCGAAAACTGGAGCTTGCTGTAAAAGAATTTTGTGTAGTTGCGTGCGTTCGTCGTCTGTATTTGCACTGCTTTGTTTAACTTTATCAGAAATCATCTGCATTACGTCGTAGTCAGCTTCGTCAGGAGTATTATAGTTATGTACGTACGTATCTGTGAACAATGTGTAATTACAGTCTATGCCACGTGACACGGAAATGACCTCTGTGCGATTGTTTGTTCTTCTGCAGATAATGAGTGCTGAAATTCTAAAGCCAATTGTACATTTTCGTCCTTCTACATCAAATAGGAATTCTGAAAATCGATAACTGCGTCGTGTTGTACCAGAAAATTCGTACCTAAAATAATGTCTGTCGTCAATAACGGAATAACCCAAAACTTTGGGTGAAATGTGTGACCTGCAATGCAAAATGATAAATGTGTCTGTAATTTAACGTCTACTCCTTTACTTGATACTGCTCCTTTCACTTTCGTTTTCCCTAATGGTAATAATGTAGGATAGGTATTCTCTTTGTTACACTCGTTGAAAGTTTCTTCATTTATTACTGACATAGGTGATCCGGAATCGATTAGTGCTGAAAATTTCGATGAACCAATTTTAATTTCGATGACAGGATGTGAAATGGTTTTCTGAACAACTGGTCTTTCCTGCAAAAGAGTGTCTCTGATATCGTCAAAAGTAATTACATTTTCGTGAACAATATTCTGTGTATCAAAGGTAGTGCTTGTGTTACTGGAAGATGCGACCTGTACAGTATCTAGTCAGATTCTATCTGACGTGTTATTATTTTCTGGAGGATGTTGTGGCATTTCTACTACTTGAACTGTTCTATTATTTCTTCCAGACGTATTACGCTCTGGATGATACCTACTGTCGGGTTCATTCATGAGAATATGTTGTTGCTGATCATTTTGCTGCTCGTAAGACCGACTGTTATTATACATACGCTGATAATTGTGCTCGTTGTTTTTACGGCTGTCTTGATAGTCATTCCTATACGGTGCATTGCGATAGGAATTGAAATACTGTCTTTTCTGTACGTAGTTATTTCCTTGCTGGCGTGCGTTATTATTTGTTGTAGGTGGGACTATACGTGCACGCGGCGAAACATTAAAGCCTGGTTGACCTTGTGCATTATATTGTTGGTTAGGTATGCTGACCGGCTGACTTTCATGCTGTTGTGGTGGAAAACGTCTATTGTTACTAAAATGTGGTTCCTGTTGCTGAAAATTTTGAAGATATTGATAATTAGAATTTTGTCTGTTATTAAAGTTATGTTGGTTGTCATTCCTAAAGCGTCTATTACCTTTACTATTGAAATTACGTGACTGATCGTAATTACTGTAAGTTTGATGGCCTCGGTTATTATGTGAAAAATTTTTGTTTACAAAGGAATAATCAGATTGCTGTACTTCCAAAGGCTGTAACAGATCTCTGAATGCCGAAATGTTTTCCTTTTGCTGACCCGTTAGAAGTGACACTCTTAATGATAGTGGTAATTTAGAGATACATAATTGAATAAGTGCAGATTCACTGTACAGTTCACTTAGGTACTGGTTTTGTTGCACCATGTGCTCAAAAAATTGCGTCACACTGGGAAAATTTGAGTTCTCATAATTTGGTAAACTAATTAATTGATCCTTAATTCCGCGCTGTGTCGTCTTCGACCAATACGCTGACAGAAAAGCATTCTGAAATTCTTCTACCGAATAACATTGTCTCGCGATCGGTCTCACACGAGTTGCCGGTTCGCCTTCCAAAAACTGCAAATAAATTCAAGTTTGTGTGTTACGGGCCAAGTCGGTGGAAAAGCAAAGCTAAATTGTTGTATCCAATCTAGCGGATGAATCTGTGTTCTGTCATTTTTAAACACTTTAAATTTTCTCACTGACAGAAAATGTTTGTAATCAAAATTATCGTCTCTGTATGATGGAACAGGTTCAGGATTGTAAGAGAATCTGTTGAACTGTGGTTGTTCTGAATCTAAGTCCCGTACTCTCTGTAGATTACCCAAATTATACGCGCTGCGTGAGTCTGACAAATGTTCGCAAAGTGGCGTCTGCTGTGATGTGTTAAATCCTGAAACATTTTTTATCTCTGTTACCTCTTGTTGTAAACATGACAATTTTCTACGTAAGGTGTTATTAGACGAATCATTGATTTTCTGTTGTAGATTTTGAAATTCAGGTGTTTGATTAAATGAAACCGGTGAGGTATCCTCTGATTTGCTGTCATTATTACTTTCAATAACGTCAATACGACTGGCCAATTCATCATATTTTTCAGTCAGTATTTTTACCTGATCATCGTTCTTAGTGTCAGAATCATTAATCTGTTTTTGTAATTTACGTGTGGTTTCGTTCAAGTTTTAACGTCAGATTTGACGACATCGGAATCCTGTGTTAGTTCTAATTGTTCGAGTCTGTCGGTCACTGTTTGAAAATCTACTGTGTGTGTATCTGTTTTTGATTTAAGATCAGAAATTTCATCATGTAATTCTGTGTTCAATTGTTTGATGGTATTAATTTCGTCGGACACTGTAGCAATATTGTTGTCTACGTATGTTTTTGCCTTCGCAAACATTTTACGTTTATCTTCTTGTCTCTGTGCTGT
The DNA here is from genome assembly GCF_023898315.1 of Schistocerca nitens. Lineage (NCBI taxonomy): Eukaryota > Metazoa > Arthropoda > Insecta > Orthoptera > Acrididae > Schistocerca > Schistocerca nitens. The sequence goes on along the minus strand of NC_064617.1, from coordinate 759,578,895 downwards.
GATTGTTTCCATTATTTGACGTTTTACTTTATTTTGATCCTGTATAAATTTGCGGAAACGCGTATCACTGTTTTGTATGTGGTGATTAAAACGTTCGTCAATCTGAGTGTTCTGTTGGTCAAATTTCGCGTCTATCTTTGCATCCATTGTGCGCGAAAGTTCTGCTGTCATTAGTTTAGACTCGTCGCGTAATTGTGTAGCTTTTTCAGGGCATTGTTTACCGACAGTACTAATTTCGTCTATGAGTGGTTCTGTTGCAGCTGTTTGCATATACCTTAATTCTTGCGCAACAGATCTAATTTCTTCGCTGATTTCCTAGCACAAGCCTCAATTTCCTCGCGTAATTGTTCCTTAGTGTCATGACACTGCGCAGCAACGGCTATAATTTGTTCACTAAGCTGTCTGTAATTGTTGTCTAATTTTTCATTAAAGTATTGTTTGAGTTTTTCATTATCTTGTTTGTTATCTTCACTCTGTTGTCTGACCTGTTCACTAAGCTGTTTGAAATTTTCATCGTTGTTGTCTAATTTTTCATTAATTTTATTAATTTTTTTGTTCTGTTCACTAAATTGTTGTTGTAGCAATCTTGCCATAATTTGTTCCAAGTCAATATTACCGGCTCTATTCTCTGTGCTGTTTGATGACGTACCTGCAATTGTCACGTTTTGTGTAACCATTTGGTTATTCTGTGATTCTTGAAAATGTTTGCTAATCGGATGTGCACTGTTAGGCGCTACACCGGGATTAAATGAATCTGTTGTACTCTGATTACACTGTTCATTTTCTTAGAAAAGTTTGTCTGTTCGTCACGTAAATCCTGCAAACTGGGTGCGTTAAGCTGGGCACCGCTCATTGCAACAGAACGCCCCGCGTCATCAATTGTCGTCAAATTAACAGAGGACACAATTGAGTTCGTCTGTTCATCACTAGGATCAAAATTAACATTAGTGGTCGGTACGTACTGATTGTCAGTAAACGGAGGATTGTCATCAATACACTGTGTGTCACAAGTACTATCGCTGAAGTTATTTAAATCGGTTATTTCACTCATTATACCTCGCGGTGCTCTATTAATAGTCATTCGCGGCATTTTTACAATAGTCACAATTATTTACAAATGAGACAAAGACAATACAAAATCCAACAAATACAAATACAACAAAGAGCAACGCATTGCCGATGATCTGAGGAAAGAAAGTCACAAATTTAGTAAAAGCGTTGCGCCAAATGCTAATTATATTAAGTAAATAAGAGCAGATATCTGACTACTTTTCAGAAGATTCTCGAAGAAATACGATCCTGGACCGGATGTCGCCAAGTGTAACCTCCCCACAGAAATAAAAGAAAAGTCTATGATAATGAAAACGAGCCAAATATTTGGTCCCCACAAAAATTATAGAATAATAATGACCCAAATGTAAACTCGACACAAAAATTGAGAAATGAAATTTAATCATTAAACCCACAATAATAGGGCAGCATCGCTGACCTTAGGCCCTGTGCAATAATTAATCTGATAAATTGATTCTGGGAGGAAAAGCATAGGAAATATTGTTTCAATTGGAATGATTCTTTTCTTAAAAACGATTGCTTTGAAAATAAAATTATTATTGGGGCATTTCTTGAACAAATTAATTACAATTAACATACATTATATTATCAGATTTGCGCAATGCTGCTTCATTACCTTATTTAACAATATACCTTGTCCCGAACCTTGACCAGAGACCCATGTCGACGCCCGCCGACTCCTCACACACAACTCCGACTGAGTACAACTCGCAACTGCAACATCCTACTCGCTACTGAACTCTCGCGCGGTCAAGCGCAGACTAGCAACGATAAACAACTCTCTGGTCAGAGATTCTGTCATGCCTCGCCATCGCTGAATACATACGTGTCTCAACATTTTATCTGATAATTCAAATATCCATACTTACTCAGTCTTTTGAGGGAGGTTCTGCCTGAGCTACTTGAAGATGAGCCCTGGAAGTAAGAGCGAACATATCGCTGTAGCAGGACGGAGATCAGCCGCACAATGCTGTCGCAACAAGAAATTACTTAAATCAGGTGTATCCAGACAGGTGAACTGAGCTATATGACCCAATTTGCTGACCAGAAAGATCACAGGATTTAAAACATTTAAATTTTTTCTTTTGGGCTCGTATGAAGAAGTTAGTTTACAGCACCCTGTACAGTCCAAAATGCCCCACATAGCCTGCACAGCCGGTGCCGCTGAGGATAATCGGAATAGTTTCGAGCACATGCGTGAAGGAATGACTGAGCAATGCATTCAACCAAGTAGTGAAAATTTCGAACACGATTTGTAAATGTGATTTGAAATAAACACAGAAGTTTTATCATTATCTTGCTGTAAGCAAGCAAAGATCTTGTTATTTTGTGTTTCTTTCCTTTGTCCCTTCTTTCTTTGTTTACAAACATTACTTAGTAAACAAAACTAGATCATTTACTGGTAAATACGCAGTTCCGAAGCTTGTACTGCTTTTGTTGCACTGTACATTGCAATTAAACAGCGGAAACCGCGAGACTGGTAAATAAAATAATAAATCTTACCTCAATGTAAACACATAATTGTCTAACGCAGTGACAGAAAATCCGCCTGCCATACGCAAGACTCGAATCCTGAGCCCCGCGCGCACCAGTGGCGCACGTAGGCCCCGAGTCACACTGACTTGAATACTTGACTGGGGCTGGGGCATAATGTGTAACAGACCACTCCCACATGCGACGAGGTACGTCTCCTGTCGACCTCACGTGCTCGACATTTGTCATCTGCTTTTGTGACGTTTCCCGACATTTGTGGCCCCATGTGTCTCAAATGTTTTACACATGTTTTTGGTGTGACCTAATGTTGTAATGTATAAAATTAGAAGCCAAGATAGCTTAGAGTGAAATAGTTTATTTCATGACCAGTTTCTGCAGTAACTAGTTGCCATTCTCAGATTCTCACACCTCTCAGACACGCAACTTCATACTCATCGATACACTGAGAGCACTTGAAGCATGTTCTCAGTATGTCGACAAGACTGATGTAAAGTTATATTTTTGGGAGACCTGAGAACCCGAGGCTGACAGCTAGTTGCTGTCAAAACTTGTCATGAAACAATCTCTTCCAAACAAACGATTCTGACTTCTAATACTATGTGTTACATTAAATTAATGTCTCGGCTTCATCTACTTCGCTTCGGAGGATTCTGAACATTAATAAGATTCATGCTGTGTATTATCACTACAAGAACATAAACATATAAACTTTCTAAATCTTATGCTGGCTATGTTATTAGCTACCAAACATTTTTCACTGCACAGGCATCATTGGAATTAAATAACATATACGGCAGGAGAGAAACATTTCACACAAATAAACGCAATACGACTAAATGGCTGCACACGGTTTCTTCTACTGATGACAATTCCTCATTCAGATCTAGGAACTCAGTCAAGTATTGCGGCTATTGTGTCTCGGTGTCTCCACATCTTAAAATTCATTGATTTTGCGGTGTGAGCAGAGATATTTGGTTCTCGGGCAAGATTCGTGAAACTCTGTATGGATGATTCCCAGTGTGCCGGCCGTTGTGGCCGAGCGGTTCTGGGCTCTACAGTCGCACGTTCGAATCCTGCCTCGGGCATGGTTGTGTGTCATGTCCTTAGGTTAGTTAGGTTTAAGTAGTTCTGAGTTCTAGGGGACTGATGACCTCAGATGTTAAGTTCCATAGTGCTCAGAGCCATTTGAACATTTTGTTCCCAGTACAACGATTGCCTTAGAAAGGTTGGTCTGCTGACCGCCGTGGTGTAAAAATCCAACGAGAAGATGATTTACAACTGTTACATTTGAGGAGCCTCCTGTGCAGTACACAGAGGTTAAAGTATGTCACAGTTAGGCGTCAAGCGTAGTCACTGCTTCAACGCCGAGAGTTGAGGTGATTATGTACCTATTGGTAGGGTTACTCGGCTACTACGGGCAATTTTTGAAAGGAAATCCTAAAGAACCAATATAGAAGTCAATTATCTTTTTATTATCATTGATTATGTACAACTGTAGAAGAAGGACGTAGATGGTTCACTTGAGGTTTTTATGGAGGAGGATCTCTCTCCTCCATTTTCCCCAGTAACTACTACCGGCTAGTCCTGTTTCAGGCATTTCAAAAAGCTCCAGACAGCTGAACGAACTGCGCTTGTCTTCTGTAGGTGTCTGCAAGTGGTAGGTCGCTTGCCTCTTTATGCTGTAAATACACTGTCGACTCACACTGATGTGACCACTTGTCGAAAGCCTGAATAACCACATTTTGCAGCGTGAAGGTGCAGGAAGAGAGTCAGTGATGTCCTGGAAGTTACTGACAGGTATGAACAGCTGTGGGACTCCAGTGCTGCAGCCAGCAGCGCTAGGTTCCACAGTTGAGGATCCATGGAACCAACAGCTCGATCGAGAGCGTCAAGTCTGGGTTTAAGTCCAAGGAGTTTGATGGCCAGGAGACTGTGGCAAACTCATCCTAGTGCCCTTCGAAAGACACACGTACTATGCGATCAGTATGGCGAGTTCCATTGTCCTGCTGGTAGAGACCACCATGATAATGAAAACAAACTGCCGCGAGGGGACGACATGGCTCCCAAGAATAGATGCATACCTGTGTTGATGAGAGTGTGCCTTCCAGAATGACGAGAAACACCAGGGAATGCCACGAAAAAATTCCCCAGACCACAACTCTCCCTCCTCCGGCTTGGAACACTCCGAAGATTGTTTTGCAGGGTCGAACACTTCAACGGCATCTGTCCTATGGAGTACAAAATGTGAGTCGTCTGAAAAGGCCACCTGTCACCACTCAATGGACATTGAGTTGCGGTACTGGCATGCAAAGTCCAGCCTTCGTTGCTGATGAACAACAGTTAGCATTCGTGCATGAAGCACGTGCCTGCTGCAGTGGCCCACACGCAGCAACGTTCACTGAACTTTTATTGAGGAGACACTGTCGGTAGCCCATTGCTTCATCTGAGCGATCAGTTGCTGAACAGTTGCACGTGTGTAGCCCGTAAACATCGGCGCATCTGTCGTTCAACCTTGTCGTCTATGGCCCGTGATGAACCCCATAGCCGGCGTGAGTAGCGTTTTTATTAACTGTTAAGAAATAGCATTATTGGTTTCGCCTTTTGATTTCTCCCTCCTAATCAATGTCAGTTGTTGGAAACTACGGGAGAGCTAAGTACCTCAACACACTAGCATATAAATTTCTTCCGTTGGTTGCTTTGTTTGGAGACTGTTTGCACTGGTAGTGCAGTTCACGCTAAATTCAGGCTGAGGTTCCCTGTCAGATGCAGAATTGTTTAGCCCACCAAATTTGGCTCGTTTCCATGCTTATATATAGAGTACTAGAGGCTAGAATCCAACGGTTCATAGAGTGGCAAAGAGGATGGGGGGAACAATTATTTGAAGTAAAGTAGTTTTCGTTAGGATTATATCTTTCATTTTTTTCTGAAGTGAAAGATATTTATACGCTGATTTAAAAGTCCGTCTTTTGACTGAAATACCACAATTAAATGAAAATTCATTGCTAGTATCCTTTCCTTCCGTTTGTTATTATCTTTTCTGTCCCGATAGTTTAGAGTGGCAATTATAAGCTATTTCTGGAGCTTCCCAACGGTGCAACAGGAGAACTACATGCACGTGCATCCGCAATCCCTTAAATATCTCTGCACATCCAACCAACTCTTTACGTTCGTACATTACCTATCCCACTTTGTTATCCGGTTGTATTCCGTAGTGTTGCCTGCTGGTTTGTTGTCTAGGAACGGGTAAGCCAGCAGTAATAAGGTGATGTGTGAATGATAAAGAGGAAATATAACACTAGTAACTGGAAACACTGACAAAGGCAGACTGCTCACGGTTGCTCCTATGTCGGCTGAAAAATAGCTCAGCATGGTCTCACAGTATGAGCATTGACAGGAATCTGACGATCCATTGTTGGATACGAACCAGTCGTGTAGTGGTGTGAAATATTTATAGTTTATTTAAAGATGTCAAAGCTGCTTAAAGCCAGGGATAACATTACCATCGCCCTCAGGGAAGATATCAAGCATCAAGGGATGCAGGTGTTTCGCAGTAGTGTTCACGTAGTCCACAACTGTCATGTTTCCATCGATTGCCATCACACGTCCCATAGAAGCCAAGCTGAATGTCCCCTGTAGCCTAACACCGCCTCCAGCTGCCTATGTCCGTGGCCCAGTGCGTGTTTCGTGCAGGCGTTCGCCAGGGTGTAACGAAGGACGTGGTCATTCGACCAGACAACACGTTCTTATTGGTTCTCTGCACACTATCGAATATCGAATGCTTGGTTCTAATCCAAGCTGGAAGAAACACAGGAGCCAAAACAGATAAAACAGAAGACCTTTTAATAGCTTCTTACACAGTGGCGATAGACTTTTCGGTGGCCTCGTTTCAGGTACAGTTTCGGCTAATTTGGTCCGGTAGCTAATTATGTTCGTCAGTACGAAAGTGACAGTTAGCACATCGCCATATTCATTGAATAATTGTGTACTTGCGCCCTCTGACTCGGTAACAGATGATCTATCTGCGAAGCATCATCTCCCCCTACCCTTTGTTCTACCGCCGCTACCGCCGCTTTGAAATTTAGGCAATTGTGTTTTCTTCTACAGGAAATATACGCATTTAATGTGAGAGAGCGTTGAAAGCCAGAGCACAAGCCCACGTTAACCAGCGAACAAAGTCCGCTAAAACCTCCGAGATGATTCAAAGTTCATTAGCTTATGTTTTAAAATTAAGGTTCCACGTTGAGTAACCAATCAAAACCACAAGTTCAAATGACTCATAAAATTGTGGGAATGTTCTTAGTGTTGTGTCTAGCGAGAGCTCACAGGTTAACTATATCGCCCAAATTATTTTTAGGTATGGTTCAAATGGCTCTGAGCACTATGGGACTTAACTTCTGAGGTCATGGGTCCCCTAGAACTTAGAACTACTTAAACCTAACCTAAGGACATCACACACATCCAAGCCCGACGCAGGATTCAAACCTGCAACCGTAGCGGTCGCGCGGTTCCGGACTGTAGCGCCTACAACCGCTCGGTCAGGATTTAGGTATATTATGCCGACAAGAGAAAAAACACGAGTATCCGATATTGTACTTACAAAGTTTTCGGAGACTATTGAAACACGACCTAATTGTTGCATGTGTTGCGTGCTTCAGTCCTCAAAGCTAAATAATCACTTACATCAGTTAGCTTAGAAACTAGTTGCTTGGTCGAGAGAGCGTTTACACGCGCGCACACACACACACACACACACACACACACATACATACATACATACATACAAACTTATTTCATTTTTCTCTTTGTAACCTTTCTGCAAGTATTCTGGATTAGTTTGTATTGAATGTAGGTTTATTTAGTGTTCATACTTGTCACTCAGTTCCGCCACGGCATTTACCCTTTCCGTGCCTCACGCCAACAACTAGCGTGCACCGGATTTTCCCAGCTGCCACACCAGAGTACCAGTTTACTCGTTCCTTTTCTGCAGACGTGGGATTTCTCGTACTCTCACTGTATACGAATCGTGGACTCTGAAGGGCCGCCATCTATTGGCAATACTTTAACACTTGCATGTGGTACCTTTGAGATCAGCCTAAAATCTGTCAGTCCCCATCAGCAGTGAAACACTTGCGCACAAAGTGAATGGTGTCCGGATTAAAAGCTATCAAAATATCCCAGAAAATCCTCCTCAGTTTAAACACAAAAATTTAGCCTGAAAGGAACTTATCAGGCTATAGTCCATGGCAGCATTTCCTACTATGTTATTTTAAACATACTTAATTATCTTAGGTGCAGAAGTCGCACGTCTCTTAACGCATACACATACTTGTTCAGTCAATAAGACTACATTGCAAAAGCACTTCGGTCTACGCTATTGAATCTTACTTTCTAGTTATTTTCCCTAGGAAGATTGAATTCACTGTGTCTAAAAGACTTTGTGGTCCTGTGTTTCAGCCTTCCTGAAAACCATGAAATCTGAAGCCCTCAGGAGCTTCGTCGTTAATTGCTCTTCGTCTGGTCCCAATCTTTTGCCCTGCCCGGCTTAGATGCGCCTGACAGGAGCTTAATCTGTCTCCAACATAGCTCTCAGGGAATAACGAGCCACGCACACCTCCTCCCATGGTAAGGTGACAGTCCTCATGCAGGACTTTTTTACAGTAAAACATATAAATGAATGACCCTCCCAGAGGAAGATAACAAGATATCTATATTCGTACGAATGGTATAAACCAAAACACTCGCATTCAGAGTCTAATAAAAACAATATCAGGTTTACAATCAAACATATAAACCAGTCATATTTGCGGTATGTTATTAAAGAAAATTAAAATGGCTCTCACCTTAAAGCCATCACACAACAATCATAATACACTGCACTGTAACCTTAAACTTCCAACGCGTATCATTATTAATGAACCAATACACTTAATACTGGCTTCTGCTCGGTTGAGTTACTCCCGAGTATGTGGAAAAGCGGCAGAAATGATTCGATGAGTGGTGCATTAATAACAAAGACCAGTATGCTACTCCGAAGATACAAAATAAGTGTTTTGCGATGCGTGAGAGGTCAGATAAGAAAGCAAAAAATCAGAAGAAAGAAGTTAATAGCGTGAGTTTGATGCACAAAATTGTAACGTTGTAGAACTTAAGGAGGATAATCTGGGTAGATATGCTCCAATACCTTGTGAAAACACGGAGTCTCAATCAGTTATAGTGCCAGACGAAGTGAATGTGTATTGTAATATAACAAATGAATATGTGAGTAGCAGCACCAGTGATATTTATTTGGGGCAGTAGCAGCATCTACCTCATCCCTGGAGACTATGCCATATGTACAGGGAAGTGTAAGAGCGAATGATATTTTTTTCGTGTGGAGTGTAACTGCAAGAGTGCTAATTTTGTAGCAGATACTGCAAAGGATGACGGGAAGGTGATGATATTCCTATTGCAAATGTTTTGGGTAATGAAGTGGTACAGACACATTTATTCAGAATCGAAGCAGATTCGTCACCACCTCTGATGACAGAAGAGAGTCAGATCAGTTGAGCTCTCTGTACATCAATCACAAGCAGACAGGATTAATATTAGGAAATAGTATAAGGGGCAGTCAAATGAAAACGAATAAGTAAGCTGTTTACCATTTCAAAACTAATCCTCATAATTGTTCATTCATCCTCTCCATTGTAAGAAAAGACGGTCAATCACTTCGTGGAAATATGTGTACTGTTGCCTACGGAAACCATGATTGCATTCAGCGGCACACCTCTTAGTCTTAAACAAATTGACAGCCACGAGTGTCTTTCTACATGAATATGTAAATTGGATGGGGATAGGTCGCGACTGTATAAACGACGTTGAAGGACTTCCAGCTAAACTTCTGGTGCATGGCCGATACAAACTTGCTAACTTGTGGACGGGAATTATTCTACAACAGGATGCTGCTGTCCGTCAACATTCTTGGGCGTTTCGGCTTGATAGCGTGCTTCACTTTTTGTGAAGTGTCCACCTACCGCTGTACGTTAATTGTGGCGTTGTGTTCCAGAAACGCAATGAGCAGGGAGCCATTGCCGTCAAGGAAAAAAGTGCGTTGTTAACGTGCTTCGGACAAAGAGGTGCACGCCTAAATACAATGATGGTTCCACAGGTAATAGCAAAAAAAATTCCCTTAAGGCGTCGATCGTCTCGTCTCACAGTGAGACAAATGCATTAACAGTTATGACTATTTCTTTTGAAATGATAAACAGTTTGCTTATTTTTTTTTCAATTATGTCGTTTTCATTTAAGTGCCCCTTACGCCTAAGTTAGAAAAGTTCCAAAGAGCATTGTGATTTACGTGGAGCTCGAGTAGAGAGAAGTGACGAATGTGTATATAACATCAGACGTCGAACTTCGGAGAGAATAGAAAATTGTTCGAAATTTTATTATTGTGTATCGGATGTAAATAAAAATTGAAAATTACCTGTCAGCGCAGAGTTCATTAAGTACAAGTCATATTAAGTGCCAATATTGACCCGTGGAGCAGAATGTTGGAATTTGACAAAGAAAAATCTGAGCAGAATACAAGCAAGAGAGATGTGCTTGTTACGACGGATTCTCGGTGTGACGAGGACAGGATAACGAATGAAATAATGCGGAACACTCTGCAGATCAAGTCCCTAAAAGAAACCGTGTAGAGTAATAGGCTTAAATGGTTTGGTAACATTAAGAGAATGAGGAATGAGATCAAAAAGTGTTCCTATTGGAACCCTAGACCACAAACAATATTAAGAGACCAGGTGAAGGATGTTGTGAACGGAAGAGGATTTCGAGAGAGGAGAGGACTGTAGGAGAAAAGAGAAGCTTGGAAGACGCTCTATGAACGACGTAAGCAGAAAAGCCTCAGGAAGAAGGAAAGGAAGAAGCTGAAGCATATATTAAGAATTTCTTTGCAAATGTAACCTGGTCATAGTCCGGAGACTAGAGCCCTCGAGGAGGAGGAGTGTTGCACCATAGCTATGCTCTGTATAAAAAAGGTCCCAGCATTGATTCAGCCGAATAATGTCGCGAGAAGGAGTGAGACCGTCACCTCGATAACTGACATGATACAAGAGCGTATTTTCAACATGCGCGAACACGTTTTGAGTAAACTGATGATGCAGAACGTGCCAGCTATCATCTCTGAAAGACGAAGATGTGACACCTGAAATTGCTGACCAGACAGGAAAACTAGGGCAATCGAAGTCATAGTTTCTCAACGATTACGTCTGGCTGCCGCAGCCTCTTGCAAACTACAGGTCAGGAGGGTTACTGTTTGAGGAACACTAGCCAGACTGGCTCATATATAAACCTCAGTCTAACTGGGTGGTCAGTGTGCTGAGCCACGAGAAGATGTCCACATGCAGCTTGAGATGAAGCAGCCAGTCGGCACGTAAGGTTTTGCTGCCAGTATCTGCAGGACTCTGCCTGAGGTGAGTCTGTATGCAGTCTGAATTGCACCACTGAGCATTCGAATCACTCACTGGGTGGCTACTGTCTACTGACAGCCACCTCCTTCAGTGGGTCATGGATTCAAGTCTGGGCCGTCTAGCTCCCCAGGCAACACCGTCCCATGTAGACATACGTCACTGTTGTTCATCACGCACAACATGCGCACGTCAGCGTCATCAGCCTTGTTGGAGGCCTCGGTTTAGTGCTCCAATGTGGTTTAGCCCAAGATGTAAAAGCAGATCAGCAGCCGAAACTACTTCTTGCTTCTTGTCCCCAACAGCGACCGTTGCCTTGCGTCAATGCTTTCCTGATCACAGTATTATGCGACTGACGCCATTCTACCATGTGCTGTCCTATGTCCTCCTGGCGGACAACTGCTGACGCCAGCACGCTTCACCAGCCGTGGCCACCTATGTCACAACTGCTAGCGACTACTTCTCCAGCTTTCATTCCATCTCTGCTACTGGTACGAATAAAAGAATTTTAACCAGAAAGGTCTATCTGATGAGTACTGTTAGACACCTGTCATTACTCCCACTGCATACATATCGCGGCGGGATGACTTGTGCTCCATCCTCACACAGTAGCAACCCAGTTCACATGCTTCCGATCCCTACAGTATATTGGAAAGCCACAGAACAGGTCCGACTAATGCTCACTCAAGGTATATTGACCCTACTGACGGGGTGAAAACTAACATACATTTCATTCTAAATTCACTCTACATACCTTCAAATCATAGTATGAGTCTAATGTCAAACTCTGTACTCGAAAACAAAAATTGAAGATCAATGCTACTGTACAATATTTTAAGGTATAATACTTAGAGACAGTCTTTTACCATTCACTTTGCTATGCTGATGACGCCATACGTAGTTGCACAATGTTGTTCGAATCCACTGGTCTTTTACGTCGTCAGTTGCTACGTGGTCAGGGTAGCTTGAGTGTGTGTTAATTTCTTTGCAGGTCGCCGCGACCTGTAGGCTGTGCCCCAGGTGGACAGCTATCCTAAAATCATAGAAGCAGTGAGAAAAAAGAGCCAATTTATTCGTTACATGTATCACAGGAATAGAAACAATGCCTTGCTGCAGTCACCATCCAGCAGTGCAGGGTAACCCTCGGCAGTGGTATGTCCTTATCTCAGCACATGACACGAGGCAGCAACCAGCTGAGGTATCCGCTAAGCTGATGTGCGATGTCAGCACCTTGGCGAATGTAGTGTTGCATCAGGACCACGCAGGTCACGACAGCAAGGTCCATAGTAAGTCGGTCACACTATCTGACGCCGGTGCATGACCATCGAACACCCCAGTGCAGGAGGAGCCCCAGCACAAGATAGAGCGCCAGCGGCCTGTGGGCGCAAGTATATCGTAACAGAAGGCGTGCATGCGGGGAGGCAGTGGCTCAGCATCAACTTAGGTCCAAGAGAGAACTATGGAACCTTAGGTAAGCGCCCTGAAGTCGAAGTCAGCAAGAAGATGGCACCCAGTTGGAATGCATCACTCGAATCTTCGTAACATCAGGACCAGCACGGCCCGTAGTCCTGCAGCTAGCAGAGGTGGTATCTAGTACCAATAAGCTGGATGTCCCACATCAGATAGATACCTGTCGTAAAGTAAGTCTTGTAGTTCACGGAAAGTGATGACATATACTCTGTAGCCAGCGTGGGTGGTATTTAAGCCACTCGAACCCGCCGTGTTGTGATAGAACATCCTTTCTGACCATGTAGAACCTGGCAAAGGCGCAATGCCAGTCTCAAACGTGGTGTAATTTTGGCCACTACTGCGACAATGTCCAAGTCTCGCCAGCAGCAACGGGGGCTTGACTGATGTTAACTAGTCACATTCAACGATCGGGGCAGAGACTTCCGTCAGTGTGGCCTGAAGACACTGGATGTGTTGAAAAATGGGGAGGTGGCCTTATTACAACTGCTCTGTATAGTTTCTTTCACCAGAACGTGGTGACAGCTTTCTATTTGCTTGGCCACGTGCTACAGCCACCAAGACGATTGGTAACGGTGCAACAGGGCACTTATTTTGAAGTGATGTGATAGAATTCTTTCCCCGTTCTTGTACACAACCAATTAGTGTTTGTCTCTCAGGACACCGCCATCAATGATACATGGTGTATCCCTTAACGTAATTGGGTACCTAATTGATGAAAGCCAAGATGAGTCATTCATCAGGCCGTACAGCAAAGCAGCAATACCCTGACCGAGCTACTGCATGACAACTAACTCATATGGACCTCTCTCGATATTTGCTACCTATATTTATGGAGGTGAATTGCTTTGCAAGTGTAAGCATCTACTTGGAAGCAGGGTAATGTCAGCTCTGTGTGGTCACCACTAAGGAAGTGGTGGAAGGGGTATACTGCACTGATTTCGATGGATGGATTACGGATGTCAGCGACATGGGCAGCTGTCACCTACAGTAATATACAGGGTGATTCGGCCGCGGTGGTCTAGCGGTTCTGGCGCTGCAGTCCGGAACCGCGGGACTGCTACGGTCGCAGGTTCGAATCCTGCCTCGGGCATGGGTGTGTGTGATGTCCTTAGGTTAGTTAGGTTTAAGTAGTTCTAAGTTCTAGGGGACTTATGACCTAAGATGTTGAGTCCCATAGTGCTCAGAGCCAGGGTGATTCAAAAAGAATACCACAACTTTGGGAATTTAAAACTCTGCAACGACAAAAGGCAGAGCTAAGCACTATCTGTCGCCGAATTAAGGGAGCTATAAAGTTTCATTTAGTTGTACATTTGTTCGCTTGAGGCGCTGTTGACTAGGCGTCAGCGTCAGTTGATGCTAAGATGGCGACCGCTCAACAGAAAGCTTTTTGTGTTGTTGAGTACGGCAGAAGTGAATCGACGACAGTTGTTCAGCGTGCATTTCGAACGAAGTATGGTGTTAAACCTCCTGATAGGTGGTGTATTAAACGTTGGTGTAAACAGTTTACAGGGAATGGGTGTTTGTGCAAAGGGAAAAGTTCTTGACAGCCGAGAACGAGTGATGAAAATGTAGCACGCACCCAGCAAGCATTTGTCCGCAGCCCAGGAAAATCGACTCGCAGAGCTAGCAGAGAGCTGCAAATTTCACAATCAACTGTATGGAGAGTCCTACGAAAAAGGTTAGTTATGAAACATTATCGTCTGAAATTGGTTCAAGCACTGTCTGCAGCTGATAAGATTAAAAGAATCGATTTCTGTGATTTTATCCGTGCTCAAATGGAAACAGATGAATCTTTCGTTTCAAAGATTGTGTTTAGTGATGAAGCAACTTTCCACACTAACGGGAAAGTCAACCGTCACAATGTCTGTATATGGGGCACTGAGAATCCACGGGAAAGAACTCAGTATGAACGTGACTCTCCTAAGGTGAACGTTTTCTGTGCCATTTCAGCCAATAAAGTTTTTGGTCCCTTTTTCTTCGAAGGTGCTACTGTAGCTGGACTACAGTATCTGGAGATGTTAGAGAAATGGCTGTTCCCTCAGCTCGAACAAGAAGCACAACATTTCATATTTCAGCAGGATGGAGCGCCACCACATTGGCACTTATCTGTCCGTAACTACCTGAACGTCAACTACCCGAGGCGATGGATCGGCTGCCAGGCAGCCCGTGACAGAGCACTTCATCACTGGCCTCCAAGAAGCCCTGATCTTACCCCATGCGATTTTTTCTTATGGGGGTATGTTAAGGATATGGTGTTTCGGCCACCTCTCCCAGTCACCATTGATGATTTGAAACGAGAAATAACAGCAGCTATCCAAACTGTTACGCCTGATATGCTACAGAGAGTGTGGAACGAGTTGGAGTATCGGGTTGATATTGCTCGAGTGTCTGGAGGGGGCCATATTGAACATCTCTGAACTTGTTTTTGAGTGAATAAAAACCTTTTTAAATACTCTTTGTAATGATGTATAACAGAAGGTTATATTATGTTTCTTTCATTAAATACACATTTTTAAAGTTGTGGTATTCTTTTTGAATCACCCTGTATAACCAATACGCAACCTGCAATCATTGCCATAAACTGATAGTCCCACTGCACAACGTGCAGGGCCCGTTGTTATGATTCGTCTTTAGACGATCAAGTAACATTTTTCCACGTGGTAGAGATCCATGAGTGTTGGGTAAAGTTCCCGCGATTCCAATCCGAAGGCTCATGGAGTTAGACAGATGATGAGAAAAATATGGACTACGCAATCTGCAATGTATTGGTCCCCTCCACCCCCACCATGTCGTCACCAGCTGCTCAATGTGTGCGACCTCACCGACCATACACCAACTGAGTGGCTTACAAAGTCAATTCCTTCGTCTTACTATAGTTTAAAATTTCTGCTAGCTGTATACTAGCCGTATATCGATTATGTACAACTTTATTTATATTGGCAGTGCTTCGCAGCTGACGTTTACTAAAAATTGAAGCCAGACTTGTGAAGATTGAAACACGTTTACCTTTTGCATGTGACAACTAGTCTTTGTGGTTGTCGGTTTCCTATTTGGTGCTGCAAAACACGAAATACTGTGGCACCCTGCAATTCTCACGTTGTCAAAAATTCCCTTTTACTGTATGAAAACTGGTACCAATTACATTGTAAGGACGTTACCGTGCGTTATTTGCAACAACAACAACAAAATCCCTGTCGGTCATTGAGGTTTTCAACCTAACTACCGCGGAGTAAGTATCTTTGTTTTCGGAAAACATAAGGGGGAATTAGAACGGAAAAATTTTTTTCCACGTTTTCGGATTTTTATCTCATTATAAAATTTGCAATTTTCCGAATAAAATTTTATATAAATCACTTTTCTACTAACATGGGAAGTATTTTATTTTATTTTTTTAAATTTAATCTACACCGGTTTAAAATGTTATAATTGGTATGTGCTTTACTTCAAAATATAAAAAAATCGGTAATTTTTTATATAGATGGCTGTGAATTGCTGTGTTATAAAGGTTAAATTATGTGTTCGTATTGGTCATGTCCAGAAGAGAATGGGCACCAGTTTGAGGAAGTTGAAACAAAATTTAAGAGACAAGAAACTTTCTGATGGTAAGAGAATAAGAGGCAGGCTGACAGACAAAAGATTGATGAATTACCGCAGTATTATGGGGTGGCCATTAGAAATAATACCGAGGATTTATTGAAAATGAAGCAGGCAGTATGGGCTACCTTCTTCCATAGACTGTCAACTGTTGAGAAACCAGTACACCACCTTTGCCCTCCTCGACCTGATTCATGGTGCAATTACCGCAATGCCCAGTACTCAAACAGTTCATACAGCTATAAACATTCCATCCCAACAGCATTCATGGGTATCACAAAACCTATTTACGGAGACCTGGCAAATCCTGAATTACTGAATAAGTGTCTGCATGGTCAAACCCAAAATCCCAATGAGTCGTTCAACAATCTTATATGGTTCCAGAATGAGCTTTTAACTCTGCAGCGGAGTGTGCGCTGATACGAAACTTCCTGGGAGATTAAAACTGTTTGCCGGACCGCGACTAGAACTCTGGACCTTTGCCTTTTGCGGGCAAGTTCTCTACCGAGATACTGGCAGAAGTACAGCTGCGAGGGGGCAGCGTGAGTCGTGCTTGGGTAGCTCAGATGGTAGAGCACCTGTCCGCAACCGGCAAAAGTCCCGAGTTCGAGTCTCGGTCCGGCACACAGTTTTAATCTGCCCGGAAGTTTCAGTCTTGTATGGACTCGCTTACCAAAAAATGTTTTCGTATGAATGGATGCACCAAAGTGGGGTCAGCGATGCTGTTATTGCTTTTAATGATGGCAACATTGTTAGGGTGAAAGTGCTACAGCATATGGGAATTAATTCTGGAGCAAAATCCATCAGAGAACATTAACGGATGGACAAGGTTCGCATAGATAAAGCAGAGTATGCAGTACATTTAGGCACTAAGAAGTCCAGAAAGAAGAAAAGAAGAAAAAAATTGGAAAAAGATCAAGAGGATGATATACAGTATGGTGCAGGGTGCTTCTGAGTGAATAAAAATAAAAAATTAAGCATATATTAAGTGAGTTACAGTCTTTTGAAACGTTAGAAGCCGTTAATGAAAATTTACATTTTATGTTGCATTTTTCCCTAAATTCCAGAAACCACTTCGATTAGGGTATTCAAATTTTCACGGAGTAATAACATACATATCCTAAGTCTACTGAACTAAAAGAGGGACATAATGCTATGTATAATTAAATTTATGTAGGATAACGTACAAAAAAGTACACAAAATTTTATCCTTGAAATTAAAAATTTTGTTTCCAAAAGCAGTAGCTGAAATGTAATTATTGTAGTTCGGTAGACTGAGAACATACAGTTTAGTGTCCTGTTAAAGGTTCATGTCAGTGGCTACAGTGGTTCCTGAAATACAGGGAAGCCAAGTCACGAAACTTAACATTTTCGGCATAGGGCGTTCCAAGTCCCCTAAAAAAAAGGAAAATGGTTGTGCTGTGGAGGATGCTACCCGAAACGGGAGGATCAGCATTACAGGAAAGGCGCGCCCTCCTTGTCTGCCTACAGCCAGCACAGCGATATCGCCTACCACTGTGCCCAGTGTAAACAGGTCGCTGCCTGTCTGCTCTGTGACCAGCAGTCAGTGTTCACTCTGTTGACAGCCGGGGGGCAGCGCCATGACCATGCTACCTGTGGCAGCGATGGATGCACAAAGAAACCCAGGGTGATAGTCTGATCTCTTCCACTGACTACTTTACTGTAACGGGTACTTCAAAACTCCAGGTTTCATTGCCAAGAGCAGGCAATAAATACTTCTTTATTACGACTATTATCAGTCCTCAAACTATCAGGTATGTTAAGACATTTAAAACAACTTACATGGTGATACAAGACCTATGGCGTCAGATTTTATGAAATTCATCACAATTCTCCGTTGTCAAGTAGTAAAAATATATTACGGTGTGAATAATAAAATGTACTATCTATATAGAGAATAAAGATACTTTTGGTACTTTTTATTACTAAGATTGTAATTTATAGGGTGAACGGTTAAAAGCGCATTAGTACTAATTGATCTTAAAGTTTGTTACTTGTGGCAAGAGCAAGCCATTAGCACTTGTTTTCACGGGACAGCAGTTCAGGTGTTGAGGTGCGGACACGTGGACTCAAAACGGTTGGTCAAAGCTGACAGCTGTAGTCCACACAATAGTGTAGTTATGCCGTAAAATTTTTACAAGTTTGTGGGAAGAATCTCGAAAAAAAATTTTAAAAACTGCACTCATACCCGTTACCTTGTACTTTACTGTATGACATCATCACTTGTGATGGATTTCGGGGTAACTGACACCACGGTATTTACATCTCTATGAAAGATGTTTAAATGTCTTCTGATACCTGATGATAGTTTGGCGACTGACAATGAGCGTAATAAAGTGTAGAGCCTGGGTCACCAAATTTAAAAATCACACTGTCCTGTAACATTGGTGTGGCCACTTGTCAAAAGCCTGAATGACAAGCCTTTGCATAGCGAGAGGCGCAGGACAAGAACATATGAGGCTCTGGAAAATGCCGACAAGGGTGTGGAGCCTGGTACACTAAGCTCCACGGCTGTAGATCCATGGTGCGAACTGCCAGATCGAGGTAGTCCCACACATTATAGATTGGGTTTAAACACGGAAAGTCTGGTGGCCGGGAGTTTGGTAAACTCGTCCTAGTGCTCTTCGAACCATCCATATACAATGCGAACTGTGTGACACATTGCATTGTCATTCTGGAAGATATCGTGACGAGAAAATACCATCTGCATGTACATCTACATATGTACGAATACTCTGCAAGTCACACACTTGCCTGACATCACACAGCTTTCATACTATTTCACTACCGTTCCAGACTCTAACAGTGCGCGGGAAAAACGAAAACTGATATCTTTCCGTGCTCTGACTTTTCACAGTTTATTACAATGGTCATTTCTCCTTTGTAGGTGGGGGTCAACAAAATATTTCTGAATTCTGTGGAGAACGATGGAGAGTGAAATTTCGTGAAAAGATCTCTCCCCAACGAAAAACACTTTTGTTTTAATGATTTTCATCCCAATTCGCGTGTCATGTATGTGACAGTCTCTTCCTTATTTCGCGATAACACAAAACGGGCTCCCCTTCTTTGATCTTTTTCGATTCCCCCGTCAATTCCATCTGCTATGGATCCCAAACTGCGCAGTCCATCAGAGGAAGGACAAGCGTAATGTACACAGTCTCTATAGAAGACCTTTTGCGTTCTCTAGGTGTTCTTCCAATAAAATCCACACTTTGGTTCGCGTTCCCCATATTATTACCTATGTGATCATTCCAATTAACGTAGTAAGTATTTGTAATTCGTAGGTATTTAGTTGAATTGTGCGACGGGGCGGTAAATAACGTGCGGTTGAAGAATTCACACGAATGTACAAATACAAATGTTGGTTAAAATATGTTATTGCAAATTTTGGCTCTCACGTAAGACTCATGGGATGATTTCCTCACTTGGTGCATTAATACACTGTTCCACACCCGCGCATTAGTTATAGTTTATGAATTAATTATTCACTCAGACATGAGTACAGTTTATGCTAGGGAACAAAAATTAGCGATTATTATAGCAAAATCAGTTTTTCTCGACACAGTTCAACCACTATTTATTGGCGTTGTCCTTTTCTTTCACACAATGAAATTAGCACTGGTGAGACGATTTTCAGTTTACTTTAATAATAATTTGACTCCGAGCCCCCAATAGCAGTAATGTAGGCTGCTATAAACGAAAATTACTCAATCAATTCGAACAGAACCACGGGTTCCACTGTCCTATTTGTTCTAACAGTTTTGGCGCGAAATTACAGTTCGCCACATGTTCACTTACGACGATGTATACCTCGTAAATCGTACTCACACAAATAATCGTAGCACTTCCAGCTCACCAAATATATGCTTGCACATTTGAACTATTAAACAATACTCTTTGTCAAAATAAATCGGCGAGAAAGAATTCTCAAACGACCATACGGGCCACCCTCAAGTGGGGCTTGCTCGCCACCCACCCTCCAAAACGACTGACCGACTGACCCCTGGCCAAAATGGCCGCTCGCTTATATAGCCTCGGACGTCAAACCTCTGGTTATGCAAGTACCAATCTCACCAGTTAAAGTTACAAATTTTGATTCATACATCCCTCGACAGAAATAAGTACACCATCGGAACTGCGCTAAAAAGTACATCTTATTTACTGTGTTACATTAATTTCTAGGATTATTCTATCGCCCGTAAATCAAGTTTTAGTTTTTGCAAAATTTCGCCACTTAGCACAAATTTGTTTATTTACATCTGTGCTGCAAAGATAGAACTCCATATAGCACCGTTTTAGACGTAATCTATAGCGATCTACACATTGCACTGCTCAAAATTTGCATATCTATAATAATTAATGAATTATGGGCGATAAATGTTAATAATAATTTGCAAACAATGAAAACTATTGTAAGTTAAGTTATAGTATAACTTAACTAGTTTAAAATACGTGTGATGCCACCCAAAATATTATATAGTGCCGTTCTTTACGTTATGAATTTTCTATTGAATTTTATAAACTATTTTCCATCAAACTTTGTTTATTGCTCTTTACGGGCTTAATTATTTATAAATTTTAACGTATGACTATGGCACTCGATCCGCTGTGACGAAACGTTTTTAATGAGTGCTCACTCATGACTGTAAGTTGTTATTTACTATTTTTATTAATCTTTCAGTATTCGTGATATTGACCGATTTTGAGGTTACTATAACTTTTGTGTCTCGTGACTTGAAATAAAAATCGATCTCTCAGAAAGTGCATATTGCTGACCACAATCCACTGCGCATCGCTCTGCACCGCAAGTTACATAGTTTTCGCGTAATGTGCGAAAAACCAAACAATGCCCCAAGCTGCGGGCCACGTGGCCGCCCGGCGGGGGAGACATCACACCGACCGTTGCAAATCTCGCCACGCGCTTCCGCGAATCGCGCACCATGTAGCGCGCTCGCTCTCCGCAAAGCGATCCTTGCATACTAGACCTATTCATCTAGTAACGGGGTTTGTACCGTCACTATTGACAGCATTTAGATGTGTGTGGCTTATTATGTAACAGAAGTTTAATGGTTTTCTTTTGGTATTAATGTGGATAAATTCAAACTTTTTATTATTTAGGTTCAATTGCCACTTTTCACACCATGTAAATTATTTCTAAATGATTTTGCTATTTGTTTTTTACGTTTGGACATGATACACAATTATAGCATCTCATCACTGACAACTGTATTCAAATGCCACTACTCTCGGCTGTTTAGTGAAGGCCGTCTGCCACTGCGTTGCCCTAGGTAAGAGATACACCTGAAATGTGGTGTTCTCAGCACACTTTTGACACTGTGGATCACGGAATATCGAATTCCGAAATGGAATGTCCCATGTGTCTATCTCCAACTACTAACAACCTTTCCGCGTTCAAAGTCTCTTAATTCCCGTCGTGTGATAGTAATCAGTCGGAAACCTTTTGACACGAATCAACTGAGTACAAATAATATTTCTGGCAATGCACTGAAATTTTGTATCTTGTGTAGAAGTTGTTACCACTACCTGTGTGTGTGCCTCTCACTATCCCATGACTTTCGTCACCGCAGTGTATGCTGCACATTAAACCAGTGGCTGCCATCATGTGTCTCTACGTGGTGCTAGGGGATGGGTCCACTACTTGGAGCGCCGCTGTCACTGTAAAGGCCGATTCCCACTACATTTCTGCCCCAGATGTGCCTGCTGCTACTCACAGAACACGTCAGGTGAATCACGTGTGGCGAAGTGATACGCTAGAGCGAACATGCCGGCTGCTGTCAAATACTTATCATCCCTGGTTGTGAAAACAGTTCAGAAAAAAGTGTGATTCTTTCAAGTCATGTACCTTTACTCGACAAATGAATGATTTTTTTACTATATTTTTCGTCATAGTTACTGTGCGGTATAGTCACAAAATACGTCACTCTAAGAAATTTTAAGGGTTTTCAGTGGCAACAAAAGCATTCTGTAGACCTGTACCTTAGGTATGGTTCGTTTTAGGTCATAGATTGCTGCGTATGAAATGTAACTAACATATCGGCATTGTATTTAAAGTTGAGAGCAAAACGATGTAGCTCCGCATTCTTGAGATATTGGTTTGAATGCCTATGGGATTTCCGTGCACAGTGTGCCCAGGTCTGTATAGGCATATGGTGAATCATGTGGTCATAACACACCTGCTATGTCATAAACCGTTTAAAATATCGAAATAAGGTTTGTTTCACAAGATAACACAGTAGACGGTGCGCATCTTCGCATTTTGTCGCTTTATTAACACAAAAAATCATTTTTATCCATCGAGATATGGAAGAAGCTGTAATTTCGTTCGATGGAATGGCTAAGTTTTTTCTTTTTTACCGTAATTTATATCCCATCGAAGATTAATACTTTTCCATTGCACATGTTAATATTCACGATATCATATGTGGGCTACTGACCTTTATTCGGAGCCTGTTTCTTGTTTCGCCACAAGATGTAATCATATAAACGCTAAGTTCCACTTATTTCTATTTGCAGCTATACATTTTATTTATTGAGAACCTTTAGAATGCTTTAGAGTTACATGTAATGACTTGTCTCTCAGAAACTCCGTGGAAATGGTCTTTATAGAGAGATATGTAGTACTCTACTTCAGTTTCTTTATCCTGCGATGCCGAATATCAAGTTATTAGGAGTCATCATCTTCAGAATTCATACGTCCTGCAGACCAAAGCATTTGTCTTCAATGTATAAATCCTCATATGTACGTGATAATTAACAGTAAAATTAATTTGTGTTACACGCATATGACTCTCCATGGGGCAGTAAGTAACATTCGAGTTTCAGTTGTTCAATTTCATTGCAGTCTAACCCTGTTTGCGCTAACTGCTAGGTCAAGAACTACAATGCAAATGATGGGTGCCAGAGGCTGCATTTAAAAATATTTATTATGCAATAATTGATGCTAGGCTGCGATAACCACAAAGAAAATGCGTCTAACAGCCTATTTGTTGTGGAATTCAGTACGAAGAGCCATTTCATGTATCTCTCCATGCTATTCTATCCTTTATAAGGCTCGTTATCTCTGTAAAACAACTGCAACCTACATCCTTCTGAATCTGCTTACCGTAATGAACCCTTGGCCTTTTCTACTCCCACACTTACCTACATCAGAAAATTGACGATTCCTTCATGACTGAGGATGTTTCCTACAAGCCAGTCCCTTCTTTTAGTTACGAATTCTTTTTCTTCCCAGTTCGACTCACTACCTCTTCATTATTTATACACTTTCCCATCTAATCTTCTAACCTTCAGCATTCTTCTGTAACAACACATTCCCAAAACTTCTATTCTCTCCTTGACTGGATCGTTCGTCGTCACATTTCACTTCCATCAAAGGTCAAACCCTAGGCAAATACTTTCAGAAAAGACTTGCTGATGTACAAATTTATACTCGATGTCAACAACTTTCTCTTTCTCAGAGACACTTTTCTTGTTATCGCCAGTCGGCATTTATGTACCTCTCCTTTTACCTTCTGAGTTACTACTTCCCTTGCTCGTCTCTGAAGTGTTGTAACTGTAGCCTGGTTTCTGTAAACGTTTTAAATTACCTAGTGTCCCTGAGTTTTATCCCGGTTACCTCCAGTATTTCTAAGAGGATATTCCAGTCAAGTTTGTAAAATATTTGACAGTATGAATGCTATAATATAAAATGTAAAATTCTGTAAACGATAATATAAAATGCTATAAATGAAGGTTTGCCTCGCGTATTCAGACATTTTACAATGATTTAACATTACGAAACTTCCTGGCAGATTAAGGATTTAACATTACATTCAAGTTCGTTTACATAGATCCTATCCCCTTCTATGTGCTCCTCCCGCCTTACAGCCTTCTTTGATTAGTTTTGACTTGGCGTCTGAGCTGTTTATATTATACAGACGCTTCTCTTTTTTCCAACTTTTTCATTAAATTTAAATTTCCTATGTGCAGCATTTCTCTCTTCCATGCGTGCTTCTATACCCTTCGTTTTTCTTCTTTGCAAATTTGTGCTTTCTGCCTATCTCATTTTTAGACTTCTGTATACTCTTTTGACTATTTCGTTTGCAACATATTTGTATTTTCCCTTCTTTTCAATCAAATTCGATTTCTGGTATGTTGTCCAAGGGCTTCTGCTGTACCTTTTTCCCATACTGATCCTCTACAGCCTTCAGTATTTAAACTCTGAGAGCTACCCATTTGTTTTGCAGTGAATTCATTCCTCATCATTGCCTAATGTTCTCTTTAAAACTTCTGGTTCTTTCGATTTAACCCGGTCCCATCACCTCAATTTCCTGCATTCTTGTCGTTTTATGTCTCACCGGTAGTTCATTATCAATAAATTGGGGTCGGTCCACAACTACATCAGGAAAGATTTTACTGTTTGAAATAGTTGGTTTCGTAAACTCTGGCCATAAAATCATACAGTAGAGAGCGCATCTTAGACCCCCGATTTCTTCAGATCTGTTCGACACATGCAACCTTATTTCACGAGTCTTAAATCTAGTGTCAGCAATAATTAAAATTCGCTCTCCATGAAATACTACGGGACGGCATCTTCTTTTATTCCTTTGCCATATTTCACAATCACTACTATTTTCTTCCCTTGCTTTTTCTACTACTGAATCGCTGACCTTCATACCAAATCAACTACCGTCTACCTTTAGGATCTAAATAATTTCTTTTATCCCTTAACACAGTCTTCCGATCAATTCACCACCTGTGGTGTTAGAAGTTGAGTAAACTTGAGGGCTAATTCATAGAATCTCTTAATGGCAAAGCAAGAAAAAATGAGTATGATAAAGAATATATCAGAAAGAAAATAAATAACTGGCATATTTCCACACAAAGTCTTCTTCATTTCGTAGAGTTTCAAGCTATAGCTCGTCACTTGCATCAGTCATTAACACATAATTTTTGAATAACGTGAAGGAATGTGGAACTACAGCAGTTGCACTTTTGAGCTCGCCGTTCAGAAGCACATCGGTGTCTTTTCCTTCGAGAAAGTTTTTGTCAAAGTGACACACTGAACGCTATTGATAAAGGTCCGAGCATACGGTAAACGACTTCATAGTTGTGAGTGGCTAAAAGACTGGTGGTGGTGGTGGTGGTGGTGGTGGTGGTGGTGTGTTGGGGCTTATGGGCGATCAACATCGAGGTCATCAGCGCCCTGACACACATTAAAAGGAACGAATGTGGACAGACCTAAGAAAACTAAAGCACACACTCAAAGAAAGCAGGAAAAGAAGGAAAATGCTACATAAGAAAGTAAAACCTAAGGAAAGGGGAAACATAGCAACAAGAATGTCACAGGAAATTGTTATTGGCTGGCCACTTACATAAAATATGGGCGAGCTTGTCACACAGTGAGCAAATTAAAATCCTCTCCCTAAAATCTTTGTAAAAACATTTGACAGGGCACAGAACTTTAAAACTTTAACCACATTCGTCCGAGTGTTGCCTAAAAGAGATGACAGGTCCGCTGGCAAGTCAGCCGCGACCCGCTGGTCAGAAAATAAAACGCAGTCCAATAAAACGTGGCGCACAGTGACCTGGACGCCGCAAGCACCACAAATTGGAGGGTCCTCTCGCCGGAGCAGGAAGCCGTGCGTCATAGGGCTGTGGCCTATTCGAAGCCGAGTGAGGAGAACCTCGTACCGTCGATGGGGCTGAAAGGAAGTACACCACACACGCGTTGTGGGCTTGACTATACGGAGCTTATTGTCAGTCACTTCCAGCCACTCATCCTCCCACCGACGCATGACCCGTGAGCTCAACAGCGAGGTGAGTGCGTGCAAGGGGATAGCACACTGAGATACTTGTGGGGCGAGACACGCCTCCTTGGCTGCGAGATCTGCCCTTTCATTCTCAGCAATGCCAACATGCCCCGGAACCCAGCAGAAAGCTACAACCTTCCCCAGTCGCTGTAGTCGGAGGAGGGCATCCTGGATGGTCTGGACAATTTTGTCTGCCGGATACAAACGTTGCAATGAGTGAAGGGCACTGAGTGAATCGGAACAGACAAGAAATTTAGGAGAGGAAGAATGTCTCATGTGCTTCAGTGCCCGCAAGATCGCAAACAATTCTGCATCAAAGACAGTAAAAGTCTGAGGCAGTCGGACCTTGAGGACACGATATGGAAAAACAACTGAGCAACCAACTGAATCCCCTTGTTTCGACCCATCCGTAAAAACAGCTACATAGTCGTGGTGCTCAGATAAAATGGCAGAAAATGCTGCGTTAAAAACGGTGGCAGGAGTGCAATCTCTCTTGTACTGCAATAAATCTAAAATCACTCCGGGCCTCTTCAGTAACCAGGGTGGCAGGCGGTTAAAACCTTGGATTTGGGGTTGTACAGACTACACACCGAGGGACTCTAGTACACGTTGCACACGGATCCCAAACGGCAACGTAGCCTGGGGACGGCGGGAAAAAAGGCGGTCCAGAGGTGGATGGGCAACAAGATGGTGAGCAGGCGATCTGGGAGCTGCAAGAAACTTACAAGCCTGGCGCACCAGCAGGAGCTGCCGCCGGATGGTAAGTGGCGGTTCGCCAGACTCAGCACAGAGGCTGGGTACGGGACTGGTCCAATAAGCACCCGTGGCCAGTCGGATCCCAGCATGGTGAACAGTGTCAAGGATCCGCAAATAAGATGGCCTCGCTGACCCATATACTGTGCACCCATAGTCCAGCCGTGAACGCACAAAAGCTCCATAAAACTGTAGGAGACGCGCCCTGTCCGCGCCCCAAGACCTGTGGCTGAGGCACTTGAGGATGTTCAGTGCCTTCAGCATTCTGGCTTTCAAGTCACGTAGGTGTGGCAGCCATGACAACCTGGAGTCAAAAATTAGGTCCAGAAACCGCACTGTGTCTCTAAAATGTAGGACAGTATCCCCCATATGCAAGGCAGGCAAAGTAAAAAGATGATGAGAACGATTAAAATGAACACAAACACACTTATCGGCAGAAAACCGAAAACCCGTCTTTGCAGCCCACTCCTCTAACCGCCGCACTGTTAGCTGCAAGCCCGCATCTCGTGGTCGTGCGGTAGCGTTCTCGCTTCCCACGCCCGGGTTCCCGGGTTCGATTCCCGGCGGGGTCAGGGATTTTCTCTGCCTCGTGATGGCTGGGTGTTGTGTGCTGTCCTTAGGTTAGTTAGGTTTAAGTAGTTCTGAGTTCTAGGGGACTTATGACCACAGCAGTTGAGTCCCATAGTGCTCGGAGCCATTTGAACCATTTTTTTGTTAGCTGCAACTGACGGCTCACGGTTGCAACACTGGAGGAGGAACAGAAAACAGCAAAGTCGTCCACAAATAAGGAGCACTGTACTGGACTCCTCACTGTAGACGTTATACTGTTGATGGCTCTGGCAAAGACGGTAACGCTTAAAACACTGCCCTGGGGGACACCGTTCTCTTGCTCAAACCGATCAGACAGTGTGTTACCAACGCGGGACCGAAAAAACCGCTGAGACAGGAAAGACCGAATGAAAATGGGAAGGCGGCCACGAAAGCCCCATTGATGCATTTGTGCAAGAATACAGTGTCTCCAAGTAGTATCATATGCCTTACTGATATCAAATAAGATACCGATACAGTGATGCTGACGGAGAAAAGCCTGCTGAATATCCGCCTCTAGGAGGGTCAGGTTGTCGACCGTGGACCGAAATTTTCGGAATCCACACTGAAAGCGGCTAAGGAGCTGTCTGGTCTCTAACAGCCAGACCAGACGCCGGTTAACCATCCGTTCCAGGGTCTTTCCGACACAGCTTGTCAAGGCGAGCCGGCCGAAGTGGCCGCGCGGTTCTGGCGCTGCAGTCTGGAACCGCGAGACCGCTACGGTCGCAGGTTCGAATCCTGCCTCGGGCATGGATGTGTGTGATGTCCTTAGGTTAGTTAGGTTTAACTAGTTCTACGTTCTAGGGGACTAATGACCTCAGCAGTTGAGTCCCCTAGTGCTCAGAGCCATTTGAGCCATTTTTTTTGTAAAGGCAATACTACAATAACTACCGGGACATGTGCGGTCCTTTCCTGGTTTGAGGAGAGGGATGAGAATTGCCTCCCTCCACGAGGTGGGGAACACTCCTGTCTGCCATATGAGATTAAAACATTCGAGGAGGATTTCCTTTGACGTCGCTGGCAGATGTCGAAGCATGGAGTACCGGATGCGGTCGTAACCTGGTGCAGTGTCAGAAGTCTCAGTAAGTGCCGATTCAAGTTCCCACATGGAGAAAGGGGAATTATAGGCCTCAGAACTGTTCGACCGAAAGTCCAAGGTCGTTCTTTCGACAGTCGCACGGTAGCGACGAAACGCTGGATCCTGATTTGCAGTGGCAGTACTTTGTGCAAAATGCTCTGTCAGCGTCTGAGCAATGGCTCTGGGTGTCGTTTGGAGGCATCCCTGGTTCAGGACAGCAGCTATTGGTAAACGGCTATGTTTACCGGAAATCCTCCGGATGGCTTCCCATACTCTTGTGGAACAAGTGGAACGGTTGATGGAGTCCAGGAACTCCTGCCATGACCTTTCCTTGCTCTCTTTAATGACACGGCGTGCCCTGGCTCTCGCGATTAGAAAGGCGGTAAGATTGACCGCTGTTGGGCGGCATTTAAATCGGCGAAGAGCCGCACGCCTGTCCCGGGTGGCTGAACGGCACTCTTCTGTCCACCAAGGCACAAGGCGCCGCTTAAGAGTGCCAGAAGACTGTGGTATGGACAGGTCAGCAGCATGATGGACCACAAGCGTGATGTGATCCACCCATTCCTGTACGTTATTGTGGCGGTCAAAGACAACCAACAGAGTCAACAGTGGCCAGTTAGCCCTGCCAATCATCCACGATGGTGGCCGCTGCTCCAGCAATACACCATCCAGGAGATGAATGCGGATAGGGAAGTGATCGCTGGAATGAAGGTCGTCAATGACCTCCCAGTGAACAGAGTCGGTGAGGGTTGGAGAGCAGAAAGATAGGTCAATGGCTGAGAATGACCCTGTAGCAGTAGAGAAATGAGTCGGAGTACCTGTGTTGAGGATGCACAACACTTGAGATGTTAGGAGGCTCTCCAAAATTCGACCTCGAGCGCAACGAGAAGTGGAACCCCACAGGACATGATGGGCATTGAAGTCTCCCAGGAGGAGAAATGGGCGGGGGAGTTGGACGATAAGATCTGTTAGAGCGTCTAAGGTCATTGCATCCAGAGGGGGTAAATAAAGGGAGCAAACGGTAAGCCTCCGAGGTGAATTAATTTCAACTGCAACTGCTTGCAGGTCAGTATCCAGGGGGAGAGCAGAGGAGTGGTGGTCATTATTGACA
Source organism: Schistocerca nitens (assembly GCF_023898315.1). Classification (NCBI taxonomy): domain Eukaryota; kingdom Metazoa; phylum Arthropoda; class Insecta; order Orthoptera; family Acrididae; genus Schistocerca; species Schistocerca nitens. Next base: position 759,549,462 of record NC_064617.1, on the reverse strand, counting down.
AACACAGCGACTTCGCCTTTGGCCCTTTCTCCAGTCAGGTCATCTTTGCGATATGACGTATAGCCCCTTAGTGCAGGAGCATCAGATGGTTTTAAATGCGTTTCCTGTAAACACAAGCACAGGGGGCGTTGCCGTGCTAGGAGGTTCAGTTCCTCCACATGTACCCGGAAACCATTCACGTTCCACTGTACAATGGGAGCCATCTATCAGGGTGGGAGTTCCTTCATTCTCACTTTCTGTCGGGGAGGAGAGCCCACAACAGGTGGAGGCTCAGTTTTGGGGCGAGATGATTGCCCCAGTGTGACATCAACCTCCATCGCCTCAGAAGAGGAGTCGAGAGAGACGTCAGGGAGAATGACATCCACATCAGGAGACTGAATAACTGCAGTCTCCTTTAGTGGGCGAGTCTTCACCTTTGTCTTTGGCTTCGATGTTCTGGCCTGAGGTGGCATTGGAGCCAAAACCTCAGAAGCAGTAGGGGGTGTAGCAGCGCTGGGCAGTGCACAAGACTGGATCCGGGAAGGGGCAGGAAGTTCCATGATGTCAGCTACCACGGCCTGGTCAGAAGGCCGGGGGGGGGGGGGGGGGGGAGCAGCAGGCTTCACAGGAACGGCAGCAACACACGTACATTGACAAGCGCAGGTGCTAGTGCTGACAGTAGCAACCTCCGTTTGTGTAGCGGCATCGGTTTTCAAGACTGGTTGTTTGAGAACAGAAGAAAAGGAAGCAGCGAACGTGGGCGGCTGCATGGACTTGTAGATTTTCTTCGCCTCACCATACGGGATGCGTTTTGTAGTTTTTAGTTCCTGGATCTTCCGTTCCTCAAGGAAAACTCTGCATTCCCTACTCCACACAGGGTGATCCCCAGAGCAGTTGACACACTTGGGAGGAGAGGAGCAACCAACTCCCTCATGGGCGGCTTTACCACAATACCCGCAAGTGGCTTCCCCCCTACAGCCGAGAGTAGTGTGTCCAAAGTGTTGGCATTTAAAACACCGCATGGGGTTGGGGTAATAAGGCCGTACACTGACACTTAGGAAACCTGCCTTCACATGCTCTGCCAATTTGGTGCTGTTAAATGTAAGGATAAATGAGTCAGTCTTTATGAGAGCACCATCCACCCGTTTCATAATGTGTTGCACGTCGACAATTCCTTCCCGGGACCATTCAGCCTTCAGTTCGTCTTGGGGAATGTCAACGAGATCTCTGCAAGTCACAACACCCTTGCTGTAGTTCAAGGTGTTGTGAAATTCAGTCTCTATCGCAAACTCCCCAAGAAATTGTGCCTTCTGAAGGTTCTGGACTTGCTGGAAGCTAGATGTTTCAATCAACAAGATTCCATTTCGCAAGCGCTTTACAGATTTTAATGTGCCAGCAATACTTTCTAAGCCCTTCTGTATATAAAATGGTGAAAATTTTTCAAAACTCCCATCTTTTCTTTTAATTATGAAAAACACATTCTGCGAAGCAGCATGCGTTCTGTTATTACTACCTGAATCAGGAGGACTGGCTACACGAGCCCTCTTGTAGGATTGGGTGTTAGAACCCACCAGCGGTCCACCCTTTCCGCTGGCTGGAGAAGAATAAAAGTTCGAGGGTTCCATCTCGGTCCCACGAGCAGCTAGGGAACTAGAAGTCCACCTAGACAGAGCCCCTCGTGCCTAGGTAAGCCTTATACAAGTGGGGTGCGGCAGGTGCCCCAGAGGTTGCCCGCTTGCGACTGTTCCACCCCAACAGCCACGCATCTTATAGGCGCGCAGCACACCGTAAGATTGAGGGGTTTTTATAGAGGTTTACCTTCCTCGCAATCCAGGCGGTCAAGCCAAGATTACCATTCCCCGCAGCACACAACATTCCACCGCCGCGCCATACGGTGGTCGCTGAAGCATGTCCGGGGGTTACGGTGACAGGAGACTGGTGGCGCTGACCAGTCCCCAGCTCAGGACCCCGGGGTCGCCAAGCCCGTACTCAGCAAATGAATGCTGAGCCCCTGGGGGCGCTAAAAGACTAACAAAGCGGAGTCAGTACCTAGTCCTGAACGACAAGTGTACATTACAGAGAAAGATATCGCCAGGAGTGCCCCCCGGAAGTATGATAGGACCGTCCTTGTTCTCTACACACACAAATGATGCACTACAGTTTACTGAGGATGCGAGTGGAGCATGATAAGGAATAACTAGAAATAGTACGAGGTATCTTCTGCCTTGCATCGTGTGCTGGCTTGTGGAATATATGTACAGAAATTGGAAAGAAAGTCTGTATACCAACCGTACTCCCCTGTAGCACCGCTTTTCGTAGGGGAACGCTCTTTCTCGCTCGACAAAGCCCATAAGAGTTCCCTGATTTTTCTTCACTGTCGCTTCCACAATACAGTTAAACGTCATAAATCCTCTGTGGTGCCGTTATGCTTACTAAAACAGAAATGGTCTTCGTCCAGCACATCGCAAAACCTCTTTTCCGTTTTTCAGCGTTTCTGTCACAAACTAGGATGCCTGAGTTGTTAATTTGATCGTGTGATTCAACATGGTAGTCAGAGTAGTATTTGTGTTTCCGCCTCCCCACAACGGCTAAAAATTCTTATATGGTCTGTCCCTTCGTCCTAGTTTCATCGAAAGTTTCTGATTACGTAATGACTACTGTAAACTCGTACCAGACTGAGACTCCAATCCGGACGTTGTGTGTGCCGTATATCTGAACGGTTTTCTCTAATGTCATTCCAAGTCAATGAAACTTTACTGATTAATCCACAGTCGACCTGTCCATTTCATTTCACTGCATGTAATTCATTTCTTAGGTATATCAAATAAGATTAAACAAAGCACAGGTAGTCGCATGCGATACTGCCGACGTTACATCCTATGCAGTCTTTGAGCGACGAGTGTTCTAGCAGAATTATTGTGAACAGTTACATAAGTAATACGCCCCGCGAAAATATAATTCTGCAAGGTTGGTAAGTTGGCAGAAAAGCAGAATAGTTCGCTACTGAAGACAATCGGACTGAGGTGACCCCCTTGCGGTCAAGTATTGTCGACGCGCAGGATGACCTAGTGCAGAAGAGTATAAATGAGCTCCAATCCGGTTAATTCTCCTGCTAGTCGCAGCCACAGTTCCAGGGGAAAATACATGGCATTCTGAGCGTCGACGATAGCATATAGCATCATACACACAGATGATGACACCACGGGGCCTGAGGCCATTCCTCTTTTTATCATGTTTTTGATGGACGATAATGGGCATCAGTTTATTATCTAACCCACTTGGAGATGTGCAGGCCAGCGTACATGTAGGCTGCCCAGTGCAAAACATCCGTGTTCTGTAGAGTAGCAAGTGATAAACAAAAGGCTGACGGCATAAACAACCACAACCTTCCGTGCATTATGTTTGATCGCTTGACCCTTCCAGTGACTGTTATTGGTGCAGACTGACGTTTTATTGATGATTTGGACCAATTGTTCCATGCGTATTTATGAGTCCATGGCTAGGCTTTATGGATGCTGAAGCTGGTGCTGGAAATTATTTTCACGATCTTTGACGAAAAGGACGAACATTTTTCCACTTCGTTGGAAAAACCTTGCTGAGCCGTTACGACGCGTCGTATTCCCTTTTTAAACTTCTTCGATGCTCGACGTTTGGATCCCTCTGCTGGAATTTTCTTCAGGAGTCCATTCGTGTCCCGGGATGATGGAATACTGTAGACAGACAGTGTAGTGTTCAGATACAAAAGTTTGTTTACCGGCGCTTTTCCTACGAAGTGGAGTTGCTGGGTAAAAATAATCAGGCCGCCTTTGGTGGGCCGTCGTCATTGGGTAAATACCGATTTCAGGGAGAGGGGGGATCCAAAATACTGTCATTGTATGTCGCCTTGGCTGTTTCCTAATAGTTGTTTATGATCCCTGCTCGCCTTGGGTGTTTGTATTACACTTTCTCAAAAGTTGGTAGCCACTAATTATGAAGCCAGCACCCGATATCTTTATTGAAATCAAGCTTATTCTTCAATATATCACTGCTTCACGGACTTCACCTTGTTCGTCTAGCATTTTTAAAATCCGCGACCTTGTCATATTCTTCTCGATGCTGCTGGTTTTACGTATTGGCCGGATACTCCACCATCTAAGCGGCAGCTGAACGGCTGCACAAAACGTTCTCGCTACCATGCATGCCGGTTGGTAGCTGAAGTATTATGCTATGGGGGTCGTTCACCTGGACTTCCATGTACCTTTGATGGTAACCGGACCACCTTCACATTTGATTATTTCCCCGATGACAAGTGCGTCATTCAGGAGGGTAACTGCATAATAGTGAACTCACGTAGATGTGTTGGCCATCAAACTCGCTTAATCTGATGATGACGGTATACAGCTGAGAGGCGATCAAATCATCGGCTCGTAATTCACGAGAATTGCGCGAAATGGAGCAGAGATTGCTACAGGCTGGTATGAAATTATATGAAGAAATACAGCAAGAGTAGGGTTGAGAATAGTTGAACAGAAGGGATTGACGCTGTCACTGACTCTTTAAGCTGCATCTCAGACCAATACTGTAGGCTTGCCATAGAGGAGGAGATTAGTGTTTAACGTCCCGTCGACAACGAGGTCATTAGAGACGGAGCGCAAGCTCGGGTGAGGGAAGGATGGGGAAGGAAATCGGCCGTGCCCTTTCAAAGGAACCATCGCGGCATTTGCCTGAAGCGATTTAGGGAAATCACGGAAAACCTAAATCAGGATGGCCGGAGACGGGATTGAACCGTCGTCCTCCCGAATGCGAGTCCAGTGTGCTAACCACTGCGCCACCTCGCTCGGTGCTTGCCATAGAAAATGCCAGTTTATGGAGAGTGATAGTAGAAAAGAGCAAGATATTTAGCCTGTATTTTGCAGCTGGTACTAGCAGAAGAAGATGATGATAAAAACGCTAAACGAGAACTACAACAAACTTGGTCCGAAGATAAACATAAAGAAGCCTGAGTACTTGGGCACTGGAACTGAAAAACTAAATAATTTGCTGGTAGTTGGAGAAGTAATGGTAGGTGTGGAAGGAGGCAAAATATCTTAGGATAATATTTAATAAAGGGGGCACAGAAGTGATGAAACCACTAGTAGAATTAATAAAGGAATAGCTGTAACATGAGCAACGAACTCTATTGTTTTGAATAAATAGAAAGAACTACGAAGAAGAGAATGTACGACACTGTAGTCCAGAGTGTGCTTTTATACAGAATAGAAACCTGGGACGTTGGAAAGAAAAAAAAGGAAAAAAAAGCAGTAATCTGCTTCACAATCAGATGGATTACTTAAGACGATGCTGAAACTGTACTAGAATGGATAGCTTACGAAATGGTGTATTTTAATGCACGTTATGAATTATAGAATACCTCTATGCAAACGTGATTAGACTTCAGCGTTTACGCCAATGCACCAACCCTCTTTTCACTTAAGAACATTCAAGAAATAGAATGCATCGAAGTGTATCAGTATTTATTTATTCTCGTGTCAGAAACGTACATATTAAACAAAGTTATGACTACCTGTACGTTACCGATGCCCAAACCATAGTCACTTCCAACACATTTTCCGTTCCTTGATGAAGATCAATTCTGCGTTTGAGTCTGGACACGGACTGACGTAAATGATGATCAGTCCGGTCTTCTCCACGATCACACCGAATATCATCTTGATTACTGTAGCCCCATGGTACAAAATTAGCCTTTGATCTACCAAATACAGATCTCATTCTATTCAGGGACCCCCGATTCTCGTCATAAGTAGAAGGTAGTGTTTCTGAAACACTTTTACAACCAGTGGGGAGGTGAGTCGTAGTCCTCCATAGTTTCAGCAGTGGTTGTAAGTGCCATCGATTTTCTAAGAAAACTCCTCTTTGACTTCGTTATGACCAGATAAAACTACAATCGTCCGGCCATAGCTCTGGGTTCTTTGATTGCTCTGGGACAAGACTCACCAGGACCACAACAAACGAAACATTGTTTCAGTTTGTTACGTGAATGACGGAAAGATTTACTTAACTTGATATGTCCGTTGCCACAGGATTGCTTCATAATTTACGTTTATCATTGACTGTTAAAGCATCTCTTGATGCACTAATTAACAAACGGTTTTATTTAATTACATTGCTCAACATTTACGGAAGTACATTCCCATCTGAGACTTGAATAACTGCTCGATGTTGTTGACTGTTTCAGCTGAGGTCACGAAATGGGCAGAGCTCTTCCATGCTCGGCCCTAAATTGGTCTTGTGACAGAGAGGTAGTGTCTTCTTCAGCCTGTCCCATTCATCGTTGCACAATGCAACGACACGCCACTAATAGCTGTCCTATAAATGCCAACTTTGCTGTGGCGCTGCGATCCTGGGATAAGACTACAGACCAGTAGTTTCGTGTGTTGTTCGTGCCCATACAGAGGAAGCATTCTATCCTATTTCCACTTTCTTTCCTCATTCGCAGCTATTTCTCTTCGAACAGGAATTAGTGCTACCCACGCAAGATGGTAAGGCTATTCTATTGGCGTTGATTTGAAGCAACCTGTAATGATTCTTCAGACGTCATTCAGAGGTATGTTCACCTCTCACGCAAGTGAGAAACTGTACCAAACATGGCACGCATACTCTGCTGCGGAGTAGCATAGCGCCACTGCAGGATTTCTCAGAGTTTCGAATTGACTACCCCCCCCCTTCCCACCCAAACCTCACAATGATTCGACCACTTTCCATAGAAGACTACTCCTGGTGGGGGCTTTTGACTTGCGGTTCATGTAGTGCTTCTTCCAAGTAAGAGATCTATGACGGTTCACTCCAAGATATTTTTGAGTCTGAGAGTGTTGCAACTGACCACACTATCTTTAATTCGTGGCCAGCTTCTCCGTTTCACAAATCAAAAGGATATACGTGTGTCTTTGTTAGATTTGGTTGAAGTTTGTTCTTGCTGTAATACCTGGGAAGTTTAAGGGCATCCGTGAGGAATTTTCCAATTATTCAAAATCTGTGTTCTAGGTAGCTAGTGTATCTAACTCAAACTTTTTAGATGAAGTATGTGCTTACGGAGGCAAGCTTCATTTTGACTTTTCATAGATCGACAGGAGAGAGGTGTTGCAGAAGTACGGTATACCACACTGGATCCTAAACATTATGAAAGGCCTTTATGATAGTTACAAATGTATGCTCTACAAATGAAATCTGACAGAACCAGTAGAGGTAACAACCGGCGTGAGGCAGGGCTGTATTTTCTCATCAACGCCATTACTTCTTGTCCTTTAATAAGTCATTAGAAGAGTCACACCGGGATGGAGACAAGGAATCCAACAGGGGATTCATGAACGTCTAGAGGTTTCGGATTTCGCAAACGAAATTGTTTTACTAGCTCAAAGGGTGATAGATATTAAAGGTAAATTAAACTCACTGAAAAAAGAAGCAGAGGTATCCGCGAAAGAAGAGAAATGAGAATAAATTCTGGGAACGCGGAAGTGTGTCTGCTTGTAGGGGAGCAGCCGGTGCAGATTTTGGATTCATTCCTATATCTCGGTATTGTGGTGAGAGAAGATGTTGAAACTGGTGAGGATGTGCAGAATCGAATGAAGAAGGCAACTGCTGCTTTCATACAACTGTATCCAACATGTAGGAAGAGAAACATTACATGCTAAACTAATACTGGTATTTTTAATACAAATGTGAAGGATGAATTAGAACGATGACATCACAGTTGCAGAGCTTCATAATTAGGCGTCTCTGGCGCATGATGAATATCTCTTGAACATTTGGCGACTAAAAAAAGATTAATGAGAATTTCTGGAGAAAACCAAATCAGACACCTATAGAAGAACATATACATGACAGGAAATGGAGACGGCTGGGGCACACTTTGAGTTTGAGAAAGCCAGATGGAGTAATCGAAAAGAAGGTTTTGGAATGGAATCCCCAAGGAACAAGGAAGAGAGGCAGGCCTAGAGGTACATGGAAGAAGAGATGGAAGGGAAAACAAGGACAGTTGGCAAGACATGGGAGGAATTGAGGGAAATGGCCAAAGACAGAGATAGATGGCGGCTTCTCCTGCATGCCCCCGGCCCCAGAGGAGTCAAAGTAATTAAGACATGGAGAGGGAGTGAAATGCTCACTAGGGTCCTAACAAGGGAAACTCCCCATCGCACTGCCCCCCACCCCCCAGGTTTAGTGATAATAAGATGGCCAGTTTATAGCTCGTCAAAAACTCAACACAGATCAAACATGAAAACAGGAAGAATGTGAACTGAACTGTGAAAAAAAGCGAAATAGGCACAGTGAACGTCCAAGAACAAGAAGTGCAATAAGGAGCAGCGTGAAACAGCAACGTTGTCGTGGGTAAGTAATCATGGTGTTGGACTGTGTAACGGGACATCCTTCCCTAGCACTACTTTTCCTCAATAGTACTTGTAGATACCAGTACTATTATTAGAATTTAGGGCAGGCCAATATTATCTGAATTATCTGAAAACTTCCATACAATTTTATACACAGTATGTTATATTTCAAGCAAAAATTTATGAAAAGAAGTTACTATATAAAATATTTTAGTTTCGATGTTATAATCGGTAAGTACTAGTTCTGAATTACAGTTAAAATTATTACTTTTTTAGACATTTTGAAATTACGAAATATTTTCACACTTAAAATTTCTATTTTAACTACGTAATTCTGTAGTGTTTACTATGTTTATTTCTGGATTAATTTATGAAATAATAATCGAACTTAATAATGTAAACGGAAACTATTAGAAATTCATTTGTTAAGAAAAATTGTAGACCCATTGGAATATTGTTATTTCGCCATAGTGTGAGAGTAGTAAGCCTGCCTCTGATGTGATCGGACGTATTTTTGTGAGAACAATGTAATTTCGGGTTTGTTAATGTGAAAAATCATAATACTATATGATATTTTAAAATGTAATAAAATATATTTACGTTAAAATTATGCCGCAGCAACAATCTTCAGATTTATTTAGTTCAAATCAGCCATGAGGACCAGATGTGACATTTTCAGCTTCAAGAATCAGACCCCTAGACAAGAAGAACTGGAGCCATTTCAAGATGAAAACCTAAGTAAACTAAAAAGTTTATTGTAATCTTCGCTCCTCTCAGATATTCATAAAAGACTTTCCTTGTTAACTGCCTGTATTGGACATTGTTTAATGTAGACAAAAGCTGGAATGAGGAAGGAAGGGGGAGATCACAACTGCCAATCATAAAAGCCGTGTGCAAAACGCCCTCGTGATATTTTTTTTTTTTCACAACATTATGAACTATCCGCCCGGTCAGTGAAACGTTTGTTTTCTTCCTGTAGTGTTGCCAGTTGTCATACTACACATCGGTTACAGAATATAAGTCCTGTGGTAAGAATACGTTACCGTCGCAAGTAACTGCGACAAAAATAGTGAGACGTCTCACAGAAATGAAAACAACAAATAAATGGTATGAAGTATATTACAACAAAGAAATTCAAGAGTCGAGCCTTCCAAAAGGCAACGCGACTTAAAATACGTTAAAAACGTATGTTTTGACAGAAGACAGAGAAATTGCTTGATTGTGAAACTGTTCCGTTAATTTGTTGCAGCTTATGTGACAAACCATTATATATACTAAGATGCTGTGCGAATGCACAAACAGTGCCCGAACTCTTACGGGAATCGGCAACGCGCCGCGAGTAATGAGTATAATAGGCGGGGGCACTGCGAATGTAGTGCGGGATAATACGTTGAGAATGTGGGTTTCGCGGGAGGCAAGCCAGAGATAAATCCCTGCAGTCGCGCTATCCTCTGTGTCCTCGGTAGCTCCGGTGGATAGAGCGTTTGCCACGTAAGCAGGAGCTCCCGGGTTCGAGTCCCGGTCGGGGCACACATTTTCATCTGTCCCCGTTGACGTACGTCAACGCCTGTAAGCAACTAAGGGTGTTCATTTCATTGTAATTTCATACAAACCGATATGTTTTGAAAGATTTCTTGATGCCTTCAGCTGCCATTCTCTTTATTTCTTGCACGATTGTACAATTTCGGACTTAGGACATTTTCAGGTATATTATGGATGATTTCATAGTAGTAAATTATGACACTTACGTCGTTGCTCCTATGACACCATGTTACGCTCATAAAATAAATTCGAGATGTTCACGCTATTGTAGGAGCACGTGAATATCTCGAATTTATTTTATGAGCATTACTTGGTGTCGTAGGAGCTAGGACGTAAATGAAATAATTTACTACTAAAAATGATCCATAAAATACTTGAAAATGGCCTAAGGCCGAAATTGTACATTCGTACATGAAATAAAGAGCTGAAGTAATCAACAAATCATTCAAAAAGTTCATCGCAGCTGCGACACCTATCGCAGTGAAAATTATATTATGTTTTGATCATTTCCTTGGGAGTGATGACATTGACATTCATAAGAATACCTATATCAGGCGAGGAGGCATATCTTACTCACTTACTAGTCGTACACATTAGGGGCGTCGATATGAGATCCCTATCATACGACGGACATATTGTCACTAATGCCGTGTATGACACACTAGACGTATCTTCCGGTGGAGGATTTGGCTGGCTTGTCGCCTTGTCATCAAATGTTTGCTGCTCCCATTCGAAAGCCACTTCCCTTCGGCTGGTAATAGAGTAGTTGCGCAGAATCAACTGTCATTATACGTCCCTACCTTACACCTCGCGTTTGGCAACGGACATTACAACAGCACGACAGAGCCATAAATTTGGATAAAGCGAACAGCGAAAGAAAGGCAAAACGTCGGTACTAGGTAGGTCCGAACACAGCTCGCCCCCTAGGCAGTCCAACACCGTAACCATTTCACCACTTAACGACGACGCAATTTATCTTTCCGGTCGCTCTATATTGCACTTCTTGTTGTTTAACCGTGCACTGTTTCTATTTCGTTTCTTTTTTTTTTTTCATGCTTCACCTGTATTCAGATTTTGACGGGCTGTTCACTGTGCTGCCTTACCACTAGATCTGGGGGGGGGGGCGGAGGAGGGGGGCGGGGTAAGATGGAGAGTTTCCCTTGTAAGTAATACAGCCGTCCTCAGTGACCACCAGAGAGTACGAAATAAGAAACACGTAGTATTTGCTGTCCCAGAGACGTGACATTGGCTGCCAGAGGTTCTGTAAAGAGCGGCACACGCTGTGGAATGACGTGTCGCTGGTGGCGGCAGACTACCTTGGCTTAAAACACTTAATTTTTTTTTTAACGCGGGAGGCAATTAAACCTGAAATTAATAGTTATCTTTGGATCTGCCGCATCTCCGTGAATAAAACTAATTACAGGACGGACGGCTAATTAAGTCAGCGGGCTCATCTGCAGACTCTGCCTCCTTGGCCGACAGCCCCGAGCGAGGCGGGCGCCGGCGCCATTGGTCTGGAGCACCCGCCAGCCGGCAGCGCCTCGCGCCACACTTCGGCTGGCGGAGCCTGGGGCGTAGTCGCCATCGGCACCTGCTCCCGTCAGCACACAGGGTGAAGCATTTCTAGTCACGCCCTTTATACTCACTCTTCATCCACTTTGCTCAGAGGAGGTTATTAAACTAGGACGTGTTAAAACTAACTACTTTCGCAGTAACAATAATTACCAACTTTACGGACACAGAGAGCAGTAAGTTACCATAATTTTCGTATTTTTATTCACTTTTGCCCTGTAGGATATTATTCTCGGATGAATCCTCATCTAGACAAAAAGTATTCCGTTGAAAGTTTAGGAAAGAATAAGAGTAGGCTGAAGTTTAACACACTAGTCAAGAAGAAACAATGTGCCAGGAAATTGACTACGTAGGTACTAAGGAATGAATAGATAAGCTTCAAGTTCCCTGAGGCTGCAGATAGTGCGATAACGAACACCTCATTAGACAATAATAAACAATACAGTTCAAGAGGAATGAACTTCTCTAAAAAGGACAACCACAGAAGTTGGAAAGGAAAACTTAAATAGAAAGAAAGTAACTGCGAGGGAACCATGGGTAACGGAAGAAATACTTCAGCTGATCGGCGAAAGAAGGACGCAAAAATGTTCAGGCAAACTGACGAATACGAACAAACACCTACTTAGGAATGAAATAAATAGGAAATGCAGGGAAGCAAAGGCGAAATGGCTGCACGAAAAATGTGAAGAAGTCTAAAAAGGAATGATTGTCCGAAGGATTTGTAATCTCCCCCGTTCTTCCTAATTCCATTTGTTCTCCACAATAAGCAAAGTCTTATATGAAAAATTTGAGAGGGGCGAAGATTACGATAAACTTTCTAGTTTATTTAGCTTTCCGGGTAGGGTTGGCTCCAGTTATTCTTCTATAGAAGTCTGATTCTTGAAGCTGAAATACTCACATTTTAGGTCCTCATGGTTGAATTAATCTAAATAAATTTGAAGATTGTTATTGCGGAGTTTTTGTTATTACGTTAATATATTTTGTCACAGTTTAGTATTTCATGCAGATTTTTCACCTAAACAAAGCCGAAATTACGTTGATCCCCCAAAATACAAAAATACCTCCGATCACATCAGAGGCATGCTTACTACTACACCACTCTGCGGTAATAACAATATTCCTAAGGGTTTACAATATTTCTTGGCAAATTAATTTCTGTTAGTTTCGATTATTATTTCATAAATGAATCCAGAAATAAACATAATAAATAGTACTATATTTCGCACTTAGTAATACAAATTTTAGGTGTGCCAAAGAATTCGTAATTTCAAATGTTTCTAGAAAAAAAAAATTATTTTAACAGCGCATTCAGAACTAGTGTTTATCGATTAAGGCATCCAAAATAAAATAATTCCTTTTCATAAATTTTAGCTTGAAATATAATTGTTAATAAAAATATATGAAAGTTTTAGAAAAGTAGCTGAGATAATATTGACCTGTCCAAATTTCGAAAAATAATACTGGTATCGACAACTACTGTTGAGGAATAGTAATGCGAGAGGAGGAAGTTCCGTTACACTCCGAATCGTTGAAATTAAAAGGAAGGGCGATAACATTAAGTGTACATGGGGATTCCACTGTTAAATTCAGAGAAAAGAGCGGGTAGTTTCGAAAAGAGGACACTCTCTTCGACATGGAGGACTTCTGTGACGACGTGATAGATGAAATAAGAGTCGGTAGGGAAGAGACAAGGATCCAGTATCAGATTCAGAATTTAAAAGAGCTTCTGAGGGCTTAAGATCAAATAAGGCCGAAGGGATAGATAACATTCAACCAGAATTTCTAAATTCATTGTGAGAAGGGGCAACAAAACGTATACGTTGGTGTGTAGAATATAGAGTAAATCTGGGAGAGGAGTCGCATGCGTGTAGAATGCGCAGCCCTCTTACTTTCGGTAAACACCGACAAAGTGTGCGCTTATTGGCCATGAAGTTGCTAAGTGGACAGCAGTCCAAATTAAATGTGTTTACGTTTCGATCGAGTACGTTTTACATAACCTCTGGGTGAATAAGAGAAGTAGGTCTATAGGTAACCCTTCAGAACCCTTTCAGCGTCACGATTAGTACTTAGTCTTCGCTAAATAGTCAAATATCTCCGAATATTTGAGTAGTTGTATTACAGTAAGTTCTATTGGTCGTTTACTGATTCTAGTAGGGCCATCTTGGCTATCAAGGTCATGGGTCTATGAGGTGCGGAGTCTCTCCCCTACAGATCGGGATACATGCCTCAATAAAATCCGGTACGTATGCCGCACACTTTTCCGTTAGGAATAACTGCTGTGCAAAGCAAATAACAGTTTTAAATAAATTAAACCGTTTCTGTTATCTCAAATGACATATCATGACCCTTTTTTATGGTGTTGACGTTATCCCATGAAGAACAATGCGCAATATTAGTCAACTTCCATTTTATTTACAAATTGAGTAAACTTATTATAATATATATATATATATATATATATATATATATATATATATATATATAATTTAAATATTTGTAAATAAATTATATTTTTAATTTTTAGAGTAAAACGCCTGATCAAAAATTGTAAATATTTTTAATTTAATTTAATTTTTAATTTTTTTTTTTGGCGGTATACCATCTGACCTTCGGAAAAAAATATCATCAATACAATTACAAAGACAGCATGATCCGACCAGAGTAGTGCATCCTACTTACTGACAATGATAATATAAGATACAGAAGAATGGAAAAGAAAATTGAGAATGTGCTAGATGATCATTTTCGCTTTACGAAAGGTGAAGTCATCAGAGAGGCAATTCCAACGTTGCGGCTGATAATGGAAGCAAGACAAGAGGAAAATCAAGATGAGTTCATAGTATTTGTCGACCAGAAAAAACCGTTCGTCAGTGTCAACTGGTAAAGTATCTTCGGAATTCTGAGAAAATTGGAGGTAAACTATAACGAAAAACAGGAGAAACACAGGATGTACAAGAGCCAAAATAAAACAATACGTGTGAAAGACCAAGAAAGAAGCGCTCAGAGTAAAAAGGGTGCAAGGCAAGTTTGTAGTCTTTCGAGTATACTATTTAATCATCGGAGAAGCAATGACGAAAAGTTTAAGAGTGGAATTAAATTTCAAGATGAAGGGATATCAATGAAAAGATTCGCTGATGACACTACTATCCTCAGTAAAAGTGAGGAAAAATTTCAGGATCTATTAAATGAAATGAACAGTCTAATGAGTATAGAATGTGGAATGAGATTAAATAGAAATAGGATGAAAGTAATGAGAAATAGCGGAAATGAGATCAGCCAGGAACGTAGCGTGATAATTGGTGATCACGAAGTAGATAAAGTTAAGGAATTATGCTACCTAAGTAGTAAAGTAACCCGTGACGGACAGAGCAAGGAGGACATAAAAAGTAGGCTATCACTGGCAAAAATGGCAAGAAAAGTCTACAACTTTTATATATAGTCCTACTTTGAGAAGGAATTTCGGAGAATGTATACTTCGAGTGCAGTATTGTACGGTTGTGAAACGCTAAGAGTTGTAAAAATGGAAACAAAGAGAATAGAAGCAGTTGAGATGTAGTACCACAGAAGAACTGAAAATAAGGTAGACTAATAAGGTAAGGAATGAGGAGATGCCGACGAAAGAAATATATAAAAGCACTGTCTGGAAGGAGGTACAAGATTGTCGAGCCTGTCAAGGAAGCACAGGTTAACTTCCATTGTACGAGATGGAGCTGTAGAGTGTAACGCCGAAAATGCATATCCTTCAATTTCCATCTATTGCACTGCAAATTTTTTCCCTTATTTTGTTACCTGAAGATATAACATTTCTGTGTCTTTGTATATTGTATTTGTTTTACTATTTGTATATATATATGCATTTATGTCGATGTATAATTGGTTTGTTTTGTAAATATTATTTGTATTTTACGCTGGGTCTTGCCTACGGAAAACTATGCTATCGAACGAATACATCGATAGGTCGTGAGGAGAACGAAAGTGTTTAGGATCTTTGGTAGTGTTAACTGTGTCGCGTGGAGCGCGGGCAGAGGGGGTCTGGATGGAGTTGTGCAGTGGAGCAGGTGTGTTGTGTGACCCTCCCGCGAGTTGCCGCGCGTTCGGAGTTGCGCTCGACTGGCTATAATAGTTTCTAGCACGGTGTCGCGGACGGGAAGCATTAGCTGGCACACACCAAGAGCCCGTTTCGCCTGGTGACCGTGTCGAGAAGAAGGCGCGCTAGCATCCAGCTTCTGCAACAGCGACGGCCGACAATGAGTGACTGTCGCCACCTCCTCGATCGATGGCTTCCAAACCTTCAATCAACCAACAAGGAAGACTGGAAGCACGTATAGTTTTAGAACTGTATGGCAGACCTCAGCTTTTAAAATTGTTGCATCACAAAATTACAGCAACTTAGCATGAACCTTTGTTGCTCATTGTCCCAATCGCATTACCAAGCAGGATCCCTTCCTTTTCCGGAATGAACCCGAGTGTCGAAATTCAAACGCCAGCATCATTCGATTTCACTGCTTTAATTTCAAAGTTCAGTTAAGGTATTCATAGCTGGCTACAATATTTAGATTACACAAGCACAAATTAAGAGTGCGAGTTTTGTTACCGTATTTTAGCTTACCTCTGACTGCAGCTCAGCTTGGTACGTACTAAATTTTACTATTGTTAATTGTTCAGAATCATTTAATTCAAGTTCAAAGTTAAATCTCTTATTTCTAAATTGCGTAGATTCAAGTAGCTTTTGAAATGATTGTTGAGGTAGTCCAAGACTAACCGTATTTTACTGAATTTCGATGTGCTTCAGAAAAAATCTCACTATTAACTTCAGTCACTAAATTAACTTTCGATTTTCCGGTTTTATTAATTCTTTTGCTAAATTAACTCTGAGTGTAGCGAAATTTATTACTTCTGACAAACTTTCAGTTTTCACACTACACGTGTCAACCTTCAGTTGCCACGCTTCTAGTGCTAATTATATGTGTAATAACCTTTCTTTTTCAGTTACTATAGTAATTGTCCTTAGGACTGGCGACCGTAATTTCCCCCAAATCTCAAATATCTAATTACGGCTAGTTAATTGTTAACGTAACGGCCGCACATCTACTTTCTTTATTAACTTTACCCCTTTCCAAAATTAATTTCCACCAGTTTCAGTTGCATTATTCCTTTCATTTAGATGTAACCCTTTCCTCCCTC
The DNA here is from genome assembly GCF_023898315.1 of Schistocerca nitens. Taxonomy (NCBI): domain Eukaryota; kingdom Metazoa; phylum Arthropoda; class Insecta; order Orthoptera; family Acrididae; genus Schistocerca; species Schistocerca nitens. Next base: position 759,532,825 of record NC_064617.1, on the reverse strand, counting down.
TTTACCGACAATTTAACTTCGGTGACGATTGCTTTTCCCAAATTCACATTAGGTACACGCGGTTTAATTTTTCACTGTCATTTAGGTCGATAAGTGAGGGGGAGGTTACAAGAGGGCAAAAATTCCAGAGGAAGACAGATATTGGAATACATCCAAGTGCCTCCCTAAGTCGGAATGGTTGACACAGGAGAGAAATTCGTGGTGGGCAGCATCAACCCACTCAGATGCCTGAAGATTCAAAGGATCTATATGGAATTCACAAATCTTCATCTTCCGGGCATCTGTTTAAACAGTTGGGTCTACTGAGCAAAGCCTTGCAGCACATTTATTGGAAATAAATTGGGATTAAATCTGAAGTGATTACCATGTCCTGAAAGCGCCTGAAACAAGGCAAAACTCGCGGAACTAGGGGGGGGGGGGGGGCTGGAATTATTATATTTCTCAGAATTGGCATTTTCTCTATATCATGCACTGCAGAAAAATTAAAACTTCGTGATGTGTATGTATGTATACATGCAAAGGGACCTCCACCCCAGTACTATCTCCCATGGTATCTGTCCCAAAGGAATCGCAGCTCTACAATGAGTCACATCTCAGACAGCCCCTCTACTGTTTAGAATGAAGAATGAAAATTGTAAAGAAATGAATAAAAATGACAATGTGTTTATTCACGCAAATAATTCATTGTCAACAACCAGGTGAAATTTGAGACTAATTTTCGCGAGTAACATACTAGAAGGGAAAACGATCTTCACTTCCTTCTAGCGATCTTACCGAAGCTAATAAATAAGTTGATACTCAGTTAAATCATTATGAAAGTTATTTGTTGATTACAAATTGTTTAGAATCAGCTGTAGGATGGTTAAGTATACAAATACTGCATGTCAGTGACACACAAATGTTTCTCCAAGACCGGAATTCCAACTTATCATCACATGTCCCTTCGCCACTTCTTTTAGTCTTCCTTTTTTATTGCCTTCCTTCCTTCTTTTTTTCAGGCCTCGATCCATGCCTACAGCCCAGCCTTACCCTCGACAAATTACGCCTTCATCAGCTAGTTTCTTTAGGCTATAATCAGTTTCCCTTAAGCACCTGAGAATACTGAACGGGTAATTCAGTACGTAACGGGAGATGAAAATATAATAGTCATGGAAGACTGAAATGCGGTTGTAGGAGGAGGAGTAGAAGAAAGGATTACGAGAGAATAAGGGCTTGATATTAGGAATGAGAGAGGAGAAACATGAATTGAGTTCTGCAATAAATTTGTGCTAGTAATAGAAAATACTCTGTTCAATAAACACAGGAGGTGGAGTTATACTTGCCAAAGGCTGGATCATACGAGAAGATTTCAGTTAGACTTCATCGTGGTCAGACAGAGATTCCGAAATCAGATACTGGATTGTAGGGCACATCCAGGGGCAGATACAGACTCAGCTCACACGGTAGTATTGTCGAGGAGTACGCTGAAGCTTAAGAAATTTGTCGCTAAGAATCAATACTCAACGAAGTACTACAATAATGGCGCGTGACGAGGGCCTCCCGTCGGGTAGACCGCTCGCCTGGTACAAGTCTTTCGATTTGACGCCACTTCGGTGACTTGCGCGTCGATGGGGATGAAATTATGATGATTACGAGAAAATCTCCGACCCAGCCGGGAATCGAACCCGGGCCCTTAGGGTTGACAGTCCGTCGCGCTGACCACTCAGCTACCGGGGCGGACCAACGAAGTCCTAAGGAATGACGAGATACGCCTGAAGTCCTCTAAATCGATAGATACGGCAATAAGGAATAGCTCGGTACCAGTACAGTTGAAAAGGAATGGACCTTTCTGAAAAGAGCAATCACAGAAGTTGGAAAGCAAAACATAGGTACAAAGAAGGTAACGTCGAAGAAACCATAGGTAACAGAAGAAATTCTTCAATTGATCTATCAAAGAAGGCAGTACAAAAACGTTCAGGAAAATCCACGAATACATACACACACTTAGGAATGAAAGAAACAGGATTTGCAGCAAAGGTAAAGCGAAATGGTTGTATTAAAAATGTGAAGAAATAGAGAACTAAATGTTTATCGGAAAGACTAATTCAGCTTATAGAAAGATCAAAACCACCATAGACGAAATGAAAATCAAGGGAGGTAACATTAATAGTGCACTGACAATTCCACTACTTATTTCAGAGAAGAGAGCAAGTAGCTGGAAAGAGGACAATGAATGCCTTTGTGAGGGGAAGGACTTGTCTAATGACGTGACAGAAGAAAATAAAACAGGAGTCGATGTAGAGGAAATAGGACATCCAGCATTAGAATCGGAATTTAAAAGAGCTCTGGAAGAGTTAAAATCAAATAAGGCAGAAGGGATAGATAATATTCCATCTGCATTTCTGAATTCTTTGTGGGAAGTGGTAACAAAACGACTATACAAGTTGGTGTGCAGAATGTATGAGTCTAGCGATATATCATCTGGCTTTCGGAGAAACATCGCCCAACAATTTCCGAAGATTGCGAGAGCCGACAGTTTCGAGAATTATGGCACAGTCAGCTGAATAGCTCCTGCCTCCAAGTTTCTGACAAGAGTAATACACAGAAAAAGGGAAAAGAGTATTGGGAATGTGTTACACGATGATTAGTTTGTCTTTAGGATAGGCAAAGGCACAAAAGGGACAATTCTGATGTAGCGATTGATAATGGAAGCTACATTCAAGAAAAATTAAGACAAATACATAGGATTTTGTCGATATGGGAAAAAGCGTAGGGCAATGTAAACTAGTGCAAGATCTTCGAAATTCTGAGAAAATAGAAACTGATGATCACGAATAGATGAAGTGGGAATTCTGCTACCTAGGTAGCAAAATAACCTTGATGAACGTAGCAAGGAGGATATAAAAAGCAGAGTTGCACTTGTGAGTAGTACTTTCCTGGCCGAGAGAAGGCTAGTAGTATCAAATATAGACCTTAATTTGAGGAAGAAATTTGTGCTAATGCACGTCTGGAGAACAGCATTGTATGGTAGTGAAGCATGGACTGGGGAAAACTGGAAAAGATGAGAAGCATGTGAGATGTGGTGCTCAGAAGATAGTTGAAAATTAGGTGGACTGATAAGGTAAGGAATGAGGAGGTTCTCCGCAGAATCGGGGAGGAAAGTATATATGGAAAACTCTTACAAGACGAAAAGAAAGGATTTTAGGCTACTATGTAAGACATCAGGGATTAACTTCCCTGATACTAGAGGGAGTTTTAGAGGATAAATTTGCAGAGGAAGACAGAGAGTGGAATACATCTTCTCTTAGAATCAAGACATTATTAGTCTTGCGGGTATGTTATTATTTAATTTGTGTCCTCTTAGGACAATTAAAGACATGTTCTTACTTCATTTAAAAAGATGGAACTAAGATTGGTTAATGTTTGAATTCAGTTACGGATTCATCTACATTGTTGACGTAGTTTTCATAGGAATATATAAGCCAAGTGACTGTTCTGTCTTTGAAGACGGAAACGTTTTGAAATCAGTGTACGTTATCTTCCTGGTGCTAATTTCAGCTGTTGTTGTCGTTAATAGAATTACTCAATTAAATTTAATCCACTTCGATAGGGTTCTTGTTCGGTGCAGTGCGGTATCAGTGGAGCCACAGTCGTGTTCACAGCAAGAATTTGCAGTGTAGTCTGAGATTATTCTGTTGGAAACAGACTGTTTAAGGAAACGTAAGCGGATTACTGCAAAGTTGAACGTATAGTCGCATCCGATATGTTAGACCACACGAGCTTATGTAGTTCTCCATTATCTTTTTCGTAGTGAATTTCTTTTCCTTTCGGCTTCAGCTATCCATGCACGCTCCCCTGACTGACCCAAACCTCCATATACTTCACTGCCTGCATTCCCTTACATGCTTACAACATTACTTGGATGCCTGTCATAAGCACAATGAGACTACGAGATTATCGTATTTAGGTTTGTGATATTTATGATACAAAGTATGACAGATGGCAGGAATGCTTTTAAATTGAAATTAAAATTGTTTCTGCTTAATCTTCCCTTCTACTGGTGTAGTCTACCAAAGACGAATTCTTCAGCAGAAATAATCAGTCAACCATAGATCAGTAAATGGCCGATACATACGTATTATACAAACAATGTATGTGTATCTATGTACAGATGTGTAGGTGTGCATATTTGTAAAAGTTTGTTTGTGCATGTGATATATACATAGAATATACACTACTGGCCATTAAAATTGCTACACCAAGAAGAAATGCAGATGATAAACGGGTATTCATTGGACAAATATATTATACTATAACTCACATGTTTTTGCAAAAACAGACATAATGTCTTACGAGATAACCGCAATCAGTGATTTTATAATGTTACTTAAAATCCGTCTTGATTGCAAATTTTTTTATTATTCATATGACCGGTTTCGGTTCATTCAGAACCATCTTCAGATCTGATATTTCAGTTACAGGAGTAACCCGTCCAAATCCAGCAGCTTTCACATGCTTCTGAATGAACCGAAACCGGTCATATGAATAATAAAAAAATTTGCAATAAAGACGGATTTTAAGTAACATTATAACTCACATGTGATTACATTTTCACGCAATTCGGGTGCATAGCTCCTGAGAAATCAGTACCCAGAACAACCACGTCTGGCGGTAATAACGGCCTTGATACGCCTGGGCATTGAGTCAAACAGAACTTGGATGGCGTGTACAGGTACAGCTGCCCATGCAGCTTCAACACGATACCACAGTTCATCAAGAGTAGTGACTGGAGTATTGTGACGAACCAGTTGCTCGGCCACCATTGTCCAGACGTTTTCAATTGGTGAGAGATCTGGAGAATGTGCCGGCCAGGGCAGCAGTCGAACATTTTCTGTATCCAGAAAGGCCCGTACAGGACCTGCAACATACGGTCGTGCATTATCCTGCTGAAATGTAGGGTTTCGCCGTGATCGAATGAAGGGTAGAGCCACGGGTCGTAACACATCTGAAATGCAACGTCCACTGTTCATAGTGCCGTCAATGTGAACAAGAGGTGACCGAGACGTGTAATCAATGGCACCCCATACCATCACGCCGGGTGATACGCCAGTATGGCGATGACGAATACACGCTTCCGATGTGCGTTCACCGCGATGTCGCCAAACACGGATGCGACCATCACGATGCTGTAACCAGAACCTGGATTCATCCGAAAAAATGACGATTTTCCATTCGTGCACCCAGGTTCGTCGTTGAGTACACCATGGCAAGCGCTCGTGTCTGTGATGCAGCTTGAAGGGTAACTGCAGCCATGGTCTCCGAGCTGGTAGTCCATGCTGCTGCAAACGTCGTCGAACTGGTTGTGCAGTTGCTTGTTGTCTTGCAAACGCCCCCATCTGTTGACTCAGCGATCGAGACGTGGCTGCACGATCCGTTACAGCCATGCGGATAAGATGCCTGTCATCTCGACTGCTAGTGATACGAGGCCGTTGGGATCCAGCACGGCGTTCCGTATTACCCTCCTGAACCCACCGACTTCATATTCTGCTAACAGTAATTGGATCTCGACCAACGCGAACAGCAATGTCGCGATACGATAAACCGCAATCGTGATAGGATACAATCCGACCTTTATCAAAGTCGGAAACGTGATGGTACGCATTTCTCCTCCTTACACGAGGCATCACAACAACGTTTCACCAGGAAACGCCGGTCAACTGCTGTTTGTGTATGAGAAATCGGTTGGAAACTTTCCTCATGTCAGCACGTTGTAGATGTTGCCACCGGCGCCAACCTTGTGTGAATGCTCTGAAAAGCTAATCATTTGCATATCACAGCATCTTCTTCCTGTCGGTTAAATTTCGCGTCTGCAGCACGTCATCTTCGTGGTGTGGCAATTTTAATGGCCAGTATGGTATCATTAGTACAATGGCTACCCAGTGTCATTTCTCGCAAGCTGCAGCCAACACAGAAACACTTGGAGTACGTTATCAGAAGCTGCACAACCTTATAATGTTTTATACAGGGTGTTACAAAAGGGTACGGCCAAACTTGCAGGAAACATTCCTCACACACAAAGAAAGAAAATATGTTATGTGGACATATGTCCGGAAACGCTTACTTTCCACGTTAGAGCTCATTTTATTACTTCTCTTCAAATCACATTAATCATGGAGTGGAAACACACAGCAACAGAACGTACCAGCATGACTTCACTTTGTTACAGGAAATGTTCAAAATGTCCTCCGTTAGCGAGGATACATGCATCCACCCTCCAACGCATGGAATCCCTGATGCGCTGATGCAGCCCTGGAGTATGGCGTATTGTATCACAGCCGTCCACAATACGAGCACGAAGAGTCTCTACACTTGGTACCGGGATTGCGTAGACAAGAGCTTTCAAATGCCCCAATAAATGAAATTCAAGAGGGTTGAGGTCAGGAGAGCGTGGAGGCCATGGAATTGGTCCGCCTCTACCAATCCATCGGTCACCGAATCTGTTGTTGAGAAGCGTACGAACACTTCGACTGAAATGTGCAGGTGCTCCATCGTGAATGAACCACATGTTATGTCGTACTGGTAAATGCACATGTTCTAGCAGCACAGGTAGAGTATCCCGTGTGAAATCATGATAACGTGCTCCATTGAGCGTAGGCGGAAGAAACTAAAATGAGCTCTAACATGAAAATTAAGCGTTTCCGGACACATGTCCACATAACATCTTTTCTTTATTTGTGTGTGAGGAATGTTTCCTGAAAGTTTGGCCGTACCTTTTTGTAACACGCTGTATAATTGTTCACCCGATTTCAAAATATATAATAATGACATCAGTCGCCTCTCACTAAGTCAGTCAGTTAGCTCCATGTTCTGTATATCATATTGATGATAAACGTTATCACGTGGAATGCGTTAGTAGAACAAAAGAATGTAGAGACAGTACAGATATACATAAATATAGACTAACACTTATGTATATATACAGTACTTACATAGATACAAGCAATCTGTCTATCTCTTTCTCTCTCTCTGTCACTCTTTCTCTCTCTCTCTCTCTCTCTCTCTCTGTGTGTGTGTGTCGCTCTTTCTCTCTCTCTCTCTCTCTCTCTCTCTCTCTCTCCCTCTCTCTCTCTCTAGAGAGAGAGAGAGAGAGATTGCTTGTATCTATGTAAGTACTGTATATATACGTAAGTGTTAGTGTATATGTAAGCATATCTTTTCTGTTGGTGGCGCAGTGGTTAGCACACTGGACTCGCATTCGGGAGGACGACGGTACATTCCCACGTCCGGGCATCCAGATTTAGGTTTTCCGTGATTTCCCTAAACCAATCCAGGCAAAGGCCGGGATGGTTCCTTTAAAAGGGCATGGCCGACTTCCTTCCCCGTCCTTCCCTAATCCCATGAGACCGATGACGTCGCAGTTTGGTCTCTTCCCTCAAACAACCCAAACCAACCCAACCCAGAAAGATCACTACGTTTCAATGTAATGTTCCGGATTTGTGATCCTGTCATAAGGTCATAAAATTACTTACCTTCCTGGAACCTTAATGAGACTGTCCCCTTGTGCTTCTCTTTATTCAGTAGTTACGTACGCGCCTGTACTGAGGACGCTCGGATTCCACCCAGTTGCCACTCTCCAGCACGTAGTTTACATAATTTTCAATTTGAATACAAGATTACTTAAGAATTTAATAACAAATGGTAATAATTCTCTTCGTAATCACTATGACACCATGTAGTCTCCTGATGACTGCGGGTAGATACTGGGGTATGGGAAGTATTTGAGAGGGTTTTATTAGGAATAGGGCATGGAATGTCCACGTGAGAAGTAGCTGATGAGTAGTAAGTAGACGTTAACAGACGAGTGGGATGCCGGCAGAGGGTTGGTTGGAGCCCTCATTTTAGATGGGATGAGTAGACTAGGCTATGGATGGGTAGACGGTGGAGTCCCAAAATGAGCTCATGGCCTGGGATGGGAAGGCGATTCACGACAGAGTTCACCGGACCGAATGGGATGCCTATACGATTGTGTGATAGGGGGACAGCATTGTACTTTGGTAGACCTCAAATTTCCGCCTCTGGCCTGTCCTGTAACAGAAGTTTAGTACATTTTCTTAATTCACTTTTAAATTTTTACATTGAGTTTTTATGTGCTGTAGTCTTTCTATGAAATTACAGACACGATTCCGGGAAATTAAAATATTTGAAACGTGAAAACATTTTCCAGGGTACAACTTTGTCACGTACCTAGAAAAAATACTGAAAAGCGTTGCAATCAAGAAAATCCTTTCAGTACTCTGTTTATTGACCTGCCTGTTACATTATTATACCAGAACACACCAACACTCAGTAAGTGAAATCAAATTAAGCAGAAGTATAATCAGAAAACAGTTAAAAGTTAAATACATTTTTGAATAGAAGTTCCAGGAACCTTCCGTTCCGTTCCAAGATATAAAACAGTAGCTACACGACCCGTGCTGCTTCACGGCGTGTTTTACCGTAATAATTTCGGGAGCGTACTTATATCTTCCTCTTTCGTATATCGTCTCGCGGAAAGAGCATAGAGATTTATGTTCACAAGGGTGCTTTCTAAGAATCGTTCTCCCCGTGAACCACTCTCTACTTCAACAGGAAAGCTGCGAAATCACAGTGGCGCACAAAGAACCTTCTGTCAAACACCATAAAGTGGCTTACCGAGTACAGATGTGGTTGATGTAGATGTATTGATACTCTTGATGAAGCAAAGGGTTCTCGTAAACTCGCCACCAACTACGACGTTGAAATATCAAGGAGTCTTTTCAACCATAAAAAGGAATTCAAGAGATCATCTTGCTCCCACAAGCGACTGTAGTACCTTGCGCAAAATAACCTTGTACCACTTGGCGTCGACAGCAACCAGTTGCCTTTCATTGGTAGCAGACGGCTGCTCTCGTGAAAATGTGGAAAGTCAATGGGAAATAAGGTCGCGGCGTCACGTCGAAGAGGTCTTCAGAGGCTGAGTTCAAATGGCTAATTATGATGCCTGTCCTCGAAATATATTTTAAAATAATTTGCTCCTCGTTCACATTTATCGCAATATTTCAGTATCTAATACAGTACTCTAGATACAGACATGAAATGTATTCGCAGTTGCGAATATGGACAACCATCCCCAGTATAACAGAATGACAACATTGAAAATTTGTCCCAGACCGTGACTCGAACACAGGTTTCATACTTACGGCGAGCGGTCGTCGTAAACTTTTTGGCTTCCTGTGCACGACTCACAGTCAGATCCCAGATATCTTAAGGACCACTGCATTATCATCCTTACCAACACAGGACTGCTATATGATATGTCTCCGCCGATACCGGGCAGCAACTAACAACTAAAATGTCCTGCCCTATACGCGAATTACAAGATGTGTGTACGGAAACAGATTGTGACGCAGGAACGGCGACATACGGAAGTTTGGGGCTGGCCGTGAGTCGCGCATGGATAGCCACAGTGGTTAAGGCGATCGCTCGCGTAAAGCGTGAAAACCGAATTCGAGTCCCGTTCCGGCACAAATTTTCAGTCATCATTCCCTTACAGAGCTGATGGTAGTTCATATTCGCAAATGCGCGTACATTTCATGTCTATCACAACGGATGTAGACGTTTCAGTGCCCGTGTCTTTGCACGTGCAAACATGTCCGAAGGAACATCGCAGCGCCCCCCTCAACAACACACGCACTGCAGTATCATATCTATGTAAAGACTCCGCAAGCCACAGTGCAATGTGTGACTGTGTGTGCATCGTGCCAGTATCAGCAGTTTTCTTTCCTTTAACCATTCTGAAGGTGGCAGGGGTAAAATACAGGGAGCGAAAGGCTATTTACAATTTGTAAAGAAACCAGATGGCAGTTATAAGAGTCGAGGGACACGAAAGGGAAACAGTGGCTGGGAAGGGAGTGAGACAGAGTTGTAGCCTCTCCCCGATGTTATTCAATCTGTATATTGAGCAAGCAGTAAAGGCAACAAAAGAAAAATTCGGAGTAGGTATTAAAATCCATGGAGAAGAAATAAAAACTTTAAGGTTCGCCGATGACATTGTAATTCTGTCAGAGACAGCAAAGGACCTGGAAGAGCAGTTGAACGGAATGGACAGTGTCTTGAAGGGAGGATATAAGATGAACATCAACAAAAGCAAAACGAGGTTAATAGAATGTATCGAATTAAGTCGGGTGATGCTGAGGGGATTAGATTAGGACATGAGACACATAAAGTAGTAAAGGAGTTTTGCTATTTGGGGAGCAAAATAACTGAGAATGGTCGAAGTAGGATATAAAATGTGGACTGGCAATGACAAGGAAAGCGTTTCTGAAGAAGAAAAATTTGTTAACATCGAGTATAGATTTGTCAGGAAGTCGTTTCTGAAAGTATTTGTATGGAGTGTAGCCATGTATGGAAGTGAAACATGGACGATAAATAGTTTGGACAAGAAGAGAATAGAAGCTTTCGAAATGTGGTGCTACAGAAGAATGCTGAAGATTAAATGGGTAGATCACATAACTAATGAGGAGGTATTGAATAGAATTGGGGAGGAGTTTGTGGCACAACTTGACTGGAAGAAGGGATCGGTTGGTAGGACATGTTCTGAGGCATCAAGGGATCACCAATTTAGAATTGGAGGGCAGCGTGGAGGGTAAAAATCGTAGAAGGAGACCAAGAGATGAATACACTAAGCAGATTCAGAAGGATGTAGGCTGCAGTACGTACTGGGAGATGAAGCAGCTTGCACAGGATTGAGTAGCATGGAGAGTTGCATGAAACCAGTCTCAGGACTGAAGACCACAACAAGAACAAGTACCATTTAAGTTCTCAGAACACTTCTGATACGCTTCCGTATGGGCTTTCACCATCACAGAAGAGCGTGTCTGAATGCTTGTGATATCTGTTGTCATGTCAACTTGATAAGGACTCCGAACACTAAAACAATATTCTAGAATAGGTGCACTAGCGTCTTGTTTGCGATTTTCTACACCGCACTTACTCAAAACCGTGCCACTTAATTTTAGTCTTCTATTTGCCTTCCCTAATGCTAATTTTACGTGGTCGCCCCACTTCATTTCGCTGCTTTGTCTTATCTGTAAGTATTTTTTCTGAACAGACGTGCTCAGCATGTTGGGATTTGTGTACTTTTGTTTGTCTCTATTCCGGGGGGCAGTGTGCTCTTGAGCTGTGTTGTGATCTAACGTTGCTACAAAAATGTTGTTGCTTATTACGTTTGCTAGATCAATAGCGAGATTTTCATCAAAGAGTACAAAGTAAAGTTATACCGCTTGGGAAAATCGACATAACCCTCCGTAGTCGATAAACAGATCTATAATCATACAAGACGAGCAAGTGTAATGCTCGTTACCTTCATTGAATAATAAATAACTGAACGTTGAGTTGGGACACTCAGCACAACGATAACACCGTCACAATGAAACCAAAAAGCTTAGCTATGCAACAGGTTGTGTTTCTTAAGAGGGCTACTCGGAAAGTAAGGAACGATAGGTCGCGAAATGGATACAACAGTGAAAATCAAACTGTTTTATTTGCAACAGTTAGCTACAACTTCCAGCTACTTATCTTCATAGTCGCCGATCCGACTCAGACGTTTGTCGTAGCATTGTACCAACTTTCCACTACCCTCGTTATAGAAGGCAGCCGCCAGTGATATCCGCCAATTCTCTAAGCTGGCCTACAGCTCGCTGTCTGTGCCAAAATGTTGTCTTCATAGACAGCGGTTCTTGTGAGCTGAGATAAAACTCAGAGGAAGAAAATTACGGGCTGTATTGCGGGTAATCAAACATTTCCGACTGAAAACGATGCAGGAGCATCTTCATTGCCCCTGCAGAATGCGGCTGAGAATTGTCTTGAAGGAGAGAATACATGACAGTTATGTAATGTTGGCTGCATAGCTTCAGGCGAAATTTATCACCAGGCCCTCGTACTTAGCGGGAGACACTATTGTTCTACGTATCTTTATGTGCTCCCTGTGTGCTCAGAACTAAAAAGAACGACATAATGCGATCGACGGGCATACTAGAGACACTTCCCAACACACCTGTGCAAAAGTTCGTCGGATTTTCACTGTGGTTTCCATTTGGCGACCGATCGTTCCTTAATTTCCGAATAACCCTCGTATTATTGTTATTAGTGGGTGACCTAAACAAGAAACTGATACAGGGCAGTGAAAGGCTGTTGCAATTTAAGTCAAATCTGCTGACAATAGTTTTTTATTTGCTCTCATTAATGGACACAATTCAGAAGAAGTTGACAGAGAGAAAGGTTCTCTAAAATAGCGAATGAATTTACGCAGATTGATGCTAACTATGTAGGAAGGTACTAAATTATATGGAAGGTTGGATGGAGAGAACGCAACAGGATATAGTTATCTTGGCAACACTCGAATTCAGACCTAGAGAAAAATATCACAAGTTGAGAGTCAAATCAGCAACACATGTTGCATAGTGGAATACGTGATTTACTAACTGCCCAGAAAATGGACTGCCACACTGCGGATTGTTTCCCTAAAATCAGCAAAGCGTGTGCTCACCAGCACCAGGTGGCGGCTAGGAGGCAAAACGCCACTGATCTTAATTATCCGCCTTCAGCTCCCTACTTTCAAAAAAACTCTCCATGGAGTGGACGTATCGAAGCTGTTCTCAATTTGATGGACGAGACCATCCCTTATTTCAGAAAAATGAAATAAAATTGCAAAATAAACATCCCTATTTAAGCATAAAAATGCTTATTAACAAAACTATGTTAGCACCAGCCTGGATCAGTGCCTCCTTGACTGTTCATGTCAATCACAATGTTGGAGGCTTCAAATTTGATTGGATACTGCAAAATGTTTGCGGTTAAAGCAACCGACTTTCTCACTGAGGCTGGACAGGGCCACAGCGTCTTGTCCTTTGACCTTCACGTAGGGATACATATGCTCAATTTTTCTCTGGTGACGGCAGAGGCAGTACGGCATGCTCTGCCCTCAGCGAGGACAGGTGACAGCTCTGCCCACAAAAGCACTTCGGAGAAAACAGCCCATCTCCCTTGGAAGGCTCACGTCTTCTAATAAGATCGCCTGACTGCCATCTGCCAATGAATGGAACCTGAGACCACACTGAGAGCACACCTTCCCAGTGAGAAGAAAGTCGCTCCCGCCCTTGCCCGAAGCATACATGTCCAGAACTTTCAATAAAATGACCACGCGTTAGTGGCAGAAAAATAAAACAGTATTGCCCAGCGATACGTGACGCTGCTGTCACATCGTTTACCACTAACCTTCTAATCAGATATTACAGTGTTCTTACTTTTAGTTATAGGTATTATCAAATACATTTATCCACATCTGAAAAGAGATGCATTTTGTCACACCAAGTTGAGATTTTGTCCAAGTCTTTCTGCAATTCCTTAGTTTCCTGTACACCACTATATACCCAGAAAACATTCTTACAGTGCTGCCTATCTCCTCTGATATATCGTTAATCTTCACTGAAAACATTATTGATCCTCTTAGGCATCTTTGGGGCACACTTGACGTTACTTTGGTTGCTGCTTCGTCCATTGTAATGTACTGGGTTTTATTAGTAAAATGTCCTCCAATCACACATTTGCGGATATACTCCGTATGATTGTATTTTGGTTTTACTCGATGACTTTGTGCATTGTGCAACGACCTACAGAAGGAAGACGCAATATAGCTGCTCGCCTGTATCTTTTGTTTGTACAATTCACTCCGTGTAGAGAACGTAAATAATTGACAGCCTAACTCACACTCCTTTGTTACTTCGCTAGGATTCTAACTTGAATCCAGTTATCATATTCGATCAATCTAACTGTTTGCGTTAAATACATCCTGCAATCAAACCACAGAGGACTCTCGCTGTTTGCTTCTCTCCAGGCTGCGAGGCAGCCTCTTGAACATTCCTTTTTCCAGTCCAGAATTCTTCTAGCGTGAGACACGATTTTGCGCGGCGGAAAAAGTTCTTCCGCCTTTTTCGTCCAACAGCGGAGAGAAGACAAGGCAGAGCCCGACATAGATTGGTACCTCTCGTGCCGCCGTTTTACTGCTGCACCGCTCCTATCGATAGCCCCTGTGTTACTCCTGCCAGACTCCGTTTGAGCTCACTCAGATAATACAGATTCAGCCGCTCCGACTCACGACCAAAAGAAACGTTCTTCCTTAGATTTACAGAAATGCATTACCTCTTCCTCAAAATATTCGATACGACCCATGGCAATAATAAACTTCTATAGAAGTTATTTAAAGCGTTCTGGAAATGTCTCAATACAGATTGTTTCTCCCAAAATCTTTCTAATGGTTTCATAAAAATGTTGCTACGAATTTTTAGCAATTAAAACTAATTTATTTTACTTCTCAGTACTATTTACGCTACATTCTGAGAATTATTTTATCTCCTAAAATCTCTATTCATGTTCTCCAGTGTCTTTAATAAAGAGACCACATTCTTTACTTAGCAAAATTAGGGTCTTACATGTAACCAGACATTCCTACTGAGTCAACATCACAACATGCGTAGTACATGAGAAGCCCATAATGGTAATAGTAATAGCAACCATTAATTGTTTCGTTTCTACAAGACACTTTCCCCCACAGTAAAAAGGCATATCATATTATGATATAATGTGGAAAACAAATAACTCAAAAATCTTCTTTATAATAACCACTGCTGAAAATTCTCTTCGGTGGGAAAATACATGGTGGAAGCAAAGTGCTTCTAATGTCTACAGACAGAGGAATTATTCTACATCATTTTCACGCCGCTCGCATTTGTCTACCACATCAGATTCGAGCTAGCAAATTTTGAGTCTCGTTTCTTCTACACTCCTACACAACGATGTAGCTGGAACATCACACTTGATGTAAGGAATGGCCCGTAATTGGTGACGATTAGCTGAATGGGATAATATTTCGTACAAAGAAGAAGTTTAGATTTTGTACCACGATGTTAAAACAGAGTTGTATACCCTTTAATCTGTCTGCATATTTCTGTAGTAAACCGTAATTACTTTTGTTTTCATTGCTGTTCTATTGAAAACATTTTTCTGGCAAAATTGTTCTTTCGATTTAAACGTTCTTCGTTTGCTCTTAAGATCCTAAATCTAGCTGTATGACGGCTGCATGTAACATGGGAAATTCACTGCAGCTTTTTTAAAATTTCTGCAATTTATCGTTTTTGCTAATTTGCAATATGAAATGTGCTTTTCCCTAATCGTACTCCATTTTTCTTCTTATTAGGACATAACATTTCCTCCTTAAACATTAAAAAGTATATTTAAGATTTAATCTGTGTTGTTAGCAAGACAGACGAACACTTTATTGAACTTATTTCGAATCACTGCTACTTCTTCTAGTAAAAAAATTGCATTCTATATAAGTTACAAAACCATGCGAGAAGGAAGAAACGCCTACAGCCATAAAAATATTTGACATTGCCTTGTCAGCAAAAGTATCTATGGACAAATATTGAACAGAAATTGAAACCAGGTTTGTTTGTCAATCCATTCGAAACAATAGTTAAACTTATGAATACGCAGAGTTACTAAATTTACACTCCTGGAAATTGAAATAAGAACACCGTGAATTCATTGTCCCAGGAAGGGGAAACTTTATTGACACATTCCTGGGGTCAGATACATCACATGATCACACTGACAGAACCACAGGCACATAGACACAGGCAACAGAGCATGCACAATGTCGGCACTAGTACAGTGTATATCCACCTTTCGCAGCAATGCAGGCTGCTATTCTCCCATGGAGACGATCGTAGAGATGCTGGATGTAGTCCTGTAGAACGGCTTGCCATGCCATTTCCACCTGGCGCCTCAGTTGGACCAGCGTTCGTGCTGGACGTGCAGACCGCGTGAGACGACGCTTCATCCAGTCCCAAACATGCTCAATGGGGGACAGATCCGGAGATCTTGCTGGCCAGGATAGTTGACTTACACCTTCTAGAGCACGTTGGGTGGCACGGGATACATGCGGACGTGCATTGTCCTGTTGGAACAGCAAGTTCCCTTGCCGGTCTAGGAATGGTAGAACGATGGGTTCGATGACGGTTTGGATGTACCGTGCACTATTCAGTGTCCCCTCGACGATCACCAGTGGTGTACGGCCAGTGTAGGAGATCGCTCCCCACACCATGATGCCGGGTGTTGGCCCTGTGTGCCTCGGTCGTATGCAGTCCTGATTGTGGCGCTCACCTGCACGGCGCCAACCACGCATACGACCATCATTGGCACCAAGGCAGAAGCGACTCTCATCGCTGAAGACGACACGTCTCCATTCGTCCCTCCATTCACGCCTGTCGCGACACCACTGGATGCGGGCTGCACGATGTTGGGGCGTGAGCGGAAGACGGCCTAACGGTGTGCGGGACCGTAGCCCAGCTTCATGGAGACGGTTGCGAATGGTCCTCGCCGATACCCCAGGAGCAACAGTGTCCCTAATTTGCTGGGAAGTGGCGGTGCGGTCCCCTACGGCACTGCGTAGGATCCTACGGTCTTGGCGTGCATCCGTGCGTCGCTGCGGTCCGGTCCCAGGTCGACGGGCACGTGCACCTTCCGCCGACCACTGGCGACAATATCGATGTACTGTGGAGACCTCACGCCCCGCGTGTTGAGCAATTCGGCGGTACGTCCACCCGGCCTCCCGCATGCCCACTATACGCCCTCGCTCAAAGTCCGTCAACTGCACATACGGTTCACGTCCACGCTGTCGCGGCATGCTACCAGTGTTAAAGACTGCGATGGAGCTCCGTATGCCACGGCAAACTGGCTGACACTGACGGCGGCGGTGCACAAATGCTGCGCAGCTAGCGCCATTCGACGGCCAACACCGCGGTTCCTGGTGTGTCCGCTGTGCCGTGCGTGTGATCATTGCTTGTACAGCCCTCTCGCAGTGTCCGGAGCAAGTATGGTGGGTCTGACACACCGGTGTCAATGTGTTCTTTTTTCCATTTCCAGGAGTGTATATGTAACTTTGGATTCAGGCGAACGAACAGTCATGCAAACTGTCAGCATGCAGGCACTCCTTCAGTAAGACCCTTTCATACGTGTGTATACACTTACTTCATGAGGCAAAGCACTAATAATACTTTCAAGCTGTTTACTTGATACTTTTCTGTTCCCTGTGAGTTTTTATGGGTACCACAAGTATATCCCGAATGTTTTCGGCATTAGAGTTGAATTGTGTGCACAGGATGAGCATTCAGACGTGACTAGATGAATTTCTATCACCTCATTAAATTTTCTGTACAATTTTCAGTTTATAAATCCTTAGTGAGTAATTTTAAAAGTATTCAGTCAGCATCCTAACTCATGTTTCCTGTTTTTCAACACCATTCAACGTCTGTTGATCATACTATAAGGGAATATTTACTTCCGAAGAAGACATATAAAACATCGAAGCCGGTTGATATTTGTGCAGCTGACGACAGCTTACACTTTGTAAAATGTATATCAGAAGTGCTGCAAAAATGTCATTAGTGAAACTAAAAAGTACAAATTTCTAGGTGTTCATATAAATAGTAAACTTGTAAGTAGGCTGTTAAGGTTTTTATGTTGGTAACGCCACATAAAGCTCTGTATGAAAATCACTGACCGTGCTGTGTGCAGTCTGTGGCTGGTTTGCGTTGCTGGAATATTTGCTATTGTAGTGTTGGGCAAAGGCATGTGAACAGCGCGTAGCGTTGCGCAGGGGGAGGGGAGCCACCAGCAGTGGTGGATGTGGGGAGAGAGATGGCAGAATTTTGAGAGCGGACGATCTGGACGTGTATCCATCTGAATGAGTAAATTTGTAATACTGGATGTCATGAACTGATATATATATATATATATATATATATATATATATATATATATATATATATATGATGACTTTTGAACATTATTAAGGTAAATACATTGTTTGTTCTCTATCAAAATCTTTCATTTGCTAACTATATCTATTAGTAGTTAGTGCCTTCAGTAGTTAGAATCTTTTATTTAGCTGGCGGTAGTGGCGCTCGCTGTATTGCAGTAGTTCGAGTAACGAAGATTTTTGTGAGGTAAGTGATTCATGAAAGGTATAGGTTATTGTTAGTCAGGGCTATTCTTTTGTAGGGATTATTGAAAGTCAGATTGCATTGCGCTAAAAATATTGTGTGTCAGTTTAGTGTTGATCAGAATAAGTAAAGAGCGAAATGTCTGGGTACGTTCAGTTCTCCTCAGCTGTTTGAAAATCAAATAACGTAAGAGGTTTATCAGCACAGTAATTAATAATTTTCCTAAGGGTATGTTCCATACGTCGACCCTTAGCCGAGGATACCTCACTGGAATCTTCTGATTTTTTCTTGTAGTTTGTGTAATTAGTGTAGCTATTGTTTATTGCTAGCGCGTATTTGTAGAGAGAATATCCTTTGTAGTTGTAGTCTTTCATTGTTGTGCAGTAAAACAGTTGTGGCATGCATGTAGATTTGCATTAAGTATTTCGCGGCTGCGCTTGTAATTAACTAAATATTATTTTCAGTGCTATGTCAATGTGTTTTCTTATTTTTGCTCTTCAAATTTTGCTTTTCTTGTTATCGTGTGAAATACGTGATAATTATGGCGTGTGAAAAACGTAACACTAGGCTCTAAAGTAAACTGAGAAATGATAGTGACGACGAGCGTAGCTTATCAGCACCACCGTGTAATGAATTAACAGACATTCAAAGCAGTAATTTGGTAATTGTGCATAGTGAAGTGGAACGGGCGGCGAATAGTGGTGTAGACGGTGAAACAATTAGTGAACAGGGAAGCATTATCGATCCATCGGTCTGCAACAGCTCGCCTCAGAAATCCGAAATGACAACACAATCTTGCAAATACTGTAGATTCAGGATTTGCGTCCTCACCGTTTTCTCAAATAAGTCAAGACACATTTTCTGTTTTTCAAAATGCGAATATTTCCGGTTCAAATGCACTGCCGAATAGCACTGAGGAACATGTTACAGACACCAGTTCATTGTTATTACAGTTAATGCAACAAATGGGACAAAGGCTTGAAAAGTTAGACACAATGCTTGAACAAAATCAGAAACAAATGGGACACAAGCTTCAAAAGTTAGACACAATGGAACAAAATCTTCAAAAGTTAGACACCACGCTTGAACAAACACCTGCAGGTTTAACTGCTGAGTTACTTAAAATCGAATCGAAATGTCAAAAAGTCTGTAATGACGTAAAAAAACAAATTTGTTAGCATTTCCGACCTATTTTTTCCCATCATGAAAATGCGTTACAGAATGACGAAGCAGCCATAAAGGAACTACAAACTATTGTTCATAAAAATTACGACACCTTGCAAGCTAAAATTGACACAGTTGCATCTACCGCTTCGGTTACGCAACTTGCAAAAACTCAAGAAAACTTAAAGGACACAGTAGATACGTTTTCAACACAAATGGACACTCTGGAACTTGGTTCAGAAAAACCCACTGAGGAAATCAGTTCATTATCGGAGAAAGTAGCCGAACTTTCGGATCAGTTCACTAATTTATCTGCAAAGGTAGATGATGATCTGAATGACACAAGACCTGTAGTCTTCACTGACACAGAAGAGTAGGAACAAATTAAGACATTTAAACAAAATCAAAATCAAATTAATACGCAGGACAAAAGAGAAATCGGGGGAGTACAAGATCAGTTGGCACAAGTAATACAAGAATTACACATATTTCTGAGGACACTCGCACTCCAACACGGGAAGAGGGACTTAGAAATAAGGAAAAGCCACAAAATAATAACACAAGGCATTTCGGAAATTATGAAAGAGATTGGCAAGGTACACCGAATTTTGAGATGGAACCGCCGACACGACGTAACAATGACCGATTTGCGACTCGCCGACACGATGACTTTGACTATAAGCTGTTCATTACTACACTTAAATTCAAAACATTTAAGAATTCTGGCAACGACACTCATCCACAATCGTGGCTACATCTATTATCTCATTGTTTTCCTCCCAACTGGTCATTGGAGCACAGATTAGAATTTATGTGTGGCTACTTAGAGAATGAACCAGCTGTAAGAATTTGATCGGTCATTCACGATTGTCACAGTGAAGGAGAATTTCATCACGTCTTCCTCTCAGCATATTGGTCTCAAGCTACACAAGACCGAGTAAAACACAGCATCATAATGATGAAACATTTCGAACAATCTGAATTTTCCAGTCTTGTGAAATACTTTGAATACATGTTGCATAAGAATCAGTATCGGTCAAACCCACACAGCCCCTCAGAACTCATCCGCATTTGCTTAATCATATTGCCTGAACATTTACGACATATTATTTTGGCAGGACGTTGCAAAGACGACATTGAAGCTTTTCAAGGACTGTTACAAGAATTGGAAATTGACACTGACAATCGCGGGACGCGAAAACAGGAACAAAACAATTAAAGGTCACATCCGTCACAATTCCGCGATGAAAGAAATAATAACTGGACACGACAAGGCTATTCTTACAATGCAAATTCTGACCAAAACAGAAACCACCTGTATGACAGCCATTGGCAAAGTAGTACTAATTACGGGGAAGATCACCCCTCCGCGGTAATGACTATGACAGAGACAATCAGAGAAACAGACAATATGGGAACCAAAATAATTATTATCAAGGGAGACAGAACAACTAAAGACCCAATGGTCCACCTCGCAGTTACGATTCTGCGAGAAATTCTCCACCACATGACCGACAAAAAAGAAACTACGGAAACTACCGACATAACGACAGACTTGAATGTCATCAGAACTGGCGGGATTCAGACAGGGCAGGGCCCTCTTGACAAGATGAATTTGTAGAAGTTAGATCTCCAAATCCCAATAACGACGCGCACCTACAAAGAGACAGTAGGCAATGACTCACACCTCCTGGCAGCCACAAAACGTACTTTGAAGCTGACGAAGTAGCTGCCGTGGCTAGTAGTTAAGTTAAAATGGAAGACATTAGGGACATCTTACTCCAGGAACAAGACGTAAAACATAGCAATATTGCATATCCTGTAATTCACATTACAGTAAATGACGTAAAATGTACGGCAGTACTTGACTCTGTTAGTCCCATTTCAGTAATTAGTGAAACAGCCTTTAGCAAACGCAACAAATCGAACGATTGCCCTACACTTCCGTTACGTAAGATTAAATTACAAGGTGCAATCGTTGGAAAAAGTGTAGATGTACGCCAACAAACCAACTTAGAATTCTTTTGTCAAAGCCACAGTTTCTCTATGAACTTCCTAATCGTTCCATTATTGTCGACGGAAATTATATTGGGAGTAGACTTTATGAATGAATACAAAGCAGTCATAATCTATCAGAGAAAGAAGGTAAGTCAATAGCTTTGAAATTTGAAGATTGGCTCTCAAACCATGACGAGGAAATTAATCGGCTTTACCTTCTATTAGACAACAGTTCGGAATTTTCGACGGAGCTTGACACTAACAATGACTGCAAGTACTGACAGGGATGATATCGATGGAGTATTTGGTACTAATGGGTTAATTCAGAATAAAAGTCAATCAATTGAGAATTGTTATGACACTGATAGGCCGGACCTTTTTGAGATTTTACAAGCACATTCCACAGTTTTGACTCACTAAACAGGAACAATCAAGGGTTTTCAATATCAATTTCGTGTTCGTGAGCATACTAAATTTTGTGTTAGACCATACGTAATTCCGGCACATTATAGGGACCGTGTTCCAACTATGGCCACCAGGTGCCGTGATCAAGCATCGCCGGTCGGAGTGGCCGTGCGGTTCTAGGCGCTACAGTCTGGAGCCGAGCGACCGCTCCGGTCGTAGGTTCGAATCCTGCTTCGGGCATGGATGTGTGTGCTGTCCTTAGGTTAGTTAGGTTTAATTACACTCCTGGAAATGGAAAAAAGAACACATTGACACCGGTGTGTCAGACCCACCATACTTGCTCCGGACACTGCGAGAGGGCTGTACAAGCAATGATCACACGCACGGCACAGCGGACACACCAGGAACCGCGGTGTTGGCCGTCGAATGGCGCTAGCTGCGCAGCATTTGTGCACCGCCACCGTCAGTGTCAGCCAGTTTGCCGTGGCATACGGAGCTCCATCGCAGTCTTTAACACTGGTAGCATGCCGCGACAGCGTGGACGTGAACCGTATGTGCAGTTGACGGACTTTGAGCGAGGGCGTATAGTGGGCATGCGGGAGGCCGGGTGGACGTACCGCCGAATTGCTCAACACGTGGGGCGTGAGGTCTCCACAGTACATCGATATTGTCGCCAGTGGTCGGCGGAAGGTGCACGTGCCCGTCGACCTGGGACCGGACCGCAGCGACGCACGGATGCACGCCAAGACCGTAGGATCCTACGCAGTGCCGTAGGGGACCGTACCGCCACTTCCCAGCAAATTAGGGACACTGTTGCTCCTGGGGTATCGGCGAGGACCATTCGCAACCGTCTCCATGAAGCTGGGCTACGGTCCCGCACACCGTTAGGCCGTCTTCCGCTCACGCCCCAACATCGTGCAGCCCGCATCCAGTGGTGTCGCGACAGGCGTGAATGGAGGGACGAATGGAGACGTGTCGTCTTCAGCGATGAGAGTCGCTTCTGCCTTGGTGCCAATGATGGTCGTATGCGTGGTTGGCGCCGTGCAGGTGAGCGCCACAATCAGGACTGCATACGACCGAGGCACACAGGGCCAACACCCGGCATCATGGTGTGGGGAGCGATCTCCTACACTGGCCGTACACCACTGGTGATCGTCGAGGGGACACTGAATAGTGCACGGTACATCCAAACCGTCATCGAACCCATCGTTCTACCATTCCTAGACCGGCAAGGGAACTTGCTGTTCCAACAGGACAATGCACGTCCGCATGTATCCCGTGCCACCCAACGTGCTCTAGAAGGTGTAAGTCAACTACCCTGGCCAGCAAGATCTCCGGATCTGTCCCCCATTGAGCATGTTTGGGAGTGGATGAAGCGTCGTCTCACGCGGTTTGCACGTCCAGCACGAACGCTGGTCCAACTGAGGCGCCAGGTGGAAATGGCATGGCAAGCCGTTCCACAGGACTACATCCAGCATCTCTACGATCGTCTCCATGGGAGAATAGCAGCCTGCATTGCTGCGAAAGGTGGATATACACTGTACTAGTGCCGACATTGTACATGCTCTGTTGCCTGTGTCTATGTGCCTGTGGTTCTGTCAGTGTGATCATGTGATGTATCTGACCACAGGAATGTGTCAATAAAGTTTCCCCTTCCTGGGACAATGAATTCACGGTGTTCTTATTTCAATTTCCAGGAGTGTACTATCTATGCTTGTCGAGGACATTATTGAGCCGGTAGTAGGCTCATACAACAATCCATTACATGTTGTTGAGAAGAAAAATGGATCGATCAGGCTTGTCTTAGATTCGGGACAAATCAATACTATCATCATTCCTGAAACAGACAGGCCGCAAATGTTGGAAGAAGTTCTTCAAAATTTTAATGGCGTAAAATTGTTGTCTTCTATTGATCTCAGCTCCAGCTTTTATCAGATCGAACTTCATCCAGAATTTAGAAAATACACAGCTTTTCTTTGTTTCGGCTTTTGCTATCAATTTCGGAAACTTCCTTTTGCTTTGAACATTACTTCGGCAGCATTCATTCGCGGGATAAATTCCATATTACATCAGTTCTTCAAACGTCACATCACCTTATATGTTTACGATATTCTGATAGCAGAAGCCTCATAGGAACAACATAATCGCATCCTCAACAGCGTGTTATGTATTTTTGCAGAATCTGGAATTACAGTTAACTTGGAAAAGTCTGAATTCGGTATGACAAAAGTGAAGTTTTTGGGACACCTTATTTCTTCTGAACGCATTCAGCCGGATCCTGAAAAGTTAGAAGCAATCAGAGCCATTCCATTTCCATCCACAACAAAACAATTCCGCAGTTTTCTAGGTCTCGTAAATTTTTACCGTCGTTTTCTGAATATCCAAATTCTAGTTACACCAAAACATTATTCTCTCACTGGAAAAATACTATTTGGAACTGGGACGAACAGGCACAGTTGGAATTCAATTCTTTGAAAGAAGCGCTACTTAACGAGCCAATGCTGGCTCATCCAGATCTGTCACAAGATTTTTGACTTAGCACGGATTCTCCTAAAGTCGGTCTTGGTGCCCATTTATTTCAAGAAGTAAATGGCTTGAAAAGACACACACTCAGATTCGGCATTATTATCTGGTTAGAAACAACATACTCTTCAAACGCTGCACTGTTGACGACTAGCTGTGGGTACTTTGCATTCCAGACGATTTTGTTAATGAGCTCATCTTTTATTTTGCTGGCAGTATTGGCGCTCGCTGTATTGCAGTAGTTCGAGTAACGAAGATTTTTGTGAGGTAAGGTATTCATGAAAGGTATAGGTTATTGTTAGTCTGGGCCATTCTTTTATAGGGATTATTGAAGGTGAGATTGCGTTGCGCTGAAAATATTGTGTCAGTTTAGTGTCGACCAGAATAAGTAAAGAGCGAAATATCTGAGAACGTTCAGTTCTGCTCAGCTGTTTGAAAATCAAATAACGTAAGAGGTTTATCAGCACAGCAATTCTTAAATTTCCCTAAGGGGATGTTTCAAACTGTCAGGGAAAGCCCAAACTCTGGATCTTGTTCAAAGACTTAATTCTGCTCTTTCTTACTGTTCTAACGGTATTCAAGCATGCGATGGTCGACACGAAAAGTAATCTACTTCGCTTATTTTCATTCGCGTATGATATATGGTATTATATTGTCGATCCCTGGTCATTAGTCTGGGTATTCTAACATTTGCCTCTCAATATATATGTGTTCTTTACTGTCGTTTCTTGTCAACAACATCAGCTTATTCCCACGAATTATTAGTTTTCACTCAGTTAATACTATGCAGATATCCAATCTGCATTTGGATCGCACTTCCTTGACTCTTGTGCAGAAAGGCGTGCAGTATACTGCTGCGTCCATTTTCAGTAAGCTACCACAAGAATTCAAAAATCTTACCAATAATCCACGCGCTTTCAAATCGAAACTGAGCAGTTTCCTCATGAATTACTCTTCTATTCTGTCGAGGAATTCCTTGAAAGCTTAAGATGATTATGTATGATATTGTTGATGGCGTTTACATAAACTTATGGATTGTCTTTTTTTGGGTTCATAAACATGTTATTTTATCTGTTACGATTTTATGTTGCAATTGCGTGTACCGACACGTTCTATGACCTTGGAGATCTGCTCCTCAATTTGGTCCTACGGAACTTGACGTGTAACATGAAAATAAAAAACAGTTTTGCCAAATTGTCGAAAGAGATAACTTTTGCAGTTTAAATCAAGATCCGATAGTTTGAAAAGTTGAATGTTCATCTTTGCTTGGCTTTCATCTTGACATCAGTTATGTGCTAGAGAAAGGGTTTATAACCCAAAACCTTGGTCATACAATAATAATAAAGTTTGCGAAACAAGGCTAAAATAGTATTTCGTTTAGATAAGCAGTAAGGCCAATGTTTCACCAAGTACACACAGTTTTATCAGTTAAAATTATTTTTAAATTTCTTTGCTTGTGTGTGTGTGTCGGGAGAGTGGGTTTGCATGTTGTTTAGCGCATTTTAGTATTTTCGTTGATCGGTAGTTCAAGTTTTATTATTTCGCCATTTTTATCCATACTCGCTGCATAGAATTATAGCAGGCACGCATGTTAAAGACCTTACTTTTGTACGCCAGAATACTTCAAAATCATTGAACTTCCATAAGCTTGTATGTATCAGTGCATTGCTGAAGCTGTAACCTTTAGACGGTGTTACAGTTCCCATAAAATCGATTGAGATGTTGTTACACTACGTCACACTGAAGTAAAATGAGACACTTCTTTCGCTCTCCATAGAGCACGCTCGATACACACATACGTATAAGAGATACCTGGTTTCCAACATTACGGGCCTTTAGCCTTTCTAAAAGTTTAAAACTGCCCAATCAGATTCGAATAAAAGAGGGAAACGATTGAGCAGTGCTTCGGCACACACTTTACAATTCGATTCCCAGGGAGTAGAAGGTCAAACGTGAAGTTCAGTTTACAGAGGGCACAGACAGGATCCGAGGGAACCTTGATGGAAACGAATTCAGTGTGGGTCGGAAGTCCTCGGCGCAGCGATTCCAGTACGTCGGCTGCCCTCTCCCCCCCTCTCCACGCCTGCCCCCCCCCCCTCCTCCTTGCCCCGTGGTCCCAGTTCTCTGATGGAAGTCGCTAGTGGGGGTGGGGGTGGGGGTGGGGGGGGGGGTGAGGCGAGGACTGGCTCTGCAGAGGGAGACGTCACCTGTCAATTTAAAAATGTAATGAACCGCAGGGCGGCGCCAAAGGATTTCGTTTAACCAGGGGCACCCTTAAGACGTGTATAGGTCTTATCGACTTCCACGTAACGATATTTCAACGGATTTTCTGGGATAAGGCAACGCCGTCGCTTAGATCTCGGTTTGAGCAGTGCGCTGATACGTGTCTGCTTTCCGATGTGTAGAAATGAACTCGGTATCGTTTTAATTGTCTGTGTGGCACGTTAAAGGTATAGATTAGGATATCCATACAGTACTTTCTGTAGGGCTTCATCTTGATCGAGCTACATGACTCTGCAGCAGAAACGGCAAGGTTTTCACAGGGCCAGTAACACTGATAACGGGATAACGGCGCTGCTCCTCTTCAGTTAGTATACGTACCAGCGGAACCTCATTTCTCCGCCGTTCATTAACACGGATCTTCGTCTTATTCGAGATATACAAGGTACCCAGAAGTCTTTCCCTGATTACATACATGCATAAGGCAGAAAATATGAGTAATGGTCAGATAACTTTTACCTTAAAGTTCAGGTAACGTATTCAAGGTTTTGTGTACAAACACACAATTGATAAATTTCAGCTCATGCTCCTTTCGTTGCTCGAAGCCAATTCAAGCGATATCCCAATTCCATCCACGCTCTGTTCAAAATTTCGCAAGGGATGGATGCTATGATGCCAGTAATTTTGCGCAGTAATTAAGCGATGTTGTTCACTGGTATTTAGTAAATCTGGTAGAAATCTAGTGGTGTTATGTCCGGTGTTTGCGGTGGCCATTTAATGAGATCACCACGCCCGACCCATCTTCACGGAAATGTTGTATGCGAATAGGCTAGAACATGTAACTCCCAATGAGGTGACGCACCATCTCTTTGGAAAATTAAGTGCCGAATATCCTGCATTTGCGGTACAACAAATGACTGCAACATATCTAGATATCTGTTGGCTTTAATTCACGTTTAACTGAAGAGTAAGGATCTTATGGCGTTATTGTGCGTAAGACAGAACCACAAGTTCAGCTTAAGGCTGTCTTTGACAGTCTCAACCACAGCGTGGGTATTTTCGGAATCCCCCCACCCAAATCCTAGCGCCGGCCTACGTGGCCGAGTGGTTCTAGGCGCTACAGTCTGGAACCGCGCGACCGCTCCGGTCACAGGTTCGAATCCTGCCTAGGGCATGGATGTGTGTGGTGTCCTTAGGTTAGTTAGGTTTAAGTAGTTCTAAGTTCTATGCGACTGATGACCTCAGCAGTTAAGTCCCATAGTGCTCAGAGCCATTTTTGAACCAAATCCTAGCACTGTGTTGGTTGATAACACCGTTCAAATGAAATTTGGCCTCATCAGAGAAAAGGACACGTATCAGATAGTCATCATCTTCCTCAATCTCAGCCAGCATGACTACAGCAAAGTCACAACGAGCATTATAATCCACTGGTTGGAGAGAGTGCATGATCTGGACCTTGTACGAACGAAGAAAAAGTTGTTTATGTAGGATGCGCCGCACTAATATCTTCGGAATATGCAACCCTCGTGAGGCTTTGCGGACTCACTTCATGGAATTTCTCATGAATACGTCTCTCATTACCCGAATTGCCAGCGCATTAGGTCTAGGCCTGCCTGTTCTAGGTAGGTCACAGATGCTCACTGTTTCCTTAAATGTCGAAAACCACATCTTGGTGCTTTCATATGCGGTATGGTTGCTCCCTATGGTATTCTATCTGGAATTTTCTCTGGACTGTTTTTCGAGACTATGTCCTGTGATACCAGAGGACACATAGGAATTTACTCTGTTTTGAGTACATTTTGTTTGCAAATGGTGTCCGACTCCGCTGTTGTTACGTCATTAGCCCCTCTAACAAAGTGACAATATGAAAGTATGTATATATACAGAAACTTGAAAATGTCACATGCCACTCGAAATAAAAGGTATTTGTCAATTTGTTATATTTTACGCGTTATGCAAGTTTGTAATCGGGGAAAGACTTCTGAGATACACGGTATATCCCTGCTTGGCAAAAAAGATAGAAGCAGTCATAAGGAAAGGAGGAAACTTCACAGTCTGAGAGTGCATGTGTTTTATTGGAGACATTACAAAATCGAGAAAAATTTACAGACAACTTCTCAATATAAGTCCATCTACAGTTATGACGTTGCAACACCATCTGGACTGAATTCATGCCCTGATTTATGTGTGAAGTGTGTCATAAAACCCTTCTATCAGGTCCTGAGGTACGTTTGCTTAGAAATGTTGTAACTCGTCATATATACCTTGGATACTGGCAGTGGTATGGAACTGACATAAGAACTGGCCCCGTAAGTTTTCTATCGGAGACCCATCTGTGTCTCTCGCTGCAGACAGGGTTACCTTAATATATATATATATATATATATATATATATATATATATATATATATATATATATATATATATATATATATATATCAGGCTTCTGATTGGCCTGATGTGGCCCGCCACGAATTTCTGTCCTGTGCCAACCTCTTCATCTCAGAGTAGCACTTGCAACCTACGTCCTCAATTACGAGTACTTGCTGGATGTATTCCAGTCTCTGTCTTCCTCTACAGTTTTTTCCCTCTGCAGGTCCCTCTAGAACCGTGAAGTTATTCCGTGATGTCTTAACAGATGTCCTATCATCCCGTCCCTTTTCCGTTTCAGTTTTTCCATATATTCCCTTCCTCTTCGATTCTGCGCGAAATCTTCTCATACCTTACCATATCAGTTCGCCTACTGTCAACATTCGTCTGTAGCACCATATCTCAAATGCTTCGATTCTCTTCTGCTCTGGTTTTCCAACAGTTCATGTTTCACATCCATACAGTGTTGGGCTCCAAACGTAAATTCTCAGAAATTGGTTCCCCAAACCAAGGCCTTTGTTTCACATTAGTAGACTTCTCTTGACCAGGAATGCCCTTTTTGCTAGCGCTAGTCTGCTTTTGATATCCTCCTTGCTCCGTTCGTCATAGGTTATTTTGCTGCCTAGGTAACAGAATTCCTTAACTTCGTCAACTTCGTGACCATCAAGGCTTATATTAAGTTTCTCGCTGCTCTCATTTCTGCTACTTCTCATTACTTTCGTCTTTCTTCGATTTTCTATCAATCCATATTCGGTGCTCATTATACTGATCATTTCATTCAGTAGAGCATGTAATTCTTCTTCTCTTTCGCTCAGGATAGCGATGTCATCAGCGAATCGTATCATCGATATCCTTTCTCCTTGAGTTTCGATTCTACTCCTGAATCTTCCTTTTTTCCGTCATTGCTTCTTCGATCTTAACGTCAGGCCGATAGCTATGGAGACACATGCCATGTGTGGAAGAGCGTTGTGCTGATGGAAAACGGTATCACAACACTGTCGTTTGAGAGGTAGTAGGAGAATGGAGGGTATCTGTGACAACCCGTCGTCGCATCACTTTACTCAATCAACATCAGCTGTGACCAGAAGGTATACCCGATGGTTCCCCAAACCATTAAGCCGGGAGTAACACTGATCTGCCTCTCCAAAACATTGGAAGAATGGGACCTCTCCATAGCTCGCCGCCGTACTTTCCGACGATAGTCATCCGTGGTGGTACGGAGGCTCGATTGGTAGCTGTAATCAACGACACGAAATGATCAGAAGTGGATGTCAGAGTATCGCTGCAGATACCGTCTTCTGCGTTCTGTTATTAACGGCTGCATACGTGTGAGACAGCAGTTCCCTAGATCCGCTGCTGCTCGTCTCCAATCGATGCTGTGGGAAGACACACAGTGTTGCAGGGAGTACTTTACTTGTTCTCGGAAGGAACATGCAGATGTGAATAACGATGTGCTTGGTGCACAATACGGGGACACTCTTTGGTTTTGAGAAGGGGAACATGGTCAAAGTAGGCTGTATTCTGTTTACTATCCGTGAAATTGGTCAATTTCAACCGAGGGTAATTTTCATTAAAAGCATGAAGCTTTATGCTTAAAATCTGTGATAGAAAATGCCCCACAGTTGAAATTCGCCAATTGTGCGGATAATGAATAGAATACAGACTGTTTGCACCATGTTTTCATTCTCTAAACCCGTTGAGGCCGCGGATCCCTACAAAAATAAAATTTAAAAAATGAAATCCTTTCTGCTGCTGGTCAGTCGTGATCGACTGGAATCTTGATGAGTATACCTGCCTTCAGCTTCTCACGCAGTGCCACATCGGGCCACAGTCGCATCTGAATTCCCCTAAAGTCTGAGATCCTCTTCAAACTCTGTCACGCACTGATAACGCTGTCTCACTTGCGTACACGGCATCTCCATGTCCACAGCGATCATAAAATTTTTGACGCTGCTTACGGCCCTTATATACCCTAGTGAGCCTGGCAGTAACACTAAACATAACCAACACTAATCCGCTCTGCTGGCCGTCACTCAGTATTCACATGCCCGCCAATGGTGCGGTGTACATTGACAGCCGTCTGCGTCTTCCGGGTGCCCCACTTTCTTTGTCACTCGAGTATCTACGATTAGTATTTAAGTGAAGCAAACCACCATACACTGATTTTCTAGAGGTTTTACTAACAGGTGCCCATTGAGTTGCATAATACTGTGTTCTCCGTGTTTGTTGCGAGTGTATAACATCTCAGTATTCATCATAGTGTCGTTGAACAGCACTTTAGATGCACTGCGCAAGATAGATAAAGGAGCATTGCTGAGAAACATTGATGCTGAAATTGTGTTGAAGCGTTTGCAAATATTTAAGAACGCTAAGACATAGCAGTTAATGACGTAAATGGTTTTATGACTCCTGATGAAATTATCGTATTTTGCTTGTTTGCAGACAAGGACGATAGTGATAATGAATTGGATCACGAAACTGGCGTTCAATCTCAGATACCATGACACATGTAGAGGCAACAGAGCAGCTGGACGATTTAATTTTTTATTAGGAGCGACAGGCGAAATACATCCAGGAGAACTGTTGGTGATAAAACGCTCGCGTGATCGTGCTGCTCGTAAATGACACAAGTTTCTAACTCAAAAGAAACTTACTGATTATTTTAGTGTGTGGAACTCTGTTTTCCCAGTATCTGGTCAACATTTTATTGAAAAACTATTCGTACGTTAAGAGCATTTAACTATGGCATTATATCAGGTTGGTACGTACGCTCGAAGCATTTTTCTTTGCATTTGGGTTTTCTGGTTACTATGGATTTATTTAGCGATTGTTATTTCGTATTTGTGGTTCACTGTTACTATCTGAGTTTACATATCGTCATTTCGTTATCTGGAGGCGGCCGGGGCTGCCGAGCGGTTCTAGGCGCTACAGTGTGGAACCGGGCGACCGCTACGGTCGCAGGTTCGAATTCTGCCTCACGTGTGTGATGTCCTTAGGTTAGTTAGGTTTATGTAGTTCTAAGTTCTAG
This sequence comes from Schistocerca nitens, assembly GCF_023898315.1. Taxonomy (NCBI): domain Eukaryota; kingdom Metazoa; phylum Arthropoda; class Insecta; order Orthoptera; family Acrididae; genus Schistocerca; species Schistocerca nitens. The sequence continues at coordinate 759,501,058 of NC_064617.1, read as the reverse complement.
GGGACTGATTACCTCAGACGTTAAGTCCCATAGTACTCAGAGCCATTTGAACCTTTGTTTTTTTTTTTTTTTTTTTTTTTTTTTTTTTTTTTTTTTTTTTTTTTTTTTTTGTTATCCGGAGATAATGGGTGAAGCTGTGGACGCTGCAGTATGGAGTACGAAGTGGTGTAGTAGGGACACTTACGACTTCTTATATTTGAGTCCTACAGAAGGGGGACAGAAGCAGAGGCAGCCACAAACATTAGCGCCATGTATGGGGATAGTGCTATTGGACAGAGTAAGGTAAGAGATTGGTTTTCTTGTTTCAAAGAGGATCATTTAGACGTTGTGACTCTCCACATTCAGGAAGACGGCCAGGTTCGATGAAGATCGTTTAATCCACAATGTTCCACGGTAGTGTACTCGAGAACTGGCAAATGTGAACGAAGTGCGATCATTCCACCATAGTGCGACATGCTATGGGCAAGGTTCAAAATTCGGGGGTAAGGGTACCGCGTTCTCCAAGCCAAAATAACAAAATTCAGCAGATGGCCATACATGTATCTCTGCTTGGTCATCATCAATTGGCTCGTCAACGACATCTATCATTCCTGTTCTGTATCGTTACTGGTGATGACAAATGGACTCTTTATGCAACATAAGGAAAAGAAAAGAATGGCTGAGCCCAAACACCTGCACGCATCGACAAAAAGTAATGTTATGCGTCTGGTGGATGTGGTACATAAGTACTACGAATTGCTTCCTCGAGATGTAATTATCACTGCTGAGATTTATTGTCAACAACTGACACTTATTGCAGACGGGCAGGAGGACTGCATGAAGTGATGCTACTCCATGACAACACCCACCTGCACTCTGCTAGATTGAAAAAAAAAAAAAAAAAAAAAGAAGACCAAGACCACTGTGCAAGAGCTGGGCTGGAAAGTCATTTCGCACCGATATAATTCATCTGATTTGTGTCCCCGCGTTTTCACCTCATCACTCTCTATGGAAAAACCTTCAAGGAACTTCCTTCCCGGATGAAAATGCACTCCAATATCACGACCAATTCTTCGCCCCAAAAGTGTGGGATTTACAGTCTCAGAGTCGAAAAGTTACCCAGCGTTGGCCGGCCGGAGTGGCCGAGCGGTTCTAGGCGCTTCAGTCTGGAACCGCGCTGCTACTACGGTCGTAGGTTCGAATCCTGCCTCGGCCATGGATGTGTGTGCCGTCCTTAGGTTAGTTTGGTTTAAGTAGTTCTAAGTTCTAGGGGACTGATGACCTCAGATGTTAAGTCCCATAGTGTTCAGCGCCATTTGAACCATTTTTTACCCAGCGTTGCCAGATTTCTGTAAATAGTGAAGGACAATATATTATTCAGACAAAAGTATCCCATGTATGCAAATGTGGCGTTTCTTAATCTTTTGGAAAAGCGCTAAAAGCTTATACACGAACCTAATAAATTACGAGTTAATTTTCGATCTGACAGATGTCCTGCTGTCGCACTTGGCTCGGATTATCGATGTTTCCCTGTACTTTAGACATAACAACGAACTTAACACATAATTTACAAACGTTGACGAAACGTTTTCTCGTTGATAATCCCCACAAAATGATAAAAGTAAGAAAGTTTGTCCGTTACTACATTTCCGCTGTTCATGCAGCAAAATGGCGCATCAGACGTGGAGTTTTACTTGTAAACTACCACCTATGTTCACGAGACGTTTTGCAGGGAGGATTCACATTACTACCGAATGTAGTAATAAAGTTAGATCATTCTACTATACATAGTTCACGAGATATGATGACATGAACACCGAAATGCGTAAAAAACTGCCACATCATGCACGACGTTTAAATTTATTAGTTCCTTGCTGCATACTCTATTCGCAACACCTGTCGCAGACAGTGTCTACATATGCCACTGAATGTACTTCCAAACATATATCATTGTACGACACATAGTTCATGACATATGAGATCAAATACTGATATTCGTGAAAAACTGCCGCATAGTGAATGGCGTTTTAATTCATTACTACCTTACTACTAACCCTGTTAACAACAGATTTCGATGACAGTATCCACATATGCTGCTGAATGTACCAACAACAATATATCATTTTACGACACATAGTTCAGGAGTTAAGACTCCATAAACACTGAGCTGTGTAAAACGAAACTGCAGGGTGAATTTCGAAACACATTAAGATGGATTTATATGAACAAATAAGTTAGGAATCTGTTATATATATATATATATATATATATATATATATATATATATATATATATATATATATATATATATATATATATATATATTTGCGTATGGTGACAAATCCAAGGGTAAAAAGCGCCTCCTACATCGATTTCAACCAAATTTGGTGCACATATTACACTGAAGAGCCAAAGAAATTGGTACACTTTGTTAATATCGTGTAGGGCCCCCGCGAGCACGCAGATATACCGGAACACTCTGTAGCATGGACTCGACTAGTGTCTGAAGTGATGCTGTAATCTTGCAGGGCTGTCCATAAATTCGTAAGAATACGAAGGGGTGGAGATCTCTCCTGAAAAGCACGTTGCAAGGCATCCCACATGTGCTCAATTATGTTCATATCTGGGGGGTTTGGTGGCAAGTCAAAGTGCTTGAACTCAAAAGAGCCAATCTGGACGTGTAGTGTGTCGCATTGTCCTGCTAGAACTGCCCAAGTCCGTCTGAATGCACAATCGAAATGAATGGATGCAGGTGATCAGACAGCATGCTTACATACGTATCACCTATCAGAGTCATATCTAGAAGTATCAGGGGTCCCATATCAATCCAACGGAGCCTCCACCAGCTTGAACAGTCCTCTGCTCACATGCAGAACCCGTAGAATCATGAGGCTGTCTCCATAGCTGTTCATGTCCATCCGCTCGATACAATTTGAAACGAGACTCGTCCGACCAGACAAACAAGTTTCCAGTCATCAACAGCCCAATGTCAGTGTTGATGGGCCCAGGCGAGGCGTGAAGCTTTGCATCAATGGCACACGAGTGGGCCTTCGGCTCCGAAAGCCCATGTCGATGATGTTTCGTTAAACGGTTCGCACGGTGGAACTTGGTGGTGGCCCAGCACTGAAATCCGTAGCAATTTGCGGAAGTGGTGTACTTCTGTCACCTTCAACTATTCTCTTCAGTCGTCTTTGGTCCCGTTCCTGGAGGATCTTTTTCCGATCGCAGCGATGTCGGAGATTTGATGTTTTACCGGATTCCTGATATTCACGGTACACTCGTGAAATGGTCGTACAGGAAAATCTGCACTTCATCCCTATCTCGGCAGTGCTACGTCTCACCGCTCCTGCGCCGACTGTAACACCATGTCCCAACTCACTTAAATCTTGATAACCTGCCATTGTAGCAGGAGTAACCGACGTAACAACTACGCCAGACACTTATTGCCTTATACAGTCGTTGCCGACAGCAGCATCGTATTGTACCACTTTACATAACTCTGTATTTGTATACGTTATGTCTATACCAGTTTCTTTGGCGCTTCCGTGTATTTACTATTTGGAAAGATATATTGTGGGGGTAAGAAGGGGAAACTACTTAATGGAGGTGGGTGATAACTGGGAGGGAGAAGGTGGAAGGTAACGATGGAAAGATGGAGAGAGGGGAGGAGGAGGTGGACACAGGTATGGGACAAGGATACACTTAGTGAGATGGGGTGGGAGAAACGAACAGAAAATGCAAGAGGGAGAGTAGAGGAGAAGATGGACAAAATAAGGAAAGAGGAGGAGTTGGACGGAGAGAGAAGGGGAAGAAAGAGGAGATGCACAGGGAGAGAGGGAAGGAGCACGTGGACAGAAAGAAGGGGTAAAGGATATGGGCAGAGATGAATGGAGAAGGGGAGAGGAGGAGAGATGGACAAAGACGAGAGAGAAGATGGCTTAAGAAGTGGGAGGAGGAGATGGACAGAAGGGGAAGGAGCACATGGACAGAGGGGAGAGAAGTAGAGAAGCAGACAGATGGGTGAGGAGCAGGGGGACAGAAAATAGGGGGAACAGATGCACAAAGAGGGGGGCAGCAGGAGATGTACAAAGATGGAAGGAGGAGATGGAGTAGTGGGAGACTGGAATAAATACATATCTATGGAAAGCTAGGTACTTATTTAATATATCTAAAAATGTGTTATCTGACTTCCATGTTACATTTGTAAGTAAGATCTAATATATTTCACTAATTTAGATATTAACAGATACTGTTAACCTTATTGAAACATTATCGCTGCAAAATAGTCAATATTACTCTAGATTCACAGTTAACTGTGAGTTACAGTTGACTTTAATTAGTAAGACACATATTGCATGAAAAACACAAACCCTGCTTTCTGAAATGTGTTAGGGACTTGGTGTTGAGTAGTAGGATACTGTGTCATAATTTTAGTAATCATTGTTCTAAAAAAGAAAAACTTGTCGACTTATCAAAAAGAGCCAAGAAAATCTCAGCAACTGCAACCAAAATTTACTTTTGATCTTTCTTTTATAAGCAAGACAACTGGTGATAGTTACAAAACCTCTAAAACTATATGTAGGAAAAAATTCTAGGAAAAGAATCTTGTGAAACTTTTTATGAAAACTTGACATTAAATCTAAGCCTTAACACAGATGTTAAATAAGATCAACAAAGTGGCATTTAACAACACATTCAAGCTTTAGGAACCTACAGAAATAATTAACAGGCAAATAACATTCAACATCCCCTGACAAAACGGGTCACATCTGATTTTTAAAAAATTAGCAAAACCAAGTGAATAGATTGATGGCATGTTTACATAAAATACGATCAGTTGTCCATGCAGGCAGTGTGCCCATGTAGTGCTAAAACAACTGCTTTCTCCTGTTCATGAACAGCGCTCATCCTGATATAATTAAATTTTTCTTGGGCAGGGGAAAAAAAGCTGCAGACATGAATTATGGTTTGTGTTGGGAAGGGCACTGAAGTAGGGTAGTCCTTGCAGGCGTGCTATCTATACTGCTGCAGTGGTGTAATGGCTAGCGCACCTGCGTACTAAGCAAAAGTACCTAAGTACATGTCCTGCTCGTGGCACCAATTTTGATTCATTTCTTCAACTTCCATCATTATCGTAGATAAACACTCATCCTGGTTGGGCAACTTCAGCATGGTTAAGTGAGTGCAGTATCTCTAGGATTAGCCATTTCAATTACTCGAGACCCTTTTAGCGGAGCTCACAATATAAACCATATGTCTACTCAAGCCACCTTCTAACATATAAATGAGTAGTTAACAAGTTTAGATAAAATTAAACCAAAAGAAACTGGAGAGAATTTGGAAAAACGAGCCGTTAGCCCTTGTGCTGGAATCACTTAACGCACTGTTTAATATCTGCTTAATTTACATAAAGCCAGTTAGCGAGTTCAAACCCGAGCAAGAGGCTTCACGCCGATACTTTAGTAGATAAAACAAACGCAGTAAAATGATTTAAATAAGATCACTTTGTAAGAAGGCTGTTTAGGTTCTTATATTGGTAACGCCACCGCCACCTAGCGTTCTGTATGAAAATCAGTGGCTGTGCTGTGTGCAGTCTGTGGCTGGGTGGCATTGTTGGAATTTGCTATTGTAGTGTTGGGCAGTTGGCTGTTAACAGCGCGTAGTGTGGCGCAGTTGGAGGTGAGCCGCCAGCAGTGGTGGATGTGGGGAGTGAGATGGCGGAGTTTTGAGATTGGATGATCTGGACAGAGACAGTAAATTTGTAATATTAGATATCATGGACTGATATAGATATTATGACTTTTGTACACTATTAAGATAAATATATTGTTTGTTCTCCATCAAAATCTTTCATTTGCTAACTATGCCTATCAGCAGTTAGTGCCTTCAGTAGTTTGAATCTTTTATTTAGGTGACAGTATTGGCGCTCGCTGTATTGCAGTAGTTTGAGTAACGAAGACTTTTGTGAGGTAAGTGATTTGTGAAAGGTATAGGTAATTGTTAGTCAGGGCCATTCTTATGTAGGGATTATTAAAAGTCAGATTGCGTTGCGCTAAAAATATTGTGTGTCAGTTTAGTGTTGATCAGAATAGGGAAAGAGCGAAATGTCAGTACGTTCAGTTCTGCTCAGCTGTTTGAAAATCAAATAATGTAATAGGTTTATCAGCACAGTAATTCATTAATTTTTCTAAGCGGACGTTTCAACTTCAAAGGTTCACAAACACTGCTGTATGGACGAAGATGTAAAACCAGGATGGAAAGCAAGAAAATAGTCTTCTCACATAAACTATAATGGTTGGGATTCTCGTTCAATGGTCACCACAATTCCCAGGAAGTAGTCACATAAGTCAACAACCGCCTGATCAATGGCTGTACCAGTCAACCTCGCGTTCAGTCCTCTGGAACTGGCCGACAGGTAACCAGCCTGGTACCACAGTGGGCACAGGCTTTTTCCGAACGATGCAAATCCAAATTCAGTTGGGTGTATAAGCAACAACCGAAATAATTTGTACATCGGTAGCCCCCACTGAACCCGCCCACACAAGACATCACGTAACTCGCTGTGACTGCCATTCCAAATGCAGTAGCGAGATGAGAATCTTATCGGCCATGACGTCGCGGTGCTTACTACCCACTGTCGCCACACAAGCCGCGAGACATCCGATCACTGACAAGGGAACCTCCCCATCGCACCCCCCTCAGATTTAGTTATAAGTGGGCACAGTGGATAGGCCTTGAAAAACTGAACACAGATTAATCGAGAAAACAGGAAGAAGTTGTGTGGAACTATGAAAAAAATAAGCAAAATGTACAAACTGAGTAGTCCATGGCAAGATAAGCAACATCAAGGACAATGTGTACAGAGGAGCGCCGTGGTCCCGTGGTTAGCGTGAAAATTTTACTTTCTTTATTTTCGCAAAGTTACGATATGTCCGTTCATTCATTGACGTCTCTGTTCACTGTAATAAGTTTAGTGTCTGTGTTTTGCGACCGCACCGCAAAACCGTGCGATTAGTAGACGAAAGGACGTGCCTCTCCAATGGGAACCGAAAACATTTGATCGCAAGGTCATAGGTCAACCGATTCCTCCACAGGAAAACACGTCTGATATATTCTATACGACACTGGTGACGGCATGTGCGTCACATGACAGGAATATGTTGTCGACCCACCTAACTTGTACACTTGGCGAATGGGTAAAAAGATTCTTCTACCTTGCCCGATTTAGGTTTTCTTGTGGATGTGATAATCACTCCCAAAACAGTGATGAAAACATAAGAGTTTGTCACATAAACTGCAACAAATGAATGCAACAGTTTCACAATCGCACAGTTTTGCCTGTGCTCTGTCAAAACATATGTTTTTAACGTTTTCAAATTTTTTAATATGTAGACCGTCAAATCCTGCATATGTCCAAGCAAATCTGAACATGTCCTGGAATTTTGGAGAGCGAAGTTAATTATGTGTGAGTGCCTGAACTTTGATAATTGTCTGAAAACAAAAAATTAAACTTTTCACTCGAGGGTAGACTTGAACCAAGGACCTCTCGTGCCGCAGGTGCACACGCTAACCACGAGACCACAGCGCTCCTAAGCTCACACTGTCCTTTATGTTACCTATCCTGCGCATGGACTACTCAGTTTGTATATTTTGCTTATTTTTTTCATAGTTCCACATAACTTCTTCCTGTTTTCTCGATTCATCTGTGTTCAGTTTTTCAAGGCCTATCCACTGTGCCAACGTATAACTAAATCTGAGGGGGGTGCGATGGGGAGGTTCCCTTGTGAGAGAGGGCAACCATCCCCGCGGTCGCGCTTAAATGCGCCTGATCACCACTGGGCTTCCTTCTGTTGGCGGAAAATCACTCTGACTCTACGACCGCCAGTTATGCTGCCATCCAGAGCGTCTATCGATATTGAATCGCGACACGATGTGCCCGTAAGGCACAGTTTCCGAATCGAGCATTATAAACTATTGAGTGGTAGAAAATTACAGAAGTTAGACCTGTGGATGGAAAAAAAATTTAACAACTCAATCCACAGGCTTATGGTAAGCAATAAAATATCGCGATACTCAGATAGGTAAAGCTTAATTTGTTTGTGCTTCGCAGTGAAATATAGAAAAGTAACAATGCAACATTTGACAGGAGGGAATGAGCACACTGGCATATCTGATATTAACAAATAAATATTGAAGCACGCATGAAAATTTTAAAAGAATGCTTTGAAACAATGTAGACAAACGTACTGAAAGGATACGCAGTGGACGCAAAATCAGGGGAAGGAGCGTAAAACAATATCGGAAAAACAGTATTAAGTGATTCAGAATCTGAAAGTTTTTTGATTGTCCAACTGTTTCACAGTGCGGTCTATAATGATGGAAAATGAGAAGAAATTGTAACTGGAACGTCCCTAGGTTACCATAACAAAAAAGTTAATTTCATAAAGACTGGACTTTGTGGCAATGTTTTGCATTACGTACCAGACGTCACGATAGTACCTAACTGCGACAAGGTCGTTGACATAGTCAGTATTGACGCGTGTGGTAGTTGTATATACCGAATACGGTGCTGTTCGTGGTAATCAGCTCAAGAGGAACAGAGCCGCGATATTGCACAACATCACAACAAGTAGAGTACACCGTTGTAGCCCAAACAATATGATCACCTGCTTGTTAGTTTGGCCTCGGAACGAAACACTTCTCCGATTCCATGTCTCATTGATCCGACAGTTTGTTGGTACATTAGTGGATGAATGTGACGTTAGATGTCTACACACAGTTCATGTAATTCGCGTAAATAACGGACTGCTGATTTGCGTACGAGGTGGTAGCGTCCGATAGCAGTCCTGATGGATTCCCTAGGATTTACATTGGGCGACTTTGGTCGCCGAGACATCAACGTGAGGTCGCTATTTGCTTCACAAACTGTTATAGCTCGTTCTGGCTCCAAGACAAGGAGAATTATAGAAAGATGACATATGGATCGAGGAAGACATCAGGCATGAAGGAATGCAGGTAGTTCGCAGCTGTCTGCGTGTCTTCGATTACTACTGCAGGTGCCTTGAAGGCGCAGGAGAATGTCTCCCAACGTATAACACTGCTCCCACAAGCCTTCGATGACGTCTGAGTATCCGTCTTACATTGTTTGCAGAAGATGCTGTCATTTACCGTCTTGTAAAGTCATCAGATGATCAAAACGACTTGCAAAATGATTTAGATAAGACATCTGTATGGCGCGAAAAGTGGCAATTGACCATGAATAAGGAAAAGTGTGAAGTTATTCACGTGAGTACTGAAAGAAATCAGCTAAATTTCGATTACGCGATAAGGCACACACATCTGAAGGCTGTAAATTCAACTAAATACTTATGGATTACAATTACAAATAACCTAAGTTGGAACGATCACATAGATAATATTGTGGGTAGAGCAAACCAAAGACTGCGATTCATTGGTAGAACACTTAGAAGGTGCAACAGGTCTTCTAAACAGACTGCTTACACCACACTTGTCCTCCCTATTCTGGAGTATTGCTGTGCGGTGTGGGATCCGCATCAGGTGGGACTGACGGATGACATCGAATAAGTACAAAGAAAGGCAGCTCGTTTTGTATTATCGCGAAATAGGAGAGATAGTGTCACAGACATGATAGGTGAACTGGAGTGGCAATCATTAAAACAAAGGCATTCTTCGTAGCGACGGTATCTTCTCATGAAATTTCAATCACCAATTTTCTCCTCCGATTGTGAAAACATTCTGTTGGCACCCACCTACATAGGGAGAAATGCTCATCATGATAAAATAAGAGTAATCAGGGCTCGCACATAAAAATTTAAGTGCTCGTTTTTCCCGCGTGCCGTTCGAGAGTGGAACGGTAGAGAGACAGCTTGAAGGTGGTTCATTGAACCCTCTGCCAGGCACTTTATTGTGAATAGCAGAGTAATCACGTAGATATAGATGTTTGTGGAGACAACCATTGACCTAATGTATGTGATTCATCTGAAGAGCCAACACATTTATATTGATCGTTGGCCAAATCCCGATGGTCCATGCCCAATGCAATCGAAATTGTCGATGGCGATGGGTCAAGATGTGAACACGTAGGTTTGTCTGCTGTGGAGCTCCATATTCAACATTGTAAGACGAACGGTGCCCTCCGAAACACTTGTGCGTGCACTAGCATCGTGCTGCTTCAGCAGAGATAACACAGTTCACTATCTATCCTACATTACAGAGCAGACAAGCTTCCGAACTCCACGTTCTGAAAAGAGTCGTGGACGTCCAACAATTTATCGCCTAGTGGTAGTTTCACCGTCCTTCTACCTCTTTCCGTAGATGCTGAAGACAGTAACACGTGAACATTCGATCGGTTTCGCCGTTTTCGAGATAGTCGATCACATGCTCTGGGTAATAATAATCTGCTCTTTGTCAAAATCGCTTATGTCAGTGGATTTTCCCATTTTCAGCCGATATCATCTCTAGAGTGATCCCACATCCGTATCTCCTGTGCTTTCATACTTTTGGCACAATTCTGAATTATAGAAAAATGTTGATCGCACAGTTCTTCATTGAGCGTTACGCGTTTCGCAATTTAATCATCAGCCTATCCTATATAAACCAGTGGCAATCGATAGATGACGACACTGTCAAATATGCCTACATACGATGAGATTTGTATTGTATTCAGTTTATGTGCTCACTTTCGTGAGCTTTGTACTGAAATTTGGGGCCGGCCGGAGTGGCCTAGCGGTTCTAGGCGCTACAGTCTGGAACCGCGCGACCGATACGGTCGCAGGTTCGAATCCTGCCTCGGGCATGGATGTGTGTGATGTCCTTAGGTTAGTTAGGTTTAAGTAGTTCTAAGTTCTAGGGGACTGATGACCTCAGAAGTTAAGTCCCATAGTGCTCAGTGCCATTTGAATCATTTGAACTAAAATTTGATTTTTATCTTCAGTCTGACCATGAAATTTCGCAACGCGCGACGCTTAATAAAGGATTGTGCGATCAAGACTTTTCTATATTTCAAAGTTGTGCCAAATCTGAATGGTCGCCTGCCTCTACTTTGGCTTCTACTTTTGTTACCGCGTCACGTGTCGCTACGGCATCAGGCGGCATCCAACGTCACGTTGGGCAGTGGGTATAATGTTTTGGCTGTTCCGTGTATATAACCCGTACAGAAAATTTTTCGGGGATAACAGATCGATTGTCGCTATTGGTCACCTATGCCTATGAGACTGTCTGTGACATTTGAATCTATTACCGTTTGGTGTCTGTCCATGTACTTCCTTGAAACCCAAGCAGTATGACCAACCGTTGCTACATACTGAAGAGCATAACGTTAATATTCGTACCGATCTCCTATGTAACAATATTACTGCAGACACGTCCCTTCAAGGGCTGCGAGAACAGCACGTCCGTTTCACGAGGAACAGGACGCCACGAGAGCTTCACTCATACGTATTCCGCCGCACGTGTTGTCAATAGCACCTTGACTGACGTTCTCCAAAGCCGCACGCTTCTCTCGCAACACAATACGCTCATAAGAGATTCGTTACAGCGACAACTTGTTTCGACTGGTATCATCCAGTAGTCTGACCGTGGTGGATGTCCGTGAGCTCCGTAGAAAAGCAGGTTTGGCCTTTTGCTGTCACTTCCAACTAATATCCTCGTTCTGAACATTGCACCAAAATAAGCGACTGCTGTGTCGATTGAGAATATCAAAGTACATTTTAAACAAAGTCTGACTCGTAAAAAGAATCAAATTGACGCTTTGAATGATAGCGGACATAGCATGAAATACTCGATGAACAGTATTTGTGTAGCATGATTCGCCGGCCGAAGTGGCCGTGCGGTTAAAGGCGCTGCAGTCTGGCACCGCAGGACCGCTACGGTCGCAGGTTCGAATCCTGCCTCGGGCATGGATGTTTGTGATGTCCTTAGGTTAGTTAGGTTTAACTAGTACTAAGTTCTAGTGGACTAATGACCTCAGCAGTTGAGTCCCATAGTGCTCAGAACCATTTGAACCATTTTTTTGTAGCATGATTCAGCATATATATTATAGAAACTAAATTAAAAACATTTTCATAGATATAAGAGAAAAAGCAAATCACACTCGTTAGGAAAAGCATTGGTTTTAGGAAAAACAAATTCTCGAAAACATTGAGGAAACTTAGTATAAAGACAAGTAATGCGAAAAAAATTTCCTTCACGCTTCCCGTACAGTGTAGTAACGAAAATGGAGAAAGAGCGTTCATCGTTGAATTTATATAATTTCTAACAGCCAAACAGCAGAGAACAGTTACATTACCACTCTATTTCTTATAACCTACTACTGGTAGTGAAATTATCTTTTTTTTGTTTATTGTATTTCAAATACTACTTTTTTTTAGTTCTTCTACATTCTGTCAAAACCAGAATAGTAGGCCAGATCTAGCCGTTTCGTGTGTCCATGAACCTCCGACGCGTTTCTTTCTTCCTGTACTGCGTCTTCCCCCTCTTCATTTCCAAAATTAAATCTTTCACTTACCACAACCAGCACCAGTACTATTGTCAGAAATAGTCAGTACGTTGTACCCCTTCAAATAAGGAACCGACATGGTGAAACTTCCTACATTCCCCAAAATACGCAGTACAGATTAGTCCCTTTGTAGCGACGTAGGCCTTCCTTTCCAAAACGGTCTCTTTCGAAACTAAGTCGTTCAGTAACAAAACGATGCGGTTTTTATATATTTACGTCTGCGGTTTGATTTTTTTCCCTTTATTTGGTTTTTGAGTGCAAGGTAACAGAATTCTTTCTCTGTATATACATATTGGTGCTCAATTTCGGAAATGTTATCGCTAATCTCATTTATACTACACCTCATTAATTTCGCTTTCTCTTTCTTTTCCCCTCAATTCATAGTGTGCGCTCATTATTGTTCATTCCACTTAATAGCTACTGCAGTTCTTCCCTACATTCACTGACGATAGCAATTTCATCAGTGAATTTTGTTGTTGATATACTTTCACCCTGAATTATGATCTTAGTCTTGGTTCTTCCTCTTATTTCTGTCATCGAACAGTAGGGGTGAAAGACAACATCCCTGTCTTATATCCTATCTAACCCGAGCACTTCGTTCTTCATCTTCCATTCTTATTTTTCTCTGTTTGTTCTTGTGCATATTGTATATTACCATACTTTCCCTATAGATTTTTCTGAGAATTCCGAACATTTGGCAGCATCATCGGATGCTTTTCCTAGGTTGACGTATTCTATAACCGTGTCTTTATTTTTTTTTTTTTTTAAGTCTGTCTGCCACTGTCAAATGCAAAGTCAGAATCACCTGTCTGGGGCCTTTGCCTCTCCTAAAACCAAACTAATCCTTATCTGACGGATCTTCAATTTTCCATTCCATTCTTCTATACATCCGGTATTATTCCACAAGTCTGACAGATGCTTCAGTATAAGTGTGTGTGTGCGTATCGTGGATGTAAATGTGACGAAAAGCTACGTTACTTGATGAAAGGCAGGTGCAGCGTTCAAAATGCGGTTTATTATTGATCGAGAGGGATCAAAACACTAAATGCGTCTCCGCATGAAATTACGAGCGGTCCTCAACAAGTAGGCTACACATTATCATGGCGGGCCAAGTAACTTTCACTGAATGTTCCACTAGCTACATAGTGACATAGATACTTGACACTAGTTTTCACCAAGTCACTATAAAAAACGGTCGGAATGTTATACTAACGAATCGTTCAATTGCTCGACGACAGAAAACTGCTCCTTGGTGTCAAAGCCTTTCAAGGACCGTTATGTGAATGTCCTTATCGCTGGAAAATCTGCGATCGCTACGAATAAGTCCCCCGATTGTGTGGAGTCACTGTCATCTGTGGTCTATGGTCTTCCTTCCCAATCAGTGCAGCCTCGGTCAAATTACATGCACCGTTTCACTGCGGCTGGACTCGAAACTGCCTGTGATCCGTTAAGTGTCAGAATATCACGATGAATCTCTGTGCAGTTTAGAAGCTCTTCCCACAAGAACCGTACTTCAAACGTTTCTGGTAGACACTCCGTTTCACTTGCACGCTGTGATGCGTCTGTTATTCTTACCACAACAGAACTGAGTCTGCAATATAATGAGAACATGTATTCTCTTCTGACATTATGTCATCTAGTTGCCCAAAGGTTTTAGAGTGGAATGACATTCGTAACTTACGTTTTGAAGTCATCACGTATGTAAAAAGTAGTTGACGGCCGCATTTTATAAAGTAATACTGTCTACAGCCGCGAAGCTCAGCCACCAACAATTTAGATACAATTTTTGAAATAATCATTTGAAGAATCTGCAATACATAATCTTAGTTGTACAACTCAAAGAAGTAATGCTATTAGTCAGCTGGGGCTTTCGAGAAGTCTCCTTTTCGACATGTTTTAAATGCAGAAAATATAAAGTACGCATATTCCCTACTACTAGATTCGACACATTGAATGTCCGTTTTGCACACTTTGAATTCATGTAGGTACGTTGCACAAGGGTCGTACGTCCTGGGAATCGGGCTGTGGCACATCTCGGAAAAGAAAAATCCATCTATAACCTTTCCTTACGCTCAAAAAAAGCACGTTCTCATTTCCTTCGCCGCATTAAGTTTCTCATCCATCCGCCCCTCATGTCTGTAACTGTATTTTCCGTTGTGGCTCTACCTGATGTGATTTCCCAGACGTTATCTAGTTGTGCTCTACGCTGCCACTCACTGCTGCCTGTTACGGGCAGAAGTATCCATCGGAAATGTGCTATCGGTCGGAAATGTGTGACATGCTTCAAATAAATACTACTTGGATGCAGAACTATGTTACCTGAACACAGATCTTTTGATTGCCTGAAGATTTCTGCTATCTTGTGGAATCTGCCGTGTTGCAGCTAGGTAAGAATGCTTACGTCAGCCACTACGAGATGAAACATTATTTTTTTCTGGTTCTGAACGTTAAATCAATCACTCTAACGTTGTCGAAAGCAGTTAACTAACATGCCAGCACTATAGTTGAATTCCCTAACGAGTAGCCTTACTGCACATAAGATAGGAATTTTACGTTTCTTGTGAATTTGTACTTTCATACAGTAATAGGAAATTTTGTGTTCTACAAGTACGCCCTGTGCTTTGTATCTTTACTCCCAGTGTCCTGATGAAACTGGCAAGCATTTGATACACTACTGCCAAAATTCATTATCTATCACCTGTTAAATGTCGATGTCGTCAAAACAGACAACATGTAGTACCCAAAGCGCAGATAATCCTCCTGAGAACTGCATATTTGATGTCTTGTCGAAAGAAATAAACTGAACCATTTCTTGTGCGTGTGTCTATGACACTGACTCGTAGCCAACGCACTACTTCAGTTACCAAGTGCATAAAAACGTAATTCGCGTTAGACTGAGTAGTAGACGCCTCATTAGTAACTTTCATCACCAATTGAAGCATGTGTGAGCAAATGATGCCAACATTTTTCAGAAGACGTCAGCATGTTTTGGAGCACTTGATTTTTTGAATTACAATTTCTGAAAGACGTGACTAACAAAACAGAGAAAGTATCGATTTCTGCGGCACCTCATGACATTATTCTGCACGACGATGAATTGAAAGAGTACAGCACAAGTAGAACAAACCTACAAATGTTCATAACACACTACACTTCTAAATATGATTAAATTTTCTCGTTTGAGAAGACCCAAGGAGCGATCTGTTTATTTGATAAAAACATTCAACAGCCACGATCGCATAAGCACTTCTTTATTGAAGGCAACCGGTTTCGACACACCTTGCTGTTATCTCCAGCTTTTAAAAAATCTTTTTGTTATGAAACGTGTTTATTTTACCGTGGACCTCACGCGAAGTGCTGATTTTTATGCACATGATAACTTGGCATGAGGTGCAACGTAAAATGAATACTCTTGATACCAAAAAGAAAAAAAAAATTAAGTCCTGAAGATGACAACAAAGTCCGTCGAAACCCTTTGTCTTAAATATGCGACCTAGGCTGTTGAATGTTTTTAGGTAGTTCTGACTGATAGAGCAAAACTATAACTTTTATGATGTTGTTTCGAAACAATTCATTTTCTTTCTTTACCAGAAATACGGAACGTATGATATATCACAGTGATGTGAGAGCAAAATCGGAAAGTATTTTTGCTTTCTTTCTAGGAAATAATAGACCAGGATTTTTGGATGGCACGCTCAAGCAGCTTGCGTTCGATATTCATGTAGTATACAGGCCACTACTGACAAGGGACCAATCTAATAAAATGTTAAGATGGTTCAGTGGTCGTCTCAATGTCACACAAAGCCGAACATGCTTTGCAGTAACGCTTTCCATTCTCATAACGGGGTCGTTGTAGTACACCGTCCACTCTCGTAGTGAGAGTTAGCACGTGGAGAAGATTGCGTGAGTATGATTCTGTATTTCATCGTTGTAGCACTCTAGCATCAGTCAAACAAATTAATATTTGAAAAATCGTCTAAAAGAACCGCTGGACATACGCAAGTGAACTCCACTTTTGCTGATGCTGAATGAACGTAGTAGATACAGATTCAATACAGAACGGCTAACTACAGCGAATAAACGGAAAATTTCGGCCTTTTAGAAGCACTTGAGGTAAACAAGCAAGTAGCAGAAAATTCCCAGGTGGTTCTAAACCATCAGTCACACACCTGAGTACATACCAAGTCTTAAGTGCCGTATGATACAGTCATTCAGGCACACTGTTCCTGACCTCAATTCCAATGATAAAATTCATCTCCACAAACTTGTAGCACAGTGTAAGTCGAATACCTTATTTCATTCTGACTTATAACCTTTAGTACTACTTTCATTGTTGTTATTGTGGTCTTCAGTAGGAATTCCATTTTGTCTATCACGTACAAGCCTCATCATCTCTGAATAACTCCTTGAAATTTTCATCCTTCCATCCCCCTCCCCCCCTCCCCCCCACACACACACTTCCCACTAGTACTAAATTGGTGATGCCTTGGTGCCTCGGAATGTATTCTATCAAACTATCTGTTTTTCTAATTAGGTTGTGCCACAAATTTTTTTTTCCTCAATTATAAGCAGTACTTACTCATTACTAATGTGATCTACCTATCTAGCCTTCAGTAATCTTCTGTAGCACCACATTTCAGAAGCTTCTGTTCCCTTCTTGTCTAAACTGTTTGTCGACCATGTTTCACTTCCATACATCGCTACACGGCATACAAGTACTTGTAGAAAAAAGCTTCCTGACACTGAAATCTATATTCGATGTTAAAAAATTTATCTTCTTCAGAAACGCTTTTCTTGGCGTTGGCAAACTCCACCGTCCTTGTTTTGCTTTCGTTGGTGTTAATCGTAGACCTTACTTCAGCCACCATCAGTTATTTTCCTTACCAAATAGCAAAACTCATCTACTACAATAATGTCTAATTTCCTAGCCTATTTCAATCAGCATCACCTGATTTAATTCGACTAAGCTCCATCGTCAATCTTAGAGCCTACTTTCAAGACACTCGCCGTTTGGTTCAACTGCTCTTCCAAGTCTTTTGCTGTCTCTGACAGAATTACAATGTCTCTCGGGAGTTTAATTCCTACTCCAAATTTTTCTTTGATTTCTTGTAAAGCCTGCTCAATGTACAGATTAAATAACAGCGGGGATAGGCAACGACCCTGCCTTAAACTCTTCACAACCACCGTTTCCCTTTCATGCCCCTCAACTCTTGTAACTGCCGTCTGGTTTCTGTACAAATTGTAAATAGCCTTTCGTTCCCTGTATCTTCCCCCTGGTACTTTCAAAATTTCGAAGAGAGTATTCCAGTCAACACTGTAAAAAGCTTTCTTTAAGCGTACAAATGCTACAAGCGTAGGACTGCGTTTTTTATCTTCTAAGAGAATTCTCTTGGTCAACGTTAACTAGCGTGTTCCTACATTCCTCCAGTATCCAAACTGATCATCCCCTAGGTTGGCTTCTCCCAGTTTTCCCATTCTTCTGTAAATAATTCGCGTTAGTATTTTGAAATCAAGACTTATTAAACTGATAGCGCGGTAATATTCACACTTGTCCACACCTGATTTCATTGGAATTGGAATTATTACATTCGGCTAGAGTCTGAGTGTATTTCCCCTATGTCATACAGTCTTTTGCACGGATAGAAGAGTTTCAAAAATGGTTCAAATGGCTCTGAGCACTATGGGACTTAACTTCTCAGGTCATCAGTCCCCTAGAACTTAGAACTACTTAAACCTAACTAACCTAAGGACATCACACACATCCATGCCCGAGGCAAGATTCGAACCTGCGACCGTAGCGGTCGCGCGGTTCCAGACTGTAGCGCCTAGAACCGCTTGGCCACTCCTGCCGGCTAGAATAGTTTCGTCATGGCTGGTTCTCCGAAGTTTATCAGTAGTTCTAACAATATTGTCTACTCTTGAAGCATTGTTTCGACTTGAACTTCCAGTGTTCTTTCAAATTCTTCTTCCAGTATTATATCACTAATATCATCTTCATTTACGTCCTCTTCCATTTCTATAACATTTCCTTCAAGTGCACGTCCCTTGTATAGACCCTTGATGTACTCTTTCCACCTTTGAGCTTTTCCTTCTTTGCTTAGGATTGGTTTTCCATCTGGACTCTAGATATACATACAGCTGCTCCTCTTTTCTCCAGAGGGCTCATCACTCTGCAGATGCTTTCTGTCTTTCGCATAGTGAGATATGCTTCTAAATCCTTGCATTTGCTCTCAAGCCATTTTGCTTTTCCTGTGAATCCAATTCCTGAGACGTTTGTATTCCCTTTCGTGTGCTTAAGTTTCTGCATTTCTTATGTTTTCTACTTTCATCGATTAAATTCAAAATCTCCTGCGTTATCCAATGAGTTCTCCTCGGGTATTTTTATCTATTTGATCCTCTACCTATTTGATCTTCTATTGTATTCCTTTCTCTTGGTGTTTTGTTCCGTAATGCTTCCTCTGAAAGTCTCACGAACCTCTCGTTCTTTCAACTTATACATGCCTCATCGCCTTAATTTCCTACCTTTATGCAATTTCTTCGGTTTCAATCTACAGTTCATAATCAACAAATTGTGCTCAGAATCCACATATGCTCCTGGAAATGTCGTACCGTTTAAAATCTGGTACTGAAATCTCTGTCGTACCACTATATAAACATCTAAAGCCTTCCTGTGCCTCCAGATCTCTTTCACGTGTATAAACTTCTTTCATGATTCTTAAACCTAGTGTTAGCAATGTTTAAATTACGCTCTGTGCTATATTCTCCGAGGCGACTTCCTCTTTCATTCTTCCCCCAGCCCATATTCATCTACTATTTTCCTGTTCCTACTATAGAATTCCAGACCCTATCACTATTAACTTTTCGTCTCCCTTAACTATATAAATAGTTTCTGTTATCTCATCATAGATTTACTCAATCTCTTCACCATATCCGGAACTAGTTGGCATACGAACTTGTACTACTGTGATGTGTGTGTGCTTCCTTTCTATCTTGACTACAATAATGCGTTCACTTTGCTGTTCATAGCAGCTTACCCGCACTCCTATTTTTTATTCGTTATTAAACGTATTCCTGCATTACCTCTTCCGATTTTATATTTATAGTTCTATATTAATCTGATGAAAGTCCTGTTCCTACTGCCACCGAACTTCACAATTCGCACTGTATCTAAGCTTAACCTATCCACTTTCCTTTTAAATTTTCTAACCTGCCAGCCCGATTAAGGGATCTAACATTCCAGGCTCTTATCCGGAGAATGCTAGTTTTGTTTCTCCTGATGACGATATCATCCTGAATAGTTCCTGCCCGGAGATCCGAATGGGGGACTATTTTGCTTCCGAAATATTTTCCCAAAGAGGATAGCAACATCATGTAACCATGTAGCAGAGCTGCATGTTCTCGGGAAAAATGACAGCTCTAGTTTCCCACGCATCCAGTCATTCGCAGTACCAGCACAGCAGGGCTGTTCTTGTTGATGTTACAAGGCCAGATCAGTCTATCGTCCAGATTGTTGCCCCTGCAACTAATGTGAAGGCTCCCCTCTTCAGGAACCACATGTTCGTCTGGCCTCTCAACTGGTACCCTACCGTTGTGGTTGCTCCTACAGTATGGCTATCTGTATCGCTGAGGCACGTAAACGTCGTCACCGACGGCAAGGTTCTTGGTTCATGGGGAGAATTACTTTCATACAAACTATGTTAATACTGTGTACTTACATTCTGTACACGTGCTGTGCTTGATATTACACAATGTCGCAAATTGTATTTTAACACAGAAATCTAGCTATGAATCCGCAGAAAACGGTACGGCCGGCCGGAGTGGCTGAGCGGTTCTAGGCGCAACAATCTGAAACCGCGCGACCGCTACGGTCGTAGGTTCGAATCCTGCCTCGGGCATGGATGTGTGTGATGTCCTTAGGTTAGTTAGGTTTTAGTAGTTCTAAGTTCCAATTGGACTGATGACCTGAGAAGCTGAGTCCCATAGTGTTCAGAGCCATTTGAACCATTTGAAAACGGTACGCGACGTGCTGTGAAACGGATCGTTTCTTCCCCCCCTCAAGAAAATGAAATCAAAGTTATCCATTTCGTGGCTTACCTTTGAAAACGCTGTTTAGGATACCTTCATTCCTGTTCTGTGCAGTCCTCTTGCTGACGTAGTATATCATAGAAGACCTTTCAGTGTGAGGGATTCGTTCAGAGCTACAAAACAGTCTGTGTCGCTATGATTGGATGTGTTGGTAGCTAATCTACTTTAAAACGAGGGAGTGCTGAAAAGTAATACCTCCGAATTTTGTACGTGAACTCTCTTAAAGCGTTTTAAATGAAACAAACTGCAGTGTCGGCAGACTTACCAACACTACGCACACTAATTGAAAGAGGCGGCCAAGATGCACGCGCTAACTCACGAAGGATGGAGTGAGGTCTGAAACAGGATACGTAATGAATGCTATAAAGAAAAGTACGTAGCTCCTGGAATACTTAACTTTTAATCCATCCTTGTTGTATACATCGTTCTTGATGAGACAAGTGAGACTCTTTAGATACAAGCTATGAAAGGCTAATGGCGCCTTGCTAGGTCGTAGCCATGGACTTAGCTGAAGGCTATTCTAACTGTCTCTCGGCAAATGAGAGAAAGGCTTCGTCAGTGTAGTCACTAGCAAAGTCGTCGTACAACTGGGGCGAGTGCTAGTCAGTCTCTCGAGACCTGCCGTGTGGTGGCGCTAGGTCTGCGATCACTGCCAGTGGCGACACGCGGATCCGACATGTACTAATGGACCGCGGCCGATTTAAAGCTACCACCTAGCAAGTGTGGTGTCTGGCGGTGACACCACACAAACGTTATTAACATTCCACATATTTTTCTCTCTACCTAGTCGTCCTTGCGACGAACACAATTTCCCCACCGAGCGAGATGGCGCAGTGGTTAGACACTGGACTCGCATTCGGAAGGACGACGGTTCAATCCCGCGTCCGGCCATCCTGATTTAGGTTTTCCGTGATTTCCCTAAATCACTCCAGGTAAATGCCGGGATGGTTCCTCTGAAAGGGCACGGCCGACTTCCTTCCCCATCCTTCCCTAATCCGATGAGACCGATGACCAAGCTGTCTGGTCTTCCCCAAACCAACCAACCAACCAACAATTTCCCCAATGAAGGAAACACTAGAACTAAGGTAGGCCTCCCAAAAAATATGCACAGTACAATACAAGAGGCTGTCGAACTACACGACGTGTTGGACAGCATCAACACGATGAGGAAAGGTACACTGCCGGAAAAGTACGCTAGCCTGCAGGGCAGGTAAATGGGGCGTTAGCGGCCGGCCACAAGGCTGAAAATACCGCTAGTTGCACTTCACTAATAAGAATAATACTAAATTCAGTGATGAATAACACATAGAGAAAGACGGGTGCAATGTTTCACCGCCTCGAAACACTTCACTCGTTGCCGCCAGGCTGAGAGGCACTGGGGGCAACAACCCGCCGACCAGAGGCGAGATCTCAGAATAGTCGAGGTCGGATTAGCAGTTAACTCTTCACTCAACTTAAACGTCCAGGGTTCGGTGTGCAACGAAGTCGGCGCTCTCGCAGCTACCCCTCCTCGATCCGGCAGTGGCAGCACGCTGCCAGCTGTCCCGGCTTGCCCTCGCCCTGCACGGACCTGCTCGCTACTGCGCCCCAACCGAACTGATGTCCGTTCGCAACCCCATTCTCCACACAACGCGACCCTGAAATACAAGCGGTCGCTCCAAAGATAGTACCACAGTACTCGTATTGATAAGCGCTGCTGCTGACACTCACGGGTAGGCAAGCCAGCAACTCAGTGACGCCAGTAAATCGAATAGGAAATGCCATAACCGCAATAACAAGAATGCATGCAATTAACGGCATGAACACGAGCCGCGCACGGCTCACATACTTTGTACGACCTCTGAATGATTCGTACGTAGTCAGCAGATTATTAAGTGTCATTTTTTTTTCTTAATGTAAATAAACTGGAGTGTAAAACTTAAGGAAGATAGTAACTTTCGCATTTTGTGTCACCGCCAAGTAAAACAGAACGATGAAACTTGGACCATAAGTAGAAAGAACTGCTACAGTACGGGGCAGAAGGTAACTGAAAACAATATGGAACCAAAGGAACAGAAATGGCACTGTTGTTCGAAGACGATAATTACTTTGAAGTCAAAGCGATTTATGACAGTCACGTATGCATTAAAAGAGGCGCGACATGGTTATTAATAGAGTGCGAGATCACCATGGACAGCAAAGCATGCTTTGCAACATGTTCTCTTCCCGGCCATAAGGACGGTAAGGGGTTCTTGTGGTAGGAACGTCCGTTCCTCCAACGGCGTGGCTGACATCTGTTGCACGGTCGTTGGCAGTTGTGGACGTGGTGCAGTACGACAACCCAAGGCATCCCACGCTTGCTCGATGGCATGTAAGTCGAAGTAACGGGCAGGCCATTTCATTCACCAAATATCTTCTCGTTCCAAAACATCCTTCACCTGCACTGTTCGATTCGATCGCGCATTGTCCTCCATAAAATTGAATTCGGGGCTGAATGCACCCCTGGAAAGACGTGCATTGGCAAGCAGTAGAGAGTCACAATAACCTTGAACGGTGAGTTTTACTTTGTTCAAAGATTTTCAGTTCAGTACTGCAATGCTGCATTATGCCACACCATGATAGGTGAAACACCAATATAATCGTGTTTGACAACACTGGACGTACTCTCGTTGGGCGAGAAGTGGGAACACGTAATGCACCCACGAATATCGTCGAACCTTAAAACAAATGAATACCTTTGACTGCAAGAATAATGTCTGTTTCGTAGAGAACATGAGTATGTTTCTGGGCAGTCTCCTTGCATTGTATTTTCAAATCTGCGAAGAGACGACAATGGATACTGCAGGGTTGTAACTATCCAGGTGGTGACTAACCACATCCCAGTATTCGATGGCTGACACATCAGGCAAATATACATGCCAGAGAAGCAGTGATATCATGTCTTTTACGAAGCTCTTGTATATTCCTAACAAATGTTACCGTTTACTGTCATGGCGAAGCATGATGTAGAGTTGCATAATGGATGGCTGTAAATCAGGCACTAGGATTCTCTTGAAGTTAGGATTAGTTATCATCAAGAAGGAGTTGCAATCGCACGTTGTATACAATGCCACTGTGAAGTTCAACAATACATGAGACCAGATTACACATACGCAGTCTACAAGAGGAAAGATAGAATTGGAAAAAGCCCACATCCAAAACGCCGGTGACAACTTATAAGTGCCCACTATAGACTGAGCCATTTATGGTTTCTTGACAACAGAGGCCGATGCAATAACATGCACGTACTCACGATGAGAACACGGCAAGTGCCATCGCCCGAATTTCCAGGAACTTCACTGAGTGGAAGTGGGATCAAAGTAAGCGAACACATGTCTCGGCTTATCCGTAGATAAACCGAATAGCAGAAAAAGTACCTGAAAATATCTCGAAAACTTTGACCATCGTCTTTTCGTAAACGATCGAGTACCTACGGATACGTACACACACGTGTTCGCTTATTTTGACTCCTCTTCCACTGAGTGAAGTTCCTGGGAATTCGGGTGATGGCACTTGCTTTGTTCTCCTCGTCAGTGTAACCCACAACAAAATCGACGCACTCAGCTGCAAATTCGTTGCAGCGCTCCGCTGTCGAGGAGCCACGTTTCGTGTACTCCTATAGACCGCTATATGTGAACGAGAGTTCGATTATTCTGTGTTGGTGTTACACTACGCGATCTGATAACCACAGACCGTTATGCACGGGTTTCACTCATGCATTACTGTTATCGAAAGTTGTCCCCCACGAGCTAAATTGTCAAACTGTGACACACTGCTGTGCTAATCTTTCAGAATAGTTATGTAAATCAATATAACATATTAACAGCTCGATGAAAATGAATGCGTGCGTGTTGCCGGAGGCCTACTAGTCGTACATAAAAAGAAGTATGCGTCACTCAGCGAGCAATTACGGTACCTATGCAGGTGTTCTTCATTACAACATGGCTCGCATACAACGTTTGGATGACTTCACACGGAGAAGAATCATCGTGAAACCATATGGAGGGTGAAGTCAGACGAGTGTAGCCCAGGAGTTTGCTGTTGCTTGCAACACTGTTTCACGTGCATGGTAGCGTTCCGAAACGTAGGCACTGTAGCCGGAAAGAGATGAGTTGGTCGACCAGGGTCAACAAGATGACCGCTACATAGGCCATGAGTCCCACGTCAAACAGCGGGTGCAATTGCAATCTCATTTAACAGGACTGCAAGGCACGCAATCTCACGCTCCACAGTGGCAGAGCAATTGCATGTAGGTCATATCTTTGCCCGATCACCAGTGCGCTGAGTTCCGTTGAGACCCGCATACCGGCGGCACTAGTTGCGTTGGTGTCAACAACATGGGAACTGGACTAACTAGGATTTGTTTTCGTGCTCTTCTCAAATTCAGTCTGACTAGTTATTCTAGGCGTACCATAGTTTGACTAGAGATGGGAATTGTTAATGCACTCAAGAACATTGTCTAACATGGTTGTTTTGGTGGTCCACGTGTTATGGTGTCATCATCATTTGGTTATCCTACTTGCGGCTGGTTTAACTTACTTGTCCTCTGCTTTCCTCTCTGTTCTTCGGCACTCTCCTGCTGACGTCGTCCCGAATTTGGTATCTCCTTCTGCCCGTCTCTCTCTTCCCCAGACTACCCCTCTTTTCCGAGGAATTAAACCTGCAATTGCCGCAACTATAAGGAAGTCTCGTTTCAGGTAATGTCGCTTCAAGTGCAGATTCCGATTTTTCACTGTCTGTAACATCATCCGCTCTTCTACACCTCTTCTCAGTACCTCCTCATGCCTGACTTTGCCGCTTCCGCTGATCGTCTCCATTCTGTGTCATATCCACATTTCACAAGCTTCAATTTTCCACTATTCCTGCTTCCTCAATGTTCATGTTTCTTCTCTGTACAACGCCACGCCCCATATCCGGAACTTCACTAGTCATTTTCATAATTCTAAATTCAAATCACTAGCTACGAGTGTTTTCTGCTTTTGAAATGCATCTTATGCAGTGGGGAGACACAATGTTGCAAGGGCGTATTGACCTCCATATCTGCGAAAGCCATACACTCACCGCCAAACGTTACCGTGACACTGAACTCCTTTCCTATGCGGCTCTTTCCAGGTGTGCGTTCGGCCCCTACGTTTTTTCGAGGGACAATATTAGGCCGTATCGAACAGGACGGGCAGAGGAGCGCTTGGAACGGAATGTTCGGTGAATGGACTGGTCAGCTCGATTACCCGGTTTAAATACCATCGATCACGTGTGTCATGCGGTGGCGAGACGTAGTATTACTGCACTTCCACGTACATCAACGAGCATCCAGCAGTTCTCAACCCGCACTGCTGGATAAATGGAACGCACTACCACAAGGAAACGCTACCAACCTTGGGGCCAGCACGGGGGAACGTTGCACACCATGCATTGCCGTTCGTCGTGCTCACACATCGTATTCAGTACCATATCCCATCTTTCGTAACGTCCAGGGGACCATCATACCTCGCGGTGTCTTCAGTGCGATTACTGTCTTCGAAGGAAAGCGTCGTTTAATTCGTCCCATTGCGTAATTCTTTCAGTTGCCTTATATACTACTCTGCAGTAGTTCTCTCTATGTATGGCCCACGTTTTATCAAACTATGTTACTCGGAAGTGAAACATTACTTTCGTCCGTAAGTTCTGCACAGCGTCGTTGCCTGAAACTAATCATTCTGCCGTGTTCGAACTCATTCGTGAGCTGTTAGAACGCTGCTCAATGTGGAGTCGCGATACATCGATACCTTCGTTTCGTGCAACGGTTCCCAACCAATTGAAATTAGCGTAACAATAAAATTTCCTGTCATAAAAGCAGCTATGCTTCTGATTCTACGAGTGCCCATGTCACATTCCTTATTGCTGGCACGTCATTGTACCAATCCTTGGAGCCCAAACTTAATATGGCGATTCTTCTTGGCCGGCCGGAGTGGCCGAGCGGTTCTAAGCGCTTCAGTCTGGAACCGCGCGATCGCTACGGATGCAGGTTTGAATCCTGCCTCGGGCATGGATGTGTGTGATGTCCTTAGGTTAGTTAGGTTTAAATAGTTCTAAGTTATAGGGGACCGATGACCTGAGAAGTTAAGTCCCATAGTGCTCAGAGCCATTTGAACCATTTTTTTGATTCTTCTTGGGTATTTCAGTATTTTTTAAAAATATTCTACATCTCTACATCTTCATCCATACTCTGCAAGACACCTGACGGTGTGTGGCGGAGGGTACCTTGAGTACCTCTATCGGTTCTCCCTTCTATTCCAGTCTCGTATTGTTCGTGGAAGAAAGATCGTCGGCATGCCTCTGTGTGGCCTCTAATCTCTCTGATTTTATCCTCATGGTGTCTTCGCAAGATACACGTAGGAGGGAGCAATATACTGCTTGACTCCTCGGTGAAGGTATGTTCTCGAAACTTCAACAAAAGCCCGTACCGAGCTACTGAGCTTCTCTCTTGCAGATTCTTCCACTGGAGTTTATCTATCATCTCCGTAACGCTTTCGCGATTACTAAATGATCCTGTAATGAAGCGCGCTGCTCTCCGTTGGATCTTCTCTATATTGCAGTAAGGTGTGTATCTAGGACAGTACGAATTATATTAGTCGATACTGTAGTATCTCATACGAAAGTAAATCAGCGTTTAGTGAATCTGAACTTCAGTTTCGCGGATATAAAATTAAGTTGAGCCCAGCGCTCATTGACGTAGAACAAGCTCAGCCATGTAACAATCAGACGTAGACTCCACTACTACACAACGTATCCTACACTTACCTGTCTCTCTCCAGGCCGTGAGTGGTGGGAAGCAAGGGGATTCTCTGTCAGCTCAGAAGTGGGATAGGCTTCTGGTGCTTGCAAAAAGACGCACAGGCTGTTATACTGCGGAAAAGCGGGGAGTGAATGTGGGTGAGTCGACGTGTGATACCATTGCCGCGAATATTAAAGCAAAGTATTTATTTTAAGCAGTATGCTGGCGAACTAATTAGTACATGGTGTCACATAATAACGGGAATGTTTGAAATGAATAGTAGCAGCCATGGGCAGGTGGCAGCAGTGCGGGTTTGTGAAAATTAGCGAGTAAACAGTCTGCCATTTCAGTAATCGTGGATGAGTAGAACGAACAACAGCATCAGTTAACCATAAAAATGTTTCATAAGAACAGTGACAGTTTGATAGCGACGCAGAGGGAGTTTCGACGTTTTTGTAATTTAGGACGTCATAATGCCATTTCGTCGAAACTCGCGATAAAATGGTGGATTAATAACTTTGAAGAGACTAGATCTGCCCTCAAGAAGAAACCGACAGGACGACCAAGAAGTGTGCGTTCTCCAGTGAACATTGATGTTGTGCGCGAGACTGTACTACGACGCCCACGGCGTTCAATTCGTAAGCAAACAGCAGTGGTTGGAATGTCCCGGGAGAGTGTTCGCAGAATTTTTCATCTCGATTTAGAATTTCATCCGTACAAACTACAGATGGTGCAACAATTGAAGGACAACGATTACCGCTTACGATAAGAATTCTGTCAACAAATCGGAACAAAAGAAAACAATGACGATGAATTTCTAAACAAGTTGTGGATGTCATATGAGGCACAGTTTCATGTCACTGGTTATGTGAATAAACAAAACTACCATTCCTGGGCAAACCCAAATCCTAATGACGTTCATGAGCGCCCTTTACACGCTAGTAAAGAGACAGTGTGGTGTGATGTTTCATCACACGGGATTATCAGACCGTATTTTTTTCGCAAATGGACAGGGAAGCACAATAATTGTCAATGTCGATCGTTACGTGGAGATGTTACGAACTTTCATTACACCTGGATTCGACAACTTTCCAAATGCTCAAGAAGCCTGGTTTTAGCAGGACAGAGCGATATCACACACTGCACAGCAGTCAGTGGCATATGTGCCAGAATTGTTTGGCAACAGTGTGATCTCACGATTCGGTTACATTCCCTATGCCGCTAGATCGCCAGATTTATCCGTTTGGGATTTTTTCTTGTGAGGCTACCTCAAGTGCAAAGCCGAGTCTATACGACTCGACAAAGAACCCTGGATGAGTTAAAACAGAGAATTCGGAATGCAGTCCGCAGAATCCCAGCTGAAATGATGCAGCGGGCAATGAGGAACCTTAACAGCAGATTTCACTAATGTATTCGTACAGGAGGACGCCATCTAAATTGTTGTGTCTAGACAAGACAGCCTAGACACAATGAGAGGAAGCCGAAAGGCACGCGCTTGAACTCACGCAGGCTGGCGTGAGGTCTGAAACAGGATACGTAATGAATGCTATAAAGAAAAGTACGTAGCTTCTGGAATACTTAACTTTAATCCACATTTGTAGAACATCGCTCTTGATGATACATTAATAGAATCTCAATATCAATTGAATACGGCGCCTTGCTAGGTCGTAGCAAATATAGCTGAAGGCTATGCTAACTATCGTCTCGGCAAATGAGAGCGTATTTGTCAGTAATCCATCTCAGGCAAAGTCGGCTGTACAACTGGGGCGAGTGCCAGGACGTAGCTCTAGACCTGCCGTGTGGTGGCGCTCGGTCTGCAATTACGGACAGTGGCGATACGCGGGTCCAACGTATACTACCGGACCGCGGCCTATTTAAAGGCTACCACCTAGTGTAACAACAACAGCTATACATATAAAAATTTTTCTTCTGATTTTCGATAAATTAAAATAAGCGATGTTTTGATGCCATTTCTTTTCTTGTCATGTCGTTATGTTAAAGACACTGTAAACACATTTTGATGTAAAATCTAATATTTAGGTTAAATTTCAAGTAATATTATAATAGAAGTGAAGTTTAAATAATGTTGGAAATATTGTAAGATGTGAAAGTTGTAATTGTACGCCTGGTCCATACGTAGGCAATGTATTAGGATATGTGGAATGTAAAACCTTTGGTGAATACCCTGTCTGTAGGGGAGAGGTAAAAGGTGGATGGCAGGCGAGCGCGGGAAAATGCACACGGGCGCGGCACGGCATAACGGGCTCAGTAGTCAGTCGGAGTTGGGCACCGGTCTGAGGAACACGTTCCGGATCGAGGAGGCTATCCTGGAAAAAGTGGTTTCATTTGAGCCTCGGATGTGCCGTTTCCGACGACTATACAGCATGGCTATATCCAATAGGCACTGAATTTAAAAGGATTACAACGCCAAGAAGAAGCAAAGTGCCGATACAGCGAGAGCCATAGCTGTGATTGTATGTGTGTTGTGCGCCTCGCCATCTCGCTGCCCGCCAACCGCCGCCTCGACTTGCACAGGTCTTTACAAGTGTATCCATATGGACCAGTGTTAAATTTGTTCCTAACTGTTCAATAATAACTTGACTTTTACCAGAATTGCCCTATTAATTAATGATCCTAATCACTAACCTGGACAGGGTCCTTTCCGCATGTTGTGCAATCCGAGTGTCCCGAAATGAAGATTTAAAATTCATGTTAATAAGAATTACGTGCAGAACTATCTATGCTAGAAAGATATTTAAAGAACTTTGTTGTTAATGAATATTTTGGTAAATAATAGACCTGACAAATTTTGAAGATAATGTTGAAAGTGGTTTAGTAATGAAGCTTAATTAAACAGAAACAAAAATAATGGTAGTTAAATGAGGAATTAATAAGACAAAAAGAATAGTAACTCCTATGTTGTAAATCTTGAGTGCTTCATGTTTTCAATAGTCAATAGTTTCAACACAGAGACCATAACAGTTTCAGGGCCCCCCCCCCTTTTTTTTCATTCTTTTCATTTCTATTCATTTAAATGCTGAAGTGCACTGAACTGATTTGATCTGCAAAGTGAAAGCCAATATAAAACCTAAATTTATCAGTGTTTTTTCCTTATTAAGATTGACATTGTATGTGTGTTTCAAAAGTGCTATTTCTAGGGCAACCTATGCCCGATTTCAGTTGGATCAATAGACAAAATGCAGTGTGTAGTAATCATTGTAGTGTAATGTTGTGTATCTGTAGCTTGTCCAAATCAGTACAGAAAAGGAAAATACTAGTTTAGTAGATTTTTCTGGTTCTAAAGTTTTCCATATAATGCAGTATTACTACGTGTGGTTATGTTTGTACGTACATCCACTTGTACAAGGAAAAAACTCACGTAATGCCTAATTAGGCTGGCGACCGTATTATTAATAATTGGTAGCATCTGCTGCGTAGGTTTCTTGTCCGTATTAACGTGTAGTTGCACTTTATACTAGCTTGACGTATCATTGTTGTTACTGACTGGGTATAAGTCCGATTTTGCTTCCATTCAGGTACACGCGGTCATCTTATTTAATAAAATCCTTTCTTAGAAGGTGAAGCCCGTCAACTTATCATAGTACAGGCTTTAAAGAGTTAACGTACGCAAGAGAGGAGACGTTACACTAGCAAGTGTGGTGTCTGGCGGTGACACCACATAAATGACGTAATTTTAAAAAAATGATAAATGCCATCAATGTTTCGTAGATGTCTCCTTCATCACATATAGTTTTATTGGATTGTGGAAATGTTCCCGTGTTTCTGTTCATATCTCCACCTTTGGGCATTCGACTTGGTGCTGCGGTGGTGTAATGGTCAGTATTTCTCCCTAGTAAGCAAGAACACCTGGGTTCGAGTCCCGGCCGCTAATGGTAAACATTTCTGCCGATTAAGCAAGAAGATCCGGGTTCGAGTCCGGGCCGCGGCACAAATTACAATTCATTTCTTCAGCTTCCCACGATATCGTACATAAAGTTGAGACTTAAATGTCTCAAGGATAATTTAATTATAAGTTCTATATTAATTTATTGTCCATAATGCAATCGATTTTACTTCAAAAGAACAATGACTAGTACGCGCGACAGTGTGAATAGAGTGGGTGTATTGACGTAGCTACATCTACATCTACGTCTACATCTACGTGATTACTCTGCTATTCACAATAAAGTGTCTGGCAGAGGGTTCAATGAACCACCTTCAAGCTGTCTCTACCGTTCCACTCTCGAACGGCACGCGGGAAAAACGAGCACTTAAATTTTTCTGTGCGAGCCCTGATTTCTCTTATTTTATCGTGGTGATCATTTCTCCCTGTGTAGGTGGGTGCCAACAGAATGTTTTCACAATCGGAGGAGAAAACTGGTGATTGAAATTTCATGAGAAGATCCCGTCGCAACGAAGAATGCCTTTGTTTTCATGATTGCCACTCCAGTTCACCTATCATGTCTGTGACACTTTATCCCCAATTTCGCGATAATACAAAACGAGCTGCCCTTGTTTGTACTTATTCGATGTCATCCGTCAATCCCAACTGATGCGGATCCCACGACGCACAGCAATACTCCAGAATAAGGTGGACAAGCGTGTTGTAAGCAGTCTCTTTAGTAGGCCCGTTGTACCTTCTAAGTGTTCTGCCAATGAATCGCAGTCTTTGGTTTGCTCTACCCACAATATTATCTATGTGATCGTTCCAAATTAGGTTATTTGTAACTGTAATCCCTAAATATTTAGTTGAATTTACAGCCTTCAGATTTGTGTGACTTATCGCGTAACCGAAATTTAGCTGATTTCTTTTAGTACTCATGTGAATAACTTCACACTTTAATTTATTTAGGGTCAATTGCCACTTTTCGCGCCATACAAATATCTTTTTCCCGAGGACATGCAGCTTTACTGTATGATTAAATGATGATGGCGTCCTCTTGGGTAAAATATTCCGGAGGTAAAATAGTCCCCCATTCGGAACTCCGGGCGGGGACTACTCAAGAGGACGTCGTTATCAGGAGAAAGAAAACTGGCATTCTACGGATCGGAGCGTGGAATGTCAGATCCCTTAATCGGGCAGGTAGGTTAGAAAATTTAAAAAGGGAAATGGATAGGCTAAAGTTGGATATAGTGGAAATTAGTGAAGTTCGGTGGCAGGAGGAACAAGACTTTTGGTCAGGTGATTACAGGGTTATAAATACAAATAGGGGTAATGCAGGAGTAGGTTTAATAATGAATAAAAAAATAGGAGTGCGGGTTAGCTACTACAAACAGCATAGTGAACGCATTATTGTGGCCAAGATAGACACAAAGCCCATGCCTAATACAGTAGTACAAGTTTATATGCCAACTAGTTCTGCAGATGATGAAGAAATTGATGAAATGTATGATGAGATAAAAGAAATTATTCAGGTAGTGAAGGGAGACGAAAATTTAATAGTCATGGGTGACTGGAATTCGTCAGTAGGAAAAGGGAGAGAAGGAAAAATAGTAGGTGAATATTGTTTGGGGGGGAAGAAATGAAAGAGGAAGCCGTCTAGTAGAATTTTGCACAGAGCATAACTTCATCATAGCTAACACTTGGTTCAAGAATCATAAAAGAAGGTTGTATACCTGGAAGAATCCTGTAGATACTAAAAGGTATCAGATAGATTATATAATGGTAAGACAGAGATTTAGGAACCAGGTTTTAAATTGTAAGACATTCCCAGGGGCAGATGTGGATTCTGACCACAATCTATTGGTTATGAACTGCAGATTGAAACTGAAGAAACTGCAAAAAGGTGGGAATTTAAGGTGATGGGACCTGGATAAACTGAAAGAACCAGAGGTTGTAGAGAGTTTCAGGGAGAGCATAAGGGAACAATTGACAGGAATGGGGGAAAGAAATACAGTAGAAGAACAATGGGTAGCTCTGAGGGATGAAGTAGTGAAGGCAGCAGAGGATCAAGTAGGTAAAAAGACGAGGGCTAATAGAAATCCTTGGGTAACAGAAGAAATATTGAATTTAATTGATGAAAGGAGAAAATATAAAAATGCAGTAAATGAAGCAGGCAAAAAGGAATACAAACGTCTCAAAAATGAGATCGACAGGAAGTGCAAAATGGCTAAGCAGGGATGGCTAGAGGACAAATGTAAGGATGTAGAGGCTTGTCTCACTAGGGGTAAGATAGATGCTGCCTACAGGAAAATTAAAGAGACCTTTGGAGAGAAGAGAACCACTTGTATGAATATCAAGAGCTCAGATGGCAACCCAGTTGCAAGCAAAGAAGGGAAGGCAAAAAGGTGGAAGGAGTATATAGAGGGTTTATACAAGGGCGATGTACTTGACAATATTATGGAAATGGAAGACGATGTAGATGAAGATGAAATGGGAGATAAGATACTGCGTGAAGAGTTTGACAGAGCACTGGAAGACCGGAGTCGAAACAAGGCCCCGGGGGTAGACAACATTCCATTAGAACTACTGATGGCCTTGGGAGAGCCAGTCATGACAAAACTCTACCATCTGGTGTGCAAGATGTATGAGACTGGCGAAATACCCACAGACTTCAAGAAGAATATAATAATTCCAATACCAAAGAAAGCAGGTGTTGACAGATGTGAAAATTACCGAACTATCAGTTAAATAAGTCACAGCTGCAGAATACTAAAGCGAATTCTGTACAGACGAATGGAAAAACTGGTAGAAGCGGACCTCGGGGAAGATCAGTTTGGATTCCGTAGAAATGTTGGAACACGTGAGGCAATACTAACCTTACGACTTATCTTAGAAGAAAGATTAAGAAAAGGCAAACCTACGTTTCTAGCATTTGTAGACTTAGAGAAAGCTTTTGACAACGTTAACTGGAATACTCTCTTTCAAATTCAGAAGGTGGTAGGGGTAAAATACAGGGAGCAAAAGGCTATTTACAATTTGTACAGAAACCAGATGGCAGTTATAAGAGTCGAGGGGCATGAAAGGGAAGCAGTGGTTGGGAAAGGAGTGAGACAGGGTTGTAGCCTCTCCCCGATGTTATTCAATCTGTATATTGAGCAAGCATTAAAGGAAACAAAAGAAAAATTCGGAGTAGGTATTAAAATTCATGCAGAAGAAGTAAAAACTTTGAGGCTCGCCGATGACATTGTAATTCTGTCAGAGACAGCAAAGGACTTGGAAGAGCAGTTGAACGGAATGGACAGTGTCTTGAAAGGAGGATATAAGATGAACATCAACAAAAGCAAAACGAGGATAATGGAATGTAGCCAAATTAAATCGGGTGATGCTGAGGGGATTGGATTAGGAAATGAGACACTTAAAGTAGTAAAGGAGTTTTGCTATTTAGGGAGCAAAATAACTGATGATGGTCGAAGTAGAGAGGATATAAAATGTAGACTGGCAATGGCAAGGAAATCGTTTCTGAAGAAGAGAAATTTGTTAACATCGAGTATAGATTTAAGTGTCAGGAAGTCGTTTCTGAAAGTATTTGTATGGAGTGTAGCCATGTATGGAAGTGAAACATGGACGATAACCAGTTTGGACAAGAAGAGAATAGAAGCTTTCGAAATGTTGTGCTACAGAAGAATGCTGAAGATAAGGTGGGTAGATCACGTAACTAATGAGGAGGTATTGAATAGGATTGGGGAGAAGAGAAGTTTGTGGCACAACTTCACTAGAAGAAGGGATCGGTTGGTAGGACATGTTTTGAGGCATCAAGGGATCACAAATTTAGCATTGGAGGGCAGCGTGGAGGGTAAAAATCGTAGAGGGAGACCAAGAGATGAATACACTAAGCAGATCCAGAAGAATGTAGGTTGCAGTAGGTACTGGAAGATGAAGAAGCTTGCACAGGATAGAGTAGCATGGAGAGCTGCATCAAACCAGTCTCAGGACTGAAGACCACAACAACAACAACAACAACAACAGATATCTTATCTAACTCATTTTGCAAGTCATTCTGATCATCTAATGACTTTACAGGACGGTAAATGACAGCATCACCTGCAAGCAATCTAAGACGTCTACTCAGATTGTCTCCTATGCCGTTAATATAAATCAGGAACAATAGATGGCCTATAACACTTCCTTGGGGAACGCCGGATATAACTTTTGTTTCACTCGATGATTTTTCGTCTATTACTACGAAATGTGACCTTTCTGACAGGAATTCACGAATCCAGTCGCTTAACTGAGGCGATACTCCGTAGGCACGCAGTTTGGTTAGAAGACGCTTGTGAGGAACGGTGTCGAAAACCTTCTGGAAATCTAAAAATATGGAATGAATTTGACATCCCGTTTCTATAGCATTTATTTCTTCATGAGTATAAAGAGCTAGTTGTATTTCACAAGAACGATATTTTCTGAAACCGTGCTGACTGTGTGTCAATAACTCGTTTTCTTCGAGGTACTTCATAATGCTCTAATACAGTGTATATTCCAAAACCCTACTGCAAATCGACGTTAGTGATATAGGCCTGTAATTCAGCGGATTACTCCTACTTCCTTTTTTGGGTATTAGTGTGACTTCAGCAATTTTGCAGTCTTTAGGTACGGATCTTTCTGTGAGCAAGTGGTTGTATATAATTTCTAAATATGGAGGTATTTTATCAGCATACTCTGAGAGGAAACTGAAAGTGGGTTTTAGATCGACGTAACGAACGTATTTTGGGCTAAACATTGAATAAACTCTGTGTTATAAGCTGCTAGATTCCGAGAGCCTCATTCGTGATAGTGTGTTTAGTGACAGTGATATGTTGAAGAGAGTAGTTCTAAGTTTGAGAAGCCACCGGTCGCACAGGTACACGGTGAGGAACAATATTATAGTGATACGTGTATCTCGGGAGAATGTTTGCTCGGTAATGCTCAAAACCATAGGGCAAGCAACAGAACAGTAAAATAAAATTGTCGATATAGCTTTTCGTACATCTTGTGCAAATGTAAGGAAAGAAACCATTGTGCATGTCTTCAATTCATGAATTACTACAGACTTTGCGTTATGCGATTTGATGTCCATACGGGAGACGAAATTCCGCTGCGCGACTGCTACGGTCGCAGGTTCGAATCCTGCCTCGGGCATGGATGTGTGTGATGTCCTTAGGTTAGTTCAGTTTAAGTAGTTCTAAGTTCTAGGGGACTGATGACCACAGCTGTTAAGTCCCATAGTGCTCAGAGCCATTTGAACCATTTTTGAAATTCCGCTCATTCCCGATGCAAATATACTATACTAACCACTGTATTATTTATACAGTAGCTTAAGTTTCAGGACATGTGGAAGGATATCGTCTATTTACAGTACATCCTTAAGTCTGTATACAGCCAAGTACTTCGCACCCTGTTTCTATTGCTGCTCACCGAGCGAGGTGGCGCAGTGGTTAGCACACTGGACTCGCATTCGGGAGGACGACGGTTCAATCCCGCGTCCGGCCATCTTGATTTAGGTTTTCCGTGATTTCCCTAGATCACTTCAGGCAAATTCTGGGATGGTTCCCTCGAAAGGGCACGGCCGATATCCTTACCCATCCTTCTCTAATCCGAGCTTGTGCTCCGTCTCTAATGACCTCGCTGTCGACGGGACGTTAAACACTAATCTCCTCCTCCTCCTCCTCTATTGCTGCTCGGAAGTCACGGAGACAGTAATCAGGAAATCGGATAAGAAGTTTGTCTAAGTGCAATCGGATATCAACAGGTTTCAAATCGGTGGATTATTTGTTATGCATGCTTAACCTTATGCCACGAATCAATGCAAACCTATCTAGTTATACTGAAACAGTGTCGATAGTACAGTGTTGTAGAACTTTGAGAACAACGTAACTTTTCCTTTAGCGGTCATGAAATTATGCCCCGCTACAAAACACATCCTGTAGACAATGTGGACAAGTGATGCGGATGTTTAACGCTTGTGAGAAGACATGAGGACATAGTAACGGATTATAGCACTACAAAGTCGGGGCGAGTCGTTTCCATTTGTCACTTTTGTTATTTTTGCTAGAATGGATTTTCATTCTACAGGGGTTGTGTGCTGAGTTGAAACATCCTGGCAGATTAAAACGGTGTGCTGAACGGGGACTCGAAACTGGGAACTTTATGCCTTTTATGGGCGAGATCCCTACTGACTCAGGTACCCAAGCAATACTCACGATCCAGCATCAGATCCCGTGCACCAGAACCTCTTCTCTTACTTTTCAAACTTCAAGAAGTGTTCCTGCATATCTTTCGAGGATAAAATCCCTGGAATGAAGTATATTGAGAAGAAATGGGTTAGCCACAGCTTATGGAACTGTTTCCAGATTGAATTTTCACTCAGCAGTGGTTTGAAATTTGATACGTGAAACTGTGGATAATGGACTAATGGCCATTAAAACTGCAACGCCACAAGGGCAGCATGCAACAGGTGTCAAGTTACCCACACGCTTGGCATTTCAGCACAGCCCCACAAAAGGCGTCGTAGTAGCGCCATCTCAGAGGGATTGCTGAAAATCAGAGAGCTTGCTGAAAAGTAATGTCTTAATTTTTTCTGTAAAAACTCTTCAAGCTTATTAAACAAAATAAACGATATTATCATTCGAGATCTTTTTCTTCATATCTACATATTTATCTCTCAACATAGTCTGGCGATTAATACATTTCTCCCATCGAAAGACCAGTTTGTTGATCCCGTCACCGTAGAAAGTTTGACTTCGTTGACTGAGTCAAAACCTCACCTGTGCTTGCACTGCTTGGTCGCTGTCAAAGTAAAGTCCTGAAAGGTAATCCTTGAGTTCTGGAAACACATGAAAATCGGATGGGAACAAGTCGGTACAAAAGGAGGATGATCGATGACAGTGAACTCAGGACGTCGGATTGCTGCACGTGTCGCAGTGCTCGCATGTGGTCTGCCTTGTCGTGCTGAACGAGAGGGTGCTCCATGTGCGGACGAACTCTTCGAATTCGAAACTCGGCTACAGCACGCTGTTTCTCATGCACTTACATGGTTACGTTACACACCGCCATGTTACATGCTACAGTTGGGAGCCCTCTAGTGGCAGACTGTGGCAACTAACGTCGGCTAAGCTATGAGGTTCACCGAGTAATATGCATGACATGCAACACCTCAACAGATATTGAGAACAAAATAAAAAATTCGAAAGCATTAATTTTAAGCACGCTATTGTACATTGTGGAACATGAGGAAACATTAGGCAGCGTGTTTCTCACACAGAAATTGTGTTTCATAAGTGTTTGTGGGACGATGGTGTGACGACTCTTGTTAAATGTGAAAACGTCTGGCAGTACAGGTCAGAATTCGACAAGGAAAGAATCGTAACTCAAGTCATTTATCGTTCAGCAACACTGCCGCTCGCTTTGGCCTGGATCCCACGACTGCCACTCGAATCTGCACTCGATGGAGTCGGGGGAAGGGTGTACAAATACCATGCTAGATCTCAACTTTTCTACGCGCCTAATATCCGAAATTATACACGATCTAGGCAAGTCAATGTGACCACCGCCTAGGCTCGACGCCAACGTGCAGTAAATAACATCCCATCGAACAGTAGGTGGCGGCAATAGTAGCAGAGGGTATATAAAGTGTGCGGATATATGCTGCCATCGTTTTCGTTAGCCACGTTTCACACTGCGACACTGGTGAGGGTCACCACTGATGGTCACCGGTGACTGTGGTGTCCAACATCGCAGTTATTGCCAACAGATAAGTTAGTGAAATGGACTCATACAAGGTAAGAACTAAAGTTCGAGACCCTTTTATGGTACGAAAAATAAGGTATTAAATTTGAAAAAAGAACATTCAACTTACCAATTTTGTTTCTCTCATTCATGCTCTTCTCATTGAAATCAGGCACAAACCGCGTTATAATTTCTCACCAGCATTCGTTTTCATCACTTTGTTGCTGTAGTCATCGCTTTTCACGTCACAAATAGCAGGACGACTTTCTAATTCACTTACAAAATCTTCCGTCTTAATCAAATATAAACTCATGGCTACAATGTGTGCAGTATAATGTACAGTGAATGTTTAGCGTCACTAAGAAATGACTGCCTGTCGGTTGGCAAATCTGCTGCGCTTTGTCTGTGATATGTGTTCCAGTGTGAACACTCCAATTGAAACTAATGCATGTCTGACAGTGACTGCTGTAAACACAGTGACCTTGTCCGTCACATGTGCCGAGGGTGAGTCACTGCTGGGCCACAGTGGCTCTGTGAGGTAGTGTGGTGCCCCGGTGTGAATGCTCCAATTCAAACGAATGTATCTCTGTCGGTGACCATGGCTGGTGACCGTTACCAGTGTACCAGTGTAAAGTGACATGATCATTGGCTTTTGGGCCACGGGTAGAAGCATTTCTCGAACGACCAAGATCGTTAATAAAGTATATCGTGCACTGCAAAATGGCGATACCAAAAACCGGCGCCGAGGCAACTGAGGTGCCCCTCGGGCCACAGGTTACAGGGACGTGCAACGGCTGTGGAGAGATGTACGGACGATTGTTGAGCAACTGACCGCCCAGTTGAACCGAGGACAGTGACTCCTCAACTACTATTCTGCGAACGCTGGTGCATATGGGCCCCCGCAACAGGCACCTAGTTCGTGTAACCATGCTGACTACAGTTCATCGGCGACGAATGCTGTAAGTCGCCCGCCAACGCCGCAGTTTGTCTTCCACCGAGTGGCGGTAGGTGGCCTTTACAGATGACAGACGGCCGCTCACTTGTACGACGTGAAACGTTTAAAAGGAAATACCCTGACACAATCGTCTGAGGGATCTAGGCCGGAGGAGGGAGTGTTACGGTCTCGGGAACATTTCAAGACATTCCCTGGGTGATATAGTCATTCTGCGAGGCAGAATGGATTAACACAAGTATGAATCATTCAACGAGAACCTCCACTACATGCTATTTGTTTTTCCAGGGCACGAGGGCATCTACCAACAAGACAATGCAACATGTCACACACAGCTCGCAGTGTACGTGCGTGTTTTGAAGAGCACCATGATGAAATAACCATACCCCTCTGGCCACAGAACTCCAAAGATTCAAACATAATGTAGGATCTGTGGGACCACCTCTATCGATCTGTTCGGCCCTTAATTCCCGAACCGAGAAACCTAGCGCAGCATGCCACAGCAATGAAGTCGGCACGCGTCGCGTCCACATTCCTGTCGGTACTTTCCACTGACTCCCTCCCTGCACGTGTCGCAGTGGGCTGCACTTTTCGCAGGTGGTCACATTACTGTAACTGGACAGCTTACATTGTTCGCTCGTCCGTGCACGATCGTACAGCTGCGTAACTTATCATCAGTCAATAAATGAACTTGTTTGCGGCAGGGCAAGTAATCACGCATACATAGCGTCTGGAGCAGCACAGATTGTCATGACGACGACCATTGTTGCTACTTCTCTTGAAGCTGCAGCAGGAAGGGACGTGGTGTGAGTCATGCGTCTAACGTCAACAGTCGACACAGGACTAGCACCTAGTCGCCTATTCAGACGAATCCGGATCGTCGTACAGTAGTACAATGGGTGTTTTCTTGTGTGAAGCCTCTGAGAAGCTCCTTGTCGCACTGCATTCGTCATCGTCACACGGACTCATAACCAGGCATAATAGTTTGAGGTACAAAACGTAATCATCTCTTGTTGGTATATCCGATAATTTTGAAGACAGGCGGTATTTCTCACGTTTGAAGGCTGGTGGCTGTATCCTGAGATCTCCGTAACGTTATCGTTCAACAAGATAACGCAAGGGTAAACTGGCTGGGGAAATAGCAGGAAAGTTAAAAGGGAGAGGCACTGTCATGAGTGGTAAAATACCAGTGGTTATAGGGTTCAGGAAAGACCCTTTTTTAGGGTAGGGAGGACAGAAAGAAGGCAAATTTTAAGAGAGGTTAGAACTGAGACAAACCTTAAGTTTGAGAAAGAAATCAAAAAACGTAATTCCAGCTTATTACATCAGCATAAACAGCTATTGGTTAAGAATTTTCAACAGTCAGCAGATATTATAACTCTACCAAATTTTAACTCAGTCAATGTGAAATGTCAGCTATCTTTATTGCATCAAAATATTCGAGGAATGAGAAATAAAATTAATGAATTAACTATCTGCATAGATGAATTAGAGTCTTCAAACCCAACTGACATAATCTGCCTCTCTGAACATCATGTGACCACTGGTATAGAACTTTTAAGTGTTACAGGGTTTAGGTTAGCATCTCATTTTTATAGATCAGAAATGGAGAAAGGAGGAGTTGCCACATTGATTAGGAACTGCCATAAATTTAAGAACATAGACATTCATAAATTTTGCCTAGAACAGCATATGGAAGTATGTGCAACAGAATTAGAATTTCACAAAAAATCCTTCATAATATTAAGTGTATATCGAGCACCTGCAGGTACCTTTAATCTGTTTGTAAACCACCTTGAAGCTGTACTGACCCATTTAACAACCAAAAACAAAGAAATAGTGGTCGCTGGTGATTTCAATGTAGATTTCCTTAAAGACTCTCCCAATAAGAACTTATTTGAGTTAGTAACACTATCATTCAACTTAATTCCCACTGTAAAGTTCCCTACTAGGGTAGCCACTTGCTCACAAACAGCCATTGATAATATCTTTATAGAAAAGTCCAATGAACAAAATTATATTACAAAACCAATAGTCAATGGCCTCTCAGACTATGACATGCAGTTCCTTCTGTTAAATGTTAATACTGAACAGGATATAAAATCTGTTAAATCTGAGCTCAAGAGGGTAATCAATAAGCCAAAAATTGATTATTTTAGGACACTCCTCAGAGACATTCACTGGAATGATGTTTACAGTGCTCATGGCATGAATGAAAAATATAACACTTTTGCTAATAAAGTGCTTACCTTATTCGAACAGTGTTTTCCCCCAAAACTTACCAAGGTTAGAGCAAAGTCTACAAAAAAGCCATGGATTACTCGAGGATTAGGGGTATCTTGTAAAACAAAAAGAAAACTGTATCTGTCAATCCGAAACAGTTCCGATGTTGATGCTATAGCACATTACAAGAAATACTGCAAAATATTAAAGACTGTAATACGGATGTCAAAGCAAATATATGAGGAAAAGATAGTCATATCAGATAACAAAATAAAGACAATATGGGATATAGTGAAGGAGGAGACCGGTAGAACCAGACATGAAGAGGAACAAATAGCATTAAGAGTAAATGATACATTGGTGACAGATGTGTATAGTGTTGCAGAACTTTTTAATAAACATTTTATAACTGTTACCGAAAAGATGGGGTTGTCAGGTTCGGTAGATGCTGCTATGGAATACCTCACACCAGAAATTTCAAGCAACTTCCATAATATGAATTTGACCCTCACTACCTCAACAGAAACAATGTCCATCATAAAATCTTTAAAATCAAAAACATCTAGTGGGTACGATGAAATATCAACAAAGTTAATTAAAGAATTTGATTCTTAGCTAAGTAACATATTAAGCCATCTGTGTAACCAGTCATTTATCAGTGGAATATTTCCTGAATGGCTGAAATTTGCTGAAGTTAAGCCACTGTTGTGAAGGGAGATAGAGAAATAGCATCAAATTTCCATCCAATTTCACTGTTGCCAGCATTCTCAAAAATTTTCGAAAAAGTAATGTACAGTCGGCTTTATAACCATCTTATCTCAAATAACATACTGTCAAAGTCACAGTTTGGATTTCTAAAAGGTTCTGATATTGAGAAGGCTATCTACACTTACAGTGAAAATGTGCTTAATTCATTAGACAAAAAATTGTGGGCAACTGGTATATTTTGTGATCTGTCAAAGGCATTTGACTGTGTAAATCACAATATCCTTTTAAGTAAATTAGAGTATTATAGTGTAACAGGAAATGCTGCAAAATAGTTCAAATCTTATATCTCTGGCAGGAAACAAAGGGTGTTATTAGGAAAGAGACGTGTATCAAGCTATCAGGCATCATCCAACTGGGAACTAATTACATGTGGGGTCCCACAAGATTCCATTTTGGGGCCCTTACTTTTTCTTGTGTATATCAATGACCTTTCATCAGTAACATTACCAGATGCCAAGTTCGTTTTGTTTGCCGATGATACAAATATTGCAATAAATAGCAAATCAAGCGTAGTCTTAGAAAGATCAGCTAATAAAATATTTGTGGACATTAATCACTGGTTCCTAGCCAATTCTTTGTCACTAAACTTTGAAAAAAGACACTACATGCAGTTCAGAACTTGTAAGGGGTGTCCCACGAGTATATGTCTAACATACGATGACAAGAAGATACAAGAAGTGGACAGTGTTAAATTCTTGGGATTACAGCTTGATAATAAATTCAACTGGGAGGAGCACACCAAAGAACTACTGAAGCGCCTTAACAAATCTCTGTGTGCAATGCGAATTTTGTCACACATAGGGGATATAAAAATGAAAAAGCTGGCATACTATGCCTACTTTCATTCCATAATGTCATATGGGATTATTTTTTGGGGTAATTCATCAAGCCAAGCTAAAGTTTTCCGGGCACAAAAACGTACAGTAAGAGTTATATGTGGTGTGAACTCAACAACATCCTGCAGAAGCCTGTTTAGGGAACTAGGGATACTAACTACTGCTTCCCAATATACACTCCTGGAAATTGAAATAAGAACACCGTGAATTCATTG
Organism: Schistocerca nitens; assembly: GCF_023898315.1. NCBI lineage: Eukaryota > Metazoa > Arthropoda > Insecta > Orthoptera > Acrididae > Schistocerca > Schistocerca nitens. The sequence continues at coordinate 759,457,067 of NC_064617.1, read as the reverse complement.
TCCCAGGAAGAGGAAACTTTATTGACACATTCCTGGGGTCAGATACATCACATGATCACACTGACAGAACCACAGGCACATAGACACAGGCAACAGAGCATGCACAATGTCGGCACTAGTACAGTGTATATCCACCTTTCGCAGCAATGCAGGCTGCTATTCTCCCATGGAGACGATCGTAGAGATGCTGGATGTAGTCCTGTGGAACGGCTTGCCATGCCATTTCCACCTGGCGCCTCAGTTGGACCAGCGTTCGTGCTGGACGTGCAGACCGCGTGAGACGACGCTTCATCCAGTCCCAAACATGCTCAATGGGGGACAGATCCGGAGATCTTGCTGGCCAGGGTAGTTGACTTACACCTTCTAGAGCACGTTGGGTGGCACGGGATACATGCGGACGTGCATTGTCCTGTTGGAACAGCAAGTTCCCTTGCCGGTCTAGGAATGGTAGAACGATGAGTTCGATGACGGTTTGGATGTACCGTGCACTATTCAGTGTCCCCTCGACGATCACCAGTGGTGTACGGCCAGTGTAGGAGATCGCTCCCCACACCATGATGCCGGGTGTTGGCCCTGTGTGCCTCGGTCGTATGCAGTCCTGATTGTGGCGCTCACCTGCACGGCGCCAACCACGCATACGACCATCATTGGCACCAAGGCAGAAGCGACTCTCATCGCTGAAGACGACACGTCTCCATTCGTCCCTCCATTCACGCCTGTCGCGACACCACTGGAGGCGGGCTGCACGATGTTGGGGCGTGAGCGGAAGACGGCCTAACGGTGTGCGGGACCGTAGCCCAGCTTCATGGAGACGGTTGCGAATGGTCCTCGCCGATACCCCAGGAGCAACAGTGACCCTAATTTGCTGGGAAGTGGCGGTGCGGTCCCCTACGGCACTGCGTAGGATCCTCCGGTCTTGGCGTGCATCCGTGCGTCGCTGCGGTCCGGTCCCAGGTCGACGGGCACGTGCACCTTCCGCCGACCACTGGCGACAACATCGATGTACTGTGGAGACCTCACGCCCCACGTGTTGAGCAATTCGGCGGTACGTCCACCCGGCCTCCCGCATGCCCACTATACGCCCTCGCTCAAAGTCCGTCAGCTGCACATACGGTTCACGTCCACGCTGTCCCTGCATGCTACCAGTGTTAAAGACTGCGATGGAGCTCCGTATGCCACGGCAAACTGGCTGACACTGACGGCGGCGGTGCACAAATGCTGCGCAGCTAGCGCCATTCGACGGCCAACACCGCGGTTCGTGGTGTGTCCGCTGTGCCGTGCGTGTGATCATTGCTTGTACAGCCCTCTCGTAGTGTCCGGAGCAAGTATGGTGGGTCTGACACACCGGTGTCAATTTGTTCTTTTTTCCATTTCCAGGAGTGTATATCTTCCTTAATGAAATTTGTTATTTAAAATACATCACTTTTTCAAACCAACAGTTCAATTCATGCCGGCCGAAGTGGCCGTGCGGTTAAAGGCGCTACAGTCTGGAACCGCAAGACCGCTACGGTCGCAGGTTCGAATCCTGCCTCGGGCATGGATGTTTGTGATGTCCTTAGGTTAGTTAGGTTTAACTAGTTCTAAGTTCTAGGGGACTAATGACCTCAGCAGTTGAGTCCCATAGTGCTCAGAGCCATTTGAACCATTTTTTTCAATTCATGGAATCAATACCAGAAATAAGAATAATCTTCACAGGGATTTAAAGTCACTTAGTCTTGTACAAAAAGGTGTGCATACATATATATATATATATATATATATATATATATATATATATATATGCACACCTTATATATATATATATATATATATATATATATATATAACTTCTGCACAATATCAGTGCAGTAATGCATTCATTGTAAGTATGTGTGTGTGTGTGTGTGAGTACAATCTCACTTCTGCGCCATTTCAATGCAGTAATGTGTTCATTGTAAATGAGTATTATAGTGGTTGTATTACATGTTTATTACCTTATAAATAAATAAAAACCTTTTTTATTTTAAATTCAGTGCATTAGTATTTGTAAAATGACTTTCATAAAGTGTTCATTAAAAAATGACGATCATTCCACTTGGGACCTGTGGAATGGTACATTAGCTTATTTGGTTTAGTTGTAAATATTTGTCATGTATTGTTGTTTTTTGACATGTTCCACATCCTGGAGGACCTCCTCACTACGGATCAGTTGGAATGAAAGTAAATCTAATCTAAAAAATCTAATCTTTTGTTGCCCTTGTTATCCTGACCTACATCGACACAAAGCGTGTTGAGTGTAGGACCGACCAGCACTTTATGCAGATTTCTCGGCCACGAAAATACAATGACCAGTAACATTAATGTGACCACCAGCTGAAATCCTGAGGACCGCTGCGACACAAAGGAGAGTCAGTGATGCTCTGGAGGGTACCGGCAGAGATGTCGAGTCATGCCAGTTCCAGTGCTTTGGCCAGCCGCCACGGTTTCTTCGTTGATAATCTAAAGAGCGTACAGTCCGATTAAAGATGTCTCACAGGTTCTCGATTGGGCTTGAACTTGGGTTGTCTGGTGTCCAAGGGAATATGGTAAACTCCTTCTGGTGCTCTTAGAACCACGCACGTACGATACGAGCTGTGTTGAACGTCGAATTATCCTGCTGGAAGATGCCATCGTGCTGAGGAGACACAAAATAGAAATACGGGTGGTTATGGTTCCCCAGATTAGATGTGTACTTATGGAGATGCACTGTACCTTCCAGAATGACGAGATCATCCAGGAACTGTCACGAAAAGCTTCTCCTGACCATAAACTATCTACCCCGGCCTGGACCTTTTGATTTCAAACGTTTCGCGACGTACATGACAACGGCCATTTGTACGACGGATCATAAAACTTGATTCATCTGAAAAGACCCCTGTCCCTATTCGGTGGACGTCGAGTTGCGGCACTGACATCCCATTTCCAGCGTTCGTCGCCGATGAACAGATGAACAGCAGTCAGCACGGATACAAGAACAGGCACCAGCGGCGGAGACCGGTACGCAACAACGTTCGCTGCACGGTCGTTGAGTGTGATGCCCCGTGGCCGTTGACCTCTGTCATATATGCCCCTTGGTGCACAACAGATATCTAGGCAACAGTTCTGGATAACGCCATTCTGCCGTGCACCACAGAAGCACGCGAACAACTTACAAAGTTAGAAGTTTCGGAAACGCTTCCACTATCTGCCCGAAAGCCAATGATCATGCTCTTTTAGATCGACCCGTATCCGCGTAAGAACAAAACTAGTACACTGTTTTCCACGTCATCCCAGACACGCTTTATATAACCTCTTAGAGCCGCAACCTGCCGATTATAAGTGGTTCTTGCACATTGACGTTGTACATAGGAGGTGGCCACATTAATGTGACTGGACCGTGTCTCACATATAACTATTTCATTGTCCGCCCCCGGTAGCTGAGTGGTCAGCGCGACGGACTGTCTATCCAAAGGGCCCGGGTTCGATTCCCGGCTGGCTCGGAGATTTTCTCCGCTTAGGGACTGGGTGTTGTGTTGTACTAATCATCATCATTTCATCCCCATCGACGCGCAAGTAGCCGAAGTGGCGTCAAATCGAAAGACTTGCACCAGGCGAGCGGTCTACCCGACGGGAGGCCCTCGTCACACGACATTTCATTTCATAACTATTTCATTAAGGAATAAATACTCTTTTTGGAAGCGGTAATTAGTATTGCCAATTCTGGAAGAGGCTACCGCAGAATGTACAGTAGAATCAAGAGTATTTGACCACTACAGAACTACGTTCAACTGTAGCCACATATCCTAAGTTAATGGCTTATGTGATTATTCCCTAAGGGTAAACAATCCAAGTACAAATATTCCATTCTCAAATGTTCGACAGGTAACGAGTTACAGTCTTACTCATATAGTTGGCACTCATCCGTGGTAGAATGTCCTGCCGTTTATGTGCAGTACATGTTGCTGTGTCTTATAAAGACACAACCAGACATACGACCTTCCGGAAGCCCTCTCTCTCCAACAAAAGTAAACCAAGATGAAATGTAATCCAGTCGACTTTTTCAAGTTTATAACAGCAAATTACACTCATACACGAGCGCTATGGCCATTTACTTTCCTCCGCCGAAACTTAAGTGCGTCCCAAGTGCTGCTAAAATTTATTTTAAGTTAGCATGAGAACTGCCATGTAGGAATTCTAGCAATCATTCGCTTCAGTGCCGGCCGCGGTGTCTCGCGGTTCTAGGCGCGCAGTCCGGAACCGTGCGACTGCTACGGTTGCAGGTTCGAATCCTGCCTCGGGCATGGATGTGTGTGATGTCCTTAGGTTAGTTAGGTTTAAGTAGTTCTAAGTTCTAGGGGACTAATGACCACAGCAGTTGAGTCCCATAGTGCTCAGAGCCATTCGCTTCAGTGACGGCTCGTTTCTCAACAGGCACTTGGCATGTTCTCTAATCGAGCAATAGCCCTTACCACCTTTGTTGGGACTGTCACACTACTTTCGGTAGTACTTTTAACTCTGGAAATGGTTATCGTCCCTACCTTTTTTTTGCCATTAGTCCTCCTACTGCTTTTATATGGCCCGCCACTAATTCCTCTCCTGTGCTAACCTCTTCATCTCAGAGTAGCACTAGCAACCTACGTCCTCAATTGTTGGCTGGCTGTATTCCAATCTCTGTCTTCCTCTACAGTTTTCTCCTTCTACAGCTCCCTCTAGTACCATGGAAGTCATTCCCTCACGTCTTAACAGATGTCCTATCATCCTGTCCCTTCTCCTTATCAGTGTTTTCCACATGTTCCTTTCCTCTCCGATTCTGAGTAGAACCTCCTCATTCCTTACCTTATCAGTCCACCTAATTCTCAACATTCGTCTGTAGCACCACATCTCAAATGCTTCGATTCTCTTCTGTTCCCATTTTCCCACAGTCCATGTTTAACTACCATACAGTGCTGTACTCCAGACGTACAGTCTCAGAAATCTCTTCCTCAAATTAAGGCTCATATTTGATACCAATTGACTTCTCTTGGCCAGGAATACCTCCTAGCCATTGCTAGTCTGCTTATGAAGACCTCCTTGCTCCGTCCGTCACTCGTTATTTTACTGCCTAGGCGGCAGAATCCCTTAACTTCGTCAACTTCGTGACCATCGATCCTGATATTAAACTTCGCGCTGTTCTCATGTCTACTACTTCTCATTATCTTCGTCCTTCTTCGATTTATTCTCAATCCATAGTGTGTACTCATGCGAGTGTTCATTCCGTTCAGCAGATCACGTAATTCTTCTTCACTTTCACTTAGGACAGTAACGTCATCAGCGAATCGTATCGTTGATATCCTTTCACTTGAATTTAATTCCACTCCTGAACCCTTCTTTTATTTCCATCATCGCTTCTTCGATGTACAGATTGGACATCCTTGTCTTATACCTTTTTTAGTACGAGCACGTCGTTCTTGGTCGTCCACTCTTATTATTCCCTCTTGGCTGTCGTACGTATTGCATATGACCCGTCTGTCTCTATAGCTTACCCCTATACTTTTGCAATAAAACAGGATTGTGTTGACCCTGCCCACCAAGCCACAAACCACCGGGAAGAAGCAGCAGACGATAGCTTAATTTTACATCAGTAGCATTGAGCCTATCGTTATAATGAAAATGAGCTCTCCAGTTAATAACTGGTGGTCACTGACGACTGTTTCCTAGTTCCCGTGAGTGTGTTCTTTACTAGAAAAATAAAGGAGAAAAATGCTCATAAATGCTTATTGGCGGAGTCAGAGAGTACAGCATTATGAGTCATGAATTTGCATGTACTCAGACGTGTTTCTGCCCCAAGTAACGGTTCGTCCTTGAAGCTGAGTATTTCAAGGTGTCCTTAAAATTTGTGATCGTCGCTCTTTTGATGTCTATAACCACTTAAAATACTCTCCACAAATTCCCACAGCAGACAACAACTTTAAAATGACAGTCATTTTATCTGAACTGTTGGAGCAGTTTGAGGCCTATGAAAAGGCTGACCTGTCACGGGTCGAAAGAAAGAGAAAGAAAAACTGATACAAGCGGGGAAAAAGAGAATGGAAGTGCGTGAGATGTAATGCTACAGAGGAAGTTCTTCGCAGAATCGAAAGAAGGAACTTATGGGAAACATTGACAACAAATGACACGATGTGTTAAGACAGCAGGGAATAATTTCTATGGTACTACTAAGAGCTGTAGCGGCAAGAACGTCATATGCAACAAATGACTGGGGACGTTAATTGCAAGTGTTATTCTAAGAAGAAGAGGTTGTAAAAGAGGGAAATTCGTGCCGGCCCGCGTCAGAGCGGTCAGAATGCACGCTCAAACATATATTAAATCCCGAGAGCACATCGCCAAATTCGGGTGGACATCATTGGCCCATCCACCATATATCTCAGACCTGGCACCCTGCCACTTCAATCTATTTGGGCAATTGAAGGGTTCTCACCTTGAGTTGTACTTCGAAGCTGATAAGAGCGTAAATCATACACTTAGAATATGGACAAGAACTTTTACCTACAGGGAAAACGTGATGTTACACAACTCTGGCGTAACACCATAGAACGTGATGGAGGCTACATAGCAAACAGTAATTGTGAAAGAAATGTTCACTGATGTTGCCACAATTTCTGGCTGTTAAGAATAAATATATTCTGAGGAAGTAAAAAATGTGAGCCATTATTTACTGAAAGATCGTAGTATAAACAGATAAATCTGATGATGAATTTAGAAGCTCCTATATCAATTATGGTATAATAAAGTAAAGAGTATTTTAGCTTCAGTCTGAGGTATTTCTTTTTACTTAATTGTATGATCGTTTTCTCAGACCTCCAGTGCCGGAGAAGCTAAATTCAGTTTGTTGCTCTGTCACACGGCTTATACATTACTGGCGACACGAGATACACAATATTGTTTCCCATTGTAAATCTAAATGACAATTACCAGAAATTTATTTACAGCTTAAAGCGACCATTTAAGAGTTTGGCCTACACCGTCCTCGGAACGCTCATAAATTCTCAGACAGGCCGCTCCGTACTCAGATCTAAAGCGCTGTTGACTTTTTAACTCGTGCAAATAAAGCTAATGACATTAGCTGCCAACAGAAGCGGTGAATCGAATATGCTTCAACGCTATAATTACAATTTTCGTTTTACTCATGGCGTACATTCGCAGAGGATCTCCTTTAGTAGCAGGAAAAAAATGTATTACGTATGATATGTCAAAGAGTCCAATGCGGCACTTTATTTCAAGTAAAAAGAGCCGCGGCAGTTTCAATTGCGGTCCGTTGCTAGTTCGCCGAGGCCAGCCTCTTTCACAGTGCTGTGACAGGAACCGCAACTGTGTTTCACGAAGCACCGTCAAAGAAGCGCCGCAAAACGATAATCGCATTACGGCAGTAAAAGGGCCGGCCGGTAGTTTGTGGCCAGCCTGGACAACGATCGCAGCGCCGCAGGCGGCCGCCCTCTGCCGTCAACCCCTCGCCGCGCCGCGCCAACCACTGCCACTCGTCACGGCGAAATAAACAGACTGACAGGCCCGAATGAACAACAGATATGTCGTTTGTTCGAGTCACGCTGCCCAATCGGGGCTATTGCTGTCGTTTCTGCTAATAAGTGTCATTGAAACTTTTGTTTTGGACTGACTGTTATCATCCATTGCACTCCAACGAAAGCTCAGTTACGTTCTCGCATCAGTGAATGCTCCGACTGTGAGGATGCTATAACAAACGCGACAGTACATTCACATTTCACAAAGGCCTGTAATCTAGTGGTGATATCATTTTTTATTATTTTTCTCAACAGGCCATTGACCCGAGCTTCTCGAAAAGAATCGCCATGCAGCAGCTCATTTATAAAATTAAATAGAAATAAATCTCTAAAACGAGTGGTCTACTTTGCGACACACGTCCACCGTGATGCGCAATAATGTACTGCGGCGATATTTTTTGAACGAAAGAAATGTATACAGTCCAGTCACATTAAAGTGACCAGCGCCTACGTTCGACGTCAACGTGCAGTAACCACTCACAGACAGCAAATGGCAGCGGGAGCAGCAATAACCATGGAGTATACAGAAAGTGTGTCGTGCCACCGAAAGGGAGAGGAGGAGGGTGCGGAAACAGTGCAGAAAAGGAAGAGATTTATGTGACGTCCAGAGGGTCACGATCATTGACTTTCAGGCCAAGGGCCGAAACGACTAAGTGCGTAAACTGTTCGCGGGCCGCCGTGGTTAGGGCACACAAAACCATCGCTGAGGTAACTGTGGAGCACCATAGGCCTTAGGTATCGGGGGTGAACGACGGATGCGGGAGGGGGGGGGGGCGGGGGAGAGTCAGGAACTGCTGAAGACCTGACCACCCAGATGAACCAACGGGCTACTAACAGTGTCCCACCAATCGTTGAGCGAACGCTGCTGCACCTTATCGTCCGCAGTAGGTACGTGGTTCATGCACCCATGCTATCTTCTGTAGATCGGCAAGGATGGCTGTGGACGTCGACTGGCTGGCATCAGGTGGCTTTTCCAGATGAATCGCGTTTTATGCTCCATTGGACAGATGGTCATTGGCGAGCAGGACGTGGAAAGTCTGAAAACAAAGGGTTCAGGGCGGAAGAGGGAGTGTTACGGTCTTGGGAATGTTTTCGCGTCCGTGATTTCGTCATTCTTGAAGGCACCACATATATTCGTCTATCGTTGGGTACTATGCCCATCCTTAATTGCTGTTTGCTTTTCCTCGACACGATGGCATCTACTGGCAGTACAGTGCATTGTGTCATATAGCTCGCAATGCACGAGCGCAGTTCGAGGTTCCCGATGAGTTAAGTGCTCTGCTGGTCACCAAACTCAACCTCAGTCGCGATTCGAGTCGTGATTCAAACGAGGAGCCTGGCGCAGCACAGCACGCCACAGCACTGGAGTTAACATGTCGGACCGTAGATATGTACTGCTGTGTGGAATCAGAGCATTAAGCATTTTAATTCGACGTGCAGCTATGACAAAATGACAGGTTCTGTGGTGTTTGAACGTGCCCATGTCCCCACCGTGAATGAACATTCCGGGTTTGTTGGTGTATCAACGCGGGATGTCCAACATGTCCACATAAAAGGCTGACGGCGTCACTTAAGGCTGCACGTCACCAGTGGGCTAAGCGACAGAAACTATACAGTAGTTGACGAGGTGTGTAGTTTGGTCCGAAGAGTCGCGATTCTGCTTCCTTTCAGATGATGCAAGGAGTCAACTGCAGTGTATGGAATGTATACAGGGTGAATCACTTAAAACTTGCACCGCATGTATGAAGCCTGTCTAAAATGTTTCCGACATTTGGCCAGAAAAATATTTCGAATACCTGACGGGTTTGGGACCCTAATTCCCTTCAAAGTGCTTGCACACACTTAGCCCACCGATCCACCCACTGTTGGAAACACCTCTGGAAGTCTTCGTTCGGAATAGTGCTCAGCTCCGTCGTCGCGCTCCGCATTATCCCTTCTCTGCTCTCAAAACTGGATCCTTTCAGTGGCGCCTTCAATTTTGGAGGCAACCAGAAGTCGCAAGGATCCATACCTGGAGAGTAGGGAGGTTGGCGAAAGGCTGTAATTCCATGTTTGGCCAAGAAATTTTGGATCAGGTGGGATGAATGTGCGACGGCGTTGTCGTGATGCAGTTGGCAGTTTATCGCTGTCCACATGTCTGGTATTTTGCCCCGAACTGTGTCACGGAGTCGCTGGAGAACATCTTGATAGTACTCTTTCGTCATTGTTCCTCCGGTGCGTATCCGTGATGCACAAATTACACGAACATCAAAAAAGACAGTCAGCGTCACCTTGACTTTGCTTCGCATCTGCCGCACTTTCTTCGGCCTTGGAGACTCGGTATGCTTCAATTGCGTCGACTGTCTTTTTGTTTCTGAGTCCTACCTGTACACCCATGACTCATTTTCAGTTATCATTGTGTTCGGAAATCCAGGATCAGTGTTCGTGGTGTTCAGAAGGTCCTATGCAACGTCAAAACGGAGGTCTTTCTGTTTCGGCAACAACAACTTGTGCACGAATTTCGCAACAACTCTGTGCATGCTCAAATCATCACGCAAAATTGCACGTGCAGAATCTTTACCCGCTCCAACCTCTTGGGTAAAATCCCACACGGTCAAACGACGATCTGCCATCACCAAATTTTGCACCCTCTCAACAACAGCTGCACTCCGAGCAATCTGGAGCCTGCCAGAACGCTGCGATGTGCAGCCATTTTTGAATCGGTTGAACCACTCCTTAATTTGTGTTACACACATCGCATCTTCTCCAAGAACATGCTGAATCTTACGAATTGTTTCACTTTGCGAATCATCAAGCCTTTGACAAAATTTGTTGAATCTTTTACTGTATACAGTGGCGTCGCCCTATTATCTCTACTTTGCGCGGGAAAATCAAAGGACAAACCTCGTATTGCGGAAATGGATAGAGCTATTGACGTGTAGCTTTCAAAGAATGGATTGGTAGTCAGGGTCTCGTATTGTTAACCAATAAACATATTCTTATACTACTTAGAAATTGTACAGACGTACACCTGATACACGTTTTAAATGGAGCAAAACCTGTTGACAATAATAGACTAAAATTAGGGTAGATTTCATGGATTCTAGAGCGACTCTTTCACGAGATATCGTATTTTGGGTAGTTCCTACACCGACATTTATCCAGTACCTGCTGTAGCACACACTAAACCACAACACACGTGTATACACTAGTTATATGGATTATGACTAGTAACAAGACAATTGACCATTACAGGTTGAGTTGAAACTAACCAATGGCAGTGGCAGTACACCCTTCCAGTCTGGTGTGGAACAATTCCAAAGTGCTATCAAAGTGCGGTTTCAGCGAAAATATCTGATGCGCTGTGGTGGTGGTGGTGGTTGTTTGGGGGAAGAGACCAAACTGCGTGGTCACCGTTCTCATCGGATTAGGGAAGGACGGGGAAGGAAGTCGGCCGTGCCCTGTCAAAGGAACCATCCCGGCATTTGCCTGGAGCGATTTAGGGAAATCACGGAAAACCTAAATCAGGATGGCCGGACGCGGGATTGAACCGCTGTCCTCCCGAATGCGAGTCCAGTGTGCTAACCACTGCGACACCTCTCTCGGCATTTGATGCTCTGTGTTCCAGCATTTCGTTTTCGACATCTTTTTCGGGCTCGTGGTCCCCCCAGTTCTTTCACGCCGGCAGACTGTAATTTTGGCTTATAGTTTCATATCATTGTTCCTCTGCTTGTAATATGTCCGAGCGATCATTTTGTAACAGCTCCAGTTATGGTCAGCTGTTTCGTCTGCTTCCCTGCCGACTTTTCACACTGGATCTTTTGTTCATTTCGTAATACAAGCTTTGATGACGGAAGTTCTGATTGCATGTTTCTGTGTACCAAGACTCAGTGCTTCCGCTTCTATCTTTAGGACTCGGTTCGTCTGCCTAGATCAGGTCTTTTATTTATTTTGCATCCAGTCTTCTGCGAAAACTGTTAATGTAATGCATCATTGAATAGGCTGTCAATCGTGCATTGGAGTACAGCTTTCCGGTAATGATTCTTAATTTGATCACTTTGAGAATTTTTCTGTTGTTGACTTCGATCAGAGATGCTTCATTGACATCTTTCACCTAGCCTGTCAATGCACAACTCTGTCTGCTTCACTTGCAGGAGTCCTACGGCCTGCTATTCTGTGCAATTGCAGCCTGTCTGATGGAGTGAACGGTGAAATGTTATGAATTTTCTTGTTTGTCCTTCCAGATTATCCTCTGACTGCGTCAACTTCACGATAACTGCAATGTAGTGCTTGAACACATCTTTTGCAAACCATCGTTTATGTCGTCCAGCTGCAAAATTCGTACGTATTTGTGGGTTTCTACGTGGTGGCACTTGACTGTTGTCCATTTGGCATTTTACTGCCTTCACTTTCTGAGATTTTGTCCTTCTCTGGCGTCATTGTGGTGCCGAATTCCACGTTAATGTTATTGCTGAAGATTCGGACTGCACTCATCACCAACTGGAATTCAGTTGCAGATTTCTCATCGAGCGGCAGATCTTCCATGTAAAACATCTAGGATATTTTAAGAGAATTAGTTCTTATTTTTATTATCCAAAACGGTCTTAGACACAAATAAATACAGTTCATCGCTTTACTTCTATCGCTAATGTTATTATCATTATCGATGATAATTTTTTTTATTATTTAATGAAATTGTAAAACATTTAAGAGAGGGCCTGAAGATACTAACTTGATCATCTTGAACAAAAAAAGTTGCTAAAAACCGAAGAATGTTTGGTTAGGCGTAAGAGAAGGTTATACTGCTAAATCTCGCGCCGATAAATACATCTATAAGTAAAATGAATTTTTGCTGTTGCTTTGCCGTCTGTCCTGTTCGTGTCTGATATAATAATTCGCTACAGTATATCTTGAATATTTGAATTTTTGCCGTGATTTACTTTCGCCATATTCTTGCAACTGCGCTGTGTGATACTTAGAATGTTATTAGTGTGAGCTACAGGATAAATAAGTTACGGATTTAGCATTAATACCACATAGTGTAGCAAAAGGTACTTTAATCTTATATCCCTCTCCTTTATAAGCAGCTTGTCTTGTGTTGTACGTATACGAAGTACTATCAGGATGCGGCATTGTAACAAAAGTTCTGACCTTGAACAGGGACTAATATTTGGTTTAAAATGTTCGTTTTCGATAAGTTACAATGTACGTAGCTGTGCGACACACTAGCCGAACCCAGCAGTGTTCTCCCTTCAGGATGTATAATCGTATCAATAAAAGTGCTGACAGTCTTAGGGTTACGTGACTAGAAACTGCCGAAGTTGGCCGGTGTGGAACTCGCTTCACACCGCGCATAGCGCCAGGTCTCGCGTCTCACAGGCCCACAATTTGTCTCGAGTTCCGGCGCTGCAGCCGAGTTTTATGTTACAGCCGTCTGTGACTCGCAAGCAAATAACGAAACGTTTCCAGAGAGCTACATTTCTTTCAAGGCGGAAACTGTACTGATCTCTTCACCAAGAGTAATACAGATGTAAACATGTATACTGCGAAGTCTAATCATCCAAGAAAGTCAGTACATGTTTGTACCCACAGAAAATGCAATGCTGGCCGGAATGGCCGTGCGGTTCTAGGCGCTACAGTCTGGAACCGAGCGACCGCTACGGTCGCAGGTTCGAATCCTGCCTCGGGCATGGATGTGTGTGATGTCCTTAGGTTAGTTAGGTTTAATTAGTTCTAAGTTCTAGGCGACTGATGACCTCAGAAGTTAAGTCGCATAGTGCTCAGAGCCATTTGAACCATTTGAAAATGCAATAATTTCTGTAAACAGAGTGCACTCGATTCCTTTCAATATGGTGGTAGTACTAATGCTGTAACAGACTTTTTCCTTTAATTATCGATTACTTCGTCGTAAACTGAATCTCATGTTAGTCTTAAACCTACTAACACTAAAATAACATTGACTCTTCAAAGCTGATAGTCTGGTCGTTGTCGGGTATTCTCAGATAGATAAATCTCTGATTAAGGGAAATAAAATGCTGATTTGTCACCTGACAAAACAGTACTGTCCTCAAAACACACTTTGCCCTGCCGACGGGGACTCAAATGTAGACTGCGGCTCACGTTCCCTTGAGCCGAACAGAATTTTGAAAAAAGACAGCGCACAGTCCGGTAATCCTTCGATGCGGGTGAACGATACTATGATACTACACTGCCATAACAACTAGCATAAAATTGCAGTACATGTTGGTGAGAAGCTACTATATATCTTTAATAACAAGTTCATGATCACCTTTAGCCTGGACTCGATTCGGTTTTTCAGCACGGTTGCCAATTTCACTACATAACAGTACCAACTGGGCCCAGTAGCCGTTTACTTTAGCTGTCTCTTAGGCTTCCTGATCAATAGCAAAACCTTCGCTGATCCAGTATCTACTCTCGTTACTTCACCGGCTCCAGACGTTGCGTCTTGTGATATTTCTTAATAGGTAGCGCTCTTTCTTTTATACTTTAAACACAGAGGATCTTCAACTTACTCGTAATACAAGTAAGCCCAAATAATAGGTCGCTGTCTTCTCATGCTAATTGTGAATACGGGTACGTCGAGGCGCAATTCAATATTGATAGATCTCTCTTTTTGGCAGCATCAACGGATGCGGTAGAGTCAGAGCGATTTTCCGCCACCAGAGAGAAGTACAGTGACGATCAGCCCGATTTAAGGGCGACCGAGGGGTTAATTAAATACACAAGTACGAATAACTGCGAGGTATTCAAGGTCTATTCATTTGGACGTGTAACTGTGGAGGACACGATTTTCCGTCAGACATCTGTGTAATAAGAATAAGATGTAAAAGATGTCATAAGTCAATTGAAAGACGTATGCGTCGCCGGCGATGGGCAAGGCATGGCAGAGTCTCTGATCAGAGTTGTTGCTTGTCGCGAGTCGGCGTCTGTCGGCTTTAGTCTTCTGTCCGTGCTAGTAAGCAGTAGTCGGGGCGTGCGTGCGCGTGTCGACAGTCTGCTCGGGACTCTGGTCAGAACTCTGGAGGATGAGTATTGTTGTAGAAGGTAAAGAAGCAGCCTTGCGCATATCTAATAATGTATATTAATTGTCACTTAATTTGTTCCAAACAAAATGCACCAATAATAATTTTTATAATATAAAGTAACTTTTTTAAACAAAAGCATTCATTTCAATTTAAAGAATATTTCCAATGCATGATCGTTCCTTCCAAGAATCAGAATACGATATACGCCAGCATTGCACGAAGCTGTGTCAAAAAATTTCTACATAAGAGCAGATATATTTGCAGTTTTTATTGAGGTAAGAATTTTTGCTTCTTTTTTTTATTCAGAATACAGGGCCGAAGGCCAGCGCTGCTGTCCTCATAAAATTTACCAGGTTACTAAATTTTTTTTATTATTTTGCTGTTTAGGAATTTTTCTGTTTCGAACTTAACATTAAATGAGAAAAGAATTTTGTGGGAACATTAAATGTGAATGCATTTCTGCACACAGATTATAAATGGAAGCCAATTTTGTTCAGAGGTTACAATACTTTAAAAATTCATTTAATAATTATTTTTGTGCGGAGTTTACGCTTGGTTCATGGTTCGTGGTTTCGTAATTAAATATTTTTGTGGGGAGTTTACGTATGGTTCATTACTGAAATAATATTTTTCTGCGGGGAGGTTACACAATAAATAAAATATTATACATGAGAGGCTTTCTGGGATAATAGCTGTCATGGAGGGGAGGAGAAAATTAGTGGTTAACGTTGCGTCGACAACGAAACCATTAGAGTTGGAGCACAAACTAGGATTAGAGAAGGATGGGAAACGAAAGCGCCTGTACCCTTTCGAAGGAACCACCCCAGCATTTTCCTTAAGCGATTGAGGGAAACTATGGAAAACCTAAATCAGGATGGCTGCACGTTAATTTGAACAGTCGTTCTCCCGAATGCGAGTCCAGTGTGCTAAACACTGCTCTACAGTACCTCCCCCCCCCCCTCCTCCTCGGTAACCGCTATGATCCAACGCTATCATGTGAGATGATGTTTGTTGGAATCGCTTTAAGCGTTCAAAAGTTGTTACTTCAGAGATTCATTGTGAAAATGTTTATTCGTCTTCAAACATTTACTTCAGTAGTTTAGAGATACTGAAACATTGTTGTGTCTCTGGATGCGACTCATTTTTATGAGGTTGCAGATTTATTCAGGTTTACTGTTGTACTTGACTGAATTATTATGGATTCTTGAAGAGTTGTAAGAAGCCATCTCTCAATTTGTCTAACACTCCGCCATTTCTTGGAATATTGTCTGTCCTCTCCACAAAGGCCATGCACGCAACACTCATCCAAATTCGTAGCCTTGGCGAGACTGCCTCTATTTTTACCCTGACTCACCCGTACTGGTAACGAAGCCGGACCTGCTGTGGTGCGCCCTGTGCCCAGGGCCCACTAGCATTCAGCCGTACGAGAAATTCGTCTTACCACGCACCTATACAGGGTGGCCGTTGAGGCCGCCTAAATACTCGTAACGTCGTGACACCCATCTTGACGCTGTACGCAGAACCAGGGCGCATAGAAAGACAACGTGTCCCTACTGAAGAGGCCAGTGTTGTCGTTCGGCCATATCGAAGAAAGTCGGAAAACGATTGCCCTGTAAAGAGTTCGTGGTGCTCGATTCTTTATTTCTTCTTGGGCGCTCGTCACCAGGAGCCGTTGATATACCATATGGCGTTGAATACATCTTCCCTCAGCCAATCGATTCCATATTTACATGTTTTGGGATACCGGCCAATGTGACGAACAGCAGTATCAAAAATGGTTCAAATGGCTCTGAGCACTATGAGACTTAACTTCTGAGGTCATCAGTCCCCTAGAACTTAGCACTACTTAAACCTAACTAACCTAAGGACATCACACACATCCATGCCCTAGGCAGGATTCGAACCTGCGACCGTAGCGGTCGCCGGCTCCGGACTGAAGCGCCTAGAACCGCTCGGCCACACCGGCCGGCGAATAGCAGTATCGCTCAACGTGAATGTGAATCTCGTTTGGACAGGGACCTGCCACTGTCCAATTCTGACACGTGCTGCCAGATGTTTATCTGTCTTGTCAGAGGCATAACATGGTATTATCACTAATGATATTTCTGAATGAGAAATCTGCTGCGTAGACTTACTTCATTTTCTTCATACAGTCCTCTCAGGTCAATGTCACCACTTCCTATTTTCGACGTCAACGTGCGATAACCATTTACAGAGAGCAGGGGCACCACTAGCATGGTATGTAAAACATCAGGGGGACGCGGAGAACAGCGCAGTCGTTGTCGTAATGCGGAAACGAAGCGATTCATCCGATGGCCAAAAGGGCATGATCATTGGTTTCGGACCAAGACTGGAAGCATAATCAAAACGGCTGAGGCTGTAAACTGTTCGCATGTTGACGTGTTTAATACTGTGGATGGAAAGATGTCGCTATTTACACCTGGCGCCGATGCTACTGTGATGCACCATGGGCCAGAGATGAAGGGGCTGAACAATGGCTACGAAGAACCGTATGAGTAAATAGACGTACAGCTGTTGAGCAATGCATCTATTCTTGGAGACCTTGTCCATTCCTACATGTAGTTTGTTTTTTCTCGGCACAGTGGCATCTACCAGCAGAATAACGCAATGTGTCACACATTTCGCGGTGTGTATGCATGGTTCGAAGAACATCAGGTTACGTACACCCTTGGCCACCAAACCCCTCAGATTTAAACCGAGCCAACAACCTGTGTGACTGTCCCGATCATCCCATGGACACTCAACCAAGAAACCTAGCACAGCTGGCCACAGCAGTGGAATCTAAATGTATTTCAGCACGTCTCGCAGTGGTACGTGCTGCTGAAAATGGTTGTTCATGTTTCTGACAGATTCTCACGTTAGTGTGACTGGACAGTATAATCGGTGAAGGTATTTTAAACCCATCTGGTCTACTAAAGAAAAGTGCATATTTTTGTTATCAAACGTGTTTCGTTTAAGTCATGTGAAGCAAATTCACTAATCTGTCATTAAATACGTTTACATTCTGCCTTGCTTTCTAGATCTATAAACAGTTCGCTACAAAAGCTATTCAGATGTGATTCTTTTACAGCCACATCCGAAGCGTAGCCTGCTTGCAGATTTATGAGATTATCCGTCCTTCGACACTGCTGTTTTTTGCCTAATATGTGTTTGCTTTCCTGCACTACTCATTTCTTCATGCGAATCATGTCACAATGTACCAGACAAATTTAGCCAGTGGTATTCAAGTGCACAGAGGTGACGAAAGGGAACGGGTGAGCCAGATTTGAAAAGCAGGAAAAATGAGAGAGAGAGAGTGAATTTTTCTTATGTGATGTGGTCAGTCATTCTGAGTAGTGAGAGAGAATTTTTCTTATGTGATGTGGTCGATCATTCTGAGTATTGTCTTGTTTCCAACATTTATCTGGTCACTGGGTAACTGTTTACTATGCATTTTGTGTATGAGTTAGTTTTTTTGAAACAAAGTGGCCGAATACTTAGCCATAAACCATTGTGAGAGTATATAGAAAACACCAGTGCCAAAGGAAGGAGTACATAAAAATGTACAAACACACGAAGTATCCTGATGTGAGCGAAAATTGCTCTAATTTGTAGCGACCTGCTTTTAGATTTACAAGGATGTACTGGAAAGCAATGGCAGAAATTTTTATGTGGTAATTCTTAAAGATTTCCAAATAGAAACGTTGTTAACATTCTACAGTTTCATTCTTCCTGCCTACATATTTACGGTTCTCTGCCGCTTAAGGGTTCCGAATTGTAAAATGGTGGTATGCGACATAACTATGTCGGTACGTGTGAAAAATAATGTGCTGTAATCGAGTTTCGTATTCTAAGAGCGTTCATACATGCAGCTTCTACTCCTTCAGCATGGGAATGTCAGACCACGCAAAACGTTGTGACATTGCCGCAAACAGACATCTTCGATTTACTGCTATCGATCCCGCCTTTGCCCCATCCGACATCTATCTGTTTCCAAAACTTAAAGAACACCTTCGAGGACTTCACTTTGGTAGTGATGGAGCGCTGCAAGCAGAAATGAAGTTGAGGTTCCGTCAACAGTGTCAAGCGTGTAGCCTATATACTTGAGAGGTGTCTATTCATCTCCATCAGAACAGACACCACCCATAACGATGTGTCAAGGGCATACATTTAAACGAAACAGATACTGGGAAAGAAGTATAAGGGATAGATGGAAATTCATGACTTCTTTCCGCACAGGACATTGTGGTAATGCAATCGTGAAAGTTGAAAATTTATGCTAGACCGGGACTCGAAACCAGATTTATTGCTTGTCATGAACGGTTGCTTTAATCCCTTCGACCTTCCGGACACTGTCCCTGACCGACTCAATTTTCAACTAATGATACTCTGAAATGGTGCATGCCTCGTCCATTAACGCCCCTCTCGCAAATTATTGATGCCCGCAGCAGTTCGAACGATGTTATTTGATCTGCACTGAAACAAACATCCAGGAGCTGTCACTTCCTCGCTGAAACGTGTGTATTTGAGAGATGTGTGTTCAGTCGGATATACCTGACAGTAACGACACCTCTCAAGTGTATAAAATGCTTAAAGAATTTTCAGATAAAAATCTGTGGCATTACTTTCAGAACTCCCTCGTAGAAACCAAGCCAAACTGTAAACGTGTTTCATTACATACCACTGACGATGTTTCATATCAATAAACCGAAACGCATTTGATAATGCAAATACGCATTTTCTTGAAGTAGCACTGATAGATTTAAAATACGTTCAAAAATTTGCTTACATATCACTTTGTGTTGTTAAACTGAAACGACATCAATTTATATGATCAAGAAAGTAGCTCGCTCCACGCTAATTTGACGTTTATCACATTCCCCTTTCCTTTTAAATGGCCAACAGCGTACGTTTACCTTTTATTCTGTTGTTTCTACTTATCGTTCCAGTACTTCTTAACTGGTTAGTAGGTGGTTAAGCGGCCTCTTTCTATTTATCTGGGCCGGCCACGGTGGTCTAGTGGTTCTAGGCGCTCAGTCCCGAACCGCGGGACTGCTACGGTCGCAGGTTCGAATCCTGCCACGGGCATGGATGTGTGTGGTGTCCTTAGGTTAGTTAGGTTTAAGTAGTTCTAAGTTCTATGGGACTGATGACCACAGATGTTAAGTCCCATAGTGCTCAGAGCCATTTGATCCATTTCTATTTATCTGACACTGGAGAAATCCTTGGCTCTGGGGGTCTTTAGTGTGTTATCATTCTGCACAAGAATTTGATTAATAGTGAAAGTTTTATGAGTGGGAGCAGAAATATGTTTAATATGTCCACGTGATTTCGCTTTCGTTTCTCCTGGACTTCCGTCAGCGGTGCTGTGCGGAGCACAAATGCCAGCCGGGAGAGGAACGGCCAGCACAACAGGCGATGCTGACGCAGCGCTGGACGTCCGCCGCCGGCCAATAGGCTACTTCCCTCCCCTGGCGCGATGAAAGACGGCGGCTGTACAGCGCTCGTGATTTACGCGCCCGTCATTAGCCGCGTGATGAATCGCCCTCAATGGCCGCGACAGGACAGGGGGTCGCGTTCTGCCGCCGCCGCTGTCGCGCCGGTAGTTTAGCTGACGAGTCGACAACAGGGGCGCGGCCGGTGTGTAAACGAAACAAAAGGGCGGGTAGTTACCGGTAGTGTCATACGGGGTACTGTCCGCTCCACTTCTGAAGCCGAGTTGGTTACTGTTAACAACGTTCACTTAACGTCATCTGCGTATATAGTGTTGCCCACGTTGTCACTCTGCAGTGCGCTGTGGCATATTCTGTCGAGCAAGAATAGTAAAACTGCACAGTACGCGCCGCGCTGAGTGGCTGTGCGGTTAGAGGCGCCAAGTCACGGATTGCGCGGCCCCTCCCGCCGGAGGTTCGAGTCCTCCCTCAGGCATGGGTGTGTGTGTTGTTCTTACCGTAAGTTAGTTTGAGCAGTGTGTAAGTCTAGGGAACGATGACCTCAGTAGTTTGGTCCCTTAGCAATTCACACACTGTAACGTCCCCTTAGAAAAATCAGTGAATTACTGTGCTGACAAATCCCTTACGTTATTTGATTTTCAACCAGCTGAGCAAAACAGAATGTACTCAGACATTCACTAAAGTGACACACAATATTTTTAGCGCAACGCAATCTGACTTTCAATAATCCCTACAAAAGAATGGCCCTGACTAACAATAACCTATATCGTTCATGAATCACTTACCTCACAAAAATCTTCATTCCTCGAACTACTGCAATACAGCGAGCGCCAATACTGCCAGCTAAATAAAAGATCCAAACTACTGAAGGCACTACTGATAGGCATAGTTAGCAAATGAAAGATTTTGATAGAGAAAAAACAGTGTATTTACCTTAATAGGCCTAGTGTTTAAAAGTCATAATATATATATCAGTTCATGACATCCAGTCTTACAAATTTACTGTCTCTGATGGACACACGTCCAGATCATCCGCTCTCAAAACTCCGCCATCTCTCTCCCCACATCCACCACTGCTGGCGGCTCACCTCCAACTGCACAGCGCTACGCGCTGTTCATATCCAACTGCCCAACACTAGAATATTCCAACAATGCAAATCAGCCACAGACTGCACACAGTACAGTCAGTGATTTTCATACAGAGCGCTACGTGACGTTACCAACATAAAACCCTAAACAGCCTACTTACAACACTTTTGAATTGCAGTATGTGATATTAGACTACGGTAGTGTTCGTACTGGCTTTGGTCAGTTAAGTTCTTCACCGCTTAACCTGTATGTGAGGTGTGTTGCATACCTATCAGACGTAACTTAATTTAAATCACTTTGTTCGGACACATGGCGCCGGCCGGTGTGGCCGAGCGGTTCTAGGCGCTTCAGTCTGGAACCGCGCGACCGCTACGGTCGCAGGTTCGAATCCTGCCTCGGGCATGGATGTGTGGGATGTCCTTAGGTTAGTTAGGTTTAAGTAGTTCTAAGTTATAGGGGACTGATGACCTCAGATATTAAGTCCCATAGTGCTCAGAACCATTCGAACCACTTTTTTTTCGGACACATGGTCAGTGTCTTACTGGATTCCCCTAGAGATCAGAAGCACTAAATCGTCTAGAGACTCATGGAGGATATATAAAGGACTACATAACCTACAGAACATTTTGTTCTGCATAGCTATTCTACAGTCTGCTACTTAACACTAAATATTGTTTACAGCAAAATTGAAATTGTCAGTGTTTAATTCAGGTTTTACTCGAAAAGTGTGGATTTGTAACTTGAAACAGAGGGATCTTGTAGTAAAAGTAAGAAATAAATAAATTTATCATATAGTGCCCGAAAACGAAATTTGCTCAAAAATGGATAAAATTTTTAAAAAACGCAAAACAAAAACATATCAAACATAGCTTCAACACTTCATCCAGCCTATGTAAAACGTATTTCTGATATTGATAAACACCTTTCGTTCTTATCAGTAATAAGAAGAAACTCTTCCCTTTGGTCATGATGAAGAACATTCTATTGAGTACAGAATAACAATAACAACAGATTCTTTTAAGTGTGCGCATGTAAACTGTACTTGCATCAAAAGTAATATCTTGAATTGCATTAAAGCGCAGAAGTGCGGTGGAGAGCTAGTTTCTACTACTTACAAAATGCGATTCATGTTTTATAAGGACATAAAATACCCAATGGACTTATGCTGGGCGATGTGAGGTTATAATTATGTGCAAAACAGACAAGCAAAATCCAAGTGAAGTCTTCGGCTCCTTGTTCTTCTCTCATCTACATCTACATCTACATGGATACTCTGCAAATCACATTTACGTTCCTGGCGGAGGGTTCATCGAACCACCTCCTCACTTCTCTATTATTCCATTCTCGTATAGCGCGCGGAAGAAATGAACACCTGTATCTTTCCGTACGAGCTGTGATTTCCCTTATTTTACCTTGGTGATCGTTCCTTCCTATGTAGGTCGGTGTCAACAAAATATTTTCGAATCGGAGGAGAAAGTTGGTGATTGCAATTTCGTGAGAAGATTCCGTCGCAACGAAAAACGCCTTTCTTTTAATGATGTCCAGCCGAAATTCTTTATCATTTCTGTGACATTCTCTCCCATATTTCGCGATAATACAAAACGTGCTGCCATTCTTTGAACTTTTTCGATGTACTCAGTCAGTCCGATCTGGTAAGGGTCCCACACCGAGCAACAGTATTCTGGAAGTGGACGGACAAGCGTAGTGTAGGCAGTCTCCTTAGTAGGTCTGTTACATTTTCTAAGTGTCCTGCCAATAAAACGCAGTCTTTGGTTAGCCTTCCCCACAACATTTTCTATGTGTTCATTCCACTTTAATTTGTTCGTTATTGTAATACCTAGGTATTTAGTTGAATTTACGGCTTTTAGATTAGACTGATTTATCGTGTAACCGAAGTTTAACGAGTTCCTTTTAGCAACCATGTAGATGACCTCACACTTTTCGTTGTTTAGTGTCAACTGCCGCACATTTATTTATGTTTATTCCCGACCAGTGCTACTAATAATACAAGTAATCCTACCATTTACTGCATCATATACGCACTGCACCAAGAGTACCGAAACGTAGTTTGCTAGGGTGGATATTAATACGACTACAAGAGAACCCTGTAGCGTGGACTTTAATGGAAGGAATGTTAGACTATTATCCCCCACAGCGTCATTAGAAGCGGAGTTTGGATTCTACGAGTGATAGTCATGTTTTTGCTTTATCGAGGAAAACTAAAATTACATAACTTTCCTCCTTTGCATGTCTACAATCGTGGTAGAAACTGCAATCCTCCGCCACAGTACAGCAGCATGCCACAATATGAGCCGAAGAAAAAGGTGGAGCATATACATGAAGTGAAGTATCACGCAGCGACAGTTTTTTTCATCTGAAGGAAAACGCGACTGCGACACCCCATGCTTAAGTTGTCAAAGTGTACAACAATGCGAGGTGACGTGGTGAAACAAGCCTGGATAACGACGAACCAAGTGGAAGGCAATCTCCCTGTGAAGTGGCACCCTCGAGCCATCGAAACATCTGTATACTTTTCCCTAAGACTTCTCTGATAAGCTAAAAAGAAGCACGTAGGTATCATAGCTGAGTGGTTAGCATGGCTGACAATCCATGACCGGACCTGGATTGCCCGCATCTCGTGGTCGTGCGGTAGCGTTCTCGCTTCCCACGCCCGGATTCCCGGGTTCGATTCCCGGCGGGGTCAGGGATTTTCTCTGCCTCGTGATGGCTGGGTGTTGTGTGATGTCCTTAGGTTAGTTAGGTTTAAGTAGTTCTAAGTTCTAGGGGACTGATGACCATAGATGTTAAGTCCCATTGTGCTCAGAGCCATTTGAACCATTTGGACCTGGATTCGATTCCCGGCTGGGACGGGAATTTTCTCCGCTCGAGGACTGGTTGTTGTGTTCAGTGTTGCCAACAGTTAAAGTGAGCTCCTCACCAGTATCAAGTGCAGAAATCACCAGAAAACCACTGACAGAAATGCCCCTACTCTCATAACCACTACCATTTCCACAATTTTTTTAAATGGTTATGAAAGAAAACAATAAGTATATTAGTAATTAGTTTACTATTAAGTAATAAAGTATTCACATTCATTAAATGAACATACAGTCCATAATTCAGCAGGTCAAACTCTGGATCATACAAAAAGTTCTGTAACAACACCTAATTATTCAAATGAATTCGTTTTTTTTAAATGAATAATTTTTGGCTGCATCATCGTCATCGTCGGTTTCAGATTGATACGATTCTTTGGTACCGATTTGTTTTACGACGTTTGTTGAAAATTCATATTCGTTGCAGCATTTTCCTACCAACCTCAAACCACAGCGTATTCTTAATATAGCAGTTAAAAGATTTAACTTCATTCTATTTGTCTGCTTGTTTCTTATTATATTCATAATGTTAAATAGTCTCTCAACATCGGCATTGGAATGATGCAGTATTCGGAGAGTAATCGCAAAAGTCGCTAATTCCTCAAATCTGCATTCCCCTTGAGCTTCTTTGAAATGCAATACTTCATTCAAAAGTTTTTATTATCTTTAGTCTCGTTACAGTTCAAAAATGAATTTGTCGCCACTGATCATCCACTCTTGCTATAAATTCTACACTTTTATTGAACTGAGCCATTATATCAATTAAATTTTCATTGTTGTGATTAACTGCTTATTCAACACTTATTCTGGAAATTTTTTTCAACTTCAAATTTTCCTATAACCTGTTTTTTATTTCTTCAATCATACTTACTATAAATGTTATGCACCGATTACGCAACATTTCTTAGTTTTCCCGTGGTTATCTTTTTCCTCTCATTTCAAGCAACTGCTCTTAAGCTGAATCGCAGAAAAATCTTCGATCGAAAAATTTACGAATATTTTAAGTAAAAAAATTAACTTTATTAGCAGACAACATAACTTTGCTAACAAGCGTATCTATCAGGTTGGTCAACTCCTCAAAGAGTGTGGTGTGATCTGTATCTTTCGACTCAAATATCTTATTGGCTCTGTGTATTTCAATTAATGTTGGATATAAAAATGAAATATATGCGTAATTGATCCCGTCCGTATACATAGCGTGCATTAGTCTGTCATGTGACACCTTTCGCGCACTTTAGCTACAGAAAATGTGTTTTTAGCTCTGACCATTGCGTGTCAACAATTATTAGCTGGCTGTAGTCTAATCTCTGTCTTCCTCTACAGTTTTCGCCCTCTACAGCTCCCTCTAGTACCTTGGAAGTCATTTCCTCATGTCTTAACAGATGTCCAATCATCCTATTCCTTCTCCTTATCAGTGTTTTCTACATATTCCTTTTCTCTTCGATTTTGCGCAGAACCTCCTCATTCCTCACTTTCCAGTACGAATAATTTTCAACATTCGTCTGCAGCACCACATCTCAAATGCTTCGATTCTCTTCTTTTCCGGTTTTCCCACAGTCCATGTCTCAGTGCAATACAATGCAGTGCTTCAGACGCAGATTCTCAGAAATTTCTTCCTCAAATCTAGTTTTGTTACTAGAAAAATTTTCTTGGGAAGGAATGCCCTTTTTGCCAGTGCTAGTCTGCTTTTGATGTCCTCCTTGCTCCGTCCGTCATTGGTTATTTTTCTGCGTAGGTAGTACAATTCCGTAACTTCATCTACTTCGTGATTATAAATCCTGATGCCAAATTTCTCGCTGCTCTCATTCCTGCTAATTCTCATTACTTTAGTCTTTCTTCGATTTACTGTCAAACCAAATTCTGTACTCATTAGACGGCTCACTCCATTCAACACATTATATAATCCTTCTTTACTTTCGCTCAGGATAGCAATGGCATCAGCGAATCTTATCATTGATATCCCTTCACCTTGTATTTTAATTCCACTCCTGAACCTTTCTTTTCGTTCCATTATTGCTTCTTCGATGTATAGATTGAACAGTAGGGGCGCAACACTACATTTCTATTTTACATAATTTTTAGTCCGAGAATTTCGTTATTTGTCGTTCACTCTTATTATTCCCTGTTGTTTCTTACACACATTGCGTATTACCCATCTTTCCCAATAGCTTACCCCTCTTTCTCTCAGAATTTCGAACATCATGCAACATTTCACATTGTCGAAAGTTTCTCCCTGGTTGACAAAACCTATGAACGTGTCTTGATTTTTCTGTAGTCTTGCTTCCATTATCAACTGCAATGACAGATTTGCCCCTCTTGTGCCCTTACCTATCCTAAAGCTACAGTGATCCTCACCTAACACTTCTTCAGTTTTCTTTTCCATTCTTCTGTATATTCATCTTGTCCGCAGATTGGATGCATAAACTGTTACGCTGACGATACGATAATTCTCGCACTTGTTACCTCACTTGTTTTGTCTCCCGCCGCGCGGGATTAACCGAGCGGTCTAGGCGCTGCAGTCATGGACTGTGCGGCTGGTCCCGGCGGAGGTTCGAGTCCTCCCTCGGGCATGGGTGTGTGTGTGTTTGTCCTTAGGATAATTTAGGTTAAGTAGTGTGTAAGCTTAGGGACTGATGACCTTAGCAGTTAAGTCCCATAAGATTTCACACACATTTGAACATTTTCTTCACCAAACACTTTCTACTTCGTCACATTTCCTTTAATGTGGGAAACTTACGAGCAAGGCCACATATAAGGCACTTCAACTACGCCTCAGAGGTTGCTCAGAGCTTTGGTTCTGAGAATTACAGCTCATGAGTTCCTGCCTACACACAGCCCGGGCTTCAGCAGTCGCGTCTTCACAATAAACTGCCACCCGTATGCTTTCTGCTCCTCCCCTTGCACTGTCAGATGATCCAGCCCACAGTTCTGCTTCAGTGTGGAAATGAAGCGCAGTGATACAGTCAGGTGATTATCCACCAGCCAAAGTTCCATTTATCCCAATGTAGTACTGAACTCCTGGGAGAGCGGCCGTTAAACGATTACTAACGCAATGGGACTATAATTATTCCTTCGCAATTGTAGTGTTTGACAGAGGAACATTGTGACACAGCGAATTTTATAGAGGGTGACGCCAATGAGCCTTGCTGTAGGAATATATTTCTTAACAATTAAAAATAGACTAGTCACATTTTTACGGTTGGAACCTCCAATCTACTTATTGTCGACACCTTGGGGTGCCGTGTTTCCGTCGGATATCAGCGTCGTCCATTCACAACATTTCGACAACGTGAGTCGTTGTTGTTGTTGTTGTTGTCTTTGTCTCAGATAACAGCTGAAGTCATGGGGCAGAAATATTGTAAGTGGACGACCTTCATATCCGGCAGAACACATGACACCTCTGCATGTAAGTAGTTTGCCGAGAAAGCCTGAAGAATTGCATTAATTTAATTTCAAATGCGTAACACAAGTCCAAACTTATTTTATAACCAATAACCTGATCGGTAAGAATTACTCTCTTGACGTGAATAATGTAAAGAATTCGTAACCATTAGCAAATTGCAGAGGAGCTCTCACTCGTTGCTTCTTAAAGGGATAAACTCGTTTCGTCATCGCGATCATTACAGACGGAGGATTGTTTCGGGACGTGGAAATAGGCTTTCTCTTTTCCAGACGGCCATTCTCGGTATCTGCCCCTAGCGAGTTACGGAAACCATGAGAAGTCAATACCTGGCTGTCCGAACGTGAGTTTTATCTCCATCTTCCGAGATGAAAATCAAATGTATTGACCACTGCGTTGCCTCACTCGATATTGACATTGTATAAGGAAAACTCAAATCTCGTGCAATGGCGCAGTTATGCCAATTGAGATAATAACTGAACGAGGACGATTCTTGAACGATATGAGTTAAAAACGAGCATTGAAAGAAGTAATAAATTCTAGATTCGTTTTCTAGATAAGCACTGGGCAACCAGAACATTAAATACCTACGGCTAGTTATTTGCTTCTGTTTAGGCCTCTCAGCATCGCCGTTGGTGCACATACACTTTTCTTACTTTAAAACTGTTATAAAACTTGAATGTCAGTTCAACAGCTCCAATCATTAGGTAGAACACGTCTCGGTTAAAATTCCAATATCAGAAAATGCGACCAACGATGGGGATACAATAGTAAATCTCAAGACTCATTACGTGGTGGCATAAGCCTTGGTAAAATTGAACGTGCGGTGCTGTCTGTCCGGAATAAAAAAATGGTTCAAATGACTCTGAGCACTATGGAACTCAACATCTGAGGTCATCGGTCCCCTAGAATTTAGAACTACTTAAACCTAACTAACCTAAGGACATCACACACATCCATGCCCGAGGCAGGAGTAGAATCTGCGACCGTAGCGGTCGTGCGGTTCCAGACTGAAGCGCCTAGAACCGCTCAGCCACAACGGCCGGGTGTCTGGAATAGATTTATAACTTTATCAGTGATGAGGGTCAACAATTTAATCACTTGACATGACAGTCACACTAGTAAACACACGGACGGTGCCTAAATTTGCTGGTTTGGCACACTGGACAGGCATTTGTGGAATTTTTTTCTCCTGACAGTGGGACTGTAATTTGCGGCGTTGTTACCCTGTCATTCAAATAAAAATGCATAGTTTCATTAAAAACGGTGCCATATTTCAGCAGCTACAAACTTTAAAAATAATTTGCGTACGTTTGTAATTTTGCCCCATAGTCCGCTGTAATTTAGCGAAAACCACACCTCGGCGTATTTACGCGTTGTATGTACATTTCTAGTGATCTGTCTTAGCTGCTTCCTCATGCTATGTTTATAAACTTTTCATGATTTGTCGTCCATCCACATAGCTGTTGCTATCAGACACGCTGAACTCGTTGTTCATAGAGCAAAATAAATATCTGTATTTTAGACAATATGTTTAAGTGTGATCAACAAAGGAAGTTACAATAGATTCCAACTAATGGAAACACTACGAATCAGTTTTATGTTTGGTTACACCATATTCTCCTTGATAACTTGAAAGGCAGTGGTTATGTGTAATGTATGCTCGCAACGTGAAAGCGAGGACGTCGTTCTGAACGGAGTTAGGTATTTGTCGATGCCGCCAGAACTATAATCCTTCATTGATTGTCGCCAGAGGAGTAAACAGAGAAGATGACAGGAGTGTTATCAGAGTCCCTGCAATATAGATTCAATTTACTGTGCAAATGTACATCCGCACCTTGAAATTGACAAACATGGGTGTGAAGATGACAGTGGTCTATCTAGGGCCCTCGGTGTTCGGTGCTCAACGCGAATGTCAACATAGCGCTCGCATTTGATGAGTCGTAGTAGCATTACGTAACGATTCCCCATCAAAATCAACAGTTACCCAGCCTTTCTACCAAGTATTCCCATGCTGTTTGTACTCCATCTTGCCTCTTTATGGAATTAATAACGGAAGAGAAAAATACCAATTCTCTTTAGTTTTAGATGTCAGGTTTAACAGTCTAAACCCGAAAGAAACATTTATATTTCTGAGCGACTCATGAAGAGGGTAACCTACGTACCTTGTTTCGTGTATGGAATTACATGCTTTTAACTGTCTCACTTTCCTACCGGCTATCGTACGAAGTCCACTGCTTTTCATGATTCGGCATATTTATTTTATTTTAACTTAGTGACCATGTGCCATCACTATCACACCAGTCCTCTGTCAACCTAAAGGAATGAAATCGGCGAGTGCCATCTTTTTATGAAACATATGATCATTGGTCTGTGTCTTAACGTACGTAAACAGTTTGTGTATCGCGATTTCCGGCTCGGAGACTGGTGATCAACCTACCACATGCCTAATCTATCATGGCAAACCGCCTAACAACAACAGTCAGGCTGGCCGATGTACAGATCAACGGTTATTAATGCACCATGAGGATTTGATAACAGCCTGCCAGGTTAAATGTCATTAATCTACTACAAAAATACATAAAACACTGAAATACTGGTATACCACAATGAAATCAGCACAGTACTACAAGTAATTAAACAGAAAATTGCGATTAGTTGTAAAATATAAAACAATATGAAAACACCAGGTTCATGTCACGAACTGGCACACAGTTTTGACCTTCCAAGAAGTTTCAGATCGGCGCACACTTCGTTGCAGGATGAAAGGTCATTATCAACACGAAATACCGCCACTGTATAGACTTATAGCATCCTATAAGCTAGATGAAGCGTTTCTACATATCATCACATGTAACCAAACAGTTGCTTCATATATTTTTGGTGGACTGCAACATGGCTACATCATTCGTCTATTGCCGGAGAAGAGTTAACAAACTTCTTGCCACGTTCTGTAAATGGCAAATCAATGAGAAAGAGCTCTTTGGTACATTGCTCAACGGCATTGTTGGGTTCTACATTGCTGAGGGAGTGACTGATGCTGAATGCACCCACAGGTCGTAACTGTGTCGATTTGTGCTCCGTGTGGTGATATGGACTTCTTTTTGATAATTAATGGCAAGTTTATTGCTTTGCTGCTGCTGATCAAAAATTATACCTTTATTTGGATTTAAACTTAGTAAAAATAGATTTCCAATGACACAGGTTAAATTACAATCCGGATTTAATGTCCACGAAGGATGTAAAGGCATTGTTCAGAAATGTTGCCGAGCTGGTAGTTACACTAGACACCAGTCGCAACCGATGTCCCACTAGTTTTATACAGGTAAGGTGAAAACAATTAATTTTTACAGTTCTAAAAGAGGAGAACAGTGTTATCACACATACTCATACCGCTTTAAAAATATTACCTATTATTTAAGATGAAACTATTTTGCACCTTTAGTATCCATTAACTGCGTAATTAAATTCAACAATGAATAGAAGCCTGAATAAAAAAACACACATAAATAATGGAACATCCAATGTGCGCTAGAGCCAACAGAGTCACTCGTCTTTATCACAACTTCTTTGGTGTGCAATACAGCTCACAGGAGCTCACCACTATCTTTAGTTATATGATCATGATGTCTGCCACACAGCCTCGCTGTAGATAAACCTCGAAGAAGTGCTTTCCTCGTGAATTTCAACCTACCACAAGCACACTGAATGTTCCACGACAGCAATGGAGTTGCCCCGAAAGAAGAGACGACTTTACATGTGGTCACCCACAATGCAGCTGTCTCCAAACAGGATAACGTGTCGCCTTTCAAAATCAACATCCTCTATTGTCTTGCGCCAGCTTCACATATGGCTGGCTTCTAGCAGAGTGGACCCCCACTATGTTGGCCAAGCCCTTCTCCTCCCTACGCGCTTGTACGAGAAGTGTGAGAAAAGTAATGAGACTGACAACACTGCGAGCGATCTGGCAACGCTTTGTCGTGCTGCTTGTGTAGACCGGCGTGTTCAATGCTTCCATGTCCAGTCCTAGTTTGCCGGTCATTGTGGCCGAGCGGTTCTAGGCGCTACAGTCTGGAACCGCGCGACCGCTACGGCCGCAGGTTCGAATCCTGCCTCGGACATGGATGTGTGTGATGTCCTTAGGTTAGTTATGTTTAAGTAGTTCTAAGTTCTAGGGGACTGATGACCTCAGATCTTAAGTCCCATAGTGCTCAGAGCCATTTGAACCAGTCCTAGTTTCAGCTCTATACAGCCATCATGGCATTTTTGAGAGCGCTGTGTGTCACGAAATAGGAAAAGCAGAATTTAGAGGAAGGTTACGCCATCAAGTTTTCTCTTGAACTTGGGGAATCCATGAGCGTGACTCCTGGAAAGTTGAAACAGGACTATTGGAAACTTTCCTTATCAAGAAAACAAGCTTCTCGCAGGCACAGATCACTTTTGGAAGGCCGAGAATACATTGAAAGTGAACCCCGCTCAGGGAGCCCTTCAATTTCAAAAACGTCGGACGAGTGCGTGTTCTTGTAAGCTCAGAGCGACGTTTAACAACAAGGATGATCTGTTAAACTTAAAAACTGTCATCATACATCAAATTCTGTCCGACGTTTGGCATACACAATGTTTTCTGACAAAATGGTGCCAAAAATCCAATGAATGGTTCAGCTGTGTGATCAAAGTTAATGAATCCTGGATTTCTGAGTAAGATCTTGAGACAAACCGGCAGAGTGACGATTGGCATACTGAGACGGCTTCTCGACCAAAAACAAAAGCTCTAATAAGATAATAAAACATCAAAACAATACTGATTTGTTATTTTGACAGCAGGTGCATAATGTAGATAGAATTAGTTCCTCTCGGACAAATGTCAACCACGTTTTTTAAAAAGATGTCCTTGAAACGGTCAGGAAAAGGGTTAATCGAGCGATACCAGATACTGCAGAGAAGTGGATGGTGCATCATGAGGACGCCCCATGTCACACGACCACTTCCGTCACGGAACTTTGAGTTTAAAAGGCACTCCTGTTATCCTGCTGACCCCCGATCGCCTGATATGATTCCATATGACTTCCTTCTTTTCCCGAAACTGAAGAATACCTTAGAAGTAATCTGGAGAATATTCAAAACAGTGTGACAGACAGGTCAGAGGTCCTACCAGTTGAATGAAGCCTTTCACCGCTGCTAGCAAGACGGAACAACGACACCGCTAGTGTGCCGCTTGTAATATTTCTGGCTTAGTCAGCCATCATATTAGGCTCCAAGAAGCTGTTCCCAGGGCAGTGAAGATGCAAGAAGTATATAGATGACGAAATGTGGTGTGAGGTACCTGTGACAGATGTTAGATTCGGTACCATTCCCGTGAGAAAGACCGCCTGCATAATGCTATTGCTCTGCGATTGACTGTTGTTTTCGGAGCAAGGGCGCCAAAACGTTAAACTATAGTTATTATTATTAGTTAAACTACTCATTGGAATGAATTCACTTTTTAATATAAATATCTCTCAATAGCTGACTATCAGTCACTTTAGAATTATTAAAAACAATTTAAATGAAAAATAAAAGACTGACGAAATTGCAGACGAAGCACTTCGGAAGCGTTCGGGTCACGCCGTTCCTGGTAAGGCACGCGAAGCGTTTCGGGCTGTTCGTCACTCTGGATTAGGCAGTCGAGAGGAACAGACATGTTGTCTGTCGTAGGATGTGTTTCCAATTTTTATTTAAGTTCGTGTTCGTCACTCTGGATTAGGCAGTCGAGATGTACAGTCATTTTGTCTGTGGCAGGATGTGTTTGCCAGTATTCAGTGTTAAAAGATTCACTTCGGTAGTCATGAGGCACAGACACGTGCCACAAATAGTGTAAAGATACATTTTCGTAAACATTGTGTTTGATCATGTACTTTGCTGTATCAGAAGGTGTTGTAGTAAGATCATGTAGTCTTCTCGTGTGGCTATATTAAAATACGCGAGTGGCATCCCAAAGAAGTGATACATTATTTCTGAACAGAACCTCGCTAAAAGTCAGTTTCAGCCTCTAGATACAGAACCTACGACCGGCGTGCTGTTTTCTGCGCTGGGGACATCAACTGGAAGACAGCAGGTTAGTGAACTACACTCCTGAAAATTGAAATAAGAACACCGTGAATTCATTGTCCCAGGAAGGGGAAACTTTATTGACACATTCCTGGGGTCAGATACATCACATGATCACACTGACAGAACCACAGGCACATAGACACAGGCAACAGAGCATGCACAATGTCGACACTAGTACAGTGTATATCCACCTTTCGCAGCAATGCAGGCTGCTATTCTCCCATGGAGACGATCGTAGAGATGCTGGATGTAGTCCTGTGGAACGGCTTGCCATGCCATTTCCACCTGGCGCCTCAGTTGGACCAGCGTTCGTGCTGGACGTGCAGACCGCGTGAGACGACGCTTCATCCACTCCCAAACATGCTCAATGGGGGACAGATCCGGAGATCTTGCTAGCCAGGGTAGTTGACTTACACCTTCTAGAGCACGTTGGGTGGCACGGAATACATGCGGACGTGCATTGTCCTGTTGGAACAGCAAGTTCCCTTGCCGGTCTAGAAATGGTAGAACGATGGGTTCGATGACGGTTTGGATGTACCGTGCACTATTCAGTGTCCCCTCGACGATCACCAGTGGTGTACGGCCAGTGTAGGAGATCGCTCCCCACACCATGATGCCGGGTGTTGGCCCTGTGTGCCTCGGTCGTATGCAGTCCTGATTGTGGCGCTCACCTGCACGGCGCCAAACACGCATACGACCATCATTGGCACCAAGGCAGAAGCGACTCTCATCGCTGAAGACGACACGTCTCCATTCGTCCCTCCATTCACGCCTGTCGCGACACCACTGGAGGCGGGCTGCACGATGTTGGGGCGTGAGCGGAAGACGGCCTAACGGTGTGCGGGACCGTAGCCCAGCTTCATGGAGACGGTTGCGAATGGTCCTCGCCGATACCCCAGGAGCAACAGTGTCCCTAATTTGCTAGGAAGTGGCGGTGCGGTCCCCTACGGCACTGCATAGGATCCTACGGTCTTGGCGTGCATCCGTGCGTCGCTGCGGTCCGGTCCCAGGTCGACGGGCACGTGCACCTTCCGCCAACCACTGGCGACAACATCGATGTACTGTGGAGACCTCACGCCCCACGTGTTGAGCAATTCGGCTGTACGTCCACCCGGACTCCCGCATGCCCAATATACGCCCTCGCTCAAAGTCCGTCAACTGCACATACGGTTCACGTCCACGCTGTCGCGGCATGCTACCAGTGTTAAAGACTGCGATGGAGCTCCGTATGCCACGGCAAACTGGCTGACACTGACGGCGGCGGTGCACAAATGCTGCGCAGCTAGCGCCATTCGACGGCCAACACCGCGGTTCCTGGTGTGTCCGCTGTGCCGTGCGTGTGATCATTGCTTGTACAGCCCTCTCGCAGTGTCCGGAGCAAGTATGGTGGGTCTGACACACCGGTGTCAATGTGTTCTTTTTTCCATTTCAAGGAGTGTATAACAGAACCTTCGTATTCCACACAGTGCAGTGGAAACAACTGGGCGCCTCACGTGTATTGCACGCACACAACAAATGTGCTCAGTATCACGTCATCTGCAGTATTGCAGAAGAGGTAAAGGAGGATGATCGTTATTAACACCAACAATCAATTCATTCTTCCTTTCTTGCCGTAAGCTGCCGAAGCGAACTACATTTTTTCCCAATCCAGCCTGCCGGAAGACTTCATCAGCGCAACTCCCAGGTTTCACTTTGTCGTTCACGGCAATAAACGGCGATACTGACGAAGACTGTTTTCTTTTTTACATCGTGCACATTACTTTCTAACAGCTCACATATTTCCCTCCGAGCATCTAATCCTTCGAATTTGTATCTGTAATCACAGTTTGTAGGCTTGCATTAACGCTCGCATTAATGATAAAATGCCGTGTCCGAATTCCACTCCTGCGCAGAATATTTAAACAGAATAAATACACACCCATTCAACACTCACAGCAGATCGCTACTGAACCTACGAATATTCGACCCCTCGTCCACGTTAGTAGAGGTTCTAAAGTCACCCACGGCGAACGCTTTGATGTTACAGCCGGCATACGTGACGGCAACCAAGGCCTACCGCTTCATTGGCTCCGATTTGACACCTGTACACACTAGGCAAATCGTGGTCAACGAAGCGGTTAGTTGTCATTCGTTGGTGTAGTATGGGCGCGCGTTTAGCCGCATGGAAGTTGGACACACACCTGTTGAGTCGCATTGGCGAGATCTCGTCCGTGTAAAGGCTACTGGGACCAAGCCACGTGGACAGCAAGTGATTGGAAAAAATCGGCGCTCACTCGGCTTCGCCATGCAGCTCCAGTGCTCCATTTCATTGTGTTTTAGTCACTGTAGCTTTTATTGTTCAGTATTCACAATCGACACGCCCGATCAGTAAAAGTTACTGCCTCACTGCGACATTTAATTTATGGGGCCGGCCGAAGTGGCCGTGCGGTTAAAGGCGCTGCAGTCTGGAACCGCAAGACCGCTACGGTCGCAGGTTCGAATCCTGCCTCGGGCATGGATGTTTGTGATGTCCTTAGGTTAGTTAGGTTTAACTAGTTCTAAGTTCTAGGGGCCTAATAACCTCAGCAGTTGAGTCCCATAGTGCTCAGAGCCATTTGAACCATTTTAATTTATGGTCCATCACAACACAGCAAAACACATCATGAACTGAACCCCTGTACCCCTTATATTGTGACGATATATGTTTGTGACAAGTCTCTAAGAGGCAATACATAACCAATACTTTTCTGCTGTATTCTCATAAACTTTCTGAAGGAAAGAGCAGCGCCGGTGAATTGTCATTTTAGCCCGTGTTTCTGCCAGTTGTTGGAATGTGGAGAGACATGCCACCGGAAAGTTTTAGGAAGTGGATGGACCATGGTAGAAACCCGGGGGGCTTTTCACCAGAAAATGCCACGGGCAGTGATCGGGCGATTAAACCGCTCTGGCTACTTCTGAAGGCAGAGAACTCAAAATCTGCCTTTCACAGCAGTGCACACCACATGGGCTCCTGAAAGATTTCAAAAAACAGTGGCAACAGGATGTCCTAAGAGCGAGAGAACAGAGCCATCGCTGCGTTTCTGTAAACAGCGTGGGAAGTCAGCCGCATTGAATTCCCCGACATCGTTTTGGGAATCATAAGGCGAAGGCCAGTACACTGGCAACATTTAGTGTGTTCGCAGAAATTACAAGTGCTAGAGAATAAAATTCTGTAAGCTTTCCGTGCGTGCTGGAAGAGAGAAAGAGATGTTTTAGTTGTGACTGTGCAAATCTTGCGATTTCCTCCCCCTCCTAAGGTGAGTTTGAGAAGTGTGTGAAGTGTGTATCTAATCATTGGACAGCCTCTGTTCAAAAACCCTGCCTCAGCTTGGCGCTCGTTTAGCTGTCTTGGAGTAAGTGTAGCATTTAGCATTTGCATTGTTTTCACACTGTATACTTCCCAATTTGCGAGCCTGTTTCGCAACTTGTGATTGCTCTTTATCACTAGTTTCTACCATATTGGAATAAAAAGTCGATACTGTCCAGTATACGTCCCTGTTGTGATTGGCGAGAGTCTGGGAAGTGATTGGCATCTCAATTTACAGTCCTCTAGAGAGCATTTGGGTGCCTTCGGCACAGACACAGCGTTTATAAATCTCGATGCTATCAAGCTGGTGATTCAGAAAAATCTTAACGTTTTATGTATGTTGCTCTTTACATTTTAGATCAAAGTTACTGTAAATCGGTCCAACTTCAACTTCAACAATTAGACTGTGAGCAAATAAACTAGTATTTTTAGTATAGTAGAACTGCAGCTGCATTGGCACTTAAGAGCGTGTAAAAAGGTCAATTTAAAAGTTGTACGATTGTGTTGGATTCTATCTGAGCACAGCATCACTTGTTTGGTCAGTTGTGTGTGTAGTTCGCGAGTGCGGCAGGCAGTTTGCACAAACGACTGCTGAAACCCAGTCGACTCGCACATAGTACCACGACTTACTGTGACAATATACATAAGCATTTCTAGATTACTATGGGTTCAAGAATGTATTCTACAGCGCACTGATCAGAAGTTAGTTGTATAATTGTGCATGCAATGAGCCACACTCTCAATAGCTGACTCGAACATTTCTGTGTATATTTGGAAGGACCGCACGAAATGCGTGCTTCAGTGGCTTGATGGTAGAGTAGAGTACCTGCTGTCCTGGCAAGACTATCAAGATTTGTAAGAGCTACTTTATGAATTGATGTAACTGTTGAGCAACCATAATGCGCCTGGTCGGTCGGGCCCACTGCCAGGGAAGAGGGATCGGATGGGGAACACTATGTCCAGCCACGTCACACTGTGCTGTCGTAACCATATATGCTGTACTTACGAATGCTAGAGCGTGAGTATGCACAGCCAGTGTCGTTTCTTAGAATTAACTTGCAGACAATCTGGAGAGTTACGAGTCAGTGAAACACTAAAGGAGTCTGATATCAAGAATAATGTAACAAAAAAATAAAAGTGTAAAAGACGTAAGTTATCAAAGAGTGCAACTTTTTAAACAGAACCGAATGTGTCCAAATGCCAGTACTAAGATGGATTCTGAGAGAAGCTTGGTATACACCGTTGACATAAAAATATGCTGGGTATGGTGCCACATCATACTGAATAAAACCAACTTTTCAGCTTCAAAGTAGACTCCATCTGGGGCTTCATCTAGGGCTTGGTGGTGTACTGTCTTGTAGAGCCTCAACCTATATTTCGTCACGCCATCTACACTGTTTGTGAGCATGTGTAGCACTTTTAGAAGCTGTTTGCATCATTAATTTAACTATAATGACTTGGTGTGATGAAAGGAGTGAAGATTTTCTGTCGTCCATCGCCTCGTTTAGTAATCCACTACTGCAGTCATGAATGGACGGGGTATACCTTTGTTTTCCCCGCGCAGGACATCGGATGAGCAGTACTGACGCCACACTTGTCTCCAGTTATCACTGCCAACTTCTGGTAAGCCTATGCCAATCCTCTCCATGGAAAGTGTTAGGGTTTCTGAATATTTCAATAGCCTCCCTGATCTCGCGCGTCATCTTCCCTGAGTGCTTGGACGGTACGCAAGTCTCTCGCAAATTTTTTTCCCTTCGAAGAGGGAGGACAGGTAGATGCTTGCACCATGCTGGCAGCGAGCCACTGGAGCGCAAAAGGCCGAACAAATACTGCAGACGCAAGCGAACCATCGCTGCGCCTGCGATCTTATGCTCGAGGGAAACGGAAATCTACACCCCCATTCGTCAATGACTGAAATCATGGCACAGACTGAATGGGGTAGTAAATAACAAGAGATTCCTTTCCTTTTGGCAAAGAAATCCATCCTAAATAAGGTTCCAATTCTCTCACCATAGAAAAGCGGTGACATCAGTACTTTTCGAAATTGTGACGTAATGTCGTCTATAGTCGAGGGTTCGTGAAGAAACATAAGTCGAACGAAGACAAGACGGTACAATAGTAGTGAAAGGCCACTGCGACTGTGACAGAAACGTCGGTTTTATTCAGTGGCAGCTGACTTACAATGAGACGTGACACTAAAGCCAGAATGGTTTTATTGTAACGCTGTTCACAAACAGTTCCACTTATATTGGATCTTGTGCATATTACGTTGCGTTAGTTGCACACTGTGATTCGTCGTTTTCATTACATACTTATTCTTCCTAACACTGCTGCTGCTAAAATCAGACAGTTTCTGTCTTTTACTGGTTTATGCCTGTTTTTGTTGACTTTAATTTCAGTACACGGCCCACTGAATCTGAAACAGGTGTGTATAGATTCTACTAGCTAACAAGGATAATTTCATACTTCATTACCTACTGGTACAGCTCAGTTTGGACTTTTCGTAGTCTCCTTGAAGCGGATTTTTCTGTCCCAGATGACTATAATCATTAATATGTTTCTTCATATCGAAGAGATGGTGTGTAGTTTCTTTGAAAAGATGCCATGGATTAACCGATTTGTCAGCCTCATCAATATTAGTTTCTACGTCTGAGAAACTCTAAGGTGCTACTTCACATCATTCTCCCATTATATTTTGGGTCTATATTTTACAAGATATAATCTGATCCTGTCTTGTTTTATACGATACCATGCCAGTGTCTCACTTGGTATTTCATCAAAGAGCGTCCTCAAAACTCAGTTCCAAAAGCTTCGAAGGCAGGATTACAGAAGCTGCAATGATTAAGACAATGAAGTCGTAACTGTTACATTTATACGCACACTTGGAGAGAAGTTGTTCAAGAAATTTTGATTTAGAGTTAACGTGGCTCTCCTAAATTTTTCCATGCGAATTTCGGAAAAGATCTTTTGAAACTGCTTTGACTGAGTTCGTCCCCTTTGCTCAAGCTACGGCAGCATCACTGTTGAGTGTATGCGCTTTTCCTCTTACTGTACTTAATTAACTTGTTTTATTCTTTAATGCAGTGTTACCTTACCTATAGAAAGGTTCCATATAGTCTAACAGAAAAACTACGGATTGCAAAAAAATTTGATAGTGAATATAGAACGGATGAAAGCAGTCGATTAGCCATATCAGTCTGAAGATTTATAATGTTATGTAGCTGAAAGAAGTAAAATTCCAAATGGGCAGATAGATATGAAGAGTCAGGAGAACTATTACAGAAAACGAAGCCCAG
This sequence comes from Schistocerca nitens, assembly GCF_023898315.1. Taxonomy (NCBI): domain Eukaryota; kingdom Metazoa; phylum Arthropoda; class Insecta; order Orthoptera; family Acrididae; genus Schistocerca; species Schistocerca nitens. The sequence continues at coordinate 759,416,960 of NC_064617.1, read as the reverse complement.
TTATACGGAAAGAAAATTAGAGTTATTACCACTGCCTATGTTCAGTGTCAAAGTGCAATATACACCCATACAGCTGGCAACAACAGCAGTGGGGAGTATATAAAGCGCTTCGGGGAGATGCGGGAAACCGTGAAGTCGCTGTCGTAACGCGGAAACGGAGCAATTTATCTGACGTTCAGAACGGCATGATCATTCACTTTTGGCCAAGAGTGGAAGTATTTCCGTAAAGACAAAGATTTTATACTGTTCCCGTGTCGTCGTGATTAAAGTGTACCAAAAATGACAAAATGGCGCTATCTGAAACCGCTACCAAAGCAACTGCGGTGCACCACGGCCCATAGAGCCGAACGACGGGTGCGGAGATGTGTACGACGGAATAGACGTGCAACTACTGAGAAACTAACTACCCATATAGAACAAGGGGCTACCGACACTGTCCCTCAAAGACCGCTCAGCAAACGTTAATGCATATCGGCCTCTGTAGCAGGCGCCTGATTCCTGAGCCCATGCTGACGGCTGTTCTTCGGCGACGAAATCTGCAATTTGCGCGCCAGAACAGCAACTGGATGTGCACAGAGTGGCGACAGGTGGCCTTTTCAGATGAATCACGTTTTATGCCCAATCGGAAAGAAACGTCTGAAAGCAAACATCCTGCAACAATAGTTCAAGGAGTCCAGGCCGGAGACGGGGGAGTTATGGTCTGGGAAATGTTTTCTTGGCATTCCCTGGGTGTTCTCGTGATGCTCAAACGCACAGTGGATCAACACAAGAATGAATCTATCCTTGGGACTGATGCCCACCACGACATAGTTTTCCTCGGCAAGATGGCGTCTACCAACAAGACAATGCAACGTGTCTTACAACTCGTAGACTACGTGCGTGTTTCGGAGAACACTAGGATGAGTTTACCGGTCTCCCCTAGGCCCAAACTCCTTGGGTTTACGGTGAATCGAGAATCCGTGAGACCACCTCGATCTGACTGTTCGCGGGATGGTTCCTGAAGCGAGAACCTAGCGCAGCTGCCACGACACTGGAGTGGCATGGCTCCACATCCCTGTTGATACCTTAATCATTGACACTCTTCCTGCATTTCTTAGAGCGGTCCGCACCGGTAAAGGTGGTTATTCAGATTTTTGACAGGTTTTCACATTAATGTGACGGGACAGAGTATAGTTTTATTGTAATCTTCTTAAATGTTCAGTACTTTAGGCTTCCACGTGTAAGTCTACAGCTTTCATCAAAAAGATATGGCCAAACCTTTAGGAAGTATACCTCACACCAAACACGTTACTTGTATTTTTTTCCATGTTAGAGCCCAGTTTCTACAAGTCTTCGACACATTAATCTTGGGAAACACATAAGACAAGAACGTATCAGCACAATATGTAATACTTTCCTGCATGAAAGATACAAAATTTCGTCCGTTAGCGAGGATTCGTGCATCAACCCGCCATCGCATTGAATATCCAAATGCATTAATGTATCCCTGGAGAATTGCGTATTGCTTTAGAGCCATTAACTATACGGGTGCTAATACTCTGCACATTTTAAACCAGGTTTCCGTACATAAGAGCTTTGAAATGCTCACACAGGTAAAAGTCCGGTGGGTTTAAGTTGCGAGAGCGTGGAAGCCAAGGCATCTGTCCACGTTAAACCATCCATCTCTCACGGAATCTGTTATTCAGAGTTCTACGAAACTGAAATGAGGTGGAGCTCTATCATGCATGAACTACATGCTTGTTGGACTCGTAAGAACACATGTTCTAGCAGAACAGCTGGAACATTCTCTACGAAAGCATGGTTACCTGGTGGGAAGAACATGAACCTGTACTAAACACTCATCAATAATGCCGGCCCAGACGTTGACAAGAAACTTTGTTGACGACGAGACTGCACAATTTCATGATAATTCTCGACAGCTCAAAGTATGGAATAGAGGACAACACAAAACTGAATTTTCTCCTTTGGCATTAAAATTTTTCCTCTGTACAACATTCTTTGAATTATTCAGCACAAAATTTTTTGCAAGGTGTTTGTTAACTACGATTCAAACCAATTTTGTTTCCCGTCATTAATGTGATTAATTCGAAATAAATTCACTGACTGTGAATACCTTGGCATCAGCTGTATTAGGTATAGACATATGACACATGAAGATTAGTGCCGAATCAGGATTCTATTCCGGATTTCTCGCAGATCACGTGCGGTCGCCTTAACCACTTTCTATGGATCTATGGTATAGAGATGTAGACTATGTTACACACACAAGGCTGGGTCACTCAGCGCGAGAATAGTCGAAGTGGTTCAGATGACAGCTCGCGTTAAGTGATAAATCCGGTTTCGAGTCCCAGTCCGGCACAAATTTTCATGTGCGCATCACAAATAGGTTGTATGTCTATACCTAACATAGTGGATCCCAAGGTATCGCAGCTAGCGAATTTATTTCGAATTAATATCGGACGGCTGTCAACCATAGTTAATACACTGAAGCGCCAAAGAAACTGGTATAGGCATGCCCGTTCAAATACAGAGATATGTAAACAGGCAGAATACGACGCTGCGACCGGCAACGCCTGTATAAGATAACAAGTGTCTGGCGCAGTTGTTGGATCGGTTACTCCTACTACAATGTCAAGTTATCAAGATTTAAATGCGTTTGAACGTGTTGTTACAGTCGGCGCACGATCAATGGAACACAGCATCTCCGAGATAGAAAGGAAGTGGGGGTTTTCCAGGTACGACCATTTCACGAGTGTATCGTGAATATCAAGAATCCGGTAAAACTCAGATGCAACCCTTCCGCAGAATGCTGCAGATTTCAGAGATGGAACCTCAACGAGTCTCAGCGTGCGAACCATTCAACGAAACGTCATCGATATGGGCTTTCGGAGCCGAAGGCCCACTCAAGTACCCTTGATGACTGCATGACACAAAGCTTTACGCCTCGCATGGTCCCGTGAACACCGACATTGGATTGCTGATGACTGGATACATGTTGCCTGATCGGACGAGTCTGGTTTCAAATTGTATCGAGTAGTGTTCGGGAATGGAGACAACCTCATGAATCCATGGACTCTTCATGTCAGCAGGGGACTGTTCAATCTGTTAGAGGCTCTGTAATGGTGTGGGGCGTGTGTGGTTGGATACGTCTAGATACGACTGTGATAGGTGACACGTATGTAAGCATTCTGTCTGATCACCTGCATCAATTCATGTCGACTGTGCATTCTGACGGACTTCGGCAATTCCAACAGGACAACGCAACACCCTACATCTCCTGAACTGCTACAGAGTGGCTCCAGCATCACTCTTCTGAGTTTCAACACTTCTGCTGGCCACCAGACTCCACAGACATGGACATTATAGTGCATATCTGGGATGCCTTGCAACGTGCCGTGTAGAAGAGACGTCCATCCCTTCGTATTTTTACGGATTTATGGACAGCCTTGCAGGATTTATGGTGTCAGTTCCCTCTAGCACTACGTCAGACATTAGTCGTGTACATGTCACGTCGTGTTGCGGCACTTCTGCGTGCTCGCGGAGACTCTACATGACATTAGGCAGGTGTACCAGTTTCTTTGGCTGTTCCGTGTATATCTTCATCTAAACATGCAAGTCAATATTAATTTGATTGTGAAGTGAAGTAGAAAAGGAGATCTTAGATGGAAATGAATTCTTTCTGCACCCATATCCACACAAGATATTTAACTCTTCTATGTGTGAGGCATATTTCCTGAAAGTTTTGCCACATTTTTCTGTTACATTAACAATGGTGAGCGAAGAGTTACAGAAATAAATAACATATAGATACGATTTATCGTGAGAATTTTAAACCTTTGTAAAAAAAATATGATTAGCCGGCACATACAGCAGTAAAATAAAATGTACAGACAGCTTCAAAAAGCAGCAAGGTTCCACCCAGTACTGCCAACGTACAATCGATTACAAAGTACTTAGCCCAAAGCTATTATTTCATGTAAACAACTGATAATTGATAAAGTGCAGCCTGCCGTCTCTGATGTTCTTAAAATTGGGAAGACATAGGTATGAATTACAGCAACTGCTGGTTCTAGGACTAGTAAAAGTGTTTTTCCACTAGTTAATAAAGACATTAAATTTATTGTTATTGAAGGTCCTGTGTTTCCTAATAATGTTAGCGGACGTATTTCTTCTTTAACTACTTTTAACCTTTATTCCGCTCTGAAAGCGAGATTGACACCAAGTACCTTTAATGCTGCTAACGGGAAATAAAGCCTTGTTTAGTAAATAACTTACGCAACTTCTGCAAAGTTATCTATCCCCTGAAGCTTAATTCATACAGAAATGTATAGAGTTACTTCGTTCGTCTTTCTTTATCCGGACTACAACTCGTTACCGTAAACACCCTAAAATGTGAAATACGGTCTTTTCTTGCTCACACTTGTAAATTATATACGTATAACAACTGAGTATACGTATTCGAATTGAAAACCTATATTCGGAACAACTAATACTCTCAATATAATTGATACATCCATCTAGTGGCTGAGGGAGAACGTTTCCAACACGTTGTAGAAAAGATAGATACTTTCCTTCACGGAAGGAAAAAGAAACGGCCACCGAAACTTTTTATTAGTCTTCCTGATGTTGAGATGTAGGTCTTTCTTTCTTTACAGTTGCCAGTGTAACAGTTGTACGGAGAGGTGGAAGACCGAAGATTAAACGGATAATTTTTAAAGGACACCGTTTTCGCCGTTACTGTACAGATTATTTATTTCACATTTCACAATTGAAAATTCCGCCTTTGGGCCATTTTCATGTGATAAGACAATAGAATTTTCTTGCAGCCAACGTCCTCAATTATTTTCTGCATATATTCCAATCTCTGTCTTCCTCTACAGTTTTCGCCCTCTACAGTTCCCCCTAGTACCATGGAAGTCATTCCCTCATGTCCTAACGGATTTCCTATCATCATTTCTCTCCTCTTATCATTGTTTTCCACATATTCCTTTCCTCTCAAATTCTGCGCATAACCTCCTCATTCCTTACTTTATCAGTCCACCTAATTTTCAACATTCGTCTGTAGCACCACATCTCAAATGCTTTGATTCTCTTCTGTTCCGGTTTTCCCACAGTCCATGTTTCACTACCTTACAATGCTGTACCCCAGACCTACATTCTCAGAAATTTCCTCCTCAAATTAAGGCCTGTATTTGACACTAGTAGACATTTCTTGGCCAGGAATGTCCTCTTTGCCATTGCTATTCTATCCGTCTGTCATTGGTTATTTTACTGCCTAGGTAGCAGAATTCCTTAACTTCATCTACTTCGTGACCATCAATCCTGATGTTAAGCGAAAAGGCAAAGGTCCCAAGTTCGAGTCTCGGTCCGGCACACCGCTTTAACCTGTTAAAGCTTCTCGTTATTCTCATGTCTACTACTTCTCATTACCTCCGTCTTTCTTCGATTTACTCTCAATCCCTACTCTGTACTCAATAGACTGTTCATTCTGTTCAGCAGTTCATTCTTCACTTTCCCTGAGGATAGCAACGTCATCAGCGAATCGTATCATTGATGTCCTTTCATCTTAGAATTCAGTTCCACTCTGAACCTTTCTTTTATTTCCATAATTGCTTCCGCGATGTACAGATTGAACAGTAGGGGTGAAAGGCTTCATCCTTGTCTTACACCCTTCTTAATACGAGCACTCCTTTCTTGGTTGTCAACTCTTATTATTCGCTCTTGGCCGTTGTACATATTGTACATGACCCGTCTCTCCCATAGCTTGCCCCTACTTTTTTCAGAATTTCGAACATATTGCACCATTTTTATTTTGTCGAAGGCTTTTTCCAAGTCGACAAATGCTATGAACATGTCTTGATTTTTCTTTATTCTTGCTTCCATTGTTAACCGCAGTGTCAGAGTTGCCACTATCGTGCCTTCACCTTTCCTAAAGCGAAACTGATCGTCATCTAGCGCATCCTCAATTTTCTTTTCCATTCGTCTGTATAGTATTATTGTAAGTAACATGGATGCAAAAGCTGTTAAGCTGATTGCGCGATACTTTTCGCACTTGTCAGCGTTTGCCTTTTTGGGAATTGTGTGGATGATGCTTTTCCGAAAATCAGGTGGTATGTCGCCAGACTCATACATTCCATACAACAACGTGAAGAGTCGTTTTGTTGCCACTTCCCCCAATGTTTTTAGAAATTCTGATTGAATGTTATCTACCCCCTTTGCCTTATTTTGTCTTAAGGGCTCCAAAGCTCTTTTAAATTCTAATTCTAAAACTGGATCCTCTATCCCTTCTAAATTGACTCCTGTTTCTTCTTCTATACATCAGCCAAACCTTCCCCCTCATTGAGGCTTTCAATATATTCTTTCCACCTATCCACTCTCTCCTTTGCATATAACAATGGAATTCCCGTTGCACTCTTTATGTTATCATCCTTGCTTTTAATGTCACCGAAAGGTGTTTTGTCTTTTCAGTATGCTGAGTCTCACCTCCCGACAGTAATTTCTTTTTCGATATCTTCAAATTTTTTCCTGCAGCCATTTCGTCTCAGCTTCGCTGCACTTCCTATTTATTTCATCCTCAGCGACTTGTATTTCTGTATTCCTGAGTTTCCCGAAACATTTTTGTACTTCCCCCTTCCTGTTCTCTGCGTTTGATATCATTTACACTGCACATGATTGCATCACACAATATAACATCTGAATATAAAGCACCACAAGCACATTTGAATTTGCATTTCCTCGTTATACCCTTCAAAACTCTCGATAAGTTTGTTCTGACTATTTTTTACAAATGAAGAATTGATACCCAGCTGCTACCACATTCACTTTTTGGTCATAACAGTTAGTTAACGAATCTACAATTTATAATACGAATGTTTACTCGTAGTGGCGTTAGGAAATAACTTCTGAGTAAGTCTGAAGACTCCACTTTCTACCATGGACAACAAATAGGGGAGTTCCACAGTACCTGGTACGTTGTGAGCAATTATGTGGGCTTGAAGCTGTTGGAACCACTCGAGCCATTCCTCTTCTTGCTCATGAAACTGGCGGAAAGGCGTTACAGCACTTGGAGCTGCTGTAGGTGTTGCTTGTGCTGGATCAGTAGTTTGGTATGCCAGGAGCTGCTGTACTGTGTTTAGTGGCGAGGATATTTTCTGGCACTGAAACTGAAACATTTGCATTAGCTGTGTTCCACCTAACGCTGGCAGAGGGTTGCCACAAGTTTCCCCACGTGAACTTTCCTGATATTTTGCTGATTCCCAGACAAGTTTTAGAATTTTTCCCTGGCAAATTTTGAGATCCCAAGGTAAGTTAAGACATAAGTTGACAATCTGCCTTCGCAGCTTTGTTACAAGAAACAATAGTGCAAACAAGGAAATCTCTAAAAAAAAAAAAGAAAAAAATGCAAGCAGATGACGTTTCCTGATGTGAGCAGAAATCTTAAGTACTAACATCAATATCTTTTCTGATGAACTGTTTTTAGATGTAGAGAGCAAGCCAAATGCTCTGTGTGTTTCATTAAAATCACTGATATTATTTTATTTCAATAAAACAAAACACCTTTGGTGACAAAAATATGCATCTCCTAGGAGTCGCAAGAAAGATTTTAAATACCTTCACTGATTTCAGACATAATCGCAAAAGAAGTAGGCCTCTTGGAAGAAGTGTATAAGGTGAGGAAGAATTGTGTAAACCAACACTATAGATGACCACCAATAAAATGTTGGTTCTACTATGTTCTTTACTGTCGGTTATTACCCGCTGTGTTTTATCTACTATTTTAGAGGTATTGTGTGATTTTTCTTTCGAGAAATATATGAGTACATAGCATACAAAACGTCAGCGACTGACACAATTTTTTCTACTTCTTATCATCCATACTTTCTAATGTATAAACTGCGTTTGAAGTGCCGCCGGCAGGAGTGGCCGAGCGGTTCTAGGCGCTTCAGTCTGGAATCGCGCGACCGCTACGCTCGCAGGTTCGAATCCTGCCTCACGCATGGACGTGTGTGATGTCCTTAGGTTAGTTATGTTTAAGTAGTTCTAAGTTCTAGGGGACTGATGACCTCAGAAGTTGAGTCCCATAGTGCTCAGAGGCATTTGAACCATTTGCAAAATTGTACGTCAGTCTGGTGATTCGACCTGTTGCGCCCCTATTCATGAACAGCATTCCTAGTGGTGTTTTCCAACAGGATACCTCTCGCCCCATACCGCTGTTGTAACCCAACATGCTCTACAGACTAATGACACGTTGCATTATCCCGATTGATCACCATATCTGTCTGTAATCGATCACATAAGGGACACGATCGGACGACGTTTTCAGCGTCATCCACGTATTGATCAACGAAGTGCAACATGCATGGAACTCCATTCCACAAACTGACTCCGGCACCTGAAAAGCACAATGCTTGAATTCAACAGTCTGGTGGCTACACAGGGTATTAATGAACCATCATTCCTAATTTTCACTGGCTTATCTTGCGTTTACATTTACCTGTGATCTTGCAATGTTAATCACTCAAACATGTTGCCTCGACCAATGTAGTCCCGAAATTTCATTACTCTACGTAAATTCATTTTTGGTGTTTCGTTTTTTTTCCGTCAGTGTACATTTAATTCTGATGAGTCTCATTACGGGTAGCAGATCAGGTTACGGGAAGCTACTGGCAGTTTCAGAAGAGCACGTGGCTTTGCCTAGCGGTTTTCTTGCAGACTACTGGAGTCCTCTGAAGGCAGGTGGCGCGTGGTCGTCTCCTCGGCCGCCGGCCGCCTGACACTGTGGTCCAGCTAGGCTCGGCCAGAGCGCCACGTGGAGTCGCCACGGCCTGGTGCGCCGCTTCAAAGCCGCTAAAAGCGGACCGTTTGCCTCGCCATCCGGAAACTGCGGCCGCCATTGGTCCGCAGTCGCAGAGCCGCCGCAGACCGCCGCGCCTCTGCTGGAAACTACACGCAGCGTCTCCGTCTCTCTTCGGACTAATAGCTCTGCCCACATGAACACGACGCTAAAAATATTGGCGATGAAAGGAAGGTTCCAGGTTAACGACCTGCCAGCGTCTAGATCGTCTGAATCGATAGAGTTAATACGCCCAGCGAATGCAGTGATAGCAATGGACAATATTTATAACACTGGCCAACAAATACATACTATGAAATTTGTTTATTGATCATTGTAGGTGATTCTAAGGTTTCTGAATGCTGAGTTCAGATATGTTATGAGTTTGTCACATCTTTTTCTTCCCACAGACCGATCTATATCCACATCTACATGGATTTTCTGCACCGATCTATGTCTACATCTACATGGATACTCTGCAAATCACATTTAAGTGCCTGGCAGAGGGTTCATCGAACCACCTTCAGAATTCTCCATTGTTCCAATCTCGTATAGCGCGATGAAAGAACGAACACCTATATCTTTCCGTACGAGCTCTGATTTCCCTTATCTTGTCGTGGTCATCGTTTCTCCCTATGTAGGTCAGTGTTAACAAAATATTTTCGCATTTGGAGGAGAAAGTTGGTGATTGGAATTTCGTGAGAAGATTCCGTCGCAACGAAAAACGCCTTTCTTTTAATGATGTCCAGCCCAAATCCTGTATCATTTCTGTGACACACTCTCCCATATTTTGTGATAATACAAAACGTACTGCCCTTCTCTGAACTTTTTCGATGCACTCCGTCAGTCCTGTCTGGTAAGGATCCCACACCGCGCAGCACTATTCTAAAAGAGGACAGACAAGCGTAGTGTAGGTAGTCTCCTTAGTAGATCTATTGCATTTTCTGTGTGTCCTGCCAATGAAACGCAGTCTTTGGTTAGCCTTCCCCACAACGTTTTCTATGTGTTCCTTCCAATTTAAGTCGTTCGTAATACCTAGGTATTTAGTTGAATTTACGGCTTTTAGATTAGACTCATTCATCGTGTAACAGAAGTGTAACGAATTCCTTTTAGCACTCATGTAGATGACCTCACACTTGTAATTTATTTAGGGTCAACTGTCAATTTTCGCACCATTCAGATATCTTTTCTAAATCGCTTTGCAATTTTTTTTTTCTTTGAGGACTTTGTTAGTCGACAAACGACAACGTCATCTGTAAACAACCTAAGACGTCTGCTCAGATTGTCTCCCAAAATGTTTGTACAGATAAGGAACAGCAAAGGGCCTATAACACTACTTTGGGGAACACCAGAAATCACTTCTCTTTTACTCGATAACTTTCCGTTAATTACTACGGAGTGTGACTTCTCTGACAGGAAATCACAAATCCAGTCACATAACTGACACGATATTCCATAAGCTCGCAATTTCACTACAACCTGCTTGTGTGGTTCAGTGTCAAAAGCCTTCCGGAAATCCAGAAATACGGAATTGATCTGAAATCCCTTGTCAATAGTTCTCAACACCGATTATGAAACCCAGAAAATACATGCAAAACATTTGCATTACAAAATAAATTTAAAAAAGTGATACAGTAAGAGACTCTTAACCTTATACTGCAGTGTTATGTTCTTCAGGTGTAATACGAAGGAATAATTCTAAATGTCTCATCTTTTGCTTTTCCCCTCAGATCGCCGTTACTTTTATTTCTGTGCACACTCCCTGTGCAGCATCTGTAAGAAGTTACAATCATGCTGACATCCCATCCGTTTTGGCACTCCCGTTCAACGTCTTAGAGGAACATATGGCACCTGATATCTGCGATCTACTGCGTCACTGTTTAACGAAAGGGGAAAGGGGAATTCTATGAACAGACAGATGGTGTACCTATGGGCTCCCCTCTCTAGCCTATTGCAGCAGACATCTTCATGGAATCATTTGAAGAAACACGCTCCGGTCTGCACCATTACGCCAAGAATATTGGCTCCGATATGTTGAGGATACCTTCGTTATCTGGCCACATGGAAAGGAAGACCTACGAAATTTCCACCACCACCTCAACCTGCAGCCCAGTGGAATCCAATTCACTATGGAGACAGAAAAGAATGGGGTGCTGCCTTTCCTCGAGTGGAAGTTTACAGAAAGCCTCATGGTAAAAAAAGTTCAAATGTGTGTGAAATCTTAAGGGACTTAGTTGCTAAGGTCATCAGTCCATAAGCTTACACACGAATTAACCAAAATTAGCCTAAGGATAAACACGCACACCCATACCCGAGGGAGGACTCGAACCTCCGCTGGGATGAGCCGCACAGTCCATGACTGCAGCGCCTGAGACCGCTCGGCGAATCCCGCGCGTCGACTGATGGTAAACTGGGCCATAGAGTATGTAGGAAGTAAACAGTACTGATATGCTTCCTCTCATCATCACCCTAAGCAGAAAAAATCCGCCCTGCACACTTTAACCAAGAGGGCTCACAGGATCAGCGATAAGGAACATCTAAAGCGTGAACTACAAGTCCATTTTTGGTGCCAATGGTTATGGGATGAAACTGATAGATAAAACTATGCTGAAAAAGAATGCAGGCAATAGAGGAGAGCAGAAGGATGCACAAAAGTCGCTCTACTAAATTATGTTCATGGGGTCACTGTACGGGTGACCAAAATTCTCCGCTGAGCAGGTATCAAGCCGGTCTTTCAAAGCAGCAACAGAATAAAGGATGTTCTTCGCACAAAGAAAGACCCAGGTGGCAAATTACACCCAGTTGGAGTTCACGAAATGAGGTGCGAACGTGGATTAGTGTATGTACGCGAAACGGAGCGTCTCATCAGCACACGGATATCTGGAGAAGATAGATATATCCGACTGAGATAACACACCAAGTCAGCTGTGGCAGAACAACAGAGTGAGTGCGCCGATCAGATTGATTTTGGTGAAGCTCGCGTAGTGGCGAAACAGCCTCTTACATTCAGGAGGAAGATTAGAGATGCCATAGAGGTAGCCAACCGACCCGCCAACATGAACAGACAAGTCGGGTACCGACTTCCGACGTCTTGGCTGCCAGAAATAACAGCGTTACAAGACGACAGCTCGCGTGAAGCTGCGCACACAGGAGCTCGTGAGACCACGGCGGCCGCAGATACATAAAGCAGTGGCGCTCCTCAGCCGGTGCTACAAAGCACGAAACCAACGCAACGTCTCAACTGCCGCCTGGTTTCACATTCTCCGACTTCCACCAATCACAAGCATGAATGCAAACACCAATCAAAACGTCAAGTTTCCACCAATGAAAAGAAATAATAAAAACACCACAAAGAACTTCTAACATGCGTGCCTACGAAGTATCGCCTCAGTTGTTCGACCGGATTCGTGATTTCCTGTCAGAAAGGTCACAGTTCGTAGTAATAGGCGGAAAGTCATCGAATAAAACAGAAGTAATATCCGGCGTACCCCAAGGAAGTGTGATAGGCCCTCTATTGCTCCTGATCTATATTAACGACATAGGAGACAATATGAGTAGCCGTCTTAGATTGTTTGCAGATGATGCTGTCATTTACCGTCTTTTAAAGTCATCAGATGATCAATACGACTTGCAAAATGATTAAGATATCTGTAGGGTGTGAAAAGTGGAAATTGACCCTGAATAAGGAAAAGTGTGAAGTTATTCACATGAGCACGAAAATAAATGAGCTAAATTTCGATTACACGATAAGTCACACAAATGGTTACCTAGGAGATGTAACCTGAATCGATACATAATTTTATCTATCAGCAATATTATAAAACCACTGATGGCCTGACGCGAGCTTAAAATAAATAGGAAAATGCATCGCCGTGAATTATGACAGAATGCCATTACTAATAACAGGCATTAAGCTTAAACTGCACTTCAAAGTACGTGATGAATCCTAAAATGGAAGTGAAGTTGGGCAAGCTAAGTGTAGTCTGTAACGTTATAAGCAGAAGTGTAGGTTACACATTCCTCTGTTAGTTTCGTATAGATGAAGTATACATGAGTATTTGACATTTTTCAATTACATAAAAAGTGGTAATAACAGAAATTACCAAGACAACTGTTATTTAGGAAGTTATAACCGAGTCGTTAGATTGCATCTTATCAACCCAAGCACACTGAAATACCGATAAGTATTTGTACGAATATTTAAAGCATGACATCTAGGCAACAAAGCATAATCGTGCTGTTCCATTCTCAATCTACAAAATCATAGTAGCTAGTGTTAGGCAGACATTTACCAATCTCTATAGGTAACTGGACAATAAGAAGTGTTACTAACATTCACAGACTGACATAGCATTATAATTAAACCTATGATGACAAATATAAAATTTCTGGCATAACAAAAACCCCAAATGATTCTCAAGGCATTAAGGCATGATCGAACTGTTTCAATATCGATCAGCGAAATCATGGAAGTCAGTGTTGGTTGGGAACTGGTGCAAAAAACGTGTAACAGAATGATAAAATTTTTCACTAACAGTGATAGCTATGCATTACTGCTAATGGTTACGGCTGAATTGTCTAATATATCATAAACACAAATACAAAAACAACGCAAGAACAAGTGACCTTATAAAGAAAATACGGATGCACACAGTCATTGCCGCTGTCATAAAAACTATGTAATTCAGTATGCAAAGGTCATCAGATAGTTGTAATATGATGCTTGCTTTGTAATAAATACTCCAGAAAACTGTACAAACGGAATAATACGATTAACATATGTCACCAGTAAGATAAATGTGAAAGGTGCAATTATTGTTTATTTTAAGGATATATTTATAAGTTCAATAAAAATATGAAATGGTCTATAGTGCTAAAAGTATGTAAGATTTATTTGAAACAGATGTCTGTGTACTGTATACAGTACAAGAACATTTCGGAGGCGATGGCAGATGCATCAGCATGATAATGCACCCTGACATAAAGCAGCAGCAGCGAGGAAACGGTTTGTGGAAATGGACTGGCCTCACTAGAGTCCTCAGTCAAATGACTCTGAACACTTAGGGACTTAACATCTGAGGTCATCAGTCCCCTAGAACTTACAACTACTTAAATCTAACTAACGTAAGGACATCACACACATCCATGCCCGAGGCAGGATCGAACCTGTGACCGCACCTCACTCGGTAAAAGTAGAACCCTTAGGTGATACTTTTGTTCTGGCGTCTGTCTGCTCTTGTGTTAGACTCCTTGTTCTCCGAAACATGTAGAGGTATCATGTTTAAATTTATGTCAAATACTAAGGTCGACGCTGTCATGGCCGTGTAAAAGTTTAAGCTTCTAAGTCAATGTCATTTTGTACCACATATGTTGACAGTCGTAAACTCACCCATCAATACCTATAGATAAATTACACTATGTGACCAAAAGTATCAGGGCAGCTGGCTGAAAATGACTTACAAGTTCGTGACACGATCCATCGGTAATGCTGGAATTCAATATGGTGTTTGTCCACCCTTAGCCTTGATGACAGCTTCCACTCTCGCAGGAATAGTTCAATCAGGTGCTGGAAGGTTTCTTGTGGAATGGCTGCTCATTCTTCACGGAGTGCTGCACTGAAGAGAGGTATTGATCTCGGTCGGTGAGGCATGGCACGAATTTGGAGGTCAAAAACATCCCAGAGGTGTTCTATAGGATTCAGGTCACGCCTCTGTGCAGGCCAGTCCGTTATAGGGATTTTATTGTAGTGTAGCCGCTCCGCCACAGGCCATGCATTATGAACAGGTGCTCAATCGTGTTGAAAGATGCAATCACCATTCGCGAATTTTTCTTCAACAGTGGGAAGCGAGAAGGTGCTTAAAACATCAATGTGGGCATGTGCTGTGATAGTACCACGCAAAACAACAAGAAGTGCAAGCCCCCTCCATGAAAAACACGAACACACCATAACACCACCACCTCCGAATTTTACTGTTGGCACTACACATGCTGGCAGATGACGTTCACCGGGCTTTTGCCATACCCACACCCTGCCATTGGATAGCTACGTTATATACCGTAATTCGTCACTCCATACAACGTTTTTCTACTGTTTATTCGTCCAATGTTTACGCTCCTTACGCCAAGCGAGGCTTCGTTTGGCATTTACCGGTGTGATGTGTGGCTTATGAGCAGCTGCTCGAACATGAAATCTAAGTCTTCTCACTTTCCGCCTAACTGTCATAGTACTTGCAGTGGATCCTGATCCAATTTAGAGATCCTGTGTGATGGTCTGGATAGAAGTCTGTCTATTACACATTACGACCCTCTTCAACTGTCGGCGGTCAACAGAGGAGGTCGACCTGTACGTTTTTGTGCTGTACGTGTCCCTTCACGTTTCCACTTCACTATCACATCGGAAACAGTGAACCTAGGGATGTTCAGGAGTGTGGAAATCTCGTATACACACGCATGACACACGTGACACCAAATCACCTGACAACTCAGGTCGCTGATATGGAATACCTGGCAGTAGGTGGCAGCACAATGCACCTAATATGAGAAACGTATGTTTTGGGGGTTTCCGGATACTTTTGATCAAATACTGTATCCACAAACGTAATTAAGACGGTACGAGGCCTCAAGAGCGTCTATTATTCATACTGGCCCCGTCTTTTTGTACACCGACTACATATCTCCTTACTAAGACAGATATTAGATAAGAACTGGGAGCACAATCAGGATATCTTCTTTGTGTTTATAGACCTCAATGACACATATGACAGTATAGTGAGAGACAATGTGGAGGATAATGGCAGAGTGTGGGATACCGGTCCAGGTGATAAAATCGCCAACCCTGTTCAATCTGGATCTCAAGGACACACCGAAGATTGAAATAAAAGGATATGCAGGAGTCGTCAAATGGAAAAAGATAAATTTCTGGTTTTCGCGGATGATATTGTGATTATAGGTTCAAAAATGGTTCAAATGGCTCCGAGCACTATGCGACTTAACTTCTGAGGTCAGCAGTCGCCTAGAACTTAGAACTAATTAGACCTAACTAACCTAAGGACATCACACACATCCATGCCCGAGGCAGGATTCGAACCTGCGACCGTAGCGGTCACGCGGTTCCAGACTGAAGCGCCTTTATCCGCACGGCCACACAGGCCGGCTTGTGATTATAGGAATGAGCATGGAAAGACCTGAAGTAGGTCAAAGTATAAATGAAAAAAGAACAAAGTTCATGACAATAGGAAGAAGAGCTCAGTTAGGACCAAAACAAGTAACAATCAGGAACCTACCAGTAGAGATTACAGTCACATTCACGTACCTCGATGTCAACATCAACAAAATTTTGGAAATTTGTGGTAAGGTATTATGGGATCAAAATGCTGAGGTCATCGGTCCCTAAGCCTACACACTACTTAATCTAACTTACTCTAACTTAACGCTATGCACAACACACACACCCATGCCCGAGGGAGGACTCGAACCTCCGACGGGGGGAGCCGCGCGGACCGTGACAAGCGCCGAGCAACATCAACAAAGAAAACCTTATGAAACAAGAGATCATATTTACAAAACACAATAAGATCTAAGTGACTACCCAGGCGACAAAAAAAAAAAAAAAAAGAATATATCAGACCATTATCGAACCAACTGTGTGCTACGCAAGCGAGGCATGGATCCTGAAAAAAAAAAAAAAAAGGAAAAGGAAACCCGAGGGATATATGAGCCAGTGAAAGAAAATGAACCATGCAGAATAAGGAAAAACAGAGAACTTAGACAATTATACAGACTACTTGACATCGTAGCGAGTGTGAAAACTGAAAGTCTCAGGTGGTACGGACATTTGAGGAGGAGAGGGTATTACACGGCAATAACGACAGTGATGGATGGAGAAGCCGAAGGAACAAGACCGCTAGAACGGTCGAGAACCAGATGGAACGTTAATACCGTGGCAGACATGCAGATAATGGGTCTGGGAGATGAATACGTAGCTGACCATGAAAGTGAGTATAGGGTTGTGAGTAAGTACATCATCTCGCAGCATATCTCAGTCATAATTTTAACTCGAAGAGAAGAAATTATTAATTTTGTCCATTCCAAACCAAAACCAGGATTCTATGTCTTATTTTATTAATTTTTAACACTTCCGGTAATTAAACCCTTCTGCTCGCATTGTCTATACGAAGAACGTCATATTAGACATTAAAAACGATTTTTAAATAAAAAAAGTAGTTTATTTTTTCCACTGAAAAATTATTGGGTGCCTTAACTGTACTTATGGACACATGAAACAACTGGGTAGTTACAGATTCAGTTGCAAATGTAGCAGTTCTTTTATATAAAAATCCTTTATACAAGATCAACTGTACGTGTTTAGATGCTGCAATTTCAGCACTCGTTCGCCATGTGATTGTTTTGTTTCTGAGTGCAATGATTTGTCACTTTTTTGTGGCACTACTAGAAAATGGGCATTTATCACTATAAGGCATTCATTTTATTGATATATCTTCAGAGGTCTGCAATGGAATATGTTTTGCAATTTTGGTTTGCTTTCGTTATACAAGAATAGTTCGTTATAAAATATATGAGGTTTCATCTTTTACGTAAGGAATTTTAAGTCTGGTTTGGCTTACATCAGGAAGTGTCCACAATCACCACGGTTTGCAGCATTACAAATTTCTCGACGTGAAATGTAACATCATTGCACAACTTTTTTTAACGAAAATACCGCATATACGAAGGAATAACAGTTTATAAACAGCTACTCAACGATCAAATAAATACTGGAAACCAGGCACTCACCACATAACATTTGAAAAAACCTGTCTGTCTGTCTCTCTCTTCTCTCTCTCTCTCTCTCTCTCTCTCTCTCTCTCTCTCTCTCTCTCTCTCACACACACACACACACACACACAATATTTTAAATATGTAACACAATTAAAAAAAAAACATTACAGGCATACAACAAACCTTAGATGAGGAGAACTTTTTTAGATTTAATGGACACGAAAACTAGCGATTAAAAAGGCACCACCACAGGGACACTTTTATTCAGGTGTATGAAAATGTTAGTCGTCCTCACATCCAGAAATGTGTCGTGAAGCAATGCAACGCGATTGCAGCTAGAAACGAGTATGTCAAACAAAGGAATGCGTCGAAATTGGTCACAACTGGTGAAGCAGTTCCTGATGTATCCCAAAATCGAATATAAGAAGTCGTAAGTGAGACAAACAGCTGTTTTTGGATGTCGGATTCGAATCTAAATTATAAATACGTTTCATCGCAGATCACTAACGGTGTTTTGTATCAATAAACTTACTTGTATATGGTGAATCCTAGTAGTTGCACAGTGAGAATTTAAAAACCTTTAATAAGGAAGACAGTTTTTGTTCTCTGATTTGTTATAACGACACATGTTCTCGATGCTTTGTTCATTATGAGTGCGTTCTGAAGTTGACCAGAGTATGACCCCAAATTTTAAATGCGAGTAGGACTCGCGCACTAAGTGTTCCGTAAAAACGGAATTATAAATACAGGTAATCGAGAACCTCGACCCAATTTTTCTTGTTGTCGACTTTGATACTGCCAAGGTACCAGCCCCAACAATTCCCAAATTGTTTACAGTGTTTCAGTTTCAATAATATAAATGTCACATAAAGTGATCCAGTAATATAAATGTCACATAAAGTGATCCAAGAGGCAGGCGACCATTATTATAATAATCAGCAGTTCTCCTCACAGGCTGACGAGGTCGCAATGGTAACAAACATCAGGCAACCAGGAGTGATTACTGCACGTAGATATCGGGTTTCAAGTTGTATGTGAAACAAAAGTCGCAGACTATTAATAGCTCCTTATATAAGATGATGGATAAATTCCGACATGTGTCGTGTGAGCAATGAAGTGATTCCTTGCCTGATGTTTGATTTTTATCGATCCTACCCAATGAGCCTGAACGCAGAACTACGGACTATTTTAAGATCAAGTTTAACGTCAGATACTAAATGAAAAATGAAATATTATTTCATGTGATAGAATTACAAATTAACAATTTCCACAGTCATTACTTCGGTTGTACTGTGAGACCTTGATTCTAAGAAAAGTTACTATTATAGGCCGCCGGCCGCTGGTGGCCGAGCGGTTCTGGCACTACAGTCTGGAACCGCGCGACCGCTACGGTCGCAGGTTCGAATCCTGCCTCGGGCATGGATGTGTGTGTTGTCCTTAGGTTAGTTAGGTTTAAGTAGTTCTAAGTTCTAGGGGACTTATGACCTCAGCAGTTGAGTCCCATAGTGCTCAGAGCCATTTGAACCATTTTTATTATAGGCCAACGGAACCTACCCTATAAGTTCTGACGAGTGACTTTGCGAATATTAAAATATGTGACATTAAAAAAACGAACTAAGAAGTCATTCAATATTCTCGCTAGATATCGCTGTTCATAAGAAACTTAGAAGCCTAAATTCAAACATTTACGCAAATTAAAAACCAAAGCAATCTCCTTCGAACTTAAGAAAATAATAGCCATGTGCAACAGACACCTTAAAATGACTGGAGAAGAAGCCATGTGGTTATCGTTGTTGTGGTCTTCAATCTGAAGACTGGTTTTATGCGGCTCCCGTGCTACTCTATCCTGTGCTAGCAGCTTTATCTTCGAATACCTACTGCAACCTACACCCTTGTGAATATCCTTAATGTGTCCGTATCTTGATCTCCCTATTAGATTTTTACTGCCCACACATCCTTGGAGTAGTAAAATGGTGATTCCTTGATGTCTCAGAATGTGTGCTATCAACCTATCTCTTCTTCTAGTAAGAGTGTGCGATAAATGTCTTTTCTCCACAGTTATCTTCAATAACTCCTCATTAGTTACTGATCTACCCATTCATCTTTAGCATTACGCTGTAACAACATGTTCCAAAAGGTTCTGTTGTCACCTGGTCTAAACTGTATGTTGTTCATGTTTGATATCCATAAGTGGCTACACTAAATGCAAATACCTTCAGAAAAGACCTCCCAACACTTAAATCGGTATTTGATGCGACAAATTTCTCTTCTTCAGAAACGCTTTTCTTGCCATTGCCAGTCTACATTTTACATTGTCTCTACTTCGGCATCATTGGTTATTTTGCTGCCCAAATAGCGAAACACATCTTCTATATTGTCTCGTATCCTATTACACATTGATGAGCCAAAACATTATAACCACCTGCTTCATAACTGGTTTGTCTGTCTTCGGGACGAGATACATCACTGATTCCGCATATCAGGGATCCGACAGTTTGTTGGTAGGTTTGTGGAGGTGTGTGGCATTCGATTTCTACGCACAAGTCATGTAATTCGCGTAAATAACGGGCCGCTGATTTGCGCACACGGTGATGGCGCCCGATAGCGAACCAGATGGGCTCCATAGGATTTGACCTCCGAGACATCTACGTGAGTTGACTGTAATGCTCCTCAGATCACTGTAGCACGACTGTGGCTCCGAGACACGGATAGTTATGCTACTGAAAAATGACACAGCCGTCGTGGAAGACATCAAGGATGATGGAGTGCAGGTGGCTCCCAGCTGTCAGAATGTCTTGGATTACTACCACAGGGCCCAAGCAAGCGCACAAGAATGTCTCCCACCAGCCTGCTTCCGTGGCCCGCTGCACGTTTCGAACCGCCGTTCACATCGTCGACGGCTTTTGTTGAGACGAACATCGACGTGGTGCAGCAAAAATGCGCTTCACCCGAAGAGCCGGCACGTTTCCGTTGATCGACCGTCGAATCCCGATGGTCCTGTGCCCACTGCAGTCGCAATTGACGATATTGTTGAGTCACCATGTGAACACGTAGGCGTGGTCTGCTGCGGAGCTCCATGTTTAACAATGTACGATGAACGGTGTGCTCCGAAACACTTCTGTGTAGTCCAGCATTGTGCTAGAGGTGCCACAGATCACTATCTGTCCTACTTTATAGAGCAGAGAAGCCTCCGAACCGCACTCTCTGTCAGGATTCTAGAGTGTCCAACCATTTAACGCCTAGTGGTAGTTTTACTGTTCTTCTGCCATTTTTAGTAGAGGCTCAAGACAGTGGCACGTGAACATTCGACAAGCTTCGCCGTTTTCGAGATACTCATTCACAGGATCTGGGTAATAATAATATGCCTTTTGTCCAAGTCGCCTATCTCAATGGATTTCCCCATTTGCAGCCCACAGCTTCACTGGGATTATCCCTCGTCCATGTCTGCTACGCTTACATACATCTGTTACCCTCTCACGAGCCCGCAACGCCACTAGGAGGCACCCAACGTCTCGGTGGGCAGTGGTGACAACATTCTGGCTTATCAGTGTAATTCCATCAGTATCATGTGATTTAATTCTGTTACAATGCATTATCATCGTTTTGCTTTTGTTCATGTCCATCTTACAGCCTCCTTTCGAGGCACTGCTCTTGCATGGTATTTATCAGATTTAGATAAACGTAAATACGTTTGGCCAATAAATACATCGCATTTTCAGTTGCACAAATCATAATCCCAGTAACCCAGGCTGTTGATAACACGCAGCTGAGGTCTGAATTGGTAACAAAAAGAAATGCTAGTAGCTGTTATAAAGCTTTTGCTAAGCAGTCATGTCCATCTCGCTTGATAGCGAAAAGACGACAAGGCGCTCGTCGGTAGTCAACGACGGAGATGAGTTTGTGACGTAATTCACTCTGAGCGAACTGATTCCCCGGCGCGGCCCGTAGGCATGGACGCCGTGCGGCGACCGTACCGCCTCGGGCCCTCAGGCGGCCATTAGCGGGCGGCCACAGCCCCTCGGCGGTGCCCGCGGGTGGCGCAACCCCACAAACTGCGGAGCAGGTTGCAGCGCCCACCGCTTCATTACCGCCTCCTGTCTGCCCCACTCCCTGACAACAGGTGACTCCCGAGCGCCGAGGTACCTCCTGCAATTGTCACTGTACTGGATTTGCTTCCGACATTATTGCTAATGAAACATACCGGGTGGCGCCGTAAAAAGTAGCCCGTCTCCCCTTTGAATGTGACTGCAGTACTGCGACTTCTGAAATAAACAGCTACAATTGTTTTATATAATAATCGAACAATGGACTATTTTATAAGATAATAGAATTTTCTTTCAGCATTCTGGATTATTTCGTCAGGGAAGTTTGCGGTCTGCGGTCTGCGAAATGACTTTCTCGAGAGAAGAAAACACTGAAATCGTGGAATCATGTGTGAGAGAAATACGTTCGAATTTTTCGGATCAAGTATCCAGATAGAGGACAACCAACAAAGAGAGCAATACAGAGTCTGTATAAAAATTGGCGCACCTATGGATATGATAAAATGTGAAAGGACAAAAAATTCCTTCAGTTCACTCACCAGAAGTAATTGCAGACACCAGCCGAAGAATTATTCAGAGTTCAAAGATGTCTACATGTTAATTGGCGCAAAAGGCGCATATAAGCAGAAGGAGTTGCCAGCGGATATTAAGAAGTCTTAATTTGAAGCCATATCCTGTGACAGTTGTCCAGCAATTACGGGAAGACGACAGTCAGAAACGTGTAGACTACTGCACATGGTTTTTGAATCACATTAAAGATAGTTTGTTAGATTCATTACATCATGAGTGATGAAGCATGGTTTCGTCTTTCCGATCATGTGAATTCACAGAACACGACGTAATGGGCAACGGAGAATCCTAACATGAATTTGAGAGGTGGCATGAGCCCCTTCTCATATTTCTATCTTTGTTGTTGTTGTTGTGGTC
The DNA here is from genome assembly GCF_023898315.1 of Schistocerca nitens. Lineage (NCBI taxonomy): Eukaryota > Metazoa > Arthropoda > Insecta > Orthoptera > Acrididae > Schistocerca > Schistocerca nitens. Next base: position 759,394,379 of record NC_064617.1, on the reverse strand, counting down.
TTCAGTCCTGAGACAGGTTTGATGCAGCTCTCCATGCATACAGTAAATCTGCATGCCTTCGGAAAAAATTGCGGCCGTAGTTTCCCCTTGCTTTCAGCCGTTCGCAGTACCAGCACAGCAAGGCCGTTTTGGTTATTGTTACAAGGCCAGATCAGTCAATCATCCAGACTGTTGCCCTTGCAACTACTGAAAAGGCTGCTGCCCCTCTTCAGGAACCACACGTTTGTCTGGCCTCTCAACAGATACCCCTCCGTTGTGGTTGCACCTACGGTACGGCTATCTGTATCACTGAGGCACGCAAGCCTCCCCACCAACGGCAAGGTCCATGGTTCATGGGGGTGAAAAGTTGCTATTCCTTCACACGCGGACTTCCCATGCAGCGTCTCTCGTCACCCGGGTGGTCTGGTGAAAAGCTAGCTCTGCAGAACTTGAAAGGATTAAGCCGACGGGTGTGAGGGAGTCGAGTGGATGCTTTCCAGACGCTGACATTGTCATAAGAGTGGGAGCGACACGCCCAGAGAGTCCAGAAGGGGCGGCTGGGCTAGAGATTCCATTACTTCGCAGAAAGTGAAAACACTTTCTGGCGGGCTACCAGGGAGGTGTGGGAATAACTTGTGTTCGCAGGCCGTCTTGGAGGGCAAATTCCCGCGTTTTCTCCAAATCGTAACTGTGATTGGCTTGCTCAGGGCTTAGCTCCATGACGTAGCAAAATCGGCGCAGAAATTGGTGCCAAAAATCTCCATTGGTGGAATAGTAGTGCTTCGGCAATAGAGTGGAATTTTCCGCTGGTTTTCGAGTTGCTGATTGGAACATTTAACCACAGCCACTGTCGAGGGGGCGGGAATGTTCTGTGTTCGGTTTGTACGGGTGCTCTTGAGGAAGTCGGCTCTCGCCTTTCGGTCGGGGTAGGTTACAAGACTGAGCTCTCGCTGTTCTGGACAGTCTGCCTTCCGTTGGCTGTCTAATATGCTTTCATTTAATTGTAACTGTTTGACGAGGTTGCTGAAGTTTCGACTTTAACGTAACTTTCCGAGTACAGTTGGCAATTGAGCGTTCTGCGTACAAGCGGCCTATGTTGTCCGTCTTGAGCAGTTTTGGCTAAAGTTGACTGTATCGGAGTTACTGTGTGACTTCGCTTGTTAAAATCAATCACTGTACCGTCAGTGATTGTGTGGCGAGCCTTTTTGTCTCCCTCAGAGGCGCATTTGTGTTGCTAGGAAGTCTTTAGCCTGGAACAAACAGACCAGGATAATTTGTTTCGGGCTATACTCGCGACATTATCATCACCACGACGGGACATCGAAGCAACCAGCCATCGCCTCCGGTATGCCAGATCGTGTCCTTGCAGTTAAGAAGACAGCTTGGTAATGTATGTCCGCAGCACCGGCAGATTAGGGCATTTTACTAGGTGATAATCAGAGCTCAGCAGAGCGCGCCTGTTCGTCTTTTCTAACTTTTTTCTGTCTTGGGTGTTCATTGTCTGAATTCTCACCACTGTAACAGCAATTATGTTGGGTTGGCTGTTTCTCGTAAGATTTGAGTTGCAAGGAATTGGCTCCACATACCACTTCGTCATAAATGTCACAATCTAGTTTAGGGACAACTTCACCTTCACAGCATTTATTTGAGTATCCAATTTGAGCCAATTTGATGTATTGTAAATGCTTCATGTGTTTTGTTTATTATTTTGAGTTTAGTCATAATAAATCATATTGTTATTTTGGACAGAACTTTCATTCTGCTAATCGGTAGAGCAACCCTTTCATTTCTCACTACGTTAATGAAACTTTCCTTTAGTTAACTAGTTTCTAACAAATTAAATTATTGCAGGTGCCAAACTCTTTTCTACCCCACTTGAAGGGTCGATTACTGTCAGTTCGCGTTTCTTCTTAATCCATGTGCAACAGCAAAAGTCGGAGTTAGAATAGGAGGGGGGGGGGAATAGGGGGCGGGGGGGGGCGGCTTAGAGCATCATTTACATATGAAGATTCTCGAATAATTTAGTGTTAAATGCACTGCTATCCCCGGCACCTAGCAACGTGTCGGCTTTTAGTACCGTGTAACAGGAACGGGCATCATTGGATCGATATTTTTTGACACTCAACTGACTACATTTTCTGATCCTTACTGAATATAAAAGACAATACTGTTTTTTCCAGCAAGATGGAGCAAATACCACGCGTCTAAGGTATCCGAGTCCATGATGTCTTCACTGAGGAAGGAACCGTCAGCAAATATTCATTGGCACCACGTTCGGCGGATCTAACATGTGAGGTTTTCCTGTGCGGACTCTTGAAGAGCAAGGTCTATGAAACGACCCACACACAATACGGAAACTGAAAGACAACATTAACCGTGAAGCTGCCGTCATCTATATTCAAATTATATGCCGGGTTTTACTGAATATGCTTAGACGTGCACAGCTGTGTGTCGATGTTGTAGGGGATCAGTTCCAATATCTTCTATAAACGTAGTTTACACTGTATTTTTCATTGTACGTAAGTGGTATACACATTTCATCTGTTCACTGCATTTCCTTTATAATTACAGCGGGTAATTTTACCTGCGCCACCCTGTAGTTGAATGAGCGAACGTAAAAAATAAGTATCACTCTCCGTCACCGTCAGTATTGTCTCCCAAACAGGAAAGTGCAAAGAAAAATTTCCTGCTTCAAACAGGTACATACCTCATACATAGAAGAAGCGTATTTTAACGTTCATAATGTGCCGATCAGATCATCGTACCATAGTCAAGCTTACACCGTAACGACACAGAGCTATTAGCAAGGACAGTTACGGCAAGTAAAGTTACTTCCATGCACTATGTCTGCTAAGTCTACTTCATCGGCTCCTATGTGCGCGTCTAGTCCAGTCCCTCACATATAACGTCTTCTCACTATAGTCGCACAAACTGTCTTTATTTAATTGATTTGTTTTGATCCGGTGAACATAAGCAGCTGAGGAGCATGGTTATAGAATAAATATACGCTTCAGTTGCTAGCAATTCTCTTAATTTTCTCCACGACTGGTTTAGAAGCTTAAAGCTTCATTTCTCAGGCGACACCAAATAATTATGAAAACATAATGTGTGGCCATGTCGTTGCTCTCTCTACGCTCTAACACGTTTGTTTGAGGTGGGTGAGATCCCCAATAACCGACAAGCCCGACCGCCAGGTATTATATATTCATCATTGATTGAATGTAACCGTGGTTTAGAGCTAGGGTCTTTGATTAGTAATTAACACCTTCTCGGTCACGGGTTCGAAACCCACCACGGGTTAATTTTTGATTAATAATCAGCAATGGCCGCTGAAGACTTCCGGCATAACAAGTCACCCTCATTCTGTCAACGGCCTTGACAAAGAGTGTGGAGGAGCAGACACAGGTTCAGGGCACTCTCTTGTCCTTGGGGTGGGCAACTGCCCCTAATGGAGAAGCATCAGCAGTGATCAACGGCACGAGCATGCAGAAGGCAATGGAGACGACTACAAATATCGTGTATCCACACGTATCCTCCTATAACTGAAAAAGTGTCCTGAAGATCTCTCCATTGATGAAAGGTTCCGAAATAATCCCCCATTTGGATTTCTAGGAGAGGACTGCCACAGGAGAGGTTACCATAAGAAAAAACTGAATAACCAACGAAAGCAACGTTCTACAAGTCGGGACGAGGAAGGTCAGAAGCTTGAACGTGGTGGGGAAGTTAGAAAATCTCAAAAGGGAAATGCAAAGGCTCAATACAGGTACAATAGCAGTCAGCATAGAGAAATGGAAAGAAGATCAGGATTTCTGCTCAGATGAGTATAGGATAATATTAACAGCAGCAGAAAATGCAATAACGGGAGTAGGATTTGTTATGAATAGGAAGGTAGGGCAGGGAGTGTATTACTGTGAACAGTTCAGTGATAGGGTTGTTGTTATCATAACCGACAGCAAACCAACACCGACAACGATAGTTCAGGTATACATGCCGACGTCACAAGCTGAAGAGTAAGTGATAGAGAAAGTATATGAGGATACTGAAAGCGTAATACAGAACCCAAAGAGAAATGAAAATCTAATAATCATGTTGGTGAGTAATGCAGTTGTAGGGGAAGGAGACGCGACGCGACGCACTCCGCTGCTCGACTCGCTGAGGCTCACTTCGTTGCTCGCGCACGCCAACGCCAATAGCCACACGCCATGGCTGGACGCAAGGGAAAGCAGCTCGCAGCCGCACTTCAGCTTCTCATCAACGCGATGGCGAGCGACAGCGGCCGCGGACGACAGCCAAAGCGCACTCAGCGGGAACGCAAGGTCGAGCAATGATACAGGTGCCAGCAGCTGGGGCACACTGCGAGTGTTTGCAAAAACACTGTCGCGTGCTTGAAGTGCGCGGCAGCAGATGACACTAGTAGTTGCACCAAGACACGAGGAGTGACCAGCACATGCGCCAACTGCGGCGGTTCACACGCTGCCAACTCGCGTAGCTGCGGCTATCTTAAGGAGTCTCGCCGCCAGCCCGCCGCGACACGCCCTGCGGAGGTGGCTGGCGCCACGACGGCCGCCCCGCCACTCAGCTCTGGATAAGGGCGCGAGCCGCGCCGACATGAAGCCGCCACGGACGAGGCCATGGCCGGCTTCCAAGCCGCCTTTGCGGCCGAACGGGCCGCGCTTAAGGAAGAGATCGGCGCAGTCCATCGTCAGCTCCAGCAGCTGCGTGAGGAACTGCGACTTCTCAAGAAGAAGGTGCCCGCTCCAGCGCCCGCCTCCCCTGCGGTGCGCCCGGTGGGGGTGGACGCCGCCACGCAGATAGACATTCCGCAGCAAACGAACGTGGCTACTTAAACGGACGTCCCCCCGGAACCTGTAGCAATACAGGAAACCGGGGAGACGCCCATGGACGTGGCACCTTCGTCCTATTCCCCAACTCCCGACGGGGAGGTAAAACAGCAGGGGAAACAAGAAGTGGCTGGCAAACTACGTACTGACGTAATCCCATTCCCGGACAGCACGAACATGCCGGAGGTGCAAAAGAAGATAGCCACCATGTTGCGGGATGGGCGCTACAACGCGCAGAAGAACCAGTACCTCCTCCCACAGGTCGAAGGGGAACGGAAGCCATCGCTCCCGCATAGGCCGTACGAGCTACGTGGCGGACATCGGGCGATTATGCTCGAGTTCGCCACAAAGAAGGACCTCCACACCATCAACGCGAACCCCGTCTTCACGCCGTGCGACTGGGACTACATCCTAGAAGACGCAGTCATGCGGCTGAGGAAGGAGGCTCGCGACAGCGAGAGGAAGCTGACAGCAGAGCTGGAGGCAGCAATCCAACACGTCACGCTCGAGGCAAAGAAGAAATAAAACCACAAAGTCCAACACTAGCATGCCTGCATGCTAGTAGCCAGGACCAACAACCGGACCACGAGACGACACACAAAAAAGCCAGGCCACCTCATCATCACATCGCAAGGAATAGGAGGAAAGGCTGCCATAAGCCAAAATTCCTGCACCTCGGGCCAAGGCCAAGCGTAAAGAGAAATCAAACAGCCTTCGTTGAAATTAAAAGCAGAGGTGATAAAGTATGAATTCTTTTCTTTTTTTTAATTTGTGGTAACGTTTGTAGAGCGTCAGCGTCAGTTTAGGGGAAGGAGAAGAAGAAACGGTTACAGAAGATCATATGTCCTTGGAACAAGGAATAAGAGAGGAGAACAACTAATTGAGTTCTGTAATAAAGTTCAGCTAGTGATAACGAATACTATGTTTAAGAATCAAGGGAAGAAGAGGTGTACTTGGAAATGGCCTGATGATACGGGAAGATTTCAGTTAGTTTACATCATGGTAAGACACAGATTCCGAAATCACACACTGAATTGTAAGGCGTACCCAGCAGCAAATACAGATTCAGATCACAATTTTAGAAGTAATGAAGAGTAGGCTGAAGTTTAAGAGGTTAGTCAAGAAAAATCAATTAACAAAGAAGTCGGATACTGAAGTACTACGGAATGACGAGATACGCTTGAAGTTCTCTAAGGCGATAGATACCTTTATAAGAAATATTTCAGTAGGCAAAATAATTGATGAGGAACGGAAATCTCCAAAAAGCGCAATCATAGAAGTTGAAAAGAAAAACATAGGTACAAAGAAATTAATTGCGAAGAAACCATGGGTAACAGAACAAATACCTCGGTCGATTGATGAAAGAAAGAAATACAAAAATTTTCAGAGAAATTCACGAATACAGAAATGCATGTCGCTAAGGAATGAAAGAAATAGGAAGTTCAGTGGAGCTAAGACGAAGTGAAGATGTGAAGATATCGAAAAACGTATGATTATCGGAAGGACTAAGCGTAAAGAGAAATCAAACAGCCTTCGTTGAAATTAAAAGCAGAGGTGATAAAGTATGAATTCTTTTCTTTTTTTTAATTTGTGGTAACGTTCTATGGGACCAAACCGCTGAGGTCATCGGTCCCTAGGCTTACACACTAATTTATGTAATTGAAAATAACTTACACAAAGAACAACACACTGACCCATGGCGACTCGAACCTCCGACGAGGGGAAGCCGCGCGAACCATGACAAGGAGCCCCAGAACGCACGGCTAACCCGCTCGGCCAGTAACAGTGAAAAGGGACTTCCACTGTTAAATGCAGATGAGAGAGCGGACTCTTGTAAAGAGTACACTGAAGGCCACTGTGAGGGAGAAGATTTGCCTGATGCGATAGAAGAAGAAACAGGAGTCGATTTAGAGGAGACAGGAGATACAATAACAGACTCAGAGTTTAAGATACTTTTGGAGGGCTTAAGACCAAACAAAGCAAAAGGGATGGATTCCATATGAATTTCTAATATCATTTGGGGAAGTTGCAACAAAACGACTATTCACGATGGTGTGTAGAATGTATGAGTCCAGAGACGTACCATCTGACTTTCGAAAAAATATCATCCACGCATTCCGAAGACTGTAAGAGCTGACAAGTGCGAGAATCATCGCACAATCAGCTTAACGGCTCGTACAACCGAGCTGCTGAAAAGAGTAACATACAGAAGAATGGAAAACAAAACTGAGGATGTATTAGATGACGATCAGTTTAGCTTTAGGAAAGGTACAGGGACCGGAAAAGCAATTCTGCCGTTGCGATTGATAATGAAAGCAAGAACAAAGGAAAATCAAGGAACATTATTAGGATCTGTCGATATGGTAAAAGGGTTCGACAGTATAGTATTCGCTGATGACATTACTACCCCGAGTGAAAGAGAAGATGAATTACATTATCTACTGAAAGGAATGAACAGTCTAATGAGTACAGAATACGAACTGGAGTAAATCGAACAAAGACGAAAGCAATGAGAGGTAGCAGAAACTTATCATTAGGATTCATGGTCACGAAACAGTTGAAGAATTGTACTACCTAGGCAGCAAAACAACCAAAGACGGACGGACCAAGGAGGATATTAAAAGCAAACTAGCACTGTAAAAAAGAGCATTTCTGGCTAATTGAAGTCCACTAATATCAAACATAGGCCTTAATTTGGGGAAGTATCTTCTGACAATGAGCTTTTGGAACACAACATAGCACTGTAGTAAAACTTGGACTGTGTGAAAACCGGAACAGAGTAGAATCGAAGCATTTGAGATGATGTGTTACCGACGAATGTTGGAAAGTAGATGGACTGATAAGGTAACGAACGAGGAGGTTCTGCGCAGAATCGGAGAGCAAATAAATATGTGGAAAACACTGACTAGGAGAAGGAACAGAATGATAGGACATCTGTTAAAAATTAAGGAATGACTTCTGTGGTACTAGAGGGAGCTGTAGAGGGCAAAAAACTGTAGAGGAATACAGAGATCGGAATACATCCAGTAAATAATTAAGGACGTAGATTTCAAGTGCTACTTTGAGATGAAGAGGAATTCATGGAGGGCCGCATCAAACCAGTGAGAAGCCCGAATAAAAAAAAAAAAAAAAAAAAAAAAATATTTCCTGCCATCTGAAGATGAAGCTTTAAGATTTGACACCGGTCTTGGTATAAATTAAGAAAATTTTTAGCTCCTGAATCCGATTTTCATTCTATAAATTATTTGATTCGATTTAATCAGGGAGACAAAACAGCAGTTGCCTTACCCCCACCCGTCCCCTGTTGCGCAACCCACACAAGGATTACTGTGCGGTATCTCTCCCTGCGATTCTAGTAAAACCAGCCAGTCCCAAAGAAGAAGAATAGAAATTCCTTCACTAGCTCATCGTTAGTCACTATCTCTTGAGGAATTTGTGGCCGAAATATTTAGTACTTTGGAGCTTCTTTCTCTGTTCCCATCGTGCACATATGTTTCTTGAAGTAACCAACAGTCATTAAACTTACAACGAATTTAACCTACCTCCAGTTTTAGCCCAGCGTTGCAGAATCCTTTAAACGTAGTTTCGACATCATTAATTTGCTGTGTTTCTTTTTCTCAGTCTTAGTACAAAACTCTATAAGCCGCCTTTCGATCAAGTTACGTATTTTATATACACTCCTGGAAATGGAAAAAAGCACACATTGACACCGGTGTGTCAGACCCACCATACTTGCTCCGGACACTGCGAGAGGGCTGTACAAGCAATGATCACACGCACGGCACAGCGGACACACCAGGAACCGCGGTGTTGGCCGTCGAATGGCGCTAGCTGCGCAGCATTTGTGCACCGCCGCCGTCAGTGTCAGCCAGTTTGCCGTGGCATACGGAGCTCCATCGCAGTCTTTAACACTGGTAGCATGCCGCGACAGCGTGGACATGAACCGTATGTGCAGTTGACGGACTTTGAGCGAGGGCGTATAGTGGGCATGCGGGAGGCCGGGTGGACGTACCGCCGAATTGCTCAACACGTGGGGCGTGAGGTCTCCACAGTACATCGATGTTGTCGCCAGTGGTCGGCGGAAGGTGCACGTGCCCGTCGACCTGGGACCGGACCGCAGCGACGCACGGATGCACGCCAAGACCGTAGGATCCTACGCAGTGCCGTAGGGGACCGCACCGCCACTTCCCAGCAAATTAGGGACACTGTGGCTCCTGGGGTATCGGCGAGGACCATTCGCAACCGTCTCCATGAACCTGGGCTACGGTCCTGCACACCGTTAGTCCGTCTTCCGCTCACGCCCCAACATCGTGCAGCCCGCATCCAGTGGTGTCGCGACAGGCGTGAATGGAGGGACGAATGGAGACGTGTCGTCTTCAGCGATGAGAGTCGCTTCTGCCTTGATGCCAATGATGGTCGTATGCGTGTTTGGCGCCGTGCATGTGAGCGCCACAATCAGGACTGCATACGACCGAGGCACACAGGGCCAACACCCGGCATCATGGTGTGGGGAGCGATCTCCTACACTGGCCGTACACCACTGGTGATCGTCGAGGGGACACTGAATAGCGCACGGTACATCCAAACCGTCATCGAACCCATCGTTCTACCATTCCTAGACCGGCAAGGGAACTTGCTGTTCCAACAGGACAATGCACGTCCGCATGTATCCCGTGCCACCCAACGTACTCTAGAAGGTGTAAGTCAACTACCCTGGCCAGCAAGATCTCCGGATCTGTCCCCCATTGAGCATGTTTGGGACTGGATGAAGCGTCGTCTCACGCGGACTGCACGTCCAGCACGAACGCTGGTCCAACTGAGGCGCCAGGTGGAAATGGCATGGCAAGCCGTTCCACAGGACTACATCCAGCATCTCTACGATCGTCTCCATGGGAGAATAGCAGCCTGCATTGCTGCGAAACTGTACTAGTGCCGACATTGTGCATGCTCTGTTGCCTGTGTCTATGTGCCTGTGGTTCTGTCAGTGTGATCATGTGATGTATCTGACCCCAGGAATGTGTCAATAAAGTTTCCCCTTCCTGGGACAATGAATTTACGGTGTTCTTATTTCAATTTCCAGGAGTGTATTATCATTACGTTAGTGATAGCTCAGGCAATTTCCGGTCCAACAAATGGCGTCGTAGCCGCTGTCTTCGTTAGCCTATCGGGTTGTGCATTACTAGTAATAATTGAATGACCACGGGCCGATAACAGGTTTACTCTTTGGCTTCCCCCCAGATCTTTAAGATAATTCTTTTTAATTGTTCAGTCTTAGTTGCTCACATTTTTAGTTCGACTACATGTTTCGATCACCCTGGATCATCATCAAATCTGAAACAAAGTGAAAGTAATATTTTACAATAGTAGAAAATCAGAGGTACAGAAATGTAGATTTTACCTAAGTTATTGCATCAGCTGTCCATCTGGTTACTCAGAAAAACATATGAGAGTACAGTATTTTCCAGCTGCGGACAATGTTTCAAGTAGGTTGAAAGGGTCCTGTAGCCACCTTTCATTGCCAACGCTCGTAGTGGTCAAGTCGGCAAAGAGGTTTCCGCTACTTGGGAGAAATCCACCTGCGTTAGGTTGGTGGCGGAAATGGCATCCTGGGGTTTTCCGGTCCACGCGGAGCGTGGAAGAGGCTGGAGAAGCGGGAGGCAGTCTGCCGCCGGGACGGGAAGCGTACACAGCTGTGCTCCAGTCGAAGAAGGGTGAGTTGGACTGACCGCGTGGCGCGTTGTCACATAGAGAGGGGAGCTTTTAGCTTTTGGTCTCGAATTTCGTCTTATAAAGATTTATTTGCTGGGTTGCAGCAGGGAATGCAAGGCTTTTGTAGACTTTCAGTTTGATTCCCAATGCAGTCTTGACTTTGATCCGTGAGAGGAACGCAGCACAAAGGAGTTGCATATGTTGAAGTGCCCTCGGTTCAGTGTGAATGTTTATGTGCCTATAACTGTGTGTGTATGCTTCTAATCTTTTCCGGATCTTGGTAATTTTTGTGTATTTGTGAATTTTCTTTGTCTCATGTGATTAAAATTTGGCCACGGTCCTTAGAAATTGTCTCCGCGGACCGAGTGGGCACGCGAGTCTGTTATGAAACGTATAGTATTTCACAAGCAATTGTACATAGTTAGCATGCAACAGCAGTCTATAGATGCACTACATCAATGTTTTAAGGAATAAATAGTTTTGCCTTCAATCTTATCTTGTGTACCGATGTTACGTCGCCGTTACCTTCGCCATTTACCTTGTAGTTTTCCTTGTTGGCCCACCTATAGCGTTTCCATGTGCACAGGTGTAGTGATTAGTGTCACTTTTTTTATCTGAAACAAGTGCTCTGGAATAGATCGTGTTTTCACGAATCTTGCTGCAGGCTGCACTTACGCATGGTGTTCACGACCTATTTACTTTACTCAATATTTGATTCACGGGAAGAATGCCTGGATCATATTAATAACTACATCCCATTCTTTATCAATGACGTTACAATGAATGTTCTTTTGTGAGTTTTTCTTACTAATAAATTAAGTAATTTTCCGACTCAGTGCTACTTCTTCTTTGTCGTGTGGCTAGAGTTGGTGGCGACCCTATCTTTTATATTGATTTCAGTGTCAAGTAGCATTTTCTAATTCAAAGTGCGCGTGGCTCTTTTAGCTATCAGGATACATTCAAAGGGCGGTTCATGCTTCTGGCACATAGCGTCCTTTTATTCACGCTACTTACAAGGTATATGTTGGATGTAGGAGGGAGAAGGGTGGAAGGGAAATGGAGTGACGCTCATTAGAAGGTGGGATAGGAAGCGGGGCCGGCCGGGGTGACCAAGCGGTTCTAGGCGCTACAGTCTGGAACCGTGCGACCGCTACGGTCGCAGGTTCGATTCCTGCCTTGGGCATGGATGTGTCTGATGTCCTTAGGTTAGTTAGGTTTAAGTAGTTCTACGTTCTGTGGGACTGATGGCCTCAGAAGTCAACTCCCATAGTGCTCAGACCCAATTTGAACCATTTTAGGAAGCAGGTAGCGAATGATGGGGATATCATGAGTTTAACAAGAGAGGTCCTATTAAAATCATAGCACGTATAATTATGTAAAAATTCACGTATAAACATTAATAGTGTAGAACAATGCGTATGTAAAATAAAACTGTCTAAAAATAGTGGTAACCGCGGGACTGCTACGGTCGCAGGTTCGAATCCTGCCTCGGGCATGGGTGTGTGTGATGTCCTTAGGTTAGTTAGGTTTAAGTAGTTCTATGTTCTAGGGGACTTATGACCTAAGATGTTGAGTCCCATAGTGCTCAGAGCCATTTGAACCAAAATAGTGGAATTATAAAATGGTGCGAGGGGTAGGGGGGAACTGAAGCGGGAAAAGAAGGTATGGGATAATGTGTGAGGGAGGGATAATGCAGGGATGCTATGGATTTAACAAAGAGAGGTTCTTACAGTAAAATTGCAAAGAGTCAATTATATAAAAAAACCTTGTGTGAGATACTATAAGGTATGAGTAAAACTGTAAGAGCAGGGTCAAATAGAAGATTTTAAGAGTGGAAAGAAAGTAAAAATATAAATGTGTGAAGATATTCAAAGTGTAAAATTTACCCTGAAACTATAAAAATAAAAGTATATGTAGACTTTTTTGGTGAAAATCTAAAAGTATAGGCCAGTAAAAATGGATTTATACCTAGTGAAAGTCATAAAGATCGTAAAATTACAGAAGTGGAATTATGTAGAGGACCTAGAACTGCATGAAGAGTCATTAAATATAATGAATTAAAAATATGAAAGCATTGCAGGGACAAAACAGTAAAAACATGCATAAAACAATAAATTATAAAAGTGAAACTATGGGTGGCAACTAAAGTCATATGGACAGGATGGACAGGGTGTGAGAATTGTGGTTAATTGCATTTTTTAGGCTTGGTGGCGTCATACGGTGCGCTGTTTTATAGTATTTGCGGAAGCCAGTCCGTACGCCGGCCTGCTGCAAGCCGAAGTGATGCTGCTGTCTCTTCTCTGTGAATGGGGCTGTTCCCCCCGGACCCACAAGGGATTCCTATTGTTCTGTGCCCATATTTGGACTCGTGGCAGGGCTGATAAAGATTTCAGAGCTGCTTGTGTCTGTGAATGAAAGTGGTTGCTACGGCCGTTGTAGCACCTACGAAGATTCTCTGCTAACAGATATGAGTGTCTTACTTCTCTGGTGTCATAGTTGTGTGCATTCATGAAATATAAGTATTCATAAAGTCATACAGACTAAGAATACTGTCACAAGATAACACAATGGCCGAACTGTTATCGGTTTGTCTGTTACATATTCCAGCTTCAGCTCACACAAATGGTATTATTACCGTTTTCAACTTATTACGAATTCATCATTAGATGAATATCTATAACCATATATCCTCAGTTAAAGAGTTAGCAGCTATTTACTGTAGCGTAGTACTCGGTAGCCGTCAGTTTCAACAACCAGAACGTAGGTACGTTCACACCGAGAGCGTCTCTCCAGGATCCTTCAGTTGGCAAGTTACTGCGGGACGCATTTAAGTTCTCATGACTCTGTAAAAATAGATAATTTGATTTTGAGTTTAGCTTCTTAGTACTTTATTATACCCTCTAGATTCTTTTAAAATGTATAATTTGATGATGGTAATCAGTCGTAATCGGCCATTTATCATTTCTGGGATGTGAGGCTGAAACGTATAAAACGGATAGCAAACTCCTCTGTTCCTGCTATCAGCCTCTGGAAGATACTAATCTGCACTTTGTGCACAACTGAATGCAGTTCTGCATTTAAGGAGAAGCTAAAGCACTTCAAAAAAAAAAAAAATGGCTCAAATGGCTCTGAGCACTATGGGACTTAACAGCTATGGTCATCAGTGCCCTAGAACTTAGAACTACTTAGACCTAACTAACCTAAGGACATCACACAACACCCAGTCATCACGAGGCAGAGAAAATCCTTAACCCCGCCGGGAATCGAATCCGGGAACCCGGGCGTGGGAAGCAAAACGCTACCGCACGACCACGAGCTGCGGACTAAAGCACTTTCTTTTGTCATGCTCCCACCTTTAGTGAAACGGTAAAGGAAATACCTTCATCTTCTCCCCGTCACTCTTCCTTCCCTTTTTGTTTCTCAGTCAGTCACGCCACTTTCTTCCCTTATGTTTCTTCCCTTTCCTTTCCCTTGCCTCGTGTTCACTGCAGCCACTGTCCTCAGTTTAAATCTACTCATGTGTAACCTGTATTTATTGTTCCACTTCTCCTGATTTCATATGAACTGTGCTCCTCTCCTCTACAGCAACTAATATTTTCCAATGTTTATTTTATACGAGTAGTTACGAGTACGTGCTCAAAAGCAACGCCTAAGAAAATTTTTGTAAGAACTCTTAAAACTTTCTTAAGTAAAACAAACGTTATTAACTTTCTACATATTTATTCTACATGCTCTGCCGCTGGAGGGTTCCGAATTTTAGCGCGTTACATGGCGGTGTGTAACGTAACTTTGTCGGCGCATGAGAATCAGCGCGCTGTAATCGAGCTTCGAATTGGAGGAGTTCGTACACACGTAAGGTAGCTCTCACCATCAGTACGGGAAAGCCACAGCGGTACACGGCCGCTCTGACATCTACAACAATTCGGCGCCTTGGGTTCACTGTCATTAATATCCTGCATTCAGTCCCGACTTGGCCCTATCCGATTTTCAACTGTTTGTAAAACTTAAAGAACACCTTGGAGTACTTCCATTTGAAAGTGATGAAGCGGTGCAAGCAGAGGAGACGGTGTGGCTCCTTAAACAGTGTCAAACGAACCAATGCACTGGTCTTACGTTGGGAGCAATGTTTTCGCTTCCAGGCTGAGCATGTAGAGATATAAATATGAAATGGATGTGTGGAATTTTAATAACTTTTCTTTATTTGAAAAGCTTTAAAGGGTTCCACATAATAAATTCAGAGGAATTTCTTGTCAGCACGTTCTCCTACAAGTGGCTTCTCCCTATCTGTCTACGAATGACATATTGTCAAAGTCACAGCTAGGATTTCCGTTTGGTTCCCGCACTGAGAAGTCTTTCTATACACATAGCGAGAATACACTACATTCGTTACACAAAAAATTACAGACAACTGGTTTTTAAAGAGAGCTGTCGAAGAAATTTGGCTCTATAAATCATTTTGTTCTCTTGAATACAAGTATCATAACAAACAGGAAATGTAAAATACCTCAAATAGTATGAGAGGAAACAACGGATGTCAGTAGGAAAGGGTCCTGTATTTAGCAATTGATAATCATCCAACTAGCTTCCCATCAGGTTTTTTTCTTGGTGGATTTACTTTTTCTGTGTATATTAATGACCTTTCATCACTAACATCAACAGATGTTAAATTTGTTTCGTTTTCAGATGATACGCCTTTTCAAACAAATACCAAACAATGGATGCTTTCAGAAATATCGTTTAATAAATTTTACTGGACAAATTGAAAGTTCCCTAGTCTATCTTTGACCCTAAACTAGACACACTATAAGCAGTTTTAAACGTGTAAGACGTTTCACTCAGTACAATTTGTTTAAAATGCGAGACAATTATATAGAAGAAGTTATAGAGATTTTTGGAAATTTGTGGTATGTTCCTATTGGACCAAACTGCTGAAGTCATCGGTCCCTAGGCTTACGCACTACTTAATCTAACTTACGCTAAGGACAACACACACACTCCATTCCCGAGGGAGGACTTGAACCTCCGACGGGGGTAACCGCTCCAACCGTGGCAAGGTACCTTGAGCAGCACGCACGGCTCTCCCGCGCGGCTTCTAGAGGTGTATTCATGCATTAATTTCTCATCCATCGTACCAACACAAAGGGTCCTACGTACTTTGGTAAAAAGAGCATTTGCCTTCTGATAGGCAGATAGTTTGACACAAGAAGTGGGTCATCCAAAAGCAGTGTTCACGAAGAACGCTTATACCGACATTTACATCCGTCGTGCTCTCCATATTGGATCTTCGCGGAAACCAACAGGATATAAGCAAATCGTTGGCGTTCCTACATTTCGTGGGAAGTATATCTTCAAAACAGGAGATTTGATGTTAAAAGTATATTCTATCCACCAACTTAGACTATGGCGCTGCTGGACTCAGTGAAGGATGATTTGAGCTTGAGGAAGCCCGGTGTCTACAAAATCCCCCGCCAGTGCGGGAAAGCCTATATTGGACAAATGATTCGTACGGTCTAGGCTCGATAAATTGAGTACCATCGTCACGTGCATTTTTTTCAGCCACAAAAATTTACGGTTACGGAACATTGTCTTACTAAAGAACGTAAAATGTTGTGCGATGAGACAGAAGTGGTTACCCCTGCATCATGTTACTGGGACTGTGTATTGAAAGAAGTTACTGAAATCCGGTTAGCTGACAATGTTATTAACAGAGATAAGGGATATCCTGTAAGTAAGAGTTGTAATTCCGTTCTGTTTGACATTAAAAAACAACGGTCTTTGTTCCGGTCATCAAAAGGTGTCACCAGTGTCTGATATCGCTTCATCGTTTCCGTGACTTTTCACCACCAGTGCGCTGTCGTGCTTTGCACAAGATGCAATTACGTTCGCGCACGCGCGGTACACTTACAGGCGGTGTATAAAGGAGCCGCCTCTGCGCTTTCATTTCAGTTACGGCGAGCTAGTGCGACTGCTTACTCACTTGAAGATGGCGTCCAGGAGGACCGCCGAAGTATGGTGACAAGGTGATGTTATGTTCGGGATTGAGACACGATATAAATATTATCTATTAGTACGCCGGATAAGTTTACTGAGCCTCGTCGAGTAAAAACGTAAGTTGTCAGATTAAACGCTAGCACTGTATACAAAACAGTTGTTAAAGGTCGCTAAAGGATAATAAAGTAACTGGCCAAAGCAACTACCCCCACTCACATCTCATAGTACATAAATTCAGTGGCCAACCGAGATTCAGCTTCCAAATCACTCCACAAAGCAGAAACTTGAATACTTAACCGATCCGCAGGACGCAGAACGTAGGTCGAAGGAAGAAACGAGCGGTTGGCCGATGAACATCATATACTTAAACACAAGCTTGGCTTGAAAGTATAACCCACCAAAATGGGTGCAACAAGATATGTCCCAGTAAGGCACATAAGCTTGCGGTCTGCAAATAACTAAAGAAAGCGCCTTGGCGATCTGGCGCACAATGTAGCAGGAAAACATAATATTTTGGACATCATGAATAATGACGCAATGACCATGAAGGAAATTTACAATAATCCAATAATTCAAACATCTAATCAATCACAACTCTATGACAATTGCCCAACGGAAGCTATTACGTTCTGTAACGAACGACACGCTACTCAAGACTCCTGGCCAGACACAGGTACAGGGAACAACGACAACAGGAGGCCGAACCGAGTCCGCTGTAAGAGCAAAAGGGCAAAATCCCGCGCAGGAAGCCAACCAGTCACACTTATCACGCTCAACGCGGAGAGCAAAAACAGCCACGCCCCCTTCACGCCGAAGATTGTATTCCAGGAGACATGGCACGAGCTGTCGATCACGTAATGGCTCAACCTCTATCTCCCCCCCCCCCCCCCCCCGCTGAAATCAGTAACCCAAGATGCGGGGGTGGGGAGGGCTCACAAAGGAGACTTAATTAATACTACTTCTCTTTACTTGGCTAAGGTGCACCTGCAACTCATTTCAATTATCCACGTTACAAAGTCCAAGCGGAACCAGAGTGGGTACCTCCAACACCTCAAACGGACCCTCAAACTGGAATGACAGCTTTTCGGACACCTCACGCGCATGGTCTCTGTCCCCAATATCTCTAATATGAAGACTATATCCTGAATTGAATGTTCCCCAGACTTTGGCCCTTTTGTATCATGCCCCTTTCATTTTATGGGCGCTGTGGATAATTGCCCTGTCTCTACGCCATTTATCCTTGATAACACTAACAAATTGAGCAATAGGTCATGCATGGACCAGATATTTTAGAAAGGATAATTGAACGGATAGGCAAAGACTGAAAAAGCAGAACTAGTTCTGTGCGACTCATGCCTAGCAGTATTAAAAGCTGGGTTCATCCACTGTAAAGAAAGATCCCATTTAGTTCGAGTTTCAGAGTGTAAAACAACCAGAGAGGACTTTTGGTTATGATTAACGCACTTCACGAATGAACGTCGGGGGGTAATAAAGTGATGTTTTTTAAACCCTGATCGGAAACAGAAGGCTTGAAACTCCCGCGAAGAGAAACAAGGCGCATTATCTCTGACAATGACATATGAGGGGTTGAACCAAGAGAAAATCTTACTCAGATGCCTAATACTCTGTCCGGCAGTAATTCCACTACTGGAAAGCAACCAGCTGAACTGACTAAAACTATGATCTTTCACAAAAACACAGCGCTGACCACCTCGGGTCCTTGGAAGTGGATCAAAAGAATCAATAAAAAAAAATGCTCCATGAGGACCTCTGCCCGAGTGGATTAAAGCAACCCCCTACGCCCCACAAAAGTATTGTGACAATATTCGAACCCTGCAGAAACAAAGCGGCAGGCAGACTGATTTTAAGCTCTCCCTCTTGGCGCCCGTGGCAGCACAGGATGTCCTTCCGTATTTCGTACCCGAGAACTTTCTGACTGGCTCACTGCTGCTCCATAATGGAGTCGAATTTGAGGTCCTGCTTTGACTACTGCGTAAGGTCAGTAGACAATACTGACACCTTGATAAGTACTTAATTAAGAAGACCTTTCACCCCCTCGGCATGGGGAGAAGAATCCTCCTCCTGAACTTGAAATCTTCTGGGTTATTAGGCCACGCCATATTCTCTCTAAAATAATCGACGTTTCAACTCCTCTGGTGGGATCTTCTTCTGGAGCTTGCAGTGTTCACAGTGTTCTAGCAGTAGTGGGCACCGGAAGATCCTGAAGAAGATCCCAACAGAGGGGTCGAAACGATTATTTTAGAGAAAATATGACAAGGCCTAATAATCCAGAAGAATTGATAACGGCCACCAAAGCCTGCAGACTTACATGATCCTCCCCCTCTTCGAACATTCTGCTAGAGGTATGTGTTACAACGTAATCGCGTCCTCTAATGTGGCGCACGTGAAAGAGAAGGCGGAAATTCGGATAGCTCACCTCGCAATTTGTCCAGTTTTACACGAGCGAGCCATAACCCAACTAAGGTCGTGGGTGTGTGTCTCAAGAGTGTATTCCCGGTTTTCGAGGTAGGTTCGCAGGAGAGCTTCTGTAAAGTTTCGAAGGCAGGAGAAGAGGTACTGGCAGAAGTACAGCTGTGAGGACAGGCCGTGAGTCATGCTTGGGTAGCTCAGTTGGTAGAGAACTTGCGCGCGAAAGGCAAAGGTCCCGGGTTCGAGTCTCGGTCCGGCACACAGTTTTAATCTGCCAGGAAGTTTCAAATACTTCTTTTCAACTCTCCAAGGGTCATTCAGGGGAAAGTTTAAGGTTAGAACAGATGTTATTCTCTTTCCAAAATATATAAATTTCATGTGCCACTGGTTACTATTGTTGAAATATTTACAGCAAATTTCAACTAGAGAAGCAAGCTAATATTTCACTGAATGACATTTTCACTCTGCAGTGGAGTGTGCGCTGATATGAAACTTCCTGGCATATTAAAACTGTGTGCCGTATCGAGACTCGAAGTCTAGACAAAGGTCCCGAATTCGATCCGGCACACAGTTTTAATCTGCCAGGAAGTTTAATACTTCACTAACTGAAGTTTTATAACAATATCTTCAAAGATTCTAACGAGGGAAACACCCCATCCCAACCCCTCTCAGATTTACTGCTAAGAGAGTCCAGTGGACGGCCCGTTAAAAACTGGCCTCAGGTCAAGCTCGAAAACAGGAAGAAGGTGTACTGAACTGTGAAAAAAAGACAAAATAATGAATGGTCCAAGAACAAGAAGTGCAATAGAGAGAAGGCTCGTAGAGAAATGGCGTCGTGGTTAAGTGGTTACGGTGGTGGAGCGGTAAGCTGATGAAACTTGCTCAAACCTACATCGAACTTTTTTTTTCGCTGTTCGCTTTATTCACGTGCATGTGTGTGTGTATATGTGTGTGTGTGTGTGTGTGTGTGTGTGTGTGTGTGTGTGTGTGTGTGTGCGTGTGCGTGTGTGTGTTTGTGTATCGCGGTGTAACGTCCGTTTGCCACAGCGAGGTGTAAGGTATGGAGCCATAACGACAGCTGATTCAGCACAAGTACTCTATTAGCACCCAAAAGGATGTGGCTTTCGTATGGGAACCGCAAACGTTTGATGGCAAGGCTACAAGTCAACCAAATCCTCCACCGGAAAAGACGTCTGGTGCGTCATATACGGCATTAGTGGCAGTACATGTATCATATGATATGAATCTCGATGCACCTAATTTGAACGAGTGGTAAGTGAATGGGATATGCCTCCTTGCCCGATATAGGTATTCGTATGAATGTGAATGTGATCACTCCCAAGGAAATTATGGAAACATAATAGTTTGTCACACAAGCCGCAACAATCACACAGTTTCTCTGTGCTTTGTAAAAACCTATGTTTTTAATGGTTCAGGTTGCGACGGTAACGTATCTTTACCACATGACTCATATTCTGTAACCAATGAATAGTATGATAATTGCCAAAATCACAGAAAGAGAACAAACATTTCAATGACCGAACGGGCAGTTCATGTTGTTGTTGTTGTGGTCTTCTGTCCTGAGACTGGTTTGATACAGCTCTCCACGCTACTCTATCCTGTGCAAGCTTCTTCATCTCCCGATACCTACTGCAACCTTCATCCTTCTGAATCTGCTTAGTGTATTCATCACTTGGTCTCCCTCTACGATTTTTACCCTCCAAGCTGTCCTCCAATACTAAACTGGTGATCCCTTGATGCCTCAGAACATGTCCTACCAACCGATCCCTTCTTCTAGTCAAGTTGTGCCACAAACTTCTCTTCTCCCCAATCCTATTCAATACTTCCTCATTAGTTATGTGTTCTACCCATCTAATCTTCAGCATTCTTCTGTAGCACCACATTTCGAAAGCTTCTATTCTCTTCTTGTCCAAACTAGTTATCGTCCATGTTTCCCTTCCATACATGGCTACACTCCATACAAATACTTTCAGAAACGACTTCCTGACTCTTAAATCTATACTCGATGTTAACAAATTTCTCTTCTTCAGAAATGCTTTCATTGCCATTGCCAGTCTACATTTTATATCCTCTCTACTTCGACCATCATGTTATTTTGCTCCCCAAATAGCAAAACTCCTTTAGTACTTTAAGTGCCTCATTTCCTAATCTAATTCCCTCAGCATTACCCGACTTAATTCGACTACATTCCATTATCCTTCTTTTGCCTTTGTTGATGTTCATCTTATATCCTCCTTTCAGTTCATAATGTTGTGAAAAAGAAAATGCACGAGACAGTTTTGAACACGGCTCGCCCACTTGGCAGCCGAACAGCATTTGTTCTTGAACGGTTCACTTTTTCTATTTTGCTTCTTTTTTCATAGTTCAGTACACCTCTTCTTGTTTTCGTGCTTCATCTGTGTTCAGTTTTTGACGGGCTGCCCACTGGGCCATGACACCACTAAATCTGTGTGTGTGTGTGTGGGGGGGGGGGGGGGGGGGGGCGCAATGGGGAGTTTCCCTAGGTTGCTTGAAAAGAGTTCATTAAAGAGAAACAAAAACAATTAAACCTCTTTGATATGAAGCCACCACGCGTCGGGCAATGTGATCCTGATGAATGGACCCGAACTTACCTCAGGCAGGCCTTAAACGCTGGGCACCACAATCCTCCGGTTTTAAGCAGTCAGCGGGAACACCCGCCAAGCCACAAACACAAAATGATGCTCTGGTGAAAAAAGAAATATTCTTTAAGTATAACGAGTAAAAACGTAAGTCATCAGATTACACCCTGGCAACGTAGACAAAACATTTGTGAAAAGTTGCTGGCCAGGGCAACCTCCATTACTTACACCTGATAATAAAGGAGTTTGGTGGCCAACCGAGATTCATCCTCAAATCACGCCACGAGGTGGAAACGGTAAATAAATGTCACACGGAACGGAAAGCGTAGGTGGAAGGATAACATGAACGGTTGGCCGATGAACCTCACCTACTTAAATCCAAGCTGGGCCTGCAAGTATAGCCCACCAGAATGCATTCAACAAGATTTGCCCCCATTAGGCGCGTATGCTTGCGGGCTCCGAATAACTGAAGATAGCGACTTGATGATGTAGTGTACAATCTGAAACGGAAAAAAATATTTTGGGCGTCATAGATGATAAGACGTTGAACACTATAGAAATTTACAAAACCTTAGTCAATTGAAACACATAATCAAGTCACAACGCTGTGACAATAACCAAGTGGAAGCTATTATATTTTGATACGAGTGACACGCTCCTCAGATGGCCTGACGAGACACAGGAACAGTGGAGAACAACAATAGGCTGAAACGAGTCCAGTATACAAGCAGCAGGCTAAAGAAACATCAAGACACGTTCATAGGATTTATCGACCTCGAAAAAGCGTTCAACATTGTAAAATGATGAAAGATGTTCGAAATTCTGAGAAAAATAGTGGTAAGCTTTAGGGAGAGACGGATGATATACAATATGTACAAGAGCCAAGAGGGAATAATAAGAGTGGACGACCAAGAACGAAGGTGTAAGACAGAAATGTAGTTTTCTCCCTATTATTCAGTCTGCACATCGAGGAAGCAATAATGGAAATAAAAGAAAGGTTGAACAGTGGAATTAAAAGGATATCAATAATACGATTCGCTGATGACATTGCTGCCCTTAGTGAAAGTGAAGAAAAACTACATGATGAATGAGATTTTCACTCTGCAACGGAATGTGCGCTGATATGAGACTTCCTGGCAGATTAAAACTGTGTGCCGGACAGAGACTCGGACTTGGGACCTTTGCCTTTCGCTGGAAAGTGCTCTACCATCTAAGCTACCCAAGCACGACTCACGCCCCGTCCTCACAGCTTTTTTTGCCAGTACCTCGTCTCCTACTTTACAAACTTTACTGAAGTCGAGTCTCGGTCCGGCGCACAGTTTTAGTCTGTCAGGAAGTTACAAGAACTACATGATTTGCTGAATGGAATGAACGGTATAATGAGTACAGAATATGGATTGAAAGTAAATCGAAGAAAGACGAAAGAAATGAGAAGTAGCAGAAATGAGAACAGCGAGAAACTTAAAATCAGGATTCATGTTCACGAAGTAAATGAAGTTAAGGAATTCTGCTACCTAGGCCGCAAAATAACCAATGACGGACGGAGCAAGGAGGACATCAAAAGTAGACTAGCCCTGGCAAAAAGGGCATTCCTAGCAAAGAGAAGTCTGCTAGTATAATAGGCCTTAATTTGAGGAAGAAATTTCTGAGAATATACGTTTGGAGCACAGCATTGTAGGGTAGTGAAACATGGACTGTGGGAAAATCGGAACAGAAAAGAAGCCAACCGTTTGAGACGTGGTGATACAGAAGAATGTTGAAAATCAGGTAGACTGATAAGGTAAGGTATGAGGAGGTTCTGTGCAGAATATGTGCAAAACACCGACAAAGAAAAGGGACAGGATGACAGGACATCTGTAAGACATCAGGAAATGACTTCAGTGGTACTACAGGGAGCTATAAAGCGCAGAAACTGTAGAAGAAGACAGAGATTGGAATACACCAGTAAATAATTGAGGACGTAGATTGCAAGTGCTACTCGGAGATGAAGTGGTTGGCACAGGAGAGGAATTCGTGGCGAGCCGCATCGAACCAGGCAGAAGACTGAGGACTCAAAAGAAAACGAAAAAAAAGTAAAGCAAATAGAAGCATCAGTGCACAAACATGCACAGAAGCGAATCTGTCACAGTTATCACGCTCACAGCATGGAGCAAGAGCGGTTTTCACGAATGCAGCATGGTCTCGACAACGAAGCAACGAAGTAGCTCACCGAACATACAGGTTCACTGAGCGCTGAGGGTGGAAAAATGTCTTCAAGGCACCAAGAGTCGGCTGGATGGCGACGACACATTTCTCGCCTCCAGACCCGGTCGGCCAAAGGAATAATGCGTCCACTCTAGGTTTCGGTGCACGTCCCTCATGTCCGGAACATGCTTAGCCAGATCAACTTGGAGGTCACACAGGCGGTAGAAAAAACAGCCGGCCCACTGCCCTGCAGACCTACGCTGTCCGTGCTGCTTCATTGATTGCCTCTCTCAGAAAAGACCTCAACGACTCTCGCAGCAAACATGCCACGCCCCCTTTACGCTAAAGATTGTGTTTCAGGAGACGTGGCGCGAGCTCTCGCTTGCGCAACGGATCAGTGTGCTCACAATAAAGTTATGATTATCATATGTGCGTCAGTGTACTGCAGTGCGCATTAAAATATTTTGTTGTCAAGTTTCTTATTATCTCTTCATTGATAATCCGTATAACGTAAGACTTTCTAATTTGCTGGGTGGTAGCCTTTAAATCGGCCGCGGTCCGTTAGTATACGTCGGACCCGCGTGTCGCCACTATCAGTGATTGCAGACCGAACGCCGCCACACGACAGGCCTAGAGAGACTTCCTAGCACTCGCCCCAGTTGTACAACCGACTTTGCTAGCGATGGTTCACTGAAAAAATACGCTCTCATTTGCCGATACGATAGTTTAGCATAGCCTTCAGCTACGTCATTTGCTACGACCTAGCAAGGCGCCATTATCAGTTACTATTGATATTGATTCATGTACCATCAAGACCGACGTTCTTCATTAACGGATTAAAGTTAAGTATTCCACCAGCTACGTCCGTTTTTCTGAATTCTAATTTCCTTGTCCTGTTCCAGACCTCACGCCAGCCTGCGTGAGCTAAAACGCGTGCCTTTCGGCCTCCTCTAGTAACACGGTGTTGGCTCTCCTGCCAACCAAAACATTCTACATTTGTGGGGATGATGTAAAAAAGGAAAGGAACATTAGTATATCTCCGTTTATGAAAATGTGTATTCTTGTTTTATAGCATTTGCACATTCGTGAGAACTTCCTAACCGGGAAACAAACATCTAATCCAACCGATCCCATGCTAATAATACTTCCTGAATGAACGAAGCAACCAGTTAAAATTTGTTAATAACTGGTTGTGTGTTACAATCGTTACAATTAACAAGTGCTATAGTTACAGAAGTACCTTTCATATTATATTGCTGTGCTCGTACGAAGAAATGTTCTCATCTACTTGTCTCATACAGGTAACTTAAATCTACGTCTATTTTAGTATTTATAAAACGTTTAATTTTTCTATTTTCATACAAACTCCTCCTGTTGGAACGAGACTCATTTTAAACTCTTGTAGGAGTTTTAGTATAACTAAACAGAAAACCGGGTCAGGATTGTTTACTGGAGTAAATGAATTTCTTAAACAATGATATAGCTAGCGTAACTTAACGTCACCGTTCAGTGCCAAGAGTTGCCTCGCTACACAGCAATCGCATGAAAGTGATAAACATTTCAAAATGCTTCTTCAGTTCACATTCACTGCATACAAACAGGTAATGTCAATGTACTTCATGCTGTGTTTAGTACTTCTTCGACAGTCAAATGACTGCTTCGTACCACTGTACAACACAACAACACCGAAGACCCTGGCGACACGTATTGTTTTGTTTTCCCTCACAAGCCGCTAGCATGTGCTCCTCAGGCGTGCAGGTGCGTGTCAATGCGTATTCTGTCAGTTGCTTTGTGTGCTCGACCTTCGGCGCTAAGCAGATCTTCAAACAAAAGTAGCGACATAACAATCTGCCTACGGTAACAGAATACTGGCAGGCGTTTCAGAAACAAGAACGAACGTCGCTAAAAATATGTTACAGTGTGGGCATTCTGTCTGTACGGAGCTTTCTCCGTTTATTGTCACTAGACGTTCTTCAGGAGAAGACGTGTCACCTGACAAGGAATTCCGTCCTGAATGAAAAAGCTTGTAAATCAATGTAGAAGGAATTTACAAAGATAAATGCGGATACCTACGTAGACTGGCAACTTTTAATAGTACTCACGTTTTTTTAGCACTACAAGGGACTCGTCTGTCACTAGAAACTTCTCTAACAAACAGGATACAAACTGATAACGCACAATCCGCGTCTCTACCATGTGTCAGTCATCCGCAAGTGGAAGGCACTCGTACACAATACGGCGTGATCCCGTGATCAAGTTACAAACTTTCAGGAACTATGGTGCAGAGGAATTTCATCGGTCCGAGGTAAGGTCCGGAAACGACCGAATTGAAAGTTGAAACCGAAAATATGGACCGAATAATAATAATAAAAAAAAAATCTAATGAACATGTTCTCCAAAATGCATACATTATTGAACATGAGCACTTGTTCACCTTCGGTATTATGAAACACGTTTCTTCTACTGCAAGCTCTACGGTCTCAATAATTTTGGAGAAGGTAGTGTGGACCAAAACAAAAGAAAAAGTCCAGGAAATATGTGCTCTATAATTCATACCTTAAGAGCTATGGGCACTTGTTTCGTAGAAGCGGTGTCTTCCACATTATCGAAGACGAGCAAGTGTTGATAGCTCATAAGGTGTGTGTTTGAGGGTTCATGTTTACTAGACATATTTATGTTTTTTGGCTCCATATTACCACATACGAAATTGCCGTCTCTACAGTTATAGTTGAGGAAGCAGCAGTTGTAAATTATGTTCAATAGGATTAGACGTTTCCTGGTAGTGTCTTGGGCAGTAAATATTTTGTTGTATCTGGACCAGGTGCTTTGTTGTTCGCAAGATTCTTTAACTTGGTCCTCACTTCGCCGGGTGTTGTTTGTCGAATTGCATTCCTGATCTCTTGCGTCGCTAACCGCTGCGCTGACTGGTTAGTTGTTATTTCGTGGGGTGGTGGCTGCAGGGGTGGGGGGTGCATCTCACGTGGAATATAATTTTCTATTTGTGAATTTTGCATAACTCATAGATTTGGCATTGTAGATGACATCTATTTTCTGATTTTTTGACGAAGTAACCGAAAATACAGATTGCAGGACCAGTTGTCCGGTTTTCGTTCAAAATGGTTCAAATGGCTCTGAGCACTATGGGACTTAAATGCCGTGGTCATCAGTCCCCTAGAACTTAGAACTACTTAAACCTAACTAACCTAAGGACATCATACACATCCATGCCCGAGGCAGGATTCGAACCTGCGACCGTAGCGGTCGCACGGTTCCAGACTGTAGCGCCTAGAGCCGCTCAGCCACTCCGGCCGGCTCCAGTTTTGGGATCCTTCTAGGTATACTGGTGCGTTTCTCGGATAGTGAAACCTTTATTCCGTAGTTCCTGTAGGACTTCTTTTTCTTCTGTATCTGGTGGCAGGTATTTGATGACGACTTTCAATTCACTGTCACCTGACTGCTGATTGGTGCAGGTCGGTATTTTCGTGACTTGGCAGAAGTTGAATCATGTTGCATAGCCTTCTATACATTCGAAATTTATGATACGTTGTCTCCACTGAAGATCGCTCTAAGATTCGCTTCTATAACGTTTTTGGTAGCCTCCATAAGTTTCGTATGGTTTCTTCTGTTACCGTGTTTGTTCTTCGTGTTCTCGCCTCTTCTTCATTTCTTGTTTTTTTTTTCCTTCGTGTCGGTGGTTCTCCCTGTTCAGAGCCATATTGGTGATTGGTTTCTCCGTTGTTCAAGTTCCTATTCGCGATAGTGGTTGCGTGAGGCGCGTGAAGGGGTCCTTTCCCTGTACTTATGACCCTAATTTCCGGATAATCTGGTAAAAATTCTCTCGCCTGTCCCGTCTTAACACACTACGACACGTCGTACAGTAGAATCACGACAGCTGTACAGCTCAGCGTCTCATAAAAGCTCCAAGCGATACGCGCTGCCAGGTCTCCAATCTGACTGGTGTAATGGAACTGGTGAGAGGGCGTCATTTAATTGCTGGATTACATCATGATGACAACTCGTTTTGACGTAGCGCCCTCTGGGTCCATAGATCATGTTCGCGCTCTCTATCTAGCGTCACTTCCATCGCCTTCACTTGCATCGGTTCGTAAACTAGGAGAAGTCTTCCTCTGCGCGCACTCCTGTGCATTCCTAAGTGCGTAGCCCGTGTCTATTAATACTATTTTCACATGGTATATACAGTAGATGTACGCCATCAATATGATAGATGAACTGCTCCAGCCCCTGGCTGCCATGACGCCAGATCAGCATGAAGAAACAGGATGAACGCTTGTCCTTCAAAATTCTCCAGGAAAAATTTGTTATGTGCTGGTGACAGTGGTTAACACATGGCTGCCCCATCAGTCAATTCACAATGATTTTCAGCACACAAAATATAAGTGGTCGTCAAGATGTGCCAAATGATTTTAAAAGTTCAGGGAAGAAATCAGCAGCTGATAGTTTCTAATTTCTATTCCACTGGTGCATTCGAAGAAAATGAGACCATGAAGACGCTAGCTGTGACTCCACTTGGTTCCTATCCTCATCTGCTATATGATATCAATTAACAGATGTCCCACCCTGGATGAACCACGGAGGCTTGCATGCCTCAGCGACACAGATAGCGGTACCGTAGGTGCAACCACAATGGAGGGGTATCTGTTGAGAGGCCAGACAAACGTGTGGTTCCTGAAGAGCGGCAGCAGCCTTTTCAGTAGTTGCAGGGGCAACAGTCTGGATGATAGACTGATCTGGCCTTGTAACACAAACCAAAACGGCCTTGCTGTGCTGCTACTGCGAACGGCTGAAAGCAAGGGGAAACTACGGCCGTAATTTTTCCCGAGGGCATGCAGCTTTACTGTATGGATAAATGATGGTGGCGTCCTCTTGGGTAAAATATTCCGGAGGTAAAATAGCCCCCCATTCGAATCTCCGGGCGGGGACTACTCACGAGGACGTTGTTATCAGGAGAAAGAAAACTGGCGTTCTACGGATCGAAGGGTGGAATGTCAGATACGTTAATCGGGCAGGAAGGATACAAAATCTGAAAAGGGAAAGGGATAGGTTAAAGTTAGATAAAGTGGGAATTAGTGAAGTTCGGTGACAGGATGAACAAGACTTCTGGTCAGGTGAATACAGGGTTATAAATACAAAATCAAATAGGGTCATGCAGGGGTGGGTTTAATAATGAATAAAAAAATATGAATACGGGTAAGCTACTACAAACAGCATAATGAACGCATTATTGTGGCCAAGATAGACACGAAGCCCACGCCTACCACAGTAGTACAAGTTTACATGCCAACTAGCTCCGCAGATGACGAAGAGATTCATGAAATGTATGATGAGATAAAAGAAATTATTCAGATAGTCAGAGGAGACGAAAATTTAATAGTCATGGGTGACTGGAACTAGACAGTAGGAAAAGGAAGAGAAGGAAACGTTGTAGGTGAATATGGAACGGGAGTAAGGCATGAGAGAGAAAGCCGCCTGGTAGAATTTTGCACAGAGAATAACTCAATCATAGCTAATACATGGTTCAATAATCACGAAAGAAGGTTGTATACATGGAAGAAGCCTGGAGATACTGGAAGGTCTCAGATAGATTATATAATGGTAAGACAGAGATTCAGGAACCCGGTTTTAAATTGTAAGTCATTTCCAGGGGCAGATGTGGATTCTGACCACAATATATTGGTTATGAACTGTAGATTAAAACTGGAGAAACTGCAACATGGTGGTAAATTGAGGAGATGGGAACTGGATAAACTGAAAGAACCAGAGGTTGTTGCTAGCTTCAGAGAGAATTAGGGAACGATTGTCACGAATGGGGGAAAGAAATACAGTAGAAGAAGAATGGGTAGCTTTGAGGGACAAATAATGAAGGTAGCAGAGGATTAAGCAGGTAAAAAGACGAGAGCTAATAGAAATCCTTGGGTACCATGAGAGATATTGAATTTAATTGACGAAAGGAGAAAATACAAAAATGCATTAAATTAAACAACAAAAAGGAATACAAGCGTCTCAAAAGTGAGATCGACAGGAAGTGCAAAATGGCTAAGCAGGGATGGCTAGAGGACAAATGTAAGGATGTAGAGGCTTATCTCACAAGGGGTAAGATAGATACTGCCTACAGGAAAATTAAAGAGATCTTTGGAGAAAACAGAACCACTTGCCTGAATATCAAGAGCTCAGATGGCAACCCAGTTCTAAGCAAAGAAGGGAAAGCAGAAAGGTGGAAGGAGTATATAGAGGGTCTATACAAGGGCGATGTACTTGAGGACGATATTATGGAAATGGAAGTGAATGTAAATGAAGATGAAACAGGTGATATGATACTACGTAAAGAGTTTGACACAGCACTGAGAGACCTAAGTCGAAACAAGGCCCCGGGAGTAGACAACATCCCATTAGAACTAATGACAGCCTTGGGAGGGACAGGCCTAACAAAACTCTACCATCTAATGAGCAAGATGTACGAGACAAGCGAAATACCCTCAGACTTCAAGAAGAATATAATAATTCCAATCCCAAAGAAAGAAGGTGTTGACAGATGTGAAAATTACTGAACTATCAGTTTAATAAGCCACGGCTGCAAAATACAAACACGAACTCTTTACAGACGAATGGAAAAACTGGTAGAAGACGACCTCGGGGAAGATCAGTTTGGATTCCGTAGAAATGTTGGAACACGTGAGGAAATACTGACCCTACGACTTATCTTAGAAAATAGAATAAGGAAAGGCAAACCCACGTTCCTAGCATTTGTAGACTTAGAGAAAGCTTTTGACTATGTTGACTGGAGTACTCTTTTTCAAATTCTGAAGGTGGCAGGGGTAAAATACAAGGAGCGAAAGGCTATTTACAACTTTTACAGAAACCGGATGGCAGTTATAAGACTCGAAGGGATTTGAAAGGGAAGCAGTGGTTGGGATGAGAGTGAGACAGTGTTGAAGCCTATCCCCGATGTTATTCAATCTGTATATTGAGCAAGCAGTAAAGGAAAAAAAAGAAAAAAATTGGAGTAGGAATTAAAATCCATGGAGAAGAAATAAAAACTTTGAGGTTCGCTGAGGACATTGTAATTCTGTCAGAGACAGCAAAGGACCTGGAAGAGCAGCTGAACGAAATGGACAGTGTCTTGAAAGGAGGATATAAGATGAACATCAACAGAAGCAAAATGAGGATAATGGAATGTAGTAGAATTAAATAGGGTGATGCTGCGGGAATTAGATTGGTAAATGAGAGGCCTAAAGTAGTAAATGAGTTATGCTATTTGGGGAGAAAAATAACTGATGATGGTCGAAGTAGAGAGGATATAAAATGTAGACAGGGAATGGCAAGGAAAGCGTTTCTGAAGAAGAGAAATTGGTTAACATCGAGTATAGATTTAAGTGTCAGGAAGTCGTTTCTGAAATATTTGTATGGAGTGCAGCCATGTATGGAAGTGAAACGTGGACTATAAACAGTTTAGACAAGAAGAGAATAGAAGCTCTCGAAATGTGGTGCTTCAGAACAGTACTGAAGATTAGATGGGTAGATCACATAACTAATGAGGAGGTATTGCATAGAATTGGGGAGAAGATAAATTTTTGGCACAACTTGACTAGAAGAAGGGATCGTTTGGTAGGACATGTTCTGAGGCATCAAGGGATCACCAATTTAGTATTGGAGAGCAGAGTGGAGGGTAAAAATCGTAGAGGGAGACCAAGAGATGTATACACTAAACAGATTCAGAAGGATGTAGGTTGCAGTAGGTACTGGGAGATGAAGAAGCGTGCACAGGATAGAGTAGCATGGAGAGCTGCATCAAACCAGTCTCTGGACTAAAGACCACAACAACAACAACAAACAGATGTCTACAGTGGCCGACCGTAGGAGCCAATAATTTACTTAAGAAGAAGCCGTCCTTTAGGCACAAATGTGGGATTCTCAGGCTCAGCACCTGACGATCATGATAGAGGCAATTATCGAAAGCTTGGAATTTTTCCGAATTTGAAGCGGCAAGTAGACCGAGAACTTTTTATACAATGTCAAACTCAACAGTTAAAACGCTGACGTTATGAATTTGCGCGATATAGGGCCAGGGAAAGAAAGATAATTTAATTATTTAAAGTTGAATAAAACAATGTAAAATATATTGCACGCAGACAGCCCACTCACCTTCTGCCCGTCACGAGATGGAAAGTGTACATGATGTAAATAAGACTGGAAAGGCGCCGGAGACAATGAGATAGGTTACCTGAAATTCGTGCATACACTACATCGATGCTTTATTAAATACAAATTAGCCTGTTGGCGAAATTATAATCCTTCGAAACGCTTGGTGGAACGAACAATAAATATAGCTGGATACAGTAATTTCTAGCTTCAATAGATGGCTGTAGGTTCGGTTTTGAGCTGACTACATTGAGTTGACAGAATTCATTTTTTTTGTGGTTATCAGTCTACTGACTGGTTTGATGCGGCCCCCCACGAATTCCTTTCCTGTGCTAACCTCTTCATCTCAGAGTAGCACTTGCAACCTACGTCCTCAAATATTTGCTTGACGTATTCCATTCTCTGTCCTCCTCTACAGTTTTGGCCCTCTACAGCTCCCTCTAGTTCCATGGAAGTCATTCCCTCATGTCTTAGCAGATGTACTATCATCCTGTCCATTCTCCTTATCAGTGTTTTCCACATATTCCTTTCCTCTCCGATTCTGCATAGAACCTCCTCATTCCTTACCTTATCAGTCCACCTAATTTTCAACATTCGTCTATAGCACCACATCTCAAATGCTTCGATTCTCTTCTCTTCCGGTTTTCCCACAGTCCATGTTTCACTACCATACAATGCTGTATTCCAGACGTACATCCTCAGAAATTTCTTCCTCAAATTAAGGCCAGTATTTGATATTAGTAGACTTCTCTTGGACAGAAAGGCCTTTTTTGCCATAGCGAGTCTGCTTTTGATGTCTTCCTTGCTCCGTCCGTCATTGGTTATTTTACTGCCTAGGTAGAAGAACTCCTTAACTTCATTGACTTCGTGACCATCAATCCTGATGTTAAGTTTCTCGCTGTTCTCATTTCTACTACTTCTCATTACCTTCGTCTTTCCCCGATTTACTCTCAAACCATACTGTGTACTCATTAGTCTGTTCATTCCGTTCAGCAGATCATTTAATTCTTCTTCACTTTCACTCAGGATAGCAATGTCATCAGCGAATCGTATCATTGATATCCTTTCACCTTGTATTTTAATTCCACTCCTGAACCTTTCTTTTATTTCAATCATTGCTTCCTCGATGTACAGATTGAAGAGTAGGGGCGAAAGGCTACAGCCTTGTCTTACACCCTTCTTAATACGAGCACTTCGTTCTTGATCGTCCACTCTTATTATTCCCTCTTGGTTGTTGTACATATTGTATATGACCCGTCTCTCCCTATAGCTTACCCCTACTTTTTTCAGAATCTCGAACAGTTTGCATCATTTTATATTGTCGAACGCTTTTTCCAGGTCGACAAATCCTATGAAAGTGTCTTGATTTTTCTTTATCCTTGCTTCCATTACTAGCCGTAACGTCAGAATTGCCTCTCTCGTCCCTTTACTTTTCCTAAAGCCAAACTGATCGTCACCTAGCACATTCTCAATTTTGTTTTCCATTCTTCTGTATATTATTCTTGTAAGCAGCTTCGGTGCATGAGCTGTTAAGCTGATTGTGCGATAATTCTCGCACTTGTCAGCTCTTGCCGTCTTCGGAATTGTGTGGATGATGCTTTTCCGGAAGTCAGATGGTATGTCGCCAGACTCATATACACTCCTGGAAATGGAAAATAGAACACATTGACACCGGTGTGTCAGACCCACCACACTTGCTCCGGACACTGCGAGAGGGCTGTACAAGCAATGATCACACGCACGGCACAGCGGACACACCAGGAACCGCGGTGTTGGCCGTCGAATGGCGCTAGCTGCGCAGCATTTATGCACCGCCGCCGTCAGTGTCAGCCAGTTTGCCGTGGCATACGGAGCTCCATCGCAGTCTTTAACACTGGTAGCATGCCGCGACAGCGTGGACGTGAACCGTATGTGCAGTTGACGGACTTTGAGCGAGGGCGTATAGTGGGCATGCGGGAGGCCGGGTGGACGTACCGCCGAATTGCTCAACACGTGGGGCGTGAGGTCTCCACAGTACATCGATGTTGTCGCCAGTGGTCGGCGGAAGGTGCACGTGCCCGTCGACCTGGGACCGGACCGCAGCGACGCACGGATGCACGCCAAGACCGTAGGATCCTACGCAGTGCCGTAGGGGACCGCACCGCCACTTCCCAGCAAATTAGGGACACTGTTGCTCCTGGGGTATCGGCGAGGACCATTCGCAACCGTCTCCATGAAGCTGGGCTACGGTCCCGCACACCGTTAGGCCGTCTTCCGCTCACGCCCCAACATCGTGCAGCCCGCCTCCAGTGGTGTCGCGACAGGCGTGAATGGAGGGACGAATGGAGACGTGTCGTCTTCAGCGATGAGAGTCGCTTCTGCCTTGGTGCCAATGATGGTCGTATGCGTGTTTGGCGCCGTGCAGGTGAGCGCCACAATCAGGACTGCATACGACCGAGGCACACAGGGCCAACACCCGGCATCATGGTGTGGGGAGCGATCTCCTACACTGGCCGTACACCACTGGTGATCGTCGAGGGGACACCGAATAGTGCACGGTACATCCAAACCGTCATCGAACCCATCGTTCTACCATTCCTAGACCGGCAAGGGAACTTGCTGTTCCAACAGGACAATGCACGTCCGCATGTATCCCGTGCCACCCAACGTGCTCTAGAAGGTGTAAGTCAACTACCCTGGCCAGCAAGATCTCCGGATCTGTCCCCCATTGAGCATGTTTGGGACTGGATGAAGCGTCGTCTCACGCGGTCTGCACGTCCAGCACGAACGCTGGTCCAACTGAGGCGCCAGGTGGAAATGGCATGGCAAGCCGTTCCACAGGACTACATCCAGCATCTCTACGATCGTCTCCATGGGAGAATAGCAGCCTGCATTGCTGCGAAAGGTGGATATACACTGTACTAGTGCCGACATTGTGCATGCTCTGTTGCCTGTGTCTATGTGCCTGTGGTTCTGTCGGTGTGATCATGTGATGTATCTGACCCCAGGAATGTGTCAATAAAGTTTCCCCTTCCTGGGACAATCAATTCACGGTGTTCTTATTTCAATTTCCAGGAGTGTATTCTGCACACCAACGTGAATAGTCGTTTTGTTGCCACTTCCCCAAATGATTTTAGAAATTCTGATGGAATGTTATCTATCCCTTCTGCCTTATTTGACCGTAAGTCCTCGAAAGTTCTTTTAAATTCCGATTCTAATACTGGATCCCCTATCTCTTCTAAATCGACTCCTGTTTCTTCTTCTATCACATCAGACAAATCTTCACCCTCATAGAGGCTTTCAATGTATTCTTTCCACCTACCTGCTCTCTCCTCTGCATTTAACAGTGGAATTCCCGTTGCACTCTTAATGTTACCACCGTTGCTTTTAATGTCACCAAAGGTTCTTTTGACTTTCCTGTATGGTGAGTCTGTCCTTCCGACAATCATATCTTTTTCGATGTCTTCACATTTTTCCTGCAGCCATTTCGGCTTAGCTTCCCTGCACTTCCTATTTATTTCATTCCTCAGCGACTTGTATTTCTGTATTCCTTATTTTCCCGGAACACGTTTGTACTTCCTCCTTTCATCAATCAACTGAAGTATTTCTTCTGTTACCCATGGTTTCTTCGCAGCTACCTTATTTGTACCTATGTTTTCCTTCCCAACTTCTGTGATGGCCCTTTTTAGAGATTCATAGTACAGCGATATGCAGATAGACAGATGGTCGTACCACCACGTGCACAATGTATAAATGGACAGTGCGTTGGCGGAGCTGTTATTTATACTCAGGTGATTGATGTGAAAATGTTGCCGATGTCGTTATGGCCACACGAGGGGATTTAAAGACTTTGAACGTTTAATGGAAGATGGAGCTAGACGCATTCCATTTCGAAAATCGTTAGGGAATTCAATATTCAGAGAATGTGCCGAGCATACCAGATTTCAGACATTATCTCTTACCACAGACAACTTAGTGGCCGACGGCTTTCACTTAACGACCGAGAGCAGAGGCGTTTGCGTTGAGTTGTCAGCACATGTAGACAAGCAAAACTGCGTGAAACAACAGCAGAAATCAATATGGGGCGTACTTCTAACATACCCATTAGGACAGCGAGGCGAAATTTCGCGTTAATGAGCTATGGCAGTAGAATACCGAAAAAAGTGCCTTTTCTAACAACACGAAATGGCCTGCAGCCACTCCTGGGATCGTCACCGTATCGGTTGGACCCCAGACAACAGACCTAGTTATATGAGTCCAGATTCCAGTTATTCTGACTTGATGTTAGGGTTCGAATGTGGATCAGCCCCACGAAAGCAGGCTATCAACAATGCACAATGTTATTTTACGGTGGCTCTGTAATGATGTGGGCTGTGTTTACATGGAATGGGCTTGGTCTTCTGATCCAACTGAACCGATCATTGCTTGTGTTCGGCTACTTGGAGACCATCTGCAGCCATTCATGGACTTCACGTTCCAGGTTAGCAAAGCTTATAGGTGACAGCATAGGTGGGGTTGGTGGGATCACTCATGGGAAAATTCCGCAGTAGTGGGTGTTAGAGCTGCACCTTTTTTAGATTGAAGTCAGCTGATAGGTATTCCTGCTTAAGGGAAGTCTTTCTAACAAGGGAACCACTTTTGACACAGCTTAGGTATCCGAGTAATGAGGGAATTAGTATATTTCATCAAAATATACAAGGTATTAGAGATAAAGTTAGTGAATTGCTTATAGATGTTGACTCTGAAATTATTGGTGTATCTGAACACTTCTTAAATAAGGAGATAATTCAGAGGCTTCCTTTACCAGGATACAGGTTGGCTGGCAGCTTTTCGAGGAGCTCTTTGCGGTGTGGGGGAGTAGCCATGTATGTGAAAAACGGAATCCCATTTGAGTCAATTGATGTTTCAAAGTACTGCACTGAAAAGGTGTTTGAATGTTGTGCAGGTGTGGTTAAATTTAATGGAGCTAAACGTTTAACTGTTGTTATTTATAGATCCCCAGACTAAGATTTCACAACATTTTTGCTAAAGCTAGAGGAGGTTCTTGGTTCACTTTATAGGAAATACAAAAAGTTAGTTATATGTGATGACTTCAATATTAATTGTATAAGTGATTGTGCAAGGAAGAGGATGCTGGTAGACCTCCTTAATTCATATAATCTTATGCAAACCGTATTCTTTCCAACGAGAGTGCAAGGGAACAGTAGAACAACCATAGACAACATTTTTGTTCATTCCTCATTACTAGAAGGGCATTCTGTTAGCAAAAAGGTGAATGGCCTTTCAGATCATGATGCACAAATTTTAACTCTAAAAGATTTTTGGGCTGCAACACGCGTTAAATATAGTCATCAGCTGTTTAGGAAAGCTGATCCAGTTGCTGTAGAGACCTTTGTAAACCTTATCAAGGAACAAGAGTGGCAAGATGTTTATAGCGCTGATACAGTAGACGATAAATATAATGTTTTTCTCAAGACTTTTCTGGTGCACTTTGAAAGTTGCTTTCCGTTAGAACGTTCAAAAAAGGGTAGTAGCACAAACAGGCAGCCTGGGTGGCTGACTAGAGGGATATCTTGTAGAACAAAGTGGCAATTATATCAATACGTTAGAAACAGTCAAAATCTAAATGCAGCAGCCCATTACAAACATTATTGTAAGGTGCTTAAAACGTTATTAGGAAGGCAAAAAGTGTGTGGTATGCAGATAGAATAGCTAAGGATAAAATTAAAACCATATTGTCAGTCGTAAAGGAAGTGGCTGGTCTGCAGAGACAGGTCGAGGATATAGAATCAGTGCGTAGTGGGAATGTCCGTGTTACTGATAAGTCGTATATATGTACAGTATTTAATAATCACTTTCTGAATATAGCAGGTGAACTAAATAAAAACCTAGTCCCAACAGGGAATCATACAGCGCTCTTAGAAAAAAGTGTTCTGAGACTGTTACCTGAAATGCTCCTCCATGATACTGACAAGAGGGAGATTGAGTTAATAATTAAATCACTAAAGACCAAGAACTCTCATGGATATGACGGGGTATCTAGCAGAATACTGAAGTATTGTTCTATGTATGTTAGCCCAGTACTTAGCAATATCTCTAACTTTTCCTTTAGGAGTGGTCAGTTTCCTGACCGATTAAAGTACTCGGTAGTGAAGCCACTTTATAAAAAGGGAGATAGGGATAATATTGACAATTATAGACCTATTTCTATGCCATCGGTGTTTGCTAAAGTTATCGAGAAGGTTGTATATACAAGGTTACTGGAGCATTTAACTTCACATAATTTGCTGTCAAATGTTCAGTTTGGTTTTAGAAATGGCTTAACAACTGAAAATGCGATATTCTCTTTTCTCTGAGAGGTTTTGGACGGATTAAATAAAAGGTTGCGAACGCTAGGAGTTTTCTTTGATTTAACGAAGGCTTTTGACTGTGTTGACCACAAAACATTACTGCAGAAGTTGGACCATTATGGAGTAAGGGGAGTAGCTTACAATTGGTTCGCCTCTTACTTTAAGAACAGAAAGCAGAAGGTAATTCTCCGCAATATTGAGAGTGGTAGTGATGTTCAGTCCCAATGGGGCACTGTTAAGTGGGGCGTTCCCCAAGGGTCGGTGCTGGGGCCACTGCTGTTTCTTATTTATATAAATGATATGCCTTCTAGTATTAAAGGTGATTCAAAAATATTTCTGTTTGGTGATGACACCAGCTTGGTAGTGAAGGTTCTTGTGTGTAATATTGAAACAGTATCAAATAATGTAGTTCATGAAATAAGTTCATGGCGTGTGGGAAATAATTTGATGTTAAATCACAGTAAGACTCAGTTTTTACAGTTTCTAACTCACAATTCAACAAGAACCGATATTTTGATCAGACAGAATGGGCATATTATAAGCGAGACGGAACAGTTCAAGTTCCTAGGCGTTCAGATAGATAGCAAGCTGTTGTGGAAAGCCCATATCCAGGATCTTGTTCAGAAACTAAATGCTGCTTTATTTACCATTAGAACAGTATCTGAAATAAGTGACACTTCAACACGAAAAGTAGTCTACTTCGCATGTTTTCATACGCTAATGTCGTATGGTATTATTTTTTGGGGTAATTCTTCTGATTCAAAAAGGGTATTTTTGGCTCAAAAACGGGCTGTTCGAGCTATATGTGGTGTAAGTTCGAGAACGTCTTGTCGACCCCTATTCAGTAGTCTGGGAATTCTGACATTGCCCTCACAGTATATATTTTCTTTAATGTCGTTTGTTGTTTGCAATATTAACCTATTCCCAAGAGTTAGCAGCTTTCACTCAGTTAATACTAGGCAGAAACCCAATCTGCATGTGGAATGCACTTCCTTGACTCTTGTGCAGAAAGGAGTGCAGTATTCTGCTGATCCGTTTTCAATAAGCTACCACAAGGACGCAAAAATCTTAGCAGTAGCCCAAACTCTTTTAAGTCTAAACTGAAGAGTTTCCTCATGGCTCACTCCTTCTATTCTGTCGAGGAGCTCCTGGAACATCTAAAAAATTAAGCAAATTCCAGTGTTACATTGTAGATTTTCTTTATTTAAACTTACTTGTCACCTGAATATGCATTTTATATTTCATTTTATCTGTTTCTAATATCGTGTTATAATTACATGTATTGACTTGTTCCATGACCATGGAGACTTCTCCTTAAATTGGTCCCACGGAAAAATATATAAATAAATAAATAAATAAAAACAACGACGGAATTTTTATGGATGACAATGCGCCATCTCACCCGGTGACAATTGTTCCCAGTTGGCTTTAAGACCATTCTGGACAGTTTGATCACCCGACATGATTCCCATCGAACATTTATAGATCAGGTAGTGCACAAAATCCTGCAGTGGCAACACTTTCGCAGTCAGGGACGGCTGTAGAAGGACCATGGCTCATTACTTCCGCATAGGACACCCAACGACTTGTCGAATCCATTCCACATCAAGTTGCTGCAATATGGAGGGCGCCATCTAATTTAGGAACAAAGTTATCCTAGAGACAGGGACTGCCAACTGAGTGAGCTCCGGTACCACTTACTGGGCACAACATTCTACGAAAGCGCAATGCTGAAACACACACAGACGACATGGGAGTTGAGTCCCGACCGACCAGAGCAGATCGACATTTAACCGCTGTCTCTCTCCCCACGGACCCAACACAGTAGTAACAGAAGTGGTGGGGGTTTGGGGGAGTAGAGAGGAATGGCTCTTCCTTGCAGCACAGACATCCCCTCCAGACGTTGCCAGAACATAATTAACACTTACAGTTACCTGTATAAAAGCCCAACGAATTTGCGTAATCACCCAGCAAGAATCAAGGTTGCAGCACTGTGGGAGACGCATTCATGTACTTTTAATTACCATGCAATCTCCCCTTTCCTAATCGGCATACGGCATGGAGACATAATTGACCGTTATCGTGTATGCCTAATGAAATTTTACACTGAGTAAAGTTCTAGTTACCGAAGGAAAATAATACCAGTTTGTACGAGAAAACTGTACAACAGACCCTTCTAAAGCTAATCTAAATAGTGATGATAATTTTGAAAGGGGTGGAAATGAAATGCAATCGCTCACCAACCACACAGGGGAAGAAAAGATATCACATAATATTTTTAATGCAAAAAATATTTATAATAGAAAAGATTACTAATTAGCTAAAAAGGGGATGATTAAATTGTCGACTGCCACCTCGGGTAATGAACCTCCAGAATCTTAAGACAGGTAATGGCAAAGAAATTTAAGCAAATAATCACTGTCATGGCAACAGAAGGTTGTCACACTTTTCCACAACACAACAGTTACCTAGAAAATAAATGAATCAGAAAGCACTAACTTGGCAGTTACTTATTCTGAAAAACTTAATTTTGAATTTAAAGTTAAATGAAGTTACAGGTTAGATAAATAGCTTTGGAACGTAAAAAAAATTAAATAAAAAATATAAAAAAATGAAGACTTTCAATAGTCTCAGTGCAGCATAACGCAAAATTTAGGAAAAGACAAGCTATTTACTTTTGATTACTGAATGACTGAAATTAATATACTTTAAGCAATTGAACAACTGATTTCACTTTTAATAAAACACCAGTAATATACATAACAAGCCAGCAGAGGTCACTAGCTAAGCTGAATACAGAGTAAATGAAATTGCGCACTTTTAATTTGTGCTGTACATTTAATTATTAGTTTCGCCAGTGAAATTTTACGTTACTTTAAGTGAATGAAGTTAACACTCAGAATTGCAAATTAGTTAAGTCTCGTGTTCAGCAATGCAAGAATAAACTGCTACTGAGGCAGAAAATTTTGACTGAATTAGCAAACAACCAAAACTGGCACGAAACAGTTAATCAGTTTTCATATTTTTACGTCACTCGGTTATTGGATGGAGAGGAAAGGGATGGTAATAATGTCTGAGGACAACGACAATACAGGTGCCTTACAAGTTTTAACTGTTGCAGGTTATTATTCAAGTTAGTCACACTTTATGAAAGAAATACTACTGCGTAATGCCTATACAAGGTTATATGTTTTGCGTTTAACAGTCTTACGATGTTGTAGTTGTGCGGACGACGAAGAATGTAGATGACAACAAGGCTGAGCTGCCGCTGTTGCTGCTCAAATCAAATGGCTCTGAGCACTATGGGACTTAACTTCTGAGGTCATCAGTCCCCTAGAACTTAGAACTACTTAAACCTAACTAACCTAAGGACACCACACACATCCATGCCCGAGGCAGGTTTCGAACCTGCGACCGGAGCGGTCGCGCGGTTCCAGATTGTAGCGCCTAGAACCGCTCGGCCACCCCGGCCGGCGCTGTTGCTGCTGCTGCTGCTGCCTAAGAACCACGAGTCGTCTTGCCTACTACTGCTGCGTTCTCAGTACTCGCGGGTTAACGAATTAGGTGTGCACACTCTGGTGCAATCATAGCTGCACACCGCCCAACAACAATTCCGCACACTTTCATCACTCAAGCTGCTCTGCCTCTGTCCATACGCAAAGATAGACAATGTCACAGCTACTGCCATTTCTTTGTTGCTATCTATACATTAAAATGAAGTTTTCTTGGTTATTACGCAGAAATTTACAATATTTACATTATATTTACAATCAGTTTCATACATTATTACACCCATTGCACATTAAATAAAGTTTCTGTAATACAGCTTACATATTCAGAATCAGCAGTACAAGTTATCGACGGATATTAAACTGCGAAAAATTATGGATGCAGGAGGAATTTTATCTACATTTTCGGTGTTACAACCGCCTTGAAAACGATCAAGCAGCAGCCATGAAATTTTGTAAATGTTTGTCTACTTATCCATCCTACAAAGTGACAAATTTTTCTCAACGTTGGACGTTAGTGAAATCCTTCACTGAACGAAGAAGACAGTATTGTGGTTGTTCAGGTAGTTCCACCTCGATGAATTATAAATTCGTAATCCTGAAAATTCCTGTTAAACAATATTTGATTCATTCGATAAAAGACGAAAAGGAATATGGGTGACTTGCAATACGGTTAACGCAAAATGTGATAGTGGAAAAAAACAGCATAAATAAAGGGCTGCTTGAAGAATCAACATTCACATTGTCGAGCAAAAATGCCCATTGGACCGCTAGTTTCTGCTATGCTCCGTCCTGACAACCTCCCACAAACTGGTCGAGAAATTTCAGCATGGCAGCAACCACGTCTATTGCAATTCCCGTTCTTCATTTCGTGCATACAGGCTTCTCTCAGCACACTGGAAGTGGCGGTGCCATCTAACCTTTGTGTAATATAATGGTACATTGTGTCCACACTCCTATACCAACTCATCATGAATTTTTACAACTTTGTTCCCCTTCAAAAGCAGTAAACCACACGATAGTCACCATTATCAATGGAGTTCGCAATTTCATGTTGGCTCCTGTAGCGGCGTGTTACCGAACTTTGGTGAGGGAATTTTAATGTGAAAAAAGACTTCCATCATAAAGCAGCACACAAGCTAACAAACAGAAACTACTACGCTTTTTCAATTTTTCCAATTTAAAATTAAAATTGTGGAACTACCGTTCGTAGTTGCAGTTCTGCTTCTCAGGCTGCATTATCCCTAGTAGTTTTTCATGAGATTTTAAATACAAAATGGACTATTAATTTTTCTAGCTCACTAGTATGACTATCTGATACGGTGAGGCAAGGGATACTACGATATGGCGTGGCAATCACAGAAACTTGTATACTGGCCAGCCGAATCACGAACGTTCCACGTCACACTGGCGCAACACAGAAATAAATAGAATAGAATAGCACAACAGAATGCCTTTAATCCAGAAATTGTACCAATACTATATAATCAATGCATACAACCAAAAGCATAAAACATAAATACTGAAATGACGCCGATAAGAGAAGAAAAAATGACAAGAGACATACTTACGTAACATAACACGTTGGCCAAATTTCAGAAGACAAGAAAACGATTAAAGGGACGGATGTGAAAATGCCTCTCCGTACCAGTAACGCTTTTCAAATGAAAAGACAATCAGGAAAAACGAAAATCTCAATTTTTTAGATCCTAAGAGTTTATAAGATCTCATGTGATGATTGCAATCAGTTATACGCGTGTTAGACAGGTACGAACTTCTCAATTAGATTTGAGGAATACACGCAAAACTGTGAAAGTTATCAATCCACATTTTACATACATTTACGTGAGCTTAGACACAAAGTAGATAAATAGAAAATATGATGAAAATTCTGCCTCGTGTAGTTAAAGGAACCGTAATGAATGTTTTGGAAGAACTTGAAATTTATACCCACACAGAGGCATTTCCAGGAAAAATTCTTAATTAACTACCAGAACTAAAGCACAAGAAATATTTAGAAAACTTTACTGTCTTCCTAGAAGAGGAAGGCTCATTCTCAGTACATCATATGCCAGGAAATAAATATATTAAGAAAGTATGTAGAACTCTCTAGACAGATAATACCTTTACTTGAAAGGGTACAGTAATAAGATCTGTGTATGTAACTTTCGTCACTGAAATTCCGCGAATGTGAAATGTAAATTCGTATACCTGTCAGTGGAGTGGATTATGCTGTCAGACTAACATAAGCGCAAATTAAAAAAAAAAATGCACACAGTCCGTAAAGTTTGCGAGGACATCCTGTCAAATAACATCGCTGACCAGTCGAGCCGAGCAGAGGTGTGCAACGTTTTTGATGAGTGATGGATTCTTTTGTATCGTGAAGTCTTGAACAAATGATTTCTACCTGAACGTCTGTGTTCGCGTAGTACTGGTGCATTCCTTTCCACCGTACGAAG
Source organism: Schistocerca nitens (assembly GCF_023898315.1). Taxonomy (NCBI): domain Eukaryota; kingdom Metazoa; phylum Arthropoda; class Insecta; order Orthoptera; family Acrididae; genus Schistocerca; species Schistocerca nitens. The sequence continues at coordinate 759,350,170 of NC_064617.1, read as the reverse complement.
GAGACTACTTACAAGTTCTAACAAGCCACAACAGCACAGAAACAGGCAATCCCAACAGACACAACGAAACATTGTACTGTTGCACATAAAAAGGTAAATATGTGTAAAAAATAAACGTAAGCCATCTAAATTTTATTTTATAATTTTATACGAAAAAGGTATACATTGTATATTGAAGGATAACTTGAACATGGAAAAAGCAGAAACGAGGTTAGTCGTTTACGCAAATAGCGAGCTAATAAAATCAACGTGCAGCTGAAAACGAGAAAAAAGTAAATACATAATTCAGTGAATATCAGTTTCCCAACATAGGACATCCACACAAGACTATCGTTACAGAACTTCGTCAGTTAATTTGTTTCTGAGAATAAACGGTGAATTTACGTATCGCTTGTTATCAAAAATTAGCAGCCAAAAGCAGTTTCGTGATTTTTAAAAATCTCAAAGTGTTCCTGAGAAAGTCGTTTACGTGTTTCCTTTCGGTCAGCGTTCAGATTCTTCTTCTGACGTGCTAAAGGGATCAGCCACTTAACAGTCTTTCAGTCGGTATCCGTTCAGAATCGTATCGGGCACTTCGTTGCTATTTTGGTACGTGCTCTTTGTATTTATTATTTCTTTAATTTCTATTCTTTTACAGTTTGTTTGGAAAAATACGGTTATTTGAATATAGCCACATGTTTTTTAACTACCGAAAATCAGCCGAATTTTCGTTGCTGATAGAGGATTCATGACGGAAAAAAAGCCATCACAAGCAAAGATTTTTATGACAGCACAACGATTCAACAGTTTGGGCAAAACATAAACATCATTAGTTTGCTAAAAATCTATGCAGACAAAGCAGTGCGACATATCACGTCGACACCGACACACAGTAGTACGAAACACGTCCAATCACAAGGAAACGATTTTCTTACGATGAGCTGTTCCTTGATGTCGGTGCCATGCTGGCAAACAGTCACTCTTGTATAATCATACATATAATACCAGCCGTGACATATAGTCATATTCGGTGGTTCCCCACACAATGACGCCGAGAGTAACACCGCTGTACCTCTCGAACACATTGGATTAATGGGACTACTCTGTAGGTCTCCGCCACACTTGTCGATGATGGTCTTCTGGGGTAGTGCCCAACACCAGAATGCTATGGCACTCATCAGCAGTCCGTGCATCCCGGTCACGGTACGCCTGAAAACGCAGCCTATTGCCGCTGTTACTATCAGCCTACTCGTAGGATTGTACTTCCACAGTCCGGATATTGCTAGTCTCTGACCAACTTCAAGGATGACGCAAAGTGTAGCTGGGTGTGAACTACTTGTTCTCGGATGGCAGGCACAGATATGAGGGCATTATCATGATTTGGGCACAAGGCGACAATCGTGCATTGTGGTTGTCAGTTATGATAATATACCTGCTCTCAAGATCCCATGATGTTCATAGTGGGTCACTGCCATATCCGAATGCCCCACATATCTGTTTATTTGCTATTTGCTCGTTTCGACCAGCCGGCCATATGAAGATTCACAATGAGGCCCATTTCAAATTGTCAGATGCTTATACGAGTACGCTGCATCTTCGTTTCCTTCACAATCATTCATTCATTGTCTCCCTTACTGTAGGGAGTGTCATTGTGCAAAAAATTGCCTAAAATATTGATATTAATGTTTTCACGAATTTTTACATAATTACAAATTCTACGAGGGTCGTTCAATAAGTGATGCCCCACATACTTTTTTAAGGCAATTAACATACACAGACAAACATCCTTGTTGGTGATTCACATTTGATGCTTTTTCTATGCGCCTGTGAAGCTTCGAACCATTCTGGCAAATGGCAGAGCCGTAAAACAACGTCAAAATGGCGTCTATATACGACTCACGTTACAAGCAGCGTGCTGTTCTTGAATTCTTGTTTGCAGAAAGAGAAACCGTGGTGAACATCCATAAACTTTTGTATGTGTGTGTATGGTGATGCTGCAGTTGATAGGAGGATGGTTGCGCGATGGGTAAAGAAAGTTGCAGCCCCAGGAAATGCACAAACAAAGCTCCGTGACCAGCTACGCTCGGGATGTCCTCTCACAGCCACTGCACCAGACATGCTGAATCTTGCGGATGCCATTATTCGTGCGGTATCACAACTCGACAATTGGCTCTACAGTTGTCGGTCAGCATTGGAAGTGCATCTGGAATGGTTGAACTCTCAGATATTCAAAATGGTGCTCACGATGGGTTCCACGAATGGTCACAGCGGATTCAAAGAAAGGCCATTTCATCTGAATTGTTGGAGCTTAAAGACTATCTACGGGGAACACACTTTGAAGATGACGGGAGTGTCAGTCTTGCAGTGAAAACATGGCTACGCCTACAGCACAAGAGCTTTTACCAGCGAGAATACATGCTGTTCCACAATGTTACCGTACGGCCATACAACGTGATGGAGACTGTATAAAAATAGGACATGGTCACCAGATTCTGACTGTTAACAATAAATATATTCTAAGAAAAAAAATGTGGGGCATTACTTATTGAACGACCCTCGTATAATTTTAGGAAGGCCATCATGATATCCCCATCACGTCCCTTCCTGGCTTCTTCTCCCCTCCACCAATAACCCCATTTTTCCCATGTTCCTCTGTTTCTCCTTTTCCCCATCCCGAAGTTGCATAACGTAGTAGCCTAATATGTGATCCTCAATAGAAAAGACGGGTGCTGACGCAACTACTAAGGTAAATTCTACATTTATGTAAAATTATTATCTCTTATTTTAAAATACGGGGGCGTGCTGAAAAGTAAAGATTCCGAACTTTCTATTCTGTACTGAATATCGGTTGAGGTATTAAATGTCATGCATGTTTCTCAGTCAGCTTTCCTACTTCATTGAATGGAGTTGCGACCTTATGGGGCTAGAAGGCTCCTGACCGTAGCGTGTAACAAGGGGGTGGGTAACTTAATAGTCAGTATACAGTGAGACCCTCAGAAATTTGGAAGCACGAGTTCGAAATGTTCGTCCACACATGGAGTTCTATCTCCTTCAGCACGGCAATTCCAGAACACACACGTGCACTGCGATATATGTAACAATCCGACACCTTGGGTTCACTCTCATCGCCGGCCGAAGTGGCCGAGCGGTTCTAGGCGCTACAGTCTGGAGCTGCGGGACCGCTACGGTCGCAGGTTCGAATCCTACCTCGGGCATGGATGTGTGTGATGTCCTTAGGTTAGTTAGGTTTAAGTAGTTCTAAGTTCTAGGGGACTGATGACCTCAGAAGTTAAGTCCCATAGTGCTCAGAGTCATTTGAACCATTTTTTCACTCTCATCGATAATCTTCGATACAGGGCCGACTTGGCTCCATCGATTCTAATACAGTTCCACATGTTAAAGATCACCTTCTAGGGCTTCATTTTGACAGTGATATAGCGTTGAAAATAGAGCTGAGGTTGTGACTATGTCAACAAGGTCACAAATTCTACACTGACGGTATCAGCAAACTGGTCTCTGACAGGAAGAAATGTGTGCGTTGCCAGAGTGACTCTGTTCAGATATGAATATGCAGACATAAAGAATAAAGATGTAAAACGTTAATGAAGCCAGTACACTCTCGTATCACAGAGTCCATATCGAATTTAAGTTTTTTTTGTTTTTTTTTTTTTTATCCGAAGACTAACCAGAGTGATCGAAGCTAGTCGTTATAAAGGATCTTTTACGTTGGCATAAATTTATTTTATTTTTTGTTAGATGTTTTCGTTAAATAGATGAATAAATTGTAATCAGGAGTAATTTAACTAAGCAGAGTAGAAAAGATAAAGTCAAAGAGATGTTCATTGGGTGGATGTTGTCGTAATGTAACGTCATTGCGATGTTCGGTTGTTAAAACAAGTCGTTTGTGTTCCGTTCTGCTGTTCGGTCGTGCGCATATCTGAAAGGATTTAATTCGTTGACTAGAATAAACTTTCACATAATAGTTACGATTCGATGTTCCGACAAAAGGAGTTAACGTCAGTGTTAATTTGAATTGTGGGCGACAGGATTAGTTTTGACAGATACGTGAAAACGGACGTAACGAAAGTTGAGTCTCTGTAGGAGTAATAAAATTAAACCTAAAAACATAATTAATAACGGCGAACTCCGCTTTAACAAACTGTATTGCGTATCGTCATCGGGCAATAACTGCTCAACCCTTGAGACTTGTGTGGTGAAATTAGAAGTCGGGCATATAAAACAAACTTAAAAATCCATTCAAGCTACAGTGGAGTCGGCACAACACGACGTGGGCAGTTATATCGGGTAATTAAAAATGTGCAACTGAGACTGGGTAATGAATGAGAAATATTTTAAATATCAATACAGTTACTCATTCTCTTGAGACAACCACACCTCTTGAACACAAGCCTAGGAAACAATAGCCACGCCACATTCATCTGTATATCATAGTATTGCTCGGCCACCAATGGGAAGGCTCTTACATACTCGAAAATGGGCATCTATGCCCTAGGGGGTTGGTCCGATGTCTTTTGTTGTGGGTGAGGACGGCTTTAACGTTTTACACCGAATTGGGAACAGGTTTCTACCTTGCCTCCTACTGAAGCCGAGAATTATTTTAGACTTGAAGAATTTTGAGAAAAATTGCACTACCGGTTTCAAGTTACTAGATCCCAGTACTGACCTGTGCTTCTGAAATACGGGTAAGAGATGTAAAATAAAGTTCTGTGGAAGTAAAGCAGGAGTAATATGGAGAGACGAGATAAGGAATTAATAGATAAAGGAAACCTTTCAATACAGGAGAGAAACATCAAGGCTAAGAGGATTCCCAATAGATACATGAAATGGAGAGGCGAAGGAAACGACTAAGAGGAAGAGCAAGGGATATATGGCTGAAGTGTGGTATTGGACCAGAGTGAACACAGAAAGGTTGTGGGAAAACAAAACAACATTTTGAAGCTTATGTTGCAAGCAGATCCAGCCTGAAACAGAAAAATGTTCAAGGTGATTACAGTTTTACGCACAGATGGCTGAAAACAAAGTGACTCGCTTAGCTGTCCAGTCGTATTCCCTGACTCTTCAGGATTCTTCTTCCCAATACCTATACTATCTTTTCTGCAGAGTTACATGCGGTGCTGACTGCGATGAAGTAGATGAGGCGTCTTCGGGGCAAACAGTTTATCATCTGCTCCAATTCCCATAGTGCCTTAAAATCGTTGCAGTACTTGTACCCAGCGGAGAAACTGGTCCAGCTCATTCCCGGCCAACTGCACTTCCTACAGCGGCGAGGGAAGAAGGTGTATTTCCGCAGGTTACCAGAGCATATGGGAGTTTGAGGAAATCATCAGACAGACAAAATCTCCAAGGCCTGCAGAGAGCTCAGTTTTGCAGAATTCGGTGGTGGGTTGCAGTGTCGTAAGGTTATGGGAGGCGGGGATGGCTGGCATGGCGGACAATAAGCTGAATTAGTGTCTGACCGTGGCGATGCTCATAGCCGTCGCTACAGGGAGATGAGGTGCTTCTCACTCGCCTTTCAATTGGGCACTTGTGGGGCGGCTGGTGGAAATAATTGTTTTATATAAAATGTTTTGTAATGTTTGGTTTGTAATGCAGAAATTATGCGTTTCCAGGCCGATTAACCATATTTGGGGCGGCAGGTAGAATTATTGTTATTTAAATGTTCCTATTATTTATGCTGTCTTTTGCCGTTCTCAACACTGGCTCTCTAACTACAATATTGGCAACCAGAAAGTGATTAGCAAAACGTGAAGCCTGTAATTAGAATTCCTAGTGCCCACTTCATCTGAGAAATACACTTATAGCTACAGCTTATAGCTCTGAGGAATTGGGAGATTGTCTGGGATTCATAATCAAAAACGATCCTGTAAAAATGTTCGTTATATTCTGAAAGTCACAGATTTAAAAAAAAAAAAAAAGGATCCACACAATCCAACTACCAGAGAAGTTTAGACTCTAATGCGCTGATACAACTATAACTGTCCAAATTAAATGTTTAAGTGAATGCTCGCCATAATTTGATGATAATGTTCATCAAACGCCACGCTAAATAATAGTAGAATGTCTGTCCCGCGGCGGCACGTGAAAATACGACATACGCAAACTGAAGCTAGATCATTAAAGTCATCCCAGAATTAACACTTCACTCGAAACAGATTTCATGGTTATGCCTATCCCGAGTAACTAACTACGGCATCCGATGCTGTTTATAGCAATGATACCGACGCGATGCGACTCCCGGCATAGATGGTGTGCTATTCAGCGTCTGGAGAGAACTGGGGCATTCATCTCTCGCGCAGCGTTCTTATATATAAAGCCGCGGTGCGGACGGCTAAGGGAACGCCTGATCAAATCGGCTCTCCCGACTAGCCGCTGGGCTAGTAATGCACCACTTTAAGTTACCGAATAAATCATAGCTTCTTTTGCTGATGGCCGATGAAACTCTCAATTTAAAAGTGCATTCAACACACAGGTAAGTAATCATAATAAAAGTTTGACGTGGCGAAGTTAAATATTTTGGGCGAGAGAATTAATTTAATTACACTGCACGCAGTAGACGAGCTCTGAACTTGCCCTTTGGAGATACGCTATCGCTATGGTTTTACAGTTATTCAATTGAAACATCTCACATCTTTATGATTATAGCGAATCTCCCTTCTACTTAAATTTAAACATCCTAGCTTTATTTATTCGCCTACTTAATCTATCTTGCTTCCTTAATTTTTAAGACAAAAACCAGAAAATTATGAATTTCTACTAAAATTTTAATTTGTGAGATCCAAAATACTGTTTCTACTAAATTATTATGAAAAAGGAATCTAAATATAAATTTTTAAGTTTTTAGCTCTTTTCTGTTGCGCCAATGATTTTTACAGAAAACGTCATAATTTTGAAAATGGTTAAAGTTATTGAACTGATATTCAACACATATTGATTTAGTATTACTCCTGACATGCTAGAAACGTTTCAGGTTATTTACTTGATTCTTAAAGTATTGCGCAACATTTATGACGTCAGAGCTAGTTACAGCGGACTAGGCTGGCACACAATGGAAAGACTGATGAGAATTTTATAAGGCGTGAGTAGGCTGCTTCCCTACACACTGTCCCCTAACACATGGATCTGTACTCTGGCGAGAGGTCCCCGTATCAGGGATGACGGTGGCGAGCGACTCAGTGTACGCCACATTTTAACTCAGTGCATTTAATTTTGTTACAAGAGGGCAGAAGCGAATGTCAGTAGGGATCTGGCCTCTGTTTCATCTGATGAGAGTGTCATCAAGTTCTTAAAGTTTTGTGGTGTGTCTCGACTCTGGCCTAAGCTTTTAGACTGGAGACCTCAATGTACTACAGAGTAGCTGGGTCAGCCCTTTTCATTCTAGCGGCCAACCATCTGCAGGTATCTGCTTTTAATTTTTTTCACAGCCTTTCCCCTTTTTACCATGTGCTAGGTCAGACAACGTGAAATTCTTTGTTTTATATGTGACTGTGCAACTTTTCATGATTTTGTTTACATTTTTATTGGCAGTTCTCATATTAGTAATTTTACTATTTTTCTCCGCACTCGTCTCGCTACATTTTAGTGCGAGCGCTGAAGACCTTGTTGTTGTGCGCCCACAAAGGCTTTTCATAATAGTCATCATCTTATCCACCAACCTCCAGGAGGTACAAATTGACAGAATGAAATGGCCTATGCTCTCTGCTAACATGGATGGCCCCAGTTCAACACTGTAGTGCATTTGCCGCAGGAACACCCCTCATACGCATGTGAACTCTCTGTGGTCGTGGTGTGATAGTGGTTGCGGGAGGGGGGGGGGGGGGCGGGTGGAGGTACGGTTGAAGAGTGGGCACTGTTTTGAGTAACAGTGACGCCTCGAGCATCTTGTAGGCAGTTTTCGTAGCGTACCAGGCCTGTTATAAACATTGGCTTGAGCAATAATGGATTGAATATTACTCAGCAGCTGATCATGACTGCAAAGAAAAAAATATAAGAAGACGGTAATACGCTATAACCCTACCTCTACTATTGTAATTTATTATGCTTTTACCTAAATAGCAAAAAACTCTGTCTCTATGCCGGCACGTATACCCTCTTACCAAATTTGATTTAGTTTACGAATAAAATACATTATTGGAGGACAGTCCTTTTAATAGGAAAAGCTAATCGATAGAATTACCATTTTTACAGTATTTGACCGTGTGTTGTGTCTAATGGAAAGGTAAATCAGATTATTCAATTCTTTTCCTAAGATCTTACCCGCGGTTAGAAAGAAATGCAGTATGAATAGTATTATATTGAAGCTAGGGCAACTAAGTTTCAAGTTCATTTAGTGGTTTAAAATATGTCCTAACGGTCGCCAGCCTATCCAGACAATGAAACAGTGAAGTATTGGAAAAACTGATGTAGGAATTTGCCTACTTTCTTGCTACTGTTTAAGTTGATCCTTCAAATAAATAATACTGCATGTAAACAATGTTGGTAAAGACTGGAATTTCTTTTTGACAACTACACCTTATACATTACGTATTTAAAAGAGAAAAATCCGAGTAAATAACTTCAAGGAAGGTAAAAAAAAAATTGGTCAGGGGGCCCTTTAGAAAAGCACTTTCCATAATCGGTAAACTCAAACACTAAAATACTTAGATACTTAAGCACACACTTCCTATACCGAACATTTCACTTCAAGAGAACCTCATTCTTACTGGAATTTACTTTCAAAAGCTATTACTCTTTAAACTCTGTATAGTCATTTAATAGAGTCTAGTAACTTTGCTTCATTCTCACTGAATTTTAGTTACGCTAACTTTCACTATAGCACTTTGCAATATTTAGGAAAACTTTCTCATTATTTACCCAAAAATAATTTAGATAGTGCCTTTTACGTTAAGCTGGCACTTCATAAGTCTGTAAAACACGATACTCGGAACAATCAAACATCAGGAAGGAATCCTATATAGGTATATTATTAGGATGAAATAACAGGGTGAACCGGTTTCTTTAAAATTCAAGAATGATTATTAAAACACAGCTTAAATTAATCGTTCACTCTGTACTGAAGTAAAATACAAAATAATCTTATCTGGTGGCTGTAGCCTTGGGTGTGGCGAACAATTATGACGCTTACACTACCCACGGTACGGCCTGCAAGTATCTTGCTGTATGGGCTCAATTTCTGTCCTTGGCGTCGTTCAATTTTACATACAGTAGCCCAACAGCTCGCAGCTATGCCGTAAGACGTTTGCAGTCTTCATCCGAGGGAATTTTGTGCAAATTTGCAGACAAACTTTCTCCTGCTCCACTAGCGTATTGCCTCAATCACTGCTGCCTACAGACCGTGTGACTTACTTCTCGCGCTTGCTCTAGGTAGCGCGCCAATTCGCCCTTGCCACCTGTTCCACTTCCCAGAGCCACTTTTATTTCAAACAAAAGCCTACTGGCTTTTCCATAACACCTATTTCTTACATTGTTCCTAGGCGTGACCATTTCTTACAATTGTCAAATTTACATCAGCATGAACAATTTATACCCACAAAAACTTTTAAATACAAATGTCATCAGGAAATTATTTAACGTAATAAACAATTTACATAGCATTTTACGTGCAATACTCACATATAGTGGAAAGAACTCCAACCTCTGGTACAGCACACTTTACAGAAGATATTGTACCAATATGCAAAAAATTTAAAGCAAAAAATATAAAAATTTGGATAAATCATAAACAAATTGTGTTTATAAGGATGGAAGGAGGACTGGGTTTAACGTCTCGTCGACATCGAGTCATTAGAGACGGAGTACAAGCTCTGATTGTGTCAAGGATAGGGAAGGAAATCGCGCGTACCCTTTTGAAAGGAACAATTTCGGTATTTTACTGGAGCGATTTAGGTAACTCAGGGAAAACCTAAATCGGGACGACCGGACGGGGGTTTGAACTGACGTCCTCCCGAATGCAAGTCCAGCGTGCGAACCACTGCGCTACCTTGCTCGGTACATGCATGTTTGAACCGCTACTATCGCCGGCCAATGAGGCCGAGCGGTTCTAGGCGCTTCAGTCTGGAACCGCGCTACCGCTACGGTCACATGTTCGAATCCTGCCCCGGGCATGGATGTGTCTGATGTCCTTAGGTTGGTTAGGTTTAAGTAGTTTTAAGTTCTAGGGGACTGAAGACCTCAGATGTTAAGTCCCATAGTGTTCAGGGCCATTTGATCCATTTCGAAACGCTACTATCGAACATAGCTACTGCTTCAAGATTTTACTGTCCGCAGCTCGTGGTCGTGCGGTAGCGTTCTCGCTTCCCACGCCCGGGTTCCCGGGTTCGATTACCGGCTGGGTCTGGGATTTTCTCTGCCTCGTGATGACTGACTGTTGTGTGATGCCCTTAGGTTAGTTAGGTTTAAATAGTTCTAAGTTCTAGGGGACTGATGACCATAGATGTTAAGTCCCATAGTGCTCAGAGCCAAGATTTTACTCATTTTGTTTCAAAATAGGCGCGATGAAGCGTAGTAGCAGACCCTACCGACATGTTAAATGCAACAGAAAGACGAGGTCAATTGAGCCAAATGGATCTGACGCTCCTCGATAAAATCTAGCACAAGCAGAGAGTTAATACAAAAATTTAAATTGAGGTGAGAAAAGTCATCGGACAGTGATATGTACATGTAGAAATGGCGCTAACAGCGCGTATGTAGGGTGTAAAAGAGCAGTGCATTGGAGGAGCTATCATTTGTACTCAGATGATTCATGTATATATGTTTCCGACGTGATTATCGACGCATGAAGGGAACTAACAGACTCTCAAAGCGGAATATTGTAGTTGGAGCTGTACGCATTGGACATTCCATTTCGGACATCATCAGGGAATTCAGTATTCCGAGATCCATAGTATCATGGGTGTGCTGAGCGTACCAAATTTCAGGCGGTACCTATCACTTCGGACAATGCAGCGGTTCGCAGTGGCTCCAATGTGGAGACAAGTGCAAAAACTGCGGTCACTCTGCACTCCAGAGGTGTGTGATCACATTCTGTATGGATGCACTACCCCAAATACCCTTGGAGAAGGGTTGAAAAGTCTGAAGGTTTCACCAGTATAAAAGGTTATCAAGAACACCTTCCTGTCGATCATCACACTGTGAGCTGTCGTTTACGAGCGCGAAATGGACAGTAATCTACGCCCAAGGGAAAGAGTGCTTAAATTGACACCACTAATGCCACCCCCTTAATGTCACCCCCTGAAGCCTTTTCGTGCCGATTCTGAGCGGCGGAGTTTCTGAAATTTTGTACTCGGCCATCCATAAGGCAACCGCGTTATTTAAAAGCTTGGTGTCAGGTTCTGGTGTCCATCGCGGAGACGTCGAAAGAAGTTGTGGAATGTGGGCAAAAGGGGCTGACAGGACCTTCTCAACATATGACACGTCCATTATGGTGTTGGGCAGAATCGCGGTGAAATTTGGTGTCAATGGGACATAAGTGGCCCATCTTACGACTCACATGAACTCCAGAGCTATGGACTTTCCTTCGCATGTGTCGGCAACTCGCTACTGAAGCATCGCCGTGTCCGAGGGTAGTGCCTCTGGACGTCACGCTTCTGCATCGTTACAGAGGAACGCTGTAGGCACATTTTACTCAAATTTCAAACTAATGCGACACAATGGGAGACAATTACAGGGTTTCAAAAAAAGTAATCCTTTGATTCTCTTGCGATGTATAATTTTGACTTTAGAAATTAGATATTTGACTTTTTCTTATTTTTAAAATTTTTTTAAAGCCAGTGTTACAGGAATTTCAACGGAAATTAATATCCTTTCTACTCCACATTGATTAGTGGGCTGAAAAGTGGCGCTAATTGTCATGGTAACAGAAAGAACGTTTTACGCATTGTGAAGCATCTTCTGACGGTTAAAGCGTGTCAACTAAATAACCGTCGCAACGAAATTCGCCAACCGTGTAACATAGTAGCTTGTAAATCTGTTGCATTTGAGTTTGTGGGGTCAGCCAGTTTACCTACTCGTTATGATTTAAATTTAACCTGTCCCGTCTAAAGTATCCCCTATTAAATTCATCTAATGAGCGACAACTAATGAGAATGGTAGCGAGTGATGGGCGCAGCTGGAGAACTCGCAATGGATTAATGAACTAGAGGCACACACGACTGCCGAAAGAAGACCCTTATCCTGTTCCAGATAATCGTGGACTAATCCCTGCACCCGACAGCGGATCGAATTTTGACGTGTAAATACTGCATTCAGTGAGTGATACTCTGAAGAACGAGCAACATCTCTGACAAAATTTTTGATCATATTCTAATTTTGAATGTAATGAAGTACTCTGAGATGGAAAAGCTTCTGTCCACACTGTTTTAAAGGCGTACGACACTCGGTTTGCTCTAATAAGGAGTAGTTTGTTAGATATGTCTATCACACGAATACTTCTTAAATAGTACGACTCAGTACGCTATTGTGGCCGTGCGGTTAAAGGCGCTGCAGTCTGGAACCGCAAGACCGCTATGGTCGCAGGTTCGAATCCTGCCTCGGGCATGGATGTTTGTGATGTCCTTAGGTTAGTTAGGTTTAACTAGTTCTAAGTTCTAGGGGACTAATAACCCCAGCAGTTGAGTCCCATAGTGCTCAGAGCCATTTGAGTCAGAGACAAGGGTGCCATTCGAAGTGTCTCAGGGAAATGTCATAGGACGGCTATTATTTATATACATAAATCATCTGACGGACACGGTGAGCAGCAATCTGTGTCTGTTTGCTGATGATGCTGTGGGGTACAGAAAACGTCGTCGTTGAGCGACTGTAGTAAGGCGCAGGACGACTTAAAAAACATTTCTGCTTGGTGTAACGAATGGCAGCTAGCTCTAGATATAGAAATATGTAAGTTAATATAGATGAGTAGCAAAAATAATTCGGAAATTTTTGGTGGTGGTGGTTAGTGTTTAACGTCCCGTCGACAACGAGGTCATTAGGGACGGAGCGCAAGCTCGGGTGAGGGAAGGATTGGGAAGGATATCGGCCGTGCCCTTTCAAAGGAACCATCCCGGCATTTGCCTGAAACGATTTAGGGAAATCACGGAAAACCTAAATCAGGATGGCCGGAGACGGGATTGAACCGTCGTCCTCCCGAATGCGAGTCCAGTGTGCTAACCACTGCGCCACCTCGCTCGGTGGAAATTTTTGGATAGTGGTACTAGTGTCCTACCTGACACAGTGAGGTTGATTTAATGTCTAGGCGTGACGTTACAAAGTGATATGAAATGGAACGATCATGTAAGGGCAGGCGAAAAGTTGACTTCCGTTTATTGGCGGTGTCTTAGGAAAATGGTTCATCTGTAAATGAGACTGCACTCGTAGTACACTAGTGAGACCCTTTCGTGAGTGCTGCTCCAGCATCTGGTCTGGAATCCCCACTAGGTCGGATTAAAGGAAGACATCGAAGTAATTCAAAGTCGGGTTGTTAAATTTGTTACCGATAAATTCGACCAACGCGCAAGTTTTATGGAGATTCTAAGGGGACTAAAATGGGAAAGCCGGAAGTAAGGCGACGTTCTTTTCGAGAAATGCTATTGAGAAAATTTAGAGAACCTACATTTGAAGCTGACTGCAGAACGATCCTCCTGTCACCAACGTACATTTCACGTAAGGAGCGCCGGCCGGAGTGGCCGAGCGGTTCTAGGCGCTACAGTCTGGAACCGCGCGACCAGTACGGTCACAGGTTCGAATCCTGCCTCGGGCATGGATGTGTGTGATGTCCTTAGGTTAGTTAGGTTTAACTAGTTCTAAGTTCTAGGGGACTGATGACCGTGAAGTTAAGTCCCATAGTGCTCAGAACCATTTGAACCATTTTTGAACGTAAGGAGCGCAAAAATATGACAAGAGACATTAAGGCTCATATGGCAGCATATAGACAGTCGCTTTCCCTCACTCTATTTGCTAGTGGAGCAGGAAGGGAAATGATTAGTAGTGGTACCACGAATCCTCTGCCACGCACCATATGGTGGCTTACGAAGTATGTACGTAGATGTAGATGTAATGCACATGTGTAATACAGTAGTTCAGTTATCTGACGCAGTGCACTGTTTTTGTTTTGCGTGGTACGCCAACTGTAATGGAATTTCTTTTCAAGTGACCGTATTTCTTCTGCTTGTTTCGTCACTCCCAGTTGCTTCTACAAAGTGTGACCTATTTAACCAATGGGGCTTCGCTCCTTTTGCCCATATTCAGCGATTTCCTTTCCGGACAGAGTTGGTTCCTTTAAACATTCTTAACATGACACCTCTACTCAAACTCCAAACATCGATTCATTTCTGGTCGATATGCTAGTTACGTGCATTGAAGGAGTAACCATAGAAAAAGCCATAGGTTCAGAAGTGAGATTAAATTTCAGGGCGAAAATACCTCGACAAGATTTTCTGACAACTACAGAAACGTCATTAAAAGCAAGGAAGATATACAGGAGATAATGGATGGAGTGAAGTGTTTACTTAGCACAGGATATGGATTGAGAGTAAACTGAAAAAAAGGCAAAAGCGTAGCATAAAATCAATTAGTGTTAAACTTAACATCAGAACTGTAGACTATAAAGTAACCGAAGGTAGGAGGCTACGAAAAGCAGAATGGCACAGGCAAATGGACATAAGAATTCTACTACTCGTAGTATCGAACATTCACCTTAGTTTCAGGAAGACCACTATGTAGGTTTGGAACTCGGCATTGTATGTAACTGATTCATGGACAATGGGAAACCTAGAAAAGAATAAAGTCGATGCGTTTGAAATGTGATAATAAACTAGGGTGATGAAAATTAGGTGGTCTCATAAGAAATGAGGAAATTCTCCACAGAAACGGCGAGGAACAAGATTTGTGGGAGACACTGATAAGAAGAGAGAACAGGATGATAAGAGGTGTGTTAAGGAAACAGTTGATAACTCCCATGGTAGTAGAGAGAGCTGTAAAGCGTAAAAACAGGTGGGGAAGGCAGAGTTTACGGTATATCCAAAAAATAATTAATGGCATTGGCTCTAAGTGCTACTATGAGATAAAGAGGTTTGTACAGGAGAGGAAATTGCTGCGGGCCACATCGGACCAATGAGAAGAATGTAACTCTTCAGGCTTTCCCGGCGATCTAATGACATCTTGGGTTGTTGGGTGTTCTGCCGGATATCAGCGTCGTACTTGCACGATATTTCGGTCACGTAGCTCGTAACCTTCATCAGGTGCGACCTGAGACTGCTCCTCGAGTGGACCTGGTCCAGTATTTATGCCTATGGCCTTCCCCCTCCACCAACGGCTGCAGGCGCTTCCTCTGTGGTCCGCGCCCATTCCCTGCGACCTGCTGGAGCGTTGCTGCTCCGTTTTCCGTCCGCTGCGGTTCTAGGTGTTCCCTCTGCCGTCCGCGCCCACCAACCCCGCTCCTGGGCGTTTCATCTACGGTCTGGGGTACCAAGCGTTCCCACTGCGGTCCGCGCCCGCTCACCACGACCTGTTGGAGCGTTGCCGCTCCGTTTTTCGTCCACTGCGGCTCTGGATGTTCCCTCTGCGGTCCGCGCCCACCAGTCCCACTTCTGGGTGTTCCATCTTCGGTCTGGTGCTCCTGGCAGTCCGTCAGGGGCTCGTTTTCCATCTCCATGTCTCTGGTTCTTCTGTTTGTGCAGTGTTGCAGCTGGCCCCGTTGCTCCTTTAACAATTCCAGAGCCGGATCCCAGACTCTGCTTAGCTGGTACCCTGTCCACAGAGGAAGCGCCTGCAGCCGTTGGTGGAGGGGGACGGCCATAGGCATAAATACTGGACCAGGTCCACTCGAGGAGCAGTCTCAGGTCGCACCTGATGAAGGTTACGAGCTACGTGACCGACATATCGTGCAAGTACGACGCTGATATCCGGCAGAACACCCGACAACCCAAGATGTCATTAGATCGCCGGGAAAGCCTGAAGAGTTACATCTAAAGTCTCTACGGGGAGGAGATGTATCAGAATATCAAGAAGCTGGACAAGCTTCGGCAGAAGAAAGGGAAGATGCTGAGTTCTCTCAATTTTTTGCTGAGGTGTCGAGATGGAGAAGTGGTACCAGTATTTGCCAGAATTATACATCACATCAACTCCAGAGCGGCGAACAAGATAAAACGCAGAGCCAGCATGGCACTGGTGAGAGAGAGGATTCGAGATATGCGCCACAGGTTAGATGTTGTGGCCAGGGAGCTGTTACACATTCATCTGTACATGGCAGCCTCCTTAACAAGAGAAGATTGGGATTGGGTAGACCGTGCCTCCTGGTCTTTAGCTGAGTGTGCTAGAAGGAATGCCTCATCTTGCCAATCTGCAAAGTTTGACCGCATGAGTAAGAAAGCACAGCAGATGGAAGAGACACGCACTGTGACGAATCTGAGTGGCATACAGTTTGATGATACAACCTTAAAGGTACTCAGCAAGGGTCTCAACTTTGCTACGACCCCTAGAAATGTACCCATTTCAGGTTTCGTCAGTGCAGTAGAGCAAGTTGCAGCCACACTTCCACCTAATGTGGCAGAGGAAGTCCGCCGAGAGACCTGCAGGGCCCTCACCAAGGCCAGGCCGCCGAAATCGAACATCACAACCGAGGAGAGGCTTGCACTCAAGAAACTCCGGGAAGACAACAGCATTGTGGTACTGCCAGCAGACAAAGGGAACTCCACTGTCATCTTGCAGCGGGTGGATTATGATGAGAAAGTACACCAACTTCTGGAGGACCCTGCATACAGAATTCTGGAGTGTGACCCCACGGACAAGGTGGCCAAGAAGACTAGTGCTCTCTTGAAGGAAACAGGGATGCCCGATAAGATCATCAGACAACTACTTGAAAAAGCGCCAGTGCCACCTAGACTGTATGGTGCGCCTAAAATACACAAGGAGGGCGTGCCCCTACGTCCAATTGTCAGTAATATTGGGGCACCTACGTACACAACAGCCAAGTACTTGAAAGGTCTCCTGTCTCCATATGTGGGCAAATGTATTCACCACATCCGCAACTCAGAAGATTTCCTGCAACGCCTCAAGCAACTGCACATCACAGATTCGGACATCATGGTCAATTTTTCTTGTGGTATCGCTGTTCACCAGGGTCCCACTGAAGGACTCACTAGAACTGATTGCAGAGAAATTTGACGGTGCTCTGTTGGACCTGTTCAGTCATACACTGACATCCACGTATTTCCTGTACAGAAACCAATATTACGAGTAAACTGAAGGTGTAGCTATGGGCAGCCCACTGTCCCCTGTGGTTGCCAACATGTTTATGGAGAGTTTTGAGGAGAGGGCATTGGAGACAGCCACATTTAAACCCACATGCTTCTTTAGGTATGTGGATGACACCTTCGTGATCTGGCCACATGGGATGGACAGGCTCAATGAGTTTCTTGAACATCTTAACTCATGCCACCCTAATATCAAGTTCACCATGGAACTGGAGAAGAATGGCTAGCTGCCATTTCTGGATGTACTAGTCCAGAGGAAAGCAGATGGATCAATTGGCCACAGTGTGTACCGAAAACCAACACACACTGATTTATATCTGCAGGCCAGCAGCTGTCACCACCCTGCACAGAAGAATGGGGTTCTGAAGACTTTGGTCCACAGAGCACATGCCCTGTCAGACCAAGAGAATCTACCTATAGAGATAGAACGTCTCAAAACTGTTTTCTCCAAGAATGGATACACGGACAGACAAATTGAGAGGGCACTCCAACCAGCCACCATACCACAGGTTCCTGAAGAAGACCAAGATGAAACAAAGAAGGTGGCATATCTGCCCTATGCTGGCTCTATTTCTGCCAGAATCAGTAGGATCCTCCGTAAACACAATATCAAGTGTGTTTTCTGTCCATCCAACAAGATTGGAGGACTGCTGGGGAGTGTCAAAGACGACCTGGGGTTACGAAAACCAGGGATTTACAATATACCTTGTCAATGTGGCAGGTCCTACATTGGCCAGACGACAAGAACTGTGGAGATCAGGTGCAAAGAACATCAGAGGCACACTAGATTAAGACAGGTGACTAAGTCAGCCATTGCTGAACACTGTCTAGAACTAGATCATGCCATGAAGTATGAGGATACCAGGATTCTAGCACAAACACCCAGATTTTGGGACAGTGTTATAAGAGAATCGATAGAAATTAAACTGGCTGACGATCTTATGAACCGTGACACAGGGTACCAGCTAAGCAGAGCCTGGGATCCGGCTCTGGAATTGTTAAAGGAGCAACGGGGCCAGCTGCAACACTGCACAAACAGAAGAACCAGAGACATGGAGATGGAAAACGAGCCCCTGACGGACTGCCAGGAGCACCAGACCGAAGATGGAACACCCAGAAGTGGGACTGGTGGGCGCGGACCGCAGAGGGAACATCCAGAGCCGCAGTGGACGAAAAACGGAGCGGCAACGCTCCAGCAGGTCGTGGTGAGCGGGCACGGACCGCAGGGGGAACGCTTGGTACCCCAGACCGTAGATGAAACCCCCAGGAGCGGGGTTACCTACCTACCTTCTACCTTACGGGTCTGCCCTGACCCGTGCAGGGGCAGGCTAAGCAGTCTTCTGCTATTCCTGCGTAAACCTTACACTTTGGAAGTGCTGCCTCTCGTAATGGATTGGCCTCTGATTTTCTTGGATGTAGATGTCCTGTCTCTGTTGCGGGAGTTTTCATTCCCGCAACAGGTCAGGCCAACGAGTTGTTGGCCTGTGGTGTGTAGGGTGGCCCAGTTCCCTGATGAGCCGGTTTTCGGACTGTTCGGTCCGCTCGTAGAACGCCCGCGCCGATTGCTTGAAGCGGTCGCGGAGGAGGGGGATTCCCGTCTGCTCGTGTAGCCGAGCGGTCGAATATAACCTTGGCAGGCGCAGAGCGAGCTTGAGCGCCCTGTTCTGCACCCTCTGCAGCTTGCTGATGTGTGTTTCGGCCGCGTTGCCCCACACCACAGCCGCGTACTCCAGCACTGGACGTACCAGCGCCAGATACAGCGTGATGCCGTGGTGAGGTGGCAGCGCAGACGAGGGATTGAGCAGAGGGTACAGGACGCGTAGGCGCCCTATCGCTCTGCCCCTGACGTCCTCGATGTGGGGCTTCCATGTCAGCTTGTGGTCCAATGTGACACACAGGTAGCGGCCAGTCTTGCTCCATGGGACGGGGCTGCCCATGATGGTGACTGGCGGAAGATCAGGCGGCAGTGGTCGTCTCGTGAAGACCACCGCCTGGCTCTTCGCCGCGTTTTGCTTGAGGCGCCACTTGGTCGACCAGGCGCCAAGGGCCTCGCAACCTCTTTGGAGAAGACGGCGCATCTCGACCGCCTTCATGCTCCGCACGAACAGCGCAGTGTCGTCGGCATATAGCGCCAACTTCACCGGCGTCACGCGCGGAGCGTCGGCGGTGTATAGGGAGTACAGTAGGGGCCCAAGGACGGACCCCTGCGGCACTCCAGCACGGATGTGTCGATGGGTGGATGTCCCATCGTCCAGTCTGACATGGAAGGACCGCTCGGCTAGGTATGAGCGGAGGAGGACTCCGTGCGACGTCGGTACCCCGTGCACGAAGAGTTTGTACACGAGGCCGTCGTGCCACACGGAGTCGAATGCCCTGGAGACGTCCAGGAACACCGCCCCAAGGTATTCCCGAGTCTCCAGGGCGCGCATGGCTTCTTCTACCAGCCGCATCAGCTGGTGGACGGTGGAATGGCCCCTCCTAAAACCGAACTGCTCATCAGGGATGATGCCTTCTGCTGACACGTGGCGGAGCAGTCGTCTGGCGTACAGGCGCTCGAACATCTTCGAGAGCGCTGGCAGCAGGCTGATGGGCCTGTAGTTGGCGGCGTCCCGTGGGTCCTTGTTCGCCTTGGGGATTGCCACCACCTCTGCATGTTTCCATACAGTGGGGTAGACCCCAGAGCGAAGGACCTGATTGAAGATGCCCGCCAGGAACGGGTATGCACCCGCCGGCAGGCTCCTCAGCAGATGGTTGGTGACGCCGTCAGCACCGCCAGCCTTCTTGGTGTTGAGCGCTGTAATCTGCGCGGCCACCTCCTCGTCGGAGATGGGGTCGATCACGTCCTCGTCGTCCCTGGCTTCCAGGAAGACAGGGAGCTGCTCTTCAACCCGGTGGAGGTGTTCTTCGTCTACGTTGTCATCCACCGGGGTGAATGACAGCTCGAAGTGGTCCGCCAGAGCGCCTGCTTTGCCGTCGGGGCTGCAGACGACGTCTTGTCCGACGAGCAGAGGCGGGACGCGCTGCCTTCTGCGAAGAAACGACTTCACAGTCCGCCACGCGCTGCCGTCCTCAGGGTTCAGGGAGGCGACGAAGTCCGCCCAGATGTTGTTTCTGTGCGCCTCAGCCGCCGCTTTGATGTCTCTCCGCATGCGGTTGAGGCGCCGTTTCGTCGCGGGTTGGCGGGTGAGCTGCCACTCCCGGAAGAGGCGGTTCTTCTCCCGTATTGCGTCCCGGATGTGGGGCGGCAGGTTACGGGAGAAGTCCCTGGTACCCTGTGGAGGGGGAGGGGAGGCCGCGTCGGCTGCTTGCAGCAGCTGGCGGGTGAGGAATTGAAGGGCGGCATCCGCCCCCACTGCCGCGGGGTCAGGTGCGTCCGCCAGAGACGCCAGGACATTGTCCTGGAATCGTTCGCCGTCCAGGCGCCGGTACGTCTGCCGACGTGGCGGGAGCGTGGCTCCAGCGATGTCGATCTCGTAGACCACCGGCAGGTGGTCGGACGACATCGCACACCGCGTGGTGGCGGTCGTGTGGTGCCCGATGCCTTTGATGACGGCGATGTCGAGCACGTCAGACCGCCCTCTGGCCGGGAAGATGGTGTGTTCCCGTGGGCCCAGGACCAGGGCGCCATTCCTCTGGGCAGCGCGAAGAAGTCGGCGGCCGCTGACGTTCGTGAGGCGGGAGTTCCATTCCGGGTGCTTCGCATTGAAGTCACCCGCAATGAAGGTCCTACCCCCAAACGTCAACAGCGCGTCGACGTCCGCCTCCTGGAGGTGTCCACGCGGCCGCCTGTATGCGGCCACGAAGGTTATTTGCCCCGCAGCCGTGGTGACGTTCACCCCGGTGGCTTCCAGGGTGGCCATGGCTGGGAGCAGCACCTGGTGGTGCCGGAGTGAGGCGCGGACGTAGATGGCGGTACCCCCGCCTGCCGTCGGCCTGTCGTTCCGGTAGCAAACATAGTTTGCTACCTTCACGTTAACTCCTGGCTTGAGGTGAGTTTCGCAGATCAGACACAGGTCGATGGACTCGTCCTGCATGAACTGACGAAACTCACCTTGTTGCGGGAACAGGCTGTTGGCATTGAAGCCACAGATGGTCAGGCCATGTATAAGGACGTTATCCATGGTGTGGCTTCGTGGGGACGGTAGCGGCCTGGAGGGCCCCCGTTACGGCGGTGACAAGCACCGGCAGTTGCTGCAGCAGGGCAGAGAGGGAGCTCATCAAAGCTCCCAGGTCCGCTGCTACAGCTCCTGGTGTTGCGGCTGGAGGTGCCGCAGTTGCGGCTTGCGGCGTGGCTGTGGTGGGGGGACGGGTTTGTCGTCCACCCTGGTGTTGGTCGTCCTGGGTGCCGGCTGCCTGGTTAGGCGCCGTGATGGCCGGGAAGTCCACCTGCCGCCCCCTGGGGGCGCCCGAAGACGCCCCCTTGGTGGCAGAGGCGAAGCTGGTGCCTGGTTGCACCTTTCGTGCAGGTGCCGCACGTCCTTGCTGCTGTGGGCGGCGCTTGAACGCGGCGCAGCCTCTGTAGCTCGCCACATGTGGCTCGCTACAGTTGCAGCACTTGGGCGTCTCCTCCCTCTTCTTTGTGCAGTCCCGACTCTGGTGGGAGTCGGCGCACTTGACACAGCGGGCAGGCATCGTGCAGTAGCGTGCCACGTGGTCAAGGCCTTGGCAGGAGAAGCACTGGGCGCGCCTCCCCTTGGCCTTGAGCGGCTCCACCTCCACTCCGATCCTGGCCACCATCTGTAGCTGGAAAATCTTCCGATTTTCGTAGTTGTCCGGGAGGACAACTAGGAAAAGTGGCATGGGTCTCCTCGTCCTAGGAGACTTCATGAGTGTGACCGTGCTGGCCATGTAGCCCAGCCCGGCTAGTTCCCTCTTCAGGTGTTCGGTCTCCATTTTCAGCGGAAGGCGGTGGAAAACCACCTTCAGCTGCTTCACTGGCTCAGCATTGTGGGTGAAGCAGTGAAGCTTCTCCACCTCTATGAGCCGCATGGCGGCTCGGTACTCCTCCATCGTGCTGACCCAGACTCTGTACAGGTCCCGGCCAGCACATTTTATCTTGGCGGAGGTCGTCACCGCCTGAAACTTCTCGAGGAAGGACTGGTACGTGTCCTTCCACGATATAGTGATCGGTGGCGGAGCGGGTGCCCGCCTCTTGGGTGCCTCAGCAGCATCCATGTCCTCCTGCTCTTCGGGTACGTCGACGAATGCGTTCGCCGTCGGCAGCGGCTGCACAGTCTCAAGCCGTTTGGCCCGAGCAGTGTGCCGCCGCTTCGGGACAACGAAGCCGTCGTCGGTCTGCTGTTCTGCCTCAGAGGGGGCAGGAGCTTCCGGCATCTTCTTCTTCTGGCTCCGCCTGAAAGAAGAATCAGAGATTGCGGAGGACTCGTCCTCCTCCGCCGCTGCAGGCCTCTTTCTAGAGGGCTGCGATGTGTCCATGGCAACCTCCTCGATCAGGTCGCCGAGGTTAGCCTCAGGGATCGTGCTGTCATGTGGCAGGACAGTGACGTCTTCTGTCGTCACGCCTGGCGGTACAGCGATCGGTTTATCTGTGGTCTCTTGACTGGAAGAGACCGGAGTGGCAGTCAGCAGTACACCAGTTTCTTCCGTAACTGGGCCTGGTGGTGCAACACTCAACGGGGCCGCCGCTGGCAGAACAGTGTCGTCTTCCCTCGACACGCCTGGCAGGGCTCCCGTCGGTACTCTCTCCTCTTCGAATTCCACGTGACCGATTGACATCAGATGACGTAGGAACCGGCGGTATACTCGTTCATAGAAATCGTGTTTGGGATTTTTCCCGCCCTCCGATATTCCGGTCATAACGACGAACAGCTGCTCCGCCGTGAGCGGGCTAGTGCGCCTTGGCTGTGCCATTGCGACGTCAGTTGTCTGTTGCTGCGTCGTCGTACGTGGGGGGCCGGACGGGGCCGCCGACGGGGCTGGCTCGGTCGCCCGCGCCAGTCCCGCCGGGCAGCGGTCCGCCACACCCTGCGCCTGAGTAGCGTGGTCCTGCTCGCACGGCATGCTAACTCGGAATGGCGGGAGCGGGGTTGGTGGGCGCGGACGGCAGAGGGAACACCTAGAACCGCAGCGGACGGAAAACGGAGCAGCAACGCTCCAGCAGGTCGCAGGGAATGGGCGCGGACCACAGAGGAAGCGCCTGCAGCCGTTGGTGGAGGGGGAAGGCCATAGGCATAAATACTGGACCAGGTCCACTCGAGGAGCAGTCTCAGGTCGCACCTGATGAAGGTTACGAGTTACGTGACCGAAATATCGTGCAAGTACGACGCTGATATCCGGCAGAACACCCGACAACCCAAGATGTCAATGAGAAGACTGATAATCCAAAGAAAAATAATGTCTACAGCAGCTGGGCTCCCCTATCCCCAAAAGTAATAACCCTGTGAGCACATCTATGGTAGCGTGCTTTAGCTTCCGCAGCTGGCAATCTTAGCAAATTAACTATTCGACAGTATTCAGCTGACACTACACTTGGGATAAGTGATTGCGGTAGGATATTCAGTTTTACGAACATCATTTACGTTAGTATTGAAAATTCACTGACGAGAGGATAGTGGGAAGTGCAAACATAAGCATTCTCTCGAAACGATGGTCGCAGTTATACAGGCATTAGAATTCTGCTCTCTGGGAAAGCATTACGCTTGACTCTAATACGAAGGTGAAATTGTATTCTTCTCTGATGTGTTAGAAGACTCCTTATGATTTTCTTACGTCATTAGTTACATATCGCCCTATAGATTAGAGTTAAAGTTACGAGCTTCCTAAATATTTTGGTTACCTTACGTAAGGAATACATTTTTGTAAATAAAATTACCGTGCCATTAGAATGAAAATATTACAGTCGACGCTTCCGCCATATCCTGATAAACTGTTATGATATTGTAACATGTAATGATATTAATCCTAAAGTCACACTGGCATACGCGGGATGAGGTCATTTATAGCTATCAGATTGCTACGAAATATGGAAGAAGACTTGTTAGTTGTCAAAGATTGGTCATAAACCTGAAAATCATAAGGAAAATTGCAAAACAAAGTTGAGTTTAGGTGAAGGTCAATTGTAGCGTGATGCAATACCTTAAATAAGCAGTTTTCAACGACACAAAATTATTGTCACATATGCAAAACAGAACGATTTATCATTTGTGACGCTCGACTAATGCATTGAGGGTGACTGGTGTTAAAAAAGGAAATAAATGTTGATTTACTGTCAGTTTTCAGTAACGACGTTTCCTATGGTCTTATTAGGTGTTGCATTGAAATCAATTTACATGTTATCCGTTTTATTGTGAGCACTCATCCCATATGGCTCCGTTCTTAGTTGATTATACTCACATTCGGTTTGCAATAACAACACCCAATTGGAATAAGCCATTAAATTAATAGAAGCATGAGTGCTCGTATTTCCGCAGTATAATCTGCTGTTCAAATTTGCTAACTCTGTCGCATTTGTTAGATCAGCTAAGGGGCCTCTTTCGTTTCTTGCGTCTACATTGTACCACGACTCGAATCGTCTCCAGTTTTTTTAAACTTTTTTGCAACAACTGATTTTCTGATTACTTCTATCCAACACTTATCCGCCATTAATCAACTAACTTTGCTTCATTGGGTATTCGTTTCTGCATACGTTCGCTTTTCCCACAGGACTTGAAAGAACTATCACTCTTGAATGTCATTTGAATGACAGTGTTAACTACTTTCACTCAACATTCAACTAACATAATTATTATTAACCGTCGCGACAATTCCTGCATGAAACCGTATAGGGACGTGGAGGGACGTGCTTCAGCATCGACAACAGTTTTGATACAGAAGACAAGGCGACCTGGACGAACCCCTTGTTGTACCAATGTCTGCAGCAGCTGAGTCCACAGAAGATGTTAATTCATGTAATATTTTGCAACATTATTAAGCTTCACTGATCATTTCTTATCTATCATGACAATGATCATTTGATTACAGCTTTTCTTTAGTTAAAGCGTAGCAAAAACTCAATATTCAGTCGGGACCTTTCACAGTCTCCGGTCATTTGCCTGGATCTTTCAGTGCCCAATGCTTTCCCATCAATACATTCAATACAACCTATTTTAAGCGTAATACACCGGTGACACGGCGCGGATGAGAGATAGACGAGTGGGAGGCTTCGTTTGGCTATGGGGCGCAGAAGACATTTTTCCCTTTGCTCCCTCCGCCCTCTTGTAGAAAACTGAATGTACTTTCAAGCGGTGTGGATGTCTTTTTATTATAACATGTATATTATTCGAATTTAGGGGAGAGAGGTTTGGTATTTTTAACTTTTTGGCAGACGAGTAAAAATACCTACCATTCAGCGTGGTCATCTTCGAAAAACATATAGTTTTAGAGATGCACGAGACCTAAGAATGTGGGGACAATTTGACGTTTTTCTTTGTGAAGCAAATATTCCAGAAGGCAGAAAACACGAAATTCTGATTCAACACCCAAAAACCATATAAAACTGCGGAGAAATGGCTTCAGCTATTTTCTTAAGGGAAAAACATAATTTGTCTGGTCTGAAACACTTGCGTCCGACTCTGACATTTCAATCAAGTATGTAGACAGATTTTTCGCACTGTCTAGCTCGATGAACTTACAGACACCTAGCGCAAATTCCCATGCCTATCATAAGATATCTAGGGAAACATTTTTTTGAGCTCAAAGGAATATTAAAGTAAACGAAACTCCTCCCGAACGGGCCATGAAGGCCCAACGGCACCGACCGGCCGCTGTGTCATCCTCACCCCACAGGCGTCACTGGATGCGGATAGGGAGAGGCATGTAGTCAGCACACCGCTCTCCCGGCCGTATGTCAGTTTTCGAGACCGGAGCCACTACTTCTCAATCAAGTAGCTCCTCAGTTTGCCCCACAACGGCTGAGTGCACCCCGCTTGCCAACAGCGCTCGGCAGACCGGATGGTCACCCATCAAAGTGCTAACCCAGTCCGACAGCGCTTAACTTCCGTGATCTGACGGGAACCGGTGTTACCACTGCAGCAAGGCCGTTGGCCAAAGGAATGTTCATCACTATTAAAAGTAAATGCAAGAGAAAAGTTCATTTGTTGAACGTTATTTGTTTCAGATTTTTAGGAAGTAATCAGTGACTGATGTCAAACGATAATTACCAACCCCAGTACATATACGGCTTAATGGTCGGGCGCTGACTTAACTACCTATTCATACGAAGATGCGCAAACATTGACACTACTGTCACGCCGCAATGAATGTGATTAGAGAACGTGACATATGCTAGAACACTCTGTGCCTTTCGAAACAGCTCAAATCAAGTTAGGTTTTCTGTGTAGTAGGATGCGGATATAAATATTTTTCGATAATTCAGCGATAATTCGAATAGGTGTCACAAAGTAAACGATAGTTGTACTAATGTTGTCATGTAGATCTTAATGGTTTGCACAAAAATATGTAACAGGCACACTGAACAGTCGTATCAAACAGTCAACTATTATCACTGAGTTCATAAGAGTATAAAAAGCTTCGTGTAATTAAAATAAAATTGTTATTTTTAATGGGAAAGCAAGCATTGCCGGCAATTAAACTCAAGTTAGAGAAGCAGAGAAACACTGCATTTACCTGGTATTAGTCACTACAACCACTTCAGTCAAATGCTATCCACTTTAATGAGCACAAATGAGCTTCGAATTTAAGATCATTCGGTTTTAATTACAACTATTTTATAGGTAGCAAAATATGAGACATTTTCATGAATGAATGAAAAGTAAAGTACCATCACACTTTAAAGGTGTATGTCACGTGCCTATGTAATATTTTGCACAAAGAGATTCAAACGTCTAGCCTTAGACTTGAAGAACAATGTAATAATTCCAGATCCAAAGACGGCAAGTGTGAATATTCTCGAATCCTCACTATAAGCTTTAACGGAAACTTGCAAGTTTTCTAGAAAAAATAAGATACAAAATGAAACTTTCTTCACATAATGTACTATTTGCTTTAAGGATCGTGACTTTTTCTTTCAGAGTGAAAATTGGTTCTCAGGGGCGATTAAGTAATTGAAATGTCATCTTTTTGTAATTTCACGTCAACAACCATCTGTCAAAAATAAATAATAAATTACTTCATATTATATTTCTAGAAGATAAATGTTGCGAGCAAAAATACATCATACCCTCTAATTTAACCTGCATTTATAGTCATTTTCAGACGCTTGTAAGAACTGTTTTACTAACAACAGTGCTATCTCTCTCTCTCTCTCTCTCTCGCACACACACACACACACACACACACACACTCACACTCACACACACGCACACACAAAGAAGATTTTAAATGTATTTTGATGCGATGAAATGATCAGTTCAATTCAGTTGCCTCTATAGAGCCCTGTCCTCGGTATTTTAAATGTATTTAAAACAGACAATAAATCAAGAACACGTCAAAAGGAACTACGTAAGATACCAGATAAAACACTAAGAACAGTGCTCTGATAAACCTTAGTGTTTGATTAGAGAACTGCCGTCACTTGAAGCAGAGAATTTCGTGACTAGCTCGAACTTGCACGGACGTAGTGTGTTTGCATATTCTTATTTAGCAAGCACCGTCTTTTTGTCCAGCATTATCTGTTATGTTAGTGGGCTTTAGCCATATACGTCACCGACATAATTTTTTCTTTCGGGCTCGTTGCTGAGCTGTCTACGACTGTTACGTGCTGTACGTGTCAGTGGCGTCAACGATCTCATTTAACTTCCTGAAATTTTAATTCCCTAACTTGTCACTTCGCTTACATGCTTGTCCATACGGCTACACAAAATTATTCAGCTGCAATGCGACCCTCGCGACAACGTAGAATTTTTTTCCGTAACGGTATCAACGTTTCAGTTGTATTACGGCAACATTTTTGCATACATCCTGCCAGCATTACGTTATTATACAGCGTTTCTATTACTTCTGAAACCACTTACTTTCCAACAATGTACATGATAATCTATTATTCCGTCCCGATCCCATCATTAGCCAACATTTCCAAAATAGTTACGTGAACCAAAAAAATTTTGTGTCTCCCAACCAAGTTAAAATTGGGACATCAGTGACCAAGATTAGCTCTAGTAACTCGAGTAAGCGTGATGCGAGATATGTCCACTGAGTGCCGTTTGGTTGTATAAAACAAACGTGTACATATATAGAAAAAATTTTTATTGTACAAAAATCTACAGCTGTTAAACTACTTTTCTACACAGCTTCCGAAATTTTGTAGGCACTTGTCATAGCGTGGCACAAGTTTTTGTATGCCTTCTTCATAGAAGGTTGCCGCCTGTGTATTCAGCCATGTGGAAATTTGTTCCTTCAGCTCGTCATTATCGTTGAAGTGCTGACCACCAAGGTCAGATTTTAGGTGTAAGAAGAGTTGAAAGTCGCTAGGAGCGAGGTCCAGGCCGTACGGAGGATGGTCAAACGCATCCCAGTGAAATTGAAATTCTCGTAAGACTTGTTTGGTCGCATTCGCCGTGTGAGGTCGGGAAATATCGTGAAAAAAGAAACACCACCTTTTGACAGTAATCCTCGGCGTTTGTTGTGTATTGCGTGGTAAGAAATCAATCAGCAAAATGCCTTTACTATCCCAAAAAAACGGTGCACATATTTTTCGAGGTGTCAAGATTTTCTTAAGCTTAACCTTCGTTGGGGATAAAGTGTGCCTCCATTCCACTGATTGTCGTTTTGTTTCAGACATGTCGTACGATACCGAAGTTTCATCCCCCATGACTATCCGAGAAAGAAATCTATCGCCTTCTTCATTGTGGCGTCTCAAGAACTGATGTGCACTGGCCCTCCATTGTTTTTGTGTTGTTCAGTAAGAATTTTGGATACCCAACGTAAGCAAAGTTTTCGAAATTTCAGTTTTTCAGTGAAAATTTCATGAATTAGTGATCGTCAGATATGCTGAACTTCCATAGCAAGGGCACTAAGTGTAAACTTACTGTTGTGCTTAATCTTCTCTTCAATTGCGTGAACCAGTTCATCAGTAACTACAGACGGGCGTCCACTTCGTTCTTCATCGTGCACTTGATCACGTCCTTCATTGAACAGTCTGACCCATCTTCTAACCACTGAATCACTCATAGGATTTTGTCCGTAAACCTCGCAGATTTCCCGATGAATTTCCTTTGGTTTAACCTTCTTTGCATTAAGAAATCGAATCACAGATCTCATTTCACACGAGGCGACATTTTCAATTACGGCTGACATAGCACACGTCAGCAGCAGCGATCCGAATATGGCGTACATGTCTTCCCCTTGAGTCACAGTAACTGCCGCACATGCTCGGAATTCCGATCGTAGCGGATAGAAACAGAAACGAAACTTACTTTGTGGACGACCCTCATATTAGAATATCTGTTCAAACATAAACTGTGTATACACATTTAGAGATTTTTTTGCATACATAATATTTTTTTGACGTCATGCGACGACAGGGTTTGTTTCAGCGATAGTGTCGGTAATTTAAACTCAGAAAATTCTCCGTTCAGAAACATTCTTAAATACGAAATTGTACCTCAAAACTGGCGAACAATTAATTATGTTCATTTTATTACTGAGTTTTTAGAGTTTGCATTTTCAGAAAGGGTCATTTTTATTTGTAATTTATTACCGTTTACTTTGAATGTTAGAACATTGACAATCAGACTAGACAATTATCTATCCAGTTCGTGACGAAGAGGTCTTATTTAGAAGACCATATGACTAGAAAAATACTATATGAAATTTTAGAATTCTCCATCACTCACAGTACATAGCGAATTATTATCCATATTAATATACACTGAAGCGCCAAAGAACCGGGCCCCTCCCGCCGGAGGTTCGAGTCCTCCCTCGGGCATGGGTGTGTGTGTTGTTCTTAGCGTAAGTTAGTTTAAGTAGTGTGTAAGTGTAGGGAGCGATGATCTCAGCAGATTGGTCCCTTACGGATTCACACTCATTTGAACATTTGCCAAAGAAACTGGTATAGGCATGCGTATTCAAATACAGAGATATGTAAGGCTTTCGGCAACGCCTATATAAGACAACAAGTATCTGGCGCAGTTATTAGATGGTTCAAATGGCTCTAAGCAATATGGGACTTAACATCTGAGTTCATCAGTCCCCTAGACTTAGAAGTACTTTAACCTAACTAACCTAAGGACATCACACACATCCATGCCCGAGGCAGGATTCGAAACTGCGACCGTAGCAGCAGCGCGGTTCCGGACTGAAGCGCCTAGAACCGCTCGGTCACATCGGCCGGCGCAGTTGTTAGATGGGCTACTGCTGCAAGAATGGCAATTATCAAGATTTAAGTGAGTTTGAACAGGGTGTTATAGCCAACGCACGAGCGATGGGATACAGCATCTCCAAGGTACAGATGAAGTGGGAGTTTTGCCGTAGGACTATTTCACGAGTGCACCGTGAAGATAAGGAATTCGGTAAAACATCAAACCTTCGACATCGCTGCTGCCGGAGAAAGGTCTTTCAAGGACGGGACCAACGACGGCTGAAGTGAATCGTTCAGTGTGACAGGAACACAACTCTTCCGCAAATTGCTGCATATTTCAATGCTAGTCCACCAACAATTGTTCAGCGTGGGCACCATTCAACGAAACATCATCGACATGGGCTCTCGGAGCCAATAGCGCCCTCTGGTACCCTTGATGACTGCACGACACAAAGCTTTACGCCTCGCCTGGGTCCATCAACACTGACCTGAACTGCCATGACTGGAAACATGTTGCCTGATCGGGCGAGTATCGTTTCAAATTCTATCGAACGGATGGACGATGTACAGATATGAAGACAACCTTATGAATCCGTGGTTACTGTTAGTCAGAGGGGACTGTTCAAGCTGGCGGAGTCTCTGTAATCACGTGGGGCGTGTGTAGATGGAGTGATATGGGACCCCTGATGCATCTAGATACGACTCTGGCAGGTGACACGTACGTAAGCATCATATCTGATCACCTGCATCAATTAATTGCCATTGTCCATTCCGACGGACTTGGGCCATTCCAGTAGGACAATGCGACATCCCACAGGTGCAGAATTGCTATAGAGTGGCTCCGAGAACACTCTTCTGAGTTAAAACACTCCGCTGACCACTAAACTCGCCGGACATGAACATTATTGAGTATATCTGGGGTGCCTTGCAATGTCCTGTTCGAAAGAGATCTCCACCACCTCGTACTCTTAAGGATTTGTGGACAGCCCTGCTGGATTCATGGTGTCAGTTCCCTCCAACACTACCTCAGACATTAGTCGAGTCCATGCCACGTCGTGTTGCGGCATTTCTGCGTGCTCGCGGAGCCCCTTCACGATATTAGGTAGGTGTACCAGTTTTTCTTGCCTCTTCAATGTGTAATTGAAAGTAAACGAATTTAACAGAGCTTCTACTATTTTTGTGGATGAAATAATACATTGCCGGAAAAAATTAGTGCACTGGGAAAGACGACGTCAATATAGATCCGATGACGGCATATTCCGCCTGGCTGATAGTAAATGTGCTAAAAATGATTTCAACATCGTCCTCCAACAGCGTAGTGGTATAACTACCAGAGCGCCATGTGTGCCTTCTCTTTAATAGGTGATTCTCATAGCCAGAAGCCTCTGAGTGGTACAAACATGTGAATCAAGCCGGTAACCATGCCGCGTAGCCTCACACGTGCTTCCTAGGGCCAAATGAGCGTTTTTGAAAGGGGCCAAATTGCGGTCCCTGAGTGGCCGGATAGTCCTTTCCGAGAGTTGTCACAAACTTTGGACGTGCTGCGTCAGTTGTGCAAAGACGCTGGTGCCAGTGGTCTCCTGAACTTCTCACACCCGTAGATGAGGATCTGGGCGTCCGCGCAGCACAGACACCCACCACGCTCGTCATATGTTTAGATGAGTAGTGGTAGATGGTAGTGGCAGATCGTACAGCTACCACAGCACAGACAAGAGGGCTTCTGATCCCAGACGTGTCAACACGCACACCTCTAGCCCGCCTTCCACTCACGCCACAGCATCGACGCGCACGGCTCGACTGGTGCCGGCAGAGGATCACGTCGAAGATGAATCGGAGCGCCGAGGTCTTCAGCGATGATAGCTGATTCTACCTGCACGCAAATGACGGTCGTTTGCACGTTCGAAGTAGACTCCGTCAGCGCTCTCTCGTAGAGTACCTTCGTCCTAAACACATTGGTTCCAAACAAGGTCTTATGATACTCTAACTACAACCCTCGTTCACCTTTTGTGTTTCTGTAGAGAACGCTAACCATAGCTCGGTACGTGCAGAATGTTGTTTTTTGCTGTTCTTGCAACAAGGAGGTGATGTGTCGTTCCAACAGCATAATTCTTGCCAATATACTGCCTATGAAACTCAACACGCTCTGCAAAACATACAGCAACTCCCTGTGCAGCACTATCTCCGGATGATTTGTATCCAATCGAGCACGTTTGTGACACTATGGTAAGTGACTCGCGAGAGTCTCCAGCCAACAACTCTCACAGAACTACGTTGACAGGTCGAGTGGGTGCGGCATAACGTGTCCGAGGACAATATCTCAGCGTCTGTACGATCGACTGGATGTCTGAATCAGCATCTGCACTGAGGCCTGCGGGGCCTAAACCACGTAATAATGAGTATGTTTCAGCATGTGTCGACAGCTAGTACCTCAGAACTGCGTATTCTACTGATCTGTAAATGTAACCATTTCATCTTCTCCATATGCACTGTTAAAACTACAAATGTTGATTGCATTGGAAACATCGAAAAGGTTGTTCCAACTTATTATTATTATTATTATTATTAGAGCAGTGTACATTTAAATGATTCTCGCTTTTGGCTATATTGTATGGCAGCACGGAAGGTAAAATAAAGTTTTCTTTAAAAAAGAACCTGTTGCACTCAAGTTTCTAAATAAGAGTACTCACGTGAATATTCTATAAATTATAAATTGTAGCCGGCCGAAGTGGCCGTGCGGTTAAAGGCGCTGCAGTCTGGAACCGCAAGACCGCTACGGTCGCAGGTTCGAATCCTGCCTCGGGCATGGATGTTTGTGATGTCCTTAGGTTAGTTAGGTTTAACTAGTTCTAAGTTCTAGGGGACTAATGACCTCAGCAGTTGAGTCCCATAGTGCTCAGAGCCATGAATTGTATAGGCTGACAATATAAAAACAGTTATCAAATACAATCGCCAGATTATCAGCCTCATTTCTATATTTTATTACATCTTTTGTTCCGCTCAGCTACGAAATGGCGGAGAAAGAGATTTCAGCTCTGAAGAGAAACAATCTTACCAAGCAATCGATTTCTCTCTAGTCAATAACAATCGCTTTACAGTTGTTTCTACTGATTCGGTTAGACGACAGTCAAGTTCCAAAATACTACGGTTCTCAATACAAATCGGAAAACTTGTGGACTATAATTTAGTGTAGAACAAGAAACCGCTTATAAAGCTGTGATAACAGCCATCCACATAAGTCTGCTGACTTTCTTTCTTGCGCATAGTTTAGTGCGCGAAAGCTTATAAAGAAGTATTTTCATTTCTCCATAATCTGAGTTTATTGCTTATTTGACATTTGTTTGAAGGTGACTGCCAACAGCCCTTCAGTCTTTTATAAATTTCTGTTAGTAATCATAGCAACAGGATAAAAATTCACATATTATTTATATATCATGCCAAGTCACACCAATATGAATGATATCTGTGCTTTCATATGTGACAAACTACCCTTTGAATACTGGTACAAGGTTGTTTTTCGATGTCCAGTGTTTTTGATGGGTATTTATTAATAATAAGCCGGCCGGTGTGGCCGTGCGGTTCTAGGCGCTTCAGTCTGGAACCGCGTGACCGCTACGGTCGCAGGTTCGAATCTTGTCTCGGGTATGGATGTGTGTGATGTCCTTAGGTTAGTTAGGTTTAATTAGTTCTAAGTTCTAGGCGACTGATTACCTCAGAAGTTACGTCCCATAGTGCTCAGAGCCATTTGAACCATTTTTTTTTAATAATATTATCATACTGATACGACATGATACGTAAATAATATATTAACTACTATATGATGGTAATGGTTATTACCCATATCTTGGTTATTCTGTGATTATTTTTCTTTTCAACAGACCGTGATTCAGTGTTGTACAGTGACGTAGCGAAAGTCATGGAACAGCGATATGCACATATACAGATGGCGATAGTGTTGTGTACACAAGGTATGAAAGGGCAGTGCATTGGTAGAGTTGTCATTTGTCCTCAGCTGATTCATGTGAAAAGGTTCGCAATGTGATTATGGCACGACAGTACTTAACAGACTTCGAACACGGAAGGGTCATTGGAGCTAGACGGAAGGGACATTCCAATTTGGAAATCCTGTATCCCAAGATCCACAGTGTCAAGAGTGTGCATGGACAACGCAGTGGCCGACGGCCTTTACTTAACGACCGATAGCAGCGGCATTTGTTTAAGTTCTCAGTGCCAACAGACAAGCAACACAGTGTCAAATAGCCGAACGCATTCGTTAGGACAGTGTGGAGAAATTTGGCGTTAATGGGCTATGGAAGCAGACGACCGACGCAAGTGCCTTTGCTATTAGCTGAGCTTGTGACTATATCGGTTGGACCCTAGGCGACTGGAAAACAGTGACCTAGTCAGACGACATCCTGCACCGGGAAAGCTTTCGCAGATGCAGCATGGCTTAGTATTTCTGCAGGAGAATTCCATCGACTTTTGAGTCCATGCGACGTCGAGTTGCTGCGCTACGCCGGGAAAAAGGGGGTCAGACACGATGTTAGGTGGTATCCCATGATTTTTGTCACCTCATTGTATAACATTACACTCCAGACATAACTTTCAGCAAATATTTTCCTCAGATCCACTGGAAATCTTCTAGATGTTAGCAACAGCTTCACTTTTTCAAATGCTACCATTTCCATAGACATCCTCTTCCTTTGTTTACCTGTACACTTTCATTCCATGTCAATAAACTTCCAGTTTAACGAACACGAAATTTCTACCACAACAGACACAGTAATTTATCAATTCTGTATCGTGTATCCTGATTGTAACAGT
The DNA here is from genome assembly GCF_023898315.1 of Schistocerca nitens. Lineage (NCBI taxonomy): Eukaryota > Metazoa > Arthropoda > Insecta > Orthoptera > Acrididae > Schistocerca > Schistocerca nitens. The sequence continues at coordinate 759,314,872 of NC_064617.1, read as the reverse complement.
GATGGGCATTCGTAAGGCATTTTCTTTTCATTAACATTTTTGTACTTCCATCTTTCGTCTATGAGTTGAAGTACTTCTTCTCCTATCTTCTTTATAGTATGTTTGGTAGCCTAAGATCTGTTACTGCCCTTTCTAGAGTTGTCTAGTCGTCTTCACAGAATTGCCACCTCTGGTATTCCTTTTCACTGTACCGGAGTTCTTGGCAAATTCAAACGCGTCTCTACATTCCTCAGTACTTCAGTATCCCACTTCCTTCCCCACTATTTCTTCTCGATGATTCCCTTCCTCTTTATCATTTCTTAATTGTGATCTGAGTCTATATTTGTTCTTGGGTAAGCCTCACAATCCAGTATCTGATTCTCTAATCTCGGGCTGACCAAGCTGTTTTCCAGCTGAAATTTTCCCTTGTCTCGAGATCTTTTCCCAAGCATACTTCGCCTGTAGATTTCACATATTTATGTGATGGCAGCGAACTGTCGATTTAATGGAAATCTGTTACTTCTGAAGCCATTTTCGTCAGAAGCTTGCTGTCATCTTCTGATCTTCGGACGTAGCTACGTAATTCGTATGTAAGGCCTTTAAATTTCCGCGGGTCAGAAGATGTCAGTAAGTTTCTGTCAATGCAGGTCATCGTGAAATATTTAGTATTTAGGGATCGTGGCTTAAGAATACATTTCTTTCCATTACATCTCCTGCTCTTGCTATTCTTGAAAAGATTATTCTCTCTACTACCTGAAATTTATTGCAGAACTCACGCACCCTTTCTCCTCTTTCGTTCCGACTCCCAAACCCACATTCTCCCTTAACTCTTTCTTTCATCGCTTCCCCTACAACCGCCTTCCAATTCCCCATGATTTTCATCTCCCTTTACTAACTGAATTACCGGTTCAGTATCCTCATGCTTTCTCTGTCCCTTAATCATGTGCTTGCGACGCTGGCATGTATACTGAACCATCGTTTTCGGCGTTGGTTTGTTGTCGATTCTGATGGGGCGATCCTATCCCTGAAACTAATGGCTCTAAGCACTATGGTATTTATCATCTGAGGTCATCAGTTCTCCCTGAAACTAATGTGAATTAATGAACCTTGACTGCCCTAATGTCCTATTCATAACGAATTGTAACCCGTTATACCATTTTCGGCTGGTATTGATACTACCGTAATGTCACTGACTCCCAGTATACGAGTACGTAGATCGAACCTTTACAATTTCATATTCAGATATTCTTGCTTTCCTACGAGGATGAAACTTCTGACAACCCAGGCCATTACTTGTATAGCATTATCTTTTCGTTAGTTATCCAGTCTTTTTTCTTATGGTCACCACCCCTTGGCAGTCCCCTCCCGGAGATTCGAATAGAGGACTAATGTGTAACTTTCTGGGAATGGAGAGATCATCATGACACTTTTCCAATACATGCCACATGCCCTGCGGAAATATTTTATATATCTTTCATGCAATGGTTTCAATTGCTTTCTTCATTTTTATCCGTTGATCGTTACTGATGGTCACACCTTTTACTGGCGGTTTCACGCTCCAAGGGCAAGAGAATGCCCAGAACCTCTGTCCCCTCCTGCGCCCTCTTTGACAAGGTTACCGGCCAGAGTGGCCGGGCGGTCCTAGGCGCTTCAGTCTGGAGCCACGCGACCGCTACGGTCGCAGGTTCGAATCCTGCCTCGGCCATGGATGTGTGTGATGTCTTTAGGTTAGTTAGGTTTAAGTAGTTCTAAGTTCTAGGGGACTGATGACCTCAGATGTTAAGTCCCAAAGTGCTCAGAGCCATTTGAACTTTTTTTTTTTTTTGACAAGGCTGTTAGCATAACAAGTCTGACTACTTATGCCGAATGTCTTCGGCAGCTGTTGCTGACGAATTTTATTGAAAATTTAAGCTGTGGCTTGGTCCGAACCCTGGATACAGGACGTTTTGATTACTAGTCAAAGGATACCACTCCTACACCACCAACACACCCATCGCTAAACCTAATATTATAGGTTATCATAGATCACACCCAGTCCTATCAAAACAGTTATTGAAGACAAGGAACATGAATAAGTCTCCAGTTTTAGATATTGTGGGTACGATATCGATGTACTTAACGATAATGATGTACGTATGCTGAACAATAAATAAAACCTTAAGCAACAAGATGAGCAAAGACACAAATTTAAAGTATTACGAAACAATGGTTGTGCGTTCCTTGCTCCCTGACAGTGAATCTTGGATTGTAAAGAACAAAGAACCAAAGCAGCACACAGCCGACTAAAATGTAATTTTTATTATGCGTCAAAATTTTCTCAAGGGAGAATCTCATAAGCAGTGAAATGAGAAATAGTTTCTTAAACGACAAAGTGCATGAGTATGGGGAGAAATTGAGGCAACATCGTAAATGTGTGGCAGAAGACAGAAAGTCCGTCATTGCAAACAAGTTGGGTTGGGTTGTTTGCGGAAAGAGACCAAACAGCAAGGTCATCGGTCTCATCGGAAGAGGGAAGGATGGGAAAGGAAGTCGGCCGTGCCCTTTCAAAGGACACATCCCGGCATTTGCCTGAAGAGATTTAGGGAAATGACGGAAAACCTAAATCAGGATGGCCGGAGACGGGATTGAACCGTCGTCCTCCCGAATGCGAGTCCAGTGTGCAAACAAGTGCAATTACATAGTGGGATGATGAAGACATAGAAAATGTAAAGTCGAAACAGGAATATTGCCTAAATCCTGGCGTGAAGAATAAAAAATAGAATATGAATGAGAAGAAGACATATTGATTTTAGATGTTGAAAAAAATTGCAGTAGAATAATTTGACAAGTGTAAAATATGCCCTGTTTCCTGCCTGGATCCTGGCTAGTATTTCATTTCCAAACATCTCTGACCAAATTTGAAGGGCCGGCCAGAGTGGCTGAGCGGTTCTAGGCGCTACAGTCTGGAACCGCACGACCGCTACGGTCGCAGGTTCGAATCCTGCCTCGGGCATGGATGTGTGTGATGTCCTTAGGTTGGTTAGGTTTAAGTAGTTCTAAGTTCTAAGGGACTGGTGACCTGAGAAGTTAAGTCCCATAGTGCTCAGAGCCATTTGAACCAAATTTGAAGGAAAAAGATTAATATTCAAGCCAGATCTCCACTTTTCCCAATGAGCAACACAGAAAAACAGGAAAAGGAATGGTGAAGATAACACTTTATAGGGAAAAAATCAGTGTAACTAACATTTTGAAGATAAGGGATTTCTCTGTGGTTTTCTATGCCCCTCGGACAGTAAAAAGATACTTGTTCAAAGCAAAAGACAAAGAACCAGCTATCGCAAAAAGTATGGTTTATTAGAACATGTGCCGGGAGTGTCAATCTTTCTACATTGGACATCGTAGAAGCTGGAGACTCAAAAAACATGTTTCAGACTTTGCGGAACGCTGCCTTAACAAAAACCATAAGTACATGATAGATGTAGGAGTCTTACACATAGAGAAAAAGGGGGCAAAACTCAGCCAGTCTGATATTCTAGAAATTAAAAAACAGATGTGTATACCCGCATATCTATTAGTAAATGTGCAAAACCTATTCAATAATTGACCTCTTTCAGATGTTATCACAGCTCCTAGATAGAACTAAAACTCAATACTAGAGTTGACAAAAGCTTCTAGCAGATGCATAACTTTATACCTACGTATCTAGTCACGTTGTGTAATTTCTGAATAGTGCAATTCCACTGTAATTTGTCAAAAATTGGTCATTGAAGTAATTTTACATTAAAGCTACCATCGATACATTAAGAAGTTGAGATGTTTATCTTTGCTTTATCACCAAGTCTACCTTTGCTTTTATTACCTTTAAAAATCAGTAACTTACTTCAAAATGAACTTATAAGGCGAAATCTAGGTTTTGCAGCAACCGTAATAAAATTTGAGAAACAAGGCAAAAAATACTGTTTGTTTACTTAAAGCTATTTACTCTCTGACTTAAGAACTTCATCGTACACATGAAAATGTGTTTATTGTTTCATTCATCTGACATAAAATGATGCTTGCGCGATTTCATGATTCCGGCTTTAACAACGACGTGTAATATCAAATAAATAAAATTTTGATGTCACCGTGCGTTTTCGCCAACCATACTTTACAGACGATCAGCAGAGACGAAGAAAGAATTCCAGACAGCCTGAAAGATAAAAACACTCGTGATTAGGAAATGAACAATCGAACGGTACTCTATAGTGATTCCGGATAAACATTTCGATAATTCTTCTTTAAGTACTGTCCTTTTAATAATTAAACGCGTTTGCGTCAGCAACTTCGCATTGTCGTCATGATGTTACCCGCATTTAAATATTTCTCCGTAACGCAATGTTACTGCTAGTATGGATGGAACAGGGTGTGTACAGTATGAGCGAGTATGTTCTCCAATATGGTAAAGTTGAGAAGTCACAGGGAATATAGCTTTTTCTAAGAGTAGTAAGTGTTCCATATTTGTCAACAACAGTCACCCACTTCCACTCACCACAGTATGGATGAAACGTGTTGAGGACTATCACCATTACACTGCATCGCGAATTAAACAATAAAAATATTTTTACAAGTAAAGTTCGTAAGTTATATATTTAAAATGGTTCAAATGGCTCTGAGCACTGTGGGACCTAACTTCTGAGGTCATCAATCCCATAGAACTTAGAAATACTTATGCCTAACCAACCTAAGGACATCACACACATCCATGCCCGACTCAGGATTCGAAGCCTAGAACCGCTCGGCCACCACGGCCGGCAGTTATATATTACTTAGCTTTACCTAAGAGCATTTATTGCTTCATATTTCGCGGATCACTCCCCACAACACAAACCCACTGCCACATACCGCGACCAAAGTACGTTACTAACAGGGTAATTGCATATACAATATCCTTAATGAGATACAGGTCTGCACTCGTCTCATATCTTTAATGGTTCTCATGCCGTTTACCAGGCCATACAGTGTGACCCAGGGGACGCCAGGTTTCTCAGCTAGATTAGATTAGATTAGATTAGATTAATACTAGTTCCATGGATCATGAATACGATATTTCGTAATGATGTGGAACGAGTCGAATTTTCCAATACATGACATAATTAGGTTAATTTAACAACATACTTAAGTTAATATAACAACTTTATTTTATTATGTTTTTTTGTTTTTCTTTATTTTTTATTTTTATTTTTTAACTTTTTTTAATATTTTTTTGTTTTTTTTTTCTTAATTTATATCTAAAAATTCCTCTATGGAGTAGAAGGAGTTGTCATTCAGAAATTCTTTTAATTTCTTCTTAAATACTTGTTGGTTATCTGTCAGACTTTTATTGATTGGCGACTCCATGTTGTCTTGTGCACAACGACCAGATAACAGGTATACTTGAAAAAAGAGACAGCATTGGTCGTATATTTTTACTATTGCAGAATCGATTTTCTGTCACTGAGTGACCATCTTCAGTGCTATATTGTATAACTTAAATTGGGATGCACTGTTGACACTATGCATTACGGCGATCACATAGAGTCTATGTGATCGCCGTAATGCATAGTGTCAACAGTGCATCCCAATTTAAGTTATACAATATAGCACTGAAGATGGTCACTCAGTGACAGAAAATCGATTCTGCAATAGTAAAAATATACGACCAATGCTGTCTCTTTTTTCAAGTATGTCAGACTTTTGATACTATTTGGTAAGTGACCAAAGACTTTAGTGCCAGTATAATTCACCCCTTTCTGTGCCAAAGTTAGATTTAATCTTGAATAGTGAAGATCATCCTTTCTCCTAGTATTGCTATTACTTTTGAATTGGGTTTGGTTGTTAATAACAAATTTCATAAGAGAGTATATATACTGAGAAGCTACTGTGAATATCCCTAGATCCTTAAATAAATGTCTGCAGGATGATCGTGGGTGGACTCCAGCTATTATTCTGATTACACGCTTTTGTGCAATAAATACTTTATTCCTCAGTGATGAATTACCCCAAAATATGATGCCATATGAAAGCAATGAGTGAAAATAGGCGTAGTAAGCTAATTTACTAAGATGTTTATCACCAAAATTTGCAATGACCCTTATTGCATAAGTAGCTGAACTCAAATGTTTCAGCAGATCATCAATGTGTTTCTTCCAATTTAATCTCTCATCAATGGACACACCTAGAAATTTGCAATATTCTACCTTAGCTATATGCTTCTGATTAAGGTCTATATTTATTAATGGCGTCATACAATTCACTGTACGGAACTGTATGTACTGTGTCTTATCAAAATTCAGTGAGAGTCCGTTTACAAGGAACCACTTAGTAATTTTCTGAAAGACAGTATTGACAATTTCATCAGTTAATTCTTGTTTGTCAGGTGTGATTACTATACTTGTATCATCAGCAATTCTATAGAATTCGTAAATGTAAATGTTAAGTGCGCTCATGCTAAGGAGTGAGTTTGATCTATTGGCTTTATGTACTGGGTGATCAAAAAGTCAGTATAAATTTGAAAACTGAATAAATCATGGAGTAATGTAAATAGAGAGGTACAAATTGACACCCATGCTTGGAATGACATGGGGTTTTATTGGAAAGAAAAAAACACATAAGTTCAAAAAGTGTCGGACAGATGGCGATTGATCTGATCAGAATAGCAATAATTAGCATAACAAAGTAAGACAAAGCAAAGATGATGTTCTTTACAGGAAATGCTCAGTATGTCCACCATCATTCCTCAACAATAGCTGTAGTCGAGGAATAATGTTGCGAGCAGCACTGTAAAGCATGTCCGGAGTTATGGTGAGGCATTGGCGTCGGATGTTGTCTTTCAGCATCCCTACAGATATCTGTCGATCACGATACACTTGCGACCGCAGGTAACCCCAATCGCACGGACTGAGGTCTGGAGACCTGGGAGGCCAAGCATGACGAAAGTGGCGGCTGAGCACACGATCATCACCAAACGACGAACACAAGAGATCTTTCACGGGTCTAGCAATATGGTTTTTTTTTGTTCTAATAAAACCCCATGTCATTCCAAGCATGTGTGTCAATTTTTACCTCTCTATCTACATTATTCCGTGGTTTATTAAGTTTTCAAATGTATACTGACTTTTTGATCACCCGGTACTAGACAGCTTACTTGCAGCAAAATAATTTGCTCTTTGTGGTTAAGTTTTGTTTTTCAAATGTTGTGAAGATTCTTATACTGAATAGGAACAGTGATCAAGTACGAATTACCTTAAAATTTTACTAAAAAGTGAGAATGATGAAATAATTTTTATGTTATGTGGAGACCTAGTGTAAAGTTTGTATCGCACTATTTGTAATGTAACTGTACTTACTTTTTTGGCTTATAACAAGTTCATGTTTTTTGCAGTTTTTGTTTATGTGTACCACAGAGAGACCAACATGACAATGAAAGGTCTCTGTTGGATTCCTTTCATGTTCATTTCTTAAATCTGTTGTCATTTACGGCATAAATTCCTCTTCTAAATTTACTGTGGTATTTCTGACTATCTGGGAGGAGACTGAGCAGTGAAACGTGTTACTTTTACACAGAAACAAGAACGATCTGTCACACTACTACACTTTAAAACACAGTTTATATGTAATTCATGACACACAGTCTCATACGGAACCTACATCCGCTTTCTTTTATATACTGTATATGATAAGATACTGTCATCCCCCTTCCCTTCTGTGTGATAGGATGAATGAGCAAATGTGTTTCTAGTTGCATGCTTGAGGGTAGCAGACAAGCCTGTCTGCTAGAGAACAGTAGGACCAACGTCGGAACAGGTAGCTACGCTTTCTAAAAGCAGAGAGGTTTCCATTCTTGGCGTGTTTCTGTCCGTCCCTTGTCATGTTGGCATAGGCAGCTGTCTCTCTGGTCACTTCCGTTTGTATCTCGGAAGCACGCTCGGTAGGAGCGCAGGTCAGTCTGTCCGCGGCAAGCGTCTGAAGTAGTAAGATCTCCGGCTAAGTGCGTGTCTGCTAAGTCCGCAGGACAATGGATTTCTTAAGTTCAGCCTAACTGAAAATTTAATCACCTTTATTTCAGCTTTATCTCTAAAATATCTAATGTTATCTTAAATTGCAACGCAGTGTAATTCGCGTGTGAAGTTCAGAATATCTTCCGGTAGTTGCTTTGTCACTACTTTGTGAGTAAAGTGGCACCACGTGTTGATCAGTAACTTTAACTAAGATCATCAATCTTAAATGCGAATGCTTGTGTGATTATAACGTCTCGTCTTGACAATATTTTTCAATATAGCAACTTTTCTTTATGTTCAACCCACGTGGGGTGTACTTTGCGAGACCAGTACCACGTGCTTATATAACTGTTTAACCCATCAGGTTAATAGTAAGACGATAGTAACCAGTTCACGTTTTTCTTTAGTAATTTGCGTTTCGATGTAATTTATTTTAATTATCAAAATTATTGTGGAGTTACACTCTTTCTGTAAACCAAGTTGACCACGTGAAGCATGTGGTGAAAGCATCAACGTAGCCCTCAGCTATTCTTTTCGGGAAGATTTCACAGAGAGTTAGTATGAATTTAGTATACCAGTGTGTGGTAATTACATGACGGACAGGATTGCGATACGAACGTAACTTCTTTGGGTGAAAATTGAATCGGTTGGTTGTGGTTAATTTCCTCTTGCATATGTTTCAACGTTCTTTGTGTGTTATTTTATGAATGCAGTGTTGTATGTAGTCTCCCAATCTTGGCTCCCTATTTGATGTGTTCCGTAAGATTACAAACTCACATTTTCACAGTCCTAAATAAGGCACCAGATTAGGTATGATTCACGTTTAATATGCTGAAATTTCAATGATCAATGTTAAAATAAATTTCCAAATATAAACTGATTTATTTATCACCGGTTGTCGTATGACTATTAAAAGATTGTAAGTAATGTTAGTCTGGTTGGGAATTTGGTAAGCTAGACTGGATACATGGTGAAACAGTTGTGCAATAATGCAAGGTTAACTTCCTCAGACAGCTCACAGCTTTTAACCCGCTTTTATTGTCTATCAGTACCGCTTTCATAGCAAATTAAAGCAACAACGTTACAACAGGTATATAAACAAGGGAGGAAATGGGTGTCTTAACAGAGCTAATGAAAGAATTTTGCACTCATTTATTTCGTAAACTGCTTGATTTCCGAGCCAGATACTGCTGTCAACTGCCACTGGAGCGCACTGCGATCGCGTATACCACACGTACCACATGCACAATATTTATTTATTTTATTTATTTCTCTATTTTGGCTTTGTGCTACAAGGACATAAAGCCGGCAAAGGTTATACAGAGCAAAAGAAACATAACAGCAAAGAAGAAGAATACAAGCACACTACCGTCTGCACGAGTCGCACCGCTTCTGAGTGTTCAAAATGGTTCAAATGGTTCTGAGCACTATGGGACTTAACAGCTATGGTCATCAGTCCCCTAGAACGTAGAACTACTTAAACCTAACTAACCTAAGGACATCACACAACACCCAGTCATCACGAGGCAGAGAAAATCCCTGACCCCACCGAGAATCGAACCCGGGAACCCGGACGTGGGAAGCGAGAACGCTGCCGCACGACCACGGACTTCTGAGTGTTCAGCAGCACGTTGAGCTCGGCACGCTCAAAGTTGACACTGAAAGCACAGTCCATCTGCCAAGAAAGTGCGATAATTTGGTCTCCCTGCGCCCTCTGGTAAGATGCCTATGTAAGCGATACGGCCGCTTCGGCCGTTACAAGCTGTGTCGTGGAGAGCGCGACGGCTCGGCGCAGCAGCATGCGCTCGGAGTTAATGGCGGGGAGGCGCGATATCGGGTGGAACGGCGCACGGCGTGTCGATTGGGCCGTAACCTAAATCTGAGCTGGGGGTGGGTCCTGTTTACTCGTGGCACGCGCTAAAGCCACGTCCGCCGCGCTGCCGTGGCTTGCCCGGCTGCTGAAAGAAGGCTCAGACAAAAGCAGCGGTATAGCTGACTCACAACGTCTTCAGCTCGACCACCTTACACTACCACCGTCAAAATTTCCCAGTCGAGAGGTGCAACTGATTGGCTGGCTTCAGAGAACTGATACACACACACAGTGATTCTAACGATGATGAAAAATTCTTTTCATAACACTTTTACGTTTTATAACTACAGCGATGACTGTTTTCGTTGCAATGTTCTAGTGTAAAATATTCAAAACGTTATCTTTATTACATTCTACGAGCGTTATCTGCTCCATTAAAACCGCGTCTTCCACGATATCCCATAACCGTTCGTCTTCGAATATCAGTTACGCTCAAATTGATGGAACTTAAAATTTAAAGATTAAAAACTGTTTTGATCGCAACTTTTTATTTTTATTGGATTGACCGGTTTCGATTGTATTTAAGAACCATTTTCAGACACCAGAACGGTGGCTGGACCCACGACGCTGAAATAACTGCAGTGTCTGAAGATGGTTATTAAATAGAATCGAAACCGGTCACTCCAATAAAAATAAAAAGTGGCGGTCAAGACTGTTTTTAATTTTTAAATTTTAATTTTCAAGATCGCTGATAATGGTTTCAAAAATTTGATGGAACTTAGCTGCCACATAACGATGATCGTCTGTCGTGTAACGATCACTGCATGTTGTGAAATGATTGAGATCGAGTACTTCCCTGTACTCTGCTGGCACTACACATCACGTCAGGTAACGTTCTGAGGCATTCACTGAAGCCCAAACTTCCATCGGACTGTCACAGGACGTGATTCGTCAATCCAGATAACTCGTTCACTGTCCAGTGGCGTCGCTCTAAGCATGGCTTAGCACTGGCTATAGAAATGAGTCACTTATGAGGATCTGCTCTATCATTCATTTTAACTCACTACACAGCCATTTGCAAGGTGAACAGCAGGAAGCAGATTGGAACTGATGAGTGATTTCTTTTTGCTGATTTCATGACACTTCGAACAACTGGTCCCTGTCCGTCAGTAAGTAACATATCTGAGCTTCATCATCCGATTTTATGTGAAGTTAACTTTCATGTCAAACGAAGTAAAACATAACGATATGCTGTAAGAGAAAAGCACAATGGCCCAAACTCCTGAAAACTGCCTGCATCAGGATGCTGTAATCTTACAGGGCTATGTGTATCATGTACTTCGCAGACCTACCTCTGTGGTTCTGAAACAATAAGTCCAAAAGCACCACCGGCACTTGTCACACTTCCCTGATTTACCCACCAGACAGCTGACTGCATGTTCTACTACAGCATGTGAGTTCTGAGTACGAGTGTACTACGAAAATAATACTGCGGTGAAGTGGTTAACTTCGCAAATCAACCACAAACATATCTGATAAAATAATGATACACTACCTAGCCTCAGTGCCCTCCAATTTTTCTATGTGTGTATCCGTTTCGGAAATGGCATAAAGCTGAGCTGCTTCGGTCAGAATTCAAAGTGCACTCGGAAACGCAGTTTCTATCTCTCGGCCTGAAACTACCGATATGCAGGGCAAGCTACTTGCACAGGAAGGCACAATAATAATCTCCCATCATTGTGCTCTGCTTTTCACTTTGGAAACAAACGCAAAATCATCCCCTGTCGCAACAAACTGGTCATCAGCGATGATAATTTCACAACGCTGACACAGTACACAGCGGAACAGTGAAGATAAACAACTTAACTTACTTTCATTGAAACGATGGCGTCGCAAGCGGCAAAAACTTTGCGCAGTGCCTGACATCGTGTAAGCCTGTGAGTGTGTTACTAAGCCATAACCGCTTTCCATCACCAAACCAATTCACTACCTGCGCGACTTTACTTTAGATAACTCTATTTACGTAATACGAAGAAAGAAAAAACGTATTTTGCAGTAATTGCAGAGCCATCTTTCCATATGTCTGCGCGCTCCAGGTTCCAGCCGTATTCTCATGGAACAATGGCGCATCCTCCTTTCTTCTTCCTCACGAGGGAAAACTAACATCATGCTACCAACTGTAATAATTGTGAACGATTTTGATACTAGAATACCTTCCGTCGTTACCTCCAAGTCAGACCACTACATAGTGATACCTGCCAGAGTTTTTCCTCTCTCCTAACCATTACAAACCGTAACACTATCAGATGCTACTTTGTCTCTGATTTATTATGTTGCTCTGGACTCGTCCACGCGTTTGGGAAGAAGGGGTGTTCGCTGTTGCAAACTGCGCAGTATTTTCTCTTTAGGACAGATTTCGTATCCATTCTCCAGTCTTCGAAACTTCCAGAAGCCTTCGCCCTGACGACTTCGGTTTTTCGATCAACGCCACCCCATGATGCCGCGGCTCTTGCGTAGCCCGTTCGTTTCTGTCGCTCGTAAATTAAGATCGATCAGCTAAGTTATAATGTAAATAGCTCGTGAGCCGCTACTCGGATCAAGTTGCGTGTTTCATCACCGTTATTCTAGTAAAATATGCAACTAGATATCCTATTAGTTGATCATGCCTCATTTTAATTTACCCAATCATGAACGAATAGCACAATGAACATGGACAGTGGACATCCATACCACTGCTACATTTCAAGTACATGAGATGTACTTGCTCTTGGTTCATCTGCAGTTATTCCTCTGCAGTTTTACTTCACGATCTCGTCATGAACAGTGGAAATGGCAGCTTTAGAAGGACTATGTTTGACGCATGGGAAAGGGTCACTGCAGATAATTCTGTACTGGCAGACGCTTGGAGGTCGATGCCAACTATTCTGCGAAAGTGTACTCCAAAAGTTTGAAGCAGTACTCTAGGAAATTACTACAGCTTCTTATACATCACGCATAGACTAGGTCAGAGTAATTACACTGTGCTGTAATGAACTGAAAATCATGGAAGCTACTATGCCGTTCCTCTATGTGTGGCCCAAAAAAGTAGGAAGTTGTAAATTTAACCGAGGAGAGACTCCACGTTGGAAGCCGAACTGTAGCAAATTGAAATTTGGCAAACAAAGTCAACTGAAAACAGATGGTTAAAAAGTTGAAACATGCAAACATTAATACACGCATAAATCTCAGGGCCGATTCGACTGCCGGCCGGAGTGGCCGTGAGGTTCTAGGCGATACAGTCTGGAGCCGAGCGACCGCTACGGTCGCAGGTTCGTTCAAAATGGCTCTGAGCACTATGGGACTTAACATCTATGGTCATCAGTCCCCTAGAACTTAGAACTACTTAAACCTAACTAACCTAAGGACAGCACACAACACCCAGCCATCACGAGGCAGAGAAAATCCCTGACCCCGCCGGGAATCGAACCCAGGAACCCGGGCGTGGGAAGCGAGAACGATACCGCACGACCACGAGATGCGGGCTCACAGGTTCGAATCCTGCCTCAGCCATGGATGTGTGTGATGTCCTTAGGTTAATTAGGTTTAATTAGTTCTAAGTTCTAGGCGACTGATGACCTCAGACGTTAAGTTGCATAGTGCTCAGAGCCATTTGAACCATTTTTTGAGCCGATTCGACTGGGCAAGGACATGACTATGTGAAGGAGGTATTCATTATGTCATATCACCACTCAGCGGAATAAGTCTTACATGTGCAGCACATCCGTGGTTGGCGCAATGTTTCTATTCGGGCTGATAGCCGACAGGTTTCATCTGGGGCGTTTCGGCAGCGCCCCAGGCCCCTTCCCTTGCTCCTTCATCCTCACCGGCTGACCGCCGATTTCTAGCGTGTCGCGGCCAACATGGCGTTCCTGTGTTTACCATCCCGGCGGCTATTGTCCGCGGTAATTGTCTCACAGAGGCGATGTTAGCATAATATCTGGAGGCTGAAGTCAGACCAAGTATTACATTCGGATATTTAAGGACCCAAGTGACGGACCCTGAAGTTTCGTCCATTCGATGTGGAACGAAGATGTCACAAACTGTCGAGAACCTTCGAATGAAAGCGAAGATCTGACGCGAAGTCTGAAGACAGAGTCAATAATGGGCTGGCGTGCAACAAGAATGAATACTCACTCTCTCTTCTGATTTTTGTGACTTCGTTTTGCGAACACACTGACCACTCAGCATCGCCTCTACACTGTCTGCCTGCCCATCCACTTTCAGACTGAGTCTCCACTACTTGACTGTCCAGCTGCTGACTACATACCTGAATGAATACTTCAGGTGCTCCTTCTTACTTTTGTTACTTATCTCAAGCTCTGTCCATGGCACAGATGCTATTAAACAGTTGTTCCATCTGCACCCTGGAACATTAAAATGTGGTGCAGTGACACCTTCCCTCTTTCACGCACTTCAAAGTGGTTTGGAAATTATGGGTGTAGATATAGATAAGTAAAGGCGTGCAATATACTATAATTAAAATTTTCAAAATCCTTGTTGACTGTAATGGTAATTATGTCAGAAATATTACATTCCGTTTGAGCTCAGACTATTTCCTATGGTTTTATGATGAGGAAAGTCGCTGGTATCGATCACTTCCGCTTCCATTCTTGAAGACGAGCGTCCCTTGTGCGTTTTCCAGGACTCCATAGTAGAATATGCTTTTACTTATGACAGAACTCCATACAGTTAGACATTGCTGTGTTCGCAATATCAGTAATATAATATTTTATATCTGTGTCTAACATATGATGTAAAAACGTGAAACTTTAAGTGACACTGAGAATCTCTTTTAACAATATTTATAGTTTCAGGACATACGAAATGTTTTTGGACTACTTGAGGCGGTACCAAGATCACTTATTATTACAACATCTCAGGAAATATACGTTATAGTGAATAGTTGAGATCTCTTGCAACACATACTACAAAATTTTCTGTATTAAAGGCTATTAACGTTATTTACTCATTATATCACAGCAAATTTTGCTTACGTTTGCATAAATAAGCTTTCAACAATATATACATAGGCCCAAATGAAGAGGTACAGTTCCATCAATAACTCAATATGGATGTGGCCAGGGCCTAATCGACCGTACACATGCTCAACAAGACTCTTCCATTTCTTTCTGTCGAGTACACTGCTTGTCCATTCGGTGCTGATGTTTATCTTTGTTGTTTCCTCAGGATGCTACCTCGCCCCCTAATCCTGTCCCTACCTTTTCCTTTCGTTCCATCTATTTTTCTTCCGAATGCTATCTTAGGTAGTCTATTTTTCCATCATTCTTACTACCTGGCCCACCCATTTCAACCTTCTCTCCTTTAAACTTCGGCGGCGTTACGGTGTACGTACAGCTTTCTTAATTCGTCATTTTTTTCTTATCCTACATTCCGTGTTGTTCTCATCATGTAACGGTAAAGGGTTTTCTAAGTATGTTTGTCTTGAATATGAAAGTTTTTCTTCATCTTTCTTTGTACACATTAACCTCTCACATCCGTATCATGTTACCTGTATAATAGTCGATAAAACTGAAATGTGGTTCTTCAGTGTGCCTAAAGGGGCACCTATTTCTATATCCGTTCTATTGTTCTTACTAATGAGACTCCGTAAGTACTTCAAGCCGTCAACCGTCTCGAAAATGATTTCATTTGACCAGACTGTCTTTTCTTTTTCAACACCTTATCCTATTTTCTCAGCGATTAAATGTTAGAGCACTTGTGAATTTTTTTCGTCAGGAGAACATCCAATTGTAAATATACAATAGTTTGCAAAGATTGGTATTATGATTAACGCATCTAACCATTAATTCCATATTACATTCTGTATTTTCTTCATTTTATAATTTTTCTTTCTTTCTTTCATTCCACGATTCAGCATAGTAATTAATATTACATGCTCTTTGCACTCTCCACGCTCGCTGTCGTAGATAAATAATTATCAGACGGCCGGAGTGGCCGAGCGGTTCTAGGCGCTACAGTCTGGAACCGCGCGAGCGCTACGATCGCAGGTTCGAATCCTGCCTCGGGCATGGATGTGTGTGATGTCCTTAGGTTAGTTAGATTTAAGTAGTTCTAAGTTATAGGGGGCTGATGACCTCAGATGTTAAGTCCCATAGTGCTCAGAACCATTTGAACCATTTGAATAATTATCAGGAACCTAGATCTCTTTGTCTGATATTTTGCATTCTGAGAAGACAGGTGACGGTTCGCTTGTGGTGAAGCTGCTTGTTGCACACGACAGCGCTATGGGAGATTAAAAGTCCCCGTAAAGTCACAAAATTACGGAACAACTAACTTCTTCTCACGCTGTACAAAATCTGCCACAACAGATATGTGAGGTAATACCGTCACCTTCGTAGGAAGGAATCTCTCAATTGGAAATCTGGATGACAAATCCGATCAACTGCACGACGACCAGGAGTGCTAATTGGCAGGAATAAGTGACCACAAGGCTACAGAAATTTTCGTTGCCGTTTGAGAAAGAAAAAAAGGGGGGGTGATGAAGTCATTAGGAATGCAGCACACGCTAGAACTAGCGAACGACGAAGCAACGTAACCGGCCGTTTCCGTTTCAAGGAAACCATCATTGAATTCGCCCTAAGCAATTTAGGTAAACCAAAAAAAATAGAAATCTTGAAGGCCTCGCGGTGATTCGAACCGCATTCCTTGCAGGTGTGACACTAGTGCTACTAGTAGCTTAAAGTTGGAGTACTGAGCGCATGCTGTAACGGCGAAACTTTGCCGTAGCGGCTGGATGTGAGAAGAAGCAGCCCGCCGGCTGCCGCCGCGAGACCTGGCTCCAGCAGGTGGCGGGATGCTTCTCCGCTAACTCCCGTAATTGATTTCCTTCACTTAGCGAGCCGTGCTAAAGACCTACTCGAATTTACTTTCCACTCTCAGACGTTGCCCTTAAAGGCTTAAAGTGTTAACCGTGGCTGAGATGTTACTGGCGAAATGGTGCTCTCTCCTCCAACAGCCCTGCCCAATGAGAGACACTTTAGCAGCCGTAGGCACTACGACCTTAGCGCTAGTACCAAACACATTGTAAATGAAGTTGCAATGAAGATAGCTGATGTACCTGTCAGCATAAAGAATTAATGTATCAGATCTGAAAGTTCCCAACAGATTGAAACAGTACTCCGGGCCAAAAATCGAAACTAGAACCTTGCCATTCAAGGCAGTTCTCTTGCCGACACACAACCCATCCTCAAGCTTTGATTCAGCTGGTACTCCTACTTTCCATAGTACACAGAACTGCAAATCTTGGCCGGCCGTGTTGGCCGAGCAATTGGTCCTCACAATGGACGGAAATGGGTATTAACAACAAAATCCGCTCATACCGTCGCAGTAAGCACGAAACTAAATTTTTGGATCCAGATGGGCAAAAAATTAATACTAATGGCGATGCATTAAGGCATGTTCCATCTTCTTTTCACTGATACAGCTCCCAGCATTTTGTTTGAAACAGCTATGTAGCTTCCTGTATACAATTCGAAGATGAGCCTGAAAAGGTTCGCAAACCGCTTCATTGAATGAATAAATAACTATTTCAAAAAAGTAACTGTTCGTAGTTTTATTTATTTACACTGAATAAACAGTCAAGAGTTCTTTAACATCCGTAACTGATAAGCTTAAATATTTTCTTACTGGTACCGACAAATATTTATGTTACCTCTCTGTCAAAGTTATGAGCACAAGAGTGGCACATTTCACTTCGTAGATGTGTAAACCAGCGACTGTAAAGTGGGCTACACTCAACACAAGAGTCATGCTGTGGTGAAAAAACTGGAGAAGAGTATATAGAACTCGCGCTCTTAGTGTTCCACACAAACTTAACAATGTACACAGGTAATAATAAAAATATATTGTGGCTCAATGGCTTGTTGAAAAGTCCTTTCATTGTATGCTTCTTATCCGTCTTGCATGTACCTAACCTACCCCAATTATCCAAACGGGGAAATGGAATCTACAGTATAACCTGGAATCCGAATCATGTATTGTTTCTGGTGACTTCTCACATGGTTGAGAGATGAAAGCTAAGTTAAAATAGTATCTGAAGAAGCCGGGGACCGACCGAGATTCGATCCCGCGACCTCTAGATTTCCAGATACGCCGTTTGCTTGAACCCCACCAGAACAGTTCACTTACAAGCTTCGAATTGCATCCGTGATCTAGGGTTACAGCCTTTGAGTAGTAATTAACTCGTCACAGGTCCCGGGTTCGAAACTCGCCACCTTTTAACTTTAGCTTAAAACTCGTAAGCAATGACGGTCGGATACTTCTGGCATACGATATCCCCCTGTCAAAGAGAACGAAGGAGCGGACAGAGGTTCAGGGCACTCTATTGCTCTTGGGGTGGGAGAATATCCCCAGCAGAAAAATCACCAGTGATCAACGGCATGAGGATGCAGAAGGCAACGGAAACCACTGCATTAAAGAAACGTAAGGTGTATCCACAGTACATGTAGTCTGCGATTGAGAAGTGTCATGATGATCTCTCCAATGCCAAAAGATTCCGGAATGGTCCCCCTTTAGGATCTCCGGGAAACGACCATTAGATAAAGATTGAATAACCAACCAAAGGATAACGTTCTATGAGTCGGGGAGTAGAGCCTCGGATGTTTGAACGTGGCAGGGAAACGAGAAAATCAAAAAGGGAAATGCCAACACTCCATCTAGATATAGTGATGATCAGTGAATTGAAATGCAAAGGAGACAATGATTTCTGGTCAGATGAGTTCAGGGTAATATCAACAGCAGCAGAAAATGGTACAACGGGAGCAGGATTCGTTATGAATGGGAATTTAGGGTGAGTTACTGTGAACAGTTCTCATCAGATTCGACAGAAAACCAACACCGACAACGATAGTTCAGGTATACATGCCGATGTTGCGTGCAGAAGATAAAGAGATAAGGTGTATGAGAATACTGAACGGTATTTAGTACGTAATGGGAAACGAAAAATGGAATACTCATTTGGGATTCGAATACGGTTGTAGCGGAAGGAGTAGAAGAAAGGGTTACGCGAGAATATAGGCTTGGTACTAGGAATGAGAGAGGAGAAAGATTAATTGAGTTCTGCAATAAATTTCATTTAGTAATAACAAATACTCTCTACAAGAATCACAGGAGTAGGGTGTATAGAAGCATTCATGACCTTCTTAATCGGTTTGCACTAAGATCATGCAATCATCCTGACACAATATTTCAGCTGTCCGGAGGACCGCCATCTTCATGTGAAAACGCTATTTGCAAATTTCGCAGGAACTTAGTCGTACCTCACGCTAAACCAAGAGCGCATGCGCCATTAGTCATTGCCGCTACCACCTAACGCAAGTGTAGTAACAGTGCCCCAGTGGTAAAAGCTGGCAGAAACAGTAAATTTATCTTGAGTATCTAGGACAATGGGACAATGTATTCTGCCGGCAGAGTCAAAGAGTTGGTTCCGTTTTCCTTTTTTATTTTATTTTCTTAACGTACGGAAAAAACATGATAAGTGCAGCCCTTATCTCGGTTTCTAAGAGTCTCTTATTTCGGTTGATTCCTGTAATACAGTCCCAGTTGCAAAAAGAAGGAACAACTAACCACACTGCTCTGCAAAACTCAAAGATGAGCTCGATAACGAAACGTAAGGTATTAACTACTAAATAGAAATGAATGAATGTGAGGGAGCATATTACCAGAGATCTCCCAGTCGTGCATAGAAAGCTAGACGTCAGAGGTGTTGTTGCAGCCTATCTGTAGTGGCATCTGGGGCTAGCCTCGCAACACTACTTAGTTGAAGGAACAGGAAAGGACAGTCTGTGCCAATCAGGACACCCGTGTTTGGTACGGTAGGTGACAACTCACCACAAGTAGGTAGCGGTCCTTATGCGTGGGGTTCCTTTGTACGCTGTGTCCCAGGTTCCAAAATCCACTATATAGAAGCCTACTACGAGAGGAAAGATTTATCTGATTATAGAAGAAGGAACTGAAGCGACAGGGAAGAGATAGGGATCCAGTATTAGAATCATAATTTAGAAAGGTTTGGACGAAGAAGGGATCGATCACGTTCCATTGGCAAAATCCTATAATCCTTAGGAAAGTGGAAGAAAAACAACTATTCACATTAGTGTGTACAATGTATGAGTCTGGCAGTATACCATCTGACTCTCGGAAAAACATCATCCACACACTTCAGAAGACTGCAAGAGCCAACAAGGGCGAGATATCTCGCACAATCAGCTTAACAGCTCATGCATCCAAGTTGATGACAAAAATAATGTACTGAAGAACAGAAAGGGAAACTGAAGGTCTGTTAGATGACGATTAGGTTGGCTTTCAGGAAGGTGTAGGCACCAGAGAGGCAGCTCTGGCGTTACTATTGATACTGGTAGCAAGACAGAAAAAAAAAGCAAAACACGTTCGTTGTATTTGTCAACCTGGTGTAAGCGTTCGACAACGCAAAATAGTGCAGGATGTTCGAAATTCTGAGAAAAATTAGGATAAGGTGTAGGGAAAGACGGGTAATATAGAATATATGAACCAAGAGGAAAGAATACGACTGGAAGAGCGTGAACGGATTAAAAAGGGAGTAGGGCACGGGTGTAGTTATTCAGTCAGTAAAGGAGAAGCAATGAGGGAATTAAAAGATAGGCTCAAGAGTGGGATTAAAATTCAGGATGCAACAGCATCAATAATAATGTTTTCTGATGACATTACCATTCTCAGTGAAAGTGATGAAGAATTACAGGTTGTGTTGAATGGAATGAAGTGTCTAATGGGTATAGAATATGGATTGAGAGTAAATCTAAGAAAGACGAAAGCAGTGAGGAGTATCAGGAATTGGAACCGTACGAAACTTGATTTTAGGATGAAATTTCTGAAGATGTACGTTTGGAGCACAGCGTTATGTGGTAGTGAGACATGGACACAGGTAAATCTGAATCGAAGCGTTTAGAATGTGGTGCTACTGAAGAATGTTGAGTACTAGATGGACTGATAGGGTAAGGAATGAGGAGGTTCTCTGCAGAATCGGCTGGGAGAGGAACACATGAAAAACACCGACACGAAGAAGGGGTAGAATGATAGAACATGTATTAAGATATCAGGGAATAACTTTCATTCTACCAGGGGGAGCTATAGATGGTGAATATGGTAGAGCCCGCATCTCGTGGTCGTGCGGTAGCGTTCTCGCTTCCCACGCCCGGGTTCCCGGGTTCGATTCCCGGCGGGGTCAGGGATTTTCTCTGCCTCGTGATGGCTGGGTGTTGTGTGCTGTCCTTAGGTTAGTTAGGTTTAAGTAGTTCTAAGTTCTAGGGGACTGATGACCATAGATGTAGAGTCCCATAGTGCTCAGAGCCATTTGAACCATTTTTTGAATATGGTAGAGGAAGACAGAGATTGGAAAACATCCAGAAAATAATTGATGATGTAGGCAGCAGTTGCACAGGAGAGGATTCGTGGTGGGCCGCATCAAACCACTCAAGCGACAGACAACTCACAAAATGCTAATACGCACAGAAACGGAAGTTTTCCATCTCTTTCGACCTCGCTTGTGAAACTGATTGTGGAATGAAGTCAATTAAAATGACGCAGGAAACTTTTGAGAGCACCTAATCAATGTGGCCATAGAAGTATTGACAATGTATCTCCAAAAACAAGTAGTTTTTAAAAACTCTACTCTCATCGTCCTGCCTTTAAGAAATCTTTCACAAATAAATTGGCAACTATGAGGACTAGTGAACTCCTCATAGCCTTTTTGTCCGTTTGTTCAACGTATTTGTCACTGAATAAAAAATGACAAAGCTTCGTCATTTCATGGTCCAGGATTTCACTATTTCATGTTAACAGTTCTTCAGACGGAACTCGGGTAACAATAGATACTAATTCGGAGCTCACGATCTAATCCGAGGACCAAGACAAAAAGAAAAGAAATGAACACCGTAGGATTAGCGATATATGCTCTCATTTTCCGACGTTCATACAATTTTAGACGCTAAAGAGATAGG
This sequence comes from Schistocerca nitens, assembly GCF_023898315.1. Lineage (NCBI taxonomy): Eukaryota > Metazoa > Arthropoda > Insecta > Orthoptera > Acrididae > Schistocerca > Schistocerca nitens. The sequence goes on along the minus strand of NC_064617.1, from coordinate 759,293,060 downwards.
CCATCAGGGCCCAGTATTTTTACTTCAGACATACATTTAAGACGTTCAGATGGTTCAAATGGCTCTAAGCACTATGGGACTTAACATCTGAGGTTATCAGTCCCCTAGACTTAGAACTACTTAAACCTAACTAACCTAAGGGCATCACACACATCCATGCTCGAGGCAGGATTCGAACCTGCAACCGCAGCAGCAGCTCGGTTCCAGACTGAAGCGGTAGGTACCGCTCGGGCACAACGGCCGTCTATTTAAGACGTGATAAACAACGTTTTCGGAAATATTGTTGCAAGGGTTTTTTAATTTCCTGCAGGACACACACGGTAAACAGGTAAACCACAGAACATATTACTGGAGCACTGAACTCCCTGTTGTCTTTTGCCAGAATAAAGTCACAAGACGCCTTATAAAATTTGAATCTTATGTGAAGGAGCTTCCCCCATGAACCATGGACCTTGCCGTTGGTGGGGAGGCTTGCGTGCCTCAGCGATACAGATGGCCGTACCGTAGGTGCAACCACAACGGAGGGAAATCTGTTGAGAGGCCAGACAAACATGTGGTTCCTGAAGAGGGGCAGCAGCCTTTTCAGTAGTTGCAGGGGCAACAGTCTGGATGATTGACTGATCTGGCCTTGTAACATTAACCAAAACGGCCTTGCTGTGCTGGTACTGCGAACGGCTGAAAGCAAGGGGAAACTACAGCCGTAATTTTTCCCGAGGACATGCAGCTTTACTGTATGATTAAATGATGATGGCGTCCTCTTGGGTAAAATATTCCGGAGGTAAAATAGTCCCCCATTCGGATCTCCGGGCGGGGACTACTCAAGAGGACGTCGTTATCAGGAGAAAGAAAACTGGCATTCTACGGATCGGAGCGTGGAATGTCAGATCCCTTAATCGGGCAGGTAGGTTAAAAAGTTTAAAAAGGGAAATGGATAGGTTAAAGTTAGATATAGTGGGAATTAGTGAAGTTCGGTGGCAGGAGGAACAAGACTTTTGGTCAGGTGATTACAGGGCTATAAATACAAAATCAAATAGGGGTAATGCAGGAGTAGGTTTAATAATGAATAAAAAAATAGGAGTGCGGGTTAGCTACTACAAACAGCATAGTGAACGCATTATTGTGGCCAAGATAGACACAAAGCCCATGCCTACTACAGTAGTACAAGTTTAATTGCCAACTAGCTCTGCAGATGATGAAGAAATTGATGAAATGTATGACGAGATAAAAGAAATTATTCAGGTAGTGAAGGGAGACGAAAATTTAATAGTCATGGGTGACTGGAATTCGTCAGTAGGAAAAGGGAGAGAAGGAAACATAGTAGGTGAATATGGATTGGGGGGAAGAAATTAAAGAGGAAGCCGCCTTGTAGAATTTTGCACAGAGCATAACTTAATCATAGCTAACACTTGGTTCAAGAATCATAAAAGAAGGTTGTATACCTGGAAGAATCCTGGAGATACTAATAGGTATCAGATAGATTATATAATGGTAAGACAGAGATTTAGGAACCAGGTTTTAAATTGTAAGACATTTCCAGGGGCAGATGTGGATTCTGACCACAATCTATTGGTTATGAACTGCAGATTGAAACTGAAGAAACTGCAAAAAGGTGGGAATTTAAGGAGATGGGACCTAGATAAACTGAAAGAACCAAAGGTTGTAGAGAGTTTCAGGGAGAGCATAAGGGAACAATTGACAGGAATGGGGGAAAGAAATACAGTAGAAGAAGAATGGGTAGCTCTGAGGGATGAAGTAGTGAAGGTAGCAGAGGATCGAGTAGGTAAAAAGACGAGGGCTAATAGAAATCCTTGGGTAACAGAAGAAATATTGAATTTAATTGATGAAAGGAGAAAATATAAAAATGCAGTAAATGAAGCAGGCAAAAGGGAACACAAACGTCTCAAAAATGAGATCGACAGAAAGTGCAAAATGGCTAAGCAGGGATGGCTAGAGGACAAATGTAAGGATGTAGAGGCTTGTCTCACTAGGGGTAAGATAGATACTGCTTACAGGAAAATTAAAGAGACCTTTGGAGAGAAGAGAACCACTTGTATGAATATCAAGAGCTCAGATGGCAACCCAGTTCTAAGCAAAGAAGGGAAGGCAGAAAGGTGGAAGGACTATATAGAGGGTTTATACAAGGGCGATGTACTTGAGGACAATTTTATGGAAATGGAAGAGGATGTAGATGAAGATGAAATGGGAGATAAGATACTGCGTGAAGAGTTTGACAGAGCACTGAAAGACCTGAGTCGAAACAAGGCCCCAGGAGTAGACAACATTCCATTAGAACTACTGATGGCCTTGGGAGAACCAGTCATGACAAAACTCTACCATCTGGTGAGCAAGATGTATGAGACAGGCGAAATACCCACAGACTTCAAGAAGAATATAATAATTCCAATCCCAAAGAAATCAGGTGTTGACAGATGTGAAAATTACCGAACTATCAGTTTAATAAGTCACAGCTGCAAAATACTAACCGAATTCTTTACAGACGAATGGAAAAACTGGTAGAAGCGGACCTCGGGGAAGATCAGTTTGGATTCCGTAGAAATGTTGGAACACGTGAGGCAATACTAACCTTACGACTTATCTTAGAAGAAAGATTAAGAAAAGGCAAACCTACGTTTCTAGCATTTGTAGACTTAGAGAAAGCTTTTGACAACGTTAACTGGAATACTCTCTTTCAAATTCTGAAAGTGGCAGGGATAAAATACAGGGAGCGAAACGCTATTTACAATTTGTACAGAAACCAGATGGCAGTTATAAGAGTCGAGGGGCATGAAAGGGAAGCAGTGGTTGGGAAAGGAGTGAGACAGGGTTGTAGCCTCTCCCCGATGTTATTCAATCTGTATATATGAGCAAGCAGTAAAGGAAACAAAAGAAATATTCGGAGTAGGTATTAAAATTCATGGAGAAGAAGTAAAAACTTTGAGGTTCGCCGATGACATTGTAATTCTGTCAGAGACAGCAAAAGACTTGCAAGAGCAGTTAAACGGAATGGACAGTGTCTTGAAAGGAGGATATAAGATGAACATCAACAAAAGGAAAAAGAGGATAATGGAATGTAGTCAAATTAAATCGGGTGATGCTGAGGGGATTAGATTAGGAAATGAGACACTTAAAGTAGTAAAGGAGTTTTGCTATTTAGGGAGTAAAATAACTGATGATGGTCGAAGTAGAGAGGATATAAAATGTAGACTGGCAATGGCAAGGAAGTCGTTTCTGAAGAAGAGAAATTTGTTAACATCGAGTATAGATTTAAGTGTCAGGAAGTCGTTTCTGAAAGTATTTGTATGGAGTGTAGCCATGTATGGAAGTGAAACATGGACGATAACTAGTGTGGACAAGAAGAGAATAGAAGCTTTCGAAATGTGGTGCTACAGAAGAATGCTGAAGATAAGGTGGGTAGATCACGTAACTAATGAGGAGGTATTGAATAGGATTGGGGTGAAGAGAAGTTTGTGGCACAACTTGACTAGAAGAAGGGATCGGTTGGTAGGACATGTATTGAGGCATCAAGGGATCACAAATTTAGCATTGGAGGGCAGCGTGGAGGGTAAAAATCGTAGAGGGAGACCAAGAGACCAATACACTAAGCAGATTCAGAAGGATGTAGGCAGCAGTAGGTACTGGGAGATGAAGAAGCTAGCACAGGATAGAGTAGCATGGAGAGGCGCATCAAACCAGTCTCAGGACTGAAGACCACAACAACAACATGTGAAGGAGTTGTTCTAGTTTAGTGGAGAGTTCAAAAGCAGTGACACAATATTGTGTTGATTTCACAGTTTCAAACCGAGCGAGGTGGCGTATTAGGTAACACACGGGACTCAACTTGGATGTCGGTTCAAACCCGTGTCCAGCTAACAAGGTTACATATTCCGTGATTTCCCTAAATCTCTACAGGAAAATGTTGGGATGGTTCTCTTGAAATGGCACAGCCTATGGCGGACTTTGTGGTCCGTGTCTAATGGCCTCAATATCGACGGGATGTTAAACACTAATCTTTATTCCTTCATCGCTCCTTACTACACACACCGTTACACTACATAACATAATATTCATAATCAGAAAAGATAAATAAATCTTAATCACATATAGACTAACGGAAACCTTTTGCCTTGAGTAAGGGCCAGTCAAAAAGTTTTCAATTGAAACATTGCTGCAGTGTGTATGGAACACAGCGCGACTCTGAAGTGGGTATATAAGAAGCGATAAGGAGAAACGTCGGGAAAACTGCGACAATGGGTGCTGCTGCTTCGTGATAGCACACATTCCGATATTATGAATGACGTAAAGCAAAGTTACGCCAACTCAAGTGGGAAATACTCGAGCATCCACCCTATAGTTCTGGTCTTTCGCCAAGCGATTATGACGCTTAGGATTCTTAAAAAAGGCGCTGAAATTTCGACGATACTTGTAGGATGAGGATGTGCAGCAGGCAGTTACGGATTTCTTCACGCAGCAGGACACGGTGTTTTAGCAAACGGTGTCTTCAATCTGGTGCGTCGAAGGGGATTATTGCCTAAATGCTGTCGGCGATTTTTCAACGTAAGGGTTTCCAGTGGAGTATTTTATCTCGTCTTGAACAATCAAGCGGACATTGTGAATTCAGCAGGTGCGCTAAAGATGTACGCTCACAGACATGTGAGAAGAGTACTGAAATAAGCTTAAGACTTCTTCACAGCGAACTACTAAACCACTTATCTCAAAGATACTCATATTACGCAGTTCGAAAAAAATTAAAATTATTTAAATGTACCCGAATGAGATACCAATGGGCAAGCAAAAATGGTTCAAATGGCTCTAAGTACTATGGGACTACCTAAGGTCATCAGTCCCCTAGAACTTAGAACTACTTAAACCTAACTAACCTAAGGACATGACACACATCCATGACCGAGACAGGATTTTTTTATTTTTTACTTTTTTCCACTTTTTTCATCTTTTTTGTTTTTTTTCTCTATCCTCTTTTTTATCCATCCTTTTTCCCAGCAATCTAATTTTTATTAACCACTTTTATTTTCTTTTTATTTTTTATTTTTTTTATTTTTTTGTATTTTTAGGATGGTCAGGGCGTGGTACACGCCGCACTAGCAGTGGAGTCTGTTCACGGCACTGTCAGTGCGTCGAGGCCCAAACCCCTCCCACCCCTTTTTCATGTTACCTGTTGGGTCATAGCACTAAGTGTGCAGAAATCTTAACACAATATTTCCATTCTCCGGTGTAAGAAAGACAAAGAAACCTCTTCTCTAAGTAGAAACTGAATAAAAAAAAAAAAAGGTTTCCGGAAGCAAGGTAATAGTAAATAATAATAAGAAAACAAGTGACTTTTAATTTTCTTCTGTTCGTTCTCGTTCAAGGTGTTGTAGTGGTTCCACATATTTAACCAACACCCATTCTTTCAAAAATGATCTTCAGCATGTTGCCGTAGTGCTTCTTGTGGTTGCGATACGTGCTGATTTTTGCATATTCACACTTCATGTAAACGCGGAATTCTATCTCGTTGTCCGACCCAAGTGTGTGGATGACATAACTAACATATTTTCCCAGTAACCAGCTAATGGCGTTGGTTTTTAATTTCGGATAGTATGTCATGTCTGGTCTCAGGAGGAGCGATGGCATTATATATTCCGTAGAGGATCTGGTGAGAAAAGCGATTTGTTGCCTGATCCAATTCCAGTTATGCACATTGCCACCACAGGTGAATCTGTGGCTGAGTGTATCCACGAGATTGCATTTTCCACAAAGGTGTGTCTGGTTTAAACCGATCCCATATAGTCTTTCGTTAGTGCTGATGACATTATTAACTGTTTTGTACCATGCGGAAATAGCGTCTATAGATAGCCCGGCATAGTTGATGTTCCGCCATACAGCTTTCCAGTCACAGTTTGGGAATTTCGTTTCAATTTTGTTTCTACCCTCATTTAACTTCCTTTCAAGTATGATGTCGCGCGCTGTGATACGTGTGTTGCTTCTGATTTCGTCACTAAGATAACTTGCTTCGAGGAAAAAGTTCCTCGCGTACTGCAGACGGGCATTAATTCTTCGCACATCAATCGGTGCTTGCAGGCTATGGGGTGTCACAGCCTCAAAGAGCTTTGCGGTTATACATTGTGGAAGTTCTCTGAGTATATGGAAAGTCCGTTTGAGGAACAGAGCAGACGCTTTATTGCGAATATCCACCAAACCGAGGCCCCCGTTTCTGACATCCAGTATATCGGTAGTCGCACCAACCCTGAATATGTCTCCTCTCCATAAATAATTGGTAACAGTGGACATGATCCCTTTCGCTACTAGTTTAGGGATTGGAAATACCTGCGCAGTGAAATACGCTTTAGACAATACGCAGGAGTTGATGAATCTGACTTTTTGCACCAGGTCCATAGTTCGATGGATGTTCTCCATTACAGCACCATGAACTTTTCTCCTAGTTTCCGTCCAGTTAAAAGCAGCCATCCTCATCGGACATGCCATTAAGGTTATTCCCAAAGTTTTATGTTTGTTGTCTTGTTTTGCCCATGCCAGTCGAAGGTGATCTAGGCCCCGTAGATTCAATATTTGACTTTTGTTTTCATTTGCTGTCGCTCCCGACGCTAGACAATACCTTTGGATTTCTCTTTCCAGCGTAACTGTCTCCTCCTTATTTCTTATTACAACGCCCACGTCATCAGCATAAGCTCGTATGACAGTTTTCTCTCCACTCAATGTTATGCCTGTTAATCTTGCGTGGACAGTGCGGAGGAAGGGCTCTAAAGATACAGAAAATAAAAACATAGATAAGGGACTGCCCTGTGGAACCCCTCGCCTTATCTGTATGGGTTTAGATGTTTGGCCATTGATTGCTATTTTCGCATTTATACCTGTTGCAATATTCCTTAGCATGTTCACAATCTGGGGGTGGAAAGCCATTCTTGACAGCGTCGCAAAGAGGTATCTATGACTAACGCGGTCAAAAGCTTTGTTGAAATCTATAAAGATTAACGCACATTTTATACTTGTCACTGAGGTAATTGCAATGACGTCTCTGTATGCATATAGACTTTCGAATATCGTTCTGGTCGGAGAACAAGATTGATGATGACTCAATATTTTGTTGAAAAAGGCAGAGAGTCTTTTGTTGATAATACGCGAAATTATTTTGTAATCAGAATTTAGTAGCGAAAGAGGCCGAAAATTGTTTAAGTTGGTTTTGCCTTTACTCTTAGGAATCAGTACTATTTTACTTTCCTTTAACTCTGCAGGGACCGGTTTTCCGTTCAGGACCTCGTTTGCCATGGAAGTGATCTTGTCCCCAATTATAGGCCAGTAGCGGGCATAAAACTCCACAGGGAGGCCATCAAGTCCCGAAGATTTTTTGAGTGGTGAGTTACGCACTGCCTCATGCACTTCATCTTTAGTAATAGGTGACAGGATGTCAGCGTTGTCTGTTCCCGACAATTGTGGACCCAAAATAGTGAGAAAGTCCTCGAGAGCTGCATCTTCCACTGTGGTAGGGGCATATAAGGTTTCATAGTACCTGTGGACTTCGTCCAGTATTTGTTTCTGGCATGTGAGCCTCGTACCAGTATGCGTCTGGACTTCATCAATTAAAGTTAGACGTCTGTTTTTAGCATGCCGCACCAAGTGATACAGAGAAGCTGTTTCATCTGCTACGACTGATGTGGCTTTCGATTTAATTTTGAGTCCCTCCATCTGTTGCCGTTTAATGCTTAATAACTTGGCTTTTATTTTTTTGATATCATTCAAACGAATTACGTCATCATGGGCCTGTTGATATAAGTCTCTTAAAACTTTATAGTAAAACTCCATTGTATTCCTCAACTCCCTGTGCCTCGCTGCACTATACTGCATGACAACTTTCCGCAGCCTTGGTTTAGCCCTCCTAATCCACCAGTCAATGACTGTTGGGTGCTTGTCTACTGTGCGGAGGCACATAGTCCACGCTACTCTTATTTCCTGTTCTAGTTCTTCGTCAGTTAAAACAGAGATATTTAAATTCCATTGGCCTCTGAATCGACGGGTTGGCTGTACACTTAAATTAAAGCAAGTTAAAAGTGTACTGTGATCGCTAAAATACACGGAAATAGTTTCAACGTTTAATAAATAATTTTGCAAATTTGGTAACACGTAAATTCTATCTAGTCTGCTGCGGGAGTGGCTGGTTATATGGATTCGAACCTGCGACCGTAGCGGTCGCGCGGTTCCAGACTGTAGCGCCTAGAACCGCTCGGCCACCCCGGCCGGCAATGGGCAAGCACCATGTAATTCTCCCTGTGCGAAGTTCCTGGGCACCCTGATACATAATCATCTAAAGCGGACCTGCCACATGAATAAGATGGTCGAAACGCTCAGACCGACCTGCTTTGGAACTTACATATCTCTTTCACTTGCAAATATCTTTCGTTTTGTTGACTTGCTAACTGGATTTTAGGCATACTTTACATATACTGAAACAATACTGTTGTGGTGTGCGTACTGTAAGACCTTCGGTACACACACCATCAGATTATTTGACTTGTCGCTCTAATGAAGTAGGCGAGTGTCAGCAATATGTCTCGTCGTCTTATCGTGGCGTGTTTATCTTCTGCCGTTAGGTCAGACGATAGAAATGCGACTCGTACGCTTAGAGTAACTGATTGACGGTGACCAACTTTAAACAGAACTTGATTAATTTTCACACACATTTATTAAAATAATAACAATCATAAACCTTACTTAACTTGATTCTGGATGCTATTTACAATTGACAACCTGATGTTCCTTTGGTCTTGGTACGGTAATCTTATTCTCACATATCTCTGATACTTGACAAAGTGTATGTACATTTCTCTTCATGGCTGTGTACAGGAATATGATAATCTTATTAGGCGCAGTCTGAAACTTGACTACAGCCTAATGCAGACTGATGCAGACTGAGTAATCGGAGGTCTGTACACTCGTTATAATACCTCGCGCGTTCAGGTATCACTGCGCGAGTGTGATCCGCGAGGAGAAAACGTTGTACGTTAGCAGCAATCTCATTGGCTGCGTTACATATTAATACGCGGATAGGCGGAAGCAGAATTTGGTCCGTCTCTAAGACAGCGCCATCTCGTAGTGCGGAGACGACGAGCGCTGCGCCTGCGCTGTTGTGCTTAGCGGGGCGCGCTCTAGTGGGAAAGTTGTGTACGCACGGACTACGCGGAAGTATGTACACAACAACTGTTCTATGGTATTGTATTTATACTTGAATCACGGTGTACCGTTTTACTGTTTGATCAATATTAATGAAGAATTTCATTGAAGCAAGAACGCTTATAGAAGGGTTCGTCAGGGGGACGGTGGGTGCGCAGGGGTAGATGAATAGGGGCCGGCCGAAGTGGCCGTGCGGTTAAAGGCGCTGCAGTCTGGAACCGCAAGACCGCTACGGTCGCAGGTTCGAATCCTGCCTCGGGCATGGATGTTTGTGATGTCCTTAGGTTAGTTAGGTTTAACTAGTTCTAAGTTCTAGGGGACTAATGACCTCAGCAGTTGAGTCCAATAGTGCTCAGAGCCATTTGAACCATTAGATGAATATGGACGCTCCGACTTCCACTCCCACGCTTTTCCCCTAGGTGTTGCTTTGACGTAATCGCTTTGTGTTTTACAATGGAAACAGAATATGAATTTAAACGTTAAAGCTTGCAGTTACTACTGGAAACCCCACGATTAAGATTATTTCACAGTGTCAACTCCTAAATAAGAACTAATAACAAAACAGATCGTCAGAGAAAACAGTTCTTGGCCGCATTGTAGTACGTTGAATTTCTTAAGAACTATTAGTCATTACTGCAACAGTTCTGCGAACAGTGCAACTGATTCGCAGCTATGGACATTTTTTACTATTTCCTTTGCATGGGTAAAATCACATAATACGTAAAAAATAGTTGCACATATAACCTTAACTGAAAGTGTACATGGAAATATTTTATCCGATTAGTAGATTATCCACAGGATAGATGAAGATTGGTGAACAGCAGTCTGACAAAAAAGATCATTTCCCAGTGACAATATAGTTAAATCGAGTTGCTGCAGTTAATAAAGTCAACCAATATTTGGAAAACGAACATCTTTCAAATGAAATTCGGTACCATCTCTCATTAAATAAATTAAAATACACCGGTATACACAGACTAAACAGACGAATGAAAATTTGTACCAAGGTCGGTATTCGAAGTAGGGTATCCCGCTCACTAGGCAGATGCGCTGACCACGACGACCTTCCGGCACAGTGGCTTTGTACAACTGCATGGGCTACCAGAGCACACCTCCCACCTCAGTCTAAATTCGTACTCACGCCTCTGCCCACTTGGTATACCCTGTAAATTTAGGGGGAATACCAGATGGACTGAGGCATGAATGGGTGGAGTCAGATATGCTGAGGAGTGAGACATGCTACGGTAGTCCGTTCAGTTGTGCTAATCGGCGGCGCTCATTTGACATAGAGGTTAGCAGGTTAGCTAGCGCATGTGCCTAGTTACTAGGAGACCTACGTTCGAATCCTGGCCTAGGTACAATTTTCATTCGTCGCTTCAGTCTGCGTATATACATTATAGACGTTTAAGACCTGAGAAGGTCTCTGGAATCATATAGTTCCATTTGATTAAAATATACAGGATATTAAAATAGACCTTTCCTTCTTATACATCTACATCTATATGGATACACTGCAAATCACATTTAAGTGACTGGCACATGGTTCATCGAACCATCTTCATAATTCTCTATTATTCCAATCTCGTATAGCACGCGGATAGAATGAACACCTATATCTTTCCGTACGAGCTCTGATTTCCCTTACTTTATCGTGGTGATCGTTCCTCCCTATGTTTCTATGTGTTCCTTCCAATTTAAGTTGTTCGTAATTGTAACACCTAAGTATTTAGTTGAATTTACGGCATTATATTAGACTGATTTATCGTGTAACCAAAGTTTAACGAGTTCCTTTTAGCACTCACGTGGATGACCTCACACTTTTCGTTATTTAGGTTCAAATAGCTGTGAGCACTATGCGACTTAACTTCTGAGGTCATCAGTCGCCTAGAATTCAGAACTAATTAAACCTAACTAACCTAAGAACATCACACACATCCATGCCCGAGGCAGGATTCGAACCTGCGACCGTTGCGTTCGCTCGGCTCCAGACTGTAGCGCCTAGAACCGCACGGCCACTTCGGGCGGCCGTTATTTAGGGTCAACTGCCACTCTTCGCACGATTCAGATTTTTTTTTTCTAAATCGTTATGCAATTTGTTTTGGTCTTCTGATAACTTTATTAGTCGATAAATGACATCGTCATCTGAAAACAAACGAAGACTGCTGTTCAGATTGTCTCCCAAATCGTTTATATAGATAAGGAACAGCCTAGGGCCTATAACACTACTTTGGGGAACGCCAGAAATCACTCCTGTTTTACTCGAAAACTTTCCGGCAATTACTACGAACTGTGACCTCTCTGACAGAAATCACAAATCCAGTCCAATAACTGAGACGATATTCCACAAGCACGCAATTTCACTACGAGCTGCTTGTGTGGTACAGTGTCAAAAGCCTTCCGGAAATCCAGAAATACGGAATCGATCTGAAACGCCTTCACTCAACACTTCATGAGAATAAAGAGCTAGTTGTGTTTCACAAGAACGATGTTTTCTAAACCCATGTTGACTGTGTGTCAATAGACTGTATTCTTCGAGGTAATTCATAATGTGCGAATACAATATATGTTCTAAAATCCTGCTACATATCGACGTTAACAACATGGGCCTGTAATTTAGTGGATTACTCCTACATCCTTTCTTGAATATTGGTGTGACCTGTGCAACCTTCCAGTCTTAGGGTACGGATCTTTCCTCGAGCGAACGGTTGTGTATGGTTGTTAAGTATGGAACTAATGCATCAGCGTACTCGGAAAGGAACCTAATTGGTATACAGTCTGGACCAGAAGACTTGCTTTTCGTAAGTGATTTAAGCTGCTTCACTAATCCGAGGATATTTACTTCTACGTTACTCATGTTGGCAGCTGTTCTCAATTCGAAGTCTGGATTATTTACTTCTTCTTCTTTTCTGAAGGCATTTTGGAAGGCTGTGTTTTGTAACTCTGCTTCGGCAACACTGTCTCCGATAGTAGCTCCACTGCTATCGCGCAGAGAAGACACTGATTGTTTCTTGCCGCTAACATACTTCACATACGACCAGAATCTCTTCGAATTTCATGCCAGGTTTCGAGTCAAAGTTTCTTTATGGAAACTATTATAAGCATCTCGCATTGAATTCCCGCTAAATTTCGAGCTTCTGTAAATTATCGCCAATCTTGCAGATTTTGTGTTTGTTTAAATTTGGCATGTTCGTTTCGTTGTTTCTGCAACAGTGTTCTAAGCCGTTTTGTATGCCAAGGAGGATCGTTTGGTAATTTATTTGGTATAAATATCTCAATTGCTGCCGATAATATTTCTTTGAATTTAAGCTACATCTGGTCTACGCTTAAATTATTGATTTGGAATGAGCGGAGATTGTCTCTCAGGAAGGCGTCAAGTGAGTTTTTATCTGCTTTTTTGAATAGGTATATTTTTCGATTATTTTTCGAAGATTTGGGGATAACAATATTCAGTCTAGCTATGACAACCCTGTGTTCACTAACCCCTGAATCGGTTTTGATGCGCGTTATTAACTCACGATTATTTGTTGCTAAGAGATCAAGTGTGTTTTCACAACCGTTTACTATTCGCGTGGGCTCATAAACTAACTGCTCGAAATCATTTTCAGAAAATGCGTTTAGCACAATTTAAGATTATATTTTATATGTACCTCCGGAATTAAACATGTATTTTCGTCAGCATATCGAGGGTAAATTAAAGTCACGACCAACTATTATCGTGTGAGTCGGGTACGTGTTTGAAATCAAACTCAAGTTGCCTTTGAACCTTTCAGCAACTGTATCATCTGAATTGGGAAGTCAGTAAAAAGATCCAATTATTATTTTATTACGGTTGCCAACAATGACCTCTGCCCATACTAACTCACAGAAAGAATCTATTTCAATTTCACGACAATTTCAACTACTTCTGACAGCAACAAACACGCCACCCAACCGTGTTCAGCCTATCCTTTCGGAACACCGTTAGGTTCTTCGCAAAAATTTCGGCTTAGCTTATATCCGGCTTTAGCCAGCTTTCAGCGCCTATAACGTTTTGACCATCAGTGCTTTCTATTAGCGCTTGGAGCTCTGGCACTTTCCCAACACAGCTACGACAATTTACAACTGTTATACCAATGGTTCCTGTATCTACGTTTTTCCTGTGTTCAACCTGAACACGTTGTGACTGGAGCCCTTCTTGTGTTTTCCCGAGACCCTCTAACATAAAAAACAGCCCAGTCCGCGTCACACAGTCCCTGTTACCCGTGTAGCCGCCTCCTGGTTATAGAGGACACCTGACCTATTCAGCAGAACCCGAAACCCAACCACCCTTTGGTGCAAGTCGAGGAATCTGCAGCCTACACGGTTGCAGAACTGTCTGAGCCTCTGATTCAGAGGCTCTGTACCAGAGGTCCGCAGTCGGTCCTGTCGACTATGCTGCAAATGGTCAACTCTGCTTTCATCTTGCAAGCAAGACTGGCAGCACTTTACCACTTCTGTTAGCCTCTCAAAACCAGAGAGAATCTCTTCTGATCCAACGTGACCCACATCACTGTTACCGAAGTGTGCAACCACCTGCAGTTGGCTTCACCCTGTGCTCTTCAAGGCATCCGGGAGGACCCTTTCCACATCTGGAATGACTCCACCCGGTAGGCGCACTGAGTGCACGTTGGTTTTCTTACCCTTCTTGTCAGCGAAGTCCCTATGGGGCCCATAACGCGCCTAACGTTGGATCTCCCAGCTACCAATAATCCCACACTCTGTTTCTGCCCGGATCTTGCAGGCTGAGTGGTTTCCTCTGAAACAGTACAGGCGACAGCATGTGGCTCAGCGGCAGTGTCAGCCACAGACAACACCTGGGACTTGTTTGTCGGACAAACTGGGGAGGCCTTACGTGCGGCCGCCTGGGAAGTCTTTGGTCGCCTGCTTCGCCCCGGGGCGACCTCCCACTCGACCACAGGTGAGGGGTCAGCCTCAGTGCGAACAGTAACTGGGTTGGCCAACGGTGAGGACCGATCGGAGGACTCTGACGTGCTGGACGTCCGTTGGATCCCCACGGCCGCCCACAACGGTGGTGCCCATCCACTGCAGCCTCAAGTTGTGCGACCGCAGCCATTAGAGCCTGAAGCTGAGAGCGAAGTGTCTCCAACTCGGCTCGCATCCGCACACAGCAATCGCAGTCCCTGTCCATACTAAAGACCGTGGAAAAGTAAACTACGCAGATAAACGGACTATCGGCACGTGCTACGCAACTATACTGTAGACCCTGATGAAAACACACGAACTGTGTCTAGTAATACGCAGATATTGAAAAAACCTAACTACCGAAGCACTCAGGTGAAACTAAATAATTTGCCATTATTAGGAACTATTAGTATGTCACAAAATCGGTTTACTTTCCGACGCAAACAAAAACGCGAGAACTGTGGCTATTACGTATTAAATTTACACGCAGAAACTCAAGAAACTAAACTATTAAAGCACACAGATGATATAATAAAATTCTTTCCTGTTCAGGAACTCGTAAATGTCACAAAAGCGGTTACTTCCCTGTTGCTGCGTCAGTCTCGGTCGGCTACTACTGCCTGATACATATAAACCATTTTCTGAGAAGAGTTGTTTGGTTAGTCTGTTCTTTTTCTTTAAATGAAGGTCATAACATTGTATAATGGTTAAAACAATTTTGATAACTTCGTGATTAGACCTAAATAAAACGATAAAAAATTTAAAGGAACACAAAGAATTATGTCAGTACTAAGAAGATTAACTGAAGCGAAAATAGACTATCATTCTGTGAAGGATAAAGAGGAAATGAAGAACTCGTTCACTTGCTATCACCAATTATTGAAAGTAATAACATTTTGTGGCTTTCACGCAATTTCCCTTCATGAGGTAACGATTTCTGTTGGGTAATTTTGAGAACCCAGTTCGTTCTCACATAAACAACAGAAACTAAGTTCTTGGAAACCTTCTAAGTGCTATGTCGACACCTACGGTTCATTTCCATCGCCATTTTCTTTTTTTTTTAGTGTGTAGTGTGGACTGAAGAGATCATCCTTGATGACTTATTCTTCTAGGATGGGATGTAAGGATAAAAGGAAAACACTTTATTTATTACACATTCAGTTAGGCTTGGTGATGTCCATCTCCTGTGGAGGGTGAAATGTGTCGAGGCTGTTATGTGTGACTGCTTCCTCGTGTTATGACAGATTGCCTATGGGGGGTGAAACGTTATTGACTTCGGTACTCGATACTTGTGCCATCTTGCAGGGTTTACCGTTCCTACCGATTGTAACTGTCGAACTTTGTCCCAAAGGGCATCGATCTTGTCAAAGTAGAGCCTTGTCATGGACCTTCTCTTGTATAGTGGTCTCGTGGAGTGCGGTGCGGATGTCAACGTTTCTTGTCCACCATGGAGCTCCTGTGATCCATCGATAGCAAATTTTTTGTTGCGCTTGGAGTTTGTTGTAGTTGGAGACGCATGTAGTTCCCCACGAGGTGGAGCCATACAACATTGTGGGTTCCACCGTTGCCTTATACAATTGGAGTTTAGTCTTAGGGTTGAGATCCTTACTCTTCAGGAACGGAATCAATGACCTGGCCATCTTCTGGGCTGCCGTCTTCTTGTCGTTATTATGCTGGGTAAAGAGTAATTTTTTGTCAAGGTAGACACCGAGATACTTCACTCCCGGCGACCATGGGATAAATTGGTCAGCTATTTGGAGTCTGTCGTTCAGAACTGGTTTCCTCCGTGTGAACAGAACGGCTGCCGTCTTCGTCGGGTTGATCGTTATCTTATTTTGCTGCGTCCAGCGTTCCATTACAGCAAGTTGCCGTTGCATCCTAGCGATTAGCTGATCCAAGTGTCGTCCAGTTGTCAGAAAGGCCGTATAGTCCGCATAAAAACTCGCCGTAACAAGGGGGACTGTTGGGATGTTATTTATATATAAGTTGAAAAGTAGAGGCGAAATGACGGAGCCCTGCGGAATTCCTGCGAAAATCAGTTTCATTTCGGAGTTTTTATCGTCGACTCAGACATACAGTTTCCTGTCCTGCAGAAAGCTGTCTATGAGTCTAATGTAACAATCCGCAATAGGGGAAGTGCGATGCAGTTTGACGATAAGGTTGGGCCGCCACACCTTATCGTAAGCTTTTTCGATGTCAAGGAAGACACCAATCGTGAAATACTGCTTGTTGTATCCTTCTTGTATCCGTTCGGTGATCCGTAGAAGTTGAAGTTCGGCAGATAACTTGTCCTTGAAACCGAATTGTTCGGGTGGTATAACATCATGCGCTGTAAGCGTGTCATGGAGCCTCTGCAACAGCACTCTCTCGAGCACCTTGCCAAGGGTCGGCAAGAGGCTAATTGGCCGGTAACTGTTGGGTTCTGCTGGGTCTTTACCTGGCTTGGGTATTGGAACTACTCGAGCCGTCTTCCATGCCGTACGAAAATATCCCTGCAGAAGGCAGCTGTTGAGAATTCGGGTAAGGAGCACAGTTGGCTTCCTGGGCAACTGTTTCAAATCAGTGTTGCTTATGGAGTCGTTGCCCGGCGCATTATTCCGAGTCTTCCGGATAATTTTACGGATCTCTGCAGGTGTGTTGAGTTGTGGGCGGCTCTGCACAGGCGCAGTACGAAAAGCAGTCCATTCTGCTGTAACGGCGGCTTCCTGTTCTTGCAGGCGGACGTCGTTCACGGGGGTCGCTGGTGTAGACATCTGTTCTTGGTAAGTCGTAGCATACAGCTCCGCCTGGGCGAGTTCGTCATAGAGGAGGCCATCTGGTGCTCTGATGGCTCGTTTAGGTGGCCGCTGGTGCCGTATGTTCTTGACTACCTGCCATTCGTTCTTGGTTCGAAGTAAGAATTCATCCATCTTATCTTCCCAGACCTTTTGTCGCCACTCGGGCACTCTCCTGTGCAGTTCTCGTGTTAAGACGTGTGTTTCTCGTCGATCGATCGGGTTTCTATAGCGGAGCCAACGTCGCCTGCTCCTGTTTCTCTGTGTCTTCAGTTGTTGGAGTAGAGGCGGGAACTCGTCGAAAGCTACTACAGGGTAGACCGTGTGAGTAGTTGCCCTCCGTTTGGCTACCTTTATCTTTTGGGTAAAAGTTTGTACCGCGATGTCGATGGCTTCCGGTGTTGAAACGTCCTGCGTCGGGCAGATATTGTTGTCAAGATATGTCCGAAATTGACCCCAGTTCAGAGTTTGTGAGGTTGGGGGCGGAAGGTTGGCCGTTGAGTTTTCCACTATACTGAAAACAGTACGGTGGTCAGACGAAAGATCGTCGACGGTGCGGAGCTGGAGGTTCGTCTCAATATTTGTGATGACAGCAATATCTAGGACGTCTGCTTCTCGCCGATCGACGTAAGGAATCCGTGTGGGCTCTCGTGGGCCATGGACTGTGATGCCCAGTTCTTCTTCCATGGCAATCAAAGTTCGTCCACGAGGGTTCGTACGCCGGGAATTCCACGCGACGTGCTTGCAATTAAGGTCACCTCCTAGGAAGATTTTGTCAAAATTGGTGAAGATACTCCTTAGGTCGTCTGGCACCAGGTTTTTACCGGGGCTGTTGTACGCCGCAATGAAAGGGATGTTGCCTGCCGTCGATAGAACCGTTACTGCTGTTGCCTCCAGATGTTGGAGGTGTGGTAGTGTTTTATGATGGTGCCGCAGTTCCCTTTTAAGCAGAACTGCGGTCCCTCCACCTCGTTGGCGTTGTCTGTCCGTTCTATAAACGTACATGTTACGAAATCTGAGCTCAGTTGTTGGACGAAGGTGCGTCTCCGATACAAGTGCGATGTCGACTTTGTGACGTAAAAATTCAGTGAATTCGGTTTTCTTGTGTTTCATTCCGCTGGCGTTCCATATACAGATTTTCAGGTTTCTCGTGGTCCCAGGGCGATCCATCTTAACGTGTTCCAAAGGCCTTCAATACACTTTCGATTAAAGAAAGTATCCCCACTAGTTGTTGCTGCACGGCGGTGAGAAGTTTCGCGACATCAGAGAGCGCTGGAGCTATAGATTGCATCAAATGAGCTGGTGAGACGTAGGTTTCCGGTTCCGGTCGGAGTGGTGATGCTGCGTGGGCGTATGAATAATGCTGGCGGTGCTGTCGAGGTGGAAGTGCTTCAGGAGGAGGCTCTGTTACTGGCTGCCGTGTCGCCGCCGGCTGTTTTTGTGGCGTTTGCTGACGGTGGGGCGGAGGGTGTGGCGTCAGGTTGGAGTTCCGTATTACACGAGTCCTCCGTTGAGAGGGCTGCGGGGAAGACCGTTGTCTGTATTTCCTGAGAAGTTCCTGGTACCTCTGGCAGCCACGCCACGTGGCAGGATGGTACTTTTCACAGTTAGCACATTTCGGCGGAGCCCCTCGGGGATGAGTACATGCTGAAGATCGGTGTTGCCCTCCACATCGAACGCAGCGAGCAGGCAAGCTGCAATAATTAGCTGTATGTTCGAATCGCTGGCAGTGGCGACATTGAACAGGTCCTTCTTGTCTGTTGTAGGTTTCAATAACGACTTTAGTATATAGAAGGTATTTGATGTCGTAAATCTTGTAGTTTTCCTTTTGGGCTGGCAACGTGACACAGTAAGCATCTTGAGGTCGTAATTCCTTCGTGTTGTCGTCTCGATTTTTAAACTGGTGAACTTTGATGACAGGGAAACCCTTCTCTATCAGTGCGTCTTTCAGTTCTTCCTCCGTAACTGCGGCAGGTAGACGTTTGACAACCACTTTGAGGTCCTTGTCCTCCGTGGCCTGATGTGTAAAAAAGTGGATGTCATTCGACACAAAGAAATTGATGGCCCGTCGTTGATCTTCATAGGAGTCAAAGTGATGTCTCGTTGGTAGATGGCCTTAAGACTGCCGTCAATATTCGCTTTCAGCGCCTTGCGGTGTAGTTCTTGGTATGGTAAATAGTATCGGGCGGGACTTTGCGTAGTAAGTTCCGGCCAGAGCCATCTGACCCCTCTTTATCTGCTTCGAGATTGACATCACTCGTCTGGTCCATACGTTCTGGAGCATCTGTAGTATCTTCCGTCGCAATTGCCGCATAACGGTTGGAAGTTTTCAGTTCTTCTGGACGTTGTCGCTTCCGAGAGTTGTTCTGCTTAGGAGAAACCTTGAGTCGTTTTCTTTGGCGAACTAGTGTAAAATCGTCCTCTCCGTCGGTGGGCTGCATGGTCCAAACTTCTTCAGAGGAGACTCCCTCCATTTCGTCGTCGTCTGGTGGAGAAAATTGTTCCACGTCGTCTACTTGTTCTTCAGGCTTTGAAGGAGGAACTGTACTAGTGCGGTTGTCGTATACTTGCTGACTTTCCAGAATCATGTGTTGTATTTCACGTCTTAGTTCCCGTTGTTGCCGATCGTTCTGTGTTAGCTGATGTCGCTCGTCAGAGGGGTTTGACGTATGTTGTCCTCCGCTCTGCATTCGCGCATCGCTCGTCGTGGTCCTGTCCTCATTATGTTGCCTGTCAGAATCCGTTGTCGTTGCAGGGGTCGTCGCCGTTGTATCCGTCCTGTGGGGAGCGGGGCAGGCCCCACCGACCGGCCAGCGGACGGTCCCGGCGCGACCCAGCCGGCTGGCTCGGACGCGCGCGCTCCGTTGCCCGCACTCATCAGCATCGCGCGCTCAACGTTCCATCGCCAGAAAGTCATTTTGTATGGAGTGTCATGCGGTGGCCACGAGATGGCAGACGACGCGAACACGTGACTGCCGTGAGCGCCGCGGTGGATGAGGCGGTGGTCACTGCACACAGACTAGCGAACCAGATCTGGGCAGAGCTCAGAACGAGGATCTCGAGAAACTGGTGTGTTGCGGTATTTTCTTCCAGGCGTCACCGGGATGCGCACGGGATATGGCTACTGTGTGGACCCAACAGTAGATAGTGTCGGAAGTTCCATGCGGCTTTTCGCCGATGATGCTGTAGTATACAGAGAAGTTGCAGCATTAGAAAATTGTAGCGAAATGCAGGAAGATCTGCAGCGGATAGGCACTTGGTGCAGGGAGTGGCAACTGTCCCTTAACATGGACAAATGTAATGTATTGCGAATACATAGAAAGAAGGATCCTTTATTGTATGATTATATGATAACGGAACAAACACTGGTAGCAGTTACTTCTGTAAAATATCTGGGAGTATGCGTGCGGAACGATTTGAAGTGGAATGATCATATAAAATTAATTGTTGGTAAGGCGGGTACCAGGTTGAGATTCATTGGGAGAGTCCTTAGAAAATGTAGTCCATCAACAAAGGAGGTGGCTTACAAAACACTCGTTCGACCTATACTTGAGTATTGCTCATCAGTGTGGGATCCGTACCAGATCGGGTTGACGGAGGAGATAGAGAAGATCCAAAGAAGAGCGGCGCGTTTCGTCACAGGGTTATTTGGTAACCGTGATAGCGTTACGGAGATGTTTAATAAACTCAAGTGGCAGACTCTGCAAGAGAGGCGCTCTGCATCGCGGTGTAGCTTGCTCACCAGGTTTCGAGAGGGTGCTTTTCTGGATAAGGTATCGAATATATTGCTTCCCCCTACTTATACCTCCCGAGGAGATCACAAATGTAAAATCAGAGAGATTAGAGCGCGCACGGAGGCTTTCAGACAGTCGTTCTTCCCGCGAACCATACGCGACTGGAACAGGAAAGGGAGGTAATGATAGTGGCACGTAAAGTGCCCTCCGCCACACGCCGTTGGGTGGCTTGCGGAGTATAAATGTAGATGTAGATGTCCGGTGGAGTGGTTGATATCCTTTCCCGGACAGACGACAGTGATCTCAGTGGAGGCAGAGAAAGGAGGTCCTGCATATTAAGAGAAACACTGACGAGGGTTTATGTGGTGTTGTGCATAATAATAAAAAACAAAAAGACTGGCCCTGATGACATCCATCCCGAAACCATCGAACAAGCTGCGCCACTTATCGTGCCATACCTGACAGACGTATCGAATAGTGCTCTAGCAGAAGGACGAGTAGCGAATATATGGAAGGCGGTAAATGCAGCTACAATCAAGAAAGCAGAGGACGGGGACCCAACTGACCCTAAGACATACACACCAATACGACTCATTAAAATTTTGACAAAGGTACAGGACAGACTGCTGTGCGACAGATTTCAGTCGCACTGGCAGCTCTTTGGCCTTAGCCCACATCAGTTTGGTTTCCGACCACATAAATCCATCGACGACGCAGCAAACAGGACCATGAAAATGACACAGACAATACATGACAAATAGTAGCAATTGTAATTGCCATTTTAGGTCCTTTCGGCAACCTTTGGTGGCCGGGGCTGTTTGCGAGACATGGAGAGATAAATATTCCGCTGGCTGTATACAAGAGTCCTAGGGATTATTGTTAAAAAAAAAAAAAAAAAAAAAAAAAAAAACAGGATAGTGGAATGGAAGACTGGTCGCCAAAAGGTTATAAAGAGGGTGACAAGAGTTTGTCCACAGGGATCCATAGGCTGACTGATTTTCTGGGACGTAGCCATAGAGCCACTTCTGATTGAACAACATTGCAAAAAGGGTGTTTACGTACACAAACAACGACCTTATGGTCATGGTATCTGCAAATTCCAGATCCCAATGAGAGAGTAAAGCCAGGCGGCTCCTAGCATTCATTGGTGAAAGGAGCACGAACAACAAACTCGCAATAGCAACTAACAAAACTGTTTATCGACTTCTACGAGGCATACTGAAAAGAAACCCAGTTATAAACTTAAACAACATACCTATAAAACGGAAAGCTATGACAACATACATCTGCATAGATATGGACGAACATTTACACTTTAACGAACAAGCACCAAGTTGCAAGACTGAATAGACAATGAGGACATATCACACAGCACTCTTTCAGTCAATAACTTGTTTTGCGGCTAGTGCTTCGGCTCATCGATCATGCTTAGGTACGCATAAAACCATTGTGACTTGCGGCCAGAGGAGTGATCTACTCAGAATCTCGGGGGCTTTCGGCACGATCTCGATTGAGGCACTGTGTGTGGTACTGGGAGTTTTCCCTGTGGTTATTACAATTCCCCACGGAGCAGCTGCCTACTGGCTGAACTGGGGAAGACGCGACAAAATAAGAGAATTAACTAGACAAGGCGTAGGTCGTATGTACATAAACTAAATAAGTGGAGAATTGATACTTGACAGACAGAATGGGACTACCCTTTTCTCCCCCAGTATCTGAGAACGGATGAATTTTAAGTACATAAATTCAACACGCGACATAGTGCACTTTCTCACGGCCAACGGTCCATATCCTGTGCATCTCCACAGGTTGGCCCTAAAACAGACTCACACTTGTGTCAGTGGTGAGAATGGCCCACCTGAACACATTGTGCTCATCTGCGATGCCCTAGGACGTATAAGACCGGGTCTAAGGAAACCAGGACATAGGACAATTAACATATACACAAGATGACTGGAACTTCATAAACAACATCGCAGACGAGGTACCGCAAGCACTACATGTGGCATACAAACAGGAGAAACCATACCGTAGAATATAACAGATCAGCAGTACATAGTAAAGGACAAAGAAATACAGACACTCAATCAGTTGCCATATCACACACAGGAAGTGAAAACGAGATAAACATACAAACATAGCAATAGTAAGCTAAGGTTCTCCAACACTAAATCGAATAGGAGTGAAAATGTACCCCTCTATGTAGTTGGTTGGTATATCATTTGATAGAATGTAACATTATCTGAAGATGCGATATTTCTTCTTCTTTCGCTGCATCAAGTATGACTGGCTCGAAATCTTACCGAGACCTCGCACATGATACAGCTGACCATGACATTTTAAATCAACTCCCAGTCTCCACTGTCACCTTCAATTCGGAAACATACATTAATCAAATTAAGAAATGCATTATTAATTAAGTACTACCACAATCAAGACAATATATGTAAAGGTTGTAATTATAGAAGACGTAAAGGAAAGAACTGTCAAATCATATCTAATTCAAATTGCCATCTCTAGTTACTTCCATTAAACACACGTTTAATTTTAATTTAAAATACATTGAAAACCTATTATGTATCTTATTTATTGTCATTATAGAAGTTAACAACAAGTTTAAGCACAATTGTAATCCAGATTTGTACTTGTTACAAATTTTTTATTCGTAATTTTTTATTTTATATTTTTGTAATATTCTAAAAAAAAATTCTACTAGCAGTTGAACTGAATTTGTATGATACAACATGTAAAATCACACAGTGCACAACCTGCTGCATAACGACAGGTGGCAGGTCTTTACTTGAGAAATAAAGAAATAAGAAAATAAAATATAGTGTAGAGGGTATGTCTGCTAGACATAGATACTGTGCGGAAGTCAGTGATTGTCATGTGACAAGCTGTGGTCGTTTATTGATGATACACATCAGTGGTGTAAGCGGGAATAATTCTCTTTGTTAACTACACACAGCGAGCGTGATTATTAGTGTTAATCAGAAAGTGTTCTCCATGAATAAAAAACAGCAATCAACCAATTGCTAAATGGAAATTTATTTAAATCTCTTCACCAATGTTTATAAAACATCTACTTCAGAAGGAAAATACTGACAATCTGAACAAGTTAACGGTGAATATTCGTTAAGCTATATACAAACGGGAACGATAACAAATGGTTCCGTTTACAAAGATTATTCAAACTTACAGTGCTACAAGTTGCAGTGGAGATACACTACAATATGGCAGAAAGGCGGTAGTAAAATATAAAATTTCACCATGGTATTTGTTTTACCACCCTATTTCTTATTCCTGGGCACAACCCGATTCATTCGCTCCCTATTTCATCCCCCTTTGCCCCCTTTCCCCTCCCCCACGCTTCCCCATCTTTGCCTCGGGTTTTATTACATCGTTTCTTATTTATGCTACCTTACAGTTTACATAATTTTATTTTACTAATTGACCTTTTCTTATTACACATTTTGTCTCCAGGACAGTGGTTAACTTGAATTTTACATGAATATTCATTTTTTCTTGTTTAGTTCTGAAACCATCTCATTTTTTGGTTGTTTTCCTGTTTCCTTTGCTCTGTTCATATTTTTCCTGTTATCTTCCTTTCTTTTACATCAAATTTCGTTATCTCAAATTTGTTTCTGAGTTCGTCTCTTTCAGCCGGCCGGAGTGGCCGAGCGGTTCTGGGCGCTACAGTCTGGAACCGCGTCACCGCTACGGTCGCAGGTTCGAATACTGCCTCGGGCATGGATGTGTGTGACCGATGACCTCAGA
The DNA here is from genome assembly GCF_023898315.1 of Schistocerca nitens. NCBI lineage: Eukaryota > Metazoa > Arthropoda > Insecta > Orthoptera > Acrididae > Schistocerca > Schistocerca nitens. The sequence goes on along the minus strand of NC_064617.1, from coordinate 759,268,654 downwards.
AGTTAAGTCCCATAGTGCTCAGAGCCATTTGAACCATTTTGTCTCTTTCATTTGTCATTTCAGTACTGATCACAGCTTGTTTTAGGTCTTGTTCTGTTTCTTGAAACCAGTTGGTCTTTTTGATTAACGTGTTTACCTCATCAAAAATCTTCTTTGTGAGTCTGTTGTTCATTCCATGTATGTATCCATAGAATGTTAGTCGGCGTTTCCAGATTATGCTTATGAGCCTGCCTGAACGTTCATACCTGATGATTTTACTTTCTATTTTTTCTGTCTCTGTGATGCTTGATGCTCCGATTGCAGTTGTTTCTGATGCGTAGAGTGCGTCTGGTAGTACAACTGTACTGTACTGGCAGAGTTTGGTTTGTCTTAAAACATTTCTTTTATCGTAATGTATCCATGTCAGATTGTACGCTTTCTGACGTCTTTGTGTTCTTTCTATGCTCGATGGCTCGTTTGATCCTCTTATTTGTATACATTTTCGAAGATATTTGCGTTTTCTCAACGATATCTGTAGACCTGTTCTGGCAGAGTTTCATATATTCCAGTGCTTCTTGTCTATTGTTCCTGAGTAATGCCAGGTCATCTGCAAATGCTAGGTATTTTGTGATCGTTCTGTTTGCACACGTTCTTCCTAACTGGATTCGTTTTACCTTTTCTTCCCATTGTATGAAAATTTTGTCGAAGACCATGTTCAATAAAAACAGTGAGATACCATCTCCTGGTCTGAAGCCTGTATGTACGTCGAATTGGTTTGAGGTATCTCTCCTAAATTTTATTTTGGATGTGGAACCTGTAAGTGTCTGTTTTATGAGTGTCCTAGTTTTTCCGTCTATTCCATATTCTTCCAGAGTGTCAAAGAGAGTCTACTATCTGTGGAGCAATAGGTTGTCTTAAAGTCCACAACAAAGTTGTTCGTTTTCTGACCTTCAGGAGTGTTCCCAGGTTCCAAATCTGTTCAGTACAGGACCTTCCTTTTCTGAAGCCTGCTTGCTCTTCACCTATCTTTGTATCAGTTTGTGATTATAGTGTGTTCAGTAATGTCTTGGAGAGAATTTTGGGGGTGACGTGTAATAATGAGATACATCTGTAGTTGTTAGGATCTGTCTTGTAGCCCTCTCGGTGGTGTGGGTGAATCAAAGCACATTTATATTGTAAGTAGGCTGTTTAGGTTTTCTTATTGGTAACGCCACGTAGCGCTCTATATGAAAATCACTGGCTGTGCTGTGTGCAGTCTGTGGCTAGTTTGCATTGTTGTCTGCCATTGTAGTGTTGGGCAGCTGGATGTTAACAGCGCGTAGCGTTGCGCAGTTGGAGGTGAGCCGCCAGTAGTGGTGGATGTGGGGAAAGAAATGGCGGAGTTTTGAAATTTGTAAGACTGGACGTCATGAACTGCTATGTACACTCCTGGAAATGGAAAAAAGAACACATTGACACCGGTGTGTCAGACCCACCATACTTGCTCCGGACACTGCGAGAGGGCTGTACAAGCAATGATCACACGCACGGCACAGCGGACACACCAGGAACCGCGGTGTTGGCCGTCGAATGGCGCTAGCTGCGCAGCATTTGTGCACCGCCGCCGTCTGTGTCAGCCAGTTTGCCGTGGCATACGGAGCTCCATCGCAGTCTTTAACACTGGTAGCATGCAGCGACAGCGTTTACGTGAACCGTATGTGCAGTTGACGGACTTTGAGCGAGGGCGTATAGTGGGCATGCGGGAGGCCGGGTGGACGTACCGCCGAATTGCTCAACACGTGGGGCGTGAGGTCTCCACAGTACATCGATGTTGTCGCCAGTGGTCGGCGGAAGGTGCACGTGCCCGTCGACCTGGGACCGGACCGCAGCGACGCACGGATGCACGCCAAGACCGTAGGATCCTACGCAGTGCCGTAGGGGACCGCACCGCCACTTCCCAGCAAATTAGGGACACTGTTGCTCCTGGGGTATCGGCGAGGACCATTCGCAACCGTCTCCATGAAGCTGGGCTACGGTCCCGCACACCGTTAGGCCGTCTTCCGCTCACGCCCCAACATCGTGCAGTCCACCTCCAGTGGTGTCGCGACAGGCGTGAATGGAGGGACGAATGGAGACGTGTCGTCTTCAGCGATGAGAGTCGCTTCTGCCTTGGTGCCAATGATGGTCGTATGCGTGTTTGGCGCCGTGCAGGTGAGCGCCACAATCAGGACTGCATACGACCGAGGCACACAGGGCCAACACCCGGCATCATGGTGTGGGGAGCGATCTCCTACACTGGACGTACACCACTGGTGATCGTCGAGGGGACACTGAATAGTGCACGGTACATCCAAACCGTCATCGAACCCATCGTTCTACCATTCCTAGACCGGCAAGGGAACTTGCTGTTCCAACAGGACAATGCACGTCCGCATGTATCCCGTGCCACCCAACGTGCTCTAGAAGGTGTAAGTCAACTACTCTGGCCAGCAAGATCTCCGGATCTGTCCCCCATTGAGCATGTTTGGGACTGGATGAAGCGTCGTCTCACGTGGTCTGCACGTCCAGCACGGACGCTGGTCCAACTGAGGCGCCAGGTGGAAATGGCATGGCAAGCCGTTCCACAGGACTACATCCAGCATCTCTACGATCGTCTCCATGGGAGAATAGCAGCCTGCATTGCTGCGAAAGGTGGATATACACTGTACTAGTGCCGACATTGTGCATGCTCTGTTGCCTGTGTCTATGTGCCTGTCGTTCTGTCAGTGTGATCATGTGATGTATCTGACCCCAGGAATGTGTCAATAAAGTTTCCCCTTCCTGGGACAATGAATTCACGGTGTTCTTATTTCAATTTCCAGGAGTGTATATTATGACTTTGCAACACTATCAAGGTAAATACATTGTTTGTTCTCTATTAAAAATCTTTCATTTGCTAACTATCCCTATCAGTAGTTAGTGCCTTCCGTAGTTTGAATCTTTTATTTAGCTGGCAGTAGTGGCGCTCGCTGTATTGCAGTAGTTCGAGTAACCAAGATTTTTGTGAGGTAAGCGATTTGTGAAACGTATAGGTTAATGTTAGTCAGGGCCATTCTTTTGTAGGGATTATTGAAAGTCAGATTGCGTTGCGCTAAAAATATTGTGTCAGTTTAAGCACAGTCATGTATAATTGTTCTAAGTAAGGGGACGTTTCAATATTTCTGTGAAATTTTTTCTGTATTCCATTTCTCTGTGAGAATTTTACGGATTTTCTTTGTAATAATTTGGTCTTTTGGTTCGCGATCTCGGATATAATGCCGTCTTCTTCTGTGGCTATGTTGTTTTTTAGTTGTTTTATAGTCTCTTCTACCTAATTTATTGAAGGTGCTTTTGAATCTGGATTTGGTACTGTAATTTTTCTTTCGGTTCATCGCAATTGAGGAGTTTATGAAAATTGTTTTCAAAAATTTTGCAGTTTTCTTTTGTATTTGTTCCCTGAGAGTCATCCGTTCTTTTGAAGCAAGTATTTGGGGGCTGGTAACCCTTTCTATTTTCCCTAAATATTCTGTAAAAAATAGTAGAAAAGCCACGATCGCTTCAATCGTTTATTAGATTACCGGTTTCAGCAGTCTGAAGGTGCCATCATTAGATCAGAAACGTGGATTAACATTTATTATTCTGTAAAAATTTCTCGTGTCATTTCTCTTGATGCCTTCCTCGGTTTCATTTAGTCTGTTTTTGTCATATGTCTTCTTCATTCTTTTAATATCTTTCGTGGATTGCTACTGGACTTTGTGGAAATCTTGCTACGTCTCTTTTGTTCTGTTACTGCTTAACTTCCTCCAGGTCTCGATTCTACGTTCAGTGGTCTGACCACAAATTACGTTCCACCATCTATGTTTTCATTTTTTAGACGGTTGACCGCAACGCGTTCCATTCTGAATTGTCTTCACGTGGTCTGTCCAATTTATCTGTTTAGCGCTTATTAATTTCTTCAGTAAGTCTTTCTTTGTTTAATTTCAAGCATTCTGGGTCTGGTCTTGTAAAGGTTTTCTGCGGCGTCTTTCTATCTCTTGCGACTGGCCTAATTTTACTTGTAGCAAGTGATGATCAGACTCGAAGAATACTTAACGTGTTCTCACATTCCGAATTTCGCTTCTATTTTTACTTTTTATGGCTACTTAATCTATTTGAAATTCTCCACATATATTTTTCGCTATTTTCAATTCTGTGTGTTGTTGTTTTGGCTTTTAAAACTCCGTTGACAAATTTTTTAAGTTAAATGTTGGCATTAAAGTATGACCTCTTCCCCGTCCTTCTTGGTGCGTTTGTATGCTGTGTGTATGGGCCTGTGATTGGCTTGGACTTCTTCCCCTCACCTAACTGTGAGCTGAAGTCTCTTAATACAATTTTAACATCGTCTTTCTGGTATTTTATTTCTTATTTTTTCCTTGTCTTCCGAAAAGTCTTTAACTTATTGTGGTTTCTTTCTGTTTTGATCCTCTGTCGGTACATGTGCATTGATGATAGTGTATCATTTGTTCACTGATTTGAAGGTTATTGTAGAGATTCTTTCTGGAATGAACTGAAATCTAGGATGATGTCTGTTTTATTTGTGAACCGCAAATCCTGTGCCAAGCGCGTTCCTCTTCTGACAGCAAATTTTCCTCTGTATACCCTGCAGTTCTCAGTATTGAAGTGGTTTCCGTCTGTGAAACGCGTCTCTTGTATTGCGACGATTCTGATGTGCAATCTCGGAGAACATCCGCAAGCTGTTTGAGTTTGCCTCTCTTGACCAGCGTATTCATGCTGAACGTGCCAATATAGTATGTGCGTAGTTGTTCGAGAAGCTCCGACTGTTCTCGTTCTCATGACGTTCCCAGACCCACCGGAATCCGATGACCAGGGTATTTTTCCTCTTGCTCAATCGCGATTTTTTCCTAGTTGAAGATTGTTGCGGTGATCTCTGTTGGAGATCACAAATGTTAAAGACTTGATTGTTGAGATCAAGACATATTTGTAGCAACCTGGTAAACAGACACTGACCAGTAGCTGATGGATACCAGAACAGATACTAATGGGTGTAGGCCTAGTATTTGGTCCATCCCAGATATTTCATTTCCCCAGTACCAGCCACATCTGGGAGGCTTTCCCCTGACCTCCGCCTGGGGAGGCGGCCAATGGGGGATCTAATAACCTTACACGGGCTTTGTGGTTACTTGTTAATTGGTTACCATTCTATTAACTTTACATAAGTAAAATATGACCTGGTTTATAATATCATATTTTTAATTTTAACGTTTTAAGCTAGTTTAGCATAATAATGTTCATTAACTATTGCACGCCCTTCTCGCGCATACTGCTAGTGCCCTCTCTCGCTGGAATTTTCCTTACCGCAAGTGTTACATACCGCACCGAAATGCATTAGCTGTACGTTGGAAACTACTACTGCTCGAAGACGACCACGATGCTGTGCATGATTTTAGTATTTTGAAGGTGAGATTTTATGTATTGTTGACGCCTTTAGGACATATATCAAAGTACCTCCACCACAAAATGTAACATAGTTTTCCAATCGTAACAAGTTATTACTGTTCCTGTTCAGATATAGCTTAACGTGTATTCACTGTGAATCTGTTTAGATTGTGACTACTTTCTTTCTGAAGAAGACGTTTTGATAAAAGTTGATATCATGGACAAGGGTTTAAATAAAGAAGTAGTAAACAACCAATAAATTTCAAAATGGGAGAGTTACTTAAATTCTAAAGTATTCTGTTCAAATAGCGCCATGAGTGTGAGTGCTGAGGATTCATCTTGTTGCTTTTTAATGTGAATAAAGACTAGTTTGTATTATTATATAAGATTTTATTAAGATATTTGCGTAGTTTTGCATTAAGTTGTATGTAGCTTCTGGTATTGGATACTGTAGGAGACCAATACGTAACTGTGAGTTATGATCTAGTTAAGTCTAAAAGTTTTTTTTAGCAATCTTAGGTTTTACTGCTGAAGTAGCCCCATTTATTCACTGGCTAAATCAAAGGGCCAAACATTCATTATTCATCAGGGTGCCTCTTCGAGAGTCAGTTGAGCTTATTGCACAGAAATTTGACGAGAAGACGATCGACCTTTTCAAGCACGTTCTGACTTCCATGAATTTTCTCTTTAATGGAGAATACTATGAACAAACAGGAGTCGCAATGGGGAGCCCACTCTCGCATGTGGTCCCGAATTCCTATATGAAGTACTTCGAGGAGGAAGCTTTGGCGTCATCCAAATGGAAACCTACTTGTTTTCTTCGTTATGTGGATGACACGTTCGTGATCTGGCCCCATGGAAGGGACAAGCTCCTAGACTTACCTACAAACCTGAACTCCATACATCCGAACATTAAATTCACTATGGAGGCCGAAGTAGAAGGAAGAATACCAGTCCTGGACGTCATGGTCAAAAGACGAGCGTATGGCACCCTGGGCCACGGGGTATGCAGGAGGAAAACGCACACCAATTCAGAATTTGCAAGCGGATAGCTGCCACCACCCTGCGCAGAGGAATGGGGTGCTAAAAACACTGGTGCACTATATCTGACGCAGAGAGTCTGCCCCAAGAGCTGGAACACCTCAAAACTGTATTCCGGAAAAATGGGTACTCGGAATGGCAGATCAGACGCGCTCTCCACCCCACCTCTACAGTACAGCGAGTGGAGACGGAAGAAGTCACCGAGAAAGAGATAGCCACTGCCTATATACCGTATACTGGCGCACTATCGGGGAAAATAGGACGAATATTGAAGAAACACCGAGTAGGAACTATCTTTTACCCACCAAATAAAACGCGAGCATTATTGGGAAGTGTCAAAGACATTCTCGGTTTGCAGAAGGCCGGCATATACCAGATTCCATGTCAATGTGTGAAGACTTATATTGGACAGACTGTGCGCACCATTAAATATCGTTGCCGAGAAAATGAGAGGCGCCCTCGACTTGGGTGGTTGGTTGGTTTGGGGAAGGAGACCAGACAGCGTGGTCATCGGTCTCATCGGATTAGGGAAGGATTGGGAAGGAAGTCGGCCGTGCCCTTTCAGAGGAACCATCCCGGCATTTGCCTGGAGTGATTTAGGGAAATCACCCCTCGACTTGGGTACCCCAACAAGTCGGCGTTCGCAGAGCACTGTTTGTCCGAAAATTACGAAATGGGCTTCCATAATACCAGGGTTTGGCACAGACATCTAAATACTGGGACAGCATCGTTAGAGAGACTATCGAAATTCGTACGAGGGAAGGACTCATCAACTGAGATTTCGGCTACAACCCCAGCAGGGTATGGGAACCAGCATTGAGTCTAATTAAAAAGACGCTCAGCAAAGGAAACGAAGGGGCAACTAGGGCGGACGAGGCAATTACACCGACGCCACCACAGACGCCGATGCCAGCGTCTCACCGACCCTGACGCCTGGGCGCGGACCGCGGAGAGAACGCCTCGCGAGGGGAGCGGATTATTTAAAACGGCCGCCCGCCCTCAGGAGCTCAGTTCGTCAGCGCACCTGACGATGGCGACATGTCTGATTGCCGAAATGTTGTGCCCATTGCACACTATCGACAAGCAGTACACCCGTGGACTGTTTGAGCAAGAAATACGCTGGGAGAAACTGAAGAATCACATTGTAAATTTTAATTTTCATGCCCAGTTTTGTATGTTCGGTCAAAGGCTACGTTCCTCTTCTTTAATTTAATGGAAAAAAATGTATTGTGTTTTTTGTGTAGAGTCCAGTTCAAGGATCTTTACGGGCTACAAAAACATTTTGTTGTATTAGGTGCATTTATTTTCTGTCACCTGATTTTGAAGTTAAGTGAAATGCAGTACTTCTTGTACGCACTCCACATATGCACAACCCCCAGCCCGAAAACTTGAGAGGTGGCAGAAGCACCCTCTCATATTTCTATCTTGCTCTGAGTAATTCGATTTTCCTCTCTAATTGCATGCGGTGAAATGTTGCTATTCCTTCACACGCGGACTTCCCACGCAGGGTCTCTCGTCACCCAGGTGGTCCGGTGACAGGCGGGACCTGCTGATCTTGAGAGGGTTAAGCTGTCGGGTGTGAGGGAGTCGAGTGAATGCTTTCCAGACGCCAACATTGTCATTATAGCGGCGGAGACACGCCCGCAAGGACCTGAAGGAGCGGCTGGGCTAGAGATTCCGTTACCTCGCAGAAACTTAGCGAAAACACTTTCTGGCGGGCAACCAGTGAGGCGAGGGAATGACTTGTGTTCCCAAGCAGTCTTGGCGGGCAAATTCCCACGTTTTCTGCAAAATCGTAACTGTGATTGGCTTGCTCAGGGCATAGCTCCGTGACGTAGCAAAATCAGTGCAGAAATTGGCGCCAAGACTCTCCATTGGTGGAATGGTAGTGCTTCGGCAATAGAGTGGAATTTTCCGCCAGTTTTCTAGTTGCTGATTGGAATGTTTAACCACGGCCACTGTCGTGGGGGCGGGAATGTTCTGTGTTCGGTTTGTACGGGTGCTCTTGTGGGAGTCGGCTCTCGCCTTTCGGTCGGAGAAGGTTACAAGACTGAGCTCTCGCTGCTCTGGACAGCCTGCCTTCCGTTGGCTGTCTAATATACTTTTATTTGATTGTAACTGTTTAACGAAGTTGCTGAAGTTTCGACTTCAACGTTACTTTCTGAGTACAGTTGGCAATTGAGCGTTCTGCGTACAAGCGGCCTATGTTGTCTGTCTTGGGCAGTTTTGGCTAAAGTTGACTGTATCAGAGTTACTGTGTGACTTCGCTTGTTAAAATCAATCACTGTACCGTCAGTGATTGTGTGGCGAGCCTTCTTCGTCTCCCTCAGAGGCGCTTTTGTATTGATAGGAAGTCTTTAGTCTGGAACAACCAGACCAGGACAATTTGTTTCGGGATATACTCGCGACATTATCATCACCACGACGGGACGTCGAAGCAACCAGCCATCGCTTCCGGTACGCCAGATCGTGTCCTTTCAGTTAAGAAGACAGCTTGGTAATGTATGTCCGCAGCACCGGCAGATTAGGGAATTTGCACTCTGATAATCAGAGCTCAGCAGAGCGCGCCTGTGCGTCTTTTTCTAACTTTGTTCTGTCTTGGGTGTTCACTGTCTGAGTTCTCACTACTGTAGCAGCAATTAATGTTGGGTTGGTTGTGTGTTTCTCTTAAGATTTGAGTTGCAAGGGATTGGCTCCACATACCACTTCGTCATAAATGTCACAATCTAGTTTATGGACAACTTCATCTTCACAGCATTTATTTGAGTATCCAATTTGATCCATTTTGATTGTAAATGTTTCATGTGTTTTGTTTACGATTTTGAGTTTAGTCATAATAAATAAAATTGTTATTTTGGACAGAACCTTCATTCTGTTAATCGGTAAAGCAACCCTTTCATTTCTCACTACGTTACTGAAACTTTCCTTTATTTAATTAATGTCTATCAAATGAAATTATTGCAGGTGCCAAACTCTTTTCTACTCCACTTGCAGGGTCGATTACAGTCAGTTCGCGTTTCTTCTCAATCCATGTGCAACAGTAAAAGTAGAAGTTAGAAAGGGGGAGCTTAGAGCATCATTTCCATATGAAGATTCGAGAAGAATTTAGTGTTAAACACACTGCTAGCCCCGGCACCTTGCGAACTAACGCCCCCTAAATCTTACGCTACAATAAAATCGCGAGGTTTTTAATACGACTTACGGCGTCTGTTTTTAAGTCACGTTATTGGCTTGATTTACAATTGGGTTCACCCGTGAAGTTGCCCAAGGAAAATATACAAGTTTTTATGAAGTTATCTCTTACGTGCTGGTGAACCCACTGCCTATAGCATATATCTCGAAATAAAAAAAAATGGTTCAAATGGCTCTGAGCACTATGGGACTCAAATGCTGTGGTCATCAGTCCCCTAGAACTTAGAACTACTTAAACCTAACTAACCTAAGGACATCACACACATCCATGCCCGAGGCAGGATTCGAACCTGCGACTGTAGCAGTCGCACGGTTCCGGACTGCGCGCCTACAACCGCGAGACCACCGCGGCCGGCATCTCGAAATAAACGCCAAACCCTTAAGGCAATGAGAGTAATTATTTTAATCTTCCATCTGTGAGCAACAGTTTCGGTATTAAGTTTATTATGTTTAACTAAATCTATAAATTTTACATTTAATGTACAGGAATCATCAGAATCATTGTATCCCAAGAGAGTATATTCCTTGTCGCTAGTTTCACAAGTCTCCTCAGGTGATTAAGAAAATAATTCTCTTTCACCGATCTGTAGGTACTTTTGACAATGATAGTACTTGTACAAACACACAATAATTACACAATGACAGGAGCTCACCGTAGTCAGCCAGTATGACTCAATAAATACCGACCATATAGTAATAATGCTATCGACACTTGTTAAATAAATTCATATACCAGGTTCTTGCAACGTTCAACTTTGGTCTCAATATCATATCGTGTTATTCATCGACTCTTGTGAACGCACAAAATGGGTTACAACTGGTAGGATTTGATTTAAATTATGCACAGCGACACACAGAATAGTAGAAACTAGAGTTTTTCACAGTCACATAGTGATACCAAAAGGGAAACTGTCAAAAATAATTCGTCGAAATAAGTGGTTATTTGGTTTTCTGACTTTCGAATACCTGGAAAGTTAACAGGACATTGCTGTGGCCGGTTCATTTACTTCCTTACTTTTGTTCTGTGGTAACAGCACTTCAATCATGGTTCAGAGAAAGCCCCTCAATTATGGAAAACATAAATAAAAATTTTTCGTCAAAGCAATAAGGCCACACTGCCTTTTATGACAGTGAAAACATTGAAGAGGAGAAGCGGGAGTGCTTTACGGAAGAACTTGAGTCACCTCCTGCAAAAACTGAAGTTTGTCTTCCTCCTGACACGACTCTTCTGAATAATATGACAATTCTGGTAAAAACGTGCATTGGTAAAAGGCTATTTAGTGCGCTCAGTGAAGACGTGGCTGAGAACCAAAATCAATAAAGACCGTCTTCCCATTACTGCTTATTCAGCTCTCGCAAAGAGAGAATAAAGGAAATAACTTTGGAAGCATCAATAACAGGTAAGTTTTCTTAAACAAGACTAATCTTCAATTGGCATTTCCTGGAAAGTATCAGATATCTAGCTAAAATTATCTTTTCCAACTCTTCTTCTTAGTAAAGTTACAGCTAAAACGGTTGACGGAAGGAAACACTAGTCCATGAATGCTTGGTTTTCAACTTTTGCGTGTTATGCGTTTGGTTTAAGCTGTAAATAGTTAATCACAATGGTTTTCTTTATAGCTTTGTCTACGAATTGTTTCATTATATTTTTGCTGCGTAATATGTTTTGCAGGTAAAAAGAACTGTTAAGAAGTTTTAGGAAACTGATTATTTGCAACAGTTTTAATCTTCTTTCTTCATTTGAAGGATTTCGGAAATGCAGTTATTTTTAGGAGTTCTGTAGCGAGTAACTGTCTTGTTGTTTTGGTTGTTCGAATGTGGTCCATTATATTTACTTGCTAACTCTAAGATGGTACGATGCCTCTGTATCTCCTTTTACTAATTCAACATTCAAAAAGTGGAGATTCATGTGCTGTTTGACCTTCATTGACACTGTCATCTGCTTTCTACCTCTTTTGCACTGAATACAGAATGTGCTCGTTCCTAAACATAAATACACACAAAAGTTTATAGAGAAGTAGAGCAGGATAAATCACTACTACACACAGAGTTTAACGTCAGAGTCAGAAAATGCCATTCTTACAAGCTAAAACGAAACAGTGCCTCTTAACAACCTCACAGACATTCATTGATGTCGATTGCACTACATTTATGTACTCCGGATATTATTATACGGGATTCTGTTCCCAGTTCCAAACAACTGTAATAGTGCCATTGAAATCAGAGTTGAAAATTCTCGTTATACATGCCTACCATTGCGTATACCCTTACCCCACTTCCATGAGAAGTGTCCTGTTTACCCATTTATAAATTCTATGTCATCCACGTACAATACAAGCAGAATATATGCATCTCTGTCGATTTCATTCTTATTCTTATTCTGAAACATGCTTTCCCATGTACAGTGTTTCAGTGATATCCCTATCAGAAAATGGTGATGAAGATTTTAAGTATCAGTTGTAGGCTGTCCATCTGTATACTTAATTTAACGAACAACTACCCATAATATGCAGAAGACGAAAAAAAAAATAGAAGACAGTGAGGAAGACATTAAAAACATTCTGCACCAAAAACGAAACACGTGAATGCTGGCCAGAGGCTAAATAAGAAGAAAGCAAAAGCCTTGACAACAGGAATGAAGAATAATGTGTTGATAGAGGGGAGAATCATTGAGGAGCTCTATAGATGTATGATTTTAGAAATTAAGATAGCAAGAAGCAGGTCCTGTACTAGGTAAATAAGGAAGACGTTAATTTGAAAAGACGCTACAATTACATTAAGCAAATTACTAAAGGAAAGGAAACTATCAATACTGACCAAGCTAAAAATAGTTGTAACTTTGATATTTCACATAGTTATGTACAGATATGAATCATGGATAGTTAAGCAAGCTGATCACAATAAAATCTATAATTTTTAAACGTGAGTTTGGAGAAGTATCCTGAGGATTTCGTGTATTGACAAGGAAAACAGTCCTGGAAAGAAATTAAACCAATACCATCTTTGGAGATGCTTTGGGAATTTGATAAGAGCAGAAGTCTCACTAGAAGAAGTAGTAACGCTCGAAATGACTGAAGGTCAAATTCGTGAAGGAAAACCAAGGAGAAGATGGACAGAAGACATCAACGAAAACACAGAACGACCCTGAAAAAACTGAGGAGCGAAACAAACTTCAGTACACGAGAGGAGATCGTCCATCATGTGGGCAGAAGCCGGAGACGACCTGGATCTTAACGACACTTCATATGCTCAGTCTTCTCAAGACGTGTAATGGCTTTTCTCACAGAAAATTGTTTAACAGCTCTCTATGCCCCTTAATAACATCAATATATCATTTTTCTTCTTAACATTATCTTGACTCGCATTCGGGAGAACGACAGTTCAAACTTGCGTCCGGCGATCCTGGTTTGCGTTTTCCGTTTTTTGAAAATGCAATTAATCATGCAAGACCTAAAATGCAGACTGTACGTTTACAGAATCACATTATTGCCTTAAAGATGAGGATTTAGCTTTGTAACGTTACGTGTATGTAGGCGAGCGATTTAGACACCTGGTGATGTTATGAGGGGAGCTGAAATTGTACGGCTGAACGCTCGTGGATCCAGAGCTCAGGGTGCACAGTGACAGGTTCTGCTAGGTGAATGGCACGGTCACGTCCAGGTACAAAGACGAGCAACGTTGCCGGATATGTGTAAGTCACAAAGCTAGTAATTTGGACGCCTGTTGTTTGCATGGCCATTGTGAAGGACAGGCACTAAAAATGGGGGAGTGTCGACAAGATCTAATATGGCTTCTTACAGCTCTATGAGAATTCGTACTAATATTATAATTGCGAAAATAACTCTGCTTGTTAATCTTTCACTAATAAACCGTTGGACCTTTGTACCAATTTCATATGCAGATCTCCTGAACATTGAGAAAGAACATATGCTGCTTTAGAAAGTGTGCAGTACAAAATAATTTATTGATTTGATGAATATAACGCGAAATATGTAACATTAATTACTCTTTGGAAAAGCTATTTACTCTTTGACCTTTGAACTTTATTATATTTGTGAATGTGCTTCAAATGTTTCATATATTCTATATAAGTTGATTCAACATAACGAGTGCAGTATTTATACAAAAAACAACATGTGTCATCTGTGCTTAATCTGTGTTTCTAACATCAGTCACAATCAGTTTGCATTTTAGCTGCTAGGAGTCGCACATATATTACAGATTCTGAGACTCTTGCAGACTCACAACAAAGACATACACTTAATGCCGTATGACTAACAGAGAGACGTTGTGCCTTTACGTATAGAATGTGGGAGGCTTTTCTTACGGCTGCATTTGATTATGACATGTAAGTAGAACCTTGGGTAGAAGGCAGAAACATGAGGGCTGCTGACTTTATTGTATGTACAAACGTTATAAAATTCTCGCAACACTGAATTACTTATTATTTATTTTCATTTTTTGTCGGTTTAACGCTGTCTAATAATTTTAGGATGTCGACTTTTTATTTTGGTACAGTCTCCATCACTCATTGTAATAAAACTACTAATAAGAGTCAGCAGCTCGTTGTCTTGTGGTTATCTTAGCTGACCCTTCTTCACGAGGTCCTGGGTTCGATTCCTAGGTGAGTGCGATTTCCTCTACTCAGTACTTGGTGTGCATGTTGGCCTTATCATCATTTTATCACTGTCGATATGCAGGTCGCCAGATTGCTGTCAAATAAAAAGACTTGCACCAAGCGGCTGAACATCCCAGATGGGTTCTCCTGGCCAGTAAAGTTGTACTTACATTTCATTTGATTTTGATGATACGCGAGGGCAGCTGCAGGTAACAGCTAGTTTATAATAGTTCAAAGTCAAGTGTTAAAGCGAATTAGAACACATTTGTGATCTTAGAAAAAGGAGGTGCATGCAATGACACAACAATATTTCCAATTTCTTCAAAAGTACAGACTTTAATATTTCATAGTGACGGAACATTTTTAGAATGAACCTCTCAATTAGCAACCTCATGCAATTTCAACGAACAGTATGTCAGATGATAGCATTCCTCGCCACCCATCTGTGTCTATTTTATTTATTTATTTAGGACATCTCTCATATCTTTTTTATTACGCAAATGTCTCTTAAAACATTCTGTTATTCACAATTACATAGTATAGGAATACTTCATATCTTGACATACCTGTGTAGTTTCTTTATACAGTTTACTATTTCCCAATAATTTTATTTACAAGTTGATTGAAAATGCTATTAAACACTAAGCTAATTTAAGAGTGGTCAATAGCGTGTGTTAGTGGACACCACGATTGAAAAGAGAATCAAAAGACACTTCTGTCAGGAAGGCATACATAATAGTTTAGACACTACTTAACGACAATTTAGTTATGAACAAACCTTTCTTTGTAATTACGATAAATGATCTGAGCGTGACTCAACATTTATAATATTTCTTTATTTAAATATTTTTAATGTATTAGTTTAGGCTGGGACGCGGCTAAGTCGAGTCAAACCAGATCCTCGGAACTTATGTGTTTATTGTGAGGACGGCCTTCAGCGAATGTAAAAGCAGACAGTAGTGCAACACTACGGGAATCAAGTTGAGGCTGGGTCGTTTCGAATGAAGAACTCAAGAAAGCGATTTTGGACAGTTGGATGTTCGTTCTGGAAGAAAGCAGACCCGCCTGTGGTGTTGGGTGGTAGTATATCGAGCGGGTAATAGACTCTGGACGGTGAATGACGGCTATGAGACTTTAACTTTTGAGGATACCTTGACATTTCTGCTTCAAGGAAGCAGACCTGCCTTTGGTAGTGGGTGGTACCAGATCATGTAGGTAATTGATTGTGGGGAACGGACGGCTAATGCCATACTTTGAATATTGAGGGGACACTCATTATATTTCAAGAGGTCTGAATGTGCTCCAGTCTAGGACTCTACATTTTTACGCTTGTATTACGGAACTGACGATCGAGTATCAGCTTCTATTTGTTATCTCGCATGTGTTAATTTGTAAATTATTATGCTGAACATCAAACTGTTTTGTGCTGGTGAGTATGTCATGTATTGCGATTACACAGGGACAGTTTTCGTGTATCTTTGATGACTATTACTTTAGGTATTTTGCTACCATTGCCGTAACGATCTCAACATAATTGCATTTGATAAGTGTATTTGCTATTCGTATTTCAACTGAATATCGTAGGACGACAATTCGTTTATTTGAGATGTCCTTTCTTGAACAAACATTATTCAACAATTGTCTGTTGTCTATATCAGCGATAACTTTAGAATGGAACCAATTTTATTCAATTATTCATTTAACTTGTATTTCGTATTTCTGTGTATTTTATCAACTCTAATTTGTAGCCAGTGAATAGGGTATTTGACTCCAGGAGCACAGCTACAGATTATTATTTGCAGCGAATTATTTGTGTGGTATGAAAGACGAGCACAGCTCGATCCAAGGACTACATAGAGCTATTCTTTTTAAACAGAACCGTGCATACCCCAAGTACCTAAGCAAAGACGCAACTGGTTGGACACTGGATACTGCCTGGAAGAGCAACAACTCAACAAAAAGCCACTGGCTACCATCGTACCTCCAATGCCGACAAATAACCTGAAGCGCAATATCAGCTAAGGTAACAATTTAATTACACACGCTGGACAAAATATCAGCAAACACATGGCCCCAACAACAGAATATTAAGAAAAGGAAGTGGTGGCTGACGTAATAGAATGGAAATGACTCGATCAGTCAGACTACTTCGAAGAACAGCGGACCCGAAATACATGTAACTGTCATGGAAGAAACCCAACAGTGTTCTTTGGCCGCATCATGACACTTGGAATTCCTCAGCTCCAAAGCAGTCAGTGTCCACCGCACCAGCATAGACACGTACTGCGTGTCACACTGGCCTGCTATTTGATGTCCGGTCCAACACCCACGGAATAATGCACGAATTGCTTGCGTTCGTCTATTTCGTCAAAATCGAGGACAACGGCGCTTTCTATATCGTCAAATGACCTCGTTCGGCAGTGTCACCTGGGCACCTGAACAGAACGGTTCCATAACTACCATGGCACAATAAGAAATTCCGACCATCATGTTAAAAACATTCGACGTTACATCAAGAGTCCGAATGTTCATGCGATTATCTGCTTGAATATTCTCACACAGTGCGATGCTGAAGGTGCTTTATAGTTTGGAGGGTGTATCGTTTTTCTAACTTTCGATAAACACTTCTAGTCACACTGCATGACTTCGAGTTCGAAAAAATTCTAACATTTGTTCTTGGAAGGAGTGTAGTGCATTCCGTGTGTGGATAATGTGACAAGATATTTGTAACGTTGTGTTGGTTGTGTGGTTACACTGCATGTCTGTCACCCCGATGCGTGTGTCCTTTCTTCACCTTCTCAGTCATTTTCGATCGACGTTCTTGAAATAGATTACTTGTGTGGTCCTGCTATGCAGTGCCACAGAGACATGACATTGGACGTCGTCACTTAGTTGTGATGTGTTGGTGCTAAAAGAGCTTTGATCTAAACAGGCTACCAAATGAGAAATGGACTTCCGCGTTAACTCTTCTCTATTTACATTTTAATCTTAACCTTGATAACAATTTGCCGTGAACAGATCTTTTGATTATCGATATAACATTTGTAAATTATCGTAACTGTGTTGGGAAAGTACCAAAGCTCCAAGCACTAATAGAAAAGACTGATGATCAAATCGTTATAGACACTGAAAGCTGGATAAAGCCAGAAATAAGTTCAGCCAAAATTTCTGCGAAGAACCCAGCGATGTTCCGAAAGCATAAGCTAAATACGGTTTGTGGTGATGTAGTTTACCTTGTCGCGAAATTGAGGAAATAGTTTCTGTGAGTTAGTATGCGCAGAGGTCATTCTTGGCAACAGGAATAAAATAACAATTGGATCTTTTTCCGACCTCCCAATTCAGATGATACAATTTCTGAAAGGTTTTAAGAAAACTTTTGTTGATTTCAAACACATACACGGCTCATACAGTTATAGTTGGTGGTGACTTTAAGTTACCCCTCGATATGTTGCCGAAAATACATGTTTAGTTCTGGAGTTACGCATAAAACATCATCAGAAATTGTGCTGAAAGCATTCTCTGACAATTATTTCGACCAGTTAGTTCATGAGCCCACGCGAATAGTAAACGGTTGTGAAAACACACTTGACCTCTTAGCAACAAATAATCCTGAGCTAATAACGAGCATCAAAAGAGATACAGTGATTAGTGAATACAGGATCGTCGTAGTAATATTGTAACCCCCAAATCCTCCAAAAATAAACCAAAAATATAACTATTCAAAAAAGCACTTGACGCCTTCCTGTGAGACAATCTCAACTCCTTCCAAATTAACAAAGTAAGTGTAGACCAGATGTACCTCGAATTCAAAGAAATAGTATCGCAGAAATTGAGAGATTTATACCAAATAAGTTAAAAAACAACGGAGCTGATCTTTATTGATACACAAAACGGGTCAGAATACTGTTGCAGAAGCAACGAAACAAACATTCCAAATTTAGACGGACTCAAAACCTCCAACATTGGCGATCTTTTGCAGAAGCTCGAAATTTAGCGCGGGCTTCAATGGGAGATGCTTATAACAGTTTCCATAACGAAACTTTGTCTCGGAACCTGGCAGAATATCCAAAGAGATTCTAGTCGTATCTGAAATATGCTAGCGGCAAGACACAATCAGTGCCTTCTCTGATCGATAGGAATGGAGATACTATCGAAGACATTGCTCACAAAGCACAGTTACTAAAGACAGCCTTCGGAAATCCTTTACCAATGAAGACGAAGTACATATTCCAGAATTCGAATCAAGAACAGCTGCTAACATGATTAACGTAGAAGGAGATATCCTCGGAGTAGTAAATCAGCTTAAATCACTTAACAAAAGCAAGTCTTCCGATCCAGATTGTATACCAATTAGGTTCCTTTCGGAGTATGCTGATGCATTAGCTCCATACTTAACAACAATCATATACAACGGTTCACTCGACGAAAGATCAGCACCCAAAGACCGTAAATTTGCACAGGTCACACCAATATTAAAGAAAGTTTGTAGGAGTAATCCACTAAATTACAGGTCCACATCATTAACGTTGATATGAAGCATGATTCTGGAACATATATTGCGTTCGAACATTATGAAGTACCTCTAAGAAAACGGTCTACTGACACACAGTCAACAAGGATTTAGAAAACATCGTTCTTGTGGAACTCAATTAGCTCCTTGCTCACACGAAGTGTTGGGTGCTATTGACAAGGGATTTCAAATTTATACTGTATTTCGGGATTTTCGGAAGACTTTTCACACTATACCACACAAGCGGCTTGTAGTGAAATAGCGTGCTTATGAAATATCGTCTCAGTTATGTGACTGGATTCGTGATTTCCTGTCAGAGAGCGCACAGTTCGTAGTAACTGACGGAAAGAAGTAAAACAGAAGTGATTTCTGGAGCTCCCCGAGGTACTGTTATTGTCCCTTTGCGGTCCCTCATCTATATTATATGATTTGGGAGACAATCTGAGCAGCCCTCTTAGGTTGTTTCCAGATGATGCTGTCGTTTATCAACTGGTAAAGTCATCATAAAATCAAAACAAATTGCGAAATGATTTAGAAAAAATATCCGTGTGGTGCGAATATTGGCAATAACGAAAAGTGTGAGGTCATCCACATGAGAGCTAAAAGGAATCCGTTAAACTTCGGTTACACGATCAATCAGTCAAATCTAAAGGCCGTAATGTCAACTAAATATCTAGAAAATACAATTGCAAACAAATTTGAAAGAACACAGACAGAATGTTGTCGGGAAGGCTAAACAAAGACTGCGTTTTATTTGCAGGACACTTAGAAAATATAATAGATCTACTAAAGAGACTGCCTACACTACGCTTCTCCGTCCTCTTTTAGAATACTACTGCGCGGTGTCTGATCCTTACCAGATAGGATTGACGAAGTACATCGAAAAAGTTCAACGAAGGGCAGCACGTTGTGTGTTATCGCGAAATAGGGGTGAGAGTGTCACTGAAATGATATAGGATTTGGGGTGGACATCATTAAAAGAAAGGCGTTTTTCTTTGCGGCGGAATATTCTCACGAAATTTCAATCAACAACTTTCTCCTCTCACTGCGAAAATATTTTGTTGACGCCGACCTACATAGGGAGAAACCATCGCCATAATAAAATAAGGAAAATCAAAGCTCGCACAGAAAGATATAGGTATACGTTTTTCCCTAGGGCTATACGAGATTGGAATAATAGAGAATTGTGAAGGTGGTTCGATGAATCCTTTCCCAAGCACTTAAATGAGATTTTCACAGTATCCATGTAGTGTAGATGTAGAAACGAATGTTAAACCAAAGTGCGCATAGTGGAAAGTTTCACAAAACTACTAAACTACATTTTGAGTTACCACGATCATCTTTCGTCTACTTGATAGAACAAATGTGGAACATGTTTATCATTCGACATCAGGTGCCTGTGTAATCACTGAATTCAGTTCACTTTCATGCATTCTTCAAACTGTAGTAGGAGAAGTTTGGTCGAAATACGGTAACAGCGAAAAACACGAAAATTTTCTGGACATATACATAAGTAGCTCTAATAAACTGGTTAATACAAGTCGTTATGTTAGGGTGATTATCAAATATTTGTTGCGATATGCTTTGGAAAACTTGGACTGGCCTGTTAATTTCGGCCTGAACCTTGTAACGCAGTAATTCATTGAATGTAGTGTAAACTGTACCGCACCACTGTCTAAAACAGCCCTCCAGCGTCAAAAACTACATAAAACCGCCAAACTGTACAAATACAAATGCGCGCAGACTCACACACGGCAACGAACCTTTTACAACCAGAAGAGGGTAATTAAAGCTTCTAAAAAGAATGAAGTAAACAAGCAGTCATAAAGCATCACTCTCGAAATATAATAATCAGTTGAGAATTACACTGAGGGGACACCACCTAACATCGTGTCAGACCTCCTGTTCCCCAGGATACTGCTGCAACCTAACGTGACATGGACTGAATAAGTCATTGGAAGTCCCTTACCTGCCTCTGTGTGTCCATAATTGCTGAAATGATGACGATGAGGATTTTGTGCGTGTGATTATGTCCCATACAATGTCGATGGGTTACATGTCAGGAAATATCGGTGACCAAATCCTACTTTCCTGAATGGTTTTTTTATCTATTGCGAGTAATAGTGGCCCAGTCACATGGCGCATTGCCATCCATCAAAATTCCGTCGTTGTTTTGGAACATGAAATCCATAAATGGCCGAAAGTAGTCTCCAAGTAGCCGAGAACAACGATTTAAGTCAATGACCGATTCAGCTGGACCAGAGGACCAAGTCAACTACATATAATTACAGTTGACATCATCATGGTGCCACCATCAGCTTGGCTAGTGCCTACTTCACAATCTAGGTCGATGACTTCGTGGGGTCTGCGCCACACTGGAGCCCTACCATCATCTCTCACCCTTGGTAAGAGAGGTCGGGGCTCATCTGTCCAGTCCACGGCTTTTCCTATCGTCTAGGGACGAACCGATATGTCACGAGCCCAGAAGAGAGGCTGTAGGCGATGTATTGTTGTTGGCAAAGGCACTCACATCGGTCGTCTGCTGCCTTAGCCCATTAACGCCAAATTTCGCTGCACTGTCCTAACGGATACGTTATTCGTATGGCCCACACGGATTTCTGCGATTAGTACATAGAGTATTGCTTGTCTGTTAGCACTGACAACTTTATGCAAAGGCCACAGTTCCCGGTCGTTAAGTGTAGGCCATCGGCCACTGCGTTGTGCGAGGGGACAGGTAATGCCTGAAATTTTATATTCTCAGTCTTGACACTGTCGATCTCGGAATATTAAATTCCCTAACGATTTCTGAAATGGAATGTCCCATGTGCCTAGCTCCAATTACCATTCTGTGTTCAAATTCGTGCCGCCACAGTCACGTCAGAAAATTTTTCACATGAATCACCCCAGTACAAATGACAGATCCGGCAATGCATTGTCCCTTTATACCTTGTGTATTTGTGAAAATCGCTATCCCATTACCTTTGTCATCTCAGTGTATGAATTTATCGTCCGACTCAGTTCCATCGCTTGTCATCACTGCTGTCATAACAAACAGCTATAATGAACGACAGTAAAAATGAAAAATTTTCACCTTGACTTTATGATCAGTCCAGTAACTAATCTACAGCAAGCGCCTAAGAGGTGTTCGTCTGTCTGTGAGATTTATGACACACGAAGTTTTGTTAACGAGAAGCGGCGCCTGTGCATAGAGCTACGACCCCTTTGTGAAGTTTAGGAGCCGGGCTTTACGACAGGCAATAAAGTGAAGCAATGGCTAAATGAACGACGATGACGGAGAATGCAGACTTAACCAGCAGTCACGAGCAACGCGTAGTAGCAGGGGTCCTTCACAGTCAGATCTCTCCCGTGCTGGACGCCGAAGATGAGTTCCTTATCATTGCTGAATTATGAGCAAAGTCACCTGGCGAAAAAGGTTGCGTCCCACTTGCGCTTAGAAACTTTATATATCCATCCCCATATCCATTATCTGCAAACATCGTTTGTAATCAGACACAAGAAGACAACCGCACATGTTCTGCTCCGGATTTCCGAAAGCAAAGATTCTCACGGCATTCACATTTAGTAATATCATAATCCACGTATTTCTTAATAAGAAAATAATAAAAGTGAAAACCTTATCTCCAGCGTAGGGGGAAGGCACAGTTGTTCGGAGCGGTAAGAACCTTGCCTCAAGGAAAATTTAATTGTGGACTCATCTTTTCCTTCAATTGAAAGTCTGTGATGTTTCTCTGATATTTAATATATGTATTATTTTAACAAAGGATTTTATAACATTTCATACACATTATTTACTAAATGAAATAGCAATCCAAGAAACACTGTTGTTGGCAGATAAGATACAGTAATTGGCAGTTAGTTGTACAGTTCTTGGCAGGTTGGACGAAACAAAGATATTAATAGCAAAAGCAACAATTTGGTTATTTATCTATTATACTGACCTATTAAACTACCATCCGAATCACTGTTGTTAACTTTGTCACACAGGTGACAAATGACGTGCTCTTCATCCTCTTCAACTTCCGGTATATGTACCTGATCACTTTCTGGGACACACATTTCATGGAAAATTTGTTATACATGGCGCACTTTAGTTAATCTTCTTTATGCGGCCTGATATTTCTAACATGTTGTTGTTGTTGTTGTTGTTGCCTTCAGTCCTGAGATTGGTTTGATGCAGCTCTCCATGCTACTCTATCCTCTGCAAGCTTCTTCATCTCCCAGTACTTACTGCAACATACATCCTTCTGAATCTGCTTAGTGTATTCATCTCTTGGTCTCCACCTACGATTTTTACCCTCCACGCTGCCCTCCAGTGCTAAATTTGTGATCCCTTGATGCCTCAGAACATGTCCTACCAACCGGTCCCTTCTCCTTGTCAAGTTGTACTAGAAACTCACCTTCTCCCCAATTCTAGTCAATTCCTCGTCATTAGTTATGTGATCTACCCATCTAATCTTCAGCACTCTTCTGTAACACCACATTTCGAAAGCTTCTATTATCTTCTTGTCCAAACTATTTATCGTCCATGTTTCACATCCATACATGGCTACACTCCATACAAATACTTTCAGAAACGACTTCCTGACACTTAAATCTATACTCGATGTTAACATATTTATCATCTTCAGAAACGCTTTCCTTGCCATTGCCAGTCTACATTTTATATCCTCTCTACTTCGACCATCATCAGTTATTTTGCTCCCCAAATAGCAAACCTCCTTTACTACTTTAAGTGTCTCATTTCCTAATCTAATCCCCTCAGCATCACCCGATTTAATTTGACTACATTCCATTATCCTCGTTTTGCTTTTGTTGATGTTCATCTTATACCCACCTTTCAAGACTCTGTCCATTCCGTTTAACTGCTCTTCCAAGTCCTTTGCTGTCTCTGACAGAATTATAATGTCATCGGCGAACCTCAAAGTTTTTATTTCTTCTCCATGGACTTTAATACCTACTCCGAATTTTTCTTTTGTTTCCTTTACTGCTTGCTCAATATACAGATTGAATAACATCGGGGACAGGCTACAACCCTGTCTCACCCCCTTCCCAGCCACTGCTTCCCTTTCATGTCCCTCGACTCTTATAACTGCCATCTGATTTCTGTACAAATTGTAAATAGCGTTTCGCACCCTGTATTTTTCCCCTGCCACCTTTAGAATTTGAAAGAGAGTATTCCAGTCAACATTGTCAAAAGCTTTCTCTAAGTCTACAAATGCTAGAAACATAGGTTTGCCTTTCCTTAATCTATTTTCTAAGATAAGTCGTAGGGTCAGTATTGTCTCACGTGTTCCAACATTTCTGCGGAATCCAAACTGATCTTCGCCGAGGTCGGCTTCTACCAGTTTTTTCATTCGTCTGTAAAGAATTCGCGTTAGTATATTGCAGCTGTGACTTATTAAACTGATAGTTGGATAATTTTCACATCTGTCAACATCTGCTTTCTTTGGGATTGGAATTATTATATTCTTCATGAAGTCTGAGGGTATTTCACCTGTCTCATACATCTTGCTCACCAGATGGTAGAGTTTTGTCAGGACTGGCTCTCCCAAGGCCGTCAGTAGTTCCAATGGAATGTTGTCTACTCCTGGGGTCTTGTGTCGATTTAGGTCTTTCAGTGCTCTGTCAAACTCTTCACTCAATATCGTATCTCCCATTTCATCTTCATCTACATCCTCTTCCATTTCCATAACATTGTCCTCAAGTACATCGCCCTTGTATAGACCCTCTATATTCTCCTTCCACCTTTCTGCTTTCCCTTCTTTGCTTAGAACTGGGTTTCCATCATAGCTCTTGATATTCATGCAAGTGGTTCTCTTTTCTCCAAAGGTCTCTTTAATTTTCCTGGAGGCAGTATCTATCTTACCCTAGTGTGATAAGCCTCTACATCCTTACATTTGTCCTCTAGCCATCCCTGCTTAGCCATTTGCACTTCCTGTCGATCTCATTTTTGAGACTTTTGTAGTCCCTTTTGCCTGCTTCTTTTACTGCATTTTTATATTTTCGCCTTTCATCAATTATATTCAGTATTTCTTCTGTTACCCAAGGATTTCTACTAGCCCTCATCTTTTTACCTATTTGATCCTCTGCCGCCTTCACTACTTCATCCCTCAGAGCTACCCATTCTTCTTCTACTGTATTTCTTTCCCCCATTCCTGTCAATTCTTCTCTTATGCTATCCCTGAAACTCTGTACAACCTCTGGTTTAGTCAGTTTATCCAGGTCCCATCTCCTTAAATTCCCACCTTTTTGCAGTTTCTTCAGTTTTAATCTACAGTTCATAACCAATAGATTGTGGTCAGAGTCCACATCTGCCACTGGAAATGTCTTACAATTTAAATCGTGGTTCCTAAACCTCTGTCTTACTATTATATAATCTATCTGATACCTTCTAGTATCTCCAGGATTCGTCCATGTATACAACCTTATTTTATGATTCTTGAACCAAGTGTTTGCTATGATTAAGTTATGCTCTGTGCAAAATTCCTTCTCTCCCTTTTCCTACTCTCGAATTCCAGTCACCCATGACTATTAAATTTTCGTCTCCCTTCACTACCTAAATAATTTCTTTTATCTCATCATACATTTCATCAATTTCTTCATCATCTGCAGAGCTAGTTGGCATATAAACTTGTACTACTGTAGTAGGCATTGGCTTCGTGTCTGTCTTGGCCACAATAATGCGTTCACTATCCTGTTGGTAGTAGCTTACCCGCACTCCTATTTTTTTTATTCATTATTAAACCTACTCCTGCATTACCCCTATTTGATTTTCTATTTATAACCCTGTAATCACCTGACCAAAAGTCTTGTTCCTCTTGCCACCGAACTTCACTAATTCCCACTATATCTAACTTCTTTTATTTTTATAAAGTTTTGTTCATTCTGGGGATGTATTTTTTTGGCCGCAGCGTTTCTGGAAATACCATTTTTTACATCATAAATTGCAGCAGTTACATCTTCCGGCAGGTATCTCTGCTTCTTAGATTACATCTTAGATATTGAGAACGCCTTTAACGAAAATATTTTATTTATTTCCACATGAAGTAAATTGCAAAAAAATGGTTCAAATGGCTCTGAGCACTATGGGACTAAACATTTATGGTCATCAGTCCCCTAGAACTTAGAACTACTTAAACCTAACTCACTTAAGGACATCACACAACACCCAGCCATCACGAGGCAGAGAAAATCCCTGACCCCGCCGGGAATCGAACCCGGGAACCCGAGCGTGGGAAGCGAGAACGCTACCGCATGACCACGAGATGCGGGCAAGTAAATTGCAAACTTCAATAAATCCAGAAAATGTAAAACCTGATTTACAGTTCTTTGGCTCCAGCATCCCAACAACTGTTACAGATACTTTACAGTTTATTAGTATACATGCCAGCAACTGCAATGGTAAAAGAAATTTAACTTCAAATGTATAAAAATGCTTCTTGAGGTGAGGGAAACCGTATACAATAACTTAATAGCAACCAGACACTTATAGTAGTTGGCATGGGTTGCCAAGAACTGGAAAGAAGCAAAATATGATTACAGTAGTTGGCACCCAGCAGTCTGAGATTTATTCGACGTTGAAACCTTGAAAAGGTTATACAGAGTTAATTGAAAGAACCTTTACTATTAATTACAGGCTACATAAATGATTTTTACTAAGTTTCATTCGTGGAGTTACCCGATTTTAATAGACGATCCTGAAGAACATTTTTATGAATCGCTGACTACAAGCACCAACAAAGCTGCAAAATTCACAGACAACAGCAATGGAAGATTGGAGGTAAACGAGACGTAAAATAGTGTAGGGAACATTATAACAATCATTTTGTTTAATAAGATCATACCATAGCAGAGATTCAGTATAACATGATTGTGCAAATGTGCTGGAAATAATGGTACTCTTTAGAGAAACGGCAACTGTAGGAGATCCGGAAGTGCAGTATAAGATCCATAGAAACGACCCCTACACGCAAGAGTATTAAAAGCCTAGCGATCAACAGTCGAAAAGTTTGCAAAAAGGTTCGAGACTCTGAATAGGTCCTAAAACGCTGTGGATCTCACATTATAGTAGGTACAGAACGCTAATTAAAACCCGAAATTGGTAGCAGTGAGGTATTAGGGGATCATTTAAGTGTACATAGAAACGAAGGTGGTATATTTGCCGCAGTGAGATAGGAACTGAAACTAAATGCGAGATTGTTTCGTCAAGACTAGCTATCAAGTACGGGCATAAATTTATACTCGGATCCTTCTCTCGACAATTAAACTCAGGTCCAGATGTAACAGGAAAACTGTAGAGAAAACTTTTAAGTCCACTAGGACGTAAGTTCATGGAAAGTGACTTGAATCATCCCACAATCAATTGAGAACATTATAATGTTGTAAATTGTTGGTTTGATAAGAAGTCATGTGAAATATTACCAAAAATGTTCTCTGAGATCTACCTAATACACCCAGATATTGATAAGATTCCATCGAGGTGAAAGGGCCTGGCAACTTACTTTAAGTGTACACGTATGTAATATTGTGCACTTCCCAGAACGAGAAAACGTAGTACCCATGGCTGAAGTGTTTTGCCTTGCCTGCTCGTCAAATATGGGGTGCCCAGGAAACCTGCTTCTCGGATCGTTAAACATCAATTCAAGCAAATCGTATTAGAGAGTTTTATTACGAAATGAATCAGTGACAATACTTTGACAATAACACAGAAGTGTCGCAAGCAAAGGGCGACATGTAAATAAGAAATCTCTTCAGTATGTACAATTCCCAATACAAGTCAAGTAATACAGTTGATGCTTCAGTTGATGCTACTATCCAGGTCTCTTGTCTTGACGCTTATGTAGAACTGGGAGAACCGGGCCGCTACCAGTCGGGAGCGGCGCTTATGTTCTCTTCCCCTGGAGGCCGCTGCTGTTGCGTTGTCGTCCTAGAGAGGGGTCGGTCAGCGCGCTATTGGCTGACGTCTTCTTCACAGCGTCTTCACCTCGTCTTCCGCTCTATCGTTCTCGACTGGCATGCCAGTGCTTGACTTTACGCCGGATTATGAAGTATCAACGAGTCATAGATGTAATCGGTCAACAGATAAAAAACACCTGGCTCTAATAGTTTATAAGAATATGAAATGGAATGATCACATAAGGTCACTCATGGATAAAGTAGGTGCGACTCATCGTAGACTGTTGGTCAAGTGTGCGGGACCCGCAACAAATATGACTAAAAGGGGACATAGAACATACAGAGAGATAGGTAGAACGAATGGTCACAGGTCTGACCCATGAGGGAATCTCTCAAAGGTGCAGAAGAAACTGAACTAGCAGACAAATATAGACGCAAACTATTTCGAAAAAGTATATTTAATAAGTTTCAAGAATCAGTTTTATATGATGATTTTACGAATCACTACAATGTCGCTCTAGGAATCGTTATGACAAGATTAAATTAATTACGGTGCGCTCAGAGGCATTTAAACAATAATTTCGCCAACGCTCCACACGTGAATGGCACGGGGAAGGAGCCATAAAAACTAATACAACAGACAGCCACGCACTCTATAATCGTTTGCAGAGTATCGCTGTAGACGTAGACGTAGAAAGAAATAAAGGCTTGGTGTTAAATTATCTAGAGGAATTCGATACATTTACAGGAAACAAAGGAGATGTGCAAAACATTTTAAATGAGCTGCACGAGATGACTTTCAATGGATTTTTTCGGTTTGTTCCATAAGGAGTAACGGAATATTATGCTTCTAAAGTCAAACACCAACGAGACAAATGGAAAAAGTAAATAAACAATTTATTATTTCAAAAGTAACCGCTATAAATGTTAATATATTTATCTCAGTGTGAGACTGTCAATGCCTTCATGCAAAAAATATTTGCGGTTGTCTACGAAACCATGACTGTACGTAGGCGTGAACCTCTTCGTCCTAAGTAAGTCGACTGTCACGAACGTCTTCCTTTATCGTTCCCAAAATATGGTAATCCCATGGGGAAAGGTCGGACCGTACAGAGGATGTTTAAGGGCTTTCCAACGAAGCTTCTGTAGTGTAGTCGAAACAGCCTCGGCAGTATCCAGGCTTATATTTTGTAGGCAGTTTATTTCAACTACGTTGAAGAAGTTTCACTGAGATGCTGTTACGTATCCTGCATGCAGTCCCGAACTCTGCCTGTGCGATTTCCTTATTTTTGGATCCCTGAAGAAAGATATTCATGGACGACGATTTGCTTCGAACGAAGAGATCCACGCCAGGGTACAATCATGTTTCCGTAGGCAACCGCAAATATATTTCCATGAAGGCATTGAATATCTTGTCTCACAGTGGAGTAAATGTACTAACAATTATGGCAACTGCTTTTGAAATAAAAAACAGTTTACTTATCTTTTTCCATCTCACCCGCTTTCATTTAACTGCCCCTTACACGGGGATGAGCTTCCAATCAACATTTTGATCAAATCACACCACTTCGTGTTTGACTATGGTACGGTGTGGCTCTTTTAACCCGTAAGTGCTGCCACAGAATCAATAACTGTAAATCAGTGGAATGAAAGTAAGCTATCAGTAATTAACATTAACTGCGATTGTTAAATATTCCAATTTCCCCAGATTTAATGATAATCGCGTCTAATGAGTGAAGCTGGTAATAGTGAAGAAAACAGTGAGCGGTCTGTGGCTGATTGGTCTGAAAATTGAGCAAGAAACGTTTCAGCTGTCGAACGTTTGACAGAAATAATTCAAGTAGCAATTGCCATCAGAAATGTGTGTTTAATCTCGTAATGTCTTTTTAGGCTGAGCGCTGTCGAATTTTTTGTGCAGTTTAAGAGAGGCAAGTACTCGGTATAAATTCACGAAAATTGGAAGGTAGTACGCCTGCTCTGTTGGAGGAAATTATTTTCACGCTCGTCGTCGTGGTGTAAAATGCTGGTGTAATTACTGACTCGGCGATTATTTCTGAAAGGAGAGAGAAATTCACAATAGTAACAACAAAAGGTGCTTCATTAAGAAAACAGCAAATCACGAATTCAGAGAGATTCACAATATAAATAAACCTTTCAGATTTAGTACAAAGGTAGGCAACACATTGTTCTTTGTCTCCAGAAACTAAATAATCTGTCCGTAAATGCATTTCACTGAACCAGCAATTTTGTCAATGTTAATCCTGAGCTAACAGTCTTTCTACGTCGTCAGGTTCTGACAGACTACTCTGTCCTTTGTGACTTGTTGGCCATAACACGAGGTCCAAAAAACTGTGAATAAGGATGCTAGACGCCAAGAGATGCTGAAAATTTAATTTATTGAACAAACCAAGATTTGTTGGATGTTCATTTGGTATTTTAGTAAGCGAATGGTGGAGTTTTCATAGACGAATAGATGTGGCTTTTGAATGGTACACACTAGTGGCGTAAGGTTGCTGGGAGTTGAAGAACATGGCAAAATAAGGATTGAACATTACTTGCAACAAGACTTCTATTAACACTGCTCAAGAAAAATAAGTTTATCAATTAGGTCAACAGGATCTTGACATATTAAGACAAACCCATTTTAGACAATTTATCAACAATGACTGATAATCTATAAAACAATGTCTTGATAGTTTCTTAAGGTTTAGGTACAAAATTCAAGGATGCCCAAACAACAGTGTTTCACAGTAAGTATAACATGATACTAAAACAGTCTTCGAGACAGGCAGACAATAAACATCTCTAGAATGTGTCTGACTAAAATGCTACAAATAATTCTGGTTTAACTTGGTATGAAACCACTATTCATCAGGCAATGAATCTCGGACGAACTGCCCAGAAATTACTTAGTACAGGCCCGATACGGTGATCACCACCCTCTTCTCTTTCTAAGCAACCAGTGCATAAACGTCCCAAGGCACAAATATACAGTGATAGTGTCGTGAAGAGGAAAGCAACTCTTAAGCAAAACGAGTAAAATTTAAGTCATCAGATTACATGCTGGTAGTGTAGAAAAAACATTTGTGATAGGTCCTAAAAGGATAAAAAAGGTAACTGATCGAGACATTCCTCCCCCCCCCCCCCCCCACTCACACCTAATTGTAAAGAATTTCAGTCCACATTCGAGTCTCAGCTTCAGATCAAGCCACGAGGTGGAAACAGTAAATACTTAACCATCGTACAGGACAGAAAACATACGTGGAGGAACATGTGAAGGGTTGGCTGATGAACCTCATCTATGTTAAAGACAAGCTTGGCTCAGAAGTAAAACCCCCCAAAACACAGGCAACCAGATTTGTCCCCATAAGACACACGAGCTTACGCTCCTTATATCTAAAGAAAGGGACTTGACTATTTAGTATACAATACACTAGGCAAAGTAATTTTTTACGTGACGAATAATGACAAATTGAACGTAAGAATAATTCACAAAATACTAATAATTTAAAACCCGCAATACAAATCACAACACTATGACAATTATCAAACTGAAGCTACTATATTTTCTTACGAGTGACACACTCCTCAAATCACCTCGCGAGACATAGGAATAGGGAAGAACAACAACAGGATGCTGGACCGAGTCTGATACAACAGCAGCAAGACACAAACACGAGCACGATTTGAACCAGTCACTATTATCACGCTCACATCAGGGAGTATGATCAGTTTCTACACATGACACGTGGTCTTGGCCCCAAAGCAATGAATTAAAAGTAGCTCACCGATCATTCAAAGCTGCTCTGTGGTGACAAACTGTGGAAAATCTCGGAGCCACCAGGAGATGTGTGGTGACGACGACCTAACGCTCGCTTCCAAATCTGGTCGGCCCAGGGAATAATGTGTCTCCCGTTTCCGAAGCACGTTCCTCGTATAAAGAAGATTCTCTGCCAGACAAACATGTTAGCCACACGGATCGTGGAACTAACAGCGAGCCCACTGGCCTGCAGGCTGCGCTGCCTGGGCTACTTCACATACTGCCTCTCCTGGAAAACGGTCTCAGCGCCACTCGTGGCAAAGGTGCTACGCACTCTTCACGCCAAAGATCGTGCTTCAGGAGACGTGCAGCGAGCTATTAATCGTACAATGAATCCTGCCGCACTCTTCCCCTCTCAACACAGGAGCTCCAGGGGGTGGGGGGGGGGGCACGACTCGTAAAAGAGACCTCATTAATACCACCTCTCTTAACTTGGACAAGCGTGACTGGAGTGGATACCTCCAGCACCTTTTATGGGCCCACAAAGCGGGGTGACAGTTATTTGTATGCTTTACTCTCAGAATCTCTACTCTAACAATTTCTCCCGAAGACTACGTCCCCGACCTGAATGTTCCATTGTACTGTGCCATTCCCTTTTGCTCTGAAAATTTGTCCTACCTCTACCCCCATTATCTTTTATTAACTCAAGACTAATATCACTGTGTAACAAATTATGTATGGACCAGATATTTGAGGGTCTTGCTGAACTGAGGGGTCTTAGAGGGACCCTTCGCCGTTTTGTTCATTCATGTTTCAATGTCGCATCTCTTCATGGACGTGAAACAGGAGGTCTTGAAAGGTCCTCAGTCGTTCCACCTCCAAAACCAGAGCAAACACTGTGATTGCACTGTACTCCAAATGGGTGCGATCATATTCGTGGGGGTTGCTGTCCCCTGATGTCCTTAGAGAAGGGTTGAATCGTCCGGGAGGTGTCAGCAGTATCAATGGTTGTCAAGACCGTCCATATTAGTGGCTTGTGCGAGCCTCTTCTACTCTTCCCAAAAATGAGTTGCATTACCATCACACCGATACAGCGAAATTTTTAAACAGTGATACATAACTACATGCTTCAGTCATCAGTAATTTTTACGAAAGTAATGGATCACGTCTCTGTCACCTTTCTTTCGTCAATGCAATGTAGAAAATATTTACTGAATAATATGTCTTGACTAGGAGAGACGTGTAAATCTATGACCTTGTAACAATGTTGCACCGAATTATGTGGTTTAGGCCGCAAAATTGGTGATGTACGAAATAAAACAACAATTTTACCAGCTGTTAGCGTAGTTCTTTTTAACATCATAACACGTTTCCGGTGGCGTTGCGCACAACTGGAGAAAATTTGGCACCAATATGACTTAATTAAAGCACGTTACAGCTCACATGAACTGAGCTCTGGCCTTTCTTTCGTATTTGTCTTCACGTTGCTTTTTGAAGCGTCCCCGAGCCCGAGGGTGACGCCGCAGGGCTTCTGTACCATTACAGAGGAGGGTTTCAGGCACCTATGAGCCAAATTTCAAACTTCTACAGCGCAATGGGAGGCAATTAAGACGTTTTGAGAAAACAATCCCTTAATTGCGTTGCGCAGTGTGCTTCTCGTATCTGTCATCTTTAATTCATTTTCCAGTTCCATTGTCTCTCATTCGCCCCCCCCCCCCCCCCCCCAAGTGCTATGGTATTTGCTAGCCATTCTTCCATCTTCATATTCCTGCTTTGCTATGGCATTTGCAAGGCCATACCTCCATATTTATACTCCTGCTTTTTACAGTCTGGGTTTCTTATAAGGCAGATAACCTAATATTTGTTTTTCCATTATTGACAGCCCACTGTCCAAGTAATCCATGTTGCGTATCAACACTGAAACATTCTGATCGGGAGCGCGGAACGGGCTGAACACCGCATGAAAAACCACCCCTGTGGTATCTCAGGCAGCTGGAATTCCTGCAGAGAAATGGACTGGGCTGTATTCTGCTTCGTACGACGCAAACCTGCCGTGCAGTCGCGGCGTGAATTTCGGCCTCGTCTTTACCAGCCCGAAACCCGCTAGTAAATTCGCACTTCTGGCAGTGGCCTTACAGCACAAAGTTCTTCCGCCCGCTCGTGGCTCGTGGTCAGTCGTTCTATCACGGCACCTCCACAACGATGTTTTTGTAACCTATGATTAGCTGGGAAATTTTCACCTGTTGGACTTTCCCTAGTCAAGACGTCTCCTACTCAATTGTGGCCTAATTATCAGCTTCTTTTTCGCCACCTTCCATTCGGTAAGCTCAGAAATTTGCAGTATCTGTCTCGTTCCTCTTGTGCCACTTCTCGTACATACATACTCCGAAAGAAACTGCACGTGGTGTGGCGGAGGGTGCGCTACACCACTACTAGTCGCTTGCTTTCCTGTTCCACTCGCGGATAGAGCGAGGGAAAATTGCTTGTCTATATGCCTTCGTACGAGCCTAATTTCTCGTATCTTATCGTCGTGGTCCCTACGTGAAATGTGTGTTGGCGGCAGTAGGATCGTTCTGCAGGCAGCTTCAAACGTCGTTTCTCTAAACTTTCTCAGTAGCGTTCTTCGAAATGTCTTCTTTCCTCCAGGCACTCCCTTTTCAGTTTCCGATGCATATCCGTAACACTTGCAAGCTGATCGAACCTACCAATAACAACTCTAGCAGCTCACCCATGAACTGCTTCAACGTCTGCTCTCAGTCCGACCTGGTACGATCTCACACACTAGAGTAGAGCTCAGGAACGGGTCGCACTAGTTTTCTATAAGCGGCCTCGTTCACAGATGAACCATACTTTCGTAAGATTGTCCCAATAAATCGAACTCGACCATTGCCCTACCCTACCACAACAGCATTCCGTATGGGCTGCCGAACTAGCTGCTCATGACAGTTTTCACAAAACGAGTTCAATAGTACTTCACAAGACTGTGTGTCTGTACAACCTGCAAAGAATCCATACACGTCCGAGTCTATTTTCAGTAGGTTAAAATGCTCGTAACATTTCATATCGCTTCGCAGTGTTACGCCCAGACATTTAAAAGACGTGACTGTGTCAAGAAGGACACTACTAATGCTGTATTCGAACATTACGGGTTTGTCTTTCCTTCACATTCACATTAATTTAGATGTTTCTACATTCAGAACCAGCAGCCATTCATCACACAACTAGAGCGTTTGTCTGGGTAATCTTACACCATCCTGCCGTCACTTATCTTCGACAACTTCCTGTACACCATAGCATCACCAACGAAGAACCGCAGACTGCTGCCCACCCTGTCCGCCAGATCATTTATGAATACAGAAAACAGCAACGGTCCTACGCCACACTACCCTGGGGAACGCCTTATGTTACTCCTGTCTCCGATGAACACTCCCAGTCGACGACAGCATGCTGTGTTCTATTACTTAAGAAGTCTCCGAGCCACTCACATATCTGGGAGCTTGTGCCGTATGCTGGTACCTCTGTTAACAGTCTGCTGTGGTGTACCATGTCGAATGCTTTCCGGAAATCTAGAAATATCGAATATGCCTGTTGCCCTTCATCCATAGTTCGCAGCATGTCACGTGAGAAAAGACGAAGCTGGTTTCGCAAGAGCGATGCTTTCTAATGATGTGCTGAGTCATGGACATGAGCTTTTCGGTCTCTAGGAAATTTATTATATTCAAACTGAGACTATGCTCTAGAATTCTGCAGCAAACAGATGATAAGGACATTCATCTGTAATTTTGCAGTTCCGTTCTTTAACCTTTCTTATATACTGAACTCACTTCTTATTTTTCCAGTCGTTTGGCACTTGGCACTCGTGGAGAGATTCACGATAAATGCAAACTAAGTAATCGGCTAATAATGTAGAGTACTGTTTGTAAAACAGAATTGGGATTCCTACCGTATCTGACGACATATTTATTTCCAACTCTTTCAGCTGTTTCTCTACGCCAGGGATAATTATTACTGTAGTAACTGCGACCAGGACGGTCGCGGGGTAGCAATGACGGAAAGCGCGGCGGGACCCGCGGAGAGGCCCGCGAACAACACAACGGGAGAGGACGGACACGACAAACGAAGGACAGAACGAATACAACAAGATCGAACAACGGAGTCACCAGGCAACAAACACGTCCACTCGTACACAAAACAAGGAAGTAAGCTGTCTAGCGCGAAGCGAGGTGTAACCCGACGTACGCGAGATTAGACTGCCTGGCTGAGCTTTTTTTTTTTTTTTCCTTATTGATTTTCAATTCCCCCCGAAGGGGGCGGGCTGGCAGCAGCTTAGTACGCTGCTCTACTGCCTAGAGACTTTTATTTTAAAGAACGGAAGAAGAAAGGAAACAAGAAAAACAGGCGATAAAACGGTGACGTCAAGTGTAAAATGGCGGAAAAATGCGGAAAGTTACATCAGAAAGCAAAAGGGGTTGGCAACGTTAATAAAAGACACAGGAATCAGACAAGTAACATAGAACACACACAATTAAAAAACACGGCGACAGTCTGGTTTCTGTTCGCAAGAGATAAAAGGCGCACACAGCGACAGTATGATGGCCGTTCGCAACACTTCCCAAAAAACACAACACTCACTGTAAAACACGCACTGTAGAACACTCACTGTAGAACACTGCACGAAAGTGGCGGCACAAAGATGACACTCCCGAGCCAAAGGCAGATGGGGTGGGGGGGGACCTGGAGGAGGGGGAAGAACAAGGAGGGAGGAAGGAAAAAAACGAAAAGGGGGGGAGCCAAGGAGGGAGAGGACTAAGAAAGGGGGAGAAGGGCAGACGTGAGAGGAAATGAGAGGAGGCAGAGGAGGGAAATGTAAAAGGACTCGGGGGAGAGAAGGGGGCAAAGAGAGGGGAGTTGGGGAAGAAAGAGGATGGAAGGGGGGCAGAGGGAGCCTGAGAAAAGGACAGAGGAAAGGAGGGGGAGTGAGGATCAGAGTTGATCGGAGGGATAAATGGAGGGAGACAGGGCATCATCCGGGAGGGGGGAGTTGATGGAAGCCACCTTGGGAAAGGAGATGTAGGGTGTAGAGATGGAGGGTAGGGGGGACACAACAGTCAACATGTGGCAGGGGGCGGGGATGGGAGAGGAGAGGAGCAACCAGGGGGTGAGCGGCTTAAAGGTGGCGGGAGGTGTAGAGGTTGTGGATATGTTCAAGGAATAGGAGCAGATAGGGGAAAGGAATGAGATCATAGAGGATCTGCATGGGGGACGGGAGGCATATCAGGAAGGCGAGGCGGAGTGCATGATGCTCAAGGATCTGAACAGACCTATAGAATTTGGGGGGTGCAGATATCCAGGCAGGACTGGCATAGCAGAGGATGGGACGGATTAAGGATTTGTAGGTGTGGAGGATGGTAGAGGGGTGCAACCCCCATGTCCGGCCAGAGAGGAGTTTGAGGAGTCGGAGGCGGTTGTGGGCTTTGGATTGGATGGAGCGGAGATGAGAGATCCAGGTAAGGTGACGGTCAATGGTGAGGCCAAGATAGGTGAGGGTGGGGGTGAGGCGGACAGGACGGGCGCAGACAGTAAGGGAGAAATCCAGGAGCCAGAAGGAGCGAGTGGTACAACCTACGATGATTGCCTGGGTCTTGGAAGGATTGATTTTCAGGAGCCACTGGTTACATCATGCAGCAAAAAGGTGAAGGTGATTCCGGAGAAGGCGTTGGGACCGTTGGATGGTAGGAGCGAGGGTGAGGAATGCGGTGTCATCAGCATATTGCAAGAGGTGTACTGGTGGGGAGGGGTTGGGGAATATCTGCCATTTACAGGAGGTAGAGGAGAGGGTAGAGGACAGAGCCCTGGGGCACACATGCAGAGGGGTAGAAGGTGTGGGAATTGGCATTATGGATGGTAACATAGGAGGGGCGGTGGGTGAGGAAGGAGGCCATCAGACGGATGTAGGAAGGGCGTAGGTTTGGAGTTTAAACAGGAGACCGGGATGCCAGACACGGTCGTAGGCCTTTTCGAGGTCAAGGGAGACAAAAATGGCGGAGCGACGGGAGTTAAGCTGGAGGGAGAGGAGATGAGTGAGGCGGAGGAGTTGGTCATCAGCAGAGAAGGAAGGCCGAAAGTCACATTGGGTGTTGGGGAGGAGGTGGTTTTGGCGGAGGTGGTGATAGATGCGCCGGGAAAGGATGGATTCCAAGAGCTGGCTGAACACCGATGTGAGACAGATAGGACGATAGGAAGAAGCATCAGATGGAGGCTTGTTGGGTTTGGAGAACATCAGGATACGGGAGGATTTCCACAGGTCGGGATAGAAGCCAGTGGCAAGGATGACATTGTAGAGGGTGGCAAGGATTGAAAGGAAGGAGGGAGGGCAGTGTTTGAGGTGGCGGTAGGTAATGCAGTCGTGGCCGGGAGCAGTGTTGCGTTTAGTGCGGAGTGTGAGGCTGATATCATGTGTAGTGATGGGAGTGTTAAGTTCAGATGGTGGTGTGTGGCCCAAGTACTGGAAGCTAGGAGCAAGGGGAGGAACAGAGGTATTTGTACGGTCCATGACATCAGGGAAGAGGGAATAATCAAAGTGGGGATCATCTGGGATGGAAAAAAACATCGAAGAGGTGAAAGGCAAAGTGATTGGCCTTACTGAGGTTGTCAGGAAAGGGACGGTCATTTAGGAGGAGAGGGTACTGGGGGGTGGGCCGGTTCCCAGTAAGGCGGTGGAAAGCAGACCAATACTTGGAAGAGTTTATGGGGAGTGTGGTGTTGAGTTGTGTACATGTCTGGCACCAGGCACGGTGTTTCTTCGCAGTAAGCAGGTTGCGGATGTGTCGTTGTAATTGCTGGTGGCGGGTAAGTGTATCCCGGCCACGAGTGCGGAGAAAGAGCGGTAGAGGCGGCGGGGCTGGCTGAGCGTGAGGCAGGTGCTTAAGTACTCTATCGGGGGCGCCGCTATTGGCCGCTGGGACCACGTGTTCCCTTTGGCGCCCCCACACTGAAAGCGGGCCAGGAGGCGCGCTCCGCCACAGCTTACAGCGCGATGGTGCGGAGACCTCTAGGGGTCTTCGACGTCCATGACGTCTGGCGCGGATTCAAATTCTGCGGCGCGCGGTACCAGAATTACTATGTCATTTATTCGGCACTCTGTGCGATGGTCAGACGACGGTACGTTTGTACCATCCACTGCGTGAACGATTTCGTAAACGTGGAATTTAAAACTTCGGCCTTCCTTCTACTGCCGAACCCGACTGATCAAGCCGGCCGGAGTGGCCGTGCGGTTCTAGGCGCTACAGTCTGGAACGGAGCGACCGCTACGGTCGCAGGTTCGAATCCTACCTCGGGCATGGATGTGTGTGATGTCCTTAGGTTAGTTAGGTTTAATTAGTTCTAAGTTATAGGCGACTGATGACCTCGGAAGTTAAGTCGCATAGTGCTCAGAACCATTTAAACCGTTTTTCGACTGATCAACGGGTGATTGGATTTGAGCATTATAGCCGCTTAGCGATTCTACACATGACCAGAATTTTTTCCGATTCTCCGCCAAATCTTTAATCAAGGTATGACGGTGGTACCTGTTGTATGCTTCGCGCATAGATCGTTTCACAGACGCACGAATCACTTCTAATATTTGCGTGTCGTCATTTGCGCGTCCTCTTTTGAACCGAGAGTCCAACAGCCTTTGCTTCCTCAGACTTTTCCGGATGTCGTTATTAAACCATGATGGGTCTTTTCCATCTTGAATCCACTTACTAGACACATACTTGTCCAGTGTACGATTTACAATCTGTTTAAACTTTGCCTAGTATTTCTCTATGTCGATCATTCTGGAACTAAATGATTGCAGTTCATTGTCTGCGTGAGAGGACAACAACAGCTTATTTGCTCTTGACTGATTTATTAACTTTCATAACAGTAGCCGCTGTGATGACATGATGATCACGAACGTCTACACTGACGCCATATATAATGTCTGGCCCATTTGTAACCAAGCTCCAAAATATATTCATTCCGTATGGGCTGCCGAACTAGCTGCTCAAGACAGTTTTCACAAAACGAGTTCAATAGTACTTCACAAGACTGTGTGTTTGTACAACCTGCAAAGAATCCATACACGTCCGAGTCTATTTTCAGTAGGTTAAAATCACCCAACTGTTATTGATGACCTGGGTATTTATGTACAACTGACCGCAGACGTTCTATGAATGACTCTAGAACTGTCACAGCGGAGTCGGGTGGTTGGTTAAACATCCAAAAATTAACTTGATTTCACGTAGACCTTTTATGTGCGAACATAACTTCACTACACACTCGATTTCAACCTCAAGAAAGACAACATTTTTGCCGATTGCAGTGAGCACTCCACCTCCTACGGCGTTTAATCTGTCTTTCCGAAAACATTCCAAGACTCACTAAATCTCTCAGAGCATCTTACTTCGTGTTTTAGCGAACACTAACTCCCAAGAACTTTCCTGGAGGATAATAAATTCGGGAACTTTGCTACGAATACTTCGACAGTTTACTGATAAAATTTATGCAGTCGAATACTCTTTACTCTGAACGCGGTCTGATTTCCCTATATGCGTGTCGACTGGCGAGTGTTCATGACAACACCACAAACTACCGCCTAGACTAAAAAAAGAAAAAGAAAACCATGTGCACAAGTACTCTACTGTCCGAGTAGCTGCTTCTTTTGTGTAGTGCATTAGTGCATCCCAGACCTATCAAAGGGAGTCCTACAAACGCAGGTCCTATGGGACGGTTGAACGTGTATAATGGCGCCACCCGAGCCGGACACGCCTTCAGGCAGGAACAGTAATCTGCATCGGTTGGACCCACCGAAATGAAAATCGCTCCCCAGGGACTCAGATGAGGCAATGAAAACTGTCGTGCAGTAGACTACGGAGATGACAGTTCAGTCCTGAGTGTAGGTTCATTCATAAACCACTAACGATCTCAATAAAAGGGGGACCAACTATCTAATGAAATAATATATCGAGCCAAATTGACAGTTTATTACAAAACTTCTCTATCAACTACGAGACGCGATTTTTCAGACAAAATGATATCAAGAGTGACAGCAAATGGCTCTCAGCACTATGGGACTTAACATCTGAGGTCATCAGTACCCTAGAACTTAGAACTACTTAAACCTAACTAACCTAAGGACACCACACACATCCATGCCCGAGGCAGGATTCGAACTTGCGACCGAAGCAGTCGCGGGGTTCCAGATTGAGGCGCCTACAACCGCTCGGCCAGAATGACAGCACACAGAGCAAATAAAACAGGAAACCTTCTACACTCACATAAATACTCTGCAAGCCACCGTATGGTTCGTGGAGGAGGGTATGCTATGCCACTACTATTCATTTCTTTTCCCGTTTCACTCGCAAATAGAGCGAGGGAAAAACGACTGTCTATACGCCTCCGGGCCAGCCCTAATCTCACTAATCTTATCTTCATGATCCTGACGTGAAATGTACGTTGGTGGCAGAAGAATCTTTCTGTAGTCAGCCGCAAATGCCCGTTTTCTAAATGTACTCAAATGGCTAATGAGCAATAATGATTAAACCGCTTGACAAAAACGGGGGGAAATAAGGAAAAAGAGAAAGAATGAATCCGTGATGTCTGTTCTTTC
This sequence comes from Schistocerca nitens, assembly GCF_023898315.1. Taxonomy (NCBI): domain Eukaryota; kingdom Metazoa; phylum Arthropoda; class Insecta; order Orthoptera; family Acrididae; genus Schistocerca; species Schistocerca nitens. Next base: position 759,227,571 of record NC_064617.1, on the reverse strand, counting down.
GGATATATCCGACATGTATGCAAAGAAGTGGGATTCGAAAGTACTAAGAACTGAAAAGATACGCTTGAAGTTCTCTGAGGCTTTGCACAGAGGTGTTGGACAGTGTCTCTAGTATGCCCGTCGATCGTATCACGTCTCTCATATCAGCTCTGAGTGCAGAATGAGAACGTAAAGATGCCTAGAAACACCTGTCTCCAGCCAACTATGAGGGCCTGGTGAGAGACTTCGCCTGATGTCATGCAGCCTACAGACCACAACTGTCATGCGCTTCCTTGTTGTCGGCGCACTCTGCAGTGGCAATAAAGGAGCTCCTGCAAAGTTTTCGGTGGGAAGTGTTTGATCACCCACAATACACCCCGTAATTTGCTCCTTCTAATTTTCATCTCTGCTCACATGAACCGCTGGCTATGAAGACAACAATCTGCTACAGACAAAGAACTATAGCCTACGGTAGAAAACTGGCGGAAAGCACAAGCGGCTGCTTTCTGTGACGAGGGTACTGGAACGTTGGTACTAAGCTACGATAAATGTCTTAAGTCAGAGAGGTGACTAAGTAAATAAATAGCTGGAAAATGTAGCTAACTGATGCAAATAAAACATATTTGATATTCCGAGTGATTACGTTTTTGCCACAGATCGGACCTACTTTCCCGAATAGCCCACGTATGTATACAATATATCTGCAGTAAAGTTACCCATTGAAATACCCGCGCCACGGTATCACAGCAAGCCGATAGATGAGGTAAAAGAAAACGGCGCAGCCTATATCAATTTTTATGGAAAAAAGTAAAGTATTATTATGTAACTTTATTTTTTGGGGGAAGGAATGCTATGGAACAAAATTTTCGTCATTTCCATGAAGAATAACGGCGCATCGCAGAAGGGGTACATCATTTTCATGCAAATATACGGCGTGCTGTAGTATCGCCCATTTGTTTCGAGATAAAAGAGATGCGACCGAGGACTTTCAGGGCCCGCAAACAGAGTGAAAAAGCGCGCTCTTTTGTGTGTGTGCGCGCGGCCGCGCGCGCATGTGGGCAGGCGGTTCCATTCAGCAGTAATGCGGCCGATTTATCGGGCGGTCACAGGCGGCGCCACCGCTGGAGGCGGAACCAGAGGTATGCGGGCGGCCACAGGAGGCCCGCCTCTGATAAATAAGCACGCGCCGCCTCCGCCGCACAATCGAATTTCGATATTCAATTAACGAAAATGATCGCGGGAACACGGCGGCACCGCAGCCGTCAAGGTACATCTCCTCAACACGCTCCCGACTCGGCACGACGCGGTTTGTTCCTCACAGCGAGAGCGAAGAGAGCGAGGACAGACTGCTGCAGGCGCACTGTCTGCGGGCTGTGTCAGAATGAGAGATCTAGACATCCATGTAAGCCTGGACTGTCGACTGAAGATGTTCGGTGAGCCAGCACGTACTAAAGTGAACAATTTCGCTCCTGGCTCATAACCTCTTCTGTTTGTGGGTACTCTAACATAACCGCCTTCCGATTAATTAATTAAACTTCACAACGCGTAAAGAAAGTGACTAAGTTAATAACAAGCTGCTGTCAGTTCAAATAAATTGTAGAGGCTGCCTACTTACCTATTATAACGGAAATATCCCCCACGTTGCAGAATCTGTACATTGGAGTGCTTAGTTCACTCCTAAGTAGTCTTGAGAACTTAACATGTTAGGATCTGGTATTTTAAATAAAAGTCAACTCCACAAAACCGTCGTTTTCATGGACGTGTACTACACAGACCTCCTTTCACAGAACAGCAACACAACCCAAAACCTTTTCTGGTTTAACCTGTAGCTCTGCTTATACTCGTTCTTGACAATGCATACTCTTTTGGTCCAATTGTTTACAAAATAGATTTATCGAATTACAATTATAAAGTTTCATTGGAAAATATTATGTCAGTACAATATTGAAGTAAACTGATGTTCGTTTATGGTGAACATAGGTTCAAATGTTGCTTTCCATCTTTTGAAACGACTATGAAGTGATGAAATGCGATTAAAAATATTTGACACAAAATTACTGACTTCTTCATAATTACTGAACAACGTTTGGTGCTAACATAAATTGGGGAACATAAGAGACTGCGAAATAAGATTACAAATTTCAGATTTTGCACAAAAACTTTATTTTGTCAGAATCTCAAAGAAGTCATTTGTTTATATAGGACATTTCTAGAACGTGTAATTTGAAAATTAATCATAGGCATTCTGACGCCAGCATCTTTAACAACATTACTCTCTAAGATCCTACGTGACTATAACGACGTCTGATGTCGCTAAATATTTTGAATTGTTAATTTGGCTGTACATGAAGTAATCTAATTTTAGGGACTGATTTCCTAATTAGTTACAACCGGGAATTTGATGCTAAAGCTGCCATGACATTTTCACTTATTTCAAAAGTTTTTCCATAACTGTTATCAAATTTCTGATTCAGATATAATGCATTATTGATAATTACATATTCTAACTAATTACTTTTACCTTGCAAGCTGGTAAGCAAATTACTTATACTACACCGTGTGCATAATGTATGCATTAACATCTAATCATAAATTATGAAGCAAAAGATGTTCCATTACATACTGTCTTCTATGCAATGTGGGTCAGGAGGTATAACGAAAAGCTATATTGGGCGGTATCGAACAGTTCATGAAGTGTCCCTATCACAGTCCATATGTGTGCACTTCGAGTTTTCACATCATAAAGTTCATAAACGGTTTTTACGAACTCAAGATCTGCGTGACACATTCTTGTAAGTTACATAGTTTCTGTTAGTGCTGTTAAATGTGTAACAATACATCGATTTCTTTTCCTATCTACTTCAATTGATTCATGAAGCTGTACTTATTTTGTATTGTGAATGGTATTACGTATTTTTAATGGATAATGGAATGATCTTTTATATGCATGGCCAGGGAAGGCAAACTCACTATACGTCAATAATAAAGATAAGAAATCCTTTCAGTTGCGATATCGGCGTGGAAGTTCCAGCCTCTGCTGCCGCCTTATGATGATGCAGTTTTAAGTTCAGTCCCGCTGATAAAATAAGTAAAGAAACATGTTTCGCATATGTGTTTTATTCTTGTTACATATAGCTACATTCTAAATTACATTGTTATAACGTTTATTTAGTATATTTTCTAAATATTTCAGATATACATGTTTCTACTTCAGGTCTTAACCAGTAGAGAAAAATGTTTTATAACACATACTAAGATTCCTGTTCATGGAATTTTAAAAAGCGGTTCTAATTAAGTACACATAAATGTATGTATTACACTTTTTGCATATGGTTATAAACCTCTCATGGCGACATTTAGAGGTAATCTTCACATCTGCGTATTGGGGAAGTTGATAAAACTGATCATATTGTTTTTATGTTCTTGTCTAGAGGAGAACATCTATTCTCTTGGATGTATTGTCATCAGTTCTAGAACTGTCAGATCTCTCTAATACATCTACATCTACATCTACATGACTACTCTGCAATTCACATTTAAGTGCTTGGCAGAGGGTTCATCGAACCACAATCATACTATCTCTCTACCATTCCACTCCCGAACAGCGCGCGGGAAAAACGAACACCTAAACCTTTCTGTTCGAGCTCTGATTTCTCTTATTTTATTTTGTTGATCATTCCTACCTATGCAGGTTGGGCTCAACAAAATATTTTCGCATTCGGAAGAGAAAGTTAGTATTTGAAATTTCATAAATAGATCTCGCTCCGACGAAAAACGTCTTTGCTTTAATGACTTCCATCACAACTCGCGTATCATATCTGCCACACTCTCTCCCCTATTACGTGATAATACAAAACGAGCTGCCCTTTTTTGCACCCTCTCGATGTCCTCCGTCAATCCCACCTGGTAAGGATCCCACACCGCGCAGCAATATTGTAGAAGAGGACGAACGAGTGTAGTTTAAGCTGTCTCTTTAGTGGACTTGTTGCATCTTCTAAGTGTCCTGGCAATGAAACGCAACCTTTGGCTCGCCTTCCCCACAATATTATCTATGTGGTCTTTTCAACTGAAGTTGATCGTAATTTTAACACCCAGGTCCTTAGTTGAACTGACAGCCTTGAGAATTGTACTATTTATCGAGTAATCGAATTCCAACGGATTTCTTTTGGAACTCATGTGGATCACCTCACACTTTTCGTTATTTAGCGTCAACTGCCACCTGCCACACCATACAGCAATCTTCTCTAAATCGCTTAGCAACTGATACTGGTCTTCGGATGACCTTATTAGACGGTAAATTACAGCATCATCTGCGAACAACCTAAGAGAACTGCACAGATTGTCACCCAGGTAATTTATATCGATCAGGAACAGCAGAGGTCCCAGGACGCTTCCCTGGGGAACACCTGATATCACTTCAGTTTTACTCGATGATTTGCCGTCTATTACTACGAACTGCGGCCTTCCTGACAGGAAATCACGAATCCAGTCGCACAACTGAGACGATACCCCATAGGCCCGCAGCTTGATTAGAAGTCGCTTGTGAGGAACGGTGTCAAAAGCTTTCCGGAAATCTAGAAATACGGAATCAACTTGAGATCCCCTGTCGATAGCGGCCATTACTTCGTGCGAATGAAGAGCCAGCTGCGTTGCACAAGAACGATGCTTTCTGCAACCATGCTGATTACGTATCAATAGATCGTTCCCTTCGAGGTGATTCATAATGTTTGAATACAGTATATGCTCCAAAACCCTACTGCTAACCGACGTCAATGATATAGGTCTGTAGTTAGAGGGATTACTCCTAACACCCTTCTTAAACACTAGTGTGACCTGCGCAATTTTGCAATCTATAGGTACAGATCTATCGGTGAGCGAGCGGTTGTATATGATTGCTAAGTAGGGAGCTATTGTATCAGCGTAATCTGAAAGGAACCTAATCGGTATACAATCTGGACCTGAAGACTTGCCCGTATCAAGCGATTTGAGTTGCTTCGCTACCCCTAAGTTATCTACTTCTAAGAAACTCATGCTAGCAGCTGTTCGTGTTTAAAATTCTGGAATATTCCATTCGTCTTCCCTGGTGAAGGAATTTCGGAAAACTGCGTTCAATAACTCCGCTTTAGCGGCACAGTCGTCGGTAACAGTACCATCGGCACTGCGCAGCTAAGGTATTGACTGCGTCTTGCCGCTTGTGTACTTTACATACTACCAGAATTTCTTCGGATTTTCTACCAAATTTCGAGACAATGTTTCGTTGTGGAACCTATTAAAGGCATCTCGCATGGAAGTCCGTGCCAAAATTCTCGCGTCTGTAAATTTTAGCCAATCTTCGGGATTTCGCGTTCTTCTGAACTTCGCATGCTTTTTCCGTTGCCTCTGCAACAGCGTTCGGACCTGTTTTGTGTACCACGGGGGATCAGTTCCATTTCTTACCAATTTATGAGGTATGAAGTTTTCAATTGCTGTTGCTACTATATCTTTGAATTTGAGCCACATCTCGTCTACATTTGCATAGTCAGTTCGGAAGGAATGGAGATTGCCTCTTAGGAAGGCTTCTAGTACACTTTACCCGCTTTTTTAAATAAAATTATTTTGCGTTTGTTTCTGGTGGATTTGGAAGAAACGGTATTGAGCCTAGCTACAACGACCTTGTGATTACTAATCCCTGTATCAGTCATGATGCTCTCTATCAGCTCTGGATTGTTTGTGGCTAAGAGGTCAAGTGTGTTTTCGCAACCATTTACAATTCGCGTGGGTTCGTGGACTAACTACTCGAAATAATTTTCGGAGAAAGCATTTAGGACAATCTCGGAAGATGTTTTCTGCCTACCACCGGTTTTGAACAAGTAATTTTGCCAAAATATCGAGGGAAGTTTGAAGTCCCCACCAACTATAATCGTATGAGTGGGGTATTTATTTGTTACGAGAGTCAAATTTTCTCTGAACTGTTCAGCAACTATATCATCGGAGTCTGGGGGTCGGTAGAAGGAGCCACTGACAGACACAAACACTCCACCACCAATTCTGCCTAATCTATCTTTCCTGAACACCGTCTGAGACTTCGTAAAAATTTCTACATAACTTATTTCAGGCTTTAGCCAGCTTTCTGTACCTATAAATATTTCAGCTTCTGTGCTTTCTATTAGCGCTTGAAGCTCAGAGACTTTCCCAGCACAACTACAACAATTTACAACTACAATTCCGACTGTTCCTTGATCCAAGCACGTCCTGTATTTGCCATGCACCCTTTGAGACTGGAGCCCACCCCGTACTTTCCCAAGGCCTTCTAACCTAAAAAACCGCCCAGTCCACGCCACACAGCCTCCGCTACCCGTGTAGCCGCCAGCTGAGTGTAGTGAACTCCTGACCTATTCAGCGGAACCCGAAACCCCACCACCCTATGGCGCAAGTCAAGGAATCTGCAGCCAACACGGTCGCAAAACCGTCTGAGCCTCTGATTCAGACCCTCCACCCGGCTCTGCACCAAAGGTCCGCAGTCGGTTCTGTCAACGATGCTGCAGATGGTGAGCTCTGCCTTCATCTCGTAAGCAAGACCGACAGCTTCCACCAGATCAGATAGACGCTGGAATCCAGAGACAATTTCCTCAGATCCAAAGCGACACACGTCATTAGTGCCGACATGTGCCACCACCTGCAGCTGGCTGCATCCTGTGCTCTTCATGGCATCCGGAAGGACCCTTTCCACATCAGGAATGACTCCACCCGGAATTCACACGGAGTGCACACTGATTTCTTCCCCTCCTTAGCCGCCATATCGCAAAGGGGCCCCATTACGTGCCTAACTTTGGAGCTCCCACCCTCTGTGATTGCCCGGACCTTGAAGGCTGAGAATCATCCTCTGAAACAGGGCAGGCAGCTGCATCTGGCTCAGCCAGAGACAGTGCCTGAAACCTGTTTGTCAAACGCACCGGGGAGGCTTTCTGATCAGCCTCCTGGGACGTCTTTCGCTGCCTGCCACGCCTTGGAACGACCTCCCAATCAACCGACTGCGGGCAGCAACCGGGGCAACCACAGCGGCAGACCGATCTGGGGACAGACGGGACGAGGTTGACATGCCCGTGATACCCAAGTCCGGCTTCCCACAGTAGTGTCCATTGGCAACAGCCTCAAGCTGCGTGACCGAAGTCAGCGCAGCTTGCAGCTGTGAGGGAAGGGATGCCAACTCAGTCCTCATCCGAACACAGCAATCACAGATCCATAGACATTTCCCTGGAGATGTGTGAAAGATTTCTGACATGGAAAGACTAACTGCACTTTAGCAATATTCAGTCTAAAATTTACTAGCTACAGCCTGCTACATTTTCGTAGTCCTTCATTTCCACAAGATGTTTTGTACATAATCCAACAGCTGGCAGTAACTAAGCAAAATGGTTAAGCAATCTAACTGTCCATTTCTTTGTTCTGGCATTTGACCCACATTCTTATGAGCACTTTACCGTCACTTGCAAGTACCGTTTGGTTCATTTCCATCACAGGAGAATAATATGCAGAAGCATATTCGTGTCCATTGTGCATTCCGATGGACTTGGACAATTCCAGTAAGACAATGTGACACCACACGCGTCCAGAATCGCTACAGAGTGGCTTCAGAAACTTCTGAGCTTAAACACTCCCGCTGGCCACCAGACTCCTCAGACATGAACATTATTGAGCAAATCTGTGATGCCTTGCAACGTATTGTTCAGAAGAGTTCCCCTCCGTACTCTTACGGATTTGCAGACATCCCTGCAGGATTCATGAAGTCAATTCCATCCAGTACTACTTCGGACATTAGCCGAGTCCATGCCATGTCGTGTTGCGACACTTCTGCGTGCTCACGGAGGCCCTACACGATATTAGGCAGGTGTACCACTTTCTTTGGCTCTTCAGTGCAGATGGTACTTAGAGGGCTGTACAGATTGCTTTTGAAGCAATTGTTACAGGACACAAAAGGACGTTTTATTGCCGATTTAGACACATAATCATGAATATGGATTGAACCGAGAATATCTGAAAGGTGTAGCAACTGTGATTTATCATTTGTTATTGCGTTCCAGTTTACTGCATATTACCTCTGTGCCCACTGTATTACATTTTCGTCTTGTTTACTTTCAGTGTATTGTGAAACTTGCGTTCTGTCAGAATATATCCTTGGTTAATTCTACGCAACTTCTAGCAGGGTATGAGTTAAATTAATGTTCAGTCTGCACTGTGAAGAAAACTGTAGTACTCGTTCAACATTTCCAGTGTTGAGATGGCTGTATTAGTATGTTCCGAAATCCTATAAAAAATCACCACGACTCTTATATTGAGTAAACATTTGTTTTTCGTTAAGTTAACACATCCAGCAGCGTCTCAGGCTTTCTAAGACCAAAACCTGCAGGCCCCATTCCACTTTAGAGATGTTGATCTGCAGCGTCCAGTGCCTTCACGGAGATAAATTTAGCTTTGTACTTTTATGCACAATAGTGCATTTTGCTAAACTTTTCTCCTCCTCCCACCCTCTGTTGTTGTAAAATCATCTGCAGCAATGGACTGCTGACCCACACGAGATTCTATTTGTGTTTGTCCCCGGTGTTTGGATGCCCTGGTGCACTAAATACAATGGGTTATTGACCTTTGCCTCCCTTGGGTGCCCCTTCCGCAAAATGGCTGAGAGTGAGATGGCCTACTTTTACTTCCCTACCAGCCTGTTTACTTCTGCACCATGGAGAATGTTTCAACATCCTCTCATTGACATAAATGATTCAAATCTGAATCAAGGGTTATTGAAGAATAAGGCCTTATTTGTCAGTTGCTGACAATCACTATTACCGTGTTTATCATATTCTTCGATATTGATTAAATGTTGTAATCCAATGGGTCTTTCATTATGCAGCCAAGCACATCATGTGACTGTTTATGAAAATAAGGGTCATATAACGTCACCCCTCCTGGTTTTCAAATTTATGCTCATGCATTTGTGCTCAGAACTTGTTAAAGCACAAGTGCATCAAAGACATTTTGGTCCGCCTTGGTATCAGGACAGTGTGCTTCGTTGAGACACTACTAGGATGCGGATATTTGCCAGTATAACATATTTTACTATTTCATTTCTTCTTATGCTATCGAACTGTCACGGATTCATTCATCAGCTTTCCTGAAGAAAACTGAATCTGTTCTTTACATTATTGTACCAGCTCGTACGCACTCATACTTCTTAAAGAATTTCCCTTACAGACAATTCCCAATTCATCCACACTTGGACGTTATAAGCAATATGATAATGTTATTCACTCATTCACACATCGATGGTTTGAACACACATTCGCCATCTCTTACTAAATGTCTTTATTTTTGTTTTCTTTTTTTTTGCATTCACACCCGAAACAACTTGATATTTAATTCACACATGCTCACAAATCATTTAATCTCTATTATGATGTCAGTTTCTAGAACTTTATGAAAGTATGTAAAAGTACACAAGATGCACAGAAGTCAACAAATCATAACTCAATGTACAAATTTCAAAACTTTTAAATTGACATGTAAGACAACATCTGCAAACAAGTCCTCTTACTTAGCTGAGTAGTAACGTTCTTGCCTATCATGCCGCGGGCCCTGGTTCGATTTCCGGCCAGGTTGGAGATTCTCTCCAACGGTGGACTGGGTGTTGTCCTCCTCATCATCACATCATCATCGACGTGCAAGTCGCCCAATGTGACGGCGCCTGAAATAAGACTTGCACCTGGTGTCCCAACTTCTTGGACAGAAGCTCCTGGCCAACACTGCCACATGATCATTTCTCTTTTTTCTTTTTTTTGTTTTTCGTGCAAGGAAATCTCTGTAATATACCAGACTCCTGGAAAGTAACGTTCATTCAGGAACAAAATCTAATCATATCTCTATGTGAGAAGTAGACACGTGTCACTGGGTTTGAGTCAACGTATAAATCCGCAGATCCAATTTCAAACAGTGTGTAGCATTTTCAGTTAATGTCTGGTGGAGTTAGATTTTACACCAGTCAGTTTTTCATGGAAAAATCACAACTATTCAATATAAACTCTAACATAATTGTCAATTATTATTAGCGTTCATCTGTAAGAGCTGCAGGTCAGTCTGTTCCAGTAAAAGTTCATATCCATTACAAAAAGTAAAAAGTGTCACCCCTGCATATTATTGTACAAAAAATGTCGATTTGATACACAAGAGTTCGTCAAACGAGAATCATCTTCACATTAAAGCGTAAGAGAAATACGGCTGATATCCGTGATTACTAATAGTAGGAGTGCGTTGATTTTACGGCAGTGGAGTGGTTCTAATTTGACATACAAGTAATGCAAGCTGATTGCCAAACATGATCGTTCACAATACAGTGTTCTTCCTTTTCTTGTTGCACACACACATACACACACACACACACACACATACACACACACATTCACACACATACACGTAATATCCACAGCTTAATTGATCAATGTTAATGACCTTAACGTATCTCTGTCTGTCCAAGTCTGTGATTAGGTCACAACTAGGCACAATGAAATTTTAATCAGCAATGCAATAAATTAACCAGTGTCTTTTAATGTTAAGGCTTGATTACTTCCTGTGCTCAACATTAAGGGTTGCGACCAGCGTTAATGCTAAGAAAATGATTAACATCTACACTTATATAGCACTCCTTACATTTATTGGTGCGATTTGTAGCATTTTGCTAGTCTTTCAAGATGAATTGCAGTCTAACGTGGTCAGGGTAGCATTCAGCAGTATCTCAATAGGTTACGGAAGTTTCTCTTGGCGTTACAACAGTGCATATGTAAATAACACTCTCGTTGCTTGCCCGTTTGGGTTGGGGCGAGATAATTAGGTGAACCTGTGTCATCCGTCAGCTGGTACAAGTCAGGTGGCTACTAACGCGAGCCTCCATTCCCTTTTTCATTGTGTTAAGTTTACGCTAAGCGGCTCTCCCACACCCATACGCAACAGCTGTGCAGCTTTCTGACCTAGTTTTGGTGTGTGCAGCTGGCATCTGCCTGTTGCTCAACACCCATCCACTCTCGTGCCATCTCCCGTCTCTCTGTTTCATGAGCAGTTAGTACAGCCTCAGAACAGTTTTATATAACATTCATTGTTGATACACCTTACATAAATACAAATACACTACTGGCCATTAAAACTGCTACACTAAGAAGAAATGCAGATGATAAACGGGTATTCATTGGATAAATATATTATACTAGAACTGACGTGTTTACATTTTCACGCAATTTGGGTGCATACATCCTGAGAAATCAGTACCCAGAACAACCACATCTGGCCGTAATAACGCTCTTGATACGCCTGGGCACTGAGTCAAACACAGCTTGGATGGCGTGTACAGGTACAGCTTCAACATGATACCACAGTTAATCAAGAGTAGTGACTGGCGTATTATGACGAGCCAGTTGCTCGGCCACCATTGACCAGACGTTTTCAATTGGTGAGAGATCTGCAGAATGTGCTGGCCAGGGCAGCAGTCGAACATTTTCAGTATCCACAAAGGCCCATACAGGACCTTCAACATGCGATCGTGCATTATCCTGCTGAAATGTAGGGTTTCGCAGGGATCGAATGAAGGGTAGAGCAACGGGTCGTAACACATCTGAAATGTAATGTCCACTGTTCAAAGTGCCGTCAATGCGAACAAGAGGTGACCGAGACGTGTAACCAATGGCACCCAATACCATCACGCCGGGTGATACGCCAGTATGGCGATGACGAATACACGCTTCCAATGTGCGTTCACCGCGATGTCGCCAAACACGGATGCAACTATCATGATGCTGTAAACAGAACCTGGATTCATCCGAAAAAATTACGTTTTGCCATTTGTGCACCCAGGTTCGTCGTTAAGTACACCATCGCAGCCGCTCCTGTCTGTGATGCAGCGTCAAGGGTAACCGCAGCCATGGTCTCCGAGCTGATAGTCCATGCTGCTGCAAACGTCGTCGAACTATTAGTGCAGATGGTTGTTGCATTGCAAACGTACCATCTGTTGACTGAGGAATCGAGACGTGGCTACACGATCCGTTACAGCCATGCGCATAAGATGCCTGTCACCTCGACTGCTAGTGATGAGAGGCCGTTGGGATGCAGCACGGCGTTCCGTTTTACCCTCCTGAACCCACCGACTCCATATTCTGCTAACAGTCATCGACCAACGCGAGCAGCAATGTCGCGATACGATTAACCGCAATCGCGATAGGCTACAATCCGACCTTTATCAAAGTCGGAAATGTGATGGTATGCATTTCTCCTCCTTACACGAGGCATCACAACAACGTTTTACCAGGCAACGCCGGTCAACTGCTGTTTGTGTATGAGAAATCGGTTGGAAACTTTCCTCATGTCAGCATGTTGTAGGTGTCGCCACCGGTGCCAACCTTGTGTGAATGCTCTGAAAAGCTATACATTTGCATATGACAGCATCTTCTTACTGTCTTCGTGGTGTAGCAATTTGTATGGACAGTAGTATATAATCTGGCTTTACAATATTACGTCCCATGAACATTTACAATTTACATAAAACTATTACTTTACTTTTCCTTCAGGCTACATTACTTTCAATCAGACACATTCAAACCATTATCATTGTGTCAAGATTCAGACATAATTTCTCTGAACTTTACTAATCATTTGCTCAAAATTTAATGATGCAAGATTTTTATTTGTTTATAAACATTTACCTTTTTATCACTTCAGTCTTTCATATCATTCTCAAATTTTTATTCCTAGCTTATTTTGTTTTTTATGTATTCCTTACCATAAGTTAACTCGTCTTTAGAAAGTGTTGTAAACATTTATAGGATTCCGTTGGTTGCGAAGTCGTACATGGTTATTCCATCATGCCGTTATCTTTCGCTTTCATACCTTAAGTTGAACCAGAGAAATGCACCGTTGAGTGGCAATTAACCGCACATTGCCGTGAAATTCCTCCAACTCAAGACTAGCGAGGACGCAATACGCTTTTACCTCAGACTTAACCCTTTCTTATCTGTCTATCTATAAAGCATGTCATCTGGCTTTCCATTATTTCATTTCCTTCTTCACTCGTTGTCGTTTTCCTTGAAATAGGAATTCACAAAACTATTACAAAAAGGTCACAAGCATAGTTTGGTTCTCAATATATATGAAACTTACCTTATATCAGTTTATTTTACTTTTGTGACCTTAGATTACAGGGTTCCTTTCACTCTACCTGTATACAGCTCTACGTTTTGCCATTCATCATATGTGATTATTATTCATTGTCTGTGTCCATCTTTAGTGGTAGATCCCAAAATGTATCAATACTCCTTCCTCCAACATGGATGGTATTCTTTTTATCTCTTGTCTGTTTCAAAGTTGCCCGAATGTCTGTGACAAGCAGCTCTGTGCCACATCAATGTATTTGTTGAAGATATATAAGAGCATTACACTATACTCTCATACACTCATAAAATACTCATCTAAATCAGCGTATCGATACACATACATCATCGCTACGAAATCATACACAGATGATAGATAGCATTTCCTACGTCTGCTAAACCTAACTGTGCAGCGTCTCTATGCTCCAGCCGATAACTAAGCATGCATCGTCCCTCCCGCCTATGCTAACAACTCATCGCCTCTTGTATATCTATGGAATTAAATTTCAGTACTCATTTATCCATCAGGGCAGCTACAGCAAACAGTCTGTCCAGTGTTCTTCTCTGTATCTCTTGCGCCATTTTCTTGACTCCTTCTGATGACAATCTTGCTCATCCCATACCACTTTTTCCTTGGCTATCCATTTGTTCCACCTCATAGGATCTCCTCTTATTACTACTTCTTCTTTCTGTGAGAGACTGGAGATTAGATATTACATATTGGCTCAATTTTCTAATATTGTTATTCCCTAAATTCTTTAATGTGAGATATGTGGTGGTTCTGTACCATTTCATTACTTCATAAAGTTTCCAGTTCCACAATGTTACAGTGTACAATCCCCCACACTCGATAATGTCCATAAAATATATAGAAAAGTTTGCTATTCTGATACTGGCTCCTATCTCTCTCTCTCTTTCTCTCTATCTCTCTTTCTCTCTCACTCCTATACGACTGATAGTTTGTTCACAATAATTCTCTTCTCTTCATCATAAAATATTTTGTTTGGTGTGACCACACCACATTCCTCATGTTCCTTAGGTTTCCAAACAAAGTTTCTTATTTACATCCATACACTTAGTATCAACATTGTAACCTCCCAACAGCAAAAAAAAATAATTATAATATTCACATTTATGTTAACCTCCCAACAGAAAAAATCTCATTTAAGTTCCCAATAGAAAAATTTCTTTCCAGTAATAAAATTTCTAGTTTTAATGTGACGTTCCATCAAAGACTGACTGCATATCGAGATTAATAAGTTTTGACGTCAGCAGTGCTGTGTCATGGCCCTGTGAAATCATCCTGAATAAACTGAAAAATTCTTACCTCACAATGATGTCGCCGGTTAACTCTGTCTTTATATCTGCTCCTATAAGAAATTTTTGGCACAGCCCAGTTCAATGTTGGCCACTAAATTTTCATTTTTAGGAAAACAACGGATTTTATTGATTTTCTTTTGCTTAACCAACATGAGTATGCACAGGAAAAATTCGTAAAATATTTAAACTCAGATAAATGACTGGCTAAAGTTTACTTCAGAACAAAAGTTATTATTGGAACATTTATGCAACGAATTACATGGGACTTTAACATTACAACTGCGATTAAATCAGTTGTGGCCATTAACATATGCGCACGGTAACAAAGAACAATAATACTTTTTTATTACCTTATACTACATCGCTCAGGCACTGCCCTCGTCCTGCAGGATCGGCCCAACACAAGTCAACAGCTGGACTGCCCTGTCCGAATTCCAGAACTCAAGTGCTCTGTGCGAGCTACAAAACACGACTGTTCTATGAGAGCTACTAAACTCGACTTACTGCCAACACTGTTCTGACCTGCGATTCTATTGTAGCATAGATATTCTATATCGCAGGCAGCGCGTGAGCAATCAGTCGAAATCACATATGCTCAAATGCGCTAGCGAATAGTAATGGACCTCTAATGAATCCCTTACAACGTTATCTGCGCTAATGTTTTCCTTTTCCTTATTCGTACAACACATATACCTATATCTACCTTATCAAAAGTGTGAGAAAGGGCTGACAGGAAAGAAAGATACATACGTAAACATACTCAGGACACATAAAATCCATTTTCCTCATTTTATTCCTTATTCAGTTACTAACACAATATGTTCATACAATCTATCCTACAATTTCATCCTAGACTTCGTTTGCTATGTTCACCTTCCTGCATGTGTATTCTACTGTTTCTTTCATTCCTTCAGTCTACCAGTATACACACTCCTCCAGTCTCCTACTACGGTCCCTTCTCGGCTTACTTTCCCTCCCTGGAAACTGTCCTCACTCCTAATGATGCCCTTCTCATGCGGCAGCCACATGCCTGCGAACTGCTTGCAAATAATTGCATACATTCCCCAGTGTCTGAAGGAAACCTCCCCGTCAACACGATTTCGTGCTGAAGCTCCAGAGGAAACTTTTCTATACTTAAAGGGATCAGTAAGTAGGATCTGTGTAGGACTTTCAGATAACTGTTATGTTATACGAAATCCAGACAATACTGTACAGGGTACCGGCATTTTTGCATTACCCTAACAAAGACATATCAACCTTTCCCCCTTTGTGCACTCTCTTTGACGAATAAACACTCATAAAGGCCTATTTGAACTCTTCAGATGTTTCTCACTTCTTATACTACTGTACATGGTATTAGCTGCTTCTTCACACAAATAGCAGAACGTAAATCTTATTTGGTATTTATCAGGTCACGATGAGGCCAACAAATTTTCAAACTAATTTATCAAATCCGGCGATAAATTGTGTATGATTGGAAAAGGTCGAAAACTTCTGAAACGAGAAAAACTGTATTCTAGCTTCACCTTCCTCAGTATTACAAACATTTTCTCTCTTGCGGTTGATTTATTGTTTCTTCATTTTTCGAATTAGCGTCTTATGTTATTCGTTGCGCTTCTAATATTTTGTCCCTCTCTCGGAGTGCTGTTTGGTTGTTGGTAGAGCATATTTTACTTCTGAGGAGATCTCTAATGCTAACTCCTTTAACCTTGGAATCAATTTTTTCACCTCTTCTTCCTGTTCTTTCACTGCAGTTCTTTCCTTTACAGTTCTAAAATTCTATGCTTCCGCTACAGTTTTCAAACTATCCTTCAATTCTTTTAAGGCTTTTCGCTGTGCTATATTTTTTATTCTGATATTCTAGTCTTTCTTCATCATGCTGAACTTGATTACCTGTTTCTTGATGAGATGATTTGAACCGTTCTTCACTCCTTCTGTGGTGCACGTGCAGGATCTCTTCACATTCCTCAGTCATTTTCTTGAATCTCTCCACACATTTTCGAATTTTTTAGTTCTGTTCTTTAAATTGAGCATCACTTCTTCACTCACCATCTCGAGAATAACTTATTCTTATAATAGAGTATCCACCTCTTCATAACGTTTGAACATTTTCTCTCGATTTTCGTTAATCCATTCCTCCATTCTTGGGAACATTCCGATTTTCAAAATCATTGTTAAATACCCCTCGTAAACTACAGTCTGTTACTTCGTAGCTTTCTTTGGTTTCTTGTCGTTGACTTCTAAAATCTTGCCTAAGTTTATAGCTGCTGTACCACTTCCTCCGCCCTTCTTTTCGTTACTTTTCACTGTAAGAGCAGTTAACTCGGCTAACACTGGTTTTATTGAGGTTAGATCATTCTCCACATCGTCTGGCGGCAATTATTACCGGATTATATTCTCTGCATTTACACCAGCCAATACAACACCAATAGTTCTTCCTTCCCACGTATCTACACTCCTGGAAATGGAAAAAAGAACACACTGACACCGGTGTGTCAGACCCACCACACTTGCTCCGGACACTGCGAGAGGGCTGTACAAGCAATGATCACACCAGGAACCGCGGTGTTGGCCGTCGAATGGCGCTAGCTGCGCAGCATTTGTGCACCGCCGCCGTCAGTGTCAGCCAGTTTGCCGTGGCATACGGAGCTCCATCGCAGTCTTTAACACTGGTAGCATGCCGCGGCAGCGTGGACGTGAACCGTATGTGCAGTTGACGGACTTTGAGCGAGGGCGTATAGTGGGCATGCGGGAGGCCGGGTGGACGTACCGCCGAATTGCTCAACACGTGGGGCGTGAGGTCTCCACAGTACATCGATGTTGTCGCCAGTGGTCGGCGGAAGGTGCACGTGCCCGTCGACCTGGGACCGGACCGCAGCGACGCACGGATGCACGCCAAGACCGTAGGATCCTACGCAGTGCCGTAGGGGACCGCACCGCCACTTCCCAGCAAATTAGGGACACTGTTGCTCCTGGGGTATCGGCGAGGACCATTCGCAACCGTCTCCATGAAGCTGGGCTACGGTCCCGCACACCGTTAGGCCGTCTTCCGCTCAAGCCCCAACATCGTGCAGCCCGCCTCCATTGGTGTCGCGACAGGCGTGAATGGAGGGACGAATGGAGACGTGTCGTCTTCAGCGATGAGAGTCGCTTCTGCCTTGGTGCCAATGATGGTCGTATGCGTGTTTGGCGCCGTGCAGGTGAGCGCCACAATCAGGACTGCATACGACCGAGGCACACAGGGCCAACACCCGGCATCATGGTGTGGGGAGCGATCTCCTACACTGGCCGTACACCACTGGTGATCGTCGAGGGGACACTGAATAGTGCACGGTACATCCAAACCGTCATCGAACCCATCGTTCTACCATTCCTAGACCGGCAAGGGAACTTGCTGTTCCAACAGGACAATGCACGTCCGCATGTATCCCGTGCCACCCAACGTGCTCTAGAAGGTGTAAGTCAACTACCCTGGCCAGCAAGATCTCCGGATCTGTCCCCCATTGAGCATGTTTGGGACTGGATGAAGCGTCGTCTCACGCGGTCTGCACGTCCAGCACGAACGCTGGTCCAACTGAGGCGCCAGGTGGAAATGGCATGGCAAGCCGTTCCACAGGACTACATCCAGCATCTCTACGATCGTCTCCATGGAAGAATAGCAGCCTGCATTGCTGCGAAAGGTGGATATACACTGTACTAGTGCCGACATTGTGCATGCTCTGTTGCCTGTGTCTATGTGCCTGTGGTTCTGTCAGGACCCCAGGACCCCAGGAATGTGTCAATAAAATTTCCCCTTCCTGGGACAATGAATTCACGGTGTTCTTATTTCAATTTCCAGGAGTGTATTTCCACATCCTCTCTGGCATTCTGGCATCTCACTCTGTTTCATTTTTGCATCCACGCATAGTGCGCCATCCCGAAATTTTTTTAAAGCATACAGCATATTCCCGTGCAATTTCTACTTCATTTCCACTGGTCTTTTCTCAGTCACTGTAATTAAATTCAACAATAGACTTGTTACTTCTCATTCGTAAAAAATTTCTTCGTTATTTTGTTCAACATCACCAACCTTTTCTGCTCCATTTTCAAACACTTTTACACCTTTTATCTGTTTATCGTTTCACTAAAATTGCACGATTCCTTTTTGTTCAATTTTCATGTGTCGTCAACACTATACATTCCGAAGCATTCTTTTGTTCCTTCAAATCTGTACTGCTCAAAGTGCCTCATTTTAAATCTTTTCTTTTGCCTTCCTACATGTCCTCTAATCCCAAGAAAAATGAATGCCAAAGAAGTTTATCTCCGAGGTTCCTCCACATAATTTTTCTATGGTCCCGCAATTTAAAGTCAATAACATTCCCTCAATTCCGAAATTCATCTAGCACCCCACAATGTATGACCCAGTTGCTACCTTCAGAAATTAAGTAGCTGAAAACTAGTGCTAGAAAGCCTTCGATCGTGACATTTAAAGATTTAACCAAAATCACGAAATTTATGAAACAGGTGGACAGCATCGTACTTTCTCTGACTCTTTCGAAACAGTTTATTATTCTCGCCATGCTGCTTCTGATTGGTGATTACCTTTTGACTTCTCAGACCTAATACCTCTTTAAGTCTAAGCAATTGTACCAACACAGGATCCTTTTCCACTAGTTTTACCATGTCTTACTTTCTCTTGAGAGCTCTCCTTCCACATTTCGTATGTTATATTGCCCTAACTGACCATAACATTTACAAACATCACGTACAGTGAGTATCGACTTTTTACAAGGAGAACTATGTCCCATAATACGGCGATTCAGGTAGCCAGGAACAAATAAACCATCTTCCGTTTCATTTGAATTTCCCACAAATTCTGTTAAATCTGTCTTTGTTCTCACCATTTCCAAGATTACTCTTAACAGTAGGTATCTCGACGTGCCTACTATTTCTGTTTAACCCACTCTGCACAAATACAAAAATATAAAACAAGTAAAATTCCCTCCAAAACTTCGATGATATTCTTCAGCTGGACAAAAACGGACATATAGCAACCAACTCCATTGAAATAAAATTATATATATATGGTTACGTTCCGGCAGTTAAAGCTTTATTTTACATTATATATCAACATAATTAATTTCAAGGTAGCAACTTATATCCTTTTGTTATATATAAGTTCTGAAAATTTAACTCCGGCGTGAAGAGATCACAAACTATCGAATAATATGTAGGCATTATGAAACTGCTAGAGGTCGGTCAAGTGTGGTTGTCGAAATCACACAAAAATATGAAACGCGGTATGCTTCTGACATACGTTAGTGAATCTCCTTCCAAAATAATGAACTGGGAGTCCTACGAGTACTAAATCAGGGAAGAATTTCAAATACTTTGGTTTATTCTGGTTAAGCCACATAGAAACAATTAACAAGCTATGACAATATTATGCAGATCGCCCTGGGTATCTTGCAAAGGAGTTGAGAGTAAGGTTCTAATAATCGCGCATGTGATTTAATTGTAGTGCCCATTGTGCAATATATGCCGTACTATAGAAGGGAATTTGTCGTACCTACCGTTGGAGTTGAGTGCAAACTGTTCATTAAATTAATAGTACAAGTCTTTAAAATGGCCGAGATATTATAAAATGACTTTAATGTCCTCACACATCATGTCACGGTTGCAGCTCAGTAAGTGGAGGCTGAAACGGATGTAGACTCCGTCATTTGTGGCTCCAACAAACATAGACAACGCCAATGTGCATATCACCCTTAATTTTCTCTAAGTCCCTACATCAGCTCTAGCAGCAGCAGGCTAGCAGCGTCTCTTGATAACAGTTGTTGGAGAAGATCCCGATCAAGTTAAAGATGAATCCTCCAGTGACGAATTGATTTTTGATGGACTGATTTGCTCAAGAAAACCAAATATTACTTCTCCTACTGAATTCATAGTAGCTGGTTTCTGGATCGTCTGTGCGGCAACCTATGAAATTACTACTTGGAACATGCTAGTCCCCTTCCCTAGGCTACCTGTCATCGGTTCACAAGTAATGTGCATTCTAATGCTTTACACGGAAAAAAGTCATCTCTCTCTCTCTCTCTCTCTCTCTCTCTCTCTCTCTCTCTCGCCAATGAAACAGTCGTCTGCGGCACAACCAAACATCTCTGTCTAACCTCTTCTTCATTTATGTGAGCCAGTCTTTGTGATTCTTACATCGAGTAAATAGTTAATTTTTGTTAAGTTGCCACATCCAGCAGCAGCTCACACTTCCTATGGCTCAGAACTGTGGGTGTCCATACCATCTTAAGGAAGTCCACGTGTGGAGCCCGATGCTTTTACAGAGAAAAATTTTGCTTTCCACTTTTTTGCTAAAAATATCTTCTGCTAAATTTTCTACTTCTTCCACTCGCCAAGGCTGTTAACTGTTCTGGTTACAAAATGAGGTGGAACTAGTCAGTTTACAGGATATGTATACTTTCTTTTATTACTGACTATCTGGTGTTAAGTATAAATTTGTCAATCGAACAGAAGGATCTTCCCAGGAGAAATGGTATTAAATAACGTTTTAAATTTGCTTCGTTACCTGTTAGACCTTTTATGTTATTGGGCAAATGATCGAAAAATTTTATTGCCGCATATTGAACTCCTCCCTGAGACACTGACAGCTTTAACAATGGATGGTAACGGTCATTTCTCCTCTAGAGTTGTGCGTATATACATGTTCTTCTCAAATTTTGATGGATTATTTATAACGAATTTCACTTGCAGAAATATTTATTGTGTTGACGCAGTTAAATATCTAGCTCCTTGAAGAGGTATCTACATCTATGGGTGAACATCACATATTATTCTTACTTATCGCTTTTTTGCAATCAACACTTTCTATTTAAGTGAGGAATGATCCACAGGAAATTATACCATATGACGTTACCGAGTGGAAAAATGCAAAATATCTCAGGAGGTTGATACGTTTGTTTCCAAGCTTATCAAATACGATGGTTGGAACTTAAATAGTGGCAACTACTTATTCACAACCGATAAAAAGGAGTTACAAGTTTGTACCTGTTTCTATCCTTCAAATTAGTCACCAGCGTTGTGAAGAACCCATTGCGATGTGGAAGGCGTAGTATACCGTTAGCAGAGCCTGCTCTGTTGATGGTGCGAATGGAGCTGTCTACTGCCTGTCGAATATCTGGTATAGTTCTGAAGCGAATGTCACGAAGTGGTTCCTTCGTCTTCGGAATCAAATCAAAGTCACAAGGATTTAGGTCCTGGGAGTACGGTGGATGGTACAGTACTTTCCAGCCCCACAGACCGTACACAGAGCCACAGTTTGCGCTGTATGCCCCCGCGCACTGTCGTGCAAAATGATGGGTGGGTTGCACAGAAGGTGCCGCCACTTCTTCCGCAAAGCTGGTCGCAGGTGATACTCCAAAAACGATCACTAATACTGTGCATTGACGGATTCCCGTGGAGGAACGTAATGTGTTAGGATAACACCGTCACAGTCGTACACGAGAATCACCAGAACTTCAAACCACTCCATTCGCACCATCAACAGGGGATTTATCATACAATAAATAAAGGCTTTCAAGACCGGATGCTTTAGCTGCTGAGAATTATTCGGGGTTGTATGGCCGTGGTCCGTGGAACTCTTCTATCCCTGACGCTCCGTCCAAGGCTACACTGTACACCTTCGGAGGTGCTCCAGGCTGTACTGAATCTAGCCGACTTATTATAACACTAGTATCGTCTACAAAATGTACCAATTTCGCTTGTTGAGTTTTAAGTGGAAGGTCATTCAAACATATAAGGAATAGGTATGGGCCCATAACTGAACCCTGTGTGAATCCTTTTGTGATTTTACCCCTGTCACTAAAATTATCTACATTTGTGACATTGTCTGTAGTATTCAGCACAACCTTTTGCATTCTGTTTGTCAAGTATGATTTAAACCGGCTGTGCGTAAAGCCATCAATTCAACAAAACTTCAGTTTTTCTAAGAAAGTATAATGAGCAACATAATCGAAGGGTTTTGAGAGATCATAAAAATACCAGCTGGTGATATCATTTAAAGCTTGTACTATTTTATGAGTGAACGAACAATAATCGTTTCCTTAACTCTGTGACTACTTTTGAGTGCACTACTTTTTCGAATACTCTGAGAAAATATGTCGATAAGTAAATCGGTCAATAACCCTTTAGGTCCATCTTGTCGCCTTTCTTATGGAGTTGTTTAATAATAACACACTTTTTCTGTATGGAAAAAAATCCCTGTATCACTGATGTATTCCATATATCACTAAGGACATTTCTTATTAAGTTAGGAAATCTTTTCTTAATGCTGTTTGTAATACGACCAATCCCAAAATTGCTTTTGTTTTTTAGAAAACATTATAGTTTTATTAATTTCAGTGAAGGATGTTGGTGCTACTTCTAGTTGCCTTAAGTCTTCAAGAATAACATTTTTAATATATTCGCTTGCTTCAACAACATTACCATTTAATTGTATATATGCTGCTACATTTAGTAACCGATTGCTAAAATATGAACTACCAGTCACAACACTGTCATTTAGTTTAATTACTATTGAGTCATGTACACTGACTGGCTGTCCTGTCCCCATTTTGATAGTGTCCCATATAATTTTAATCTTAATATCCGCACTGTTTTTATTTCTGCCAGGACATGCATACTTCTGGACATTTTAATGACTTTCCTTGGAACATTACAAAAAAAATGGCTCTGAGCACTATGGGACTCAACTGCTGTGGTCATAAGTCCCCTAGAACTTAGAACTACTTAAACCTAACTAACCGAAGGACAGCACACAACACCCAGCCATCACGAGGCAGAGAAAATCCCTGACCCCGCCGGGAATCGAACCCGGGAACCCGGGCGTGGGAAGCGAGAACGCTACCGCACGACCACGAGATGCGGGCTTGGAACATTACAGAATTTTTTGTAGTATGGAAGTAATATCAGATCTTGACCTACTCTGGCCTTTACATAAATCTCCCTCTTCCTCCTACATGAGATTTTAATTACCTTTGTTATCCATAGCTTACTTTTGTAATGGATATTTTGGGTAATTTTTTAGGAAAGCTACTTTCAAATACTGACACAAATTTACTATGGAATGAACTGAATTTGACATTTTCATCTATTTCTACAAGCACTTCATCCCATAGCACACCTTTAGCTTACTCTTAAAATATTGTATCCTGTTCTCATTACTAAGCCTCTTTGCTTTGCATGAACCTGCCTCTGGGTTGTAACATGCCATGCTGTTTATTTCCATTAACTGTGCATCATGATCAGACAGTTCCTTAGCAATTGGGTACACATTAATTGTTTTAGCCTGAGCATTGACTATAAAAAGGCCATTAATCAGTGTCCTATTATCTTGCTGCACACGAGTTGGAAAATTGACTACTGAAATTGGATTTAAACACCAAAACAATACTTCTCGTTCACTTTTCCTGTCTGTATCGTTTAAAAAATACACATCGAGATTTCCACAAACCACTAACTGTTTCTTTCTTGTCTGGCAGGTAGCTCTATAATGCATCTAGTATTGTCATAAAAAGCTGAAAGTTACTTTGAGGGAATCTGTGGACTGTTTCAATCATCAGATAAGTACTCTGCAGCAACAACTTACAAGCACATGCTTCTTGGTTCTGAACAACGCAAAAACAATTTGTTTTTACTTAGTGCCCAACTTTTACATATGGTCCAGCTAATTTTTTTTTCCTCATTAACTATACACTAAAATGATGCAAGTCTGCAGTCTCTGATATTTAACTTCAGAGCGGAACAGAATTTTCCATATCTTCTAGGCATACAATAAACTCATCTATCTTGTTTTTCAACCTCAGATGTTCTTATGAAACAAATTCATTTTATTTTTGTGGAAACTGCCACTTATATTATGCTCTTGTGCTGCTCTCATTTCTTTCAATATTCATACTCTATAACCTGATTGTAATCTAAAAACTGACCCAGTGATTTTGTCTTGTGTGCTTGTGGCACCCCTTGCATTTTCTGCAAAGTGCTCAGCTAATACACTCCTGGATATTGAAATAAGAACACTGTGAATTCATTGTCCCAGGAAGGGGAAACTTTATTGACACATTCCTGGGGTCAGATACATCACATGATCACACTGACAGAACCACAGGCACATAGACAAAGGCAACAGAGCATGCACAATGTCGGCACTAGTACAGTGTATATCCACCTTTCGCAGCAATGCAGGCTGCTATTCTCCCATGGAGACGATCGTAGAGATGCTGGATGTAGTCCTGTGGAACGGCTTGCCATGCCATTTCCACCTGGCGCCTCAGTTGGACCAGCGTTCGTGCCGGACGTGCAGACCGCGTGAGACGACGCTTCATCCAGTCCCAAACATGCTCAATGGGGGACAGATCCGGAGATCTTGCTGGCCAGGGTAGTTGACTTACACCTTCTAGAGCACGTTGGGTGGCACGGGATACATGCGGACGTGCATTGTCCTGTTGGAACAGCAAGTTCCCTTGCCGGTCTAGGAATGGTAGAACGATGGGTTCGATGACGGTTTGGATGTACCGTGCACTATTCAGTGTCCCCTCGACGATCACCAGTGGTGTACGGCCAGTGTAGGAGATTGCTCCCCACACCATGATGCCGGGTGTTGGCCCTGTGTGCCTCGGTCGTATGCAGTCCTGATTGTGGCGCTCACCTGCACGGCGCCAAACACGCATACGACCATCATTGGCACCAAGGCAGAAGCGACTCTCATCGCTGAAGACGACACGTCTCCATTCGTCCCTCCATTCACGCCTGTCGCGACACCACTGGAGGCGGGCTGCACGATGTTGGGGCGTGAGCGGAAGACGGCCTAACGGTGTGCGGGACCGTAGCCCAGGTTCATGGAGACGGTTGCGAATGGTCCTCGCCGATACCCCAGGAGCAACAGTGTCCCTAATTTGCTGGGAAGTGGCGGTGCGGTCCCCTACGGCACTGCGTAGGATCCTACGGTCTTGGCGTGCATCCGTGCGTCGCTGCGGTCCGGTCCCAGGTCGACGGGCACGTGCACCTTCCGCCGACCACTGGCGACAACATCGATGTACTGTGGAGACCTCACGCCCCACGTGTTGAGCAATTCGGCGGTACGTCCACCCGGCCTCCCGCATGCCCACTATACGCCCTCGCTCAAAGTCCGTCAACTGCACATACGGTTCACGTCCACGCTGTCGCGGCATGCTACCAGTGTTAAAGACTGCGATGGAGCTCCGTATGCCACGGCAAACTGGCTGACACTGACGGCGGCGGTGCACAAATGCTGCGCAGCTAGCGCCATTCGACGGCCAACACCGCGGTTCCCGGTGTGTCCGCTGTGCTGTGCGTGTGATCATTGCTTGTACAGCCCTCTCGCAGTGTCCGGAGCAAGTATGGTGGGTCTGACACACTGGTGTCAATGTGTTTTTTTTTTCCATTTCCAGGAGTGTAGTTTTGAACGTGGCTGTCTTTCAGCAACTGCATATAAGCTTCAACGGAAAAAGAACGCAGCCAACCACTTGGAAAGAATTGTATCATACACTGACCTATGTTTCGACATCTATAAAGATATCTTCATCAGAATGAAATTTTCAGAGCCATGAAGTTATGTTGCAAGAAGGCAATTGTCACAGTTTAAAACAGGCTTGCTGAAGTCAAAAATGTTTTTAATTTTTAAATTTTTATTTGAGCATGTCTGCTTTAGACTTTGGTTATTGCCTTCTCCCCAGTGTAACTTCACGGCTTTTAAAATTCCATTCTGATGAAGACATCCTTAGAGGTGTCGAAACCTAGGTCAATGTATTAATCAATTTTTTGCAACCAGTTGGCTTTTTTATTTCTCCACAGATGGTTACCTAATCTTTCCTTGCCCTTATTACTTAGGTGCAGGCCAGGATTAGTGTATCCTTATCTCCCAAACGGAGCAACATTTGCGACACATATATGAGACTTCATTTCAGTCAAAAGCGACTCGCTCAGCTCCTTGGTCAGATCCCTAACGGCTGTGATAATCCAGGGCTGTTCGTGTCTCTCTGAAGCTTCGAGTGCTGTAGCTACTCCTTTTTTTCTACAATTTCTTTAATACCATATTCTAAGTTTTTAGCCATGATGTTTCCAGCTCCTCTTACAACAAGTAACTTATTCTCTCCATCAAAATCTCTGCACAAGATACCTATGTTATCTGTCATCCGACTAAACTTGGGGCTAGGTTTCACGATGCTTATGACCTGGTATTCTGCGCCCAGCTTTTCAAGTAGCGACTGGCGTATACCTCTCAAATGACAGATCCCGAGCGGCAAGACTCTTCCCTTTCTATGTGACGTTCTACCGACCTAGCTTAGATTTGCTCCTACGAGTCTGCTGTACCCTATTAAGCTCAAATACTGTTCGAGGCTCTACCTGTATTTAGGTAACAAGACAAATTATTTGCTAACCGGAATCTGAAATCTGATTTCTGAAGTTTTCTCCTTTTGCCTATTACTTGTCACCTTCCCCCAGATCCCATTCTCTCTTTCCTCTTCAACCTATCAAATTCAAAATATGCGATTTCTAATTCTATCTGAAGGGCACAAATCTTTTTTCTCTGTTTTAAGATTTTCCTTCTCTCAGCTACTCAATCTACAACTATAAGGACGAACGTCAACTGAGACTTATTTAGCTTCCCGCTGCCTTCTCCCCTATAAAACACCAACCCACAGCCCTGATATTTTCTCCCATACCAATAAACCTACAGCAACACCCACATCTTACAGTAAACTAAAAAGCGTTACAACACACTTAAACTCTAATAAACTAGTCATCACTGAAACTTATCTTCGTTGAACTTAGTTAGTACCACACTTGAAGTAAACGAAAACTATAAATGCACACATTTTCCAACAATACTCTTAAACCGGTGCTATCAGGAAATTATTTAATGCATTTTGCAGCATTTTGCGCCAGGGGGTTCTTGAGTTACAGGATCTCCTATTTGTGTTCGTTCATTATGATTGGCGGCCCTGGCCTTTGAATTGTTGTTTTTTGCATCCCTCTGGTGTCCTTCCACAAAATGCCTCAGAGTGAGGTGGACTACTTCTACTCCCCTATCAGCCTGTGTACTTCTGCATCATCTTGAATGCTTTCAAGGTCGTCTCATTTATATGAGGTACGCAAATTTGAGTCAAGAGTAACTGAAGGGTGAGGATACAATAGTCAATTGCCAGTAATCAATAGTAACGTGGTTTATCATATTCCTCAATTTTGATGACATGTTCCAATCAGATGGGTCTTTCATTATGACGGTAAACACATTTCATGACTCTATCTGGTAAAACAGTTTCGTTTCCTTCTCTTCGTTGGTGTTCATTCTACATAAACAAACCCCGAACTGAAGATGGTTTACTATATGAATGGTTTGCACTTTCCTTGTATTTCCATTTATATAATGTCAAATCCAGCAGATGTCCGATTTGTGCTCTCTCTGTTTACTACCAGAGAATCAAAGTCAAATCCATGGCATGTTTTTAGCAACAAGTTACAAGAATGGTAAACTGTGATAGGTTTCGGAACAGATCTTGAGGAGAGGGATACTGAAGAGAAAATACTGCTGTTCATATCTTTACAGTGAAGAAACTTACAAGAAAGGAAGTTAAACGTTTGTTTGATACCGTATTATTATTTTGCTTCTGAACAGAATGTTATTTGATGTGCTCAAGATTTAATTATTTGTTTCATATTTGCAGGAGATAAATTTATCACGCTGCTGGCAGAGCATTAATAATGTATACAGATTATTTACATAAAAAGTATCAATTACAGCAAAAAATGCAATAAAACGAGGACAGAAAATAATAACAATAATAATATGGTTCAAATGGCTCTGAGCACTATGGGACTTAACATCTGTGGTCATCAGTCCCCTAGAACTTAGAACTACTTAAACCTAACTAACCTAAGAACATCACACACATCGATGCCCGAGGCAGGATTCGAACCTGCGACCGTAGCGGTCACGCGGTTCCAGACTGAAGCGCCTAGAACCGCACGGCCACACCGGCCGGCAACAATAATAATACAGAGATTAATATGTAGAACAGGAATTTATAAAATACAGAGAGGAAGATAAAAACAAACAGCAGGATAACTATCTTCGTATTCTATGGAGAGTCACTTTTTGGCAGTTTTGACTGCTGTTTTTTCAGCTGCAGCAAGATCATCAGTAGTACCTGTACATGCATCCAGTAGGTTCCTGCAGACAGCGATGTTGTTGGTCTTCCAGGTCACCTAACAGGCAGTTTTGATCACCACTGCTCAAACACAAATTCCTGACGTTGAATTTGCATTGTGACACCTAAGTTCTCAGACTGTTCAGTGTTATCCATGTCACACGAGGCAGAAGCGCCTTCAGCTGGTTCCTCTTTGACATTCATTCGGTGTACCTCAGCTAAAGGATCTCACCATAGTCCTGATCTGAGTGATAAAGGCAATTCTGTGCGTGAAGCTCTTTTTCGGTCTGATTCCACAGAAGAAATATCTGCAATAAGCTTCTTCTTTCTTCTCCTGCACTTCTAAAGCTGCTTACCTGTAAATTCTTGGTCTTGCTGTACCCATAATTTGGTATAGTTCACCAACACCAGTTGGTTATAGACAGCCTGTCGCAATGTCTCCAGTCTCGTTCAAAGCTGTAGCAACGGTTTTGGAACGTAAAAAATTTTGCAATTCTGGTGCAAAATATTCTGCTGCGGAGAATCGTAATGCCAGGGTAGATGCTCGAAGAAGTTCTGGTTGAGGATCCCAAGTGATTTGTGTAAGGTTACGAAAGATGTTGTTATATGCAGATAATTTGAGTCTTTGTTTCTTTGCAGTGGTCTTTCAATGTGAGGGAATAGAACATCTTTATTCCATGGTATTTGGGGTTGTCGCAGTGAAATGGCTGTTCATCTCTCCAGTTTTGATTTTGATTTCCTATTTCTTATTTAAATGCGCAAACGTGTATTTTTTCCAAGATTTTGCATCAGGTAGTTTTCATCGTAGGTTTTGGCCAGGCCTTGACAGACTCTTGTCAACTTTGTTTCACCCACTTAAATATTTTGTATTGGGCAGCAATTTCTGTAAAATCAGCGTAAATAAATGCTTTAGTTCCAGAACTAATATCTCAATCATTGGAGTAGGCGTTGGAGAACAGTGAGGAAAAAGGAATTTCCTGAGGAAGATCATTTTTCTGAATCCACCATCGACTTTCCTAATTTAACAGTGTGACAAAGGATCCTACTTTTCAGGTGTACCTTTGGCAGTGTTAGACGGAATCCTAACGGCAGATCATTCCACCGCCATGACCAAAAAGGACAAGGGCATAGGTTTTAGCCATAAAGCCAGCCGTTATAATAGTAGCAGTTAATATTGGAGTTTTGATCTGATATGGTCACGATAAATGTGGCACACCCATATGTATTATAGAAATGTATGTATGTATCTTCCATATCTCCTCCTAAACCACTGAAACGATTTTAAGCAAACTTGGAGCACATATTGCTTACTGTGTGGAAAAAATTTCCGTGTCGTTAAGTACCACTAATCCAAGTGGTGGAGACAGGGATGAAAAATTAGTGTATCCAATGAGGTGGGCATGCCTATACTTTAATCATCCAGTGTTTGGGAATGAGAGCTCTTAGTGACTTGCGACAAATTTTACACATAATTTCAAACCTTACGACAGAATGAGGTAGTGCAGTGGTTAGCACACTGGACTCGCATTCATGAGGACGACGGCTCAAACTCTCGTCCAGCCATCCAGAATTAGGTTTTCCGTCATTTTCCAAAAACGCTTAAGACAAATGCTGGGATGGTACCTTAGACAGGGCATGGCCGATATCCTTCTCCGTCCTTCCGTCATCCGAGTCTGTGTTCCAATGAGCTCGCTGTCGATGGGACATTAAACACCAAATCCCTAATCCTCCTCTTCCTCAAGCGTTTAAGAAACTTTCTCTCGCTAACACCCCCCACAAATGGTTCAAATGGCTCTAAGCAACAACCATGCCCGAGGCAGGATTCGAACCTGCGACCGTAGCGGTCTCGCGATTCCAGACTGAAGCGCCTAGAACCGCACGGCCACACCGGCCGACACATCCCCCACAAAATGATAAAAAGAAAAATCATTATCGCTCACAACATTTTCGCTGTTCATGCGGGTATTACTATCTAATTTATTACTGCTTTACTTCTAACTCTATTCACGATAGGTTTTTAAGACAGGATTCACATACACCAATGCATGTAACAGCAAAATTAAATCATTGTACGGTACATAGTTTAGGAGATACGTTGTCACAAACACTGATACGTTTGAAAAACTGTTCATAATGCATCTCAATTTAGAATGAGATTTTCACTCTGCAGCGGAGTGTGCGCTGATATGAAACTTCCTGGCAGATTAAAACTGTGTGCGCCGACCGAGACTCGAACTCGGGACCTTTGCCTTTCGCGGGCAAGTGCTCTACCAAGTTTGGAAGGTAGGAGACGAGGTACTGGCAGAAGTAAAGCTGTGAGGGCCGGGCGTGAGTCGTGCGTTGGTAGAGCACTTGCCCGCGTAAGGCAAAGGTCCCGAGTTCGAGTCTCGGTCGGCGCACACAGTTTTAATCTGCCAGGAAGTTTCATCTCAATTTAATTTATTACTTCGTTACTGTTAACTCTATTAAGAAAACATTTCGTAGGCATTATCCACATATGCCACTGAATGTACCAAGGAAAATCTATTACTGTACGGAACATAGTTCAGGAATTACAAATTCATTAACATTGAGCTGCGTGAAAATGACACTAAAGGGCGAAAACTGCTGGAGATACAGGTGAAATATATGTACAAAAACGTGTGAAATATTTTTGACATGTGTGTACATGGTCAAAGGCAATGGTACGAGCTCGTTCTAAAGTTCATTCTAAAGCCCTGGAACGATTTCAACCAAGTTTGGTACAAATATTAGTTACTATCAGGAAATAAATAATGTGTTGGTTAGAACAGCTGTCCTCATATTGAGGCTGGGGTGGTAATGTGGAGACACATGGGGGAAGGAGGAGATGGATGCGGATAGGGGGTAGGAGGAGATGGACAGAGTGAAGGGGAAGGGGATGTGGACAGAGAGAGGGGAGAAAAGGAGACCGCCAGAGAAAGTAAAGAAAGTGAGATGAACAGTGATGAGGGCAGAAGAAGATAGAGACAGAAGAAAGTAGAAGAATTTGGACAAAAGTGTGGGAGGAGGAAATGAACAGAGAAAGGGAAGAAGAGGGGGGACAGAGAGAGGAGAGAGGAGGAGAATGGGAGAGAGAGGGAAAGGAGTTGGAGGAAAGAAGGAGACAGACAGAGATAGGGAGGAGACGGGCAAAGGATGGGGGATAGGAGGCGGAATTAGAAGGGAGGAGGACGAGATGGACAGAGAGTGGGGGTAAGACAAGGTGGACAAGTAGAAGATTGGAAGCAATACGTGCCTGAGCAAAGCCAGATAATCAGTCCGTCGTACAGGGCGGGGCAATAAAAGTGCCCTGGACGAGTGGATACGACTTGATGTTGCATTAAAAGAGGAGGAAAAGATCTACAGTTACTTCCAACAGGATGGAGCAACTATTCATACAGCCGGACGATCCCTGGACAACAATCTTCACGCCTGGAAGAGGTGTTATCAGAGGTCGTCTGGTGGTGGGCCTAGCTGGCCACCCAGGTCATCTGATCTGCAACTATGCGATTACTTTGTGTGAGAATTCCTCAAGTCTAAGTTGTATCACAACAGGTCACATAGTTCTTCAGTACTGCAGCAGAAAATTTCAGATGAAATTGCAGCAACTCCAGTCGTCCAGCCTTCAGAAACTTTCTTACCAGAGCCCAAAAGTGCTAAGAGATAAATGGTGGTCAAATTTGACATCTGCTTCAGTCAGATCAGTTCTGTATTTCCTTTCCTCTGCTGTGTTTCTTTACATCCTGTAACTCTGTCCAGAAGGCCACTTTTATTTGCCCCACCCTGTATCCATATATGCTTGGAGTACCATGCAGCCTTCTTTTGGTGTCGAGTCTGTTCCTACACATACGCTATTAAGAGGGAGTGAGTACCGAAAAGAATGTCCAGTTCAACCTCAGTCAAAGGAGAATGAAATTACAGGGGTCGCCGTCTCATAGTGACTGCGAGAGGCGAACAATGCGTTAAAATATGACTCAGCGCGAGAGCTGTCAGCTGTCGCCGCCACTGTACTGTAGAAACGCGCTGAGTGGCGCCGAGTGCGGGACGCACAGTCTGGTTCGCCGGCCAGCGACGTTACAGAGATTTTTACAGCGGTGCGGCGCAGGCGGCGCTGTTCCGGGATGCAAATAGCGGCGGCTCGCAGCAGCGGATTGCGCCGGCCATTGTTCCGTGGTGCAGCCCGGGGCAGCACGAGGGAGAGGGGCGGTTGTGGCCTCTCAGTGCGACGAGGCGGGGGTGGGGCCGCCGCCGCCCTGCCTGCCGTGGCAGCAGCGCGTGTTCTGCACAGTGGACACGCCGCCCTTGTGCGTCGGGTTGTGTCGTCTCGGGCAGCAATAAGTCCTCTAACTCCATGGTCCTCCACTCTGCACGCATACCACCTCCTCCCCTTCGAGGGTTAGGTAGCTGCGTATTTCAAATTCATATTCCAGTCTCTCTCTGCATGGACTTCTCGCATTGCTCTTGCCCACTGTATGTTATGTTCCGCTGTGGAAAAGGACTGTGCTTTGTAAAGGACGTGCGCCCTCAAGGTCCCGCAAAGATTTAATTATACATGTATAGGAAGTCTATCCAAAATGGAAATCGATGACTTTTGCCTGTTATAGCGTTGATACTGGCTAGATATCTGTCCCAGAAATTCTAATACATTCGATAATGTATTAATTTTAAGTCTGAATTCGGATAACAAATCACAAAAGAAATTTTTTATGCGATATAATTTTAAAATACGAATTTTCTTATTTTTTCTTTACTTTTACTTTTAATTTGAAACTTAGCTTCTTACCAAATTTCATGATTCTGTTTGAACGGAAAGCACCCTTCAGTTTTGAGTGAGCTAGCGAGTATCAAAATATGTGACGTATATGGCTGTATCTTTGGATTGTATTGACTTAGAAACGTGTTTTCTACCGCCAAGGGACCATAGACTTCAGTATGTGATATAAATTCCACCTTGATATGTTAGCAAGTTCCTGAGAATAAAGGGATTCAACAGACGGAGAGATAGAGATCATATGATAAATATATCTTTGTGTCACATAATAACAGAGAAATATACATGTACAAGAAACAAGAGGAAATAATAAGACTGGAATGAAGTGCTCGAATATAAACGTGTGTAACGCAGGGATGCAGCCTTTTTCCCTTTTTTATATCCGATCTACTCATCGAACGAACAGTGACCGAAATAGAAGTAAGGTACAAGAGAGGAATTGAAATTCACGGTGAAGTTATAAGATTCGCTAACGACATTGTTATACTAAGCGAATGTGAAGAAGATTTACACGATCTACTGAGTGGAATGAACAATCTAATTACACTACTGGCCATTAAAATTGCTACACCACGAAGATGACGTGCTACAGACGCGAAATTTAGCCGACGTGAAGAAGATGCTGTGATATGCAAATGATTAGCTTTTCAAAGCATTCACACAAGGTTGGCGCCGGTGACGACACCTACAACGTGCAAAATTAGGAATGTTTCCAACCGATTACTCATACACAAAAAGCGGTTGACCGGCGTTGCCCGGTGATACCTCGTGTAAGGAGGAGAAATGCGTACCATCACGATTCAGACTTTGATAAAGGTCGGATTGTTGCGTATCGCGATTGCGGTTTATCGTATCGCGACATTGCTGCTCGCGTTGGTAGAGATCCAATGATTGTTAGCAGAATATGGAATCGGTGGGTGCAGGAAAGTAATACGTAACGCCGTGCTGGATCCCAACGGCCTCATATCACTAGCTGTCGATATGACAGGCATCTTATCCGCATGGCTGTAACGGATCGTGCAGCCACGTCGCGATCCCTGAGTCAACAGATGGGGATGTTTGAAAGACAACAACCATCTGCACGAACAGTTCGATGACGTGAGACCATGGCTGCGGTTACCCTTGACGCTGCATCACAGACAGGAGCGCCTGCGATGGTGTACTCAACGACGAACCTGGGTGCACGAATGGCAAAACATTTTTTTCGGATGAATCTAGGTTCTGTTTTCAGCATCATGATGGTCGTATTCGTGTTTGGCGACATCGCGGTGAACGCACATTGGAAGCGTGTATTCGTCATCGCCATACTGGCGTATCACCCAGTGTGATGGTATGGTGTGCCATTGATTACACGTCTCGGTCACCTCTTGTTCGCATTGACGGCACTTTGAACAGTGGACATTACATTTCAGATGTGTTACGACCCGTGGCTCTACCCTTCATTCAGTCCCTGCGAAATCCTACATTTCGGCAGGATAATGCACGACCGCATGTTGTAGGTCCTGCACGGGCCTTTCTGGATACAGAAAATGTTCGACTGCTGCCCTGGCCAGCACATTCTGCAGATCTCTCACCAATTGAAAACGTCTGGTCAATGGTGGCCGAGCAACTGGCTCGTCACAATACGGCAGTCACTACTCTTGATGAACTGTGGTACCGTGTTGAAGCTGCATGGACAGCTGTACCTGTACACGCCATCCAAGCTCTGTTTGACTCAATGCCCAGGCGTATCAAGACCGTTATTACGGCCATAGGTGGTTGTTCTGGGTACTGATTTCTATGCACCCAAATTGCGTGATAATGTAATCACATGTCAGTTCTAGTATAATATATTTGTCCAATGAATACCCGTGTATCATCTGCATTTCTTCTTGGTGTAGCAATTTTAATGGCCAGTAGTGTAGTACAGAATGTGGACGGAGAGTGAATCGAAGAAAGGCGACAACAATGAGAAATAGCAGAAACTAGAACAGCGAGAAACTTAACTTCATAACTGGTGATCACGAAATAAAATTCTGCTACCAAGGCAGCAAAATAGCCCATGGTGGAGCGAGCAAGGAGTACAGAAGAAGCAGACTAGCACTCACAAAAAGGTCATTCCTAGCTAAGAGAAGTTTACTAGTATCAAATATACGCCTTAATTCAAGGAAGAAGTTTCTGAGAATGTACGTGTGGAGCAAAGCGTTGTATAGTAGTGAAACAAAGACTGCGGGAGAACCGGAACAGAATAGAATCCAAGCATTTCGTATGTGGTGCTACACAGTGGTGAAGCGTAGCGGTTTTTTGTAGCGGTAGGCTGAGAATTACGAATTTCCAGAAAAGAAAAATTACTATTAATAAAAAAACTCGCAAAATAGAAGCTCTGCAAAACTAGCTTAGTTACATATTTCTACTAAGTTTGAAATTACTACAGAAATTGTTATGAATAAGCGCATAAAATATTAAACCGATACACATTAGTAAAAATATAGCACATAAAACTCACCCTTACATCTTTTTGTAAATTCTATCCTCCTGTCCTTTTTATAGACGTAGTCAGCGATAACATGAGAAACTAACTCCTGTCGTTTGGGTGAGGATTTCACAGTTCCCTCCTCCATAGCAAAATTACCGAGCCACTGTGTTGCGAACGTTGGTTTTAACACGTTTTAAAGGTCTCATTCTTCTTTGGCAAGACGCAGTGGTTGCTGAAATTGCAGGAACCAACGACAGTAATTTCACACATTCAGTGAACACGTTCTTTAATTCATTGTTTATAATGGATTTAAGGAGGTCCTGAGGTTCTAGACATTTATCCTCGCTACTGTAAACAAACGCAAGTCCTCCTTTCAGTTTTTCGCTGTGAAAGAAATCATATATTTTAAGTACACTAATATTCTGAAACTACTGAATACCTTCAACGATTATCATTTGAACCATACCGGCCCGCGAGTTGAACGTCAACATCGATACCGCTGCGCAACACCACCTACCAGTAAAATGTGCCTGCGATTCTCATTGTCACTAAAACCGAAGTTAATGGGTCAGTGTGACTTGTGCAGACGTGCAGGACCTCTTGCAGACGTATGTACGAACCGTACCGTCATATCCGTGAGTTTGAAAGAGGGGGCATTATTGGCACGAGAGAATGCGATGCATCTATTCGGGAAATTGCTGCTCGTGTGGGACGAAGTGTTTCTGCAGTGTAACGGGTGTGTGCAGAATGGTTCACGGAAGGTCGTACAACACGACGAACTGGGTCAAGTCGCACTACCCAGACCACACCCCAAGAAGATCGACATCTCTTCCGAAAGGCATTGCAGGGCAGATCTGGCAGCAGTTGAGTTGAACAGTGTAACATATCGTATACTATCAGGTATGACAGTCTGTCGCCGTTTATTATGGCATGGGTTACGTGTGCGTCGTCCACCTCACCGCCTACTGTTGATGAAATTTCAGAAAGACGCCAATCGGCTATGTGTATGGAACGACGTCACTGAGGACAGGAATGGCATCAGATAGAGTGTTCGGACGAATCTAGGTTCTATTTCCTTGAAGATGATGGCCGCAGCTAGGATCTTCGCAGACGGGGGCAGCCGCTTCACAGTGACTGCATTCACACAAGACATACTGTACAGCGCCAACTCGAGGCCTTATAGTGTGGGATGCTATTGGGTACAGCCGCAAGTCGCAGTTGGTGTTTGTCCAGGGCACTGTGACCAGTGTGACCCATGTGAATGACGTCCTTTGACCCTTAGTCACACGCCTTCAGCACAACACCACAGACGTTATTTTTCAGCAAGACAATGCACTACTATATGTTTCTGCACGAACACGTGCATTCTTGGTGTCACAGGATTTCAGCCTTTTGATCTGACCTGCCAAATCACCAGACTTGTGACCAGTAGCTAGTGTTTGGGATGCGGTGAAATGATGGCTGCAGGACCATGACCCAGTACCAACCTCCACAGGTGAACTTTGGAACCAGATGAATGCACCATGGATGGCTGTACCACAGGACGCTATTCGCAACTTATACGCATGCATGCATGGGACAAGTTAACAAGGACCATAGCGCACACTGTGCCACTTAGGTAACAGGACACATGCTGAAAAGAAGAGACTGACATGCTAATCATGTCTGCAGAACATACTAATATAACTGTCTTGTGAATATGAAGATCCTACCTCTAGTTGTTCAAGGTGCTCTGTTTTTTTTCTGAAAATTAGTGTAACTTTTTAGCTTCACATATCGCGAAATTTGTTTGGGCGACTGTAACCTGAGAAGTTTTTCTCATTTACAAGTTCTGTAAAATATATTTCATGGAAGTCCTGGAATATAATTTCCATGTTTACTACTACTGTATCAATTATTTCGAATGCTAGCCTTTTCATTTTCTGAATACATGCTTCTGTTGCGTTAAAACTAATTTCAGAAACTCATCCTGAATTTATATGGCTCTCATCTTTCACCATGCATTTCAGAATAATTTTCCTCACATCTTAACCTTTCAACAGCGTTAATGCAGCTTTCCATTTCCAGCTTACAGTCTTATGTCCACAGTTTTACTTTGGTAGATGTCAAACAAGAACTTGTGTATAGGAAAATCCAATTGTACAGCTGCAGTGTGTGCATTGTGTATTAAACTGGGGACCTAGAAACGACGGAGAGGCTTCGTCCCGCCGTAGCCCTCAGTGGTTCACAACCCCACAACAGGGCACAGCAGTCCACACACACCACCGCCACCATACACCGAACCTAGCGTTATTGTGGGGTTCAGTCCCCAATAGTCACCCAGCCTC
Organism: Schistocerca nitens; assembly: GCF_023898315.1. Taxonomy (NCBI): domain Eukaryota; kingdom Metazoa; phylum Arthropoda; class Insecta; order Orthoptera; family Acrididae; genus Schistocerca; species Schistocerca nitens. The sequence goes on along the minus strand of NC_064617.1, from coordinate 759,189,346 downwards.
CTCCACCCCCTCCCCTCCCACGGACACGTTTCATACCAGCCGAGTGTAATCCCAAGCGTTTGAGTGGTAGAGGATTATGGTGTATGCATACGTGGAGACAGTGTTTGCGCAGCAATCGTTGACATAGTGTAACTGAGGCGGGATAAGGGGGACCAGCCCGCATTCGACGAAACAGATGGAAAACCTCCTTAAAAACCATCCATTGGCTGACCGGCACACCGGACCTCCACACTAATCCACCGGGCGGATTCGTGCCGGAGACCGGCACGCCATTCCGCTCGGGGAGCAGCGCGTTAGACCACGCGGCTAGCCGGGCGGAGAAAGCTGCAGTATAAAAAGAAAAGTTTAATAATCCATCACACCATTCATCCCAGCTGCATGATGTAGAGAATCATCGTCCCATTCGTCATTGTTCATCACACCATTAAATGCTGCTCTCAGGTCTGTATAGTTAAGAATAAAGGTTTGTACAGCACATGAATGAAAGCTCTACCTTGTTTCACAGGGCTTGGTAGTTTAAACTCTCTTTCCCTCAGAAGTTCACTTCTGTTACTGGAACGGCTAAAATTGCATGAAATCTTTGTAGATTTGCCACAAAAAATTTTACTTGAGTAATTTTTCTACATGCACAGAGGATGACTAGGTTCAATTGGAGTGCGTAGCAGTGGATAAAGAGAGCGTGAGGATATGCTTGTTTCACAATACAACGGACACTATAACTTTTCCTTGCCATTGAACTACAACCTTCTTATGTTTACGATACTAATTTGTTTTTATCAATATGCCAACTGCATAGCTTAGCACTTGAAAGAAGCAGTGGCTATGCCTTGTTCACTTCGGTCTTTGGTCACGTCATAAAACCCTACGAATCTCTCTTATCTTCCTCTGATTCGATATTTGCAAAACGAAAAATTACACTCAATTCACTTCTAGTTAAGACATCCGTTGTTTCATCGGCTTGTACTCATGTAAAAGGACCATTTTTAATTTACCTTGAAATTTTTTTCTTTAACAACATTCATAATACAAGCTATTAACGCATTCTGTTTGTCAGAGAAAGGCGCCTTTAAATACGCCAACGGATGTTAAACGATTTTCATGTATGGTTCTCTTTCTGCTAAGTAATCCAGAAGTTCTAAATAATTTCCTTTTTTTACCGATGCCTCAGATTCGTCATGATCTCGAAGAGCTAATAACTCTTGCCCTGCTAAAAAACAGATAGTCGAAGTAAACCTCTTCATTATATATCTGTTTCGATCATACATCTTGTAATTTTTCAAAGTTTCCGGGCCTGTTGCATCTGAAAGGGTATTGTCATTTCTTATTGTACCTAGCTGATTGTATTAAACAGCTGCTGTAATATGGAAATGCAACATAGTTTTTTTAGGTTTGGAAGGGGAATTTTGGGGACTCTCTTCGCCGACTCCCCGCTTACACCTTTTAAAACAGTCTGCACATTCCAAATAATACACAGAAAAAACAAAAATGTTTTTTCCTAACAACGCTGCCACTTAAGCACTTTTTTTAACTGTACCATTGAGTCTGAAAACGTCTTACGAATTTTTGATAAGATTTTTTAATAGACAGACTTTGCTCCGGCATTCGTTCTTTCACCAGGAGTTTATCTTCCAAAGTGGGACGTAAGAAGAATGCTGGGTTTACAATTAAAAAATTAATTTCATCGTGTGATTAAATAAACGCGTCAATGTCAGTCTGGGGTAGCAAGCAATACCATGATTTACAAGACAATGATTTAAATATTAGACAACTTACAGTTTACCTTTCGACAACGCAGTGACAAGACAAATAAACGTTGGCACCTCACACGTGACAGGGTACAGCGAAATACTCTTCATTAATCAGTTAATCACTACCGCAACTTACTACATTTTAACTACAAAATTCATGTCCCAAGTTTCACCATGATCACGTCTAGACATAGCACTGTTGATGTGAAAGCCTACAGACACGCTGCGGAACTACCGTCGTTTGAAATAAGTAACACTACACTAAATTTTAATCTGAAGAACAATGAAAACACATAGGCTATTTCCTGTCATCTTCAAACAACATCCAGTGATGCTTTCACATTTATTTTCTATGAATTATCAATATCTTTTTTGTGTTTTAAATAAACACTTAAATTAAGAGGTAACGGTTTCTTCCTTTTTTTTTCATTCTGCTGCTGCTAGTATGCTAGACGATACGAAGTAGCGCTCTCTGGTAGGGAACTGCTGAATCACTTGTCATTTCACTTAGGTCTGTATCCACTTGCTGGCGAGAAGTAGAAACAAATCAAACGCCAGCTTTTAAAGTCCATATCCACGATGTAGAATCCACAGGCTGCCACATGAAGGAAACGCATGCTCATAACAAGCACGGAATTACGAGCTGCTATTGGTTGCAACGCTAGAGGAGTGACGCATTATACTGGTGGGTGGAACTACAAATTTCAAATGTAAAATATTTGAAAACATTTACGAGGGTACAAGCTCAGATCGGGTTAAATTCAGTTTGGACGAATTATTTTGGATTTTTTTTGGATAGGCTCAGCCTTAGAGTCTTAATGGACGCTTCGCCGCTGGTGTCACAAGAGAATGTTGAAAACTAGGTGATCTGATAAGGTACGTAATGAGGATGTTCCCCGCAAAATCGGCGAGGAAAGAAATATTAGGAAACCACTGACAAGAAGAGGGGACAGGGTGATATGACATCTGTTAAGACATCAGGGAACAACATCCATGGTACTAGAGGGAGCTATAGAGGAAGGCAAAGGCTGGAGCACAGGCAGCAAGTAATTGAGGACGTAGGTTGCAGTTGCTGCTCTGATACGAATTGATTTGCACAGGAGAGGAATTCGTGGTTGACCACGTCAAAACCAGTCAAAAGACTGATGACTCAAAAAATTAGCAATGTTCGAAATTTTTCCTTCACTTTTATTGTAAAAATTTGCTAATTCCCAAATTTCACGACTCTATGTCCACGGGAATCACCCTTTAGTTTGCGAGTATCAAAATATGTGACATTCCTAGACGTATATTTTGACTGCATTGTCATAGAAGCTTACAAGTACTACACCGCCAAAGCACTATAGACCCAGCTATGAGACATAAATTTCAAATTGATACGTCTACCCGTTCTTGAGACAATGGGGTCTTTACAGGCGAACTGACAGACTCGACAGATCATTGGACGGTTCGATAGCAAATAACATTTCTTTTGTGAAACAATTACAAATTTCCGATTTTTGGATTTTTTTCCTTTAGTTGTATTGTGAAATCGTGATTATTACCTAACTTTACGACTCTAGGCCAAAGGAGAGTACCTTACATGTTTTAATGAGTAAGTTTGCGATTGGAAAAGCAAGGGACATAAATGGTCATATCTCTGATAGCATTCACTTAGAATCTTACATTTAATGGTTAATATGTCTACCCGTTCCTGAGAAAATGGGGCTTCAACAGAGAGATGGATGGACAGAAAGTCGGATACAAATAAAAAAAATTTCGTGTGATACAATTACAAATTAACAATCTTCGGTTTTTTCCCTTACTTGTGCTGTGAAATCTTGCTTCCCGCCAAATACAATGATTCCAGGTCAACGGAAAACACGCCATACGTTTTGATAAGTGATTTTTCCAGTGTCAAAACATGTGACAAAAATTGTCGTATCTTTTAAGTGCATTGATTTAGAAGCTTTAATTTTTTACACCTCCGAGACGCTAGATCGTAGTATGTGACACGAATTTTTAAGCTGATAAGTCTATCCGTTCTGAGAAAAATGGTTTTTAAGAGTCGGACAGACTGACAGATAGACAGAGAAACAGTGACAAATCGACACAAAAAGTGGTCCTATATGGGCCCCTTTTTACTGAATCAGTTACGGAAGCTCAAAAAATGGCACGATGATACATATAGCTGTGACACTGCGGTAATTATTAATTTTAACAAAATACATAGATGAATGCAGGGAAAAGAAACAAAAACTTAGAGGTATGCCAATGACAGTGGAATTGTGTGACAGACGACCAAGGACTTGGATGAGTAGTTGAACGCACCGGATATCAACATCAACTAAAGTGAAACAATGATAAAAGAATATCATCGAATTAAATCAGGTGTTAAAAGCAGTTAATGAGTTTTGCTAACTGAGCAGCATAATATTTTATGATGGCCTAAGTAGAGATAATATAAAATGCAGCTTGGCAATAGAAAGAAATAGTTTCTCAAAAATAAACATTTGTTAACAAGAATATAATTTTTTCAATATTTATTACACCAGTCTGAGTTGGAAACAGTCACAGCTGATACTTATTTTCGATCGCATCTAGTGATCACCTTCTGATATGATTAATTACGAGCTGCGAAAAGTCACTGTTCTTTAGAACGAACATAGTCACAGCTGTAAACTAAAGGTAACAGCACAATAGCAAGCTTGCGGCATTTTTGTAAAGTTCTAGATGTTGTGGAATATTGTAAAAAGTGTGCTGTTGTTCTGTCACCTTGATTTTACAGCACTGCCTGTTTAAACGAATTTTTACTTTTCACAACCAGTGGTTAATCAGATCTGAAAATGACCATTATATGTGATCGAAACTAATTATCAGCTGTAACGATGTGCTGGTGAGAATGGTATAATTAATATTTAAAAAAAGTGAAAAACAATTGTTCACTCTCTCAGGAAATATGGTATCCGTTACTATATAATTAAATATTAGGAAATCTTTTTTGGGCGTATATGCATAGAGTATACGCTTTTGTGGAAATTAAAAGTGGCCGATAAACAGTTTTAAAAAAGCGCATGAAAGCATTTGAAATATGGTCTTACAGAAGAATGCTGAAGATTAATTAGCTAGTTGAGGGTACATTGATTCGAAATGTGGAAAAAAATGGTACAACTTGCAATAACAAAAAGGATTGGTAGATAAGTAACATAATGACGCATCAGGGAGTAGGTTAGTAAGATTAGTGTGTGGAATGTGGGTAAATATTTTAGGGCGAGACCAGGGCTGAATACAGTAAGAAGGTGAAAATGGGCGGAGGCTGTAGTAGTTATTCAGAGATGAGGGGGCTTGCACAGGGTAGACTAGCGTGGAGAGGTGCATCAGACCAGTCGTACGGCTTAAGACTACAGCAACATGCCGACACTACCTAATGGTTTCTGCTGAGTAGTTGCTCTTCTAATCAGTAGCCCATATGAGCCAACCACCTGTGTCTTTATGTGCGGGTACACGTACTTTAGGTGCTTGTGCTACACAGGGCTCTATTTTAAAAAGAATAGCACGGTGTAGTTATAGGGTCAAGCCGCGCACATCTGTTTTCGTGCCCTGCAGGTAATAACCTGTAGTGATGATCCTGCAGTAAAATAGTCCATGCATTGGCTAGGATTTCGAGTTAACAAAATACACGGAATAAACGAATAATTTAATAATCATGGTCCTGCTTTAACGTCCGTGATTGATTTACATAACAGAGAATTATTTTGAATAGGGTTTATTCAAGAAAGGACATCTAAGTTAAAAGGGAAGTGATCCTACGATGTTCTTTTAAAATACAGACAGAAAATACACTTCATGTTTTCGCGGCGTAAAGACTGTTAAATAAAATTTTGGGCGTGCAGCTGCATAAATTCAGTTCCTTCTCCAAATATTTCGGCTGGAATGAGCGAGCCGAGGTGACTAACGCACCAGCAGTTGCTCCGTCCTTTTGAACTCGAGGACCGAAACACTGCGTATGTGGCCAAAGAAACACAAGGTGGGAGAGAAGTTGATAGCTTCAGCCTGGACAAATCATGGAATCCGGCAGTTTCTGTAATTGAATCACAAAGACGTCGCGCCGGTACTCATCTCCGTGACACATCGATATCACAGTAAGGATCGACAGCCATAGATTTAATTTACATGCACATGTTACACCTCTTTGCCACCTATCAGCATCTGGCGCCTTGTGTATCTTTCCTACACTAAACTAATATATTACAACACTATTTAAGTGAAAGAATTGCTATAAAAATTCGGTTACATATACCTTCTTGACAGAAGCATCATTTGGTTCTCTTTGCCGAAGTATGTTCCGCTAATTCATGTAATTGAACAGTCTTTTAACGCCATTTGCCGTCAATATTTAAATAAAATTACGGAAAAAATAGTAAATTGTTCATTAAATAAATACACAACTGTGACAATATATGAGGTTCTGATGCTGTCTTCATTTGCTGTGTAAATGAGGAGGATACAATGTTCTGAGAAACCTTTTTTGTAATGAGAAGATACAGAAAACGTAATACATCAAGAAATGAAATAGTTGCAGATCTGTAGCTTTCAGCGGTTGTCGCTATAGTGCTGTGGAGCTAAGATCTGAGCGATTCTAGGCGCGCAGTCCGGAACCGCGCGACTGCTACGGTCGCAGGTTCGAATCCTGCCTCGGGCATGGATGTGTGTGATGTCCTTAGGTTAGTTAGGTTTAAGTAGTTCTAAGCTCTAGGGGACTGATGACCACAGATGTTAAGTCCCATAGTGCTCAGAACCATTTGAACCATTTTTAAGCTAAGATTTGGTTATTGTGCGCGCCAAGCAAAGTGCGACTGTTTCCTGACTGTTGTTAAACTACGAATATAGCACTGTGAACGCAGACCTGTCAACGCGTATTTCCACAGCACAGTCACCATGAAGAGTTATAAGAAAGAGCAAAAATTTGTCAACTAGAATGTTGAAATAAATATCATGGTTCAGATTCACAACAACGTGAATGACTGGGCCAAGTTATGGTACGAAAAGTATCTCGAAAACATCATAGAACGACCTTCAGCCCGAACCGCCCCATCTACACAATTTAAACGCCACATTGTGACGTCGGTGCACACGTCACTTTATATCATTACTTTTATATCATCAATTTCGGCATTGCACGCCTCCAGTTCGCTGCTCTTCAGTTACTGTGCTATTAGGCCCTTGAGACATGTGCATCACGCGTGCTCCCAAGGGTCAGTCCCAGTGTACACGTCATTTCAGTTGATCCAAATTCTGATCCGGTATACCATGTCATCATGAATTCCACTTTTATTCATTGTTTACCATACATTTTCCTGTTCACAGCATCAGATGCTTTCCTTACATCCAGAAACGCTAAACCAGTTCTCAAGTTTCTTCGTAGTATTTTGCTATCAACTGGTAGAGAGTAAAGGATGAATGTATTGTCTCTTTAGCACAAGAATGGTTGTCAGAATGTAAAATTTCCCATGAATGGCCAAGGTGATATCATTTTCACATTCAAATCACTTATCTGTCACGTTGTCTCATGGTGGTCGCCTATGGTTAGCAGCATCAGCTGATAATCACTTCCGTACTGTTTATGCCTTGCAAGTACTCTCCCGAGAAACATGGTGTGCGAAGAATGAGATAAAAGAAACACCTGGAGTGAAAGTATGATAGGTTCCATCGGGTTCTCGTCCCTGACCAGTGCACGATTTGTTTGAAGCCTGATAAACTTCGTAGAAAACAGTGGAAGTGGGGAGGCATGCAATCCCAAAGGTTCAGCAGAGCGGTATGTCGGGCATGTTTTGGGCCAGCATCATTTACAGATGTCAGACACCTCCCATGAGTACAGAGGATAATTTGAGGGCTAAATGGTTCAAATGGCTATGGGACTTAACATCTGAGGTCATCAGTCCCATAGACGTAGAACTACTTAAACCTAACTAACCAAAGGACATCACACATATCCATGCCCGAGGCAGGATTCGAACCTGAGACCGTAGCAGCAGCGCGGTTCCAGACTGAAGCGCCTAGAACCGCTCGGCCACAGTTGCCGGCAATTTGAGGGCTACATATTATCAAGTCAGAATCGCAGAAGTGTTGCCCAGGCCTACAGTCAGCGTTTACATGAAGCGTTTGTTGATAATGAAATGGCATTCTGTGTATCACGTTGCGAAAATGTACCTCCAAGACGCAAGATTCAACTGAACAGAAAATCCTACAGCCTGCTGGAACACGTTGAAAATTTCACCTGGTAATCGCGCAGGAGACGTTACTGAGAGTGCAATAAATTTTAGCAGCAGCATCCTTTAAGAGAACAGAATGTATACGGCTTCATGAATGTACAAATAGTATTATGAATGTGTGAAGATGTGCAAACTCTGAGTAATCGTTCGTATTTTGTTTGAAAACCAAGTGACCCTCTTTTCCGCGCCCCTTCTGGAACGACGGCTATTATAAAGTTTCGTATTTCTTGTATTAATAATACAATCTTGAGATAAAATATGTTTCTAGTCAATATTAACATGACTCCTTGTCCTAAAATTTATTTTTTAATTTTTTACAGCTTTTGTGTCGGTGGGCGATGATTTAAGCTGGACTGTGCTAATACGGTGTTGCATTAACCAGCGGCCATTACAGCAGCCTTAAACGCACATCAAATGGTCAATAATAGAGGATACGTTCATTCTCAATTTATTGCACCGAGTCCTGTGTCTTACAAAAAATTACAAAGCCAGAAAGCCAATACAAGTACCGAAATATCGATTCACGGACACGCATCACTGTGTTAGCAGCGGATTGTAAAATGGGCAAGGCGTAATAACGCTGTGTTACCCAGAACCTAATTTTGATTTCACGCATGTCCGAAGATGCGCCCTTGCTTTTAGGCAGTCTCAGTTTTGGTTATTGTTTACTTTTGTTTGACAACAGGATTATTTGTTCTCTTTCACAAGGCTTATGTTTTCACCTCCAGGTCCCACTCAAACTAAGCCCACGTACGTTGGTATATATGCAGGAGGTGCAAACCTTGATTTGACCAGTTTACGCCACTATTGCATCAACCCTACAAATGAAGCAAACTTGAACCAGATCGTAGGCACCGTGTTGCAGGTCGCAGCTCCCTGGGAAAAGAGCTGCCCGTGCTGTGTCGAAAGGCACTGGCTGAAGGGAACAAACCTCTGTGCCATATGCTGCCCTGTGTAAACACAGTGTAACATCAGTTTAGAACCAGTGTGTGGCTACTGCGTTGTAGGGTTGCAGCGTCCTGGGAAGTGAGCTCCCTTCGCAACTCTCAGAGGTGTCAGCTGAGATACAAATACATCCCTATCAAGCGCCAACCTCCTCAGTGTCAACGAAATCTCAAACGCAGTCAGATTAGAACTAGAGTGGCCTCGGTGTTACAGGATTGTGGCACAATGAGAGGCGAGCTACCTTCACGGCGCTCAAGGATGTTGGCTTAAGTGGACAGATCTCTGGCCATGTGTCGGCCTCCTCAGCCACTGCCTCAACCACTGCCTCAGGCTCGGACTACAACCAGCGTGTGGTCACTGTGTTGCAGGGTTGCTGCGCTCTGGGAGGTGAGCTGCCCTCGCGGCGCTGAAAGGCGCCGGCTGAGGCGGACAGACCTCCCTGCCACGAGCCAGCCCCTCCAACCACTGCCTCAACCACTGCCTCAACCACTGCCTCCGCCTCACGGGACTCACTGCTGCGACCTTCACGGTGAGTCACGCCTCTCACATGGGAGCATGCCTCCAGCTTGCTAATGTAATACCAGACAATTGCCGGCCGGAGTGGCCAAGCGGTTCTAGGCGCTACAGTCCGAACCGCGCGACCGCTACGGTCGCGAGTTCGAATCCTGCCGCGGGCATGGTTGTGTGTGATGTCCTTAGGTTAGTTAGGTTTAAGTAATTCTAAGTTCTAGGGGACTTATGACCTCAGCAGTTGAGTCCCATAGTGCTCAGAGCCATTTGAACCATTTGAACCAGACAATTCTGACCACTTGGCTGAGTCACATTGTCAGCAGGCACGTGCGATGACATGACACCAGTCATCAGTACTTTCCACGATACAAAAAGAAGCATCTCGTATCTAAAGGGCACTGTGTCGATTGAAATAATTTGTCTCTTCATACACACTATATTCATAGTTTATCTATCAGAGGTGTGTTATGAACGCACAAAGTGCTAATCTGTTTTACTCGTCAGGTGCTGAGAGTGGGTGTAATACTATTTGTAGAAGTTTTCTACAAGGTTACCCTCCCTATATTTTATTGAAAGACTTATAGTAGCTACTGGTTTGCGTCTTTTCAGTACGAACCTTAACGAACTAATAATATTGGGCATTTTTTTAAACTGAGACACACCACCAGTTACACCACAACTCCTTCGGGATAAATATAGGTCGTTGTGCTCAAGAGACCGCAGTTGAACAACAGGAGATCATCTGTCAGCTGGAGTGCAGCAGCAACACATGGAGAAATTTTTGTGTACGTGGTACTGCGAATCAATAAATATATCATTGTCAGCTACACCACCGAATTAACCAGTTTCTACAAATTTTAGCCCATTTATTGGCATGGGGCTTCTTTGCAGCTATTTATGTCAGTGATATTCTCACATTGGATCACCGCTATTTCTCCCGTTTCGATAAAACAACTTTATCAACAGTGCAAGGTCTTTCTTCTCAATAGCCGTTGCGTTTCGCACGGAAGATTAGAAATACGTATCAGACAGATACTCGAACTCGCGACCTTTTCCTTTCTCGGGTGGGTGCTCTACCGACTGAGCCACCCAAGCAGAACTCACGACCCGTCCTCACAGCTTTATTTCCGTTTGCGTCTCGTTCCCCTGCGTTCCAAACTTCATAGAAGCCAAGGAGTTTCATATCACCGCAGACTCCGCTGCACCCCCAAGGCTATGACGGAGCCATATCTGCCCAATGTCCCTTCTTCCAGGAGTGCTAGTGTTGCAAGTTTCTACGAGTCAGAGTTACCCGGCAGGCGATTGGCCTAGCTGATTCCAATCGTTGCAGAACACACTACGACTGCTGTTCCTGCTTTCTACTAGACTACAATATTGACGTCATCCAAAGGCCAACACCGCTAGCACACTGACTACGCCGGCCGAAGTGGCCGTGCGGTTAAAGGCGCTGCAGTCTGGAACCGCAGGACCGCTACGGTCGCAGGTTCGAATCCTGCCTCGGGCATGGATGTTTGTGATGTCCTTAGGTTAGTTAGGTTTAACTAGTTCTAAGTTCTAGGGGACTAATGACCTCAGCAGTTGAGTCCCATAGTGCTCAGAGCCATTTGAACCATTTTTGAACACTGACTACGAGCTGGTAATGATATGCACTAAAGCACTGCTAGCCAAGCCAATCTATACTGTTTGCATCAATTGCTCTGAGAAAATTTTTAGTACAAAAGGACCATTGTTGTTGCATTTTAGTTTAAATGTGTGACTGAATTGAGAATAGGTTCTGTGAAAGTAACAGAAATCGATTTAACCATAAAATATTTTTAATTAATTTATTTCTTAATAAGAGCAACTGTAATGAAATTTGATCAGTTCCGCTCTTGGCCATCTTAATGTTTATACTGGGGATAGTACACTGAGGAACCCTGTTTAGTTACAGTATGGCGCGTGCGTACGGTAAAATTCTCTTCCCTATGATTCATCCAATGATTAGTGGAACCTACTTCAAACTTTTGACCACAATTATTAATGAATGAGCCGGTTTCACAACTGACCTGGGCCCATATCATTCGGGACGTCAGTTTCCAGTTATATATTGCATGGAATCCCTTTTGAGACACATTCGTGCTCCTTGTAGCTGGCGTGTTTCTATGCTCTTAACGAGTGGAGACTAGCGATCTGACAACAGTTAGGAGAGCTTTCACCACGGACTGTTATCGGAGCAGCGCACATCTTGCAGCAGAAGCGCGTAAGCTAAAGCAACGTATACGCGGTACACATTCGCTGGCAAGGGAGTTCAGTGTACTGTTGCCGGTATACAACCGAAGATGGCCAGAATACTGTGCCAAAATATCGTAACAGTAAGTTACTGACATCCAACAGTTTGTTGAGAATATCGTGTAAAAATCTACATACCGCTGTAAAAATTAGATTTCTAGAACTAGCACACCTAACCATTTTATTTGATGTTGAATGCAACTACTGCACTCAAGTACAACTCCCGTAGTTTAGACATTAACTGAAATAGTTTCATAGGCCATATTGTATATTAAAACCATTACCACACAAATAGTTTCCTGCAATGGGCCTAAAAGGTTGCAACCACGTACAGTCGTCAAAACACAGAACCTCGTGGCATCAAGAGTCGGGAAAGATTTCTTTTGATGCTGCTTATGTACCGGATTTCATAATGGACATTTACTTTTCTGAGGTAGTTGCAAGAGGACAGAACCACACAATTTTGTCTTCTTGCTTTTGTTTTAAAATCGTCACACACTGATATAATGACATCACGACGAAATACAGAGGCTTAAAATGGGCGTACTTCATTATTCGTGGAACACTTAGACATGTAACATGGCGCTAAGCAGTTATACTCACGTTATTTAAAAGTGAGATCATCATTTCCTTTATTTTATGGACTCAACCTAAAACGGTTCTTCCATTCCTGTATCGCTGAAAAAAGAAAGCTGTTCATGAAATTATCGCAAATATAAGGAGTTGAACGTTTATTACAAAATTCTCTGTCGGTATTTTACTACAACATTATTGTTCTAGAAAACTAAAATCATTTCATATTTTGATAGAACTTATAGGAATTTGTGCTCTTGACGAATGCGATTTCGTCATTTCCCTTTTATAACATTAAGCTTATGAAATTCTCAATGATAAAGTCCACTAAAGCTGTAAAAAATTATTTATTTCCAAAAAGGAAAGCGCTACCCGGTTTCAGGACAAGTGAACCATCTTCAGGTGCATTTGATAAATTTTAGACGAATTGTAATACCTATTTATAATGTTAACATAAACGATGACGTAGCCTGCCATTTGCTTGTTTACAACGCAAGAGTCGATTCTGACTTACTTGCCTATCAATTTAGAATACTTCTCGGATTCTTTTGCGAAGAATTTGAACCGCAACATTATCTAGTCTTTTCAGGTGCTTTCTGATGCCACTAAAATGTATATCATTCTACTTAACAAACGTATATGCTTCAATATCGCGAGCGATACAAGAGTAAAGACACTTTTTCACATAACAAAAAAAATGGAGATAGTGTATTATCATTTGCTGTAAAGCTCATTTCGATATCTGCAACCATTAAAGGAATAAAAACGATGTAACGTGAAACGTGACTCACCTTGTACATTGCACTTTGCGATCGTATAACGCCTGCGTGGTATTAGTCACGTTAATGCAGTTAAGAAATAAAATACATTACCAGAGGAAGTAAAATAAAGAGAACATTTTATTCCACAAACTACATGTGTTGTGTAAACGCAAATGCATACACATCATCTGAACAAAGTTTTCATAAACGATACGAAGCGTGTAAAAGGAAGACTGACTGAAATTAATACAATACTCTTCGGATTAAGTGACAAAAATAGGATTCCGCATCAATCCTCATGGCTTCTCACCTCGCAAAGACACAGTGGATTAGTAATGCCACGTGAGAAGCGTGTCCATTAATGGCATTCATATCGTTTCTGCAAAAGCTGACCATGGAATGCAGGAACCTGGTGAGTGATTAACGAAATAACTTTGCAGCCAGGCAATACCTGTTGATACTCCAGTAACATAAACCGTCTCTCCAAACAACTACTCTGCGACAAGCCGCATTCGACACCCAGCTTCCTCGCCTCCGCGCCAGACCAGCCAACAGCCCAGCACCAAAGAGAGTGTGTTTGAAACCGAGGCAACGGATGCTCCCAGATCTGTGAACCCTTTGATTTCCCAAAACTTGTGGAAGCACCTCAAAGCGTGCACGTTTCGACTCTCGTGGACTAAACCTCCAAACATATCCGTGATGGTAGCCGACGCTGAATATAGAATCACCATTATTTGCTACGATAACTACTTCGCGAAGTACATGAAATATATAAATAATGAAACAGAATATTGCAGGTGGCTCTTTAGCAGGCAACTTTCGTCACCTAAACTTGAGAATTCGAGGGAACGAGGTAAGAGGAAGGAAGGTTTCCACAGCGCTGCAGTAGATATCAAGAGTAAGTATCCTTTTTATGTGGGCAGAGAATAAGAAGGAAATTCTAACGAATCGCCATCATATTTTATGCCGTTATAACGATAAGAGATATCATGTTAGTTAACTGAAGTAATTCATATAACGAATGAAAATAAATGTATAACACTAGTTAAAAACGGCGAATATCATTTCATGGGTACACTTCCGTTGGTAATCACATATCATCAACACTGATAAAAATTTAATAAAAATACGTATGCTGATACTTTTCTCATTCCTGTTATTCTTCTACATCCTCCCATTCCTCTTCATTTTTCCGACAGAATTCCATTGTCTTCGTAATGCAACTCCTGTGCAGTAAAATGTGATGACAACACCTTAATGCAGGCGTTTTTGAAACTGTCAGATTTCACCTTTATCACATACTCTGTAAGATTGCATCTACTGAAATAAGCGTAACTTACGTTTTTGAAAAGTAAGCAAAAATTAATAACTTTTACCATTACCGTATAATTATTATTCAATAATACAAAATAATAAATACGTTTTACTAATTGAATTCCTTTGTGCCCTTCTCCATAAGACAAAAATTCTGTTCATTATATGGCCCATTCCCACAGAAAACCGCTACATTATATTTGGCCGTTTTTTTATATTTAAGTTTTATTACTTAAAACCATACGCTCTTCACTGTTATTTGTCGCTCCTTCTTCTTCAGGTTACTGATAACTCGCATTAAGTGTCGTAATAATGGATTTGGAAATGCAGCAGACTTATGAACAGACTTAAAATATCCTAACCTTCAGGTCTGATGACAGAGACTCCAGCGACAACTAATTTGTTTACCCTTTAGTCCACTGGCACCAGCTTACGATATATTTTGTAAGTTAAACACAGTTTTATAGATATTCGATGTAAGTCTGAAATGCAAAAATTTTATTTGGTGTGTTCAGAGAGTCTACTTTCCTAGGTGACAAACTTTTGTATCAGGTAATGCAGTATTCTCTTAGTTGTAGCAAATGTCCCGTCTGATTCTAAAAGTACTATTTTTGTTTGTTCTCTTGAGTACGAGTCGGACAACAGAAACAAGAGAAACAGCATTTTGTTGAAACTTCCTCAAATTTCGCTCTTACATTATTGTATGTAAATACTGGACTTCTCTTTATCAATATTTATCCATTTTTCCTCCCAGAAATTCTAAGGACGTAAACCATAACTTATAGAGTAGTTTTCTGTTGATCTTGGAATGGTCGTTTCACATCAGCCTGAGGGAATTAGTCGAGGTGACACTGAAAGAGAAATCTGTGTAAGCGTTCGTCCATCTCAGGCCAAGAGCAGACCCGTGAGAGGAGAGCTAATGTTTAGTCCGCAAATGCTACGTCACACGGGACCCCTCCATTGTCCCAGTGCTTTACTAATCCGGAACCCTGTGACATCTTGATTATTATGCAGGTCTGGCTCAAGCTCTCTCTCGATTTGCATAGCGGGCTCCCCCTTGAATAACCGCTTACACAGGCCACACCGTCGTAACCCTTCATAAAACGAGCATTCGGAATATAATGCTAAAAGACACTCAAATAAACTGAATAATAGGATTTCCAAAATCTTGAATATCAATACAAAGCATGAAAATATAATATTAAATTCAGATTTTTTCTTATTACCCGTTTTGTATTATGAAGATAACCCTCCCTCCAGCACTCCATCACCATCCTTATTAACTTACGGAAAAGGGCAATAACTTTGGGGTTAAGGTATTTCTCCAGGCACATATTCCTACTGTTTTTATATTATTTCTTCATTTCAAGTCCACGGATTTATTTTAACATCAACATCTCAGTGTTTACTGTCGATTCTCTTGTAATCATCGCACCATTCCCGTTCAACATTCGTAGTATGCTGTAGCCTAAGGGTGCAGACTTAAGCGCGACTATGATTCTGAGAAGGCTGAAGTTTAAGATAATCGTCAGGAAGAATCATTTTGGAAGAGATGCGATATTGAAGCACTGGAGAATGATGATATGCTACTGAAGTTCTCAGGTTGTACACAGTGCGATAATGCACACATCAGTAGACTGTTAACTTGAAGAGGAATAGACATCCCGAATAAAAATCGTTACACACATTTCACAGACAAATGTTGATACAAGAATGATAACCTTCAATAAACCTTAAGGTACAGAAAACGTACTTCAGTTGATTGACGCAAGAAAGAAATACAAACAGTTCACGGAAATAAAGAAACATATCGGTATAAGCCATTTAGATATGGAATCAATAGGAAGAAGACATACCAAAATTACTACAAGAAGATTCTGAGGCAATCAACAAGGACACTGTCGTCGGTAGAATGTAATAGACAAATAAGAGGGCAGGATAAAAATTAATGCCTCTGAATTTTTTATTTGAAATTTCTTAAAGCTTATTAAATAAAACAAACAATTTTAAAGGTCTACATTTTTATTCCTCATATCTACACATCTGCAGCTCTCAGCGTGAAACATGGCCGTGCATAAATTAACTGTGTTTGTGCTTGAAAAACAGCGTGCTGTAATGGAGTCTAGAATTCGAGGATTTCGTCCACACGTCTCCTTCAGCATGAAAATGCAAGACCACACACGAGCGCTTTCAGATCTGTAACAATCCGACGCCTTGGGTTCACTGTCATCGATCTTCCGCCATACAGTCTCGACTTGGTCCCATCCGATTCTCATTTATTTCGAAAAGTTATAAAACACCTTCATGGCCTTCAGTGTGATAATGATGAAGAGGCGTAAGCTGAGGTGAGGTTGTGCCTGCGGCAATAATTTCAAACGTTCTATAGTGATGGTTTGACAAACTGGTCTCTCGTTGGGAGAAATCTATTCGTCGTCAGAGTGTCTATGTTGAGAAATATTTATTTATTTATTTATTTATTTATTTATTTATTTAACCTGGCAAGATTAGGGCCATCAGGCCCTCTCTTACATCTAACCAGGCATTCTACTTATTTTACATTCATATGTTTTAGTAGGCATGTTAAACTACAGCTAGTACAAAAAGTTAAATAAAAAATTAGAAAGGTACACCTGGAAAAATACATACATATAGAGTTTATATTCGTAGATCACAAGTACTGTTATAATTAGACATTATTGAAGAGACAGATTTTAGATAGGAGTGCTGGCAGCAGGGAGTATGAGGGAGACTCATGGTGAAGGGAGGAGAAGAATAGAGAGACATGATGAAACATAATTAGGGAAATATAAAGGAAAAGAAGATTGCGTGGCTAATAGAGATAGATGAAGAGGAAGGCATCTCAGGAGCAAGATAGGAGACGCTAGCTTTGCTATTTGACGGATGAGAGGATTGGCCTTGTATATTAATTTTGTGGAGAACTTTATGAGGATGATAGTAGGAAATGCTTCAACTTCTTCTTAAAAGCAGCAGGAGATTGAATTTTGCGCAAGGTAAGGGGCAGTTCGTTCCAGAGGCGGACAGCGGCAACTGAGGAGTTTGCAAAAGTTTTTGTTTTGTGAGTGGGCACAGTTAGTATACCAAATAAGAGTGACCTCATGTTTCGATTATGATGGCATGACAGGTTTTTAATCTCTGAAGCAAGGTACTGGGGTGCTTGCGCGACGAGGAGTCGGTGAAGTAGACATAGAGTGTGGTAGTCACGCAATTTGTCCGGCCGCAGCCACCCTAGCTCGGAGTATGAAGCACTAACATGATCATATCGGCGAATGTTGCAGGTGTAACGCACACAGGCATTCATGGTTAGCTCTAGCCGTCTTTTGTTTTCACTACTCATGCCTTGTTGAATCACATCACAATAGTGGAGGTTCGGTAGAACGAGTGCTTGCACGAGATGGCGTTTCAAGTCCTGTGGAAATATGTTCCGAAACTTTCGGCACACTGCGACTGTATTCTCCGCCCAGTTGAGATGCTCATCCAAAGTTACTCCCAAGTTATTCACTGTTTTCTGATATGGTATTGGAGTACCGTCGAGCAGAATAGGTGGGAGCCGTTCGCGGAAACCTGAAATTATTAATTTCTGATGGGCTATTAAGATTACTTGCGTCTTTTTTGAATGTAGTTTAAGCCACCGGTTTTTCGCCCATGTCACTACTGAAGACAGATCATCATTCATCTGAGCGATTGCAGTGTTTACATCTTCAGGTCTGACGCTTAGGTAGAGCTGGAGGTCGTCGGCATAGAAATGATATTTACAGGAGGACAGAACCGATGAAATATCGTTGACATATAAAGAAAACAAAAGTGGTCCTAAGACTGATCATTGTGGCACTCCCGAGGAAACATGTTTCCAGGAAGATTTTTCATTCACGCAGACAACATATTGCTGTCTGTCTTTTAAGTAGCTTTCAAACCATCTCATTGCACTATCAGAGAAATTAAGCTGTTGCATTTTTCTGAGCAATATGTCAAAGTTAACAGTGTCAAAAGCTTTGCTGAAGTCCAGTAGCGTCAATATTATTGCCTTTCGATTGTCGATGGCACATTTCAGGTCATCAGTTACTTTAATTAGAGCAGTGTTTGTGCTGTGATGTTTACGGAAACCGGACTGAAATTTGTCATATAGGCTGAATTCATGCAAGTGTTCAGTAATTTGGTCATGAACAATATATTCAAGTGCTTTGGAAACAGCAGGCAGTATGCTAATTGGTCGGTATTCACTAGGCAGTTGCGGGTTTTCGATCTTAGGGATGGGTCGAATTATGCTTCTTTTCCATGGAGTGGGGTATATTCCGTTCACGAGGGAAAAATTAAATATGTCAGTTGAAACAGGTACTAAGATATCGGCAACATTCTTAATCATGGTTATACCGATACTGTCGTTGCCTATTGCGTCAGACGTGATTCTCATTATTGCTTTTCTTACCGTATTTGTTGTTACATGTTTTAGATGGAAGGTATCGTTGTTAGTTATCCTGTTTGGGGATTCTTGTGGACGGTAACTATCAGCCGTGCGGGTATTCAGAGGTGCAGAGAAGAATTCATTTAATTCGTTAGCTGACACATGAAATGTAGTTTCCGATTTTACCTTTCCGACCCCCAAGCTACGGAGATTCTTCCATAGAGTCGTGGGCGTCAGATCGCTGCATACAAGGGAGCGAGCGTGCCTGATTTTAGCATTGCGAATGCATTGTTTCACTCTGTTCCGTAGCTTTCTATATTCTTCGAAACGCTCGGGTTTCGGATCTGCCTTGAAACGCCTGTGGGCAGCGTCCCTATTAGTTATCATTTGACGTAATTCAGCTGTCAGCCATGGAGCAGGAGATTTTCTTACACGGATTGTGCGCACAGGTGCATGTTTGTCATAGAGGGCAGTGAGTTTATCACCAAGTTCATTAATTTTGCCGTAGATTGTCGGTTCTCTGATTATTTGATGCCATGAGATTTCTGAGCAATCGGCTGTTAGAGCGTCAAGGTCAATACGTTTCATGTTCCTACAAGTTAGGTAACGCGATTTGATCCTTGGGGGCTGCACAGAGTAGGCCTGGAATATTACATCATGTGCTGACAGGCCAGGGGCCGATGTTTGACCAACATCTCTTACTTTGTCAGTATGTTTCGTTGCGATTACGTCTATAAGAGTATGACTGTGCGCCGTACGGTGTGTAGGTTGTAATGGAAGAATGTTCATGCTATTGCAACTAAACAGTCTTCTTAGGTTTATTGCGGAGGGAGTGTCTCTTAGCAGGTCTATGTTCAAGTCACCCATTACGATGACATGTTCGTATTGACACTGAAGTGAATGTAATTCCGACTGGAAGGAACTCATTGAGCTTATTTTTGGCGGCTTGTACACGACCCCAGTCAAGAATTTCCGACTTTGTATGTTTATTTCAATGAACATGAATTCAGCCTCTTTTTCTTCAGCAGGATTTGACGTACATAAGACTTTCGCTTTGAGATCTGTTCGTATATACGCGCCGACCCCGCCACCTCGCTTTTTTGATCTGTCTGCCCTAAGAAATATGTACCCTGGGAGATGAATAGATGCAGAGGATATGTGTGGTTTCAACCACGTTTCGGATAAGAGGATTACTTGGTAGTTTAGTTGGTTGAAGAGGAGGCTAAGTTCTTCGTAATGTGCAGCCTGGAGTAGGGTGGCAGACTGGTCTGTCCCTTTGTTAGGCACTACCTGCTGCGAGGGGCACTGGCCGCTGCTTCCGCCAGGTGACATAACACAGGGGTGTCCGAGATTTTGCGCGCCCTGTTTGTGACTCCGCGAGTGCCGAAAGAAAGGCGACTGCAAGAGATTTCCTGAGGTTGCGGGAGTATAGAAAATGAATTAGTGGTATTCTGTGCAAGGAGAATATGACCAAAATAGTGACGGCTGTGTGTCACTGTGTATCCTATGTCGCAAGAGGAGAAATGTAAGTAGCGTATTTGAAACAGCTTAGGGTGGAAACAAGGGATAGGGGAGTGATTTAAGAGGCCGCTGCTGCCAGCAGAGGAAAGCAAACTTAATAATTAATAGATTATCGTAGGAAGTCAGAATTAAATTGAAATTTACTAAAGTGATACTGGTAGTGATTATCGTAGGAAGCTACAATTAGATTGAAATTTGCTAAAGTGATGCTGATAGTGATTTTTGTTATGAACAGTTTAAACCGAAGAGATGGGTGATTAATGAACTAAAGGAGAGACTAATAATTGCAATAGAACTATTACAGAATGGAAGAGAATAAACTGAGAAAATGAAAAAAGTATTAGCAGTAACTAAAATTAAGTAATGGTTAGAGCTACAGACACAAAAAATAGTAAAAAGTTAATACAGTTACAAAAACAATTAGTTGAAGGTACAAATATGGGTATAGTTAAAAAGTTAATACAATTACAAGACTATATCTGAGTATAGGGCTGTTACAATTTGCAAATGGTGTTAAGTTTGCACTTTTGGCTCGAGTAGTTTTACTTAATACTATTCAGTTCTGTCATGTTTGTGACTGTCTTCTTTCCAGCTGCTGTCTTAATGATTACTCTGCCATCCTGAGTCCACACATTCTGAAGACCGAAATGGGATATGGCACTGTTTAAAATCTTTAGCCGTTCGTGTGTCAGATCTTCTCTTATTGTAAGCCCTGTCCTTCCTAACTTCTTCTTCTGGGTAAAGATCTCTGCCCTTTTTCGGTATGAGACAAATTTTATTATTATAGGACGAGGTTTGGTAGCACCTGGTAGTTTTCGTCCCACCCTATGGCTCCTGTCAATGTCTGCCTTGGTCACTTCAACGCCTAATTTTTCACGCGCAACCTGTATAAGCAGGTTGTCTGTGTCTTCATCCTTATTTTCTGCTACTCCAAATAGTCGTAGACTATTTCGCCTTTGGTACTGTTCTAGCTCGTCTGTTGCGGCAGATAGTTTCACTTCCAACTCTCGTGCTTTTTTCTCGTATTCAGACACAGACTTTTTTACTGCTGTAATTTCGGCAGTATTGGCCTCAACAGTTTCACGCATTTTGGCCAATACTGCTGCCGTTACAGTATCTGATATAGTGCCTGCTATCAGATCGAGATTGTTTTTATCGCGAAGCGCAGCGTTTACCTCAGAGCGGACCAGCTCCGCTGTGCCGGGAGCCGCGGCCACACCTTCCGCCAGGAGCAGACCCGCCGCACCTGCTGCTTCCCCGCTGCTGGACGCGCTGCTGTTGACTCTTCTGTTTACCATTTTCTCGATGATATTGGCGGAGCACAGAAAAAAAAATATCACTACCGCACAGAACACTGTTGTTTACACGATTTCCACTTGTACTAGACAACACCACCTGCGAGAACACCTTCGAATTCAACTAAATTTCGCGAGCCGAACTTAACACGTGTTACACTGCAGCCGCCAGAAATACACTACGTGATCGAAACTATCCTACTTGGCTGAAAATAACTTACAAGTTCGTGACGCCCATCACCAGTATTTCTGGAATTCAATATGATGTTGGCCCACCCTTAGCCTTCAAGACAGCTTCCACCCCCGCACGCATACGTTCAATCAGGAGCTGAAAGGTTTCTTGGGGAATGGCAGCCCATTCTTCACTGAGGCGAGGTATCGATGTCAGTCGGTGAGGCCTGGCAGGAAATCGGCGTTCCAAAACATCCCAAACGTGTTCTATAGGATTCAGATCACGACTCTAACAAGCCATTCCAGTACAGGGCTTTTGTTGTTTTGTAACCACTCCTCCAAAGGTCGTGCATTATGAACAGGTGCTCGATCGTATTGAAAGACGCAATCGCCATCCCCGCATTGCTCTTCAACAGTGGGAAGCAAGAAGGTGCTTAAAACATCAATGTAGGCCTGTGCTGTGATAGTGCCTCTCAAAACAACAAGGGGTGCAAGCCCCCTCCATGAAAAACACGACCACACCATAACACCACCGCTTCCGAGTTTTACTTTTGGCACCACACACGCTGGCAGATGACGTTCACCGGGCATTCGCCATACCCACACCCTGCCATCGGATCTTCACACTGTGTACCGTGATCCGTCACTCAACACAACGTTTTTTCACTCTTCAATCGTCCAATGTTTTTGCTCCTTACACCAAGCGAGGCGTCGTTTGGTATTTACCGACGTGATGTGTGGCCGCCCTACCATGAAATCCAAGTTTTCTCACCTCCTGTCTAACTGTCATAGTACTTGCAGTGGATCCTGATGCAGTTTGGAATCCCAGTGTAATGGTCTGGATAGAAGTCAGCCTACTACACATGAAGAACCTCTTCAACTGTCGGCGGTCTCTATCAGTCAACACACGAGGTCGGCCTGTACGCTTTTATGTTGTATGTGTCCCTTCACGTTTCCAGTTCACTATCACATCGGAAACAGTGGACCTAGCGATGTTTATGAGTGTGGAAATATCGCGTACAGACGTATGACACAAGAGACACCCAATCACCCTACCACGTTCGAAGTCCTTGAGTTCCGCGGAGCGCCCCATTCTGCTCTCTCACGACGTCTAATGACTACTGAGGTCGCTGATATGGAGCATCTGGCAGTAGGTGGCAGCACAATGCACATAATATGAAAAACGTATGTTTTTTTTAAGGTGTCCAGATACTTTTCCTCACATAGTGTATAAATGTAGACACAAAAAAAGTAAAGATGTAGAATGTTAATAACGTTTGTATTTTAAAAAAGCTTTAAGAGATTTTATACACATTACTTGCCAGTACGTCATCATCACCAATAAGGGGGTAAGAGAATTCCATACTAAAACGCAGAGAAGATAGCGGATTGCTTAAAAAACAACAGAACTTCTATAGTGGATGACAGTGTCTGCGGATACGATGGATGAAGGGAGCTGATTCGGAAGACGTAGACGATCAAGTATTAGAGCCAGAGTGTAACAAAATTTTGGAAGGCTTGTGATCTAATAAGACAGAAGAGATATACGAGACATTCCTTTTGAATTTCTAAAATCTAAGGAGAAGATCAACCAAACAATCACTGTAGCTATTTTTTACAATATATGAGGCGAGAGACGTACTATCGGACCTCAAAAAGGTTATCATCAACAAAGTCCCGAAGACAGGAGACACTGCTAAATGCTTGAATTATGACACAATATGTTTAAGTTACGTACATCCAAGTTGCTGACAAAAATAGAAAACAAAAGACTTAAAACGGAAACTGTGGATGTGTTAGCTTGGCTTTAGGGAAAAGGCAGTAGAGAGGCAGTTCTGAAAATAACGCTTGATATTTGAACTCGACGTAACAAAAAGGAAAACACTTTTCTAAGTCTTTCTGCATGTTCGAAATTCTCATAAAAACAAGTAAAAGATATAGACGGGGCAAGAACCAAGGGGTAGTAGTAAGAATGAAAGTCCAAGAGCGAAGTTCTGCGGTAAGAAGTCCATAAGACAAGGATGCTGTGTTCCGCCCCTAGTATTCAACTTGTAGGGCGCAAATGCAATGACGGCAATAAAAGGAAGGTTCAACAGCGGGACAAAGCTTCTGGATAAAATGATGTCAATGAAACGATTAGCTGATGAAGTAGCTATGTTCAGCGAAAGTGAGGATAAATTTCAGGACCTTTTACTGAAAGATGTGGTCTCCTGGACATGAAACCAAAGAAAGGCGAAAGTTATGAGGAGTAGCAGAAATGGGGTAGTGATAAAATTGAGGACCATGCAGTCGGCGAAGTTAAATGAATTCTCCTACCTTTGAATCAAAATAACGTATGATGCAGACGCACAGGGAGGCTGTAAGAAGCAGACTATTACAGGCAGAGAACGGATTCTTCGATGAAAAAAGTTACTAGTATCGAACACAAGCCTTCATTAGAGAGAGCAATATCCGAGTATGTATATCTGGGATACAGTATAGTACGTAAGTATAATATGAAATGCTCGGTAAAATTGCGCAGTTTCAAACAAAGTTCCTAATTGTCTGTCTCACTGCTTCGTAAGATATCTGAATCTCTCGGCTATCTCCAGGTATCTTCCATATACTCAACTTCCTTTCATGGTTCTTAATGCAAATGTCAGCAGTTATTAAAGTGTGCTCCGTGTAGCTTTCTATAAGGCGGAAAAGTGTTCCTTTTGCTGTATCCAAATTGTATTATTCTTCCTTCGCTTCCTTTTCACACTAGCGAATTTCAGTCTCCTGTCAAAGTATTTATCTTTCTTAACATACTGAATAGTTTATTTTATCCCATTAGGCATTTTTCAATCTATTCCTCGTGTGAAGCCTGTAGCTGTTTATACTCGTACTGCAGCAATGGACTGTAGCTTTGCCTTCGTCTAAGAATTAACGTAGGTTTTCTTTCTCTTCACGAACCTATGAAAAAACTATTTTGTGGATAATCAAGTAGATTTTTAAAAAATACGAGGAAACGACTTACCTCATTCTATAAGATTCCTTAATTATTTGTCTTTTAATTACTTTGGGTTCTTTTGGTATTGTTTCCATCCTATTCACCCCATATAAAATATAAAGTTCGTTGTGTGTAGTCTCTGATTTGCGGCAAGAAATACTACAACAATAAAATATTTCGTTGGTCATCTGTGGATAGGGTTCACGGAAACTAAAAATTATTTTGTATTACTATCACATATAGTACAACGAATCGGTTCTAAAATTACCTTAGTGTTTTCATTTTCCTTGGTTCATAACAATATGCTAAGAATGCAATAAAATGTTTCTGACTTACGGTAATGTTGAAAACGCCGCATTATATTAATATTAATTTACGGTGCATTGTAATGGTGGATATCTAATAATTGCGTTAAGATTAACAAAAGTCATATTACTTTTATAGAGGAAACACGACTTCTTCTCTGGCATCGCTTCCGTCTTCGAAAAGAGGGAGACAAAAGAATAAATAAAGAATATTGTGAACCTGGGCCATAATTTATCATTGATGATAAAACCTAATATCCGAATTTCGATTTGTTGCTACGTTGGATACGGGAAAAAAGTGAGATACTGCAATCTGTAAACATAATTAAATCTACTAGTGCATTTTTTGTATTATGATAAAGAAATTTTCCTTTAAAAATGAAAAAAGCGTGAATCCACTGTTAGACTCGGTGACATCCATATTACATTAAAAAAATTTATATTCCCATCAAAAGCATCAGAATGGAAATACAAATTGATATACAAGTCAGAAACGAATAAAATTACATGTAACAAGCAAAACTACGAAAAGAGGAATAAACATTAAAGAAAGTTTTATGTAATTACCCCGAAATATTTCCTCATGTAGTATACTTCCCCTTCCATACCTGTAATTATCCGATGCGGATGAATAAGTACATTAATAACAGTTCAAATGGTGAAATTCCACGGCAGATTAAAACATTTTCCCAGCGAAGGACTATTATACAGACACTTGGCTTTCACAGACATTGGGCATTGCTCTTTTCGGCTGAGCTATTCAGACACGACACACGACCTCGCGCCCTCACAGCGTTATTTCTGCCGCTACCTCAGTCCTACATTCCATACTTCACTTAAGTGCTTCCAGACTGTACTTCCCTCAAAAACCTTTCTTCCAGGTGTGCGTTTCCTGCAGGGTATTAAGTCCGGAATGTAGGTGAGCGGTAGTAGCGGAGAGGCATTGGTGAAAGTAAGGCTGTGAGTGTGGGTCGCGAGTTCTTGAATGGATCACTTAATGGGTAATAACACTGATCACCAAACTCAAGATTCCAGGCACGAATTTCAGTCCTGCACACATTTTAATCAGCAATGAAACTACAAAACCGCATAAACTCTGCTATAGAGTGAAAAATTTATCTGGAATTTGTGCTTTTCTTTGGCAACACATATGAGCTTGTACTGTCTGTATCTCTGGAAATACCTAAAGGCACATCTGAACTGCTGCCCAAGCCCTGGCCGTTTATGGATGATAGAAAGTTCCCCATGAAGTGTAGCTTCGAGCAAGACCGCCAGTTAATCAGTGGGAGTATGACAAAGACTTCTAAAAGAAATTTCCTTTTCCTGTTTCACTGGGCCTATCTTTGCTCCCAACAGTCGGTTGGGGGCGAAGGATATGTTTTGCCTCTCCATAAGTATACTGTCAGGGAATTTCACGATGGGTTATGGGTTTTGTTGCACGCTGCCTCACCTGCGGATTCCAGTTTCATTCCTGTAGTTCGTCTCCGTGGCATCACAGCAGCCTCCGTACAGTATCCGAGCTGACAGTAGCGCCTTAACACTGCGGCAACCCGCGCAGCGCACTCTTCGCTGGCCGACAGACAGCCAGTGTGCGCCACAGCGTCGGCCGCGGCGCCGCCTTTACTGCGTTTTCATTTCCTCGCCAGGAAGGAGCGGGTTCCATTCGCCGCTGGTGATAAAGGCGCGCCCGTGTTTATAACTTCCTCAGACAGTGCGGTGGCTGCTTTTTATTGCAGATTTATGTGGCGTGCGGAGACCCGCCGCGGCTTTATAGGTCCGTAAACAGCGCCACGGGGCATTTGTTAGCGCGCCCTTCGGTTCCCACTTGATACCTGCCGCAGCGTGCCGAAATTATGCGTCTACTTCCGCTGCGTTTCGCCTTGTCGCGTAGGTCCATCCAGACGTCTGGGATCACCGTACCAGGCTTAATTAAGGCGAAAAAGTTTTCGCAGTCACATGCACAAAAACTGTTGCAACTGACACACGTGTTAGGACTATGTAATATAGGACTATGTAATATATTTTTACTAGTCGGTAGGAAGATACACCGATATGAATATTTCGAAAAATTACTACACAGCTGGATGTCCGTCAATAAGGAAATATTTTGTATTGATATAATTTTTGACGACCCAGTGATGCGGGAGCAGCTACAAATGTGGGAGGCAGTGCTCATGACAACGTTCCATCCCCCATTTCCCCCCTCCCCCCCCCCACCCTTTCAGCAGACGCATACAAATTTTTACATATCAATTTCACAGTGAATTTTGGGAATGAGGACCTGCCAACTTGGATAGGATTACGATCTGGTAACATTCTAGACAGATAAAAATGAGCGTTCCAGAGTTTTCTGTACCTACTGTCAACAAATTTACTAGTTCACAAACCTACAGACAAAACGAAAAATCATAGGAAGTAGAGTAGGGAAACACAGGATTTCGTAACCAGTTGGATTGCATGTATACTTTTCAAAAATGACAATGTGAGAACATCGTTGGTGACACTTTTCCCCCAAAGATTTTCTTTCAGCTTGCGGTAATGATGGAAACCGTGTGCTGCAAGCTCTGGAGTTCCCTATCAGCGTCATTCACATCAACTGGCAATGTATATATAATTAGACTATAATTACTCAGTGTACTTGATCTTGTTCTAAGTTCTGATCATGGCTAATGTCTTTTAGTTTAATGACAACTTGATTGTATGTATGCCCTGTCCATAAGAGCAGCTGTGTGAAATTAGACTTCTGATAATTCACTAGTCATGAGAGCTGGTCTTCCATTGTGCCTGTATCAGTAATAAAGCAAAATCAAATGTTAATAAAAATGAAATTAGAATGTACGTTCAGTTTTCTTTAGGTCTGTGTCATACGCTCATTGCTATTGATTCCGACGTAATAAAAGTTTTTGTAGTATCGCTGCTTAACAGCGGATGGAACTTTATTTTGTAATTCTACTCTTGTTAAATTGGATTATTAGGACATTAAGGTGTACGTAAGTAAACTCGACTCCCTATTAGTATTCTCGCATTAACATTGATAGCCCATGACTTTTAATCTCAATAATTAATTTCCGGGGTATATACGATGCCGAAATGTGCCTTCCCATATGCGTCGCTCATTTCCAGTCACACTTTTGTAAATAAAAGATTTTCTTGGTATTTCATCATTTGACTCTCATCTGGTATGCTATGTGGAAAATTATGCAGGTACCGACCCTTAGTTAGCTCACGTAGACAGCTGCTTGATGTGCCAGCTTGGAGAATGCTTCCCATTCTCAGCTCTCCATCAACTCACCGCCATATTCATATCGGTGTACCTTCCTACCGACCAGCAAAAATATTTCAGCGACGTTTCTATATTACATCGTCCTAACAAGTGTGTCAGTCACAGCAGTTTTCGTGCACGTGACTGCTGTGGGTACCATAAACGGATCGTCCATCCGAGCACTGGACAGTATGGACGATCCAGTTTATGGTACGCACGGCATCACGAACAGCCCCTGCTACCTGCAGGACAACACCGACCGACCTTCCCTTGTCACCACCGGAATGAAGTTCACAATACGCAACCTCTCGTAGTCCAAGCCTGTGCCCTCTGCCTCGCTCGCCCGCTGGCCAATACAAGATTCCGTCATGAGTGCTGCTCCCGTCCACACTCGGAGTGGCGTCTGCAGCGCCACAGGTGTATCCAACCGCATCCCAAGCTGTAGCGCGAAGCAGCGCTGACACGGCCACTGGACAAGGCTGGAAATAATACGGGCTACGAATTATAGCTTCATGTCACACAACAGTTGAATTCCTCTATGAGACATTCCAGAACCGCCGTGCGAATATCATCCTAACTCTTTTCTCCCCAGATTTTCTTTCAGCTTGCTGAATATCTGGACGTTCCTGTCAGGATCCCCCACGTCATGAGGCTTTGTTTAAATTTCTGGCAACAATGCATTTTGTACACTTATCGCCAGAGTTTCGTGGTCAAAATGTATGCAGCTTACACGTTTTGCCAACGAGAATCATAGTGCCATGAATACATCGACTGTTGAGTATACTTCCAATTGCCATACATTCAACTGCTCGGTGTAACGCACCTGGAATCCATTCCGCATCAAGACTGTATCTGTACGATAACCTGAAACATGTAGTCTCGTCTGACAATCTTCCATTCTTGTTGTGCAGTGATCTCAGTCTGGGAAGACATGTGTTAACTCTCTTTCAAAAATCAGTTCACGGTACATAATCGCATAAATTTGACCACTTGTCGAACCATGAGTAACCATTTTCTGCAGCTCGAGCCGAAGCGAGGCGTTCGGGAAGAGAGTCAATGAGTCTTAGGAAGCTACTGACAAGGATGTGGAGCCATTCCAACTCCACTGCCGTGGCCAGCTGCGCTAGATTTGCGAACAGGCCGATAGGGGTGGATCTACAGATTCTTGACTGAGTTTCAATCCGGAGAGTTTGGTGGCCAGGTGAGTATGGTAAACTCATCCTGGTGCTCTTCGAGTCCCGCACGTACATGGTGAGCCGTCTGACACGGTGCATTGTCCTGTCGGTAGATGCAGGCTTGCAGAGGAAAAACAAACTGCATGGTCCCCAAGGATAGATACATACCTATGTTGATCCAATGAGCCTTGCAGAATGACGTCAGTGTGGATGCATGAATCAGGCGCCCGCTGTGGAGGCCCATTAACAGCAACGTTCGCTGAACGGCCAATCAGCTGACATTGTCGGCAGCTCTTCTTTCGTATGGGTGGTAGGCTGATCAACAGTTGCACGTCCGTACACATCTCCGCAGCCGTCGTTCATCCCTGTCATCTCAGACCCGTGGTGTACCACAGTTGCCTCGGCGCAGGTTTTGGATAGCACAGTTTTGTCCTACTTTAACAATGGCGGCACGCGAACAATTTGCAAACATATATGTTTCTGAAATGCTTCCGCCAATGGCCCGCAAGTCAATGATTATACCCTTTTCGATGTCTGATAAATCGCTTCGTTTGCGCATTACGTTAACGACTGCACTGTTTTCCGCGTGCTCCCGACACCTTTTATATATCCTCAACTGCTAGTGCAGCCACCCGCTGTCTGTGTTATTGCACGTTGATGTCGAACATAGGCGTTGGTCAAATTAATGTGGCTGGACAATGTAGATTCACGGCACAGAGCAGTTCATTTCCCCGATGATTCACATCTAGTTCTTGGTCACGGAGCCATTCGAGAACGGCTGTGTGGATGCCATCATCTTTGGTACTCTTTTTCCCCAAAGATTTTCTTTCAGCTTGAAGTAAAAATGGAAATCTTGTGGTGCAAGCTCTGGAGTTCCCTATAAGCATCACTCACGTCATATTTTTGGCACTGTTTCACTACGGATGGACGCGACATTACATTTGGTCCACTTACTGCCGGTATTTCAAGGTCAAACTGAATGCAAATTAGACATTTTGCCCAAAAGATCATACTCGCCTGCATACATCAACTATTCACGGTAAATGATAACAGTCAAACAGTTGCAGCATAAAGATTTATTAAAATCCTTGACCACGGTTTCGGTGTACCTAAATATACCTTCATCAGAAGCAAAATACACTAAAATCACATCCTGCAGTCGAGATACATAAAACAATCGTGCCAAAGGCGAAGTACTGATGCTATGCCGTGTTCTCATCGACCTTCTCTTCATAATTATGTTGTATAAAAGGAGATGACGTTTTAACTACTGGCGACGCCTTTGGCACGATTGTTTTATGTGTCTCCACTGCAGGATGTGATTTTAGTGTGTTTTGCTTCTGATGAAGGTATATTTAGATAGACCGAAACCGTGGTCAAGGATTTTAATAAATGTTTATCCTGCAACTGTTTGGCTGTTATCATTTACGGTCAATATTTTTAACTGCTGCTGTTTCAGCCATGTTTAAAATCTTGATACATCAACTATTATGTTCCCAATTACTGTAGAATTTCAGTTACACACAGCGATCCATCTGTTAGGTATAGCGCAGCAGAACTTTATCTGCAGAAAAACCGAAACGTGTATTTCATCACAAACTGTGCCATTCTTGTTGCGCAATGTTCTTAGTATGAGTAGAACTGTGTTAACACCGTTTCTAAGGTCCATACATAACACTAGGTGTCTCTGCTAAGAGTCGTCGGGCGCACCTTGTCTTGCGTTCCTATAATTTGCAACTTCGTTTTTCCAATGTTTAATGTATAGCTGGAGTCAACCTAAGCAAATACTACTCATCACATCCCTCATGCGAAGCCCAATGTCAGTGGACAGTGCAGATTTTTCCTCGTTACAAGCAAAATTGTTTTTAAATCGGAATTTTTCGTGCCCGTTCAGGAGAGCGGTCACAAATTCGTCTCGCGCGATACTCGGTTTAGCGATATGTGTTAACAGGGGCAATAAACAACAAGGATAATCAATATCTCTGCAGCGCCCGTCTATGCCGCGCATTATCTTCTACAGCCTTTCACCAGCGCTACAAACAACTGGACCACGCCTACTCGTCTTTACCGACTTCGTCCAAACGTATGTTATACGCAGGACTTGACCAAAAATAGAAGTGACAGAAGCGGGAAATTCAGATGGCGAAACTTTTAAATAAATGTAACATTTTTGGCGTGGGTCGGACGAGACATGAGACACTTACGTTAGGGTAGTTTCTAGGTAGCGGTTGGCGCAGCGATAAGTGCTGAACGGCAATCGGATGGTCTTGGGACGGAGCCTTTCTTCGGAACGCTATTTTCTTTTTATTTTGAACGTTTACATTAATTACGTTGCAAATAAACCGAAATAATGTTATATTTATTGATATTTTCATAAAGGGTGTAAAAAGTAAACGGAAAAAATTGGTTTTGCGAAACAAATTTGTAAGAGAAGACTTAATTAAAGCGTACAGGACTTCAGAGTTCGTTACTTTCATTTTTCATAGCCAACGGCAGCGATACACGAATAATAACTTTCCGATGAAGGTAAAATCGGTCCATCGACGATGTTGAAAGCCAAAGAAAAATTCTAAATTACACATAAATTACCAGTAAGGTATTGTAAGCCGTATATGAGAAGTTCGTTTATAAAATTAGATACTTTTATTATTTATAGTTGGTGGTTCACTCGTGGTGGCGTGATCATTGTAAAAACAAGGGAAGCATTTCTCGGTATCTTGCATCGCATTTTAACAATCATGTAGTTCCCAGAATGAGATTTTCACTCTGCAGCGGAGTGTGCGCTGATATGAAACTTCCTGGCAGATTAAAACTGTGTGCCCGACCGAGATTCGAACTCGGGAACTTTGCCTTTCGCGGGCAAGTGCTCTGCCATCTGAGCTACCGAAGCACGACTCACGCGCGGTACTCACAGCTTTACTTCTGCCAGTACCTCGTCTCCTACCCTCCAAACTTTACAGAAGCTCTCCCGCGAACCTTGCAGAACTTCTGTAAAGTTTGGAAGGTAGGAGACGAGGTACTGGCAGAAGTAAAGCTGTGAGTGCCGCGCGTGAGTCGTGCTTCGGTAGCTCAGATGGCAGAGCACTTGCCCGCGAAAATCAAAGGTCCCGAGTTCGAGTCTCGGTGGTGCACAGAGTTTAAATAGGCCAGGACGTTTCATATCAGCGCACACTCCGCTGCAGAGTGAAAATCTCATTCTGGAAACATTCCCCAGGCTGTGGCTAAGCCATGTCTCCGCAATATCCTTTCTTTAAGGGGTGCTAGTTCTGCAAGGTTCGCAGGAGAGCTTCTGTAAAGTTTGGAAGGTAGGAGACGAGGTACTGGCAGAAGTAAAGCTGTGAGTACCGCGCGTGAGTCGTGCTTCGGTAGCTCTAATTGGCAGAGCACTTGCCCGCGAAAGGTAAAGGTCCCGAGATCGAGTCTCGGTTGGACACACTGTTTTAATCTGCCAGGAAGTTTCATATCAGCGCACACTCCGCTGCAGAGTGAAAATATCATTCTGGAAACATTCCCCAAGCTGATTCCCCAAGCTGTGGCTAAGCCATGTCTCCGCAATATCCTTTCTTTCAGGAGTGCTAGTTCTGCAAGGTTCGCAGGAGAGCTTCTGTAAAGTTTGGAAGGTAGGAGACGAGGTACTGGCAGAAGTAAAGCTGTGATTACCGTGCGTGAGTCGTGCTTCGGTAGCTCAGATGGCAGATCACTTGCCCGCGAAAGGCAAAGGTCCCGAGTTCGAGTTTCGGTGGGGCACACAGTTTTAATCTGCCAGGAAGTTTCAAACTGCGCACACTCCGCTGCAGAGTGAAAATCTCATTCTGGAAACATTCCCCAGGCTGTGGCTAAGCCATGTCTCCCCAATATCCTTTCTTTAAGCGGTGCTAGTTCTGCAAGGTTCGCAGGAGAGCTTCTGTAAAGTTTGGAAGGTAGGAGACGAGGTACTGGCAGAAGTAAAGCTGTGAGTACCGCGCGTGAGTCGTGCTTCGGTAGCTCTAATTGGCAGAGCACTTGCCCGCGAAAGGTAAAGGTCCCGAGATCGAGTCTCGGTCGGACACACTGTTTTAATCTGCCAGGAAGTTTCATATCAGCGCACACTCCGCTGCAGAGTGAAAATATCATTCTGGAAACATTCCCCAAGCTGTGGCTAAGCCATGTCTCCGCAATATCCTTTCTTTCAGGAGTGCTAGTTCTGCAAGGTTCGCAGGAGAGCTTCTGTAAAGTTTGGAAGGTAGGAGACGAGGTACTGGCAGAAGTAAAGCTGTGATTACCGTGCGTGAGTCGTGCTTCGGTAGCTCAGATGGCAGATCACTTGCCCGCGAAAGGCAAAGGTCCCGAGTTCGAGTTTCGGTGGGGCACACAGTTTTAATCTGCCAGGAAGTTTCAAACTGCGCACACTCCACTGCAGAGTGAAAATCTCATTCTGGAAACATTCCCCAGGCTGTGGCTAAGTCATGTCTCCGCAATATCCTATCCTTCAGGGGTGCTACTTCTGCAAGGTTCGCAGGAGAGCTGCTGTAAAGTTTGGAAGGTAGGAGACGAGGTACTGCCAGAAGTAAAGCTGTGAGTAGCGCGCGTGAGTCGTGCTTTGGTAGCTCAGATGGCAGAGCACTTGCCCGCGTAAGGCAAAGTTCCCGAGTTCGAGTCTCGGTGGGGCACACAGTTTTAATCTGCCAGGAAGTTTCAATCAGCGCACACTCCGCTGCAGAGTGAAAATCTCATTCTGGAAACATTCCCCAGGCTGTGGCTAAGCCATGTCTCCGCAATATCCTTTCTTTCAGGAGTGCTAGTTCTGCAAGGTTCGCAGGAGAGCTTGTGTAAAGTTTGGAAGGTAGGAGACGAGGTACTGGCAGAAGTAAAGCTGTGGGAACCGTGCGTGAGTCGTGCTTCGGTATCTCTAATTGTCAGAGCACTTTCCCGCGAAAGGCAAAGGTCCCGAGTTCTAGTCTCAGTCGGGCACACAGTTTTAATCTGCCAGGAAGTTTCAATCAGCGCACAACCCGCTGCAGAGTGAAAATCTCATTCTGGAAACATTCCCATGGCTGTGGCTATGCCATGTCTCCGCAATATCCTTTCTTTCAGGAGTGCTAGTTCTGCAAGTTTCGCAGGAGAGCTTCTGTAAAGTTTGGAAGGTAGGAGAGGAGGTACTGGCAGAAGTAAAGCTGTGAGTACCGTGTGTGAGTCGTGCTTCGGTAGCTCAGATGGATCAGTCGGCTCGCAGCCGTGCTAGCGTGCGGAGCTGCTCCGCGCGCCGTCCGACGCTCCGCTCTCGGCGGTGTTTACTTCCGCGTCGCGGTGTTTGTGTCTATTGAGTCCAGTACTAACGTACACCATGGCGCACTCGTACCGCCGTGCCGTGATCAAAGTAACGTTTCAGGCCGAACATCCACGACCCAGAGCTTTCGAAGTTGAACAGTTCATACGCGAGGATCTACGTTTGAACCCCCAGGACGTAATCGGCATACATTTTTCCATCACTGGAAGTGTTGTCTACATCAAGATGTCGACGGAGCAAATTTGCAATGACATAATC
This sequence comes from Schistocerca nitens, assembly GCF_023898315.1. NCBI lineage: Eukaryota > Metazoa > Arthropoda > Insecta > Orthoptera > Acrididae > Schistocerca > Schistocerca nitens. The sequence continues at coordinate 759,154,332 of NC_064617.1, read as the reverse complement.
CACCGTCATGCCACCGGAGTCAAATTTAAACACTCTGATGGACATATGGGTGCTGTGACAGTCGCCCATGCTGGATTCGGTCTCCGGACATTGCGGGTGTTTGAGCTCCCGTTCGAGGTGCCTCAGGATGAGGTCATTGCCGCTTTCCAACCATATGGCACAGTCTTGGGTCACATCGCGGAGAAGTGGCAAACATTTACGACCTACCCCGTATTAAATGGCGTCCGGCAAATAAAAATTGAGCTGACGAAACATGTCCCATCGTACCTGCTGATTGGCGGTGTGAGGGCCATCGTCATGTGTGATGGACAGCCACGAACGTGCGCAGGATGTGGCCAGGAGGGACATGTCCGTTCCGAATGCTTACACCGCCGTTTAATTCAGACGCCGTTACGTGATGAGACCCAGGCTTCGACGGTCACGTCCTTACCCATCACCTACGCCAAGGTTGCACAGGACCCCGTCGTACCAATCTCGATTGCGCCAGCAGCATCGTCAACGCCGCCCGCCGCAGCACAACGCGCCGAGGACACAAGCACGGTGTCGCCTCCAGTGCTCGCTTCAGGACCATCCGGTTTGCAGACCGAAACCGATGTTCCTGTTGGAACCATGGACGTCGACCTGGGTGTCGTGCCAACGTCTGCCTTTGTCCAGACGGGTTCGGCGTCAGACGACGGGCGACCACATTCTGATTCAGAAGGCCACATCAGAAAACAGCGGTCTCCTCGCAAACACAGGAAACGACGACGAACGCCTTCCGATGACGCCCTTTCTCAGACGGCCCCACGAGATGTCGACCTGATGTCTGACGGTGATCTCCCACATTGCGTCCAGTCACGCGATGTGGCAGCAATAGGCGCCCCTCCTGTGACGCCTACTCTCCCAGCCAGGGACGTGTCCTCGCCGTTGTCAACGGATGATGACGGCGGTCCCCCTGCCACTCATGTTGCGGAATCCACAACACCCGTTCCGGAAGTACGTGACCGTCACATGTCCACGTCGTCAGCTTCCTGGGCCGATGACGTTGAAGAAGAAGTGGAACAGACTGCCAGCGTGTCTGCACAGGAGTCCACCTCGGCGACACTGGGGCTGGCGCCCCGCCAGTAATTATCACCACGGCGGGACCACCGGCGGGTCTCCACCTGCCGACTACTTCTACCGCACGTTCTGCAAATACTGAGAATGGCCGTACACAGCAATATCGTATCGCCACGATGAATCTTGCCACCATTCGTGCCCCCCATAAACTGGCCATGTTCAGAGACACTATTTACTCTGCGGATGTGGATATAGCACTCTTACAAGAGGTGTTTGTGGCTGACTTCCTAGTTCCCACCGGATACAACGCTCATGTTTCCCCCGCATCCGATACCGGTAGCGGCGTCGCCATCCTGCTACGCGACGGACTCCCTGCAGAGGACGTCATCTACCTCCCCACTGCGCGAGGTATGGCCCTCACACTTTTCGGCGTGCGTATTATTAATATCTACGCTCCGTCCGGCACTGGCCGCCGTCATGACCGACAAACTTTTTTTGCCGAAAGCGTCACACCCCTCTTCACCGGTCCGCAGGACGATTTGGTACTCGGTGGGGATTTTAACTCGACACAAGAGCCCGCGGACCAACTCCCGCGACATTCCCCTTGTGCATCTCTCTCAGTGGTAATCGACCGTCTCCGACTTGTTGACACATGGAAGAAGCTCCGCGGAATTCAACCGGGTTATACATTCTACACCTCTCACTCGTCAAGCCGCATAGATCGCATCTACGTTACCCGCTCCCTTGCTGATGGCACACGTCATGCGGAAGTCTGGCCCTTGGCCTTTTCAGACCATGATGCCTACCTCTGTGACGTCACTCTCGCCCGACAGCAAGTGTGGCGTAGTCGTGGTCTGTGGAAACTCAACGTCGCTCACCTGACCTCCTCAGACTGTCGCCGTATGGTCGAAGAAGCGTGGGCACGCTGCCACCATCGTCGAGAAGCCTATGACTCCACCTTATCATGGTGGCTCTCCTGTGCAAAGCCGACCCTCAGGAAGACTCTGATGAGTTATGGGAAGGAATTAAAGGCCTGGCAAACTAATACCCTGCACTTCTACTACACCATTCTACGTGACTGTACGACGATGCCTTTCTCGCCAGCCCGGCAGTCGATGGTCCATCGCACGAAGGCGCAGATCTCCTTGATCATGCGGCGTAACTTGGAAGGCACTGTAGTCCGTTCTCGAGCTTCTAATCGAATCCCTCAAGAACGTCCGTCGATGTACCACCTCCTTCAGGAAAGACAACGACGACGACGAGCTCTGATCCCTCACTGATGTGGAAGGGCGCCGACACGACACCCAACAAAGCATCGGTCGTGCTCTCCATGCTCATTTTGCCGGGCTATACGCAGCCGTACCGCATTCTGCAGCACTGATCACAGAAGTCGCTCAGCTTACTACGAACGCTCTTCCGGAGGATGCAGTGCATGACCTCCAAGACGACGTCACCACAGATGAAGTGGTAGACGCTATCAAGGCGGGTTCCGATAACAGATCTCCTGGACCTGACGGTATACCCATCGAATTTTATAAAAGTTTTCACTATTTGTTGGCTTCCACGTGGACGGCAATCGCACAAGAGCTGATGTCACCGATGACAGTGGTCCCGAGCGCCTTTCTAGAAGGAATTATTATCCCCGTACATAAACCGCGCGGGTTATCGAGGGTCCAGGACTATCGACCAATTACTTTGCTCAACAGCGACATGAAAATATTCACACGGCTACTAGCATCGCGACTCATGAAGGTCGCACGTTATGTCACATCCTGCGACCAGACTTCCCTAGGAGGCGACAACAACATCCGTACGGCCCTTTGCCGTTACAGAGACATGATAGCATTAGCGCATCATCAGCGTCTCCCTGGCGCCTTGGCTTCACTGGACTTCAGCCAGGCTTTCGACCGTGTTGACCACTGCTATTTACGGACAGTTCTTCAGCATATGGGTTTTCCTGGCGGTATTGTCACAGCGGTTATGCGCCTGTTGAGTAGTGCAACCTCTAAAATCATGTACAATGGTCGTCTTACACCGTCCCTGGTCATCGCACGATCTGTACGACAAGGATGCCCTCTTTCCACGATTTTGTATGCTTTCGCCTTGGAACCCCTGCTCCAGGGCATGCGCCAACGTTTGGAAGGCATGGCTGTGCAAGACCACCGTTTTTGTTGTACAGCCTACGCAGATGACATAGTACTATATCTGCGCAGTGAAGATGAAGTACGAGCAGCACTGATATGGGTGGCGAGTTACGGCGAAGCGTCGGGGAGCTGCCTCAACGTGTCAAAATCCAAGGTCCTGCTCATTGGTGAGGGCTTGCCGGAGAGATGCGCTGCCCCCCTTAGTGTCGCCGCCACCATACGGTGTCTTGGGCTTGATTTCACAGCAGACCTGCGCCGCTCAGCGACAATCAATGGTAGACGCTTGCTACAGACAATCAGAGCAACTCTCGCAGATCACTGGCTACGAGCTCTCGACGTTATCCAACGCGCGCAATACTTGAACATGTATCATGCTTCCCGAATACCACACGTGGCTCAAGTACTACCAGTCCCAAATCTCCTGGCGCGACGACTGTTGATGGCTTTCGGCTCCTTCGTCAGCTCGGGGATGTTATTCAAGGTGCAGTATGAATCCCTTGCACTGCCACGAGATCGTGGCGGGGTGGGACTCATCCACGTGCCGACTCGTGTCAAGGCACTATACGTCAGCTCCCAACTAAAACTTTGGTATCATTGCCCACAGAGCCTTACTAGCCTCCTGCTTCACAACTTTGCACCGGCCTCCTTGTCCGCCCCAGTACTGGTATCGACCATTCCAACACCCTTTTATTACATCCAACGATTTTTCCTGGAGTTCAGTTATATCTACCGGTCCTTACCACTTACCCGTTTGTACCTCACGAAAACAGTCTCCGAATTGTTACAACAGTGCCGTCCGTCCAACCCCATCGAACGTAAGTATCCACAGTACGTGTGGCGACACATATGGAAGGCGATCCATGCGCGTTTTCTTGAATCAGACGTTCAATCAGCGTGGTACATCACCGTGAATGGCAAACAAGTTACCCGAGATCGTCTGCACCGCATCCATCTCGCCGATTCATCCCTCTGCACCCACTGTGGGGTGGATGACACGGATGTCCACCGGTTCCACTGTGGCACAGCGCTAGACGTCTGGACACTTGCGCGGCGAATTTTGGCGTTTCTTACACGCCAGACACCGGCTCAGATCGACGTCCACATGCTTTTGTACCCCGATAAGACTTTCTACCCCTCCGCCAAAACTAACTCTGTGAAATGGATCTGTCGCCACACGATCCGCTATCTTTTTACTTCTGGCGACAAGTCTACGCTAGGATATTGGACTTATCTCAACGAACGACACTGCGTCCTGATACGCAACCCACGCTATAAACAATATTTTTCCAATTTCTTACGGAGCACTTTCGATGACCCACCTAGTAGCTGGAACGTCCAAGCCGTGAGAAGCTGAAAACTGTATAAACCGAACCGAACTGAATAGATCTGCTACCCAGAACCCACGCCTACGCCATGAGAAGACACGTTTGGACGAGCTGGCATGCTGTAGGCGGATACACTTCAAGAGCTCCTGTAAGAACTGGACTTTAACTACAAGTCACACGACGACTTAAAAAGCTTTTCCTTATTTATTCCTCATAATTTGTTCTTAAAGGAAAAAGAAATTTGATTTTGGCTTTGAGAAACTTTTTTTTTGTTCCAAAAGATTGCTTCTTCGCCAACAAGACGAAGGAGACTCATTTTTGTTTACTGGAAGGAGAAACCAGTATAATTGGAGTATTTGTTTTCTTTTGAAAAAAACATTTCCCTATTTATTCCTCACAATTTGTTCTTAAAGGAAAACGAAATTTGAGTTTGGCTTTGAAAAAAAAATCAAAATATTTTTTTTTGTTCCAAACAAAAGATTGCTAAAAAAAAAAGGTTCGTAATCCGAAGGTCGCCGGATCGAATCTCGCGCCATGCAACATTTTTTTTATTATAAAAAAAAGATGGCAGAGCACTTGCCCGCGTAAGGCAAAGGTCCCGAGTTCGAGTCTCGGTCGGGCACACTGTTTTAATCTGCCAGGCAGTTTCAATCAGCGCACACTCCGCTGCAGAGTGAAAATCTCATTCTGGAAACATTCCCCAGGCTGTGGCTAAGCCATGTCTCCGCAATATCCTTTCTTTCAGGAGTGCTAGTTCTGCAAGGTTCGCAGGAGAGCTTCTGTAAAGTTTGGAAAGTAGGAGACGAGGTACTGGCAGAAGTAAAGCTGTGAGTACCGTGCGTGAGTCGTGCTTCGGTATCTCTAATTGGCAGAGCACTTTCCCGCGAAAGGCAAAGGTCCCGAGTTCGAGTCTCGGTCGTGCACACAGTTTTAATCTGCCAGGAAGTTTCAATCAGCGCACACTCCGCTGCAGAGTGAAAATATTATTCTGGAAACATTCCCCAGGCTGTAGCTAAACCATGTCTCCGCGCTAGTTCTGCAAGGTTCGCAGGAGAGCTTCTGTAAAGTTTGGAAGGTAGGAGACGAGGTAATGCCAGAAGTAAAGCTGTGAGTACCGTGCGTGAGTCGTGCTTCGGTAGCTCTAATTGGCAGAGCACTTGCTCGCAAAAGGCAAAGGTCCCGAGTTCGAGTCTCGGTGGTCACACAGTTTTAATCTGCCCGGACGTTTCATATCAGCGCACACTCCGCTGCAGAGTAAAAATCTCATTCTGGAAACATTCCCCAGGCTGTGGCGAAGCCATGGCTCCGCAATATCCTTTCTTTCACGGGTGCTAGTACTGCAAGGTTCGCAGGAGAGCTTCTGTAAAGTTTGGAAGGTAGGAGACGAGGTACTGCCAGAAGTTAAGCTGTGAGTACCGTGTGTGAGTCGTGCTTCGGTAGCTCAGATGGCAGTTCGCCGGCGGACGGCGTGGAGGTAGGACGTAGTGTGGTGTGCGCTGCGCCGTCTGTGCTTCCGCGTGGTAAGTCTTGCGCTTGCTGCGGCTTAAAACTCTGTTATAGAACGCTTCGAGAAGTAATGAGTAGCATGCAGTGATGGCTCAACCAAGTCGAAAAGATACGTTGAAACTTACTTTTGATCCTCGATATGCCAGACCCAAGTCGTTTGAAGTAGAAAATTGGTTAGAAGAAGATGTGAAGCTTTCCTTTAATGATGTAATTGGGATCCACCTGTCGATTGTAGCTTGTGTCGTGTTTGTTAAAATGCGTAATTCCGAGTTGTGCGAGAAAATAGTTGAGTCTTCCGGAGGTGTCATGAAATTTAAGCACTCAGATGGAAACGTTGGTGAAGTCACCGTTGCACATGCTGGTTTTGGCATTCGCACGATTCGAATCTTCGAGTTACCCTTTGAGATTACAACAGACCAAATTAATGCTGTAATTTCGTCCTTTGGGAAAGTGCTCAGCAACTTTGCCGAGAAATGGTCAAGCGCGCATAAATTCCCAGTACTAAATGGCGTACGGCAGCTTCGTGTAGAGTTACAAAAGCACATCCCGTCGTACATCAATGTCTGCGGATATAGAGGGATTGTTATTGATGACGACCAACCGCGAACCTGTGCCGCATGTAACAAGCCTGGGCACGTTCGCGCAGATTGTATACAGCGGCGCGTTGCACAGCTGCCGGCCGGCGAGGCCGCCAGGCCACCGGCGATGACAACACTGCCAGGAACCTACGCCGCCGTGGCACGCGAACGGCCGACTGTCTCCTCAGCCCCTGAATCGTGTGCAAATACAAATTCTCCAAACACTGGAATTCCGATGGACGTCAGTGCCGTCATAGCTGACGACTTACAAGAGTCCCGCCGATCTACGGAAACAGTTGAAGTTCCACCGACACAGGCGCCTGCAATTGTAAAGGCAGCAGATCCGCCGGAAGCTGAAGACCGACACACCTTGCAGGAAAGCGACACTAACTTGGATGCTGAAGAAAGTCCGTCGAGAGGCAATTCTCCGAAGAAAAATAAGAAACGCCGGCTGGCGCGCAAAGGTGCAGAGGAGACAGCTCCTATACTCCGACAAAAAGCGAAGGAAATAGGTAGTACCTTAAGCCAACAGATCTGTAGCAACACGAAAGAGACACCAGTTTCTGTGGAGCGTTCCCCTTCTGCGCTGGAAAAACGAGACGTCCAAGGAAAACCAACAAAGAAAGCATCCAACCACCCTCAAGAAACGAGTCACTCTCATGAAGCTTCACTCGTCCCACCCACGACGACAACCTCAACCAGCTGGGCAGACGAAAGCGACCATAACAATCCCGACGCTGAAATGACAGAAATTTCAGAAACTAAGACAGACTGTAAGCTAGCCCCACAGTTGGCTGATATCTTCAACGACGACGTCTCCGCGAACGAACATTCTAAAGAACAAGGACACACCGCTGAAACATTTGCTACCGGTGAATATTATTAAGACGCGTTTTAAAGCTGACGTTTGCGAGACAAAACGGAAGAATATTTTTTAAAGTTAGATCAAGTAGAACGAAGAATGTCTGACCTACAAGCATACAAAATCGCGACAGTAAACCTTAATAAGATTCATAGTTCCTTTAAACTACAGAACTTAAAAGATTTTATATACGCTTCTGACAGTGACATTATACTTTTACAAGAAGTGACAGACATTGAGCTTGGTAACGTACCTGGCTTCAACGTCATTACAAACCCAGGGCATGGAGTGGAAATGGGCACGGCTCTGCTCACAAAGGAGGGCATAGTAGTCCAAGATGTAGTAAAACTACCAAACAGTAAAGGCATAGCGGCCACAATAAACAAAATACGACTCATTAACGTGTATGCCCCTTCAGGATCCAGTAACAAGCACCGCAGAACGGAGTTCTATAAAGAAGAAATTGTCCCACTATTTGGAACTCGATATGAACACCTTATCCTAGGAGGGGATTTTAATTGTGTTTTGCATGCCAAAGACCAAACTCCCAATTTCAACAAGTGTACTGAACTGGAACGTATAGTTAATGACTTACGACTAATAGACTCATGGGAACATATGCACGGTGCAGCCCCTGGCTTCACCCACGCCACAAGTCACTCGGCGAGCCGTCTCGACAGGATATATGTAACGCACAATTTGAAACACCTCATTTTGCAGTCCGAAGTATGGCCTACCGTTTTTTCAGATCATGCTGCATACATATGCACAATCAATCTGATAAAACAAGGGACATTCAGAGGTAGAGGCACATGGAAGCTCAATGTGTCACATCTGGAAGACCATGCTTGTCAGGAGGCATTTCACAAGGTATGGAGAGAGTGTGAAAGCAAATTTAGCTCGTACAACTCTGGCACCGACTGGTGGCTGAAACATGCCAAACCTAAAATACGGAGGTTTTTCATAAACTACTCCAAAGACACAAACTTTTGGTACAAATCAACTATAGAATTTTACTTTCAGTGTCTAAGGGATTTGTACAAGTGCGATGCAACAGTTGTGGACCACCACGAAAGAATTAACAAAATTAAAGCAAAAATTTTAGCACTACGGCGTAAACGACTGGAAGGCTATCAAATAAGGTCGCGTGCCCAGAACATAGCCCAGCACGAGGTTACTTCCATTTATCATGTCATTCGTGAAAGCAAAAGGGCGTCTCGCAAGATATTATCTGAAATAACAACTGATGATGGAAGGAAGCTGACGAAGGAAAGAGAGATTAAAGAGGCAATCGTACAGCATTTTGAATCCTTAATGTCTAGTCAGCCGGTTGACGAACAGCTTCAAGACGAGTTAATGATCAACCTCCAGGGCAAAGTATGCCACGCGGAAGCACAGACTCTCCTCTCGGAAGTGACTGAAGAAGATGTCGAAGAAGCTATATATGGAAGCACGAAAAATAAGGCTCCAGGGGCAGATGGAATTCCAGCAGAATTTTATCGCAGATTCAGTGGCCTCGTAAAAGGCAAGTTTACTCTCATCTGCAACGAACTGCTAAACCCTGCGAATGACATCCCGAAAGAATTTCGTGAGGGACTCGTAGTGCTAGTGCCAAAAACTACGAATACGAAATCTGTAAGCGCTCTGAGGCCAATTACGCTTTTAAACAGCGATTACAAAATCTTTGGCCGCATCCTCGCTCGCAGGCTGAAAACCACAATGACCAGCGTCACTGGCCCTTATCAAACAAGTGTGGGCAAAGACAGAAGAATTCTCCAGACCCTCTGTGATTACAGGGACCTAATCTCAACGGCTGACGTCTGCAAAATAAAATGTGCACTCATCTCACTCGACTTTGACAAAGCCTTCGACAGAGTTAACCATAGTTTTCTCCTTCGCACCATGGGCGCAATGGGCTTCCCACCTCGACTCATTGCGGTAGTAAGAAATACATTAACAAACAATTCAGCTAGATTTGTCATCAATGGACACATTAGCCGTCCGATTGACGTCACCAGCTCCATTAGGCAAGGGTGTCCAATGGCAATGGCACTCTTCGCCATCGCCATCGAGCCCCTGCTTGCCTCCCTTATGAAACATCTACAAGGACTACAAATACATGGAGAAAAGATCGTGTGCAAGGCATACGCTGATGATGTTGGCTTCCTAGTCGTGAATGGCGCTGAAGTACAGAGCGCACTACGAATAGTAACAAAATATGAACAGGCATCTGGTGCAAAACTTAATAGAACAAAGTCGGGGATTTTCAACATCGGCCGTGGAATTGGGACGCAAACGCAGGATCTGTTACGCGAGCTTGTAACCATGAAATATCTCGGCATAGATTTTAAAAGAAATATCAAACACACTATTGCTGCGAATTATCGAAAATTACTTAACAGCATACGCGCCTCTGTACAAGCACATAGTATTAGGAAACTCGATGAACTTCAAAAAGTAACAGTGGCAAATGTATACACCACATCCAAAGTTAATTATGTAGCACAAGTTCTGCCACCACCTGCGACTTTGTTGAACAGCATCGCATCTGCACTAGGACACTTTGTGAGCCGCGGACGTATTTTCAAAGTCAAATATGACATTCTGATGCTCCCTACGAAATGTGGTGGGTTAAATCTTACCGATGTCAGCAAAAAAGCGCAAGCCTTATACCTTGCTACCACATACAAACACTGGAAAGAGCCAAGTGGTACCCTTGCTGCACATTTGTTAAACGAAATAGCTCCTGCAGACGTCAGTGCACCTATAAATGTCCAACACATACCCAACGGACTATACCACTTGAAATACTTTTTCGTAGAATACAGCTATATACAGGCAAGGATTCCCGGGAAAGACATCATGAAAGTAAAAGAACTTTATAATAACTTGATGAAAGACAAACCCAGAAACGACATAGAACAAAAGTATCCTTGTTATAACTGGGAAACAATATGGGAAATTATTCACTGCCGGAACTTGCCAACGTATGTCAAATCGACCTGGTACTTTGCTGTAAACAGAAAAATTACGACGAACTCTAAACTTCACTCTATTCGATTGGCCGAGTCACCGCTGTGTCCATTATGTAAAATACCAGATACCGAAGAGCATAGATTGCTGTGTGACAGGGTAAAAGAAATATGGCTCTACATAAGACAAAAGATAGCGAGCATCAGCAGAACTACGCCCAACGCCGTTACGCCTGCTGAATTTTTAACCCCTGACGGTGTACCTTATATCCTCAAACAAAACGAAATGCAATTAACTGGTTGAAAGGCCAAACGATGCATTACGTCCTAACAAAAGAATCAAGATTAGGGAGGACTTCTGGGTATACCTTACAACTGAGCACCACAAGTTGATGTGTACTAAAAAATACAAAGAAAATTACGCAAACTTTTTAACTAAAACAATCCTGTAACCAATAGAAATGCGTAATTTACATTGCACATCCAAGCATTTCGTATATTAGACGAATGATTTTTGGTTAAAGTTTGTACTTCAAGTAGCAGGAGGACGATTTCCAACAGAATGTAGTACTTTGGTTTCGGGGAAACAGTGATGAAACTGGTATACACCATTTATTTAGTTTCTGTCTTTCTTTCTTTTTCTTTTCACAAGAAGACACATTTATGTTAATTAAGTGTAAAATCAAGCAGAAGAAGCCTATTTTACTTCATTACCTTCTGAAAAAGGAAATTATACTTATCAGGAATAATGAGTTTGCTTCTTTCCGTTTTTCCACGCACGGAGAACGAAATTTACAGATGCAGTTACATTTCCGCAACAATTATGAGACTACCTTCTCCATGGAAATTACATTTATTTTTATTCAAGCCATGTTGCAAACAAAGGCAACAGAAGGGGCATACTTCGTTCGTCGTTCAGAAGAAGCGCGTTTCCACATCATCAAGTTACATTCATTCTTAAAGGCGGAGAAGCCGGGCCGAGAAGGCAACACTTGGCGAGCGTAAAGGATGGGTTGAAGGGGAGGAAGGAGGGAAAAAAAAACAAAAAGATGGTAGAGCACTTGCGCGCGAAAGGCAAAGGTCGCGAGTTCGAGTCTCGGTCGGGCTTATTATAAATAAAAAAAAAAAAAGATGGCAGAGCACTTGCCCGCGTAAGGCAAAGGTCCCTAGTTCGAGTCTCCGTCGGGCACACTGTTTTAATCTGCCAGGAAGTTTCAATCAGCGCACAATCCGCTGCAGAGTGAAAATCTCATTCTGGAAACATTCCCCAGGCTGCGGCTAAGCCATGTCTCTGCAATATTCTTTCTTTCAGGAGTGCTAGTTCTGCAAGGTTCGCAGGAGAGCTTCTGTAAAGTTTGGAAAGTAGGAGACGAGGTACTGGCAGAAGTAAAGCTGTGAGTACCGTGCGTGAGTCGTGCTTCGGTATCTCTAATTGGCAGAGCACTTTCCCGCGAAAGGCAAAGGTTCCGAGTTCGAGTCTCGGTCGTGCACACAGTTTTAATCTGCCTGGAAGTTTCAATCAGCGCACACTCCGCTGCAGAGTGAAATTCTCATTCTGGAAACATTCCCCAGGCTGTAGCTAAGCCATGTCTCCGCGCTAGTTCTGCAAGGTTCGCAGGAGAACTTCTGTAGAGTTTGAAAGGTAGGAGACGAGGTACTGCCAGAAGTAAAGCTGTGAGTACCGTGCGTGAGTCGTGCTTCGGTAGCTTTAATTGGCAGAGCAATTGCCCGCGTAAGGCAAAGGTCCCGAGTTCGAGTCTCGGTCGGGCACACAGTTTTAACCTGCCAGGAAGCTTCGATCAGCGCACACTCCGCTGCAGAGTGAAAATCTCATTCTGGAAACATTCCCCAGGCTGTGGCTAAGCCATGTCTACGCAATATCCTTTCTTTCAGGAGTGCTAGTTCTGCAAGGTTCGCAGGAGAGCTTCTCTAAAGTTTGGAAGGTAGGAGACGAGGTACTGGCAGAAGTAAAGCTATGAGTACCGCGCGTGAGTCGTGTTTCGGTAGCTCTAATTGGCAGAGCACTTTCCCGCGAAAGGCAAAGTTCCCGAGTTCGAGTCTCGGTCGGGCACACAGTTTTAATCTGCCAGGACGCTTCATAACAGCGCACACTAAGCTGCAGAGTGAAAATCTCATTCTGGAAACATTCCCCAGGCTGTGGCTAAGCCATGTCTCCGCAATATCCTTTCTTTAAGGGGTTCTAGTTCTGCAAGGTTCGCAGGAGAGCTTCTGTAAAATTTGGAAGGTAGGAGACAAGGTACTGCCAGAAGTAAAGCTGTGAGTACCGTGCGTGAGTCGTGCTTCGGTAGCTCAGATGGCAGACCACTTGCCCGCGAAAGGCAAAGTTCCCGAGTTCGAGTCTCGGTCGGGCACACAGTTTTAATCTGCCAGGACGCTTCATAACAGCGCACACTAAGCTGCAGAGTGAAAATCTCATTCTGGAAACATTCCCCAGGCTGTGGCTAAGCCATGTCTCCGCAATATCCTTTCTTTAAGGGGTTCTAGTTCTGCAAGGTTCGCAGGAGAGCTTCTGTAAAGTTTGGAAAGTAGGAGACGAGGAACTGGCAGAAGTGAAGCTGTGAGTACCGCGTGTGAGTCGTGCTTCAGTAGCTCAGATGGCAGAGCACTTGCCCGCGAAAATCAAAGGTCCCGAGTTCCAGTCTCGGTGGGTCACACAGTTTTAATCTGCCAGGACGTTTCAATCAGCGCACACTCCGCTGCAGTGTGAAAATCTCATTCTAGAAACATTCCCCAGGCTGTGGCTAAGCCATGTCTCCGCAATATCCTTTGTTTCAGGGGTGCTAGTTCTGCAAGGTTTGCAGGAGAGCTTCTGTAAAGTTTGGAAGGTAGGAGACGAGGTATTTGCAGTAGTAAAGGTGAGAGTACCGTGTGTGAGTCGTGCTTCGGTAGCTCAGATGGCATTGCACATGCCCGCGAAAATCAATGGTCCCGTGTTCGAGTCTCGGTGGGTCACACAGTTTTAATCTGCCGGGACGTTTCATATCAGCACACACTCCGCTGCAGAGTGAAAATCTCATCCTGGAAACATTCCCCAGGATGTGGCCATGCCATGTCTCCGCCATATCCTTTCTTTCAGGAGTGCTAGTTCTGCAAGGTTCGCAGGAGAGCTTTTGTAAAGTTTGGAAAGTAGGAGACGAGGTACTGGCAGAAGTAAAGCTGTGATTACCGTGCGTGAGTCGTGCTTCGGTAGCTCAGATGGCAGAGCACTTACCCGCGTAAGGCAAAGGTCCCGAGTTCGAGTCTCGGTCGGGCACACAGTTTAAACTGCCAGGAAGTTTCAATCAGCACACACTCCGCTGCAGAGTGAAAATCTCATTCTGGAAACATTCCCCAGGCTGTGGCTAAGCCATGTCTCCGCAATATCCTTTCTTTCAGGGGTGCTAGTTCTGCAAGGTTCGCAGGAGAGCTTCTGTAAAGTTTGGAAAGTAGGAGACGAGGTACTGGCAGAAGTAAAGCTGTGAGTACCGCGCGTGAGTCGTGCTTCGGTAGCTCTAATTGGCAGAGCATTTGCCCGCTAAAGGCAAATGTCCCGAGTTCGAGTCTCGGTCGGGCACACAGTTTTAATCTGCCTGGAAGTTTCAATCAGCGCACACTCCGCTGCAGAGTGAAATTCTCATTCTGGAAACATTCCCCAGGCTGTAGCTAAGCCATGTCTCCGCGCTAGTTCTGCAAGGTTCGCAGGAGAACTTCTGTAGAGTTTGAAAGGTAGGAGACGAGGTACTGCCAGAAGTAAAGCTGTGAGTACCGTGCGTGAGTCGTGCTTCGGTAGCTTTAATTGGCAGAGCAATTGCCCGCGTAAGGCAAAGGTCCCGAGTTCGAGTCTCGGTCGGGCACACAGTTTTAACCTGCCAGGAAGCTTCGATCAGCGCACACTCCGCTGCAGAGTGAAAATCTCATTCTGGAAACATTCCCCAGGCTGTGGCTAAGCCATGTCTACGCAATATCCTTTCTTTCAGGAGTGCTAGTTCTGCAAGGTTCGCAGGAGAGCTTCTGTAAAGTTTGGAAGGTAGGAGACGAGGTACTGGCAGAAGTAAAGCTATGAGTACCGCGCGTGAGTCGTGTTTCGGTAGCTCTAATTGGCAGAGCACTTTCCCGCGAAAGGCAAAGTTCCCGAGTTCGAGTCTCGGTCGGGCACACAGTTTTAATCTGCCAGGACGCTTCATAACAGCGCACACTAAGCTGCAGAGTGAAAATCTCATTCTGGAAACATTCCCCAGGCTGTGGCTAAGCCATGTCTCCGCAATATCCTTTCTTTAAGGGGTTCTAGTTCTGCAAGGTTCGCAGGAGAGCTTCTGTAAAATTTGGAAGGTAGGAGACAAGGTACTGCCAGAAGTAAAGCTGTGAGTACCGTGCGTGAGTCGTGCTTCGGTAGCTCAGATGGCAGACCACTTGCCCGCGAAAGGCAAAGTTCCCGAGTTCGAGTCTCGGTCGGGCACACAGTTTTAATCTGCCAGGACGCTTCATAACAGCGCACACTAAGCTGCAGAGTGAAAATCTCATTCTGGAAACATTCCCCAGGCTGTGGCTAAGCCATGTCTCCGCAATATCCTTTCTTTAAGGGGTTCTAGTTCTGCAAGGTTCGCAGGAGAGCTTCTGTAAAGTTTGGAAAGTAGGAGACGAGGTACTGGCAGAAGTGAAGCTGTGAGTACCGCGTGTGAGTCGTGCTTCAGTAGCTCAGATGGCAGAGCACTTGCCCGCGAAAATCAAAGGTCCCGAGTTCCAGTCTCGGTGGGTCACACAGTTTTAATCTGCCAGGACGTTTCAATCAGCGCACACTCCGCTGCAGTGTGAAAATCTCATTCTAGAAACATTCCCCAGGCTGTGGCTAAGCCATGTCTCCGCAATATCCTTTCTTTCAGGGGTGCTAGTTCTGCAAGGTTTGCTGGAGAGCTTCTGTAAAGTTTGGAAGGTAGGAGACGAGGTATTTGCAGTAGTAAAAATGAGAGTACCGTGTGTGAGTCGTGCTTCGGTAGCTCAGATGGCATTGCACATGCCCGCGAAAATCAATGGTCCCGTGTTCGAGTCTCGGTGGGTCACACAGTTTTAATCTGCCGGGACGTTTCATATCAGCACACACTCCGCTGCAGAGTGAAAATCTCATTCTGGAAACATTCCCCAGGATGTGGCCATGCCATGTCTCCGCCATATCCTTTCTTTCAGGAGTGCTAGTTCTGCAAGGTTCGCAGGAGAGCTTTTGTAAAGTTTGGAAAGTAGGAGACGAGGTACTGGCAGAAGTAAAGCTGTGATTACCGTGCGTGAGTCGTGCTTCGGTAGCTCAGATGGCAGAGCACTTACCCGCGTAAGGCAAAGGTCCCGAGTTCGAGTCTCGGTCGGGCACACAGTTTAAACTGCCAGGAAGTTTCAATCAGCACACACTCCGCTGCAGAGTGAAAATCTCATTCTGGAAACATTCCCCAGGCTGTGGCTAAGCCATGTCTCCGCAATATCCTTTCTTTCAGGGGTGCTAGTTCTGCAAGGTTCGCAGGAGAGCTTCTGTAAAGTTTGGAAAGTAGGAGACGAGGTACTGGCAGAAGTAAAGCTGTGAGTACCGCGCGTGAGTCGTGCTTCGGTAGCTCTAATTGGCAGAGCATTTGCCCGCTAAAGGCAAATGTCCCGAGTTCGAGTCTCGGTCGGGCACACAGTTTTAATCTGCCAGGAAGTTTCATATCAGCGCACACTCCGCTGCAGAGTGAAAATCTCATTCTGGAAACATTCCCCAGGCTGTGGCTAAGCCATGTCTCCGCAATATCCTTTCTTTCAGGGGTGCTAGTTCTGCAAGGTTCGCAGGAGAGCTTTTGTAAAGTTTGGAAAGTAGGAGACGAGGTACTGGCAGAAGTAAAGCTGTGATTACCGTGCGTGAGTCGTGCTTCGGTAGCTCAGATGGCAGAGCACTTACCCGCGTAAGGCAAAGGTCCCGAGTTCGAGTCTCGGTCGGGCACACAGTTTAAACTGCCAGGAAGTTTCAATCAGCACACACTCCGCTGCAGAGTGAAAATCTCATTCTGGAAACATTCCCCAGGCTGTGGCTAAGCCATGTCTCCGCAATATCCTTTCTTTCAGGGGTGCTAGTTCTGCAAGGTTCGCAGGAGAGCTTCTGTAAAGTTTGGAAAGTAGGAGACGAGGTACTGGCAGAAGTAAAGCTGTGAGTACCGCGCGTGAGTCGTGCTTCGGTAGCTCTAATTGGCAGAGCATTTGCCCGCTAAAGGCAAATGTCCCGAGTTCGAGTCTCGGTCGGGCACACAGTTTTAATCTGCGAGGAAGTTTCATATCAGCGCACACTCCGCTGCAGAGTGAAAATCTCATTCTGGTAACATTCCCCAGGCTGTGGCGAAGCCATGTCTCCGCAATATCCTTTCTTTAAGGGGTGCTAGTTCTGCAAGGTTCGCAGGAGAGCTTCTGTAAAGTTTGGAAGGTAGGAGACGAGGTACTGGCAGAAGTAAAGCTGTGAGTACAGCGTGTGAGTCGTGCTTCGGAAGCTCTAATTGCCAGAGCACTTTCCCGCGAATGGCAAAGGACCCGAGTTCGAGTCTCGGTCGGGTACACAGTTTTAATCTGCCAGGAAGTTTCATATCAGCGCACACCCCGCTACAGAGTGAATATCTCATTCTGGAAACATTTCCCAGGCTGTAGCTGAGCCATGTCTCCGCAATATCCTTTCTTTCAGGGGTGCTAGTTCTGCAAGGTTCGCAGGAGAGCATCTGTATAGTTTGGAAAGTAGGAGACGAGGTACTGGCAGAAGTAAAGCTGTGAGTACCGCGCGTGAGTCGTGTTTCGATAGCTCTAATTGGCAGAGCACTTTCCCGCGAAAGGCAAAGGTCCCGAGTTCGAGTCTCGGTCGGGCACACAGTTTTAATCTGCCAGGAAGTTTCATATCAGTGCACACTCCGCTGCAGAGTGAAAATCTCATTCTGGAAACATTCCCCAGGATGTGGCTAAGCCATGTCTCCGCAATATCCTTTCTTTAAGGGGTGCTAGTGCTGCAAGGTTCGCAGGAGAGCTTCTGTAAAGTTTGGAAGATAGGAGACGAGGTACTGCCAGAAGTAAAGCTGTGAGTACTGTGCGTGAGTCGTGCTTCGGTAGCTCAGATGGCAGAGCACTTGCCCGCGAAAGGCAAAGGTCCCGAGTTCGAGTCTCGCTGGGGCACAAGGTTT
This sequence comes from Schistocerca nitens, assembly GCF_023898315.1. NCBI lineage: Eukaryota > Metazoa > Arthropoda > Insecta > Orthoptera > Acrididae > Schistocerca > Schistocerca nitens. The sequence continues at coordinate 759,136,735 of NC_064617.1, read as the reverse complement.
TAATCTGCAAGGAAGTTTCAATCAGCGCACACTCCGTTGCAAAGTGAAAATCTCATTCTGGAAACATTCCCCAGGCTGTGGCGAAGCCATGTCTCCACAATATCCATTCTTTCAGGGGTGCTAGTTCTGCAAGGTTCGCTGGAGAGCTTCTGTAAAGTTTGGAAGGTAGGAGACGAGGTACTGGCAGAAGTAAAGCTGTGAGTACCACGCGTGACTCGTGCTTCGGTAGCTCTATATGGCAGAGCCCTTCCCCTCGTAAGGCAAAGGTCCCGATTTCGAGTCTCGGTGGGGCACACAGTTTAATCTGCCAGGAAGTTTCAATCAGCACACACTCCGCTGCAGAGTGAAAATCTCATTCTGGAAATATTCCCCAGGCTGTGGCTAAGCCATGTCTCCGCAATATCCTTTCTTCCAGGGGTGCTAAATCTCCAAGGTTCGCAGGAGAGCTTCTGTAAAGTTTGGAAAGTAGGAGACGAGGTACTGGCAGAAGTAAAGCTGTGAGTACCGTGCCTGAGTCGTGCTTCGGTAGCTCAGATGGCAGAGCACTTGCCCGCGTTAGGCAAAGGTCCCGAGTTCGAGTCTCGGACGGGAACACAATTTAAACTGCCAGGAAGTTTCAATTAGCACACACTCCGCTGCAGAGTGAAAATCTCATTCTGGAAACATTCCCCAGGCTGTTGCTAAGCCATGTCTCCGCAATATCCTTTATTTCAGGAGTGCTAGTTTTGCAAGGTTCGCAGGAGAGCTTCTGAAAAATTGTAAGGTAGGAGACAAGGTACTGCCAGAAGTAAAGCTGTGAGTACCGTGCGTGAGTCGTGCTTCGGTAGCTCAGATGTCAGAGCACTTGCCCGCGAAAGCCAAAGTTCCCGAGATCGAGTCTCGGTCGGGCATACAGTTTTAATCTGCCAGGACGCTTCATATCAGCGCACACTAAGCTACAGAGTGAAAATCTCATCCTGGAAACATTACCCAGGCTGTGGCTAAGCCATGTCTACGCAATATCCTTTCTTCAGGGGTGCTAGTACTGCAAGGTTTGCAGGAGAGCTTCTGTAAAGTTTGGAAGGTAGGAGACGAGGTATTTGCAGTAGTAAAGGTGAGAGTACCGTGTGTGAGTCGTGCTTCGGTAGCTCAGATGGCATTGCACATGCCCGCGAAAATCAATGGTCCCGAGTTCGAGTCTCGGTGGGTCACACAGTTTTAATCTGCCGGGACGTTTCATATCAGCACACACTCCGCTGCAGAGTGAAAATCTCATCCTGGAAACATTCCCCAGGATGTGGCCATGCCATGTCTCCGCCATATCCTTTCTTTCAGGAGTGCTAGTTCTGCAAGGTTCGCAGGAGAGCTTTTGTAAAGTTTGGAAAGTAGGAGACGAGGTACTGGCAGAAGTAAAGCTGTGATTACCGTGCGTGAGTCGTGCTTCGGTAGCTCAGATGGCAGAGCACTTACCCGCGTAAGGCAAAGGTCCCGAGTTCGAGTCTCGGTCGGGCACACAGTTTAAACTGCCAGGAAGTTTCAATCAGCACACACTCCGCTGCAGAGTGAAAATCTCATTCTGGAAACATTCCCCAGGCTGTGGCTAAGCCATGTCTCCGCAATATCCTTTCTTTCAGGGGTGCTAGTTCTGCAAGGTTCGCAGGAGAGCTTCTGTAAAGTTTGGAAAGTAGGAGACGAGGTACTGGCAGAAGTAAAGCTGTGAGTACCGCGCGTGAGTCGTGCTTCGGTAGCTCTAATTGGCAGAGCATTTGCCCGCTAAAGGCAAATGTCCCGAGTTCGAGTCTCGGTCGGGCACACAGTTTTAATCTGCCAGGAAGTTTCATATCAGCGCACATTCCGCTGCAGAGTGAAAATCTCATTCTGGAAACATTCCCCAGGCTGTGGCTAAGCCATGTCTCCGCAATATCCTTTCTTTCAGGGGTGCTAGTTCTGCAAGGTTCGCAGGAGAGCTTTTGTAAAGTTTGGAAAGTAGGAGACGAGGTACTGGCAGAAGTAAAGCTGTGATTACCGAGCGTGAGTCGTGCTTCGGTAGCTCAGATGGCAGAGCACTTACCCGCGTAAGGCAAAGGTCCCGAGTTCGAGTCTCGGTCGGGCACACAGTTTAAACTGCCAGGAAGTTTCAATCAGCACACACTCCGCTGCAGAGTGAAAATCTCATTCTGGAAACATTCCCCAGGCTGTGGCTAAGCCATGTCTCCGCAATATCCTTTCTTTCAGGGGTGCTAGTTCTGCAAGGTTCGCAGGAGAGCTTCTGTAAAGTTTGGAAAGTAGGAGACGAGGTACTGGCAGAAGTAAAGCTGTGGGTACCGCGCGTGAGTCGTGCTTCGGTAGCTCTAATTGGCAGAGCATTTGCCCGCTAAAGGCAAATGTCCCGAGTTCGAGTCTCGGTCGGGCACACAGTTTTAATCTGCCAGGAAGTTTCATATCAGCGCACACTCCGCTGCAGAGTGAAAATCTCATTCTGGAAACATTCCCCAGGCTGTGGCTAAGCCATGTCTCCGCAATATCCTTTCTTTCAGGGTTGCTAGTTCAGCAAGGTTCGCAGGAGAGCTTCTGTAAAGTTTGGAAAGTAGGAGACGAGGTACTGGCAGAAGTAAAGCTGTGAGTACCGCACGTGAGCCGTGCTTCGGTAGCTCTATTTGGCAGAGCACTTGCCCGCGTAAGGCAAAGGTCCCGAGTTCGAGTCTCGGTCGGGTACACAGTTTTAATCTGCCAGGAAGTTTCATATCAGCGCACACCCCGCTGCAGAGAGAATATCTCATTCTGGAAACATTCCCCAGGCTGTGGCTAAGCCATGTCTCCGCAATATCCTTTCTTTCAGGGGTGCTAGTTCTGCAAGGTTCGCTGGAGAGCTTCTGTAAAGTTTGGAAGGTAGGAGACGAGGTACTGGCAGAAGTAAAGCTGTGAGTACCACGCTTGACTCGTGCTTCGGTAGCTCTATTTGGCAGAGCCATTCCCCTCGTAAGGCAAAGGGCCCGAGTTCGAGTCTCGGTGGGGCACACAGTTTAATCTGCCAGGAAGTTTCAATCTGCGCACACTCCGCTGCAGAGTGAAAATCTCATTCTGGAAACATTCCCCAGGCTGTGGCTAAGCCATGTCTCCGCAATATCCTTTCTTTCAGGGGTGCTAGTTCTGCAAGGTTCGCAGGAGAGCTTCTGTAAAGTTTGGAAAGTAGGAGACGAGGTACTGGCAGAAGTAAAGCTGTGAGTACCGCGCGTGAGTCGTGCTTCGGTAGCTCAGATTGCAGAGCACTTGCCCGCTAAAGGCAAATGTCCCGAGTTCGAGTCTCGGTCGGGCACACAGTTTTAATCTGCCAGGACGTTTCATATCAGCGCACACTCCGCTGCAGAGTGAAAATCTCATTCTGGAAACATTCCCCAGGCTGTGGCTAAGCCATGTCTCCGCAATATCCTTTCTTTCAGGAGTGCTAGTTCTGCAAGGTTCGCAGGAGAGCTTCTGTAAAGTTTGGAAGGTAGGAGACGAGGTACTGCCAGAAGTAAAGCTGTGAGTACCGTGCGTGAGTCGTGCTTCGGTAGCTCAGATGGCAGAGCTCTTCCCCGCAAAAAACAAAGGTCCCGAGTTCGAGTCTCGGTGGGGCACACAGTTTTAATCTGCCAGGACGCTTCATATCAGCGCACACTCCGCTGCAGAGTGAAAATCTCATTCTGGAAACATTCCCCAAGCTGCGGCTAAGCCATGTCTCTGCAATATCCTTTCTTTCTGGAGTGCAAGTTCTGCAAGGTTCGCTGGAGTGCTTCTGTAAAGTTTGGAAGGTAGGAGACGAGGTACTGCCAGAAGTAAAGCTGTGAGTACCGTGCGTGAGTCGTGCTTCGGTAGCTCAGATGGCAGAGCACATTCCCGCGTAAGGCAAAGGTCCCGAGTTCGAGTCTCGGTCGGGCACACAGTTTAAACTGCCAGGAAGTTTCAATCAGCACACACTCCGCTGCAGCGTGAAAATCTCATTCTGGAAACATTCCCCAGGCTGTGGCTAAGCCATGTCTCCGCAATAACTTTTCTTTCAGGAGTGCTAGTTCTGCAAGTTTCGCAGGAGAGCTTCTGTAAAGTTTGGAAGGTAGGAGACGAGGTACTTGCAGAAGTAAAGCTGTTAGTACCGCCCGTGAGTCGTGCTTCGGTAGCTCAGATGGCAGAGCACTTGCCCGTGAAAGGCAAAGGTCCCGAGTTCGAGTCTCGGTGAGGCACACAGTTTTAATCTGCCAGGACGTTTCATATCAGCGCACACTCCGCTGCAGAGTGAAAATCTCATTCTGGTAACATTCCCCAGGCTGTGGCGAAGCCATGTCTCCGCAATATCCTTTCTTTAAGGGGTGCTAGTTCTGCAAGGTTCGCAGGAGAGCTTCTGTAAAGTTTGGAAGGTAGGAGACGAGGTACTGGCAGAAGTAAAGCTGTGAGTACAGCGTGTGAGTCGTGCTTCGGAAGCTCTAATTGCCAGAGCACTTTCCCGCGAATGGCAAAGGACCCGAGTTCGAGTCTCGGTCGGGTACACAGTTTTAATCTGCCAGGAAGTTTCATATCAGCGCACACCCCGCTGCAGAGTGAATATCTCATTCTGGAAACATTCCCCAGGCTGTAGCTGAGCCATGTCTCCGCAATATCCTTTCTTTCAGGGGTGCTAGTTCTGCAAGGTTCGCAGGAGAGCATCTGTATAGTTTGGAAAGTAGGAGACGAGGTACTGGCAGAAGTAAAGCTGTGAGTACCGCGCGTGAGTCGTGTTTCGATAGCTCTAATTGGCAGAGCACTTTCCCGCGAAAGGCAAAGGTCCCGAGTTCGAGTCTCGGTCGGGCACACAGTTTTAATCTGCCAGGAAGTTTCATATCAGTGCACACTCCGCTGCAGAGTGAAAATCTCATTCTGGAAACATTCCCCAGGATGTGGCTAAGCCATGTCTCCGCAATATCCTTTCTTTAAGGGGTGCTAGTGCTGCAAGGTTCGCAGGAGAGCTTCTGTAAAGTTTGGAAGATAGGAGACGAGGTACTGCCAGAAGTAAAGCTGTGAGTACCGTGCGTGAGTCGTGCTTCGGTAGCTCAGATGGCAGAGCACTTGCCCGCGAAAGGCAAAGGTCCCGAGTTCGAGTCTCGCTGGGGCAAAAGGTTTTAATCTGCCAGGAAGTTTCAATCAGCGCACACTCCGTTGCAAAGTGAAAATCTCATTCTGGAAACATTCCCCAGGCTGTGGCTAAGCCATGTCTCCACAATATCCTTTCTTTCAGGGGTGCTAGTTCTGCAAGGTTCGCTGGAGAGCTTCTGTAAAGTTTGGAAGGTAGGAGACGAGGTACTGGCAGAAGTAAAGCTGTGAGTACCACGCGTGACTCGTGCTTCGGTAGCTCTATATGGCAGAGCCCATCCCCTCGTAAGGCAAAGGTCCCGAGTTCGAGTCTCGGTGGGGCACACAGTTTAATCTGCCAGGAAGTTTCAATCAGCACACACTCCGCTGCAGAGTGAAAATCTCATTCTGGAAATATTCCCCAGGCTGTGGCTAAGCCATGTCTCCGCAATATCCTTTCTTCCAGGGGTGCTAAATCTCCAAGGTTCGCAGGAGAGCTTCTGTAAAGTTTGGAAAGTAGGAGACGAGGTACTGGCAGAAGTAAAGCTGTGAGTACCGTGCGTGAGTCGTGCTTCGGTAGCTCAGATTGCAGCGCACTTGCCCGCGTAAGGCAAAGGTCCCGAGTTCGAGTCTCGGACGGGAACACAATTTAAACTGCCAGGAAGTTTCAATTAGCACACACTCCGCTGCAGAGTGAAAATCTCATTCTGGAAACATTCCCCAGGCTGTTGCTAAGCCATGTCTCCGCAATATCCTTTATTTCAGGAGTGCTAGTTTTGCAAGGTTCGCAGGAGAGCTTCTGAAAAATTGTAAGGTAGGAGACAAGGTACTGCCAGAAGTAAAGCTGTGAGTACCGTGCGTGAGTCGTGCTTCGGTAGCTCAGATGGCAGAGCACTTGCCCGCGAAAGCCAAAGGTCCCGAGATCGAGTCTCGGTCGGGCACACAGTTTTAATCTGCCAGGACGCTTCATATCAGCGCACACTAAGCTACAGAGTGAAAATCTCATCCTGGAAACATTACCCAGGCTGTGGCTAAGCCATGTCTACGCAATATCCTTTCTTCAGGGGTGCTAGTACTGCAAGGTTTGCTGGAGAGCTTCTGTAAAGTTTGGAAGGTAGGAGACGAGGTACTTGCAGTAGTAAAGGTGTGAGTACCGTGTGTGAGTCGTGCTTCGGTAGCTCAGATGGCGTTGCACATGCTCGCGAAAATCAATGGTCCCGATTTCGAGTCTCGGTGGGTCACACAGTTTTAATCTGCCGGGACGATTCATATCAGCACACACTCCGCTGCAGAGTGAAAATCTCATCCTGGAAACATTCCCCAGGATGTGGCCATGCCATGTCTCCGCCATATCCTTTCTTTCAGGAGTGCTAGTTCTGCAAGGTTCGCAGGAGAGCTTTTGTAAAGTTTGGAAAGTAGGAGACGAGGTACTGGCAGAAGTAAAGCTGTGATTACCGTGCGTGAGTCGCGCTTCGGTAGCTCAGATGGCAGAGCACTTACCCGCGTAAGGCAAAGGTCCCGAGTTCGAGTCTCGGTCGGGCACACAGTTTAAACTGCCAGGAAGTTTCAATCAGCACACACTCCGCTGCAGAGTGAAAATCTCATTCTGGAAACATTCCCCAGGCTGTGGCGAAGCCATGTCTCCGCAATATCCTTTCTTTCAGGCGTGCTAGTTCTGCAAGGTTCGCAGGAGAGCTTCTGTAAAGTTTGGAAAGTAGGAGACGAGGTACTGGCAGAAGTAAAGCTGTGAGTACCGCGCGTGAGTCATGCTTCGGTAGCTCTAATTGGCAGAGCATTTGCCCGCTAAAGGCAAATGTCCCGAGTTCGAGTCTCGGTCGGGCACACAGTTTTAATCTGCCAGGAAGTTTCATATCAGCGCACACTCCGCTGCAGAGTGAAAATCTCATTCTGGAAACATTCCCCAGGCTGTGGCTAAGCCATGTCTCCGCAATATCCTTTCTTTCAGGGGTGCTAGTTCTGCAAGGTTCGCAGGAGAGCTTTTGTAAAGTTTGGAAAGTAGGAGACGAGGTACTGGCAGAAGTAAAGCTGTGATTACCGAGCGTGAGTCGTGCTTCGGTAGCTCAGATGGCAGAGCACTTACCCGCGTAAGGCAAAGGTCCCGAGTTCGAGTCTCGGTCGGGCACACAGTTTAAACTGCCAGGAAGTTTCAATCAGCACACACTCCGCTGCAGAGTGAAAATCTCATTCTGGAAACATTCCCCAGGCTGTGGCTAAGCCATGTCTCCGCAATATCCTTTCTTTCAGGGGTGCTAGTTCTGCAAGGTTCGCAGGAGAGCTTCTGTAAAGTTTGGAAAGTAGGAGACGAGGTACTGGCAGAAGTAAAGCTGTGAGTACCGCGCGTGAGTCGTGCTTCGGTAGCTCTAATTGGCTGAGCACTTGCCCGCTAAAGGCAAATGTCCCGAGTTCGAGTCTCGGTCGGGCACACAGTTTTAATCTGCCAGGAAGTTTCATATCAGCGCACACTCCGCTGCAGAGTGAAAATCTCATTCTGGAAACATTCCCCAGGCTGTGGCTAAGCCATGTCTCCGCAATATCCTTTCTTTCAGAAGTGCTAGTTCTGCAAGGTTCGCAGGAGACCTTCTGTAAAGTTTGGAAGGTAGGAGACGAGGTACTGCCAGAAGTAAAGCTGTGAGTACCGTGCGTGAGTCGTGCTTCGGTAGCTCAGATGGCAGAGCTCTTCCCCGCAAAAATCAAAGGTCCCGAGTTCGAGTCTCGGTGGGGCACACAGTTTTAATCTGCCAGGACGCTTCATATCAGCGCACACTCCGCTGCAGAGTGAAAATCTCATTCTGGAAACATTCCCCAGGCTGTGGCTAAGCCATGTCTCCGCAATATCCTTTCTTTCAGGAGTGCTAGTTCTGCAAGGTTCGCAGGAGAGCTTCTGTAAAGTTTGGAAAGTAGGAGACGAGGTACGTGCAGAAGTAAAGCTGTGAGTACCGTGTGTGAGTCGTGCTTCGGTAGCTCAGATGGCAGGGCACTTGCCCGCGAAAGGCAAAGGTCCCGAGTTCGAGTCTCGGTCGGGCACACAGTTTTAATCTGCCAGGAAGTTTCAATCAGCGCATACTCCGCTGCAGAGTGAAAATCTCATTCTGGAAACATTCCCCAGGCTGTGGCTAAGCCATGTCTCCGCAATATCCTTTCTTTCAGGGTTGCTAGTTCAGCAAGGTTCGCAGGAGAGCTTCTGTAAAGTTTGGAAAGTGGAGACGAGGTACTGGCAGAAGTAAAGCTGTGAGTACCGCACGTGAGCCGTGCTTCGGTAGCTCTATTTGGCAGAGCACTTGCCCGCGTAAGGCAAAGGTCCCGAGTTCGAGTCTCGGTGGGGCACACAGTTTTTATCTGCCAGAAAGTTTCAATCAGCGCACACTCCGCTGCAGAGTGAAAATCTCATTCTGGAAACACTCCCCAAGCTGTGGCTAAGCCATGTCTCCGCAATATCCTTTCTTTCAGGAGTGCTAGTTCTGCAAGGTTCGCAGGAGAGCTTCTGTACAGTTTGGAAGGTAGGAGACGAGGTACTGGCAGAAGTAAAGCTGTGATTACCGAGCATGAGTCGTGCTTCGGTGGCTCAGATGGCAGAGCACTTGCCCGCGTAAGGTAAAGGTCCCGAGTTCGAGTCTCGGTGGGGCACACAGCTTTAATCCGCCGGGTAGTTTCATATCAGCGCACACTCCGCTGCAGAGTGAAAATCTCATTCTGGAAACATTCCCCAGGCTGTGGCTAAGCCATGTCTCCGCAAAATCCTTTCTTTAAGGGGTGCTAGTTCTGCAAGGTTCGCAGGAGAGCTTCTGTAAAGTTTGGAAGGTAGGAGACGAAGTACTGGCAGAAGTAAAGCTGTGAGTACAGCGTGTGAGTCGTGCTTCGGAAGCTCTAATTGCCAGAGCACTTTCCCGCGAAGGGCAAAGGACCCGAGTTCGAGTCTCGGTCGGGTACACAGTTTTAATCTGCCAGGAAGTTTCATATCAGCGCACACCCCGCTGCAGAGAGAATATCTCATTCTGGAAACATTCCCCAGGCTGTAGCTAAGCCATGTCTCCGCAATATCCTTTCTTTCAGGGGTGCTAGTTCTGCAAGGTTCGCAGGAGAGCATCTGTATAGTTTGGAAAGTAGGAGACGAGGTACTGGCAGAAGTAAAGCTGTGGGTACCGCGCGTGAGTCGTGTTTCGGTAGCTCTAATTGGCAGAGCACTTTCCCGCGAAAGGCAAAGGTCCCGAGTTCGAGTCTCGGTCGGGCACACAGTTTTAATCTGCCAGGAAGTTTCATATCAGTGCACACTCCGCTGCAGATTGAAAATCTCATTCTGGAAACATTCCCCAGGATGTGGCTAAGCCATGTCTCCGCAATATCCTTTCTTTAAGGGGTGCTAGTTCTGCAAGGTTCGCAGGAGAGCTTCTGTAAAGTTTGGAAGATAGGAGACGAGGTACTGCCAGAAGTAAAGCTGTGAGTACCGTGCGTGAGTCGTGATTCGGTAACTCAGATGGGAGAGCACTTGCCCGCGAAAGGCAAAGGTCCCGAGTTCGAGTCTCGCTGGGGCACAATGTTTTAATCTGCCAGGAAGTTTCAATCAGCGCACACTCCACTGCAGAGTGAAAATCTCATTCTGGAAACATTCCCCAGGCTGTGGCTAAGCCATGTCTCCGCAATATCCTTTCTTTCAGGGGTGCTAGTTCTGCAAGGTTCGCTGGAGAGCTTCTGTAAAGTTTGGAAGGTAGGAGACGAGGTACTGGCAGAAGTAAAGCTGTGAGTACCACGCGTGACTCGTGCTTCGGTAGCTCTATTTGGCAGAGCCCCTCCCCTCGTAAGGCAAAGGGCCCGAGTTCGAGTCTCGGTGGGGCACACAGTTTAATCTGCCAGGAAGTTTCAATCTGCGCACACTCCGCTGCAGAGTGAAAATATCATTCTGGAAACATTCCCCAGGCTGTGGCTAAGCCATGTCTCCGCAATATCCTTTCTTTCAGGGGTGCTAAATCTCCAAGGTTCGCAGGAGAGCTTCTGTAAAGTTTGGAAAGTAGGAGACGAGGTACTGGCAGAAGTAAAGCTGTGAGTACCGTGCGTGAGTCGTGCTTCGGTAGCTCAGATGGCAGAGCACTTGCCCGCGTAAGGCAAAGGTCCCGAGTTCGAGTCTCGGTCGGGAACACAATTTAAACTGCCAGGAATTTTCAATCAGCACACACTCCGCTGCAGAGTGAAAATCTCATTCTGGAAACATTCCCCAGGCTGTAGCTAAGCCATGTCTCCGCAATATCCTTTATTTCAGGAGTGCTAGTTTTGCAAGGTTCGCAGGAGAGCTTCTGAAAAATTGTAAGGTAGGAGACAAGGTACTGCCAGAAGTAAAGCTGTGAGTACCGTGCGTGAGTCGTGCTTCGGTAGCTCAGATGGCAGAGCACTTGCCCGCGAAAGCCAAGGTCCCGAGTTCGAGTCTCGGTCGGGCACACAGTTTTAATCTGCCAGGACGCTTCATATCAGCGCACACTAAGCTACAGAGTGAAAATCTCATCCTGGAAACATTCCCCAGGCTGTGGCTAAGCCATGTCTCCGCAATATCCTTTCTTTCAGGGGTGCTAGTACTGCAAAGTTTGCAGGAGAGCTTCTGTAAAGTTTGGAAGGTAGGAGACGAGGTACTTGCAGTAGTAAAGGTGTGATTACCGTGTGTGAGTCGTTCTTCGGTAGCTCAGATGGCGTTGCACTTGCCCGCGAAAATCAATGGTCCCGAGTTCGAGTCTCGGTGGGTCACGCAGTTTTAATCTGCCAGGACGTTTCATATCAGCGCACACTCCGCTGCAGAGTGAAAATCTCATTCTGGAAACATTCCCCAGGCTGTGGCTAAGCCATGTCTCCGCAATATCCTTTCTTTCAGGAGTGCTAGTTCTGCAAGGTTCGCAGGAGAGCTTCTGTAAAGTTTGGAAGGTAGCAGACGAGGTACTGCCAGAAGTAAAGCTGTGAGTACCGTGCGTGAGTCGTGCTTCGGTTGCTCAGATGGCAGAGCTCTTCCCCGCAAAAATCAAAGGTCCCGAGTTCGAGTCTCGGTGGGGCACACAGTTTTAATCTGCCAGGACGCTTCATATCAGCGCACACTCCGCTGCAGAGTGAAAATCTCATTCTGGAAACATTCCCCAGGCTGTGGCTAAGCCATGTCTCCGCAATATCCTATCTTTCAGGAGTGCTAGTTCTGCAAGGTTCGCAGGAGAGCTTCTGTAAAGTTTGGAAAGTAGGAGACGAGGTACTTGCAGAAGTAAAGCTGTGAGTACCGTGTGTGAGTTGTGCTTCGGTAGCTCAGATGGCAGAGCACTTGCCCGCGAAAGGCAAAGTTCCCGAGTTCGAGTCTCGGTCGGGCACACAGTTTTAATCTGCCAGGAAGTTTCAATCAGCGCACACTCCGCTGCAGAGTAAAAATCTCATTCTGGAAACATTCCCCAGGCTGTGGCTAAGCCATGTCTCCGCAATATCCTTTCTTTCAGCGTTGCTAGTTCAGCAAGGTTCGCAGGAGAGCTTCTGTAAAGTTTGGAAAGTAGGAGACGAGGTACTGGCAGAAGTAAAGCTGTGAGTACCGCACGTGAGCCGTGCTTTGGTAGCTCTATTTGGCAGAGCACTTGCCCGCGTAAGGCAAAGGTCCCGAGTTCGAGTCTCGGTCGGGCACAAAGTTTTAATCTGCCAGGAAATTTCAATCAGCGCACACTCCGCTGCAGAGTGAAAATCTCATTCTGGAAACATTCCCCAGGCTGTGGCTAAGCCATGTCTCCGCAATATCCTTTCTTTCAGGAGTGCTAGTTCTGCAAGGTTCGCAGGAGAGCTTCTGTACAGTTTGGAAGGTAGGAGACGAGGTACTGGCAGAAGTAAAGCTGTGATTACCGAGCATGAGTCGTGCTTCGGTGGCTCAGATGGCAGAGCACTTGCCCGCGTAAGGTAAAGGTCCCGAGTTCGAGTCTCGGTCGGGCACACAGCTTTAATCCGCCGGGAAGTTTCATATCAGCGCACACTCCGCTGCAGAGTGAAAATCTCATTCTGGAAACATTCCCCAGGCTGTGGCTAAGCCATGTCTCCGCAATATCCTTTCTTTCAGGAGCGCTAGTTCTGCGAGGTTCGTAAGAGAGCTTCTTTACAGTTTGGAAGGTAGGAGACGAGGTACTGGCAGAAGTAAAGCTGTGATTACCGAGCGTGAGTCGTGCATCGGGAGCTCAGATGGCAGAGCACTTGCACGCGAAAGGCAAAGTTCCCGAGTTTGAGTCTCGGTGGGGCACACAGTTTTAATCTGCCAGGACGCTTCATATCAGCGCACACTACACTGCAGAGTGAAAATCTCATTCTGGAAACATTCCCCAGGCTGTGGCTAAGCCATGTCTCCGCAATATCCTTTCTTTCAGGAGTGCTAGTTCTGTAAGTTTCGCAGGAGAGCTTCTGTAAAGTTTGGAAGGTAGGAGACGAGGTACTTGCAGAAGTATAGCTGTGAGTACCGTGTGTGAGTCGTGCTTCGGTAGGTCAGGTGGCAGAGCACTTCCCCTCAAAAATCAAAGGCCCCGAGTTCGAGTCTCGGTGGGGCACACAGTTTTAATCTGCCAGGACGTTTCATATCAGCGCACACTCCGCTGCAGAGTGAAAATCTCATTCTGGAAACATTCCCCAGGCTGTGGCGAAGCCATGTCTCCGCAATATCCTTTCTTTTAGTGGTGCTAGTTCTGCAAGGTTCGCTGGAGAGCTTCTCTAAAGTTTGGAAGGTAGGAGACGAGGTACTGCCAGAAGTAAAGCTGTGAGTACCGTGCGTGAGTCGTGTTTCGGTAGCTCAGATGGCAGAGCACTTGCCCGCGAAAGGCAAAGGTCCCGAGTTCGAGTCTCGGTCGGGCACAAAGTTTTAATCTGCCAGGAAATTTCAATCAGCGCACACTCCGCTGCAGAGTGAAAATCTCATTCTGGAAACATTCCCCAGGCTGTGGCTAAGCCATGTCTCCGCAATATCCTTTATTTCAGGAGTGCTAGTTTTGCAAGGTTCGCAGGAGAGGTTCTGTAAAGTTTGGAAAGTAGGAGACGAGGTACTGGCAGAAGTAAAGCTGTGAGTACCGTGCGTGAGTCGTGCTTCGGTAGCTGTAATTGGCAGAGCACTTTCCCGCGTAAGGCAAAGGTCCCGAGTTCGAGTCTTGGTGGGGCACACAGTTTTAATCTGCCAGGACGTTTCATATCGGCGCACACTCCGCTGCAGAGTGAAAATCTCATTCTGGAAACATTCCCCAGGCTGTGGCTAAGCCATGTCTCCGCAATATCCTTTCTTTCAGGAGTGCTAGTTCTGCAAGTTTCGCAGGAGAGCTTCTGTAAAGTTTGGAAAGTAGGAGACGAGGTACTGGCAGAAGTAAAGCTGTGAGTACCGCGCGTGAGTCGTTCTTCGGTAGCTCAGATGGCAGAGCACTTTCCCGCGAAAGGCAAAGCTCCCGAGTTCGAGTCTCGGTCGGGCACACAATTTTAATGTTCCAGGAAGTTTCAATCACGTAGTTGTTTTGATCTATTCGAAACGGGCAATTACGGTGGTAGTTTGTATGCCTACAAGAAAGTACTGGCTGTTTTGGACCGATGATTCAAGAAACGGTGGACGAATACGGGGAAAACGTAGGAATGTCGTCATTACTTCATCAAAATGTGGGAAACATACAGCAATCTTTTGCCAAAACCGTTGAAACCGTAAGTGCAGGAGAACATATTTCTTCTTTTAATTTACTCGTGTAGAGGACAAACGGTTCGACAGTGATACGACAAGGTATTCCAAGGTGAAGAAGGATTGCCGTCGTGCAATATTAAAGTTATTCCCCCTAAATGCACTCGACTATTGCAACTCTGAGATTTCTATTTTCTTTGTTCGATAAACAATTTGATCAGAAAGGTTCAGAATTGCTCTTATTTTATCGTGGGAGACAAAGAAATCACATCCCTAGAAAACTGCATTGGCATACATTCCTCTGTAAGTCATTAGCTATCCTCGCCAGGCGCCTTGCCACGGTTCGCGCGTCTCCCCCCCCTCTCCCCACCCTTTGATCCGGCATGGATTTGTGTTGTCCTTTCCGTAATTTATTTTAAGTTACATTAAGTAGTGTGTAAGCCTAGGGACCGAAGACCTCAGCCGTTTGGTCCCATAGAACTTAGCACAAATTTCCAAAATCGTCTCTAGGATTTGGCGAAATGATTCGTTGTGCGTCGCTTGCTGGCAACTTGTGCCATGAGAGAGAACATTTTACGAATGTAAACGAAGTTTGTTTAAGGTAATTCTCATCTACTCTTCCGTCTGAGCTGTACGCTCTTGCCCGCATCTCGTGGTCGTGCGGTAGCGTTCTCGCTTCCCACGCCCGGGTTCCCGGGTTCGATTCCCGGCGGGGTCAGGGATTTTCTCTGCCTCGTGATGGCTGGGTGTTGTGTGCTGTCCTTAGGTTAGTTACGTTTAAGTAGTTCTAAGTTCTAGGGGACTTATGACCACAGCAGTTGAGTCCCATAGTGCTCAGAGCCATTTGAACCATTTTGTACGCTCTTAATTAGATTACCTATCTCGATCACTCTGGATCATCCTCAGATGCGTCAGCGAGCCGCCTTGTGTGCTCGAAACTACTCAGCAGAGTACAGAGTACAGTACTCTGATATGTAGTTGTGAGTAGACAAGACGAATTGCTGACGCATCTACTCAGATCTACAGATGATCCAGAGTACTCCAAACATGTAACTTACTTAAGATCGTGCAACTGAGACGGAACAGTAAATGAGAATATTCTTAAATGTCTAAATGGTTGCTGTAACTCTCGAGACGATTATGTCGACTATAGTGAAAGTTAATTTTTGTGTAGGCTAAAACAACCTTGTAGTTGTTAGAATGTGGCGTTCATAACGTTTGCAAGATAACGAGAAAATCACTGCTTCTCTTGTTTTTTCAACAAATATCAGTCCAGAAAGTGTGATTAGCAAATGTAAATAATAACAATATCTAATTTTACGTACGACGTTCTCTAGTACGACCGAAATGCTTACCAGAAATAATTTGCAATCCAAAATTTTCTTCACCTTTCCTTTCCGTGAGTTTTATGAAAATGTAAGTAGAAACAATGTATTTAGCAATACTGCGTTTTATTTGCTGCGTAAGTAATGTAAAAATAGTATATAGAAAGCAAGTTTCTGCATATACACTGGACCTCACAAACCCAGAAATACAATTTTATACAATGTCCTTGGAGCCAACCGCTGCGGAAACCATACTAACGTAAATGGCACATGTGTAACCCGACCTGTTTTTTAAACGCTTGGCCATATGGAGCTCCCACTTCTATTACTTTCATTTCTCGCCGAGTCCTGTATACACCACACATTTGGACGAAATTGATGCTGACAGGTAGGCGCTCTTCACTTGTCAGAGAGAGGGATGACATGGATGAACACTCCTGTACGTCTGTCAGTCCGCATAGATAAATTTAAAACCATTCAACACTTCACTGTCAATATTTCCAACGTGGAAACCTGAAATTTCTTTATTCCTATTCAGTTCTCTGTTTTAAATGTGCAAAAGGTAGATGTATGTAATTCCAAAGATTATGTTAAGTCGGTAAGCATGTAGGATTTAACGCGAAGTGTAAAAGCGTGAGACCCAGAAAGAATGTGGGGATCCAGAAGCGAGTTTTGAGTGGCGCGGTGCTGCGAGATATTTTCAGTGGAGGTTATCGCCGCTGGGCAGCGGGAAATTTGCGCTCGCAATCTCAGGTGGCGGCCCCGTTAAAGCCCGGTGAGCTGGTTCATTAGTCAGCGCGAAACGCCAAACAAAGAGCCGCGCCAGCGCAGCCACGGTTTTACGGCAACCCTGCAGTGGCGCGGCAGACTGGTCCCCCACGCCGTTACTGCCATCTGGTGTACTCACACGGAGTCGCGACGGATGTCACACTCTCCCTGTGGACAGCATCTTAATGTAGAGTTGTAAAACTGCCATACTCTATAGTAAACTATCACAAGCAAATATAGACTGTGGTACTTGCCCCAGCAGCTTTGGTCAGTTAAGATTGTAACCTCGTTACCTGTACGTAATGTATATTGCATACATATGAGGTGTTACTTCATTTCGATCATTTTGTTTAAGTATGGGATCAGCGTCTTACTAGATTCCCCTAAAAATGTGAAGCGGTGAACCGTGAAAATGAGTGGGGGTATACAAAGGGCCACGTAACCTATGGAACATTTTTGTTCTACGTAGTTATCCAACCTGTTACTTAAAAATACACATTATTTATAGCAAATTTAAAACTGTCAATATTTAATTCTAATTTTATTCAAAAATTATTCATTTGTGACGTGAAACATAGGGATGTTGTAGTACAAATAAAACAAGACATTAGTGATTTATCATATAGCGCTACAAAAAGCAAAAAAGTTACAATGAAAAAAAACACCAAAACAATAACATGTCAAACATCCATTCCACACTTCGTCTACCTTGTACAAAGCATGTTACTGTTATTCATAAACCAATTCCGTACTTATCAATCATAACAGGAAACTCTTGCCTTTATCAGTGACGAAGAACGTTCCATTGGGTACAAAAAATAACAATAATATCTACAGTTTTATGTTTGTGCATGTAAGCTGTACTTGCATCGGAATTCACGCTGTGAACTAATTTTCATGTTATAAAATGCAATTTATATTTTGTAGAGGTATAGATTATACAATGGACTAACACTGAACGATGTGCTGTTCCATTTGTGTTCAAAACGAAGAGAAGTCATCGGCTCCCAGTTCCACTCTCACACATTCATTCACACTGAGGTGACAAAAGTCATGGGATACCACCATAATATCGTGTTGGACCTTCTTTCGTCCAGTGTAGTGCAGCAACTCGACATGGTAGGGACACCAACAAGTCGTAGCTAGTCCCCTGCAGAATTACCTAGCCATGCTGCCTCCTTAGACGTCCATAATTTCGGAGTGTTGCCGACGAACGATTTTGTGCACGCACTGACCTCTCGATTATGTGCCATAAATGTTCGATGAGATTCAGGTTGGGCAAACTAGGTGGCCCTACCATTCACACGGATTATCCAGAATGCACTTTAAACCAGTCCGAACAACAGTGTCCCAGTAACACGGCCCAGTAACAAGGCTGAAAATATCTCCAGGTAGCCTAACATCCAGAAGACCCAATATATTCCATGTAAACACAGGCCTCACCATTATGGAGTTACAGCCAGTTTGCATGTTGTCGTATTGACAACTTGGTCCATGGCTCCGAGGGGTGTGCGTCACACGCGAACCCTACCAACCGCTCTACCAACTGCAATCGGGACTTATCTGACCACACCACGGTTTTACATCCGTCTACGGTCCAACCAAAATGGCCAAGAGCCCAGGAGAGGTGCTGCCGGCGATGTCGCGCTGCTAGCGAAGGCAGTGGCGTCGGTCGTCTGCTGCCATAGCCCGTTAACGCCAACTTTCGCCGTACGTTCCTAACAGATACGTTCGTCGTGTCTCCCATACTGATTTTACGCAGTTTTGCTTGTCTGTTAGCACTGACAGCTCAACGCAAACACCGCTAAATTTAAAAAGAGATGGGGCCTCTCCACGCCCACACCAACATGGTGACCGAACCAAAAGTTCTACTGTCACCTCCGTCAACATGTTAGTTATCTAGTAAGTGGATTACAGGATGCTGGGCTGTGATGTTATACGTGCGTCTGGGTAAGACTACGCATTAACACGGTCCATCAGGTGTTAGTTAGTGGACGAAACGCGAGTGAGGGTAGCGATTTGAAGAGCAGACGGAAAAAAGTGCCAATGCTCGTGCCGTGGGAAAAAAACCTCTGCGACAGTGGGATGGGTAGTAAGAGCAGTAGTGGCTTACTAGCTGCGATAGTTCATGAAAGGTTGGATTTGTTATTATGGGTATCATGCATCATTACCGTGGCAAGCGATAGCGATGTATCCCAGTTGCTGCAGCCGCTACATTCCTGGAACAATCAAGATCGTTATATAGTAGTGAGAGATCGGCCATAGATCATCTCACTGTGTGGGGGATGTGTGGAGCTTGTCTGTATGCAGTGTACGGTACGGCTTCCCTGTGTAGTGCCAGTTATTCGGCAGTGTATTCCAGCTAGGTATCCAGTAATGGCGTCTGACTAAGAGGGGCTCACCTGTACCGTTGTGTTTGCGTGTGCTTGGCCATAGATGTTAGGTCCTTACAAGTATGTCTTTTGGTCTTTTATGTTTCCATTTATGATTGTGGTCGTAGTTCCCCAGATTCAGAATAAACGGGTTCTGCGAATGTCTGGAGTTTCTGTACAGTCTTGTGGTGAGTTTGTGGATTACACACGTGAGAGTATCAAGTCAGTATTCCCGGTGAAGGTCCGCGAAGCGTATGTATCGTGGAGCATTGCTTATGATTTTGAGTACTTTGTTTTGTATGAGCTGCAGACCGCGCAGGCGTGTAGGCGCAGCGTATCGCCAGACAGAAGCTGCGTACGTCATCAGGGGTCGAATAAGTGTCATGGACCTCGACACCCTTCTAAAAATGGTTCAAATGGCTCTGAGCACTATGGGACTCAACTGCTGAGGTCTTTAGTCCCCTAGAACTTAGAACTAGTTAAACCTAACTAACCTAAGGACATCACAAACATCCATGCCCGAGGCAGGATTCGAACCTGCGACCGTAGCGGTCTTGCGGTTCCAGACTGCAGCGCCTTTAACCGCACGGCCACTTCGGCCGGCGACACCCTTCTGTTCAGTGTGCTACGCCTGTTGAGCATAGCTCGGTTGGTCATGTGTTGTATGTGGTCCCCCCAGAGTAATATCCGGTCCAGCCAGACACCGAGGTATTTGACTTGTAAGTAGGCTGTTTAGGTTTTTATATTGGTAACGCCACGTAGCGCTCTGTATGAAAATCACTGGCTGTGCTGTGTGTAGTCTGTGGCTGGGTGGCATTGTTGTAATATTTTCTATTGTAGTGTTGGGCTGTTGGCTGTTACCAGCGCGTAGCGTTGCGCAGTTGGAGGTGAGCCGCCAGCAGTGGTGGATGTGGAGAGAGAGATGGCGGAATTTTGAGAGCGGATGATGTGGACGTGTGTCCATCAGACACAGTAAATTTGTAAGACTGGATGTCTTGAACTGATATATATATTATGACTTTTGAACACTGTTAAGGTAAATACATTGTTTGTTCTCTATCAGAATCTTTCATTTGCTAACTATGCCTATCAGTAGTTAGTGCCTTCAGTAGTTAGAATCTTTTATTTAGCTGGCAGTATTGGCGCTCGCTGTATTGCAGTAGTTCGAGTACGAAGATTTTTGTGAGGTAAGTGATTTGTGAAAGGTATAGATTATTGTTAGTCAGGGCCATTCTTTTGTAGGGATTTTTGAAAGTCAGATTGCGTTGAGCTAAAAATATTGTGTGTCAGTTCAGTGTTGATCAGAATAGGTAAAGAGCGAAATGTCTGAGTACGTTCAGTTTTGCTCAGCTGTTTGAAAATCAAATAATGTAAAAGATTTAACAGCACAGTAATTCACTAATTTTTCTAAGGGGACGTTTCAGACTTTCTCACAGAAACGTGTTGGGCGTGCATGTAGAGTTATTGGTCTGCAATGTCGGTGTTTGCGCAGAACGGCTTCGCACTTGTCGACGTTTACTCTAACACGCCATTTCTCCAACTAAGGCTCAGCCACTCTGAGCGCAGTCTGTAAGCGTGACGTAATGTTTGATGGTTTCCAATCTTGCGCGAGGATGGCTGTGTCATCCGCGTATATTGCCATCGTTGTGTTGAGTGTGGTTGGGAGATCGTTTATGTAGAGGTTAAACAGTAGGGGCCCTGGGATGCTTCCCCGGGATACTCCCGCGTGTATACCATGTCGTGTTGACTGTTTTCCCTGCACGTCAGTGTTGACACTCCTTTATGTGAGGTATGAGTGTATTAGACGCACCAGCCCGTCGGTGAATCCCGCGTCACTGATTTTGTGAATGAGGCCGTTGTGCCATAGACGGTCGAAAGCCTTTTCGATGTCCAGGAACACCGCCCTGTTGCTTTGTTTATGTTGAAGCCATGTGTTATATGCTTCAACGACCCGTAAGAGTTGTTGTGTTGTGGAGTGGTGTTTCCTGAAGCCGAATTGCTCCGGTCTTAGGATGTCATTTGCTATGCAGTGCCTAGTGATGCGTTTGAGAATCACCTTCTCAACAATGTTACTGAGCGAGTTCAGAAGGCTGATGCGTCGGAAATTTTGTGGGAGGCTATGGTATTTCCCCGGCTTCCTGAACATCAGGGCCTTGGCCGTCTTCCAAAAGGCATTCGTTATGTGTGTTAGGTACTCAGTAGCTTTATCCGTGAACTCCTGGAGGACACGGTTTTGAATGTCATCATGACCAGGGGCTTTCCTAACAGCGGGATGCATTATAGCCCAGGAGACTTCGGCTGTGCTAGCATGTCGAATGTCGTCGCGCTATGGTTGGGCTAGAATGCGTGTAACCTTCTGGTCAGTAGCAAGTGTGAACACTGGATCTGATGGTACCAGGTTCGGTGTGAATGACGCTGCGAGTGTGCGGGCCATCAGTTCTGCTTTCTCTTCCGCTGACTATGTAGGTCCGTATAGCCCTTGAAGCGTTGGGGTATATATTTTCTCCCTGCTAAAGTGTCAGGCTAGTTGCCACACGCCAGGTCGCGCGGTGTCCATCCCTTCGAGTTTTTGGTTCCACTGTTGTGTTCTATGTGTTTGTATTTTATCGTGTATGATGCCCTGTAGCCTGTTAATGTGCCGTTTGAAGTACTGGCGCCTGGTGCGCTGCCATTGTCTCCTGAGGCGATTCCTCATTGAGATTACGCCCAGGATTTCCTGGGTCAGCGCCCCACTGTGTTGTTTTGAGGTGCGATCAGGTATGGTGCCCGCCATTGCGTCCTGGACACTACTGCCTCGTCAATTTGTGCTGTTTCGTTAATTTCGTGTATGGGTGGGATGTGGCTATCGAGCGTTTCCTTGAACAATTTCCAATTCGCAACATCCTGCGTTGTTCCATGTGCTGGAGTGTTTCCTCAATGTATAGTAGCCGGCCGATGCCATGCGGTTTTTCACGTCTCTCTGAAAAAAAAACTATTGCTGTTGCTGACTGCCCTTTCGTTAATTGTTGCTTTTATAAAAATTGTTTTTGCTCCTTCTGGTTTATTTAATTATTTTTAATTATTATTAACGTAACAACGCATATATGGAAAGAGTGACGTGAAATTCTTTTAACAATGCTGTGCTTTTAATTGCTTTATCATCGTTACCTTTTTTAGCAAAATAAAATGATGGAAGTATTATTGTTCTGAATCTGGCCTACAATTTAAAGAACGATTTTTTAGTAACTGCAACTCATGCTAAGTATCAATATATCTTTCCTACTTCGTAATTATTCCAAGTTGAAATTAATGTCCTATGATCACTGATGTTACAGTTCGTACGATCGTTCACAAATACAAGTCTGCAGTGGATTTTATTTCTTACTAAAATGCTATTTCATACCACGGCTAGCCCAAGAACATGAGACTCTCATTAAAGAAAATTACGTATTCACTATAAAATTTAGCCAGATCAGAACGGAGCACAGCAAGTTTCCTATCAGATTCTTTAGGTACATAAAATTATTTGCACTGAAAATTATATCCTATCAGCAGCCCGCGTCAACCTGCAACACATCATAAAATCTGCTGATCTTCACTGCCAACCTGGGAGCTAAAAGAAATAATATTATTTTTTACTATTATTTTACCGCTTCCTTGCGGTATACTCGACTATATTGTAAGTCGTTTAAATACGCCGCGGCAGCGGCTCTTCTTTCTCCACACAGCTCAGCTCCACAGATAATATTTTTATATGGCTGAAAAATATCTTAACAGGATGGGATAATAGGCAGGCACACTTTAACATTTAAGTAATACAAGTTTTCATTTAAACAACTCTATTTAAACATTTAAATATCTTAATAATTACAGACCTGTGTACATTCACGCGCAATGGCGTCCAATTCACAATCTCGACAAAAGAATGCTACCTTCGCGCTCTCTACGACAATAACAGGAGATCTTTCTCTCACAGCTTTTAGATTAAGAAGACAAAGACATTGCTTTACATCATGCCTTATATACAAATTCATTTGGTGATCTTTGTACAACATTTATCTTCTGTGTCGGTCTTATTACTCGCCGACACAGACGTTCTCAAAAATAAAAAAATAAAGAAAATAATACATAATTTTACATAATGACACAATATGACACATCTAATATTTTAATTATTACATAATATATTGTCTTTGTTTATTACAAGACGTTACACTGCCCCCTGGCAGCATTTGACTAACGATGAAAATGTTCGGCAATATGCTGCCACTAATGTCTGTCTTGTTTATGGTTTATTACTTTTGTTGGAACATTCACTTTACACTACTCAGTTCTTTTACACTGTAGGTTTAATTACACTTCGTATACTGTTCTTACACTTTGCGAGGTGACCGTCAACCTAGTCCCAGGGTCATTACATTTATTTGGCTCCCCCATTCGGGCTACGTGCGATCAGAAAACCTGGGAAAACTGCGCCGGAGCCATGGTCATCTCACGAAAAGTTTAGACTCTATTCAATGTCCACATATAACAAAGGCTATTTGTGATAGCATGCTACACTTTTAGTCTCTTTGTTATCAATATACTACTTGTATTCTGGATTGTTATGAAAGTCACTTATTACACATTTTTACAATAGTATAATGAACCGTCTTTGCACTTACTCGCGACAGTTGGTTTAAAATGTCTAGCATTCGTGCGAGTACCTTTCATTAACATGACGCAAACATATTAGATCGATACATCACTAAATCCATGAATATTGTGAGTTCGTGTTGGATAACAACAAAAAAAAATGTTTATCACGTCATTGCGTGTCCATTAAACACCATTCATGTTAGCACATTATACATATAGTTAATAGTTCATTTGAATGACAACAATGTGGTATGGAGCTGGCGGCGCGAAGCAATTGTTGAGTAGCGTCGTCTGGAACGCCGCGTACCGACGGCCGCTGGGTTCGACGACCGGCTCTCAATAACAGTGAGGTCGTGCTAGCGTGGCGCCCAAGCAGTCGCGAACCGCGCTGAACCATTCGCTGTTGTCGGCGAGTGGCAGTGGTTTACCGCAACCGGCTGGATGGCGGCACGGCACTCGTCTCTGCTTCTCCGCATGGCTCCCCGTCGTGGCGCATGAAACAAACATTCCACATGGTGTACTGTCTTTAAGGACACAGATTACTAGCTGTGGAAGAAGAGGCAATTTGTTAAAAGCGTTTATTGTTCAGTAAGCCGTCACTTCACTGGTATGCACAGGATGTTTTGGCGTGATAACAGGTTTTTTGTGGCATCGTGACACTGGTATTCAGAGTTCGTCACACGCACATTGTACTACACGTTTTCATTCACTTCCACGGTTGATGCACTGCCAGAGCGTCTTTCAACACGCGAAAATGGTTCGTTACACTCATACTACATGTCTCCGTTGAGCGATGTTTGTGTAAATCGTCTCCGAACGGGTCAATAACTACTGTTTTTATACACTGTCTATTGTTCGTTGAGCGCTGCACTAGGACAGTCTATCACTCAACACTAGATTTATCGACGTATATATTGGTGCAGATACAACAGTCATTTTCTGTCCCTACTACACACAATATTCCGTCCTGTCCTTAAGTGTTTATGCACACAGTTTATTTTTTAACACCTTTTAACTGTTCTTTGCATAGTCACTCTGATTTACATAGCATTTATTTGTTTTCACTTTATCACAACATACTCTTCATATTGTTGCTAGGCGTATTTGTCCCTTTTGTAAAATTTTTTTTTAACGGTGTGTGAATTTTTTTTTTTTATACATATTTTTTTTTTCTTAGTGTAGCTTGCCTGATTATCACCCATCTATCAAACAGATTTTACCATGTGCATGACAGCTTGACTCGGGCATATTGTTCAATAAATACTTCGTTCAGCAATAACATTATTTTTAATGATTTTTCCTATATGACTACAGTGTAGGTTCTGCATTGTCTGACTTAACTCGCGTATCGCGTAATGAATATTCAAGGTCGTGTACCAAGTACACAGGCTTCAATTGAAGCATTGCTACATACAGAACGGAGTTTCCACGGAACGGGCTCGTTTTTAATTAGGTTCTGCTCCAGTGTCGTTCTCAAATCACTACTGGCAGCCAACATCACGTTACATCATTGTTGCATATTGCAAAGTCAATGTCTGGCTAGTAAAGACTCTCTCTCTCAGGGTTTCTTATCCTAATACAATTACAACAATTCCCTTACTCTATAAGATTGCATCATTAATTGCACTTACACACTACACATAGAAAATGGTTCAAGAAATTAATCCTTTATACAACAAGAAAATTGTTCATTTTTTAATAAGCACATAATATCTTAATGACTAATTGTCTGTAAACAAAATCTGTCCTGTGTAAGCTATTGCTCACTTTCTGATTCCACTTCCTCCCAACTTCATTACACATAAATTTCTTTCTAAATACTAACACACTTATATTCTAAAACACAATTAAAATCTTTTTACACCTATTACTCTTTATATATTATGTGTCACTGAATAAATAACTTCACGTCTTTACGTGGATATAATCCTTTGATCTTCCCCGTATGGGGATGTGCTAACAAATAGCTACTAATTCCCTCCTCGACCAAGGGATGGAGTAGGTTGCGCGACAGTATGTATTATGGGGTATCACCTCTATGTGATAGTGGTACCCTTTGACTATTCCTGGACGGTCGGTAAATACCATAGTATATTCCGATAGCAGCTGCGTCAACTGTTGCTTTTGCGTATCATTTAAACCTTCCGATTCGTGCACTTTAGTCTGAAATGCCTCAACATTTGTTTCGAAATTTTGATCCTCTAAATTCGGGTAATAGAGGTCTGTTGCATGTGAAAAATCATCGATGTGTAGTACCCAAGGGTTCCTACCTTTGATATCGATTCGATTACAGTACGGCACAAGTACCTCCTTCGATTTCATCATAGATAATTCAATCCTTCTACCCCTATTAATTATGCTTAGTTTCCCCACGGAGAGGTCGATCAATGCGTCCCTCTCACGGAGAAAATCTACTCCCAGAATGCAGGCCACCTTCAATCCTTTAACCACGAGGAACAAGCTCACTATGGCTTCGCCCTCCTTATAAATCTCCACCTGCACCTGGTACTTAACTGATTGGCTCTGTGCACTAATGGCTCCAGACACCTTACAATTATTAACCGGGAAGGTCGGAATACTATGTCCCTTTCCCAGTGCTTTAAATAGCTCCATACTCATCACACTTACTGAGGCACCTGTGTCGATAATTATGTTTACTGCAACATCATTGATTCTAGCTTCAATAATAGCTTGCACATTTTCGTTATTATCCTTCTTACATTCGTGCGGTTCGTTCAGCAGATCTTTATCCATACTAACACCTTCGTTGTATCGCAGCATGCGTATCCCAGGTCTACTACTGTTATTACTCGAGTTGCTCTCACTCCATCCCTCGGCCGTCGATGGAGAGCATATCGAGGCCGATTCTAGTTTGTTGGATTAGTTACTTGGGAGGTACTTGGACGGCTATTGTCCGCGACCTCCACTATATGTACGTTCTGATTTGTAGGCCGCCACGGCTGCGCAATAGGCGCGTTTTGCGGTGGTGGTCTATTGTTGTCATACCGGTCACTAGCCTGTCGCTCTGGGCTTCTACACTGATTCTGTTGCCAATTTCGATTACTATCATTATAATTACTCTGCCACTGACCTCGCGCATTTTTCCAGCGGTTGGTCCCTGACATTCCGGATTCGTATCTGTCGTCAAATCGACGCTTTTTGGTATAATTTGGTTGTCCATACCCGTTTTGGCCTCTACCGTTACTACCATTTTGCGATTGTTCTTGTCGCTTGCTACCACCCCCACCATTTCTATGGTTGTGGTTCTGTGCACTACTGTTTCTGTCGTGATTACATCCCGACCCATTATTCCGCAAATGGTCGCACGCCGATTTTACATCTTCCTGTATCAAATCTATGGAATCTAGGACCGACAGGAAGTTTTCCATGTCGCTTTCTGGTACATGTATTAACTTCTCCTTGATCTGAATTGGTAAATGGGATTTGAGTAGTCTTATTATGTCTCTCGGTGATATAGGCTCGTCCCAGTAGCGTGTTTTGTTTATATATTTTTCAAAGTACCGCCTCAAATTCCCAAGACGGGGTGAGTACGGTTCGGGATTATATACCTCTTTTCTTAGTCGCTCTTGTATACAAGGCGACCAATATTTCGATAAAAATGCCCTTTCAAACTGTTCGTATGTCTTGCAGCTGTCTGCTACTTCTGTAGCCCACAGTGCTGCGTCACCTTGAATGTACGACATTACGTATTGTATTTTCTGTGTTTCGTTCCATACACTGGGTAAGATATTTTTAAAGCTTTTTATAAATACCACTGGGTGTACTGATTTCCTTTCAGTAGTAAATGTTTGAAATTGTCTATTTTTAATTAAACTTTCTTCCACTAATATTTTTGAACTACATGGGTTTGCTGCTGGGACATATGCTGTGTGCTCCGTACCGGAGCTACAGCTCTTCGCATTATCGACTACAGATTCCCCATTGTTGTATCGCATATAAGTTTGTGCGTTGCCAAAACCATGGGCTGTTGGCGACAGAGGTTCCTGTTCCACTTGTTTCCTGGTTTGTGCTAAACCCTTCTCCAGATCGGATATCCGTTTGTTAACATTCACTTGCCACTGCGGAATATCCTCACTGAGTATTTGTTTAATGGTTTGCACATCGTTCTGTACCTGACTATTTACGGCGGTACTGAACGATTCTGAATCTCTATTTGCTATTGCTGCTTCTACTTTAGAATTAATATTCGTGTCAATCTCAGTCTCCTTCACTTCTAGCCATGAGTTAAATTCTGTTTCAATTTTATTTGCCTGTTCATTCCACTTCTGCTCTACAAGCTGTGTGGAATCTATTTCTAGCTTTTCTACTCTGTTGGCTAAGACACCTATTTCATCTACCATGTTAGTGTTTGCTACTTGCAGGTGGGTGACCTGTTCAGTCAGCTCCTGCACGGCCTTAGGTATCGACTCGTAATTCTTTTTCATATCTGCTATCTCTTTTTTCATACTTTCTATCGATTGCACAAGTTGCTGGTCTCGCTCAGCTTGCTGGCGATCTCGCTCGGCTTGCTGGCGATCTCGTTCAGCTTGTTGGCGATCTCGCTCAACTTGCTGTTGCGCAAATTTTGCCTGGTAATCTAGCACACGCTCTAATATAGTCTGAATTGAATACCCACCAGGCAGATTACCACTCTCTGGTTCCTGCTTTTCTGGTGGTGGTACAATTTCTTTATCTACATCAACTTGATGACTAGTGGGCGGTGGCACTACTTCCTGTGGCCCTGCCCCCACATTTTCGCCAGTTATATCTTCAAAGAGAGTACTAGTACTACTTGAGGCACCCGGTTCCACATTTCCTTCACTAGCTAATTGTTGTTCTTCAGTATCCATATTGCTTGGACGTTGACTACGCAACTTAACCATATTCCTAAATTGCTTACTAAAATACAAAATCTAACAGTTTTTCCCCTTGCACACAAAATACATCACTTCATATACACTACACTGCACACTAAAAATTACTATCTACATCAACTTTGTCCTGTCACAAATACTAACATCAAACTACATACAGTATGCACACCACTAGCGATATGAGATTACTTCACTGGAGCTCAACTTCTACAAACAGGACAACTACACTGTAGTCTTACCTTTAGTTTCTATTATCTCGGGGTCCGGCTGCCCCCGGATTACGTAGTCGTTAGAGCTTCTCAGTACAATCAGGATCGTCTTCTCAAACTCGCTTGCAGTAGTACGTTTTGTCATGTAAGAGTGTTTGAACATTCATTAATACATAGCATAGATCATGATATACATACATTTAACACTAAATACATATACATATACACCTCCATAGCAATAGACACTGAAAGAAAATACATAAAATTTTATAATTGTGGCCACTGCAAATTCGGGCCCCGCGTTTTTGGGCGACAGTTTCACGTCTCTCTGAAAAAAAAACTATTGCTGTTGCTGACTGCCCTTTCGTTAATTGTTGCTTTTATAAAAATTGTTTTTGCTCCTTCTGGTTTATTTAATTATTTTTAATTATTATTAACGTAACAACGCATATATGGAAAGAGTGACGTGAAATTCTTTTAACAATGCTGTGCTTTTAATTGCTTTATCATCGTTACCTTTTTTAGCAAAATAAAATGATGGAAGTATTATTGTTCTGAATCTGGCCTACAATTTAAAGAACGATTTTTTAGTAACTGCAACTCATGCTAAGTATCAATATATCTTTCCTACTTCGTAATTATTCCAAGTTGAAATTAATGTCCTATGATCACTGATGTTACAGTTCGTACGATCGTTCACAAATACAAGTCTGCAGTGGATTTTATTTCTTACTAAAATGCTATTTCATACCACGGCTAGCCCAAGAACATGAGACTCTCATTAAAGAAAATTACGTATTCACTATAAAATTTAGCCAGATCAGAACGGAGCACAGCAAGTTTCCTATCAGATTCTTTAGGTACATAAAATTATTTGCACTGAAAATTATATCCTATCAGCAGCCCGCGTCAACCTGCAACACATCATAAAATCTGCTGATCTTCACTGCCAACCTGGGAGCTAAAAGAAATAATATTATTTTTTACTATTATTTTACCGCTTCCTTGCGGTATACTCGACTATATTGTAAGTCGTTTAAATACGCCGCGGCAGCGGCTCTTCTTTCTCCACACAGCTCAGCTCCACAGATAATATTTTTATATGGCTGAAAAATATCTTAACAGGATGGGATAATAGGCAGGCACACTTTAACATTTAAGTAATACAAGTTTTCATTTAAACAACTCTATTTAAACATTTAAATATCTTAATAATTACAGACCTGTGTACATTCACGCGCAATGGCGTCCAATTCACAATCTCGACAAAAGAATGCTACCTTCGCGCTCTCTACGACAATAACAGGAGATCTTTCTCTCACAGCTTTTAGATTAAGAAGACAAAGACATTGCTTTACATCATGCCTTATATACAAATTCATTTGGTGATCTTTGTACAACATTTATCTTCTGTGTCGGTCTTATTACTCGCCGACACAGACGTTCTCAAAAATAAAAAAATAAAGAAAATAATACATAATTTTACATAATGACACAATATGACACATCTAATATTTTAATTATTACATAATATATTGTCTTTGTTTATTACAAGACGTTACAGGTTCTAGGCGCTTCAGTCCGGAACCGCGCTGCTGCTACGGTCGCAGGTTCGAATCCTGCCTCGGGCATGGATGTGTGTGATGTCCTTAGGTTAGTTAGGTTTAAGTAGCTCTAAGTCTAGGGGACTGATGACCTCAGATGTTAAGTCCCATAGTGCTGAGAGCCATTTGAACCATTTTTTGAATGTATAGTATTACAGGTTGGTGGTTTGAGGGCAGGTCGTTTTCAACGGCAACGTTGAGAATCGATGTAATGCCCTTGATGAGGGCCATGTCTAACACGTGTGGCCTGTGTCACCTCTGATAGGGAATGTGCGTCGGTTCAGTCGGCGCTAGTAGAATGTAGTTTCTGCCTAGTGAATGTTCATACAGCTTTTTGCGGTTGGGATTTCGTATGCATGAATTCCATTCTGGGTGTTTTGCGTTCAGATCTCCAGCGATATCGCGTGTTGAAATGCCTACAGGACTGTTGTATACCGATATCAGTGTGGTGTAGGCTCCGTTGAACTTGACTCTGACGGCCGTAGCCTCGATTTTTTCCAGTTCAGGGAGCTCTATGTTTGTGTGCTCAATGTCTTTTTGTATGACGATTGCAGTTCCACCTGCCACTGCGTCGCCCGGTCGGCCGGTACGATACACGCAGTAGCCAGGAAAGTTTAATTGTTTGTGCGGTTTAAGCTTAAACTCGCTCAGTAGCGCGACAAGGATTCCCTTGCGCTCCATGAACGCGGCAAATTCTGCCCTTTTGTTGTGGATCGAGTCTGCATTCCAGAACAGGATCTGTGATAGTGTGTGTGGGTTTGCGTTATGGGCCGGGTGTGGTATATTATTCATGTGAGAGTGTGAAAGAGTGTTGTGATGGCAGTGTGTATGACAGCCCAGTATTGCCCGGGTTCAGCGCTCGTGAGCTGGGTGATGAGTGTAGTGGCGGCCGTCAGTACCTTGGTAAGGATTTGAACGGTCGTGTGTCGAGGGAATAGTGTTTCCAGTATTCCCTCAGGTGATGTGTTGGTGTTGGGTGTGGCGGCGTGAGGTGCTGTTGTGGAGTTAGCGGCGGCTTGTGCGGGTATTGGTGTGTTGTTAGGAGTGGCATTTGCGATTATGTTTTGTGACAGAGGTTGTGGCGCCTGTGTTACTTATGTGGTGAGGGGTATGGTAGTGTGGGTTACGGTCTCGATGTCTTGTTGACTGTTTTCCTGCGTGTTATTGGTCTCTTGTTGCTGGGTGGCCTGTTGTGGTGATTTCATGTTCCCCGCCCTGTGCTTACGTATACGTCTATTCCTCCTCTGGGCTTGGGGTTCTGGGGGGTTCTTGTGTGGGTGTGTTTTCCTGTATAGCGTGCGTTTCTTCTCAGCACGCGACTTCCGGGAGTGGCGTCGTGTTGTTTGGGGGCATAGGTGTTGGTACCGATGCTTGTTGGTTTTCAGGTGTTGTCTGTGGCTGTTGTGTAGCTGTTGCAGCGGTTGTTTCGCGTGTGTGTGAAGGGCGCTGAGGTTCCGCGGCCTGTGCCGTTCCGCCAGGGCGTGCGACCATGGCAAACGTTACGCCGTTCCTTACTGGGTTCAGCGTTGGCCTTGGGCGTGGAATGTCGTACAATACACTGTGCTTGTCTTGTTTACGCTTCAGCGCCTGTCTGTATGCACTGTATTGCCTCAAGTTGGCCGCATGGGGCCCACTGCAGTTGGCATAGCGTCGCTGGTTTGGCTGTGTTTGTGTGCAAGTGTTGGATCTGTGACTGCCAGCACATCCGCGGCAACGAGTTGCCAGGCCACAACGGAGGGCCGCAAACACCGCTGCTCGCTATCGTTCCTACCTTGTAGGTAGGGCAGCCACAGCTATGCATAGTCGTTTTTTGTATTAATAAACCGCCTCAGTTGTATTTTGTACTTCATTATTGCATCAATACCAGTTTCGTGGCACTAAAAGTCACAAATTCAGGTGAACGTCTGTATAACAATAAATCCAGAGACATACACTAGTGTGGTAAATTATTGTAAGAGTAAAAACATTTTTAAATATTAAAAATGTTTACTTGAGGATACCAAAGTGTTAGCACTCATTTAATTAAAATATCAGAGCGGAAAAATGGGAAACTTCTTACCAAACATTCGTTGTCCGTCAGAACAAACCACAGCTAAAAGGCGGTATGTAGTAGAATAAAACAACCGAATTCCAATATAGTGGATGGGCCCTAAATAAATCATACCATAGTGATTCATCAGCAAGGAGAAAATAAATGAAAAGTATTAAGATCTGATTTTGGGCCACAATGAAAAACCAAGAAGTGGTGCCACAAAATGGAACGACGTTCTACCCGTACCAAATCCATCAAGTAGATAGCTATTGACGGACCAGCAGAATCTGAAAACCGCACTTACCGCTTCTCTGATCTATTCGGAATCGCAAATAGCGAGGCGGCCGCGTGCTCTGTCATACTGAGGGCAGAAAAGTAAACAGTTTGCCTGTGGATGGCTTGCGCATGGGCCGGTCCATGTGACCGAGTGGTTCTAGGCGCTTCAGTCCGGAACCGCGCTGTTGCTACGGTCGCAGTTTAGAATCCTGCCTCGGGTATGGATGTGTGTGATGTCCTTGGGTTAGTTAGGTTTAAGTAGTTCTAAGTCTAGGGGACTGATGACCTCAGATATTAAGTCCCATAGTGGCTAGAGCCATTTGAACCATTTGGCTCGCGCATGCACTGATGAAGCGCGGGATAGACCGAATGATTGGTTTTATTTTCGGGGATACACGTATGGTGAATACTGGGATTAAAAGTACAAAAACTTGTTTTGAAAAACAATCTGTAGAATAACAATATGACAGTTTCAGTTGACATATTTTTCGTTAGTAACACCCGTAAGTTAAGTTCAAGCTAGAGCATAAAAGAGGAACATCATATGCATATATTACAGCCACAGAACAGATCTGCCGGCAGTGTCCACTAACCAAAACTTAAAACTTAAAAAAAAAAAATAGAATTTTAAAATTCTAAAAATTAGTGTTTCGTAAAATCTTTTAAAAAATTCTTCACATTGGCGGTTAAAAGACTTCAAGAGTGTAGTGAATTTGATACTAAGGGTAGATAAAACTTAAGAAAATTTATAAAAATTTTAGAACATACTTGAAAGGAAGACATGGAAAACCTAAGATAATAAGTAGGATGCACAGGAGATGGGGAGATAACATAGGTAGGGAAGGGGGGGGGGGGGGCAGAGAAAAATGGAAACGCCTAGGAGGGACAAAGGGAGACTAGGTAAAGAAAGTACAGATTAACTTCGGCAGTCGAAATTTGCCAAAATGCTACAGTGTCTCAACTCCGTTTCGCCATTCAGAGTTTGGTGCGGAAAACGACTAATGGGTCTCATAATTTCGAACTCCTCCAGAATGCTTAAAGTGTGGTCCTTGTTTTCTCGTGGTGAAATTCTTAGGTTACTAGTGACATGGGTGACGCCTTTGCTCACGAAAATGGGCACACAAGGCAGATTTTGAGCTAGTAACCCTAAGACGTTCTTTATACCTGATGCCAAAGCTCCTGCCTCTTTGTCCGATTTGCCGCATGGGACGGTCATTGCAAGTGATGCAATACACCCCGTTTGCATTATACTTGGAATAAGTGACATGTTCTCTGTGCCTACACTTTGAGGTCTAGAAATACTGAACCTGCTTTCTTCACTCCCAGTAACTTTGACACAAACTATAGACACAGAGGACGTGCCAATTGATCCAACGTACTGCAACTAGGGTGTTTCCATCACTTTCTATGATTGCCACATGTAGTACATCGGACGAACAGACAGGAGCTTTAGCACCAGGTTCAAAGAACATCTTAGGGTTACTAGCTCAAAACCTGCCTTGAGTGCCTACTGCTGGATTATTTATATACATCAAGTAAAGCAACGGACATAGAACAGACCCCTATGGCACCCCTTCTCCCCCAAGTTTATGTAACCCTAGTAACGTAAATTTTCACCGTCTTCGGCTCTGATGCACGTAAGTAATTGAGGAGAAAACGTTACTTCTTTTTAGAAACATTATAAATCTTTAACTAAGGCATTGCTGAATTTAACACAATATAAAAATAGCGAGCATACAAAAGATATCTTACACTTGTAAAGGTCATCTCCAGAAAACTGCTAAGTTCACTATCGTGACTCTCCCAAAGACACTTTCAGATGTCTGGTCACACTATCTCAGCCAGTCGATCAGGAACAATAGTGCCCCCAATTCACAAAAACTTTACGTTTCTTGAATACCGTAACTAGACACCCTCCATTTTCGCTGAGCCTTTGCCAGACATTGATGGACATAATACAAATTGTAAAATACGACTAAGGAGCTTAAGGAAAACATTCTGACGCAGTAGTTATGGAAAGACTTGTCGAGATAGACTAGCATGTAAAGCAGTATCGACTGAGTCTTCGACAACAACAATACAACCTCATTATAATAAATAGTGCTAAAAAAAACCAAACAAAAGTTGCGACAGCGTAGGTGAATGGAAAAGCTTAATAGAGTGACATCAAATACCATACCTATAGTTGGTAACGCTCATTTTTAGTGGGTGACTATCAATTTTCCGCTAGCGGCATCTTCACTTTTATAAATTTCTCGTCCTCTCTTGCCAGCACTTAACAGATTAATTTGTTTGATTGTCTACCTCTTAACCTAATGACGTTATCGTAAGGCTGAACTTGAATCGTGAGTGTGTTTGTGATCCATGTCATAAATTGTGAGTTCTTTGTTTCTTAACAAATTCTTAAGCGAAATCAGAGGTCCTTCAATAGCTCTCCCCGTTGCTTACTGAAAGACATTATATTTATAATTATTAGTATTTGCTTTAATGAGTTGTATTGATATTAGTGTGTTTATATATTTTCGGCACCTACAATCGTCACTTGATTAGTTTGCAGAAAAGTCTTTCTTATCGTCTCTTCCGGCTCTTCAGTCGGAAACTAATTTCAGGTATCACTTGTGGTTTCCTGCTCCGGCTCTTTGTCTTCCTTAGTAAGCGTGACGTCACGTCCACTAGCGAGCTTTGCGATAACGCGCAGAGGCGGCTCTTGGCTGCTTCCAGCGTCAGGGCCAAATTATATTTACGCCACAAACGTGCTGCCACGCACTTAAACGCTGCCACAACTTTACTCACGATATCTACCACAACATCCATCTATCTATACGACTTAAATAATCACTATTATAGATTATGGCGTTCAAAATGGTTGGTATATTAAATGTCGCATTTCCCTTTACTCACCATCTCTACCGCGACATAAATTTATCGAAACGACCTGAATAGTTAGTATTATAGACTATGGCGTTCAAAATGGTTCGAATATTAAATATCACATTTCCAATACAACTCACATGTAGCGAAATGCTGGAAGTCAATGGTATGAGATTCGAAGAAATGCGTATAGCAAGACCCTTAGGAAACTGGCAACCACAAATTCGATAACAGATATAAATGGACGTGTTGTGAGGAAATGAAGAGCGGGCTGAAGTACAATTGTGAAAACAAACATCGTGCATCTGACAGGATCAACTCCCATGGGTGTGATAAGTGAAGTGTCATAACAGCAGAACAAAGTACGCCGGTTAGCACATGGCTTTTCTATGTTCAAATCCGCTGGATGCCTGTGTACGCAGTGACTTTTGAATATTCATGTTGAAGGAAGGACAGCAAAGTGTCGCAAAACTCATAATTTTTTGCAGATCTTGATTTCGACTCTAGACATCGTTTGTGGTAAAATACAAAAAGGTAGAATCAAGAACATGTAAAAAATATGTGTACAACACATATACATATACACACGTGTATATATGTGAGAGCATAACGTATGACAAAATGACACAAGCCTTTGCATGGCAGACGCAATGCTGAGGCCGTTACTTACTTCCGGCGCAGACGCCATGAATATACAGGGTGATTCAAAAAGAATCCCACAACTTTAGGAATTTAAAACTCTGCAACGACAAAAGGCAGAGCTAAGCACTATCTGTCGGCGAATTAAGGGAGCTACAAAGTTTCATTTATTTGTACATTTGTTCGCTTGAGGCGCTGTTGACTAGGCGTCAGCGTCAGTTGATGCACTTCATCACTGGCCTCCAAGAAGCCCTGATCTTACCCCCTGCGATTTTTTCTTATGGGGGTATGTTAAGGATATGGTGTTTCGGCCACCTCTCCCAGCCACCATTGATGATTTGAAACGAGAAATAACAGCAGCTATCCAAACTGTTACGCCTGATATGCTACAGAGAGTGTGGAACGAGTTGGAGTATCGGGTTGATATTGCTCGAGTGTCTGGAGGGGGCCATATTGAACATCTCTGAACTTGTTTTTGAGTGAAAAAAAACCTTTTTAAATACTCTTTATAATGATGTACAACAGAAGGTTATATTATGTTTCTTTCATTAAATACACATTTTTAAAGTTGTGGTATTCTTTATGAATCACCCTGTACAATTATATATCATCGAGGACCCCCAGTGCCGTCTGTGGAGTATACATTCAACGACCTAAGCTTGAATACTTTTATTTCAAAACCGTGACTGGTAAATGGAGCTTATAAGACGCTATATGTGGGATATGCGAATTACATAAAGAATATATAGTTTTAAGGCGACGAACGGCAGAATTTACATGTAAATGAAGTCGTAAAGGACATTAGCGTCCCCTGTAGCATTACATGACAAAGGTAGTGAATTTCGTAATAAATGGATTAAAATCCATTTACAAAAGCTTCATACGACATATCTGACTAAATGTATGTCAAAAGATAAAAAAAGTGGCGCATGACACCATAAATTCTACAGTGAAGTGCAATGGCACTAAAATCTGCCTTAAGTTGCAGTTAAGTGAGAAGATAATCTGAGGACCTTATACTGAAGAGCGAAACAATTAGACAAATGTACACTACACCACCGCAAATCTCAGTATGTTCCCAAAGAGGCAACCACAAATGTTTTAACAACTTAAAAAAAAGCATGTGGTGGTTTGATTTTGCTACATCCTTCAATTTGATTATGACTTTTCGTTAGTTCGAACATAGTTTTATACAATATCTTAGTAGAATCCAATGGTAAATACTGAAATACGAAGGCTAAGATCAGTTTATCCATCCTCAGCGGTGTCAACTGTATGTGTGTCTTGTGGAACGATCGTTCAGTGTAGTGTTGACATAGATGATCGAAGAGCAGTAAATGGCAGGAGTGGAAAAAAATGCTGGCACGGAAAATGGGTGTCCCAAAGAAGAAAAGTTAAAATGCGCAGTAGAATGACTGACCAGTGTCACAAATGGTGAGTCCGCTCCCTTAGCAGAGTGGTCAGTGCGTTTGAATGTCATTATCCGGGCCCAGGTTCGATTCGCGGCCGGGTCGGAGGTATTCTTCGCTCGGGGACTGGGCATTTTGTCCTCATCATCATTGTATCATCATCGACACGCAAGTCGTCCAGTGTACTGTCAGCTGAAAAGACTCACTAATCGGCGAACGAACTTCTCCAGGTGGTGACTCTGGCCACCAATACCATACGTAAATAGGACTGGAAGACACTTCTCGACCTATCATCATTACTATACGAAAACCTTGAAGCGGATTCACTAACCTAGGAAATCTCTGCGTAAGTACCGTACAGCTGTATTAGCGCTTATTTCACATATTTTTTAAAAAGATTGAAGTGTCATTAATAAAATTTGGAGAACGGGTATTCGAGATAGGTAATGCTACAATTCTGCGGCCACATGTCGCATAGGAATCATTAAGTGAGACCCGGTTAAATATAGAGGCATATAGACTGTCATACTTTCCCCGTTTAATTTGGGAATGGAACAATGCAGGAGATAGCTAATACTGAAACGAAGTACACGCGGCTAAGCACTGTGCAGTGAATCTGGCGTGGATGATTGGTTCTGTTGCGTAGATAGAGTCCTAAGTGTTCAGTATGAATCACAGTACAGTCGACTAACAACACTTCCTCATAAAATCCACTCGTACTCTCTTCAAGCACGCATTTTGCTTGGTCACTCTACAGTAGTGGTTCCGAAACTTTCTTAGGCCACTACCCATGAGTTATTGGCTGGTATTCCGCCAACCGCCGCCCACGCCACTGCCTTCCCCACCATCCCCAGTTTCAGCACCTAAATAAACTTTACAATAGAAAATAATTTTCTTTGACCAGTTTAACTTTTAATATGATTAAAGATGAGTGATATTTGGTTTCAGTGCGTGTTTTATGAAGTTACGAGCTAATGAATCAATGAGAAAATGGTTAGTGCTTATTTCTAAAATTTGTATGTATTTTTGTGTTTTTATTACTCAATGTACATATTAAGTGATGCTCCAGATCCATTCAGCTTCTTGTTTTTCTTTCTTTTTTTTTCTTTTTTTTTCCAGTTCTATCACAGTCAGAAATCTACTTTCACATCTATATATCTTGAATGCCACAGTTCACAGTTTCTTCTCACGTGTTGTGTTCGTGTTTGTTAGAACAGTGATGAAGCGTTTTCCAGTGCGTCGCAAAAGCTACCTACAACTCCCTCTCAGATAAGAAAGCTGATTATCCGTATTGAGGATTGACACTTGTCACAAAATAAGCTTACCCTGTACTACTCCTCTCCTCAGAGGCACTTGCTTAACCTGCACCCTGCACCCCCATTTAAAATCACCGATGAGTTACAATGTGTGCACTACACTTACTGTAAATTATTTGAATGCTGGACTTGTTACTTCTGAACTAGCAGAAATTGAAGACTTCAGTCTATTAATGGTTTGCGTATGACCACTCTAAAAGTAACAATAACAACAACAACAACAATAATGATAATAATAATAATAATAATAATAATAATAATAATAATAATGTGTAGCCATTATGTAGTTAATCTTGTGTCATTCTATCAGTTAAGTCATTTATCTGTTTCGATGTGAATAATCAAGCAATTTCTGGTCTACTTCAGGAACTATCTACAATCTGAAGAACACATTTTCATGAAGTATTTAGCGTTTGTTATGTATATGCCTCATTTTTACCATCATCGATACATCGTGAAAAACAAATTATGTGTGTAGTTGGTGGTCTATGTGGGGAACATGTACCTCCACCGCGTAATGTCACGCATTGTTGCTAGTAATCGAGCAAAAAGAGAATTGTCGGTAACTTATACCTAATTAACATTATGCCACAAAATTGTATAAAAGTGATGCTCTTTTAAAAACGATTCATCTTCATGACAAACATGGTCAAACGCAGTTTGGTCGTACCCTTCACAGAATTTATTTTCACCTGTCACAGGATAATTACACCTATGTTAGAAACCGCTGGTTTACAGGGCTGCCATACACTGCTGGTCACCAAAATTTCAACACTATTATGTATGAAACAGTCGTCTAATTCGGAATGAAGTGTAATACATCGTTGGATATGCAAATGTTAACATTTCATCGGAGCCACACTGTAATTTGTAGAGGCGCCATCTACATTGCTTGCATAATGGAACAGGCCTGCCACCCACAAATCACATTTGAATGTTGTCCGGTTGAAACAAAATATCGATAGTCTTCGTATGAGAAACGCTTACTAGCAAGTGTTTGAATTGGACAGGTGTGGCTGTGACCTGTGGACACTGGAGACTGCCGTTCCACTGCTCGGATTCCCGTGTTTCTCATATGAATTCGGAGTCATTGGAGTTCACTTCAAAGTCCTTTTGGGCTTGGCTATCATTTGGATAGGTGACATTGTGGTTCTGCCGAGCGCTGTTTTGGACAGTGGGGTGCGCTCAGCCCTTCTGAGGCCAATTGATGGAGAAGTAGCGACCGACTCGGGCCATGAAAGATGACAACGGCCTGGAAAGCAGTGTGCTCACCACATGCCCCTCCATATCCGCGCCCATTGACGTCTACAGGCTGAGTATGATACGGCGGTCGATCGGTACTGTTGGGACTTACGAGGCCTGCTACGCAGGACTTTAATTTTAGTTTATATCTTAAGAAAACAGGAGAAACCTTGTAATACCCTGAAATGCCGTTTTGATTCAATCATATTAGGATAACATAAGTCTTTTTTTATTTAACCTGATCTGAAAAGTGAAAGCCGCTTTATCCCTGAGTTCGTAAAACATTACGACCACAGTTTTTAACACCCTCAAAAATTCCCCTTAATATGCAATCCAACCCACAAATAAACAAGAACGCAATATGAATAACTTTATCATACAAGGGGCGATCAAAAACTTTCCGTTCGAAGGCAACATTTAACACACTGCCTATATGTCGGTGCTTCTACTTTCACATCGGAGTGGCATGGGTTCTGTATACGCTTGAGCAACGCCCGCAAATACAAACATTTCAATCGCCCTTTATATATTTCGTAGCGACAAGAATATTCTCACAATGAAACGAAATAATTAAAGGGGCCTTTAAGGGGAGACCTGGGGCAAAAACTGAAAAAAATATGATTTTTATTTTTTTGTTTCATTAAAATCTACGGAATCTCCTGAACATTCTGATGTATTAAGTATTTGGTGGAAATATTATCTTGCTGGTATTATCGTCCTTTACTGTATATCTGCATTGTCAGTTTTCCTCCTCGCAACTTACATTGACTCATTTGAACGGTCATGTTTCCGAAACTATTCACTATAGAAGGCTGTGGCTTTGTTGTTTTGTAGTTGACAGTCTGCTCTACACAGTGTACTGTTTCCGTGGCTCTCGGTTTGAATGGAGCGAAGTGTTTCGTGAATAACTTCCTGTTTAGTTCGCTCAGCAAGCAGACATTGACAGCATTTTACAGAAGAAAAATGACAAAACCACGCGGAATATTCAAGAAGCGAAGAAACAAAGGTAACAGGTTTTACCGAAAATGTTTAGCTGATGAAGCTTGTTTGAGTATATCACAAGGAACTACAAGCGATAGCAGTGACAAGAGAAGTGCAGTGCCTACACCCTCTCCAACCAGTGCTTCAAAATGGAAAGTTGACTTTAGAGTTTATGAAGAGCTCAGTGTAGAAAAAGTCATGGATACGAATATAATTGTAGAGTTCGGTATTTTCGCTCGTGTTCTAAGTGAAGCAGTGAGTTGTTCTCTTTGTAGTGGTGCATTAACACTGTCTGAAGATGAATCAGATAGGAAAGGAATTGTTTGTCATTTACGTATTTCCTGTCAGAACTGCGAATTGGTTTGGCCGAGCAGTCTAAGGCGCTGCAGTCATGGACTGTGCGGCTGGTCCCGGCAGAGGTTCGAGTCCTCCCTCGGGCATGGGTGTGTGTGTTTGTCGTTAGGATAATTTAGGTTAGGTAGTGTGTAAGCTTAGGGACTGATGACCCGAACATTGTTTGTGTCCTCCTCCTCCTGAGACATGGTGCAAATATAGAAAATCTGAAGCTGAAGGGTCTCTGGCAGATTTTAAGCATAAAAACAGTGCGCCTCAAGCAGTAATCGAGGCTCTGAAGCCTATATTTAGATATCTGCCCGTCCAGATCTGTCGAAAAGGTGTTTGCATGGGAAAACACAAAACGTCAACGAATCTTTCAATAATCTTCTCTGGACTCACATGCCAAAAAGTGTATTTGTTGGGATGAAGACCCTACAGTTAGGAACGTATGAGACTGTAATCACATTTAATAGTGGATGTAGTGGCGGACTGAGAGTACTTGAGAAGCTGAGAGTGATTTTGGGGAAGCATACAGTGGAAGGTCTTCACAAACTGGACATCACAAGAGTGAAGAAAGCTGAGGTTTCAGCAAAACAGGTGACCAAATTGGCAATGAAAAGGAGAAGGCAGCTGTTACTTGATAGAACTGGTGGTGAAGATGACCTAGAATATGGAGTAGGGTGTTTTTAATAACATCGTGTAACAGTAATGGTAAAGAATTTCATATTAAAACTTTAAACCTTTTCTCGGTTTATATATTTTTCACTACAAATGCCCCGTTTTCTCAGAAACTATTCATCATATTGCACTGAAACTTTTACAGGGTCCTGCACAACTATCCAGTAAGCCATGGATCTACAACCACGAATATACGTTCAGCTCAGCTATTTTTATGTATATTTATGTTAACAAAATTTTTGCAGAAGTACAGGCATTGAGTAAAAACTTTGTAAAACTTTTTGTTTTGATGCAAAACCCTCCATCGTAGATCAGTAGAATAAAGAGACAGTAGTTAATATAATGCAGAAATTTCAAATCCGCATCTACAACAGTCTCTGAGATAATGGGTCATTAACATTGGTGAATTAACATGGGCGAGATAGGGGCCCGGGTCTCTCCTTAATATAAACTAAACGAACACAATACTGAAACTATTGTCCCTACAGGAGACCTCATGTAGCTTCACGCTATCTCTGTACTGACGCTGCACTCTATAAATGTAATTTGTACAGTCTCCCTCTTCCATTCCACTCTCTCACACTCACACACTCTCACCCTCTCCCTCTCCCTCTCCCTCTCCCTCTCCCTCTCCCTCTCCCTCTCCCTCTCCCTCTCCCCCTCCCTCTCCCTCTCCCTCTCCCTCTCCCTCTCCCTCTGCCTCCCTCCCTCACCCTCACCCTCCCCTCCCTCCCCCTATATCCCCACCCTCTCCCTCTCCCTCCCTCTGCCCCTCCCTCTCCCTCTCCCCCTCCCTCTCCCCCTCCCTCTCCCTCCCCCTCCCTCCCTCTCCCTCCCTCACCCTCTCCCTCCCTCCTTCCCCCTCCCTCCCTCCCTCTCCCTCCCTCCCTCCCACTCCCTCCCACCCTCCCACTCCCCCTCCCTCCCTTTCCCTCTCTCCCTCCCTCTCTCCCTCTCCCTCTCTCTCTCTCTCTCTCTCTCTCTCTCTCTCTCTCTCTCTCTCTCACACACACACACACACACACACACACACACATTTTCATACAAACTCTCACTCTCTTTGCATTAAATGTAATGGAAATGAAACAAAATTAGTTCGTGAATCTCATTTTTAAGTGAACCCAGGTGAAGATTTGATAAAGAGTAGAGAAGTGAAAAAGTAGTTTCAAAACAATCCCAAAATATACGAATAATAAATGTTTGTATGTACATTATGTGGAGAATGAAACCAAATCCCCTTCTTAATGCACATCAACTTCAACGGACCATGGGAGTTTATATGAACATACATTAGAAAATGAAAAGCCATCATTATATATTACTAATATGTCATGCACTAATATTACTTAACGAGAGCAGAACCTAGGAGATGAGCAACATTCAGCGTCAGTTGACACTACTTAATCTGGCTATTGATTCCCATATGAACCAAGCTCTAAACTCGAACAAAGAACTATAATTTCGTACGTGAAGTACAGATGAAAAATATATCACGTTAATAAAACTGAAAAACCACGTAATTTATAAATATGCAAAGATGGCACAAGCGAGCAACCAGTCGAGAACGACGTCGACTCAGTGTGGCCATTTTCTTTATCACAGGACTGCTAAACAGGTCATCACATCCTTAGAGCAGTAGCAAAAGAGCAGTGTGTCTCGATTTGACCACTGCCCATGCTGCCTTTGCCAACTGGCTCCTCCTACCAAACTGTATTATTCGGTGGATAATTTCAAAGTTTAAGCGACTTGCTTAAGAAAGCTTTGTGATTCCCAGCCATTGGTAAGCTGATCTAGGAGACGGATACCTGTATAATGTTCTTTGAAAAACGTAACTGATTACTGACAGGCACATGAATCCATAGCATAAAAATCTTCTACAGCAGACTACATTGTAGGTGAACATTACGGACCGAAATCGGTAGTCTACTTCTCTCTCTCTTTAAGTCCATCTCTTCCGCCTCTGTCTTTCCCTCTCAGGTGCCTGAAAATCATTTATTTGTCCCTGACATACAGATCGCCATGTAAAGTACGTCGATCATGCAGGCAAGTACTGATTCAACACAAATAAAGGAAGAAATTCAGGACAACTATCCACACAGACAGTGCGACAAAGTCTGGAGTTCCACATGTTGTTAGCACAGCGCACATTGTTGTGGCATCACCAAGCAGTGGGGTGCCGAACAACAATGGACTCAGCTGTGGCACCATGTCCTTTCAAATAACTCCCATATATGCGTATGGTATCACGATAGACCATTAAAGTTATGGCAAAATAATTCTTGGATCGAAAATTTTTGTGCAGTGGTAGAAGGATGTGTCATGAACAAAATAATAACAATCCTGAACGGTTTGGTGTGAATGTGGGCTGTGGATGAGTGTGGGAAGGGGGCATTTAAAGTCGCATTTTTTATGGTTTCCTTGAACAGTTAAAAAATCGAAGCTTCTAGCGAAAATATTCCTCAGAATACAATTAAAATATATTAAATATACTGCGCAAACGGTCCTATTCATTTTTAGCTATAACTAATAGTTTCCTTGTTGCATGGGATGGAAAATCGCCAATTATTATAAAAAGTGTTTTAATGGTATATAATTAAATTGTACTGTTGAACTAGCGCTTTCCCTGCAACTTCACGGTGTATGCATTCGACACATAAATTGACTACATCTCCTCTGCTCCCTCAAGGTGTCCACCTCTTTCTCCTTCTGTCTTTCCCTCTCAGGGACTCGAAAATCATTTATTTGCTCCTAACATGCAGGCCGCGATTTAAAGCAGGTCTATAGTGCAATCAAATACAACATGCCTGTAATGCTGGGCAGCCTACATTTCGGGACACGGATAGCTGACTCTTACCCCTCACATGACGGCTACCCTGTAACAGAAGCTGATTTGGTGGGTTGATACTGTTCCCAAACAACATACCTGCTGTGCAAGGCAGCGTACACATCAGGAGCTGGGAAAAACACGTATTTTTTTCCCATAACTCTGCTCCTACTGGAATTAGGAGTTTATAAACTACACAATACTGATACTCATAGGGCCTGCTCTTTCTGTGATAACCTTTGCTGAAATCAATCTAGGCGTTTCGAGATCACAGAAATGCAGACAAAATGGGATTAAGATTGATTGATTTGGGGGAGAGGACCAACAGCGAGGTCATCGGCCCCATCGGATTAGGGAAGGATGGGAAAGGAAGTTGGTTGTGGCCTTTAAAGGAACCATTCCGGCATTTGCCTGAACCGGTTTAGGGAAATCGCAGAAAACCTAACTCAGGATGGCCAGACGTGGGATTGAACCATCGTCCTCCCGAATGCGAGTCCAGTGTGCTAACCACTGCGCCACCTCGCTCGGTGGGATTAAGAACAAACTTTATACAT
Source organism: Schistocerca nitens (assembly GCF_023898315.1). Taxonomy (NCBI): domain Eukaryota; kingdom Metazoa; phylum Arthropoda; class Insecta; order Orthoptera; family Acrididae; genus Schistocerca; species Schistocerca nitens. Next base: position 759,092,097 of record NC_064617.1, on the reverse strand, counting down.
AATTATGTAAGCGCATTAGAGCAGTGTTAAGACATAACTTGTGTTCCTCTGAGGACGTAAGTGGGTGGACAATGCGTTATGCATGGTAGATGCATGTGAGAAGACATATCATTAAACTGTGTCATGCACTTCCCTCCTTCATAGGTCTACAAGCTGAACAGCAGAAGGCGATTCCCCACTCTCTTACCCAACTTCAAGAAGCAACTAAAGGGTATTTCACAAAGTTACACTTTGCTTCAATACCGCTCCATATGGATCATTGGCACCACAATGCTCAGGCAGGCCTGGGGTGTTTATTTCCCATAAAGTGTAGATATGAATGACTGATAAAACTAATTTGTGAAATGCCTATGGATAAGATCTATGCAAATATTTTCACACAGTAGTACACTGGTAGAAATTGATTCTCATCCTGTCTGGCAGGATAATCATTCTGTATGGCAGCCATAGTGTTCTACTGGGAAAGGCAACTTTCCCCAGCATGACTGCTGTTTCCTTGCAAACAAACTATACCTCCCCAGTATTTCTGGTCCAGTTCTGTGATGTCAGTAGACAAAATGACTTCACTGAGTACTTGTTTATAAAGTGCAGTTATTTTTAGTTTATTAAGTGAGAACCTTTTTCCAGTTGTTAAGTGCATATTCTGTAGAAAATCTCAACAGTTGCCCATTAAACTGCCTGCCACACTGACAGGCCGGAAAGAGTGTCCGTTTTGCCAAAATGAATTCGACAGTGTCAGTTTCATTGTCTCCCCCACCACTGGCTAGAATAGTTTTCACTTCATAAAGGCTATCAAATCCATCACCCCAACCTCAACGCTGTGAACGCCTGAAGAAGCTGAGAGGCTTCAGTGCACTCCCTCTGCAACTGAAGCACGTCACCTAGATGTTCAGCTGCAGAAAATGGTATAACAGGAGTAGGATTCATTATGGATAGAAAGGTAGCAGAAAGAGTGAGTAACAGTGAACAACTCAGTGATAGGATATTTCTCGTCATAATCGACAGCAAACCAATACCGATATTAACAGTTCAGGTATACAAGTGATTTTTCTAGTCATACTCGACAGCAAACCAATACCGACAACAACAGTTCAGCTATACATGCGACGTCGAAGGCAAAGATGAAGAGATAGAGAAAGCATATGAGAATGTTGAATGATTGATTCAGTACATACAGGGAGATCTAACAGTCATGATGGATTGGAATGTGGTTGTAGGAGAGAGAGTTTAAGAAAGGGTTAAGGGGCAATATGGGCTTGGTAGTAGAAACGGCAGAGCAAAAAAAACTAATTGAGTTCTGCAATAAATATCAGTTACTGATTGTGAATGTTCAAGAATCACAAGAGGAGTAAGCTGACTTGGAAATGGCCGAGAATACCGGAAGACTGCAATTAGATTGCATCATGATCAGACAGAGTTTCTGAAACCAGACAATGGACTGTAATAAGTACCCAGGAGCAGATATAGACCCACATCACAATTTGGTAGTGATGAAAAGGGAGTCGACAGGGAAGAGGTAGGGGATCGGCATTAGAATCAGAATTTAAAAGACTTTTTGAAGAAGGCAAAAGGGATAGATAACATTCAATTGAAGTTTCTGGAATCGTTGGGGGAGTGACAACAAAAAGAGTATTCACGTTGGTTTATCAATATATGAGACTGGCGGTGTACTATCAGACTTCCGGAGGAACATCATCCACGCTATTTCGAAGATAGTAAGAGTCGACAAGTGCGAGAATAATCGCACAACCAGCTTAACAGCTCATGCATCCAAGTTCCTGACAAAAATAATATACAGAACTATGGGAAAGAAAATTTAGGACCTGTCTGATGACGATCAGGTTGTCCGTAGGAATCGTAAAGGCACCGAAGGGGCAATTCTGATGATGCAGTCGATAAAGGAAGCAGAAATGAAGAAAAGTCAATCAAAATGGAAGCAAAACTGAAGAAAAGTCAAGACACGGCATTGGCTTTGTCGACCTGGAAAAAGAGTTCGACAATATGAAATGATGCAAGATTTTTGAAATTCTGAGAAAACTAGGGGTACGCTATAGGAAAAGGCCGGTAATATACAACACAAATAATAACCAACTGCATGCTCGGATTAAAAAGGGTGTAAGATAGGGATGCAGTCTTCCCCTCGCACTGTTCAATCCATACATCGAAGAATCAATGACGGAAAGAAAAGAAAAGTGCAAGAGTGGGAGACGAAGGATATCAAAAATAAGATTTGCTGAAGGCGTTGCTATTCTCATTGAAAATGAAGAAGAATTGCAGGATGTGTTGAATGGAATGAACAGTCTAATGAGCATAGAATATGAACTGAGTGTAAATCGAAGAAAGACCAAGGTAATGAGAAGTAGGAAAAATGAGAACATCGAGGAACTTAACTGGCGAGAAAGGCGTTCCTAGTCAAGAGAAGTCTGCTAGTCTCAAACAAAGGTCCTAACATGAGGAAGAAATTTCTGAGAATGGACTGCAGCATAGTGTGGTAGTGAGGCATTAACTGTGAGAAAACCGAAACAGAAGGGAGTCGAAGCCTTTGGGAGGCGGTGCTACAGAAGAAAGTTGAAAATCATGTGTACTGATAAGTCAAGGAATGAGGCGGTCCTCCACAGAATCGGCGATGGAAGGAACATATTGGCAACACTGACGAGAAGAAAAGAAAAGATGGAAATGAGCGTAAGGCATCGTGGGCCAGGAGGCCCCTATTAGGGGAAGTTCGGCCGTCAAGTGCAAGTCGTATTTCATTCGACGCCACATTGGGAGACTTGTGCGCCGGTGATGACGATGGCATGATGATAAGGACAACACAACACCCAGTCCACGAGGGGAGAAAATCTCCAACCCGGCAGGGAATCGAACCCAGGCCCGCTTGCATGGGAGGCAAGCACGTTACTACCCAGCTAAGCAGGCGGACACTGACAAGAAAAAGGGACAGGATGATAGGACATCTGTTAAAGCATTGGGACATATCTTCCACGGTTCTAGAGGGAGCCGCAGGGGGTAAAATCTGTAGAGGAAGACACGGATTGGAACACATCCAGTAAATAATTGAGGACGTAGATGCAGTTGGTGCTCTGAGATGAAAAATTTGACACAGTGTAGGAAAAATGTGGTGGGCTACATCAAACCAGTCAGAAGGCTGATGATTCAAAAAAATTTTGAAAATAAGTGAAGCAATGCATTACAACTGACTGTTCTAGACTTGAACATTATCATTTCTGTTCTATCGGACGAGATACACTCCTATTATGAACCTGCTGAAAATACCGGTGTTGCTCAGGTATATATTTGTAGCTGTGACTGGGACTTTGTACGAATGGAATTCATTTTTGATTTTAAAGCTTCTTTGTAGACTACGTTTGAAGTAGTATGATTGACGACTCGAACAAACAGCGTGTTTGCTTCAGTAGCACAGGAGACAGCCACACAGAGCTGTCCACACGAAAAGTAACTGACATTAAGCTTTACGCTCGCAACATACAGCGTCTGACCTTCAGCTCTCTTTATGCTCATAGCATCACAGAAGCTCAACGGGAATTCTGCCATTTAAAAGGACAGTATGAATTGTTAAGAATAAGCGAAATTTGGTGTAAGAAATCTAGCTCACCGGCACCACTTCCTGTCAACTTTTTCGCTTCTGTGATATTACGTTGGAGAGAAGTAATTCTAAAGCTCTGTGAGTAAAGGGCTCTGACAGCGAGGTTATACGTGACACTCTCGATCAGAGCTACATCGCGCATCGCTTTCGAAAGAAGTTTCCAAGGAGTGAGTTAAAGGCTGATGTTCTCGAGTTGCAGCAGGTCTTGCTTCACGGTCTTAAATGGACCCAAGAGATCATCAGTCTTTTAAGCATTTTGACATATTCATTAAGACTCGATCGTTTTCTAGGCATTTTTATTCGCAAACTAAAGGAAATAGAAATGTTAACAGAATCTTCCGTCGGTTCTTGGTAGAACAACCTTATGATAAATGAAAAGCACCAGTTTGCCTTTGTTCTACATTACTTTTATTGTGTTAACCGGTATTTGGCTTACAAGGCCATGTTCAGACATTTACTGAGGATTGTCACCAAACAATTTCTTTGGTGACAATACTCAGTAAATGTCTGAATATGGCCTTGTTAGCCGAAAACCGGTTAACACAATAAAATTAATATTGTAGTAAAAAGCAAACCGGAGCTTTAAATTTATCAACAACAAAAAATAGTGAATAGACAGACAAATCACAAAGCAAACTTAATAAATTCGTTTTTCCTACTAAATAATACAAATAGAGCCATCGAAAGAAGAACAGCAATGTTCTTAAGTTTGTAACACAGGAAGCAACATCAGTAAAACGGTGTATTCTAGCTAAGAATATTTGCTTCTAGTTTTGAAACGTCCCCTTCCAAAAATTATACTTGACTGTGCTTAAACTGACACACAATATTTTTAGCGCAACGCAATCTGACTTTCGAAAATCCCTACAAAAGAATGGCCCTGACTAACATTAACCTATACCTTTCACAAATCACTTACCTCACGAAAATCTTCGTTACTCGAACTACTGCAATACAGCGAGCGCCACTACTGCCAGCTAAATAAAAGATTCAAACTACGGAAGGCACTAACTACTGGTAGGCATAGTTAGCAAATGAAAGATTTTAATAGAGAACAAACAATGTATTTACCTTAATAGTGTTGAAAAATCATAATACACATAGCAGTTCATGACATCCAGTCTTACAAATTTCCAAACTCCGCCATTTCTCTCCCCACATCCACCACTGCTGGCGGCTCACCTCCAACTGCGCAACGCTACGCGCTGTTCACAGCCAACTGCCCCACTACAATGGCAGACAACAATGCAAACTAGCCACAGACTGCACACAGCACAGCCAGTGATTTTCATACAGAGCGCTACGTGGCGTTACCCATATAAAAATCTAAACAGCCTACTTACATAGCCCCCATGCACCCCACAAAAAATTTTACAAATTGTTTTGGGCAGTGGCCAATACAGATTTGATAAAATTTTTCATAATTACAATAACAAAGATATCAAATGCACACACTTATTGATACAATGTTGGTCAAAATCTAAAATTTTCTCACAGTCCATAAAGACAGTCCTGATCGTTCATCACAGTAAAATAGCAGTGTTTTTCTCAAAGTCTGAGCAGTATAAGAGAATGCAGACGGAAGTAGTGGATTTCCATGCAGTCTTGAAGTAGTGTTGTCCTTCTAACGGAAAGACAGTGCTGACTCTTGACATGCAGACAGGTAATGGGCCACAACACAGCACCCACAGCAGAGTCAGTCGAAGTTTTGAAGAATACTGGTAGGTAGCTCATCACAGAGCAGACCCACTGTAGTCTTGGTAGAGTGTATGGTATTGGTGGGTCACCAAAGGTGCAGACCCACAGCAGTCCTTGTAGAAATAATGGTATTGGTGGGCCATCAAAGATTCAGACCCACTGTAGTCCTTGCAGAGACGGCCAGCAGCCATCTGTTGCGACTGTGCAGGTGCACAATCACCATCGAAGAGTCTTGCAGATAATATAGCAAGTCCATAAACCACCACTTGTGCACTCACAAAGTTTTTTTTTAATTGTCATTAGAACCAGCAATGCTGTTATCCAGTCCCTTGCTGAACTATTAACACACATGCAAACACTATCAGTCCCTACTTCTCACATATTGTCCATATATTATGACCAACAGAAACGTGTGCAGTGAAATGTAACTTACAAATTACTTAATTTGATGAACTGGTGTCAATTACAATTTGATAACATGAGAATACAATAACAAAGGTACAAAATACATCATTAAAGAACATAACAATACAGATAACATTTGTAGTAAAACAGACTTTACAAAAGAATAGAAATAAACAGATACATCAGTGTTACAGGAATTATGACATAAGTAAATATATAAAATAATAAGAATAGTTTTCGAAACATTAATTTCACACTTGAGCATTGAAATAGAACAAAATTAATAATGTCTAAACATCTGTACAAAATGAATAACATATTATTAATGGAAATTATATTTGAGGATAACAGTATTCCTCATCATAGTGTATGTACCTTAGTACTAGAAAAATTCTACAACATAAATCGTATTAGCTAAACACATAAAGACACGAAAAACACAAATACACAAGAGTACACAAACACTTAGCAGAATAATACAAAAGGAATAACAGGGTTCATTTGGTACTGCAGTCCAACCAAATACTTCATTGCATTGATCTTTCGTCTTATTTCAACATTTGTTTCCAACAAATAAAATCGTCTCCAAGCATGCTTTCTGTATTTATATGTTCACATATTTCTTACCTCATTATTTATTTTCCATTATCTTACCTCATCATTTATTTCCAAGAAAATCCTACCTAAACCTAATGTCCCTAAACCCCGCTTTTTTGTTCATATCTTCTTCCAAAATACTTTTTTGGCCAAACCATTTTCTTATAGCTTCTCAATGCATTTCTTCCAATTCATCGCAACTCGTTCTCTTATATAGCCTACCCTATCTCAAGCTAACTTAAATCTACTGATCTCAGATGCATAAACTAAGGGATGAGGCAATGCAGCAGCACAAAACAATTAACACAAACAGCAATGACAAAAAATACAAATTGGTAAAGCTAGCAGCAGTAAATGTAATAACTTATATCTAAACATCACAAACCCACAAGCAGAAAAAATAGTACACTAAAGACAACAATGCATGTATATTCACATGTAATAAAGTGGTGCACCACAACTTACTCTATCATAAAAATTACCAAGTACTTGAAAAGTAAATTATTTATGCAGTTACTGTTATTAGTCCCTTCTTACTGCTCTTTCCTTTCCAAGTGCTCCCTTTTTTTGTTTTTTTTGAAGAATGTGGATCATAAAATTATTATCTAACAGATCTGTTGACAGAAAGTGTTCACATTAGCAAATGCATTTAATTTTATTTTATAAAAGCAATGATGCAACACAGCTGAAAACCAGATATCAAATGAAATAAGCAACTATGAAAAGCAAAGCATAAAAATATCATTCAATAGTCATGTGACATTTCATAAGTTAGTAGAAATTCTCTCAACTCTCATAGAAAGACGCTCGTCATAATCAGGTGTGCAGATGTAAGTATCTTTCCAAGTAATGAGCGTGTCGTATTTGCGATGCTTTCTACAAAGAAATGTCAGTTGCGTGGATAATGGTTTCTTTTTTTTTCTCCACCTAATGGCATTCTTTTGTCAGACGACCATCTCTCAGCTGGGCGCACAAAACGCATTACGTCAAGGTCACTTACCTTTCTTACTGAAATATTTATGACAGCAGTTTCCGCTACAGTGATAGTCTCGTATAAAAATTTTCACAGGTCGAAAATTTATCTTACAAATGTGTAGAAACAAAATCCTATAAATATAACAGTGTGCAAAAAATTTTCGTCGGCATTGTGATACATTCATGCATATACACACATTTCATAACTCTTAAAGTACGATTCTCGGTTTCCAACATCCTTTTTCACAAACCAGAGTCCCTAACCACTACTCATTATTCCTTGCTTTATTACACATATACATATGCATAGACACTTCTTCAATATATCATCATAATAAATATGTAGCATTATCAAATTCCTCATATAGCATCAGCTTATTGATCATAAACATACCGCAGCAACATAATACACATCGTCGTCGTAATAATAACATCATAACACATCAGTCAAATCTCAAAAACGTCATAGCTTTCTGCAATAATTTCAAAACCTAAAAAAATTCTCTGCTCATTTCAATAGTGTCATCTACCTCAATTGTACTTTAAAATCATGCTCCTTACCAAATACATCATTCAAAGCTCTCATAGTATCACAATGGTTCTGAAAAAATATGAAGAGTTCACAAAGTACATACAAAATACAGTTTCATAAGTGTGAAGTCATCCAACTGTTTAATTACGCAAACATCTGTCACTGATGTAGTAAAATAAATATTTGTCTCTCTCAGTTAAATGATCAGATAGCTGTGTAATTCTGTGTTAGAGAAATATGGTACCGATGTGTAAAGTTGTATAAGCAAATACCATATTAGTTAGGGCTCCTTGTGCTTGCCACACACATGGTACACACAGTAAGCGTGTACCCCCCTGAGGATTAATGTAATTATACCCTCAGGTGTTACAGATTACAGCAATGGAATGAAACGTATCACAGAAAACCTTTGTATATTTGTAATTCAAAAATCTTTAAGTAATAAATGTTTTAAGTACAAAATTAATCACTCAAATACGTATACTGTAGCGCTAAACTGTGTTTCTTGTTGTAAGATAATCTCTGTGGAAGTGTCGTAGTTATCGTCATCTGTAAGCAAAATTTGCTGAAATCAGTGTACTTACCCCATCATAAACGAAAGTGAAATTCTTTGCGTATACATATTGTAGTTATTACGTACCTTACCTTGATCAAGAAAGTACTATAATGTAACGTAATGTTGTGCTACAGAAAAGGCTGTCTCATTGTAGCTATACCACAAAATTTACTACTAAAACATGTTTTATTTTCCAGAATAATACAGAAAAACTATGCAGATATAAAACAGAAACACTGAAAAAGCAACATTGTAAATTGTCACTCATTAGTAGTGTCGTGATAAAATCGTGTAGCTGTCACATAAACTAACCACTGTGTCATCTGGTATCTCACAGAAAGTACATTAAATCCAAAATGTACACTCCTGGAAATGGAAAAAAGAACACATTGACACCGGTGTGTCAGACCCACCATACTTGCTCCGGACACTGCGAGAGGGCTGTACAAGCAATGATCACACACACGGCACAGCAGACACACCAGGAACCGCGGTGTTGGCCGTCGAATGGCGCTAGCTGTGCAGCATTTGTGCACCGCCGCCGTCAGTGTCAGCCAGTTTGCCGTGGCATACGGAGCTCCATCGCAGTCTGTAACACTGGTAGCATGCCGCGACAGCATGGACGTGAACCGTATGTGCAGTTGACGGACTTTGAGCGAGGGCGTATAGTGGGCATGCGGGAGGCCGGGTGGACGTACCGCCGAATTGCTCAACACGTGGGGCGTGAGGTCTCCACAGTACATCGATGTTGTCGCCAGTGGTCGGCGGAAGGTGCACGTGCCTGTCGACCTGGGACCGGACCGCAGCGACGCACGGATGCACGCCAAGACCGTAGGATCCTACGCAGTGCCGTAGGGGACCGCACCGCCACTTCCCAGCAAATTAGGGACACTGTTTCTCCTGGGGTATCGGCGAGGACCATTCGCAACCGTCTCCATGAAGCTGGGCTACGGTCCCGCACACCGTTAGGCCGTCTTCCGCTCACGCCCCAACATCGTGCAGCCCGCCTCCAGTGGTGTCGCGACAGGCGTGAATGGAGGGACGAATGGAGACGTGTCGTCTTCAGCGATGAGAGTCGCTTCTGCCTTGGTGCCAATGATGGTCATATGCGTGTTTGGCGCCGTGCAGGTGAGCGCCACAATCAGGACTGCATACGACCGAGGCACACAGGGCCAACACCCGGCATCATGGTGTGGGGAGCGATCTCCTACACTGGCCGTACACCACTGGTGATCGTCGAGGGGACACTGAATAGTGCACGGTACATCCAAACCGTCATCGAACCCATCGTTCTACCATTCCTAGACCGGCAAGGGAACTTGCTGTTCCAACAGGACAATGCACGTCCGCATGTATCCCGTGCCACCCAACGTGCTCTAGAAGGTGTAAGTCAACTACCCTGGCCAGCAAGATCTCCGGATCTGTCCCCCATTGAGCATGTTTGGGACTGGATGAAGCGTAGTCTCACGCGGTCTGCACGTCCAGCACGAACGCTGGTCCAACTGAGGCGCCAGGTGGAAATGGCATGGCAAGCCGTTCCACAGGACTACATCCAGCATCTCTACGATCGTCTCCATGGGAGAATAGCAGCCTGCATTGCTGCGAAAGGTGGATATACACTGTACTAGTGCCGACATTGTGCATGCTCTGTTGCCTGTGTCTATGTGCCTGTGGTTCTGTCAGTGTGATCATGTGATGCATCTGACCCCAGGAATGTGTCAATAAAGTTTACCCTTCCTGGGACAATGAATTCACGGTGTTCTTATTTCAATTTCCAGGAGTGTATTTTCAAGTAAACCAAAATGTTGCATTAAAATCTCATTAGCAGTACTGGTAAATGTTCTAAGTATGTGAGCCTTATAGTCGTTACGTAATCGTGCAACTAACAAGCAAGATTGTACACACACAATAACACTGTGTCGTCTGTTCACAATAACAATGCATTCGTAATTTCTGTTTAAATAAGTTATCTTGGTTCTTGACTGGATATTTAACTTCAAACATTGTTGTATATTAACAGATTCTAAGTCTGACAAAGCATACTAGTAATTTAAAGTGAAACATTTTCTAGCAAAAATTAAGTTAAAAAAAAAAACAGATTATCTCTCAATAAAAGGTTTTACATGTGAAATGTGGTGAAATCCTTTACTCTTCATAGTACTCAGAGTTTGAACTTGAATGCAATTGTCATGCGGTATACGTCGGTAAAGAATAATGGAATTTTTCTCAAGGTTAGCGTCTATGTTATTTTTCTCTGGGCCAGCCGGCGCACGTGGCTGCCTGCGGTGTGGGTCATTGTCTGTCTCTTTGTTGGCGCGCGTCGTTACTGGGATTTGGAGATCTAACTTCTACGAATTCACCTTGTCGAGAGGGCCCTGCCCTGTTTGAAACCCGCCAGTTCTGATTAAATTCTGGTTTGTTGTTACGATTATATCGTCTGTCGTCATAACGGTAGATTCCTTAATTTCCTTCTTGTTGGTCACACGGTCCAGAATGTCTCCCTGAATCGTAACTGCGGTCTGAAATGTTGCGTCTGAAGTTATTCTGTCTCCCATGATAATAATTGTTTTGGATACCATATTGTCTGTTTCCATGGTTGTCTCTGTCACATTCATTACTATGGAAAAGCGATCTTTCTCTGTAACTATTATTCTGCCAACGGTTGTCATACGGGTGTTGTCTGTTTTGGTCACGATTTACGTTGTAAGAATAGCCTTGTCGTGTCCATTTATTATTTCTGTCATCGCGGAATTGCGACGGATGTGACCTGTAATTGTTGTGTTCCTGTTTTCGCGTTCCGCGATTGTCAGTGTCAATTTCTAATTCTTGTAAGAGTCCCTGGAAAGCTTCAATGTCGTCTTTGCAACGTCCTGCCAAAATAATATGTCGCAAATGATCAGGTAATTTGATTAAGCAAATGCGGATGAGTTCTGAAGGGCTGTATGGGTTTGAAAGATATTGATTCTTATGCAACATGTCTTCAAAATATATGACAAGACTGGAAAATTCAGATTGTTCAAAGTGTTTCATCATCACGATGCTATGTTTTACTCGGTCTTGTGTAGCTTGAGACCAATATGCTGAGAGGAAGGCATGGAAAAATTTTCCTTCACTGTGACAATCGTGAATGACCGATCGCATTCTTTCAGCTGGTTCATTCTCTAAGTAGCCACACATAAATTCTAATCTGTGCTCTAATGACCAGTTGGGAGGAAAACAATGAGAGAATTGATGGAGCCACGCTTGTGGATGAATGTCGTTGCCGGAATTCTTAAATGTTTTGAATTTACGTGAAGTAATGAACAGCTTATAGTCAAAATCATCGTGTCGACGAGTAGCATATCGGTCATTGTTACGTCGTGTCGGCGGTTCCATCTCAAAATTTGGTGCACCTTGCCAATTTCTTTCACAATTTCTGAAATGCCCTGTGTTATTATTTTGCGGCTTTTCCGTATTTCTAAGTCCCTCTTCCCGTATGGGAGCACGAGTGTCCTCTGAAATTTGTAATTCTTGTATTACTTGTGCCAACTGATCTTGTACTTCCCGGATTTCTCTTTTGTACTGTGTATTGATTTGATTTTGATTTTGTTTGAATTTTCTAATTTGTTCATACTCTTCAGTGTCCGTGAAGGTTACAGGACTTGTGTCATTCAGATCATCATCTACCTTTGTAGATAAGTTAGTGAACTGATCTGAAAGTTCGGCTACTTTATCCTTTAGTGAAATTATTTCCTCTGTGTGTTTTTCTGAAGCAAGTTTCAGAGGGTCCATTTGTGTTGAAATCGTATCTACTGTGTCCTTTAAGTTTTCCTGAGTTTTTGCAAGTTGCGTAACCGAATCGGTAGATGCAGCTGAGTCAATTTTCGCTTGCAAGATGTCGTGATTTTCATGAACAATAGTTTGCAGTTCCTTTATGGCTGCTTCGTGATTCTGTAATGTATTTTCATGACGCGAAAAAATAGGTTGGAAATGCTCACAAATTTGTGTTTTTACGTCATTACAGACTTTTTGACATTTCGATTCGATTTTATATAACTCAGTAGTTAAATCTTCACGTGTTTGTTCAAGCGTGGTGTGAAGATTTTGTTCCTTTGCGTCTAACTGTTGCTGTGTTTGTCTCTGGTGTTGTTCCATTGAGTCTAATTTTTGAAGCTTTTGCTGTGTTTGTCTCTGATTTTGTTCCATTTGTTGCATTAATTGCAATAATAATCTATTAGTGTCTGGAATGTGTATCTCTATGCTTTTTGGCAGTGCATTTTCACCGGCAACATTCACGTTTTGACAAGCAGAAAATGTGTCTTGACTCATTTGAGAAAACGGTGAGGACCCAAAACCTGAGTCTACAGTATTTGTAATATTGTGTTCTGTCATTTCGAATTCCTGAGGTGAGCTGTTGCCGACCGATCGATCGATAATGCTTCCCTGTTCACTAATTGCTTCACTGCCTACACCATTATTTGCAGCCTGCTCCATTTCCCTACGCACAGTTACCAAATTACTACTCTGAACATTAGTTAATTCATTACTCTACGGCGCTAACACACTGCTTTCGTCTTCACTGTCATTTCTCAGTTTACTTTGAAGCGTAGTATTACGTTTTTCACACGCCATTATTGTCACAATATTTCACACGACAACACAGAAAAGCATAATTTGAAGAGCAAAATAACAAAACACATTAACATAGCATTGAAAACAATATCTAGTTAATTGCAAGCGCAGCTGCGAAATACTTGGTGCAAATCTACATGCATGCCACAACTGTATACAACAATGAAAAACTACAACTACAAAGGAAATTCTCTCTATAATTACGCGCTAACAATAAAAAAAAGCTACACTAATTACACAAACTACAAGAAAAAATCAGAAGACTCCAGTGAGGTATCCTCGGCTAAGGGTCGACATATGAAACGTCCCCTTTCAACAATTATACTCGACTGTGCTTAAACTGACACACAATATTTTTAGCGCAACGCAATCTGACTTTCGAAAATCCCTACAAAAGAATGGCCCTGACTAACATTAACCTATACCTTTCACAAATCACTTACCTCACAAAAATCTTTGTTACTCGAACTACTGCAATACAGCGAGCGCCACTACTGCCAGCTAAATAAAAGATTCAAACTACGGAAGGCACTAACTACTGATAGGCATAGTTAGCAAATGAAAGATTTTAATAGAGAACAAACAATGTATTTACCTTAATAGTGTTGAAAAATCATAATACACATAGCAGTTCATGACATCCAGTCTTACAAATTTCCAAACTCCGCCATTTCTCTCCCCACATCCACCACTGTTGGCGGCTCACCTCCAACTGCGCAACGCTACGCGCTGTTCACAGCCAACTGCCCCACTACAATGGCAGACAACAATGCAAACTAGTCACAGACTGCACACAGCACAGCCAGTGATTTTCATACAGAGCGCTACGTGGCGTTACCAATATAAAAACCTAAACAGCCTACTTACAGTTTGTATTCCAAAAGCTAGAATTGCAGCGCTTAATTCTGTCACTGCCATAAACTTCCGAAAAACATATGTCATTGAGTTAGTAAAGCTAATAGCAGTATCTATTGGTTCCTTGGTGTGCTAGGAAGCTCACAGTACCATCTCTTGGTTATCTGGTTTCTGTGCTGAGATTATAAAATTTCCGAACTGAGTAGACGAGTTTAGATAAAATTTTAATATTGCGGCGACCTTCTTTTCTGCGATCTGATTCTGATGAAAAGGGCCTATACGTTGCCCCAAGCTACGCGCGAGCTACATGCGAAAGCCCCACGGAAACTTGTATAGTAGTTTTAGAGATTAGCGTGTTCAAACAGGCAGACATAAAGGTGTCATATAAAACCTTAAAGCACGATATCTTTCTTTTTCTTGACTCAGTTTTGATAAGGTAATGCATATACGTTGCCCGTGCTCTGCTCATTTTACCTCTGAAAACCACATGAAAATTCGTCTAGTAGTTCGAAGAGACAAACAGATTATCAAGACAGTTTTTCAGATTTATTGTTATTATAGGAATGGATATGTGGCAAGTGGTTCCACTTCCATTGTACAACTACCGGCAGTGCCTAAATGGACGAGAATTATGCAGTCTACCAGTAACACAACTACTTGTGAGAGAAGTTGTGTAACTTTTGGTCATTCATTAATTCACCACCAAGTGAGTACAACACATTTACATCATTTTATAAGACGATAGATAGCATCAAGGTGCCACATTTATCAACCCAATCCCCCCCACCAACACTATATAAGTTGCTGATATCACACTTAAATATCACACAAGTCGGAGCCGTTGTTTATAGGGATGTATTGTACATAAAATCTCACTTAGCAACAGCTAATATGTGTTGACTTATGTGTAAATAACTTCAATTCCACTACCGTATTTTACGGACTATAAGGAGCTACTGAGTATAAGACGCACCTTCATTTTTAAGCGTTTTTTAAATTAGATTTTTACCACTTTTATTATTAGATTGAAAAACCAGACTAAAATAACTCTTAGTTTTATAAAACCAAACTGGCCTTTAAAGTCGCTGAAAATCGTCATCTTAATTCTTTCCTCCTTTTCGTCGTCGTCGTTGCATCTTCATAAATAAGATTTTCTTCGATGCTATCGAGAGGGTTATTTACACCACATATCTTGAATGTCTGAGCAATAATGTCTTCTCCCACTTCAGACCAAAAACTGTATTATCCACTGAGACAACTGTTTTTATCGCTTTAAAGCTCCCTTCGGCGTGAGTTCATGTTGGGCGTCATCCCTCATTCATTTGTTCCATTTCTCTCTCATATATGCTTTAAATGTTTATTTAGTGAATTTTTTCATGTCCACTTGATTTTATAGTTGCAGTTTTAGCACCTTTCATGGCAACAGTTCTGTTGCTCGACACATCAAATGTCAAAGGAGTTTCGTCCATATTCGCCATTTGGCTTCGTCCAACACTAGTTTTATTTCGATGTTGAATAATAAAGCGATGGAAAGGCAATATCTTCTCTCCATACTCTAGTGGCATTTTCTGAGATATTTTGGTTTTGGTTCGCATGCTAAATCCACGACGCTTGATAAACCAGTAGCACCAACCAACTCAGTGGTTAAGGTCTGTTAGTTCCAATGTAGCGCTAGCTATGAGCCTGTATTTGAATCATTTTTCTATTACTTCCAATGCCGTTTTTACGGTCTTCTTGAACCCATTTCAATATCTCATCTTCTAGATTTGGTCATTTTGCATTCCGCCCTCTATTTGCACATAGATTTTTCCTAATTTTTTTCAGTTCTTCTTTAAAAGCCCACCAATCGCGAATAGTTTCTATTTCCATTGGTGGAGGGCCGAAATGCCGTTCAGCTGCTCTGTTTCCGTGTTCTCTTGCATATTCTATTACTTTCAACTTGCAGCCCGCATCATATAAACACCTTTTACTTGTCGGCGTTGCCTAAAAAAATATTGTACTGTTACCGATAACACACTGGCACCGTTGACTGCAATGACGCACCATAGGCTGGACAGTCTCTGGCTTTGTGATGGCGGGGCGCGAGGGAGACAGTGTTTGCAAACTTGTGATTCCCCGCAACTGATGTTCGACGCATCGGTGCACTACTGCTGCCAGTTGAATCCAATGTTGCCAGATAGAGATAGGTTTCCCGTAGCATCGAATATATGGTCTTTTTTTTAAGACAGGCGGAAATTTTAAATCAAACATTTTTGTTTTAATTTCGAGTACATGGCGCACTTGAATTTTGGAGGCACCTTTTCGAAGAAAAAAGTGCGTCTTACAGTCCGTAAATAGGGTATATAAACACAAGCACAGTGAAGACATTTTGTCTACTTCCATAAGAATTCTGGACAAAAAATGCTAAGGAGGTATAGTCAGTCTGTAAACTGAAAAGCGACCAGCACTCCTGTTGGGGGGGGGGGGGGGGTAGTCGTCTTTCCCGTAAGAACTACACAACTGCCGTGCACTCTGTCAGTGTAGAAAAGCGCGCAGAGATTTACGTAGAACCTTTCCCCGGCGTTCTTGTTTTGTATTATTCGTAACTCGTATCTGTATTCTACTGTTGTGTTTAGACACTTCGTGGAAACTAAATAGCCCCGGGCTGTCTGCACACTGTGTCGCCGGTCCAACTTCGGGACACACCTTGCAGTTGCTTCTTGTAATGTAGTTGTGTAGGCAGAGTCGGTAGTAATCTATTTCCCCTTCAGTAAGCAGACCTATGCAGAAGGAAACTGCTTGACCACGGTAAGGCGACCTACCTTCCCTCGCGCTTCTAACCTCCACCCAACCCCTCCGGCTCCAGAGCAAACTTTATCCTTTAATACGGCTGTACTGCTGTCAGATGTAGTTCACACATGTTATATTTGCTCTTAGCCCCCTTCAGTTTACCAATAAACTTGATTTTATGCCATTAACCCAAGCAACTCCAACGCATTTTCCATATACTGTATTACAAAGGAGACGGGGTTGCGGGGGTGGTACTCTATGCTCACCCTAAATATGTTAAGAAACCATTCGGTTATTGTTGCTAATTTTTATTAAGACACACGTTTTAAAGAAGTACTGATGTATAATTTCCGTTCAGAACCTGAAAATATCTTTTGTCACGCTCTCAGTAAAATCAGCTCATTTTGGTATTAAAAAGTTTAAAAGATGCAAATTTCGTTAATTATTGTGGATTTTTACGCTCAGCATACCTTCTAGAGTGACACTGATCTCTAAGTAAGGTCCTGAACCTAAAATATTGATTCTGACATCAATTGTGGAAAAAGACATTTGGGTTACAAGTAACTGAAAAATTTAAAATATTTGTGGAATCTGGTGGAAGAATTCATTAAAAACGTTGAAAATCTTTTTTAAAATATAAAATAACTGAGTAGATTACAATATTTTGAAAAGGTGGGAGTTAAGTACTTACGCACCCCCCCCCCCCTCACGCTGGTATTGCGACGTCTGAAAGCCTATTTTTAATAATCAGCGATTTTTCCATCCTTGCAATGCGGTTAGTTTATATATTTTATGTTACTAGGCTCTACTGGGAATGATTTTTATTTGAAGCTGCGATTTTTTAATTATTCAAGAGAAACACAAAAAAGACTTTCAAAGGTCTCCCGCCATATCACCATGTACCATCTCCCCATATACCCCTAACACCTCGCAGTTTGTGCTTGTTAATACGTTTACTTGCAAGCCTGAAAGATAAAACGTTACTGACAATCGACAGTCATACGAAATTGGTTACAAAAAATTCTCTGAGTGCAAATATCTTTGCATTAGCTGTATTAGTTACAGATATACTAGCTCTTAGTGACATATGACAATTTGTGCGGGACTGGGACCCACTTGGGTCATTGCCGTTTTTGCTACCATACGAGTCATTTCCGTGTGCTAAATTCCGCGCCAAAACGCACGCAAATTAAATCATGCACTCTTTCCAATGTACTGTAGGCCTACACATAACGCAAGTAAAATATTATTTGCTACCTCTTCCGGTGTTCCAGTTTTAATGGCCGGTGGTGTAGATCGGAAGGGGTTAACCATTACTGAAAGACTAAGCTAATTACCGAAAGGAAAATCGGCAGATAGATGAGGGTCATAAAGCCTTTTTTGCTTTAACGGTGCTTAGGCGTCGCCCGCAGTTGCCATCGGACGATAGGTGTACCGGTGAGGGCCAGCGCAGGGCGCGCCGCGCAGCACGGCGCTGCTCGTTTGCCAGCCTCGTCCCAGATTCGCGAGGCGCCCCGCCGGGAGTAGTCGGGGCTGGCTGCAGTTTAGCTTCGCCGCGGGCGGGAATATGTAATGCCCCATCCCGCACCGCACGGCACTCTAAGCTGGCGCGTGCGCCAACGAGGCCCGAATTAGCTGCGCGCTTCTCCGTCGTACCGACCTGCCAGCTCAGGTGCCGTATTCAGAAACGGGAGGAAGGTTACAGTGTAACGACTCGACGACGACGACGAAATTATTACAGATGGAGCACGAACTAGACTCGTCAATGATCTTCACTCCAAAATCGATTCCAGCGTTTCGGACGACTAAGGAGCTGATAGCTAAGTTGGGACCTACCAAGATTCAGCGACTGTCCGAAAAAAAGAAGAAGGTATAAGCATCTTAGCCGGCCGGCGTGGCCGAACGGTTCTACGTGCTACAGTCTGGAACCGCGCGACCGCTACGGTCGCATGTTCGAATCCTTCCTCGGGCATGGATGTGTGTGATGTCCTTAGGTTAGTTAGGTTTAAGCAGTTCGAAGTTCTAGGGAACTTATGACCTCAGAAGTTAAGTCCCATAGTGCTCAGAGCCATTTGAACCATTTGTAAACAGCTTGCTGTTTTCTAGCAATTTATTTGAAGTGCAGCATACTGTTTACAGGAAATTGAAGATGCACTTCAAACAAGAGCTCCGGTTTTACTGTACCACTAACCTTCGCCACATATGCGTTTTCCCCCTCTCTGTCTCCACCTCTTCGTCACTGTCTGTTCACCGCATCCTCCCACCTTTACGTGCTATCTAGTCATGCCCATTCTCTCTGTCTTCCCACCCCCCCCCCTCTCTTTGTCCATTTCCTCCCCCATCTCTCTGACCGTATTTTCCACCTCATCCCTCTCAACATATCCTCCACACTCTTTATCTTTCCACCTCCCCTTCTTTCACCTACCAACTAGGCATTTACACCATTCACCAGTCTCATGCATCGCCCTTTCCTCCACTTTCACTATCCAGTTCCTCCTCCCTCACGCTCTGCCCACCTCATCCTCTATCTGTCTCAGCCTCTCTCCGAACATGCTCATCGGCTTGTGTAGCCCTTGCAGTACAGTACAATGAAACAGACTGGTACTAATCCCACAACTCGTCTGTCATACAAGGCAGGTTACACATCAGGGGATTGAAAATAATTTGTTTGTCCTGAAGTACAGGCAACCACGCAAAGCACACCGATAAAGCATGTTGATACGACTCCACCCCCTCTCTATGACTATATCTCCCTCCCTGGCCTCTGGGTAGCTAGAAGAGGGAAGGTGAAAAGAGAGAGGGGAGCAGGATATGCTCGGAAGGACCAGGAGGAAGATGTGGCCAGACAGAGGGTGGATGGAGGAATTAGACAAAGAGAGGCCTGGAATACCATTTCTTGCATCTGACTTGTAGGCTTCCCTGCAAAAGCGGGTTGAATAAAAAGGCCAATACAGTACCCACACAACATGATTGTCATGTATGCAATATATATGAAAGTGTCTGGAAAAAATATGTTTCTGCCAGTATATCAGGTTATAAACTCCACAGTGCTGATAAATCTGAGTCCTATTGTTTCTGCGCCAGGTTTGTCTGAAATCGATCCAAGGGGAGGAGATCATGGCACGCTCACATATACGTACACTCTGCTTTATACGTGAAATAGATGGAGATACTCAAATATTCATACACTAATGGTGGTCGCGTAAAAGTTTTTATCGCATGTGTATGATCCACAATCTCTGTCAAGTTACCTGTACTCCATTTTGTTTATAGTTCGTAGCATACTAAGATCCGTTAGCTACTTTTAAGTTATTAGTATGGCCACATTGACATTGTAAAACAGTAAATCATTTTTTGAACTACTTGTATTGTGTTTTCTCTGTGTATATGATTTCATATTTGAACTGAGGCAGTATGGTTCAACAATCTCAAGCCTAATAAAAGAACAAGAAACGGGTAACCATTTTTTACATCCTGCTGTGGTGTCACTTTATTAAAACCAGTATCTGTCAGAAATGGGTAATCTTGAGGTGCAATGAGAAATTCATTTATCATATGCATGGCAGTTTCATACTAATAATAAATCTATAAAACGTTGTGTCTGTCTGTTTGAACACACTAATCTCAAAAACCACTAGACGAATTTTGATGACATTTTCACAGGTAACTTGAATTTTTTTTCTTTATTGAATTTCGATTCCCTTCCAAGGGGGCGGGCTGGCAGCAGCTTAGTATGCCGCTCTTCAGCCTACAGACTTTGTTTTAAAAAGGTGGAGATACTATATAATAAAAACAGGCAATAAAATCGAAGACTTAAATGGTAACATGGCGAAAAAATCTTAGAACTTAAAACATAGAACAAAGGGACGATGATGCTAATAAAATACATATGAAGCAGACAGGTAAAATAATAGACAGACAATTGAAGAACACGGTGACAATCTGGTTTCTGTTCGCAAAATACATAAAATTCACACCCTGCTACAGCATGGTTTCTGTTTGCAACACTTGGAAAGACGAAACAACACTGAACATTCACTGGAACACTGCACTAAAATGTTGGCAAATATGTCATACCACAGCCGAGAGCAGGTGGGGGGAAACTGGACAGATGATGGGAAAATAAAAAAGGGGAGAAGGAAAGGAAAAGGGAAGGGGGGACGAGGGGAAAGGAGCCAATGGAGGATGAGGACCCATAAGTGGGGTGGGGGGTGCTGGGCAGACGCAACAGGGAGTGGGGAAGGCAGAGGAGGGGAAAATACAAAAGGACTTGGGGGGGGGGGGAGAAGGGAGGCAGGGAGACGTTAGGTGGGGAGAAAACACAGGATGGAAGGGGAGGGAAGAGGGAGCCCAGGGAAAGGACAGAAGAATGGAGGGGGGGGTGAAGATCAGAGTTGATAGGAGGGATAAATGGAGGGAGAAAGGGCATCATCTGGGAGGGGGAGTTGATGGAAGCCACCTTGGGAAAGGAGATGAATGGTGTAGAGATGGAGAGTAGGGGGCACACAACAGTGAAGGTGTGGAAGGGGGCCGGGATGGGAGAGGAGAGGAGCAACAAGGGGGGGTGAGGGGGCTCAAGGCGGCAGGAGGTGTAGAGTATGCAGATATGTTCGAGGAATAGGAGCAGATGGGGGAAAGCAATGAGGTCATAGAGGATCTGCGTGGGGGACGGGAGGCGTATACTATGGAAGGCGAGGCAGAGTGCATGACGCTCAAGGATCTGGACTTATAGAATTTGGGTGGGGGCACAGAGATCCAGGTGGGATTGGCATAACAGAGAATGGGATGGATGAAGGATTTGTAGGTATGCAGGATGGTAGAGGGGTGCAACCCCCATGTCTGGCCAGAGAGGAGTTTGAGGAGTCGGAGGCAGTTGTGGCCTTTGGATTGGATGGAGGAGCGAGTGGTACGACCAATGAGGATTGCCTGGGTCTTGGAAGGATTGATTTTCAGGAGCCACTGGTTATACCAAGCAGCAGAAAGGTCAAGGTGATTCTGGAGAAGGCGTTGGGACCGTTGGAGGGTAGGAGCGAGGGCGAGGAATGCGCTGTCATCGGCATACTGCAAGAGGTGTACTGGAGGGTGGGGTTGGGGCATATCTGCCGTGTACTGGAGGTAGAGGAGAGGACAGAGCCCTGAGGCACACCTGCAGAGGGGTAGAAGGTGTGGGAATTGGCATTATGGATGGTAACATAGGAGGGGTGGCGGGAGAGGAAGGAGGCTATCAGACGGATGTGGTTGACAAGAAGGGCATAGGTTTGGAGTTTAACCACGAGACCGAGATTCCACACACGGTCGTAGGACTTTTCGTGGTCGAGGGAGACAAAAATGGTGGAGCGACGGGAGTTAAGCTGGAGGGAGAGGAGATGAGTGAGGCGGAGGAGTTGGTCATCGGCAGAGAAGGAAGGTCGAAAGCCACATTGGGTGTTGGGGAGGAGGTGGTTTCGGTGGAGGTGGTGATGGATGCGCCGGATAAGGATGGATTCCAGGAGCTTGCTGAACATCGATGTGAGACAGATAGGACGATAGGAAGAGGCATCAGATGGAGGCTTGTTGGGTTTGGAGAACATCAGGATATGGGAGGTTTTCCACAGGTCTGGGTAGAATCCGGTAGCAAGGATGACATTGTATAGGATGGCAAGGACTGAAAGGAAGGAGGGAGGACAGTGTTTGAGATGGCGGTAGGTAACGTTGTCGTGGCCGGAAGCAGTGTTGCGTTTACTGCGGAGTGTGAGGCTGATGTCATGTGTAGTGATGTGAGTGTTAAGTTCAGATGGTGGTGTGTGGCCCAAGTACTGGAAGCTAGGAGCAAGGGGAGGAACAGAGGTATTCGTATGGTCCATGACGTCAGGGAAGAGGGAATAATCAAAGTGGGGATCATCTGATATGGAAAAAATATTGGAGAGGTGAGAGGCAAAGTGGTTGGCCTTACTGAGGTTGTCAGGAAAGGGACGGTCATCAAAGAGGAGAGGGTACTGGGGGGTGGGCGGTTCCCAGTAAGGCGGTGGAAAGCAGACCAATACTTGGAAGAGTTTGTTGGGAGCGTGGTGTTGAGTTGTGTACATGTCTGGCGCCAGGCGCGGCGTTTCTTCGCAGTAAACAGGTTGCGGATGTGTTGTAATTGCCGGTGGCGGGTAAGTGTGTCCCAGTCACTATTGCGGAGAACAGAGAGGTAGAGGCGGCAGGACTCTCGAAGGAGAAGGACGGCATGTGGAGGCAGGGCGGGGCGGTGAGGGTGGATGGCTTTGGTGGGCATATGGGTGGCGACGGCGTCAGACAAGGTCTGGTGCAGGAAGGCAGCAGTACGAGAGATGTCATCAGGAGATTGGAGGGTACGGTCGTGGCCTTCAACCTGGGTGTGATTGGTGTCCCGGTAGGCATCCCAGTTGGCACGGGAGTAATCATGGACAAGTTTAGGAGGGATGTCAGGGCGAGCAGTGGGGCGGGGATGGCCACCACTAGAGATAGTGAGGAGAACAGGAGCATGGTCACTGCCAATGAGGTCAAGGACATCTGCGGTGATGCACCCAAGGAGGTTGGGTGTAACTTGACGCAACGTGTACACTTAATATCATCAAAATCGGATCAATGAAGTAAAAGATGTAGTGATTTAAAGTTGTATTTAAAAACGTCATGTGTCTCTGTTCGAACACGCTAATCTCCCAAACAACTACAAGAGCTTTCATGGCGTTTGCACAGATAACTTTAACATATCTTGGCCCTAAAATTTTAGAAGTCTGTTCAGCTTAGTAGTTCAGATGTTTACCTAAGTGACAGTGATGGCTCTGAGCACTATGGGACTCAACTGCTGTGGTCATTAGTCCCCTAGAACTTAGAACTACTTAAACCTAACTAACCTAAGGACATCACACACATCCATGCCCGAGGCAGGATTCGAACCTGCGACCGTAGCAGTCGCACGGTTCCGGACTGCGCGCCTAGAACCGCGAGACCACCGCGGCCGGCATCCTAAGTGACAGTGTGGTACACTAAAGAACCAATGGATGGCACTGTTAGTTTCGTAGCACACCAAAGAACCAATAGATGGCGCTGTTAGGTTTTTATCTCCGTTGCAGAAGTATTTTCGGAAGTTTACGTCAGTGATAGAATTAAGCGGCACAACTTTATCTTTACGAATACAAAAAACTAACACTGAATAAACTTGGCTAGGATATACAGCTTTTCTGATTTCGTTTGTGTATCAAAAACTTAACTAGACTGCTTTACTTCTTTCGGCGTGTTTCCTTTGTATTTGACTTCTTGGCTAGGTAAAAAGTGCTTATTGGGAAGTGATCACATGAGCGTTCCGTATATACCAACTGAGTTACAGAACCATAAAAAGCGACGGTATACGAAGGCCCTTCTGCGATTTCCGTTGCGAAGCGTGGGCGTTTAGCTAGGCATACATATTATTTACTACAGTTCGGTTTAGCATGTTGGTTTCTGGCTTTGTTCTTGTTACTAGTTTTGTCATAATGTGATTACTCATGCCATCTTATACCTAAGTACGGTACATTTTTGACCGAAACTGATTTTAATTAAGTGGCAGTGCAGCTGTGTGGAAAATTTTTAGAAAATATACATCATCGATTTCTCAAAATAAAGTCAAGGAAAGAATAGATTTATTGTAACCACAGAAACCTAAATCTGGCTGACTAGATGGAGGTTTGGATCTTCCACCTGCAGAATGCAAATCAGGAGCCGTAACTAACACCACCGCCATCAGTATTCGGAAATGGTGCTTCGATTCAAGACAGCACCTCATCACGTAATTTCGTTAATTTGCCCGCACATTGTGTGAGTCTATAACTGACTGCTAGCACTCGATCGATATCCAAGCGATTACTGCAGGCAAAAGGCCCTTTGTTTATAACAACTTACATTTTCACGTAACCAAAGTTGTTTCTGATGTAAGTTATCAAGTATTTTCGTCTATGTAATTGCTTGCAACTGTCCGCTTCTCCTCATATTGAACATTTTACTGTTAATATCTACATTATTAATTTCTATTGTGTGATTCAGGTTTTCGCATTTGCTTTACTCTTCATAAATTATGTCCGACATTACACACACTCTTTATTAGAAATCAGAACGACCCATTATTTGCTGCGGCATAACGAGTTTTGTGAACTATACGGCTGGGTAGCTCATCATACTGAAAACTTCTTGAAACCATGAGTCAAGCAACGCAGGTATCTCAGTCGAAGTGCTGGGTCAAAATACCCCAGTACAGATATTTCGTTTCGTGTAAAATATGATGTTTTAATATCACCATTATAATATATTAATTACACAATTAATTAAATCAGCGAAAAGTATTCGTCGATAACTTGTCAAATATATTACCTGAGCATAATTTGATTCGACGTTTGTAGTCTACTGATCAAGTCGCATTCTGTTTAGTTTTCATTTTGGCATTTTTGTAGGGATTTTACCTTCTTCGTCTTTTAAGCCGTTTTTTACTTATGTCAGGCTATTTCAATCAATATATTACATACATGATTTGCATGGAGACAAAACTGCCAACCTGCATTACTCACCAATTTCTATTTTGATCAACTGAATCATACCTGAAGTTGTCCATAAGTCTCATTTAAAATTTTATATATGATATTTCTTATTCACTACGTATTGTTTTATTCTGATGTAAGACCGTAAGAATGATGTGGCAAGTCTACATTACAAATCTGCAAAGCCTTGCTGAAAAGTAATGTCCCCGAATTTTTCAGGCGAAAACTCTAAAAGAGTTTTAATAAAACAAACGTTAATAAAGTACTTCATTTTCATTCTTCTTGTCTACATATTTATTTCTGTTAAACCGGCGACGAACACATTTTTGCCAATGAGAGACAGTTTTTTGATACCGTCAAGATAGACTGTTTCACTTTGTTAACATAACCATAGACTCACCGCTTCACCACTATCAAACTGAAGTCCTTAAAGATGTTTTCCAGCTTTCAGAGGCAGATGAAAATCAGATGGGGCCAAATGGGGACTCTATGGAGGATGACAGATGACAATGAACCCAAGGCTTCGAATTGTTGCAGATGCTGCAGCGCTTGTGTGTTCTGACATGGTCATGCTGAAGGCGATGGTGCTTAATGGGCGCACGATCTCTTCGAATAAGATACTGTATTACAGCACATTATTTCTCAATCACCCATGGACACTGATTATCCAAAACATTATGAGCACCTGCATAGTAGCTTGGTCCGTCTTTGGAACGAAATACATCAATGGTTCTGCGTATCAGGGATCCGACACTTTGTTGGTAGTTTTGTGGAGGTGTGTGACATTAGATGTCTACTCACAGGTCGTATGCACTCCGTCTTCAGCCCACAAGTGGCCCCTAGGGACCATCCGACCGCCGTGTCATCCTCAGTGAGGATGTAGATAGGAGAGGCGTGTCCGCTCTCCCGGACGCTATGATGGTTTTCTGTGACCGGAGAAGCTACTATTCTGTCGAGTAGCGCCTCAATTGGCATCACGAGGCTGAGTGCACCCTGAAAAATGGCAACAGCGCATGGCGGCCCGGATGGTCACTCATCCAAGTGCCGGCCACCCCCGACAGCGCTTAACTTCGGTGATCTGACGGGAACCGGTGTACCCACTGCGGCAAGGCCGTTGACGCAGGTCATATAATTCGCGAAAGTAATGGGCCACTGATTTGTGTAAGTGGTGATGGCGCCTAATAGCGACCCAGATGGTTCCGTATTATTTACATCAGGCGAATTCGGTAGCCGACAATTCGACGTGAGTTCACTATAATTCTCCTCAAAGCACTGTAGCATGTTTCTGGCTCCGAGATGCGGATAACTATAATGCTGAACATGGTGTCGCCGTCGGGGAAGAGATCAAGCATGAAGGGATGTGATTATCACCACAGGTGCGATGCGAGCGCAGGAGAGTCTCTCTCACGCATAATGTCCCCGTCACTATACTGCGCCTGTGGCACGCTGCACGTTTGTGGAGACGACCAGCGGCCTAGTGTAGCCAAAATGTGATTCACCGGAAGAGTTGACAGTCTCCATTGATCGACTATTGAATCGCGATAGTTCCGTGCCCACTGCAATCGTAACTGACGATGTCATAGGGTCACCATGTGAAGACGTAGCGGTGTTCTGCTGCGGAGCTCCGTGTTCAATAATGTACGGTGAACGCTGAGCTCCGAGACACTTGTGCGTGCCGGCCGTTGTGGCCGAGCGGTTGTAAACGCGTCAGTCCGGAACCGCGCTGCTGCTACGGTCGCAGGTTCGAATCCTGCCTCGGGTATTGATGTGTGTGCTGTCCCTAGGTTAGTTAGGTTTAAGTAGTTCTAAGTTCTAGGGGACTGATGACCTCAGAAGTTAGGTCCCATATTGGTCAGAGCCATTTTGAACCCACGTTCTGTCAAGAGTCATGAACGTCCAACTATTTAGCTGCTATTGGTGGTTTCACAGTCCTTCTACTACTTTCTGTAGATGCCCACGACAGTAGCACGTGAACGTTCGACCAGCTTCGCCAATTCGAATTACTCGTTGACATGTTCTGCGTAATAATATCTGCCCGTTATCAAAGTCACTTATCTCAATGGATTTGCCCATTTTCAGGGTGATCCCCCGTTTGCGTCTGCTCCGCTTACGTACGTTGGTTACCGCATCTCGTGCCCGAACGTCACCAGGCGGCATCCAACGTCGCAGAGGGCAGTGGTGATAATGTTTTGGCTTATGGGTTTTGTAAAGTTATACACCGCAGTGTTACAAGATACTGTTCGGTGCCCTCTAGTGGCAGAAATCTGCAAATATGTAGACATGAAGGAAAATGATATAGAATGGTAATAACATCTGCTTCGTTTAAAAAGATTTTCACATTAAAACATTCAGAGGCGTTACTTTCCAGCTGATCCTCGCCGCTTCTACAGTGTTGTAAGTGGTTTTCGGTAGTTGCCAGCAGAGTGACGGGGACAATAGGTGGTGGTTTGATTTGATAACATAATCTGAACATGTGTGTATTCGTCTCTGGGTAATATCGCAGTGGCAGCACTGATGACGAGCGTATTGAAGCCAATGGCAATATACGAGTGGAAACATTATACAAGGTTTCTCGTATGGCTTCATGGTCATCTCAGAAAACTTATGGTTCAGATGGCTCTGAACACTATGGGACTTAACTTCTGAGGTAATCAGTCCCCTAGAACTTAGAACTACTTAAACCTAACTAACCTAAGGACATCACACACAGCCATGCCCGAGGCAGGTTTCGAACCTGCGACCGTAGCGGTCGCGCGGTTCCACACTGTAGCTCCTAGAACCGCTCGGCCACACCGACCGGCCATAAAACTTATGAAACTGTGGACTTGCAGCACTTGACATAACTATTACAAAAAGATAACTGTATTAGATTTGAGAAACAGTTACTGGGGGATTAGGATAACAGTAATAATTTCGTGTGGCTGTGTTGCCTGGTGCAAGTCTTTTCGTTGGACGCCACTTCAGCAACTTGCGTGTCCGCAACCTACCCCACTTGTAGAATCGGGAAAAGGGGACCTAGACTTTAATGAGAAATGCGAACCACGTGTCGTTTGTGGCGACTTCTCACATCGTTGAGAGGTGCAGCCTTGTTAAAACGTGGGCTGAAAAATCAAAGGTCCGACTGGGATTCGATCCTGCGACCTCTTGGTTTTCAGTCTTAGCTTTACCGCTAAAGGAACAACTATTGGGGTTTACGATTATATGGCAACTTCTAAACGTCAATAGATCTCACCCCACTACAAAATTCACTTCCGTATTTTTCAGTCAACTGTTTTTACAGTCGGTTCCTGAACTGCTATGAAGTTGTTGAAAGATAAAACCACCGTTCCACCGAGGCAGTAAGCTTTTGCCGGAAAGTAATATTTATGGTGAGTTTAGGCCCTACAGATCATTTTTGAGTGATACTGAGAAGAACCCAGGAACACCAGCTGTCGCAATCCTGGGAAACATGTTATCGCACCTGTGTGGTATTCGTACAGATGTTTCCTAAGTTTTTCTACACTTATCAGTGTAAAGAGTGAGACATTGTTGAAACAAAGTAGCTGATCAAAACGACTGAAACAAGTAAAGGTGAGCTAGAAATGAATGTGTTGCTTCAGCTCCATTTGTGGTAACTACATATATTTAAAAATCCAGGAAGCAGAGCGTTCACGATTGAAATACTGTTAACTTCCATCTGGTTATATGTGAAGGAACAGAAATATGAGAGCAGGTGAGGCATTTTAGCTGTAAGAGTACCATCAAGTGAGAATGAAGAGATTCACTATACTGTCAAGAAAGTGTTGGGTTGGAATCAAAATTGCAGCGCTTTGTAGAGGATACGGTGGATTATTGCCTGAGTCACCACACTCTTAGAGTCCTAATGAAACTTCGATACTGCACCTGCGCCAAGTGGTTGACTTGTATAAACACACTGCGAAACAATCGTGTATTGTGCATGCGGAATGGAGAAGTACCTTAAAATCTAGATGATCGTATTCCTCAGCTAACTGTAGTGCTGTAAATAAGGAAAGGCGTTTTATAATGTTGGACGAAATAAAAGGTTTTTCCCCTTTCAGGCAATATTGTATCTACAAGAGAGTATTGAATATTCACTCTCTTCCTCCAAAGTGAATTATAGTAGCATGTCCTGGCATTTGTATAAGCTGTCGAAACCAGGAAAGGGGTAAAGCAAGGCCACTGTCACCACTGCTGTCTGTTTGTTCATTTGAACGGGAATGACGGCGCTTGGGACTACTGTTCATTGTCAGGACATAAAATTAGCACACTACGGTTCATTGGTGATGCTGCATTGGCAGCATAAAGCGAACATGAACTGGAGTACGTGCTAAATGTAATGGGACTTCCTCGAGGACTAAATGTTACAGCCGAAAAGGAGAATGCAAACGGGATATATATACATCCTGATACCTGGGAAGCAGAATAGCTTAATATGCTATGTCGGTTTGCAGTAGGGTTTTGGAGCATATACTGTATTCAAACATTATGAATCACCTCGAAGGGAACGATCTATTGATACGTAATCAGCATGGTTTCAGAAAACATCGCACGGAGTAATGGCCGCTATCGAGAGGGGAAAGCTTTTGACACCGTTCCTCACAAGCGACTTCTAATCAAGCTGCGGGCCTATGGGGTATCGTCTCAGTTGTGCGACTGGATTCGTGATTTCCTGCCAGGAAGGTCGCAGTTCGTAGTAATAGATGGCAAATCATCGAGTAAAACTGAAGTGATATCAGGACCTGGGTGACAAACTGAGCAGTTCTCTTGTTCGCAGATGATGCTGTAATTTACCGTCTAGTAAGGTCATCCGAAGACCAGTATCAGTTGCAAAGCGATTTAGAAAAGATTGCTGTATGGTGTGGCAGATGGCAGTTGACGCTAAATAACGAAAAGTGTGAGGTGGTCCACATGAGTTCCAAAAGAAATCCGTTGGAATTCGATTACTCGATAAATAGTACAATTCTCAAGGCTGTCAATTCAACTAAGTACCTGTGTGTCAAAAACACTAACAACTTCAGTTGGAAAGACCACATAGATAATATTGTGGGGAAGGCGAGCCAAAAGTTGCGTTTCATTGGCAGGACACTTAGAAGATGCAACAAGTCCACTAAAGAGACAGCTTGCACTACACTCGTTCGTCCTCTGTTAGAATAATGCTGCGCGGTGTGGGATCCTTACCAGGTGGGATTGACGGAGGACATCGAAAGGGCAGCTCGTTTTGTATTATCACGTAATAGGGGAGAGAGTGTGGCAGATATGATACGCGAGTTGGGATGGAAGTCATTAAAGCAAAGACGTTTTTCGTCGCGGCGAGATCTTTTTACGAACTTTCAGTCACCAACTTTCTCTTTTGAATGCGAAAATATTTTGTTGAGCCCAACCTACATAGGTAGGAATGATCATCAAAATAAAATAAGAGAAATCAGAGCTCGAACAGAAAGGTTTGGGTGTTAGTTTTTCCCGCGCGCTGTTCTTTAGTGGAATGGTAGAGAGATAGTATGATTGTGGTTCGATGAACCCTCTGCCAAGCACTTAAATGTGAATTGCAGAGTAGTCATGTAGATGTAGATGTACTTGCAACGCACAGAAGCCAGGACAGGACCAAAAGTTCTTTTAAAAGGAAAAATAGCGGCCAATGTCCAAAAACGTAAACATGTTGCCACTGTATTAAAATGTGTTTGGTATCAATAAATAAACTCGCAAAACGAACTACAATAGGCACAAAGCATCAGAAAGTGCGTAGCAACCACGCGGATAAGTCGTAATTACTTCCTTTTGAAGTTAAACACATCAAGTCAAAACTCATTTTTGTAGTTACGGGGTTTTTGACAGTACTACTAGGACTCGGATGCTGTGAAGAGTATGTATTAGAATGCACTCCTATTGTTTAATGTTAACAGTAGCCGAAGGTGGATATCATTCCGCTTAAAATTTCCTGTTCTTATCGCAAAAACCGCCGCCCTTCTTAATGAGTGGGAAATATGAAAGTACCAGCATTAGAAGTAGCAACTTTTCAGCTGATGTCACATTCTTGTGTTACTACATGCCAACCGCTTGGAGAGCTAGCACCCCTATAGCTGTCGAAAGATTGCATTTTTTTACCCTATAGGGCCGGGAACTGGCAACAAAATGACTACTCACGTTGGTGTGTAGGATGTATTAGACTGGCGACACACCATCTGACTGTTCGATAAATATCATCCACACAGTTCCGAAAACTGCAAGAGCTGACAAGTGCGAGAATTATCACACAATCAGCTTAACACTCATGCATCCGAGTTCCTGATAAGAATAACATACAGATGAATGCAAAAGGAAATTGAAGATGTGTTACATGACGATCTGTTTGGGTTTAGGAAAGATAAAGGCACCAGACACGCAATTCTGACGTTGCGGTTGACACTGAAAGCAAGACTAAAAAAAAATAATTCTCGTTCATAGGATTTGTCGACCTAGGAAAATCGTTCGACAGTGTAAAATCGTGCAAGATGTTCGGAATTCTGATAAAAATTGGGGTAAGCTGTAGTGAGAGACGGATGACATACTATATGTACAAGAGCTAAGAGGGAATAATAAGAGTGGAAGACAAAAACCTAGTTGCTCCGATTAAGAACGGTGTAAGACAGTGATCAATTCTTTCGCCCCTACTGTTCAGTGCGTATATCGAAGAAGCAACGATGGAAAAAGAAGAAATGTTCAGGAGTGGAATTAAAATTCGAGGTGAAAGGCTATCAATGTTACGATTTGGTAACGACATTGCTGTCCTGAGTGAATGTGAAGAGGAATTACAGGATCTGCTGACTGGAATGAACTGACTAATGAGTACAGAATTCGAATTGAGACTAAGAGGAAGAAGACGAAAGCAGTGACAAGTAGCGAAAACTTAACATGAGGGTTGATGGTCACGAAGTAGATGAAATTAAGCAAATCTGCTACCTAGGCAGCAAAATAACCAATGACGGACGGAGTAAGGAGGACATCAAAATCAGACTAGCACTTGAAAACAGAGTATTCCTGGCCAAGAGAAGTCAAACATAGGACTTAATTTGTGGAAGATATTTCTGAGAATGCATGTTTGGAACACGGCATTGTATGGTAATGAAACATGGACTATGGGAAAACCGGAACTGAAGAGAATCGAAGCATGTGAGATGTGGTGCAACAGGAGAATTAGGTGGACTGAGACGATATGGAATGAGGAGGTTCTGTGCAGAATTGTGGAGCAAAGGAATATGTGGAACACGATAAGAAAAGGGACAGGATAATAGGACATCTGTTAGACATCAGGGAATGACTTTCATGGTACCAGAATATATCCAGCAAATAATTGAGGACATAGTGTAAGCGTATTATCATATCGCTGGCTTAGTTGTGGAGTATCTTTGCGGGCAGCCGCGTCTGGGAGTCGAGCGCGGGACACGGTACTGTTATATTGTGTAGTGTGTAGCTCTGCATGTGAGAGGCTTTTTTAAGTATTCAGGTTGAAGTGTTGCTACTAGTGCTGTTACAGTAAAGTGATGAAATATGGAAGTGATTCAGAGGAAAGTGTGTCAAAAAGTAAGGAAAAAATGAGTAGTGATGTCGATAACGTATTTATGTATCCTCTCGTTACGTGTCGCACAGCATCGATCATCCGCGCCGTATTCGGTCTCCCAGAATGAAATGATGTGAATCAGTAGAAGTTAGTTACCATAAAAGAGTGCAGTCAAGTGCCAGTGTCTTGTAGCGAGCATGAAGACGTGCGTTCGATCATCGCGTTTCTGCATTATCAACAATCAGCCGCGCACGCTCGTACAAGTGAGAACTGAGAACTGAAAAATTGACTTTACGAACAGTGACATATCATTACTAGTGACAAGGACGACTATTACCATGTATCTGTATGTGTGACGAGCGTAAGAACTTTCGTTCGATCATTCGGCTTCCGCATCATCAACAATCACCCGCGTCGTGTCCGTTATGCGTACGATCGTCTAAATGATATTTTGTGGACTGTTAATCATCCTTTAATTGGGATAACACTTCTCAATTGGAATGTAAATAGTGCAACCTGCGATTTTCCTTTAATCGTCTCAGAATATAGTTGTTCATACCAGACGTCGAACAGTGTTGTGTTTTTTTTAACGTTGTGTGGCTCCTCTTATTCGCTTGCATATTTCGATAAATAATTTCAGGCAAGCCAGCAGCAGTGTGGAGCAGAACAGTACGACCGCCGAGGGATTACTAGGTACGTGGTGTGGACAGGGCGCACGGTCAAGAAAAGAAACGGTCACGAAACGAGAAGTCAGTTGAAAGGTACCTCCACCCCCGTTTGTACTCCCGGGTGTCTTACAATAGGTTGCAAGTGCTGCCCTGAGGTTGGCACAGGATAGGAAGTTTTGGCGGGCCGCAGCAAACCAGTCAGAAGACTAAAAAAGAGAGAGATCGGGCACGGGTAACTCGCGGACCTGATTCATATACTCGTATTTCCTTAAGGCCACGTGCCACTCCGTCACGTGACGCACAGCGATGATTCACTTATTTAGTTACGCTCGCGTGCCACTTCGTCAGTTGACGCTACGGCAGTGATTCATTTATTTACTTACGCTTTGCGGAACATTTCGCCAAGTGACACTACAGCAGCGCTCTTAGTACATGGTGTAAAACTATAGCGTCCGCGACGTTAAAGTTATGGGGTAACGCACCTATATGGATGCTAACACTTTCCCCACACTGCACGCCAGTGAATTATTCCTCAAAACGTCCGTCTTTGAGATAGATGTTCACTCCGGTTTCAGATGTTTACACTATAAACACTGTTTCTTTATTTACGACGTTTCATAATAACTGTCTCAAAAACTTCCGTTGCAAAATTCTGAAGTACCTCGTTTCTACACCACGATTTCATCCACGGGCCCGACTGAAACCTTCGCGGCCACCGGTTGCAGAGTTTCGCAGCTATTTGTGGTAGACAGTGCGCGGGGTCTCAGTTTGAGCAAAGTCGGTCTATGGAGAGCCAACAAGTAAGGACTCGATAAGGGAGCAACAGAGACAGTAGTGCGGGCAGTACGCCTCCACCTGTAAGTTTGCATGTACGAGCACTGGGGCAGCCTGGAGCGGAATGGGGGCCTGAAGCTATCGGCTGGTGGGAACTTGTTATCAACACAGACATTGGGTCACTGTCCGAGCGGGAGAGGAGCAGCTGGCGCTTCGGTTCTAGAGAAGCACGGTAGCTGTAAACAAGTGAATATCACTCTCAGTGAGTGCTCTTAAATGACAGAGCATACGAAGAGTGTCGTGACGGCCGTTGTGAAGTCGCTTGTTGTCTGGCTGTGATTCACATTTAAGCTGTGCTACCTGTTGTTGGGTTCAGCGTTTTCCTTTCTGCTGTAGTTTTAAAGGCGGTATCACTGTAAAGGCAAGTTCTGCAGGGCTGAAATACGTTACAGATACTACGGGTTCTACACGGGCTCTTCACATTAACCCCTGCAGACAGTCTGGCTACAATTGTGTACATTAACTTTTACTTAGCTGCAACAGAAGTATTTTTCGAAATGGAAACCTGAGGTACACATTTGTGAATAGAATTGGAAGGAAAACCAGCATTGGCCGTATTTTGTTGTTTTATTGTCAGCAAAATCGATTTTCGGTCACTTAGTGACCATCCTCAGTGCTGTAATACACAATTAAAATTCGTAGGCACTGGTATCAAGCTATAACCACAAGCTTAGAGCGATCACATGTGTACGAATATTAATTGTATATTACAGCACTGAGGATGGTCACTAAGTGACCGAAAATCGATTTTGCTGACAATAAAACAACAAAATACGGCCAATGCTGATTTTCCTTCCAATTCTATCCAATATTTGGTAGTGGTGCACACAACACGCCATGGAGTCGCCAATCAATAACATTTGTGAATGTTCAATTTCTTCATCACGCACAAGTACCGCCAAAAGTTGGGCGTCACTAAGAAAATATCATCAAGTAATGTAAGCACTGCGCAGCAGCTTGTGACCACCAGAATACGAGGGTGTGTGGCTGGTTCGCTATATTCCGCAGTGTGACTGAACATTATTATTGCCATTTTGCATGGTAATTATCGACCGAATATTTTACTATTTATTACAATCGAGAATATGTCGTAATTAGTTATTTTAGTCCGTACAATTAAGCCAGATGTACAAAGTATATTTTGAAAATTGGTACATATTTTATTGCAATTAAAACAATTAAGAAAACACGTAAGGTCATTACCACATGAAGAAAAATTTTCCTTCCGCCGGAAATAATTCAGGTCTGAAAGGGTTAATGTAGTCTAAGCATATATTCGGCATCAGCACGTAGTAACCACTCACAGACGGCAGATGGAAGCATAAGCAATGGAGGGAACATGAAGCGTACCGGGAGGGATGCTGAAAACAGTGCAATCGTTGTCGTAATGCGGACACGGAGAAATTTTTCTGACGGCCAAGAGGTCAGGATCTTTGGCTTTCAGGCCTAGAACGGCAGCATAAACGAAACGGCTAAGTTTATAAAATATCCACGTTCTGCCATGGTGAAAGTATACCGCGCCTGGCAACATGGCACTATCCAAAATTGATGCCGAGGCAACTGTGGTACATCATCGGCCACGGAGGACAGTGAACTACCACTGCAGAGTTGTGTGTGAGCAAATATACGTGCAAGTATTGAGCAATTGACCACCCACATGAGCCAGTGGGCTACCAACAATCTCCTCAATGACTGTTTAGTGAACATTCCTGCATATGGGCATCTGCAGCTCAAAAAAAATGGTACAAATGGCTCTGAGCACTATGGGACTTAACGTCTATGGTCATCAGTGCCCTAGAACTTAGAACTACTGAAACCTAACTAACCTAAGGACATCACACAACACCCAGCCATCACGAGGCAGAGAAAATCCCTGACCCCGCCGGGAATCGAACCCGGGAACCCGGGGGTGGGAAGCGAGAACGCTACCGCACGACCACGAGATGCGGGAATCTGCAGCTCACGACTGGTTCATGCACCATGTTGACTGCTGTTTATCGGCAGTTAAGGCTGGAATCTGCAATCCAGTTCCGGTACTGGGCGTCCACTGAGTGGCAACAGGTGGTATTTTCAGATGAATCACGTTTCACACTCCAGCGGACAGGTCGCCGTTGGCTGCAAGAATCGTCGGAAGCGTCCAGATCGGATATGGCCGGGGGAATATTTTCGTAGCACTCCCTGGAAGACCTCGTCATCTTTCCTTGGTGACCAGGTCCGTCCCAACATGCAGACTGTTCTTTCCTCTGTACGATGGCATCTAGCAGCAGGATAACGCAACATGTCACACGGCTCGATCGAGCAGTTCGCACCATGGATCCTCAACTGAGAAATCCAGCGCAATCGGCCACGGCACTGGAGTCACCATGGCTCAACAGCGCTGTTGATACCTTCCAGAATCTCACTGACGCTCTCTCTGCTTGTCTGCGTTGCAAAAGGTAGTTATTCAGTCTTTTGACAGATGGTCACATTAATGTGACTGGATCGCATATGTTAATTAGATCCTACTCTTATATTATTGTCAAGTTACATTTAGGGGATTAGCTTTCTTATATGCACTGTGCTGGCATAGAGTTCTTGCATTTGTTGAAGCAATCAGTCATTTCCCATATTGCAGCATCGTGTAGACCTGTTTTCTGCACTGTTTACGTTGACTATTGCTTGTTACTTTTAATTTGTTTTTGCACAATTGGCCTCAGCTTTTGGATGTCTCCTGCCATCTCTCATTTACTTCAGAAAAGTTCAAATGTGTGTGAAATCTTATGGGACTTAACTGCTAAGGTCATCAGTCCCTAAGCTTACACACTATTTAACCTAAATTATCCTAAGGACAAACACACACACACCCATGCCCGAGGGAGGACTCGAACCTCCGCCGAGACCAGCCGCACAGTCCACGAATGCAGCGCCTTACACCGTCTCATTTACTTCTTAACTGGGAAATAGAGGTATTTGGGACATAGTGTCTTGATCTTGTGTCCGCTTACTTTGCTTTATTATTGTTCTTTTCCAGCTTCACTTACACTGTGTTCTCCTTTTATTGTTAAAGTATTAAGATTTTGTCAAACTGTCTTTTAATGTAAGATGTGCTATTCATATGTTAGCTGCAGTTGAACACAAATAACTTTTCCTTATTTTGTTATTCAAGCTGATGCGCTCCATTTATCAGGACTGTATTATAAATTATTAATATTGAGTTTGACAGTTATGTATGTCCCCTTACCGCCGACCACTTCCCACTCCACACGAAATCTGCACTTTAGATGTTAAGGAGATTTATTTGGACCAACTCCTGCAATAAAAAAAATAAATAAAAAAAATAAAAAAACGGCAGGAAACGTGAAACAAGCAACGTTTCTGCCGTTAAACTTCTCTGCCGCTCCGACAGTTTCTCGGAAACCTTCATATTAAGTACGCGGCGTGCGAGCGACAGCAGCAGCAGCAGCAACAACAGCAGCATCGCTGGCTGCTCACGGCTGGCAACGGAACAGCGCTATGCTCGGTTCACAGCACACCACGTACCGCAGCGTTAAACTTTCATGGCCACGTTATTCGGCTATGAATAACAAAGACCTCTACTAACTCGTTTCTGTGAAAAAACGCAGAGCGCCATTTTAAAATGACGCGTTAGCGCTGTATCGGAGAGGAACGATTAAGGATGGTCCGCATCGGAAAACAGGAACATATTCCTTCATTCTTCATCGAAGCAGGCTGTTTCTCCATTCATGGTGACCTGTCCATCAAGCGCCAAATTTTCACACTGAGATACTGCATAAATTCTTTCTATACCGCATGAAACAACAGCACACAAATGACAGAAAAGAGTTATTGGTTTCGATACTTTTTAAGCATGTTACGTTTAAGTACCTTACATATTCAGTATCTTATGTATTCAGTATCTTGCGTTTCCCTCTGCTTGTATAAGGAATTAGGCTGTGTTACAGAATGAATAAGAAACTCCACATAAGAGATGAGCAGGATGTCGTTCCGTTCATGAATCATTGCAAAAGGGCCAGACTAACATGTTTGCTTATATTTTTTCTATTTTTTATTCTTGTTTAGAAAGTAAATTTTGTTTCCACCGGTGCAATGCCATCTCATATTTATTTCCAGCTTCCCTTTTTATTTCGCAAAGTATGTACTTGCGAAATGGAACATCGTGGTCAGCACCTTACCTACACGTATACTACACAATGAACACATGAAAAAAAAGTAGTTGTGTCGCAGGTCCTCTAAACAACGAAACCCTGTGGGATACAGACATTTGACTATGCATAATGGTTCGGATGTCTTATCACAAGGGATGACTAGAGAACACTGCTCATTATGACAGTCAGTCCAGATGCAAACCATACCACAATACAACAAATATTAGGAAACAAGTTATTGAAGATGAGAGTCCCAAACATTTATAAATAAAACTTCGTTACGATAAGTGACATTTCGGATGTGTTATCACATTCATTAAATGACACGACGAGTTGTTGATCGTGATACGCATTCGAGCCCACTGTTAACCAAACTGAGCTTGCATATCTGGTCGAGACTCGACTAGGCACAGAGAGGCAACTTTCGCTAGAAATAGACGTGAAATATATATTGTTTTTTCACCAGTAGCGCGATGTGCTCATGTTCGATCTGAGATAACGCAACTAATAGGTCTGTGCTGCCTGTGACTCCAATCCCGTGCACATCGTCGTTATTGAACCCACACGAGTAGGTGTCAAAATCAAGTTCTCTTTCAGTATAAGTAGAATCGCGCCGTTAGTAGAAACATGGAAGAGTTTGGCATCGTGTCAGAACAACGAAATGATGGTCAGTATCACCTCAAAGGGTTCAAATCCAGAGAAACATTGCAATCAGAGCTCAGATCCCAATCAAGTGCCAATATTTTCGAAATCTCAGGCTCACTTGAAGTAAGAAATGAATGTCCGGTTACCTTACATGACGACTGGCTGCTGAATTAAAATAACACTGCTACTGTAAGGAAGCTTACTGGAGACAGAGTTTCCGCGAGAAGCGACTTCCGCCAAAACTAATCCATCTCTGTTCCTAACTATATATGACGGTAGTATCTGTTCCCGAAAGAACAGTTACCGTCAATGACCATGCAGCTTGTGAATGATGGGCAAACATCTATTAGGCGCACTACGAATGTAGTGTTGTGGACATGTTGGGAATGTGGATCTCACGGGGAGCGTGCAAGGGATAACTCCCTGCAGACGCACTATCCTCTGTGCCCGCGGTGGCTCAGATGGATAGAGCGTCTGCCATGTAAGCAGGAGATCCCGGGTTCGAGTCCCGGTCGGGGCACACATTTTCAACATGTCCCCAATGAAGTGTATCAACGCCTGCTTGCAGCTAGGGTGTCTATTTAATTATCATTCAACTCTGTTCCAGTAAGTAGCGAATGGACATGTTTCATGTTGATTTGGAAACACGGCACAGTCTTGCATTCTTTACTTACTGGAGGTGAAGAGGGTATGCATGTGGCTGCTGAAAACGTATCCACAGCAGGAATGGAACCCACAACTTAGCCATCACGAGCTAGCCTCAGTCCAACCAACCAACGAATTTCACATGTGTTACCATCATGTTCTTGTCATGATGGGGTATGCAGCACACGCTTTGGGAAGTGTAGACTTCGAATTGAGATGTTTTTGTGAATAACCTATCTGTAGTTTAGTAGTCACGTCATGCAATGCGAAGGCAAAGCCGTGATATCAATCCCATCCTCCCCCCTTTTGTTAAAATCCATATTACGTCTATCTGCTAAGAGCTTCAGTGTGACAGAAGGTCAGGGACAGATTTGTTCATTTTCTAACCAGACAATGATCGATAAATCTTGTGGAAAAATGTTTGTGGAAGGACTCATGGCTGTCTGTTATGGTAAGACCAATTTTAACGTCATCAGCCAGCGGCCGCTTGATACAGACCGGCGTCCGCCCAAGTGCTTGCGACACATTCGGCATACTACCTATGATTTCCTGTGACCTTTCCTGCACTAGAATTAGAAAGTACAGCAGTATGAATCTTTGTGTGTAATAGAATACTATGTTTCAGCATGCACCGTGGAGATTTTGTATGGGATGTTGCTTTAAGATGTTTAACTGCGATGTCTTTTTGTTCAAATTTTCAGTATAGGTCGTGTGATAACAGCCTGAGTGAACCGTGATTTATTTTCAAAGAATATCCTTAAGAATTTATTTTATGTACTAGCGATTCATCAAGAACATTAACACATTTAATCACACTATGTAAGCATGGAAGTAGTTGCCAAGGAGTAACTGATGAAATCATAACCAAATTACTTTTAACAAATGGGAATTTTATTCACTTTACTAATGCCTAAAAGCACTTTTTAAAGAAACAGATTTAAAATTATAATCAGAAAGCACCCTGTAAATATCAAAGTTACAATTTATTCTGAGGCAGAAAGAAACAAGTTTTGACTGTATGAGCTTTCGGGCAGAGAACCTTGCCGCTCCCTTTTGACACGGCAGTAGTTACGACCGCTCACAACAGCCTCTGAAAGACTACATTGGTGCAAATCTGCAACACGCCAGGTAACTTTAAACTAAGAGTTTTAACAATTTACACAAGCACACAAATTATGCACCCCCTGTATGAGGGATGGAAATGGTACAAAACTCTAACAATTAAAATACGTATTAACCTTGCCACCGAAGGTGCAACTTGACTTTAACTTCTAAGAAAAGTCTTACGGTGAAAGGGTGGCAAATTTATATACTAAAACGATCATTTAAATAAAAGTTCATCAAATGCAATCTTATATAAAGTTATACAAGATTGGCCAAACAATAGTTAAGATGCTCTACAGTACGCAGATACCGCCTCTCAAGATCATAGGCAATAATATCAATGTTTCCAAAGAACAAAACAATTTTTCAGGTATTAGGCCGTTACACTCAAAGCAATAAATTCGTTAACACACCAAATCCGACAACATGACAGAGGCAGCTACTAATGTACGGTAGATTGATAAGGAGATCACCGAACAACCCGAACCGCCAGTTGCTCTAACACGCCCCTGCTTCACAACGGAAAAACGGACCACCCAATTTATAAACAACCACTTCCCGCGGGTGGGCAAACGGAGAAGAATGGTGGGACGACCCCAAAGCAAAACGACTGGTGACCTCACCAAGAAAACAAGTAAGAATTTAACAAGAGTAACTTAAACAACGTATCACCAATCACTTAACTTCCAGTAAATTACGATTTCTCGAGAAGACCTGGTGCAGCACCCCCAAATCGCTCTCCCAAACCGTCCGCTGCCAGCCGCTTCAACGGACGCAGGAAGGCGCGCCGAACTCCCGTCTCAAGGCGTCGCAGCTCGCACCGGCCAGACTGATGTCGTGGGTTGACTCCT
Organism: Schistocerca nitens; assembly: GCF_023898315.1. Lineage (NCBI taxonomy): Eukaryota > Metazoa > Arthropoda > Insecta > Orthoptera > Acrididae > Schistocerca > Schistocerca nitens. Next base: position 759,050,559 of record NC_064617.1, on the reverse strand, counting down.
GTTGCTCTCGTGTCGACCGCGAAGTCACTACTACCCCTCGCTATACGCCGCGGCCCACTGGACTCACGTGGCGACCTCACATGCGCCGACGCTCAAGACGGACAAGTCATCTTGTGTCTCAGTGCGCGACCGACCAACCTATCGATCCAAACGCCAATGACCATTGCCTGAGCAACCTCGAGCAGACTGGCGGCCTAACGCGCAGACTCAGATGCAGGAACTAAACCCCGACCGGGCGACCACGCGCTGAGTTCTCTCACTGGTGGAGTGGAAAGACTCTCATTTTGCAGGCTTTAAAGGTTGATCCGAACGACAGACATACTAGCACTCCGAACGACAGACAGACACTAACTGCCTAACAAATGCGGACGAGAGACAGACTAGCAAGCTGGGGACGAGAGACTGACCCAGACTCACCGACTGGCGAGCTCATAGCGCCCATGAAATGCACGTGAATAGGCAACCTTTCCCCTTCCCCACCAGAGGGAGACACCAAAGCTGCGATTGCCACAGCGGTGCCACCGCCAGAAACGGAGGGCGACTGCTTCACACTACACGCTGCGGCGCGCTCTACAAAACAGCAATTTTTACCACAGCTCACTGAGTACCTCTCATTTCTGACCTGCTGTTTTTGAATGAAATAACTTAGTCTAAAATGGAGTAAAGTCCAATAATTGTGGCACATAGGCGGGCTGCTCCCAGCACAAGGCCCCGCTCTCCGTCTTCCTCGTACTTCTGCTAACTCAAGACTCTTTGGCTGCCCGAGGCACGCCGCCCTGCGGACCACATTAACACCACAAGCCTCTCTAGCAAAGAGCTTCCACACAACCAGCCATTCCGCCAGAGAGGCACAAAGTCGAAAAATACTAAACTTTGCGGAAAGTATCGACGCACAGCACAAACCTTGCCAAATATTAGTGTATACGTAGTATATTATTCACATTTTCAGCACTAATACGGTGCACTCAACGTGGCTGAAACAATACGTGCAGCACGATGGACGGAAATTACGTCCTGCTGGGACACGTCATTTACATGGCAATGATACACGCATACTATATAATTCATAGTTAAGTGTTCCGTAAAGGGTTCACAGAATCGCTCCAATTTCTCGACCGTTCCACTGACGCAGATAGCTCGAGAAAAACGAACACCAAAATCTTTATTTGCGAGTCCTAATTTCTCTTATGTCATTATATATATATATATATATATATATATATATATATATATATATATATATATATATATATATATATATATATATCACCTTTGTGCGGCTGTGGCTCCAAAAACTGTCTGCATTCAGAGGAAAAAGATGGTGGTCGAAATGTCGTGGAAATAACGTGCCGCAGTGAAAAAGCGTTTGTTTTAATATTGGCTCCCCAACTCGTTCTCCTGCCCCCTCCCCCCTCCAACCTGAGGGAAAGAAAAGAAAAACATCCGTGGCGTTCTCTCCCCCAGCTCCTTGTACTACAAACTCATCTGATTTCTTTCAGTGTTTGGATGTCCTCCATCAAGCCCGTCAGGTAACGATCGCACGGTGCTCAGAAATAGTCCTGAAGAGGTCGAACAACCATAGTGCTGACAGTCGCCTTAGTCGACTTCTTGACACTTCTAAGGTTGTTGTTGTGGTCTTCAGTCCTGAGACTGGTTTGATGCAGCTCTCCATGCTACTCTATCCTGTGCAAGCTTCTTCATCTCCCAGTACTTCTAGGGGTTGTATCAATAATCCAACATATGTTTCACCTTCTCCACAACACGTGATGTTTCCCAGTCACGTTGTTTATGATTCAAATGGCTCTGAGCACTATGGGACTTAACATCTGAGGTCATCAGTCCCCTAGAACTTTGAACTACGTAAACCTAACTAACCTAAGGACATCACACACATCCATGCCCGAGGCAGGATTCGAACCTGCCACCGTAGCGGTCACGCGGTTCCAGACTGTAGCGCCTAGAACCGCTCGGCCACAGCGGCCGGCCACACGTTGTTTATACTTGTAGCTCCTAGCACCTTTTTGTATCTGAAATCTTCAAATTTATTTTACTTATCGATTTTTAGAAGTTTCACGAAGCCTTCTCAGTAATCATGTGGAGAATCTCACACATTTTATTTTTTAGGGTCAACAGTACGTTTTGTACCGCGAGGATATGTATTCAACACCATTTTGCAATTCGCTTTTGCTCCTTCTGGAATTTTCTAGACGGCAACATAACCTACCACAAATATAAGAGAAATATTCTGATTGTCTGCTGCATATATATATATATATATATATATATATATATATATATATATATATATATATATATATATATATAAACAGCACAAGTTCTACATCACTTTACTTGCAGAATCACACTCATCATTTCTGTTTCACTAGATGACGTTTCATCAGTTACAGTTAACTGTTACCTTCCAAACAGAAATCACGAATACAGTAGCGCAAATGACGCGACAGTTCGTAGGAAACCAATGTAGCTGGAAGTCACTTATGAGGAATGATACAAAAGCATTTTTAAAACTCTGTACACATGGACTGAATTTGAGAACCACATTACACTGTTCATCGGTATCTCACAAGAGTAATGCTTTCAAATCAGTGCTGGTTTGCTGTCAATAGGTAATACCGGTATATTTTGGCGTATTTCATAATGCTCTAATAGAGTGTTTGCTTGTGCGCCCAGCTAGCCGCGCGGTCTAACGCGCTGCTTCCCGAGCGGAAAGGCGTCCCGGTCCCTGGCACGAATGCGCCTGGTGGATTAGTGTCGAGTCCGGTGTGCCTGCCAACCTGTGCATGGTTTTTAAGGTGGTTTCCTATTTACCGCTACTAATGCGGGCTGGTTGCCTTTATTCCGCCTCTGTTACACTATGTCCGCGATTGCTGCGCAAACACTATCTCCTCATACGCGTGCACAATAACCCTGGGTTCCGTGTGGGGCGGCGGTGGGGTGGGTAGACTACTGTTGCATGTAGTAGGCTTGTGATCCTCTGAGGGCTCCGTCGTTTCTAGACCTCCAGTTTAATACACAATACACAAGTATTTGCTTACACATTCTGCTATGTGTCAGTCATTGAAATGGATCAGTAACTCACTGGATTACGTTTATTTTCTTTCGTATGTATTGCGGTAGTCTGTACAACTTTACATTCTTCTTCCTCACCATAAATACTAGAATACTCCTTATGATGTCGAAGGAAAAGTAATTACACCACTGCATCCTTGTTCCGCAAGATGCACTCCAAAATTGTTAGCCCACGCAAGAAAGACACTGCTTGTAGAAGCATAATCGTCCTGCTACGATTATGATAGGGCCATGACAACGTAGTGGAACATGTCTGATGACGCTGTGATAGTTTTGTTACTTCCTGCAATGACAGAGAATTATCTTGCAAGATTCACTTGGTATGTTCGTGTTATACCAATCAAAGATTCTGAATGAATATCACTTTGGTGTGCCATCGACTTATCAAAAATTACTTTCACGCTTCAAATACAACTAATATCGTTGTATACATTTCGAATTATTGAATGCTACACCAAAATGTTGACGCACTGTGAAGAGTAAGAGGCAGTAGCTCTCAGTTCCAAACAGGCGCGAGAGTAACATTTTACCTACTCTATGACAGAGTTAGTAACAGCTCTATATCTCTCTATGTCCAGTAAACTGTAGATCGAGATGTAAGAAGCATAAGATACTGCGGAAGTTCTATTGAAAATACGGAAATATGTTATTGAAATCATATCGCTGAATACTCTAACTGCGTCTCATTCAGATACTACTCTCACAGCCACATGGTCGTATTTACGTTGTAGTCCGGTAAAAGTACATCAGTATGACAAAAGACTGCACGTTTAGTTAAGAAAGCCATTCATTGTATGATATTATGATGAGACCGCAGTTTTATTAGTTCAGTACATATTAACAACATTTTCAGTTAGGTTAGAAATCGTCAACGGTATACTCCACCTCGTTATCGAAAACGTCTGTGGTGTGCAGATAGTTCTTCAATCCCACACATGTAGCGACTTGCTGATTCTGTGTTAAGCCACATTTGAAGTTCAACTGCCAAAACATAACAAACAGAAGCACCCAAAAACTAACTTTCTTGGTGATTAATCAATAAGCGACGAGAAAGAAAAATAAGCGTTTGCCAGATTAGAAGAAGAATCATGGTAGACGTGTTTGCCAGCTAAGCTCCTTGGTGCTGACTTCGATGTCGCATTTGTTAATCTGTGACTGCAAGGCGTATCTCATTTGTTGACAACAAATTTCAACTGAGAAAAACACATCCCTGTGAAGCAGTTGGTAGCACAAAATACCTTCTTTGTGCCACCACATGTATATCAATAACACTATGTTTTATGAACGTATGCAGGCCACCAATTGAGGAAATTTATGTTATGGCTTACTATTTTCTCCTTTGGAAGTTATCATACGGTACAGGTAATCGATGCCAGGACACTCTGATTTAAGTTTACGGTTTTTTTTAATCTCATTTTTGTTCGTTTTCGTTCGTTGCCTCTGCTCGGGGCGGACGTCGTGAGACACCCGTTTAAGTTCGTCGTTGATCGATTAACTCAGTTTTTTTTATTACAGAGGGCAGCTAACCCTCTGACCGAACACGCTGAGCTACCATGCCGGCTGGTGGTCTCTTTATATCTATTACGGTAAATGGCAGGATCAGTCCTTTGAAAGGGCACAGAAGAATTTACTTTCCCGTCCTTCCGAGAACGGGTTATGTTTCACATCCAATCTCGTTTCCGATGAGATGTTGTACTGTAATCCTCGTTCCTTTCTTTTAACGTCAATATGACTAACAAAGGAAAGCGTCACACGAAGGTTAATTGGAAGTCACACTTGCTATTATCGGATACACTGTCATTGACCATAGTACTAAGTAGCAGAAACATCCTTCATCAACGCCTGTTTGTCTTCCTGAATGTAGTGATTAATTTATCTCAGAAAGATCGGTCTTGAAATGATACAATTTGACATTCTCGATAGCACTCACTCCATACAGATCACAGCTGTTTTGAACTGCCTCTACTGCTTTCATTCGTCTATTAAACACAAATAGAGCACAATGGCATCAATGTTAGTCTTTACTTCATTTTAGACTCCTTTTTCTAACGCATAGACGACGCTCTTCATAATGTCAAAAACGAGAAATATTCAAGCTATATGAAAAACTTGAACAAAAGAAGACCATAGTTAAATTCGCTTATAGCAGTATGCCATACAAAATCGCCACGGAGCTGCTGAAACGTATAATTATATCACACGCAACGTTACATGGTGCTACAATTGCTAATTTGAGCACAGAAAAGTCTGTTGAGATCGTAGTCTCTATGTCGGATGTGTCACGATCACATGGGTGGACGCCAGTCCGTATCAAGTGGCCACTGACTGTTGGCGCTCATGTTAGTCTTACCTGACAGGCACTCAAGAGCCCGTTCACAAACATGTTTCCGTGCGATTTTAACTGACTTTTTAGAAAATGAACGAAACACTCTCTGACCTTCTGTCAGATTGATGCTGTTAGCCAACAGACGGAATACGGCTTAGAAAAGAACGGAAAAGGATGAGTATCATATCATGACCTTTCATCCACACAGTTTGACGTTGACTACTAGAGCACTACTAGGTTTTTCACAACAACAGGTCAAGTATAAGTCAACACTTATCAAACCGTGTGCTGCTAACCCCATTATTACAAACACAAGATGCTAACACATGTAGAATTCGTGGGTTGGTTAGACTGAGTCTAGCTTGAAATGGCTTCCACCTGGGGATACCAGTCTTTAACAGCCACAAACATACACTCTTCACCTCCAGCAACGCCAAGTAAACGACCCATGACTGCGCCGTGCTTCCAAATCAGTACTAAACATGTCCATTCGCTACTGGCTGGAACAGAAATGCATGAGTTTGGCTGTCAGAGGTAGAAGTCGTTGCTTGCAAAGGCTCTGTCTGTTGTAAGCTTTCATACACTAGCAGTTTTATTTCAATTCACGAATCAGTCGTCTTGTTAGGTTCAAAAATGTTCAAATGTGTGTGAATTCCTAAGTGACCAAACTGCTGAGATCATCGATCCATAGACTTACACACTACTTAAACGAACTTATGCTAAGAACAACACACACACACACCCAACACACACACAACCATGCCCGAGGGAGGACTCGAACCTCCGGCTGAAGAGGCCGCGCAACCTGTGACATGGCGCCTCAAACCGCGCCGCCACTCCGCGCGGCTCTTGTTAGGTCATACAACATTCACTTCTTATTTTAAGTGACCTTGAGAGTTTGAAAATATTCGCACTGGACTGGGATTCCAGTTCAGATTCTAATTTTTCTCGGGATCTGAACTCTTCGACATGAAACTATCCAATCGGTTCGTTGTTTCCTTACGATGCCAAATTTTTCCAGTCTCTACGACTGGCAATATCCTAGCTACACTGAAAGAAAACTTGATAGTTGACATCTCTTCAAGCGAGGTTAGCAACTACGATAGGCATGGGGTTGGAGTTTCAGGCAGCACTGAACTATACATTTCATTACCTCTAGCTGAACATGTGCACATCTCGTTACTGGTGAAGAAACAACACTTTTCTTTATTTACACTTCAAGTTCCGTAGGATCAAATTAAGGAGCAACTCTCCAAGGTCATGGAACGTGTCAGTACATGAAATTACAACATAAAAGTAATAACAGATAAAAACGAAATGTTTATGATCCGAAATTAATCAGTCCATAAATTTAAGGAAACGCAATCAACAATACAACAAGAATCAGCTTAATTTTTCAAGGAACTCCTCGACAGATTAGAAGGAGTGACCATGAGAAAACTCTTCAGTTTCGTTTTGAAAGCGCGTGGATTACTGCTAAGATTTTTGAATTGGAATGGTAGCTTATTCAAAATGGACCCAGTATACTGCACACCTTCCTGCACAAGAGTGAAGGAAGTCCGTTCGAAATGCAGGTTTGATTTCTGCCGACTATTAATTGAGTGAAAGCTGCTTATTCTTTAAAATAAGCTAATATTGTTAACAAGAAACAACAGTAAGGAATAATATGTATTGAGAGGCTAATGTCAAAATAACCAGACTAGTGAACAGGGGTCGACAAGAGGTTCGCGAACTTACACCACTTTTTGCCCGAACCGCCCATTTCTGAACCAAAAGTATCCTTTCAGAATGGGAAGAGTTACCCCAAAATATTATTCCATACTACATAAGCGAATGAAAATAAGCAAAGTAGACTAATTTTCGTGTCGAAGTATCACTCACTTTTGATACCGTTCGAACAGGAAAAATGGCAGTATTAAGTCTTTGAACAAGATCCTGAATGTGGGCTTCCAACAACAGTTTACTATCTATCTGAACGGCTAGAAATGTGAACTGTTCAGTTTCACTAATCATATGCCCATTCTGTGAAATTAAAAATCAGGTTTTGTTGAATTGTGTCTTAGAAACTGTGAAAACTGACTTACTGTAATTTAGCATTAGTTTACTTTCTACAAGCCATGAACTTAGGTCGTGAACTGCACTATTTGAAACCGAGCCAATGCTGCACATAACATCCCTTACTACTAATTTAGTGTCATCAGCAATCAGAAATATTATAGAATTACCTGTAATAGTAGAGGGCATATCATTTATATAAATAAGGAACACTAGTGGCCCCAATACTGATCCCTGGGACACCCCCACTTCACTGTTCCCACTCAGACCCCACATCAAAGCCATTCTCAGCATTGTGAATAATGACCTTTTGCTGTCTGTTACTAAAGTACGAGGTGAACCAATTGTGATCTACTCTCCGTATCCTCTAATGGTCCAACTTCTGGAGCAATATTTTGTGATCAACACAATCAAACGCCTTAGTTAAATAAAAAAATATGCCTAACATTCGAAACCTTTTCTTTAACCTGTTCAATACCTCACTTATTTCATGTCTATTCGTAGCAGTAAGGCAACAGCAAAAGAAGCTTGGTTCGAATCCCTGCTAGACAATAACCATTTGTATCGTCGTTTCAGGTCCCAGTATCAAGCTATTGGTGAACATATTTCATATCTGACATCTGATTGTGCTTTGCTAACAATTCATATAGGCACTGGGTTCTACTCCATGCCTATCACCGCAACATTACTTCATGGCGTTTCACACTTCTTACATATCTTTCGTGGCTACTTCTCAGGAGGAATATAAGCTTCTTGGGGTTCCCAGTGCAGTGCTAAACGTATTATCATTTGTTTACAGTTTTGGGCATTCAACCTTGTAAACTAATATCAGTGAACATGTCGATATTTTACGTCTCATTTTGCGTAGTCAGTCTCAAACAGACATGCAAGCTGTATTTGGTTAACAGTGGGTTCGAATGCATATCACAATCAAGAACTCGTCATGTCATTTAATGAATGTGGTAAGTCATCTGAAGTGTCACTTACTGTAATGAATTTTAATTTACAAGCGTTAGGGCCAGCGTCTCTAATAACATGTTTTTTTTTTTTTATCTTGTGTGACGATATTGGTTTACATCTGGAGCTGTGTTGTCTAGTAGTCTCTTGTCGTGCCATTGAGTATAGTCAAATGACTTTACTGCAGAGGGTTTAGACGACCTGCAACACAGCTGTACTATGTTGGTTGTATCCATTCAGGTGTGACGTAAGCATTGGGATTCAGGAGTGGCCCGTTTTTTGTGCTGAAGAGTATGGTGGAACCTGTTTCTGGTATCACAATCATTTTCTCCCCATTCCGTTCACACTTCCTGCTTCCCCTCTCTCTCCTTTCCCCTTACCCCTCCGCCTCTTTCCTTGTTTCACTCATGGATCATATTAGACCTCACAATTTCAACATTAAACTTCGCTGTGAAGTATGACAACTCTCCTGTTACGTCTGCCTTTGGATTCGTTGAGCATCTCTGAAAAACTTCTGCTCTCCCTAAAGAGTCCACTGAATAAATGTTGTACTTTTCGTTAGATATTGTCTATCTATTAATCCACTCTGGCAAGATGCATAAAATCCAACACTTAGAGCCGTCGTTTTGATGTTATTATATTATACTGCAACCAGTTTCAGTGACTCAGTAAGCCACTTCAGGCCCAGGTGCATAAACAGTAATGATAGCGCCATCAACTTACCAACCATGCAATACAGAGACTGAGTGAAAACAATACAAATCAAGGGCAATACTATATAAGTGAATTTTTTAGTAGCCATTTGATGAAAGCCAACAGATACATCCATTGTCACATACCTGATATAGAATTATATGTAGAATAATAACATTAATTACCTCACTAAACGTTGTATAAATACACAATTTATTAATAAAATCATTAAATAAACATTCTATGCTTAAAAATTTGTCAGTTACTTGATAGATTAAAGTACAAAATCATGAATTAAACTATAAAGTACAAAATCATGAATTAAACTATCAGACAACAAAGTACCTGTAGAAGATGATAGCAGTACATTTGTGCAATGTATAGAGTGGAAATTCATCACGGTATACGATATATAATTCTGCTTTAAGTATGTGACGATGGATGTAGCTGTTGGTTTTTATTAAATGATTACTGTAAATTCTCTTATATAGTATTCTTCTTGATTTTTATTGTGTTTTTAATCGGTCTTTGTATCTGCATGGTTGGTAAGTTTATGTTGCTGACATTACTGTTTAGCCTACAGGACTGACAGTGGTGTACTGAGTCACCGAAACTGATTGCAGTGTAATAAAATAACGTCAAAACGACGGCTGCAGGTGTTACATATCTTATATACCGGTATGTGAACGGCCGAAGTCCCACTGACCGTCAGTCAGAAATGATGAGCAGTGTTCAACTATCGGTCTTATAAGTGTTTTGTAAGCAATTTCTTTTGAGACGAGTTACATTTACTTTAGGTTCTTAAACTAAGGCTGGCGTCTGCTTTTCCTACAGTGAGTTGTATGTGGTCATTTCTCCCTAGATCGTCCCAGACGGTTACCCCTAGGGATTTTAGGTGATTACTATTACCAATGATTTCTCGTCAACAGCATAATCGAACATAATTTTATTTCTTCGGGTCTTATGAAAATCCATTACATTTATTTGCATTTGAAATCAACTAGCAGGTCCTGCAGCTATCATCGATCCTCTGTAGGTCTTCTTGCATGTCGCCCATTTTCTGGGGTTGAAACCTTGCGATAGACGTCAGCATCATCTGCGAATATGTCAGTGGGGTTCTAACCTCTTTCACAGTATCTTTTATGTATATTGTGATCATTAAGGGCTCTGTTACATTGCTTTGGGTTACTCCCGAAATTCTCTTTACTTCTGTCAATCACTGTCAGTTGTAGTAGATGTAGTAGTAGTAGTAGTAGTAATAGCTTTATTCAACAGTAGATCACTTTTGCAATGATGTTGGACATATCTTGATATTTTCATTTAAGAACAATAAAAGCAACATAATTGGTCCGTGCACGACAGCACACAGTACCAACATGCTCCAAAAGCCTCGCTCGAAAATGTGAATTTTCACAGGGCCTAATCTCGTGTTCTGTTGATCTCAGAGATGAAGGCGCCAAGTGTTCGGATAGTCCCTGGCTCTGCCATCATCTGTATATGTATCGGAAGAATAAGTACACTGTAGCTATCCTGCATTACGGGGTGAAAGCTTAAACACCACACAGTTCCTCCAGCCTGCCAAATCTATCTAATCGGTTGGTTCTTTTGCATTAGGTGTGGTGTAGGCTGGATCTTACCGCGGCTTATAAAAACAATCTTTTTTCATGGGCAGCTCCTGAGAAAACTCGGAAAACCATAATTTTTGCATACGATTGTGGCGATGGCCAGCACATCTTGCTCTATACGGGGAAAGAAAACCAGCGAAAAAATGCTCGTGTCGAAGTACAAAGGTGACTGAAAAATGGGGAACCAGCTGCCTCGACCCACATTCCGCCTTTCTCACCAAAAATTTTCGCATGCCAATACATTCTCGCTTTTGTGCTGAAAAAGAATAACAACGAAACAGCGATGTTAAAACAGAGAAGACAGTGGGATAGAAAGCGAAAGCAGACAGCAATGGTGGAAGAGGGAAAGTGGCAGTCAAAAATGGTTCAAATGGCTCTGAGCACTATGGGACTCAACTGCTGTGGTCATAAGTCCCCTAGAACTTAGAACTACTTAAACCTAACTAACCTAAGGACAGCACACAACACCCAGCCATCACGAGGCAGAGAAAATCCCTGACCCCGCCGGGACTCGAACCCGGGAACCCGGGCGTGGGAAGCGAGAACGCTACCGCACGACCACGAGATGCGGGCTAAGTGGCAGTCAAAGAGGAAGAAACATGGATGAAGAGAACCACAGTGGGGACCAAAGAGAGGAGATGTAGATAGTCACTGAGAATCAGTAGCATTAAAAGAGAGAGAAAGGAGAAAGATCAAGATAGAAGCAGTGGGAGCAAAAGAGAGGGGGGACTGGGGCAATGAAAAAGAGAGATGAGTGGAGACCATACGCAGACTCGATGCTTCTGAACCGCCCAGACTAACAAACTTTAACACGTAGGTATAGACGAGGGCGCATTTTGGATGGAAATTTCAAACACATGAGAGTAGGGGAAAAAGAACCGCACCATAACTTTTGAGGAGTTGAGGTATAGTGGAGACAGTGACAGTGGGAAGTAAGACAAAAGGAGACTCTGTAAGTGATAGAGGAGACAGTAACAGTAAGATACAACGTAAATCAATGGGAGACAAAGGAGACAGTGGGAAAGAGACATATAAAGACAGTGGCAGTGAGAGGGAAATACGGATTATGAAGACTTAACGGTAAGGAGGGTAAAAGGATTCAGAATGTTCTGTGTTAAAATAATTCAAAAATATGTTCGTAAGTCAAAACTTTTGGCGAACAAACCAGAAGGAGCATTGAGCAGCTGGTTCCTGAGCCTTTTAAAGAGGAACGTATTCGCCTTTTCGATACTCTGAGAAGAGTGTCCGGTGGTTCACATACACGGTCATTTATATAATTACAGGTCTAGTTTGAGACAGATGGGCAGACGGTCGGCCGTAGCCTTATCGTAGGCACTATTCTGTCATCAGCCTAAAGCAATTTGCAGAAACCACGGAGAGCCTAAATCACGATGATCATATGGATACTGGAGCCCCAGCCACTCCGAATACAAGGCAAATCTGCTTAAAACAGTGCCACCACGTTCGGTTTACCTAGTGTACAATACTGGTTTACAATGAAGCTATTTAGTAACGTAAAATGATACTTATAGACTAGTCGTTCTTCACTCCCATGCACTGCACACACTACACACACCACACACATGTTTCCTAGCCTGACAATGGGCGCACTATCAGCTGACATCAGAACGACAACAACGATGCCTTGTTTCCATTTCGTGTATCAAAGCTTCCCATTTGTTAATCTGAACTCTGACTCAGAATCCCTCTGTAAAGAGTGAGATGCTGAGCTCAGAAAGAGTATCTGCTGTTGTGTTACACATACATTGCATACCTTGGGGAGTAAGTTCTTTTAGAAGAGAAGAAAGAAGGAAAAATCATTCTGTTCTGTGAACAGGCTATTGATAAATTTCAGCTTCTCGCGGCGAATCTAATGTTTCGATAACACATCTAGTTATTGTTCTCGACAGCAGCTGATAGTATAAAACTTTCTTAAATTGAAGTACGCTTAAGACAGAAAAGAGCTATACACAACAGCTACTACATAAGGTGGACATCCAAACAAGTATGGTACAATTAACCCCGTCCCACGTTGTTACCCGCTGTTAAGCCGTTATTTATAAAGATGCCTGGAAACGTACTTGTTCCAGTCTCCTATAAGTCAGTCTCCCGCTTCCCCCTCTTTCTGTCCAGCTCCTCTTGCCCCCCCCCCCCCCCCCCAACCCTCTCTCTCTGTCCATGTCCTCCACCCGCTTCCTCTGTCCAACTCGTCCAACCCCCACTTTCTGTCGACGTCCATCTCCCCCTCTGTCTGTCCATCTCCTCCTTCCTCCACTCTCCGCTCATCTCCCCCTCCTCCCTCTCACTGTTCATCTCTTTCTCCCTCCTCTCTCTGCCCATCTGCTGTTTCTTTCTTGTGTTCATTTCCCCCTCTCCCCTCACACTGTCCACATCTTCCTCCTCCCTCTCTCTGTGCATTTCCTCCTCAAGCCTCATCAGTGTCCATCTCCTCCTTCCCTCTCTCTGTCTGTCCACGTCCCCCTCCCACCCACTCTTACACAGTTATCATCCCCACCCCAACACCAAGCTGGTGATTCCTACTCCCACAGTATTTTTTTCTAGATCGTAACTAATAAGCCTGCCAAATTTGGTTGAAATCGTACGAAGAGTTTACAGTGAGCTTTTGGCCCATGTGCTTGCCCACGTAGGTACAAGCGAAATATATTATAAAAACTTTTGCATCACCATGGTTCCGAGAGTTCAGGAACCTGTACAGAAAATTGGAATAGATATCAACATAAACATCATTTCCGCCCTTTTTATTGCTCATGAAAACCACACATTGAATGTTGTACCACCATACAGCGAAAGCTTCAGAGGTGGTGGTCCAGATTGCTGTACACACCAGCTCTTCTAATACCCAACAGCACGTCCTCTTGCACTGATGCCTGCCTATATTCGTTGTGGCGTAATATCCACAAGTTAATTGAGGCACTGTTGGTCCAGATTGTTCCACTCCTCAATGGCGATTCAGCGCAGAACCCTCAGAGTGGTTGGTGGGTCACGGCGTCCATTAACAACCATTTTCAATCTATCCCAGGCAGGTTCGATATGGTTCATGTCTGAAGAACATGCTGGCCACTCTAGTCGAGCGATATCGTTATCCTGAAGGAAGTCATTCACAATATGTGCCTCGCCCATATGCTGCCGATATGGTTGCACTATCGGTCGGAGGATGGCATTTACGTATCGTACAGCCGTTACGGCGCCTTCCACGACCCCCAGCGGCGTACGTCGGCCACATATAATGCCACCTCAAAACATCACGGAACCTCCAGCTTGCTGTACTCGATGGACAGTGTGTCTGAGGCATTCAGCCTGACCGGGTTGCCTGCAAACACGTCTCCGACAATTGTCTGGTTGACGGCATGTGCGGCAGTCATCGGCGAAGAGAATGCGATAACAATGCTGAGCGGTTTAGTCGGCACTTTGTTGGGCCCATCTGTACCGCTCTGCATGGGGTCGTGGTTGCAAAGATGGACCTAGCCATGGAAGTCGGAAGTGAAGTAGCGCATCATGCATCCTATTGCGCTCAGTTTGAGTCATAATACGTCGTCCTGGGGCTGTACGAAAAGCATTATTCAACATGGTGGCGTTGCTGTCAGGGTTCCTCCGGGCCATAATCCGTAGGTAGCGGTCATCCACTGCAGTAGTAGCCCTTGGGCGGCCTGAGCGAGGCATGTCCTCTACAGTTCCTGTCTCTCAGTATCTCCTCCATGTCCGAACAACATCGCTTTGGTTCACTCCAAGACGCCTGGACACCCTTATTGAGAGCCCTTCCTGGCACAGAGTAACAATGTAGACGCGATCGAACCGCAGCATACATCGTCTAGGTATGTTTGAACTACAGACAACACGAGCCGTGTACCTCCTTCCTTGTGGAATGACTGGAACTGATCGGCTGTCGGACCCCCTCCGTCTAACAGGCGCTGCTGATGCATGGTTATTAACACCTTTGGTCGGGTTTAGTGATATCTTTAAACAGTCAAAGGGACTGTGTCTGCGATACAATATCCACAGTCAACGTCTATCTTCAGGGGTTCTGGATACAGGGTGATGCAAAACTTTTTTTGATGTGTGTATTATTTCACCAGTATCTCCAGCGAATTTCACCCTCCACTTTCATTTTGAAGCAGCTCAATGTTTATGATGTCATGTCTCTTGAACCATGTGTCGTACAATGATATGTTTTTGAAGGTACGTTCAATGGCATATTTACATACTCTCTGCGAAATGGAATTAGTGGTAAAGAAATAAATTGTAACATCATTCTTCGCGCGTCAATTTTACTCCATGAACAGCGAAAATGTATCATGCGATAATTTTTTTTTTTCCTTTCATCATTTTGTGGGGGTTCAGCAAGAAAAGGACTCGAAAATATTTTATGTTGTGTGTAAAGTTTGTTGCAAGTCACAAAGTGTTCTCATTCTCAAGTACTAGATCAATAAGGTGTGAGTATTTACGCCTTGTGAGCTACATATCTTTCGCATTTGTAATGAGTATTAGATTACTAAGAAATGAATTAAAGTGACTATGCATTTCTGTTCGACAACACTCAAGATTCCTCAGAAATTTCTGTAATTTATACAGTGTAACTTTTATCCACTTTCCATTGTACACGATTTCAGCCGCAAGCTTATTGTCAACTCGCCAGTTAACCCGAGAACGATGGGTCATGCTTTATAAATCAAAATTAATTGTCCCTGTGGAAAGTTTCACAAATTATTTGTGCACTTCACGTTATGAGAATCAGCCATGACACCTCAAGGTACGATTCATTCCCTTGATTTGTTTGGTTACGGAAACGAAACGAAATATCCCTCTGTGTGTACGTGAAAGCAGCGTAGAAGTTGGCAGAGATACGCTAAGAGTCGCGTAAAGGTAAACATTGCGCTGCCGGTAACAGACGGCGTGCTCTCTGCAAACAAACGCAGTGACGGCGCCTGGCTTCATACTTCAACCCTGTGGACTTAGTAGCAGGCGGAGGGTGGAATGTGCAGAGGCCTGGGCCAGAAGGGCGCCGCGCCGGGCTGGAGGGTATGCGGCACACGCCCTTATTTCTCTGACGGCTGCGCTGCCTCCATTTTCGCCTTAGCCTTCCTGCCCCTTTCGGCCCGTCTTCCCATGTCGTTGCGAATATATCTCGGAATAAGAGATTAGAGTACCGGGTGTCGGAGAGCGTGAGGCGGGGTTTAACTTCGTAATCCTACTGTCGGGTGGATAGAAACGTTCCTCTCAATACGTAAAAATTCGCACATGACTTAACTCCTACTGTAGTTCGCAAACTGAACACCAAGCGAGTTGTCGCACTTTTGGTTTGCCTTTCTTTATCGACCGTACTGGATGTAAAGGATATTAATGCAGGGTGTGTTCGTTGAGGGACTTAGTATGTAAATGTATAATTTGTGTTACTAATTCATACAAATAATGTAAGCGTCACAATTTAGTATGCAGTAATGTAATGTCAGATATTATTGCGAAGTGACAAGCTGTTATAAAAATGTGCAGGCATAATCCTATAAAGTTATGGAAGTATATAAAAATAAAAATGTAAATGTTCGTTTGTTGAAAATTGGTTATATCCGAAATATCTTCACCGATCCGTTGAACTTTTGACACAACGCTGGATTCGAATATGCGCGTGTTATTATATGGCTCTGAGCACTATTGGACTTAATATCTGAGGTCATCAGTCCCCTATAACTTAGAGCTACTTAAACCTAACTAACCTAAGGACATCACACACACCCATGCCCGAGGCAAGATTCGAACCTGCGACCGTAGCGGTCGCGCGGTTCCAGACTGAAGCGTCTAGAACCGCTCGGCCACACCGGCCGGCGTGTTATTATACACCTACTGGAGCGCCATATAGTACATAAGTAAATGTAATGAATTAAAATGTGTTATACGTACATCATAGGCACATAAAACCACGCACGTATTCGAATGCAACAGTGTGTCAAAATTTGAAGGCAATCAATGAATAACTATAGGAGCTTTAAAATTTTCAAAAAACGAACATTTGCGTCCGTATAAATAAAAATGTATATGACTGTTTGCTCGAAATCGTAAATCTCCGAAAATTCGTCACTGATTGGTGTGAAATTTTCACATAACGTTACATTCGTCTTTGAGCTTGTTTTTATATTCCTACTGGAGCGCCACATAAAATATATAGGTAATCTATAGACTATAAAAGGGGAAATCTACATAAAAATATAAATCTTCGTTTCTTCTTTACCGATTGTTTCGAAATTTTTACACCACGTTTCATTCGAATATGCACTTTTTTATGTACCTATGAGTAATATATAAAAAAATGTATTATATGAAGTGTAAACGTTATTACCAAATATCTCGGGGAGTTCTTGACACCGGCCGGTGTGGCCGAGCGGTTCTAGGCGCTTCGGTCTGGAATCGAGCGACCGCTACGGTCGCAGGTTCGAATCCTGCCTGCGGCACGGATGTGTGTGATGTCCTTACGTTAGTTAGGTTTAAGTAGTTCTAAGTTCTAAGGGACTCATGACCTCAGATGTTAAGTCCCATAGTGCTCGGATCCATTTGAGTTCTTGACCGATGTACTTCAAAATTCTACACAATACTCAAAGAACATTCAGACGGACGTAGGCTATAAATTTTTATTATATAAGCAGGTGTACTATATACAAAGAGTAAGTGTTGTTACCAAAGATCTCAAAAACTACTCGATAGATTTACTACAAATTTTTACACGTGTTTGCAAATAGGAAAGTTGTGTTTATGGTTTATCGGCATATGATTAGTATAATACCACAGAATCTGAATTTGTGATAAAAATAAACAAGCGGCAAGATGAGAGAGAGAGGGGGGGGGAGAAGTGGACATGGACAATAAGATGGGGGGAAATGGACATGGAGGACGAAATGGACAGAAAGAGAGGGCAGGAGGAGACTGAGGGAGAGAGGAAGAGAGAGAAGGCAAGAGGAGTGGGAGAGAGTGGATAGGAGAAGATGGACAGGGAAGGGAGAGGAAGTGCTAGATAGAGAGAGGGGGAGGGAGGAGAAGATGGATAAAGTACAGGGAGGAGAACATGGACAGAGACAAATGGAGAAAGAGAGTAGGACTTACATCCACTTCCCATAAATATTTAGCAATTTTCATTTTAACCATATTGAGCCACACATAGCTGGAGACAGCTACACCTACATTAAAAATTGAAATAAATATAAATATTTTTCCACTAAACATTGTCGGATCTGTAAATCATTGTGTAAGATTAGATTTCGTATTTAATAAAATACTCAGGTCTATTATGCCGTGGTCGGATGGATTTCACAACATTTCGTCCTCAGATGCGGAGGACATTTTCAGGAGGACAGTAGCTTCATTGAGGGTCTTACTCTCACTCTGGCTCGCTACTGACTGCAACAAAATTCCGTTAACGTATGCTCCCGTGCTTTGAATACCCGAGTGCAGTTGGCTGTTCTATGTTATTGTCTAGAATGAAAAACAGCCCACAGTTGCACTAAATTAAGTTTATTTTAAACCTTGACCATGGTTTCTGCTATAATAATATAGCCTTCTTCAGAAGTCATACACACTAATAAATGAAAAATGTCTTAGCCCAGCGGCTGCATCAAGATCAGTAAGATAACTTCAACAGACATAAGCCTCAGTAATTAAAACTTCCGGGCTAAGAGGCCGTGGTCCAATAGTAGAAATACTTCTCCCTGGCGTTTCGTTGCCAGCTGCGGGCAACATCATCTGAGGTGAGTCTACGACTGGCTGCTAGGCCGTGGAGGTCCTGTTTATAGAGCGCGTAGAGGGCGCCGCCACTCGTCACGTGTTGTCAACAGTAAAACTATCTCTGGCTGGCGTCATTACTCTCGATCGAAGGCAATCGATTGTCACATCTTTGGTACAGAGTCGATCGCCATATCTTATCTAGCTTCAAGCCTTCTTCTTTCCTGTTAAAATTATTGTGGTGTTTAAAAATCTCTACAGCCTCCCTATACATACGTGCATAATAATGCGATGTCTTAGCTAGCACGCTCATCTCACTAAATTTTATTTCATGGTCAGCCGTTTCAAAAACATGTTCCGCTACAGCCGATTTGTCCGTGTGTCCCCAGGACCTCCCCGGCCTAGTAGCCAGTCGTAGACTCACCTCAGATGATGTTGCCCGCAGCTGGCAACGAAACGTCGGGGAGAAGTATTTCTACTATTGGACCACGGCCTCTTAGCCCGGAAGTTTTAATTACTGAAGACGCCGGCCGTGAAAGCCTACACGCTATGATTAGACATAAGCCTGTTTCGAACACAAGTAAAGGTGGTGGTGGTTAGTGTTTAACGTCCCGTCGACAACGAGGTCATTAGAGACGGAGCGCAAGCTCGGGTTAGGGAAGGATTGGGAAGGAAATCGGCCGTGCCCTTTCAAAGGAACCATCCCGGCATTTGCCTGAAACGATTTAGGGAAAACACGGAAAACCTAAATCAGGATGGCCGGAGACGGGATTGAACCGTCGTCCTCCCGAATGCGAGTCCAGAAACACAAGTAAAATTACATGTAATTTTACTTGTTACAGTTTGCATTGTGAACTTCTGGTCGCTTTTTATATTTTGACAGTTCCTTTTGTGGTACTCATGTACAACTTCCCGCAACTACAAGGGATCCCATAAGTCCCTACTTTTTTCAGTGGTATGTACCATCCTTGGCAAATTTTAGGTGATCCTGCATATTTTACCTTTGACGTCAGTAACCTCCACAACGAAAGGCGGAATAACTTCCGATTTCACAGGCGCTTGTGTATCACAACGATTTTTGTGCGGCAGTCTTAACGCTCTTTTTTTTTATCTCGAGAGGACTAGTAGCCATTCTTGAACAATGCACAGGTGAGGTGTTTCAGTTCCGCGTCAAGCAGGTCTCTTCTCAGATGTTCCTTGTTCTATCCGCCAACGTTTTCATGAGTCCTCGCTTTGATTGTTGGTTATGGTTCGAATTCCGATGCATGTAATGGCCTGTGTGAGTGCACCTTCCGTGAACTATGTGGCCTAAGCTACGATCTTCTTTCTCGAAAACTAGCGCATCAAGAAAAATTTATTCTTCCGCCTGCCTGCTCCATCATGGTAAACTGAATCTTGTCTTGGGATTAATCCGATTGAGATGGTTGTGAAAACGACGTAGACTGCCATGTCTTCACAAAACAAGCATATCATCTACGTAGCGGAATCCAATATCCAATTTTTTGTTGCCGGTTTGCAATACTTGCTCCTCCATTTTTTCCATAAAGAAATTCACTATAACTGGGCTTAAGGGGGTCCTCATAGCCACACTATCCAGTCTGTCTATAGAACTCATCTTCCCATTGAAATACATGTGAGGCAGTTAAAGTTTTGCAATATCACATCAAACTAACTAATATGTTAATATGTCCTTCAGATGAACCACTTTTTTTTTGTCATCAGTCTTCTGACTGGTTTGATGCGGCCCGCCAAGAATTCCTCTCCAGTGCTGCTGTGCTAACTTACTCATCTCAGAGTAGCACTTGCAACTATGTACTCAATTATTTGCTGGATGTGTTCCAATCTCTGTCTTCCTCTACAGTTTTTGCCCTCTACAGCTCTCTCTGGTACCACGGAAGTCTTTCTCTCATGTGTTAACAGATGTCCTATCATCCCGTCCCTTATCAGTGTTTTACATATGTTCCTCTCCTCGCCGATTCTGCGCAGAGCCTCCTCATTCCTTACCTTATCAGTCTGCCTCATTTTCAACATTTGTCTGTTGCACCACATCTCAAATGCTTCGATTCTCTTCTGTTCCAGTTTTCCCGCAGTCCATGTTTCACTACCATACAATGCTCTGCTCCAGAAGTACATTCTCAGAAAGTTCTTCCTCAAATTAAGGCCGATATATGATATTAGTAGACTTCTCTTGGCGAGGAATGCCCTTTTTGCCATTTCTAGTCTCTTTCTCCTTGCTCCGCCCGTCATTGGTTATTTTACTGCCTAGGTAGCAGACTTCCTCTATTTCGTGACCATCAATCCTGATGTTAAGTTTCTCGCAATTCTCATTTTTACAACTTCTCATTACCTTCATCTTTCTTCGATTTACTTTCAATACAAATTCTGTACTCTTTAGACTGTTCATTCCGTTAAGCAGATCATGTAATTCTTCTACACTTTCACTCAAGGGGTAGCAATGTCATCATCTATTCGTATCATTGATATCCTTTGAACTGAAAGTTGAATTCCACTCTTGAACCTTTCTTTTATTTCCATCATTGCTTCCTCGATGTACAGATTGAACAGTAGGGCCGCAAGACTACATTTTTGTTTTAAGCTCTTTTAATCCTAGCGCTTCGTTCTTGCTCATCTATTCTTGTTAGTCCCTCTTGGCTTTTGCACATATTGTATATTAGTCGTTTCTCCCTACAGCTTACTCCTAATTTTTTGCACCATTTTACACTGTCGAAAGCTTTTCCCAGGTCGACAAATCCTATGAACGTGTCCTGATTTTTCTTTAGCTTTGCTTCCACTATTAACCGCAATGTCAGAATTACCTCTCTCGTGCCTTTACCTTTCCTAAAGCCAAACTGATCGTCATCTAACGCACCCACAAGTTTCTTTTCCATTCTGTACATTATTCTTGTAAGCAACTTGGATGCAAGAGCTGTTAAGCTGATTGTACCATAATTCTCGCAATTGTCAGCTCTTGTCGTCCTCGGAATTATGTGGATGATGCTTTTCCGAAAGTCATATGGTAAGTCGACAGATTCAAACATTCTACACACCAACGTCAATAGCCGTTTTGTTGCCACTTCCTAAAATGATTCTGAAATCCTGACGGAATGTTATTTATCCCTTGTGCCTTATTTGATCTTAAGTCCTCCAAAGCTCTTTCAAATTCCGATTCTAATACTGGCTCCCCTATTAGTTCTCAATCGACCCCTGTTTCTTCTTCTATCACATCAGACAAATCTTCCCCCTTAAACAGGCTTTCAGTGTATTATTTCCACCTATCCACTCTCTCCTCTCATTTAACAATGGAATTCCCATTGCTCTCTTTTAATGTCACCTAATGTTGTTTTGACTTTCCTGTATGCTGAGTCTGGCCTTCCGACAATCATTTATTTTTCGATGTTTTCCCATTTTTCCTGCAGCCATTTCGTCTTAGCTTCCTGCACTTTCTATTTAGTTCATTTCTCAGCGACTTGTATTTCAGTATTCCTGAGTTTCCTGGAACATTTTTGTACTATCTCCTTCCATCAATGAGTTGAAGTATTTCTTCTGTTACCTATGGTTCCTTCGCAGTTACCTTCTATGTACCTACGTTTTTCTCCCCAACTTCTGTGATGGTCGTTTTTAGAGATGTCCATTTCTCTTCAACTGTATTGCCTACTGAGCTAATCCTTATATCTGTATCTATAGCATTAGAGAACTTCAACCGTATCTCATCATTCCTTAGTACTTCCATACCCCACTTTTTTGCGTATAAATTCTTTCTGACTAATGTCTTAAACTTCAGTCTACTCTTCATCACTACTATTTTGTGATCTGAGTCTATATATGCTCCTGGGTACACCTTACAATCCAGTATCTGATTTCGGAATCTCTGCCTGACCATGATGATGTAATCTAACTGATATCTTTCCGTATCACCCGACCTTTTCCAAGTATATCTCTTGCGATTTTTGAACAGGGTATTAGCTTTTCCTAGCTGAAACTTGTTACAGAACTCAGTCTTTCTCCTCTCTCATTCCTTGTCCCAAGCCCAGATTCTCCTGTAACCTTTTCTTCTACACCTTCCCCTCCAACTGCATTCCAGTCCCCCATGACTGTTAGATTTTCATCCCGCCTTACATACTGTGTTATCCTTTCAATATCCTCATACACTTTCTCTATCTCTTCTCCTTCAGCTTGCAACCTCGGCACGTATATCTGAACTATCGTTGTCGTTGTTGGTTTGCTGTCTATTCTGATAAGAACAACACGGTCACTTAACTGGTCATAGTAACACACTCTCCGCCCTACCTTCCTATTCATAACGAGTCCTACTCCCGTTATACCAATTTCTGTTGCTGTTCATTTTATCCTATACTCATCTGACCAGAAATCCTTGTCTTCTTTCCACTTCACTTCACTGACCATTACTATATCTAGATTGAGCGTTTGCATTTCCCTTTTCAGATTTTCTGGTTTCCCTATCACGTTCAAGCTTCTGACATTCCACGCCCCGACTAGTAGAACGTTATCCTTTCGTTGATTATTCAATCTTTTTCTCATGGTAACCTCCCCCTTGGCAGTCCCCTCCATGAGATCCGAATGAGGGACTATTCCTGAATCTTTTGCCAATGGAGAGATCATCATGACACTTCTTCAATTACAGGCCACATGCCGTTTGATTTACTGATAAAATGTTCCACATTCTTGATTAGGAGTCTGATCGGCCATATACGATAGTAATAATGTTGTCAAGTAGTAAGCATTCAAATAGATGGGCGAACCAATGGTATTCACTGTCGGTCGTAAAGGAAAAAGTTCCTAATTAACTTTCGGCAACCCTAAAATTCTTAGTAGTGGAGAACCGAATTGTGCAGGCTTTTCTGAACTCTGTGTTTATCAACTGCGGAACAGTTCTAAGACAAAAGGTTGTCTGTGCAGGTTTTCATAGAGTTTCCTGTATTTCTGTATCTGTTGTGATAATCGCTAACACTCAAAACTACCATTGCATTTCCTTTGTCAGCAGGGAGGACGTCTTCATTCGGGCGTTTTATTACGTTCCTCTCACCCACACTTAAATTATTTTTGGAAACTTTCCACCAGGCAATAATCTGTACGGATTTCTTCCGCTGTAACCGTGTCCACTCTACGAACGCCTGCTTCTATGTTAGCAACTATTTTCTCCGTTGGCACAACTCGAGGAGTAATAGCAAAATTTCCACCCCTGTAGGATAATGTCTCTCCATTATCGCTTTCCTTACGGTTAGCTATTCATCCGGACTTTCGTTATCTGACGATGTGAGATCTGTGCTTGCCAGGGTTGGAAATGCTTCTTAAATACTTACGCTTTAAATAATGCAAACTGTACGACAGTTTCCGCCATAACACTCTAATGCCATAATGTGGGTTCCCTGCTTTGTCCTGAAGCCAGCTGTAGCCAAACCTATCTCTGTGAATTACTGCAGAATCTGTGACGTCGTTGTCATCGTTTAAAGACCAAGTATTTCAGAACGTAAGCGGTTACACCGCAAGGAAATCAAGTGTGTTGTCACTAACTGCGCGACTATTTTTCATTTCCGTGGGAAAAGCACACTTTTGCCCTATAAAGGAAAAAACAGAAAAAACGTAACTTTTTGGTGAATGTATTGTTTAGTATTTTATCCATCTTCAGCAACTGTAGTTGTATATATCGAAATAAACATTTGCATTAAGGAAATTTAATTTATTAATCGGTTTCGGGCACTTAGTGCCCTTCTTCAGAAGGTTACATCCATCACTTTATTTGCGAGTGAGTGGCCGTGCGGTTAAAGGCGCTGCTGTCTGGAACCGCAAGACCGCTACGGTCGCAGGTTCGAATCCTGCCTCGGGCATGGATGTTTGTGATGTCCTTAGGTTAGTTAGGTTTAACTAGTTCTAAGTTCTAGGGGACTAATGACCTCAGCAGTTGAGTCCCATAGTGCTCAGAGCCATTTGAACCATTTGCGAGTGTCAACAATAAGAAACATACAATATATTGCCTAATTAACTTTCGGCAATCCTGAAATTCTTAGTAGTGGAGAACCGAATTGTGCAGGCTTTTCTGAACTCTGTGTTTATCAACTGCGGAACAGTTCTAAGACAAAAGGTTGTCTGTGCAGGTTTTCATAGAGTTACTGTTGACACTCGCAAATAATCCGTTCTGTATAACATGCTGAAGAAGGGCACTAAGTGACCAAAACCGGTTAAGAAATTAAATTTCTCTTATGCAACTGGTTGCTAATTATTTCGATATAAAGTCGATCTTGTTCACATTTATGCATTACCAATTCCTGCCCACTGTACAAGCCCCTGACACAGATTCATCCGTGGCTAATTGCATTTTTCACATTTTGTTTTGTTTCGGAAATGTGTGAGTGGCAGGCGCACCACCAGGTATATAAAAACACGCTCTTATTCGAATGCATCCATGTGTCAACTTTTCAGAGCAAGCGGCGGAGGAGTTTCGAACATATACGATTTTGAATAAGCGAAGGTTAACAGTTTTATTTGTATAGATTCTTGACATGTTGTACCTACTCTAATCATCGTACCTAAATTTATGAAACAAAGATCAGTTTTAATTGCCATGAGATACATGATGACGGCATAAGACCACTCTCAGCCTAGCACAGAGATAACATCAATAACGCTGAATTTTTTGCCTTTGTTATGTTGGTACATGTTGCACAACATCTTGAACGAAGCGTCGACTTTACCTGTGGTATTTTTTTGTTATTGAAGCTTTTGAAAGCAGTCGTGTGGACAGTTCGTGTGTGTGTGTGTGTGTGTGTGTGTGTGTGTGTGTGTGTGTGTGTGTGTGTTTGTGTGAGTGAGTGAGTGTGTACTCTGAAATGTATCGACAGGAAATAAATACCGCATAATAATGTTAGGCCTTGTTGGTTTATCAGCAACTTAGTTTCTTGATATTTTCAACATTTTGTGGCTAGGCGCTCAGCAACCGTGCAAGCAATTATACTCTAGATATGTTGACGATATTTTGATTGTTTATAGAGGACCGAATAACGGGATTTATCATCTATCCAAAATTTTCAACCGACTTCAGGAAAAAAATTACTTTCACCTGCGAGCTTGTAAACGAATTCCGGCATTTAAGCTACTTAGACCTTACTCTGACAATAGTAGATGACAAAATTTCCTTTAATATCTTCCGCAAAGAAAGTTGCACTGATCAAATAGTACCTTTTACTTCAACACACCCCCAGTCTCATAAGAAAAGCCGTTTTTCCTGCAGTTGTCTATACAGCTATTTCTATTCCCTTACCCAATGAAAATCTTGAAGCAGGAATAATTTTGATCAAAAGTATTCCAGTGAATAACGGCTATAAACTCATCATAGTAAGTGACATTTTTAATAATAAAACGAAGAACAGAACCACCACTCCGGGCGTTTCCATTAATGACCGAAATTAAAAGAAAAATTTTATTTCTATACCATTTCTTGGACCCGTCTCTTACAGAAGACAGCATCTTCTGCAAAAGAAATATGACTGCAGAGCAGATTTTTCCACCAATAATTCTCTAAAAAATAATCTTACCCACAATCTGCATTCAATACGGTCCCGGCGCGCCGGGCAGCCGTGCGGTCTGGGGAGCCCTAACACGGTTCGCGCGGCTTCCCCCGTCGGAGGTTCGAGTCCTCCCTTGGGCATGGGTGTGTTTGTGTTGTCCTTAGAGTAAGTTAGCTTCGATTAAGTAGTGTGTAAGGCTAGGGGCCGATGACCTCAGCAGTTTCGTCCCATAGAACTTCCCACAAATTTCCAAATTTTCAACACGGTCTCATTTGTAGAAGTCAGGAGTTTATACAATCGCCTGTGGCTCTTGTCGGGCCTATTAGATAGGACAAGCAGGGCGGGCAATATCTGTAAGATATGGAGAACATCTAGGAAAAAAGGTTAGTAATATTCATAAAACATCCTTTGCCGACCACTTTTTGATCACAGGCCATAAACCTAAGGAAGCACAAGATGTCAGTATCCTTAATTCCGAGAAAAAGGTCTCCGACACGATATCCTGGAAGACCTGGAAATTTTCAAATACCTGTCACCTAAAGACGGTTTTATTCTTAACGAACAGTAGCAGTTGCGTATTAAAAATTTCTTTCAAGGTTTAGGGCCGTTACTTAGAACAGCCTTGATTTTTGGGATTTTCCTCAGAGTAGCATCGGGAATGTCAGTTTCCCTTATTTAACTGTCATTGTCAGTCTTCTACTTTATTTAAAACTACCTGTAAAAGGCTGATTTAGCATTTCTGCAAACTTTCGCATTCCCTATTATCTGGGTACTATATGTTACTAATGTATACCTACAGCTATGTAATTTTACTCTTAACATAGATTTTTATAAGTTTGACGTTTTGTTACTAGATGGCACTACTAATCCTCGTGTTCATCTCATGGCACTGTCGTCTTGCATGTCGTTTAGTCTGATGCCCCTTGCGATTTGTATGTACCGGTCTTGCAAGGGGAAGGTTTCAGACACGGCGGCAGGTCGCTTGTATAGAACCGAAAACGAAGGACTCTAATTGTAAGATAATTTGGCTCAACTACCCCTCACCCCCCACCCCCAACACAGTTTTTTTGAAAATCAACCCTAAAGTTATGACCAGTAATCGATTCAAAATTGGCGGGATCGATAGACAATTGCAAATAGAGCATTTTTCATCGTCAGATATGGGGTCGACAAACGCACACTTTTCCAGAAATCGAGGAAAGAAACTTTTACAACTACTGCTTATGGAAAGCGCTTTTCGGAGAGAACGCCGATAGCGCAACGCCCTTGGTAACTTACTCGAGAGCTGAGAACTATTGTTCGACTCTCGACGAAACTGTACGGTTTCAATTTTTTTAAATTGTAGTTTTTCGTATCAGAATTCGTAGGGATAGGAGGGTTAATAAGATATGCAACTCAACACGGAATAATAATAGTAATAAGGTAGGCAAACTAACTTCCCAAATGACATGAGTTAGTACAGAATTACACTTTTAAGCCTTGTCACTTGAAAACAACTCCGAGTAAGAGTGCTGAGGATTCCTCACGAGGGACCACAGATAGCCTACTGCGTGAAGGAGGTTTACACCGAGGCACGGGGCAGAATGCACGCGGGGAGAGTTATGTTGTCCCGGTTGCCTGTTCGTCATATCGTAGTTGAGAACCTCGAAGAGTGAAGGTGTCCACCACGAACCTTATAGAAGTCAATCGGAAAGAGTTGTTTTCCATCATTAGGCAGCCGTGAACCTCGAGGATACATGTAATGATTTTTCATCGTTAGTCCGCCGAATAAATAAAATATGTTTTGTGAAAAAATGCAGTGATGGTTCAAATGGCTCTGAGCACTATGGGACTCAACTGCTGTGGTCATAAGTCCCCTAGAACTTAGAACTACTTAAACCTAACTAACCTAAGGACAGCACACACATCCATGCCCGAGGCAGGATTCGAACCTGCGACCGTAGCGATTGTGCGGTTCCAGACTGTAGCGCCTTTAACCGCTCGGCCACTCCGGCCGGCTAGAATGCAGTGATCTTCCGTAAATAACACATTACTTGTACTGTATGTATAGTAATTAGCTTTCTGTTTATGGCGTACTAACTAGTTATTGTTTGTTGTGTCATTTCTTTCAACTGCATAATCTGAATAATGGAGGAAGGACACCCTTCGACCAGCGCTGAAATATATAGTTGGGAGCCTGTCGCAGACGACGGCAAGCGGGAAGTTATCGACGCTGTGTTTTGGTTTTTAAAAGTGTTGCAAGACAGATGTATTATCAATGCACTACCGGATGCAGGCAGTTCTGTTTCTCGGCGTTCCAGATTGATAGGAGCGGCTATCGCCGAGCGATTTTTGGAACTGACGAACGCAATGACTTTTGTTGACACTGAATAACTGTACCATGAAGGCGAAGCAGAAGGTGATCAGTGGAAGATCTCACGACTAGTGAATCGCAAAATGGTCATAACATGTTGGAAATGTCCACGTAGCAAGTAGTCTGCGCTTCATCTGTTCCCGATGAGTATTAATAACTGGTTACTAACCGATTGAACTACGGCGCCATACACCTTGAGGTAAAAGTAAAGGCGGTACCGCTAGGCAGGAATCATCCAAATTGCAACCTACAAACACTGCAAAAGAATGGAGCAACAACCGCCCTGGAAAGGAAGAAGGACCTAAAACTGTGGGAAAATGATATCGTTAAGGGAAGGCCAAGATACGACAAATACCAGGCGATAAATAAGTGGACATGCGACCGATTTGTCGAATCTGGTCGTTGTAACGAGAATGTAACAACGAGAATACTCCAGGAGTGGGCTACAGGTGCAGCGCTTCATTATACGATCAACAAGGATTTTACGTTTGCTGCATCATTATCTTGAGCAAGGAATCTCAAATCGGAATTCGTCATCGGTACGTCAATAAATACATGTCCCACAAGGAGGTAGAAAATATGGCAGATATACAGAAAGTGGAGGCTCTTTTCAGCACGCAAATGGCGTTACCTGTGAGCAGTTTTAATTGTGATTACGTGATCAACATCGATAAAACAGGATGCTAGTAGCGGGTGAACATTCGATGCACGTTATTGCGTAAGGGAGGAAAAGAAAACGAACCTTTGTCGCAGCTGGCAGTAAAAGAAAAAAAAGAGCGCAATATATCATAACAGCCTCTGGAAAAGTGTTGCCTAAGGTTTTCCTGTGTTTACAAGAAACGGATGTTACATTTAGTCCTCGGGTTATAGAAGAGGTCATGTGCTTAACGGACTCGTTGAAGAATGTTTCCGTTACTTGCACCAAATCCGGGAAATTGACAATGCGATTTACAGAACATTTCTTGAGAATGTTTTAAAACCATACGTTGCTGATAACAAGTATTGTCTAATATTGGATTCCGGGGGTCGACAAACTAGTACTGTAATGTATGACACCATGTTTATAGATGACGAGGTCAACCGACGTGTACAGTAAAAGTAATACTGCCAAACTGCATACCTAACTGCAAGCCCGTGATGTTTAATTATATTTCCCGGTTAAAAACTTTCTTTCGGGGTTTCAAAATTGCAGTGTGCTTCTGGAAACCCAGTGGGAATTGCACAACAGCATGGATGCAATAACTATTCAAACCATAATTCGTAACCAACTTTCAGCACAGATTTTTCAGTCCATGATATCGTATGCGTGGTACGCATCAAAATTAATTCCCGAAAAAGACATATTTTTAAACGTAAACCAAGTCTGTTTTCCGCTGACTCTTCGGAAGGAACAGTCTAGCTGTCGAAAGATTGCATTCATTAGATGTTGTTCGTGCAGCGAGTATATTTGTTTCGAATGTTTATATGACAAGTACCGTCCACCTAGTTGCTCGACGAAAAGTGAGGACACGTAACAGTGACTGGAAGAGCCATTGTAAAGTGACCAGAAGTAACATTGTAGTTGAAACTTCCTGGCAGATTAAAACTGTTTGCCCGACCGAGAATCGAACTCGGGAACTTCGCCTTTCGCGGGCAAGTGGTCTAACAACTTTTTTTTTTTAGTGCTCTACCACTTTTTTTTGCCGGTAGTGAGGGGTTTTTATTTATTATTTTTTTTATATTAAGGAAGGTAGGAGAAACAGAAACCTTTATTATTCACAAAATAAACATAGTACGTCCTGACACATGATAATTGTCCGGGAAGGAACCTCGCTGCCGTCCTACCATGCAGCATGAAATAACAACAAAATCAAAGTGGGGCCACCTCCGGCACCCTAAAGAAAAGTATTTATAGATATGAAAACAAAATTTGAAGTACATTCATTTGCTAACTGTGCAAGCGTGAGTTTTTCGTAGGTCGCATACTCGCATAGTGTTCTTAGTAGATCCCTTTACTTGATCGGTTTCACAACGAAAGCACCGCCGCTCATCTCTGCGCATCCGGCACATCCAAAGTATATGGCGGGTCCGCAAAAACCGTTACTAGGAAATTGGCATACCAATCCTTGTACTTTTGTAGCCGTAATAGTTTTGTGTGTCCACCTTGCAAGTATTGCCAGTAATCCAGGACGTTCAGTAAGTTCGTACGTGTGTCTCTACTGATGTAATGGACCGTCATACCTGTGATTCACGCCACTGCGTTCGTCTGATGACGCGCAAAATACGTTTCCTCTGGAAAAAATACTATGTCAGAACAGACCGCTGTATAGATAGTGCGCCGCATGAACGCTATTATCTTTCTTGCGAGAGTCCAGACAGCCAATGCCTCGCCGCAGACCAGCCGATGGTCGTCCGTATCAAGCACGCCGCATTGCTGACACAAGGGCGAATCCGTCAAATGTATTGCGTACTTTTTATCATGTGTAGGGTATTTTCGGTTGACGACAATGTACCATGTTGATCTGACTGTTGTAGATACGGGGGGTGGTGGACCGTGCGCCACACCACGTGCCAATTAACAGCTGGATGTTTCCGTTCCACCCTATTCCGAGCGATCTGTCGAAGAAGTAGATGGTACACGTCCTTCGCTGTCGACTGTCGGGTCGTCGGTAAATGCTCTCGAACGTAACTGTGTTCCACGATGAACGTGCGCACATACGTTAAAGGGGGGCGATATATGGCCGACACTGAATGGAGGAAGATGCGATGTTGGTACGAGTTCTTCGATGATCATCCCCATAAGCGAGTGATTCCTGTTGCGCCACCGTTTGAGCATAGTATTAATATACATGGTACGCGCCTTCTCGTGCATGTTCACTAAACCAACACCCCCCTCTCGCGCTGGGAGGGTAAGCGTGTTGTAATGTACCTTAAAGAGTTGTCCCAGGCACACATAGTACCCAAAAGCCGACTGAATCTTCATAGCCATCGTGCGCGTCAAGAGGAGAAGGTGTGTCAGGTGGCACATCATGGGCGCGAGATAAAGGTTGACGAGTAACACTCGCTGCAGCATATCCATCGACCGTAGGGCGTTTAGTCGTACTGCCGTGCGGACTCTGAGTAACAGTCTTCGGTAGTTGTCCGCAGCAGTTCTCGGTGTATCTTTATGAAAGGTGATACCCAAACAGCGGAGAGTTTCCACCGCAGATAAGGGTCCTTCCGTTCCAGGTTCTAGTCCACGCCCCACATGCATGAATTGTGATTTTCGGTAGTTGACCACACTTCCCACTGAGCTACCGAAGCACGACTCACGCCCGGTCCTCACAGCTTTACTTCTGCCAGTATCTCGTCTCCTACCTTCCAAATTTTACAGAAGCTCTCCTGCGAAACTTGCAGAACTAGCACTCCTGAAAGAAAGGATACTGCGGAGACATGGCTTAGCCTCAGCCAAGTCTCCGCAGTATCCTTTCTTCATCCCCCAGGCTGTGGCTAAGCCATGTCTCCGCAGTATCCTTTTTTTCAGGAGTGCTAGTTCTGCAAGTTTCGCAGGAGAGCTTCTGTAAAGTTTGGAAGGTAGGAGACGAGATACTGGCAGAAGTAAAGCTGTGAGGACCGGGCGTGAGTCGTGCTTCGGTAGCTCAGATGGGAGAGCACTTGCCCGCGAAAGGCAAAGGTCCCGAGTTCGAGTCTCGGTCGGGCACACAGTTTTAATCTGCCAGGAAGTTTCATATCAGCGCACACTCCGCTGCGGAGTGAAAATCTCATTCTTGAAACATTTTAGTTGTTTACTATCCCATTAGGTTTGAGAATTTTATTTGCCTACCATGATGTAAAGTGGTCTACTTACAATTAGCTATCGGTCCTGCCAATTTTTGGTCGATTGCTCGTCATAACCTTTAGGGGTGGTTTTCTCAACCTCCCGCCGGAGGTTCGAGTCCTCCCTCGGGCATGGGTGTGTGTGTTGTTATTAGCATAAGTTACTTTAAATTAGTTTAAGTAGTGTGTAAGTCTAGGGATCGATGACCTCAGCTGTTTGGTCCCTTAGAAATTCACACAAATTTGATTTTCTCAAAAACGGGAGGGTGTTGAGCCAAAATAACTTAAGAGTCCTTCGTTTTAGGTTGTACACAAGCGACCTGCCGAATCTGATCCGAATGGGTTGGTCGTGTCTGAAGCCTTCCCCTTGTTAGCCGGCTGCAGCAGTTAGCTTGTGCCGCCGCTTGCAACTATCATTTTATTATTCTGTGATAACTGTCCATCTCTTTTATTATGAAATACGCTCTTGACTCCTGGAACAAAAACATGTCATTTGACGATAGTACTGTTGCTGAAAATTTAAAAGTTGTCATGTGATTTCGTGGAAGTACAGTTTTTTTGTTCTTATTTGAGAATTTTCACATATGTAACTATTTGATGTATATTACCCGTACCTCTTACATTTTTCTAGTAAGTTTTACCATTCTGATGAAGATAGTCTTAGAGCTTTCCAAACCTGGCGAATGTGTTTCCAGAAAAGTTGTGTGCAACCAGTTGGCCCACTGTTACAATTTATATATACAGCTTAGTTTCCTCTAAATTTAGAGAAGGTTTATAAGGAGTTTCCTCCTTCATTTACAACAGATAGGAACTTATTGGGTATGCATTTCTCTTTAAGATAATCCACAGATAAAAGCATTGTCCACAGATGAAGGCATCGTCAAATTGCACACCACGGTATTAATCAATAGGAAATTCAAGAAGAGTGGAATAAGAAGGAACAGTACTGTACATTATTATCAGCAATAAAATGGATACATTTGGTGTATACTTATCAACAGCAAATGCAAAATCCAATTTATAACTGAATCCATCTTATTCTGCGTGCTGACTTGTTACTGTTTGTGAGTTTTGGGTTCACTAACACACGCCAGACGCAAAAAAATGAAAGTGTTGGAAGCTGATGAGAGTGCAGCAAGAAAGAGAAATGCCTATTTTAGCCGGCCTCTGTGGCCGAGCGGTTCTACGCACTTCAGTCTGGAACCGCGCGACCGCTTCGGTCGCAAGTTCGAATCTTGCCTCGGACATGGAAGTGTGATGTTCTTAGATTAGTTACGTTTAAGTAGTTCTAAGTTCTAGGGGACTGATGACCTCAGATGTTAAGTAACATAGTGCTCAGAGTCATTTTTTGAGTCTATTTCACCTGCTGGAAACGTTACAGGCAGTGTTTTCTGTACGATACAAACGGAATTATGTTAGTATTTACTATCTTAGAAAGGGCAGAAAAACAACTGTGAAATTCTTCACAACTTAATTCTAGATCATCCGGATCGAAAATTCAAGAGTCATTGACTTCAAAATAAAATAGTTATTTATCATCAGAAAATGCACTTGTGTATCCTGGAATATTTCCTGTATGAAAGGATGCTACCGAGAATACAATATTTGGATCCATGGAAAACATATGACACAAGAACTGGTGAAGCTCACTTTATGCAACGTATTAATACTGAGCATAAAACAGAAACCTGACTGAATTCCATTAACGTATTAAGTATTGATAAGCACATGGCATATCGTTAACAATGTGTAATTAATTCAGCTTATTGCCAAATCACGCGCTGTGGGTATATCTGCTCCAGTCTGTTAGCATAGCGCTCCCATTTGGAAATCTAAATATTTAAAGACACAAGCTATTATATTTTATATAACGTTATGAACTGCCTGTCTCTTCTGGAACTCAGACTATGAACTTGCCTTCTTTGTGTAAAATCATGCAAAGATAATGAGGGGTGCGCATTACTCACCACAGTGTTTTGAGACATGTATGTATTTTCCTCACAACGGTGTGCAAGGTAACTGATATCTTTATTGGAATCAGAATGAACATTACGTTGAAAGGTACCAAACTTTTAAGTTAATGGCAAGGGATCACGAATGCACTTGAGACTCTTGTTGTATGAATACATATAATTATATTTAAAGCATCATTAAAGCCACCCTGTGGCTTATAGAATGAGTGCACGAAACACGTGGAACAAACAATCATAACAGGTACCTTATTTAAGCTCGAAAAAATCGATATACATCAGAAAGAATTGAATTACGTTCCCTGAACGGGAGTGCGATTGACATCAATTTTCTATTACTCGGTGGATAAATAAAAACATGATTACACACCGTGCTTGTAAGGTTACACGTCGTATAAGGCCACGATCGATTATTTACACATAGAAAGCGCCCATTTGTTCTGCTATACGGATCAGGAAATAGGCACGATTTTTAGAACGTGATGTCTACAAATGTACGATAGACTCCGTCTCCAGTTTTACATACACGTCAATCAACTATAATAGCGGCTTACCACACCTGCATCTCTCGAGCTTCACCCACAGAAATGTCAATCCTTATGCGTTCAAATCCAACCGTTCTGTCCTAGCCACGAGCCGCGTTAGATTCTGACTGGATGGCTGCAAGGAGCATCTTATAAGCATCCTACTTGGAGTGATCGAAGACAGATATGCATTCAGAGATCGATGGTATGGTACTGAACATAGCATAGCAAAGTGTATCCGATTTAAGAAGACTAGAAGAAAAACAATACTGGAAGCTTTTAACTAGTTAGACAACTTTTAGTGTGTGTCAGCTTTATCAGCACCTGACAGAGATTGAAAGGTGTCTCACTATGGGTCTGCATCTGGCCGTCTGTAACAGCGGCCCGATGCTGCACTGCATGATAACACGAGGGAGGCCATGCTATCGTCAAGGTCCCAATTGACCAACTCTGAGAACCGACGTATTGTGCACCAAACATATCGCAACCCATCCGCATCTATGCCTACCATCTAAGAACAAGTAATCGATACCTTGCAACGTTCTGTGCCACGATTGGGTGGATATTACA
Organism: Schistocerca nitens; assembly: GCF_023898315.1. Taxonomy (NCBI): domain Eukaryota; kingdom Metazoa; phylum Arthropoda; class Insecta; order Orthoptera; family Acrididae; genus Schistocerca; species Schistocerca nitens. Next base: position 759,015,356 of record NC_064617.1, on the reverse strand, counting down.
GACAACCAGACTAGGAGACTGCCGTTCCATGCGCAGGCTGCCCGTCACACCACAATCGAAACAGTTGCGTTTAATGTGATGTGCTGACATGACCGGGAAGCATGGACTGCTGATGAATGGCGTCGCAATGTTTTGGTCGATTCGAAAACAGTTTGTGTGTGCCTTCGATTGCTGTAATACTACAGCTAAGCTGTTGTCTTCTAAACTGTATTACACACAACGATCAGCACAAGTATCCTCGCCCGAGACAGGATTCGAACCCGCATCATCCGCTACAGAATCGTGGAGCGTTACTAGCGTCACTAGGCTATCGAGGTTGGGGAGACCATGATTTCCTGTACCATCCTGACTAAATAGCGCCTGAATATCTGATTGACTTCGTGGCTACACTCTGCCAAAAACCAACATATACAAATCTTACATATGTGTTTCTGACGTGCGTGTGTTCAGCCAAGCTGATTTCAGAACGAGGCCAATGAGACATACGGGCCCTGTGGCATGCGTCACAACAGGCGACACTAAAGGACACCACATGGAGCGACTATCTCGGGCGGGGTCTGAATCACTGTTTCAGACTACTGTAATACTTCCTTGCTGCAGATCGATCACTCGATAACACGTGAGAAAATGGATACCTTTTCATTACTACATACATCAAAACAAGTCTTGCATCGTCCCGGTTCCTAAAACTCCAGAAGATAGACGTTGGCTGTGGATACTGTATCACAGACACAGTCCCTTTGACTATTCAGAGATGTCACTAAACCCGCCCAAAGATGTAAACAACAACGCATGAGCAGCGCCCACTTGATGGAAGGAGTGCGACAGCCGATCAGTTCCAGTCATTCAAGAAGGAAGGAGGTACACGGCTCGTGTTGTCTGTAGTTCAACCATGCCTAGACGGTCAATATCGCGGTTCGATCGCGTCCGCATTTTTGCTTTGTGCCAGGAAGTGCTCTCAATAAGGGAAATGTCCGAGCATCTCGGAGTGAACCAAAGCGATGTTGGTCGGACATGGAGGAGATACAGAGAGACAGGAACTGTAGATGACATACCTCGCTCAGGCCGCCCAAGGGCTACTACTGCAGGGGATGACCGCTACCTACGGATAGTGGCTAGGAGGAAACCTAACAACAACGCCTCCATTATGAATAATGCTTTTCGTGCAGCCACAGGACGTCGTGTTACGACTCAAACTGTGATCAATAGGCCAAATGATGCGCAACTTCACTCCCAACTCCACGGGAGTCCATCTTTGCAACAACGACCCCATGCAACGCGATACAGATGGGCTGAACAACTTGCCGCATGGACCGCTCAGGATTGGCATCACGTTCTCTTCACCAATAAGTGTTGCATATGCCTTCAACCAGACAATGGTCGGAGACGTGTTTGGCGGCAATCAGGGTGAACGCTTTAGACATACGGTCGAGCGAGTGCAGCAAATTGGAGGTTCCCTGATGTTTTGGCATGGCACTATGTGGGGCCGACGTACGCCGCTGGTGGTCATGGAAGGCGCCATAATGGCTGTACTACACGTGAATGACATTCTCTGACCGATAGTGCAACCATATAGGCAACTTATTGGCAGGGTATTCATCTTCATGGACGACAATTCGCGCCCCCATCGTGCACATATTGCGAATGACTTCCTTTAGGATAACGACATCGCTCGACTAGAGCGGACAGCATGTTCTCCAGACATCAACTCTATCGAACATGCCTGGGATAGACTGAAAAGGGCTGTTTATGGATGACATGACCCACCAACTAGTCTGAGGGATTTACGCATATTTGCCGTTGAGGAGTGGGACAATCTATACTAACAGTGCCTTGATGAACTTGTGGATAGTTTGCCACGCCAAACACAGGCACGAATCAATGTAAGAGGACGTGCTACTGGGTATTAGGGGTACCGCTGTGTACAGCAGTCTGGACCACCACCTCTGAGGGTCTCGCTGTATGGTGCTACAACATGCAATGTGTGATTTTCATGAGGAAAAAAAGGGCTGAAATGATGATTATGTTGATCTCGGAACCGAGGTGATGCAAAACTTTTTTGATGTTTGTATAAGGATTTCTCTTGGACCCCAGACGTAGGCGAACATTTGCAATGTATTCTGAGAAGGAAACTAGTGTGACGTCATAAGTACTTTGCGGCATTAGTACTTCGGCTGACGGTGTATGGGGAGAAAACTACCCTGCACACATTGCCTAAATGTTGATTGTGCACGTTAAAAAATAATTTTAACACTGGAACGTAACTATTTTGTTACATGCCTATAGTTGGTACTTACAACAGAAAATAATAATTCAAATAAAAAAAATTTTTATGAAACGCGTTTCTAATTATGACTAAAAAGTATAAAATACTCTCTTTCCAGCCTCATACAGTCTCCTAATACCTACACAGTTAGCCTTGAAAATTTGTGACGTCTAATTTTTAATAGGTATGAAGGTATTTGTAGGATTTATGAAGAAAAACGTGGGGCCCTTTCAAAAGATAATACTTAGTAAGTGAATTACTCATACACCAATTCGTGTTACATGCGCTCTATGTTTTTAATTATAAGACTTACCTACTTTGACACCTATAAAAATTCACAAAATTTCAGGTCTATTTGTATGGTCTTAGGTGAAAATTTGTCATTCTTTGCAGTCCGATCTATATAATAGTGTATGTGAAATTTCTCCATGGGATTTAAGCATTGTGATCGGAGTTTTCTGGCATAAACTTTTTCTGTATGTGTGAAAATTTACCTCATCAGCTACCCGTTGAGCATAGGCCTCACGTTGACGTTGTGGTCTTGCTTTTCTTTTCTGGCTAGTATCTATCTCTTAATTCAGTGTGTTTCAATACATTTCATTCCTGTCGAGATATTTGCGTCTTGGCATTCTCAGTCACCCTTGCTCGATATCGAGATGCTACACTACCAAGGCGACAGACATGCTCTTCGCCTGTTTCAGTGGCTCTTGTTCGCAAACGCCTTTGCACGTCACTGGAAAGTCGAGAGGAATGTGCGTCCACCGTCTCGATCGATCTCTCTGGAACCATTCGTTCCTTTGCATTTGCAAGTTCGACATTGCGCTCCGTTTCTGAAATTTCTTTACCTCGCTTTCACCACTTGGCTAATCTTTCAGAGTTACTTGCTTTCGATTCCTCTTGATGCTTCTCTTGTCATTTTTGATTCCCCTTCTCTAGGAGTCGGTTGAGTTCGTAGGCTGTCTTCGTGACCATAGAACAAATTGTTACTAGTGCGCAATTCACTATTAATATCATTATTTCATAGTTATCAGGAGAAAGAAAACTGGCGTTCTACGGATCGGAGCGTGGAATGTCAGATCCCTTAATCGGGTAGGTAGGTTAGAAAATTTAAAAAGGGAAATGGATAGGTTAAAGATAGATATAGTGGGAATTAGTGAAGTTCGGTGGCAGGAGGAACAAGACTTTTGATCAGGTGAATACAGGGTTATAAATACAAACTGAAATAGGGGTAATGCAGGAGTAGGTTTAATAATGAATAAAAAAAATAGGAGTCGGGTAAGCTACTACAAACAACTGAGTGAACGCATTATTGTGGCCAAGATAGACATGAAACCCACGCCAACTACAGTAGTACAAGTTTATATGACACCTAGCTCTGCAGATGACGAAGAAATTGATGAAATGTATGATGAGATAAAAGAAATTATTCAGGTAGTGAAGGGAGACGAAAATTTAATAGTCTTGGGTGACTGGAATTCGAAGAGAAGGAAACGTAGTAGGTGAATATGGATTGGGGGGAAGAAATGAAAGAGGAATCCGTCTGGTAGAATTTTGCACAGAGCACAATTTAATGATAGCTAACACTTGGTTCAAGAATCATGAAAGAAGGTTGTATACATGGAAGAACCCTGGAGATACTACAACGTATCAGATAGATTATACGTATAATGGTAAGACAGAGATTTAGGAACCAGGTTTTAAATTGTAACACATTTCCAGGGGCAGATATAGACTCTGACCACAATCTATTAGTTATGAACTGTAGATTAAAACTAAAGAAACTGCAAAAAGGTGGGAATTTAAGGAGATGGGACCTGGAGAAACTGACTAAACCAGAGGTTGTACAGGGTCTCAGGGAGAGCATAAGGGAACAATTGACAGTAATGGAGGAAAGAAATACAGTAGAAGAAGAATAGGTAGCTTTGAGGGATGAAATAGTGAAGGTAGCAGAGGATCAAATAGGTAAAAAGACGAGGGCTAGTAGAAACCCTTGGACAACAGAAGAAATATTGAATATAATTGATGAAAGGAGAAAATATAAAAATGCAGTAAATGAAGCAGGCAAAAATGAATACAAACGTCTCAAAAATGAGATCGACAGGAAGTGGAAAATGGCTAAACAGGGATGGCTAGAGGAAAAATGTAAGGATGTAGAGGCTTATCTCACTAGGGGTGATATAGCTACTGCGTACAGGAAAATTAAAGAGACCTTTGGAGAAAAGAGAACCACTTGTATGAATATCAAGAGCTCGAAACAAGGCCGCGGGAGTAGACAACATTCCACTAGAACTACTGACAGCCTTGGGAGAGCTAGTTCTGACAAAACTCTACCATCTGGTGAGCAAGATGTATGAGACAAGCGAAATACCCTCAGACTTCAAGAAGAATATAATAATTCCAATCCCAAAGATAGCCGGTGTTGACAGATGTGAAAATTACCGAACTATCAGTTTAATAAGTCACAGAAGCAAAATACTAAGGCGAATTCTTTACAGACGAATGGAAACACCGATAGAAGCCGACGGGGAAGATCAGTTTGGATTCCGTAGAAATGTTGGAACACGTGAGGCAATACTGACCCTACGACATATCTTAGAAGAAAGATTAAGGGAAGTCAAACCTACATTTCTAACATTTGTAGACTTAGAGAAAGCTTTTGACAATGTTGATTGGAATACTCTCTTTCGAATTTTGAAGGTAGCAGGGGTAAAATACAGGGAGCGAAAGGCTATTTACAATTTGTACAGAAAGCAGATGGCAGTTATGAGTCGAGGGGTATGAAAGGGAAGCAGTGGTTGGGAAGGGAGTGAGACAGGGTTGTAGCCTATCCTCGATGTTATTCAACCTGTATATTGAGCAAGCAGTAAAGGAAACAAAAGAAACGTTCAGAGTAGGTATTAAAATCCATGGAGAAGAAATAAAAACTTTGAGGTTCGCCGATGACATTGTAATTCTGTCGGAGACAGCAAAGGACTTGGAAGAGCAGTTGAACGGAATGGACAGTGTCTTGAAAGGAGGGTATAAGATGAACATCAACAAAAGCAAAACGAGGATAATGGGATGTAGTCGAATTAAGTCGTGTGATGCTGAGTGAAATAGATTAGGAAATGAGACACGTAAAGTCGTAAAGGAGTTATGGTATTTGGGGAGCAAAATAACTGATGATGGTCGAAGTAGAGAGGATATAAAATGTAGACTGGCAATGGCAAGGAAAGCGTTTCTGAAGAGGAAAAATATGAGATGGGTAGATCACATAACTAGGAGGTATTGAATAGAATTGGGAAGAAGAGGAATTAGTGGCATAACTTGACTAGAAGGAGGGATCGATTGGTAGGACATGTTCTGATAGATCGAGGGATCACCAGTTTAGTATTGGAGGGCAGCATGGAGGGTAAAAATCGAAAAGGGAGACCAAGAGATGAATTCACTTATCAGATTCAGAAGGATGTGGGCTGCAGTAGTTACTGGGAGATGAAGAAGCTAGCACAGGATAGAGTAGCATGGAGAGCTGCATCAAACCAGTCTCAGGACTGAAGACCACAACAACGACAACATTTCAACGTTGCAAGCCGTTGTGACCGAATCATGACAAGGGTCGGGAATGACTCTAAGAATCAGCAGAGACTGGCCGCCTCGCCAAAGGGTCTTCAACAGCGGTTAGCCGAGTGTGAGCAGGAGGACAACAAGAGGAAAACAACCAACGGGACAGTGCGGCAGAATTACCAACAAGAGGACGGCGTGTGCTCGTCGACACCGATTTTTGAGGCGGGTCGGGTGTAGCATGAGCCCTTTATGTGAACACATTTTCCAGTCAGCGGTTGGTGCTTCGGAAAGAATGCAGACCGGTTGTCCGTGGGCGGTGCTATCGAATCCCTTCGAGGAAACGTTTTTGTTTTCACTTTATGTGTTAGTTACATTGCAAATAAACCGAAATAATATACAACACTTTGTTCTCGTTAATATTTTCATAAAAGGCATGAAAAGGAAAGGCAAAAGACGTTTTGTACTGTAATTAAAGCGTGCTTGATTTCGCATTTCCTTGGTCCTCGACAGCTGCTATCGAACAATAATTTCCCGGTACATGTAACTTCGTCCCACCTACAGAGTAAACGAAATCACTTCCAAGTAGGCTGCATCAAAGTACATTCCACTGTACATCAGTTGACGAAATGGTGCGTTACGCGTGTTTTGCTCCCAGACTGTGCGATGAGAGGGAACCTTTTTGAACGTAAACTAAATTTATTTTTCTATGAAAACTCAAAACTACAATGTAATTGTAAAAATGCGGCGTCAATAACATGTACAAATTGGCGAGAAATTGATTGCTTCCCGATTTTTACAATGAATATCACCTACGCATCTGTTAAACATCGACTGTAAAAGTGTGTGCTTCTTTATGTGATGTACTCCCGTACACCTTGCAATCTCTTTCCTGAAATTTATTTGGCAACCCCACATTTTCTTTTGCCTTTCCTTTTCAAACCTATTATGACAATACTGATAAATGCAATATATGGAGGATTATTTTCGATCATTTACAGTGTAAGTAAAGTAAAAACTTAAAATAAAAATGTTTATACTTAGGGTGTCGATCCCACGATCCTCAGATTAGCACTCTGTACTCTTCCCGCTACGTGCCTCATGAGTCGCCAGCCCCGTATCAAAATTGCAATTTTTTCTATGGTCATCTGGAATTCCCACTTCCGTCACTTTCATTTCTGGCCAACCCCAGAGAATACGATGGAACTGGTGACGATGAGTAAGCGCGATCCCTTGTAAGTTCAAACTAGTAACCCAAGAGCAGAAACCTAAGGCGTTGCGGACGCCTGACACACTTTGTGATACAACCCGCACAATACACAAGTGCTGTAGAGCAGCCCTTACTGCCCCTTTCCACCGAACTCCCCGCCCCCGGCCACGAAGTCCGTTTGGGGCTTGGTGGATCGCACAGACAAGTAACCGAGTTAACAAACTGTGGTAGGATCTCGAGTTTATTCGTGTTTTGCGTGCCATCGGTTGCGGACTGGTCGCGAGATAACTCGTGTTTACTGCACGCTTTCTGCTGTAGACCTGCTCGTGTGACTTTTGCTTGTGAGCGTATTTCAATATTTCAAATAGTTACCATTTCTGTCTCGAAGTTCCTCCTTCTTTTAGAGATGACCGTATTCAGAATACGGAAGGAAATGTGCGATTCTGAAACCCTTTTCATCTTCTCGCCGATATGTATTCATGTGTCCCTAGTGAGAATGAAGATGCGGATGACTGTGTGAAGGAAGGAATTCGTGCTATTCAGTTCGATTCCAGAGAACTGACACTCAGTTGCCAAATGCCACCCTGAAGGCTATCAGAAATGGTTCAAATGGCTCTGAGCACTATGGGACTTAACATCTGTGGTCATCAGTCCCCTAGAACTTAGAACTACTTAAACCTAACTAACATAAGGACATCATACACATCCACGCCCGAGGCAGGATTCGAACCTGCGACCGTAGCGGTCACGCGGTTCCAGACTGAAGCGCCTAGAACCGCACGGCCACACCGGCCGGCTGAAGGCTATCCAAGGGGTCATTACATTACCAACACAATGTCACTATGCAGCCTCGGTGATTTTCCTGATGTTTGGTGACGACTTGTTAGAACGGTTTTGCAAGTAATTTTTCACCTATCATGACGAAACATCAGTGAAAAATTGCCTAAAGTCATTCTAATTGTCTCCTGTTACACAAGGGGACATTCCGTAGTGTTGTCATTATAGTGACAGAATATCAAAATCTTTTCAAATCTACGTTTCCTTGTTTGTCCCGTTAGAAGAATTACGGAATAAATTGCAATAGCTCTGAGAGACTCTTCAGAGTTCAAACTGTGCTGAATTATTTGCCCGTTAAATTCGGCACACTTCATAAATCAAAAAGCTGTTGTTCTTCAACGAGACAGAATTCTATGGCAAGAACGCCTGAGTTTTCGAACGTACAACGATTCAAAGATTACAAATTATGGGCTGCCTGTTAGGATGGTGTGCGAGATTGACGCAGAATACATGTAAAATTTGGAAATTTGGAGATTTACGCTGATGAATGGAAGACATTGGAATAATATGCTCTCTCCGTTCGTGTTTATATCTTCTTCGTTTTTTTTTTTTTTGTGTAATACTGTGCTCAGCAACAACACACGTAATTTCAGCTCTATTTACAAAATCAAGGTGAAGTATAAATACCGCAAATGCAGCGCAAGAAATACTGCAGAAAGACAAAAACTGCCAATTGTATATGTGAATCGAAGTCTTATGACATCACCACTGCTTACAACGAGGCAAGAAGCAGTGATTTCAAGAATATGTCATCAAAAGACAGAAAAACCGTCAGTAATTTGCACTCCAACTTTATAAACAAAACTAACTGTATCTAATCCAAAACAACCAGAAATTCACAAACATTTGTATCCAAGTCGCAAAATAATCACGGAAGAAATAAAAGCGAAACGTGTCTGTTGCAGCCCAGACGTGTCAACACGAACTGTTGCAATCAGGTTATTAGCAGAGGGACTACTGGCACTGACACTTCCAGCCCGTCTTCCACTCAAACCGCATCATCGAATGCGAGGCAGCGCCAGCTGCCGTTTATCACACCGCCTAGAAATTTTGTCAAGGTCATCTTGTATCCTTCTGAAGTCCCTCAGTGAGGACCTCTTCCTCCACACCACAGAATCGTCAGCAAACAGCCACAAGCTTCTGCTCACCCTGTCCACGAGATCATTTACGTACACAGAAAATAAACATCAGTTCCATCACACTTCACGGTTGCCTCGGGTGAACAGTCACCATTTAGGACAATGTACTGGGTTATATTACTAGAGAAGCCTTAGAGCCCTCACATGTCTGGGAACTATTCCGTACGCTCTCGCTTTCGTTAGCAGACCACAACGAGGAATGCGAAGGTAACCAACCATCTCATTTTCAAGCAATTATCCCGCCATTTCCCTTAAAATATTTAGGAAAACAATTGAAAAGTTAATGTGGACGGCTGACTGCTCGTTTCTACCGTCACTGTCCAGGATGTGCAGGAACAAATCAGAAGCCATAGTGACTATTATTCAACTGTGAATGATCGTTAAAATTTTTGTAAAAGTTTTTCAGAGGCCCGATCAGTTGGGAAATGGAAGCCACATTGAAAATCCGATTTAGCTTTGCACAGGTGTGTTGGGCCACGTTTCCAATATGTTCATCGACCGGCTCACATTAAACTTTTCAATTCCGAGCTGACAACGAACACCAAATACGCGTATGAAATAGTACCTCCCACTAAGTATGGGTGCCTGCTGAGAGATTTCGCCTGATTTCATGCAACCGTACATAATGTGTAAGAGTCATGCATTTCCTTCTTCAGTGAGAACGCCCATGCTGCGTTGTCGATGAGATGTGTGTGATCACCTACGATAGAGCCCAGACTTTGCAATCTCTGCTTTTCCTCACTGCTCACATGAAGAACTGGCTATGGGGACAACATTTTGGCACAGGCAACGAGTTGCAGACCAGTGCAGAGGATTGGCGTAAACCAACAATATTGGGAAGTTGGTGCACTGCGTCAGAAGTTTAAGTCAGAGTAGTGGCTATGTTGAAAAGTACCTAGCAAGTGTAGCTGACTATTGCCAATACAATTTTTTTTTCACTTTTGTTTCCGTTTCGTGAGATATCGAATCTTACTTTCAGAATAACTCTCCATATACACCGTACGAAAGAAATGCCTATCATGTTTGATTTAAATACATGATATAACTGTAGTGTGCATTAGTTACCTTTAAGATTTAACGTGTAAGTTGATGTTAGTCAAGAATGACTTTAAGGTGACAAAGACGCCATTATCAACAGTGAGTTGACAAGCATTGCGCTCTCATTTAAATATATGGCCGAAAGAGTCAGCCTACTGGAATTGTGAAACGAACCGTGTCGTCCAGGGCCGTGTGCCAAAAGGGGCGCAGATTCACCACGAGATGTGGTGTCTATTGAGGCCTAAGCGCTGTAGTGTGCGAGTGAGACAGACAAGAACGTACGTCATAGGGAGCCCTGTAGAAGCCATTTGTGGCCAGAGAGACGTAGCAGTGTTAAATATGGTGGACCTAAGATCGGCCATAAAGGGAAACATTTATGAAAACTATTTGATTCTGTAGTAATGCAGGAAATGAAGCCACAGTAACTAAAATGTACCATCCTTCATAAATTTTCATGTTGATCCCAATAAAACTTCAATATTTATCACATTTATAATAGTTTAGGATTTACTGTTAAAGTGAAATTCACAAGTTTTGCAACAAAGTCCTGAATACTAAAATCTGAACACTTTAGTCGGTCTTAACGATCGACATTTTATATAGAAGAGCATCATTAAAGTGAAAAATTTTGTAAGTATCGACTCTGTAACTTCATTTGTTTAAAAGATAAAGTAAATTTAAATTATCAGTATTTTCAGTTAAGCATCAGATCATCATTTCCTCCACACAAAACACATTGAACGATGACAGCATGACACCTTATTGAATCATTAGGTAATAGAATATTTCTTGTAAGGTTTAGTTCGTAACAGTTACTTTTTTTTCTTTATTTATTTATCAGAAAGCACATTGGTGCAAGGCTACTGGGCGTGACATTCAAAGTTAAGAAGAAAATTCTATTGGTTTTATGTAAAACAATTTAACATTCATTATGTAATGGATATTATTGTTACTTTATTTAGAACGTGAAAATTGTCTAGCTCTGATTATTTAAATATTTAAAAATGTAAAATAATGTAGAATAAGCTGTAGCCAATCAGATGGACGGCTTCAGGAAAGGAAACTGCACTAGTCAGTTGAGCGAGTATGTTCGGCGCGCGGGAAGCGCGGACGGACAGAGGGATAGTGCTGGTGGAGACGCGAAAGCGGACAGTTCTGGTCTACACACCAAAGGGCACAGTTGGGATTGAGACGCGAAAGCGGACAGTCGGTCTTTAGGCAGCTAGGAAGTGAAACGACATAGAAAATTTCGCGTTATGTGGTATCGCGGGATTTTGTCTCTGAGCAGTGAGCAGCCGCGCGCCTGGTGTGAACTCTAACCTTTCGTGTAAATGACGAGGTCGAGTATTCTGTTTCGCGATTAGATTGTGAATGATCGATCTGTGCTAAATGGATATGCACTCAAGTGTAACAGTAACTCTAAATACGACCACTTTCGCTGTTAGTTTGCTTTCTGAATGAACATTATTGTAACCAAATCGCAACTGTATGGCCTACATCATTTATGGGTCGTTAATTTAGTTCCCGATATTATTATTACTGTTATTATATGTTATGTTACCTTTGTATTTCGCAAACTTGCCACCAACCAGACAATTTAAGCAAAGGGTCATAAGTGTCTAATTAAGTGCGGTTCATCCCCTAGACGAGTTTGAGCCAACACATTTCGATGAAGGGGGACCGCATGTGAGCCCGAACATCTTTGGGATGTTAGCGCGCTCAGCACCTCACTGATTTTTAACGAAGTCCGGTAATGGGGCTGCGAGAAGCTGGATGATCCTCCCGCTACACGGGGTACGATTCTGTAAACAGCAGGAGCATTCTCACGGTTATCTCACGCATCTTGATTGGGAAATGGTGTATCAATCTGGTATTTAGACCTGTTGTGCTACCTTTCATTAACAGCATTGTAGGAGGATTTTTCAACTGGATAACGCAGGCATACATACTACTGTTGTTACCCACCATGCTCTACAGAGAGTCGACAAATAGTTGTGGGCTACTTGATCACCAAATCTGTCTGCAATCGAGCAGTATGAGACATTATCTGATGACGACTCCAGCATCATCCACCATCAGATACCGTCCCGGTATTGACCGCTCAAGTGCAACAGGTACGTAACTCCATCCCGTAAACCGACATCCGGCACCTACACAACACAATGCATGCGTGCTTGCAAGCTTGCAGCCAATATTCCGGTTTTGTCACCGGTTATTAATGTACCAGCATTTCCATTCGCAATTTCTTATCTCGCAGTTACAATTATATCTGACCTTGCTGTGTTAATCACTTAACATGTTACCTATACAATTGTACGAAGGTAGTCACAAAAGTAAGGTCTCCTATTTTTTTATAAGTGCAGAACTTTGTTTGTGTGGCAGTTGGTTACACTGTTATGAAGAGTGCTTCACTCGCTGTAATCAGAGCACGCGGCGCTGAGGCGCTCAGTCTTGGGTTGGCAGCCGTTGAGAATGGAGCTCCCGTTGGATGTTACCGCCAAGTGCGAATTGCGCGCAGTTATTCGGGTTTTGAATGCAAAGGGCACTGCGCCGATTGAAATCCATCGCCAATTGACGGAAGTGTATGGTGAGTCTTGTACGGATGTCAAAAATGTTCGTAAGTGGTGTAGAGAGTTTGCAGTCTGTCGGTAAAGTCATGGCAACCGTTTTTTGGGATCGGAAAGGGGTATTGTTGGTCGACTTTATGCCCACTGGGAGCACAATTAACGCTAACAGGTACTGTGAAACTCTAAGGAAACTCAAACGGGCGATTCATAACCGGAGAAGTGGAATGTTGAGCAAGGGCGTACACATTCTCCATGACAACGCTCGCCCACACATCGCTCGGCAAACCGTTGCTCTCCTGCAACAGTTTCAGTGGAACATAATCACCCCCCCCCCCTCACAATGTAGTGGCCGGTGTGGTCTAGCGGTTCTAGGCGCTTCAGTCTGGAACCGCGCGACCGCTACGGTCGCAGGTTCGGATCCTGCCTCGGGCATGGATGTGTGTGATGTCCTTAGGTTGGTTAGGTTTAAGTAGTTCTAAGTTCTAGGGGACTGATGACCTCCGATGTTAAGTCCCATAGTGCTCAGAGCCATTTTACTTGGCGCCCAGTGACTATCACCTGTTCCCTAGGTTAAAAGAACATTCAGCCGAAAACGATTCAGGTCCGACGACGAGGTGAAAGAAGAGCTTCATAACTTTCTGAACAGCATGGCGGCGGGTTGGTATGACATGGGCATACAAAAACTGCCACAGTGTCTACAAAAAAGCATCAACAGAAATGTTGATTATGTCGAAAAACAGCTAAATGTTCAAGCTGTAAACTCATGTAAGCCATTAAGCCATTGTAGAAATAAACAGGTCTACCCCGTGTACCGGTATGAAATGAGCGTTTTTTTGTGGAAATGAAACACTAATTTTGAACTGAAATGTAAAAACATTTTATTCAAAGTACTGACCATTGCTTTCTATACATTTTGACCACCTTTCTGGCAATTTGTGGACACCACGCTATTAGAAATGTTCGTCTTTTGAAGCAAACCAATCAGACACCCAATTTTCGACTTCTTCGTAGGAATCGAAGTATTCCTCAGCCAATGCGTGTCCCATTGATGAAAACAAATGGTAGTCGGAGGGGCCAAGTCTGATGAATACAGCGGGTGGGGTATCAGCTCCCAGCCAAGTGTTTTGATTGTATCCTGAACCAGTTTTGCTTTGTGTGCAGGTGAATTGTCGTGTAAAAAAATTACTTTGCCATGTCTTCTGGCCCATTCTGGTCTTTTTTCGATCAATGCATAGTTCAGATTGATCATTTGTTGTCTGTAGCGATTAGTATTCACAGTTTCAACGGGTTTTAGAAGCTCATGATACACCACACCTTTCTGATCCCACCAAACACAGAGCATTATCTTCTTGCCGAATCGATCTGGTTTTGCAGTTGATGTTGATAGTTGTCCCGGATTAACCCATGATTTTTCCCGTTTAGGATTCTTAAAATAAATCCATTTTTCATCGCCAGTAACAATTCTATGCAAAATTGATTTTCTTTCATGTCTTTGAAGCAAAATTTGACAAATGGTTTTTCGTTTTTCCATTTTTCATTCAATTCGTGTGGCACCCATTTTCCACACTTTTAGATGTTTCCCATAGCTTTCAAACGGCCAGAAATTGTTGGTCGTGCAACATTCATAGCATTGCTGCCATTTGCTTCTGATTCAAAATATCATCTTCATGCAATATTGCTTGCAATTCGGCGTCTTCGAACTTGTTTGGTGGTCTTCCACGTTCTTCATTTCTTACATCAAAATCATTATTTCTGAACCGTTGAAACCATCTTTTGCATGTTGCTTCTGATAGATCATGATCACCGTATGGCTCGAAAAGCATTCGATGCGACTCTGCAGCACTTTTCTTCAAATGAAAACAAAAAATTAATGCTTTCCGCAAATTATCACTTTCTGGTACAAAATTCGAGATTGTTAACAAGATGAAAACATATGATGTTGTTTGTTCCATGACTTGATGTATACTAAATATCTTTGACAGATGTCATACCAACGAAACAAAAAAAATTAAGGCTCGTTCACAACAAATGTTCCCTATCGACACATTTGTATCTTAACGCTCATTTCATAATTCCACATTGTCATTGCATCAATTGTTTTTTGGTGTTGTGATTTTTTTTCCGTCCGTCTATTTTAAAGTAGAAAATGTCTTGGATGTAAGCTGTTATCTTATAGAAGGCTACACCAGTGGACGTACACCATAAAGACCGAAGTTCTTCGCACATTATGGTGGTGTGGCACGAGCCCGGAGGGAAGAAGGCGCCATTTTATGTTTCTGCGCGTGGTGCCCGCCCGGGGCTGCGCGGCAGTAACCGCGTTAGGCGTTACAAACAATTCAATTTGGTGGCAGGCGCGTCGCGGCGCCGCCTGCCGGCTGCAGCGGTGACGCGGGCACAGTTGGCGGTGGTTGGGGAGGGGGCGGGGGGGGGGGGGGCTCCAACAGCGCCCCGCTGCTCGCCGCACAGATACGCGGCGGCCGGCTGCGGCCCGAGATAGCGCGCCGTGTGGCAGCGGCCGACGCAGATACGGAAAACCGCGGCAGGCCCACGCCCGCGGCACATGGCCGCGTGTGTGGGCACTGGCAAAGCCGCGTGCCTAGCACTGCTTGCCTTACCAGATCCAAACCGCACAAAACTAGGACTCTGGGAGTGGTGCTTGAAATGACGGACGGAAAACGGACCTCAAAGTCGGGACAGTTAAAGATAAAAAAAGCATCTACTTGCGTCATTTGATAAGTATTTCCTTATAATGTTCTCGAAATGACAGTGGAGGCCCCAGGATAAAGGAACAACTACATGGGAATATGCAGGCCATTTATCGCAAGTCATTTGTTACTTCACAAGAGTTCGACAATATTTTACTGGACGGATAAATCTTACAGCTGCCTGGCAAAAACACATTTCTCCTGAATTCTCTTACTCCATATTACCGCCATAAATACAGAGCATGTTTCGAACATAAATTAAAAATCGAAACTCTTTAATTCACATTTTCAGGTAAACAGCACACAGTTAGGTTCAATATAAATAAATAAATAAAAAATTCTTATAGCACTGGTCAAAGTGAATCACACAATTCTGAGAACTCATTTGCTCAGTCAGGGAAGGCTCCTGGGCCTATTCGAGATACTGACACTGAAAAATAATAAAACATCATTTAAAAATTGAGCATTACATCAATATTACAACTAGTATGTTAAACACCAAACTTTTAACATGGGCAGGTACGGCAGGCCGGGTCTCAATAACAGACCGAGCGAGGTGGCGCAGTGGTAGCACACTGGACTCTCATTCGGGAGGACGACGGTTCAATCCCGCGTCCGGCCATCCTGATTTAGGTTTTCCGTGATTTCCCTAAATCGCTCGAGGCAAATGCTGGGATGGTTCCTTTGAAAGGGCACGGCCGACTTCCTTCCGCATTCTTCCCTAATCTGATGAGACCGATGACCTCGCTGTTTGGTCTCTTCCCCCAAACAATCCAATCCAAGATGGTTTAGAATAACGGGCACTACTGGGTAAATTACGCCCGATTGCTACAAGATAGAAACTCAGCTAATGAGGGATACCGTAGCAAGCCAGGAGGCTGTAACGTCTGAGAGGTTACGGCGAGACGTTACGCGGCGAGCCTCCCACGCGCACGCACACAGACGACGCGTACAAGCTACGCCCGATGGAACGGCGGATAACAAATAACATTCCGGAGCAGCGCCTCCAAATGCTGCGAAAATCTCAGAAGACCGAGAGAAGACAAACGTATAAATCATGCGTAATAATCGTGGAACATATGAAAATGCTCTGCCCAATGTGTGTTTGGCCCCAGGCCCCAACCAAACATTACGTGTAACAATAAGAATTATACAGTAAGAAAAACTACAAGGATTAACCGGTTAATCTTACAAAAAGTATCAGAAGTTAATGTAATAACCACACAGTCCTCAGACACATTAACGTAACAGGCTAATCTTACTTTACTAACTTTACTAACTCTTGATGTTCTTCCGTGTTTGCGATTTAAAAATGGTGTTGTTTTGAAAATCAGCCTTACGCAAACACAATTAGTTTATTTTTATATTTACCCAGACATTGTTCGACACCTATATATCATCTTCTGTGGGTCAAATTTTTATTCCTTAAAATTGCATCGCTAAATGAACTGCATTATTATACACCAGTTTTTGTGCTCTTTTTCGTCGTTTTCTTGACACCATGTCATTTGCAAAAGTTTTCGTCCTATTGCGTGTCTCCGATGTCACGATCAACTGCTATTCACTGCACTGTTTCCACACAAATTTTTACAAAATTTTCGCTCGCAAGTTCACCTCAAATGCACTTTTTCAAAATGGGTGATCTTGGGGGCTAACACTTAAACAACTACAATCGTAACTATATTTGAAGCACTAAATATTAATTTTCCTGAAAGGGACAAAATCTCACCAGGGTTCTGGAACTCAATTACCCAAAAGAATACCAGATTCACTGGGCCACTAGCACCTGCTTACCTAAGCCGTAAGGCAGTTTTATAGCCGCTACATCATTTAGGGCTGCAACAACTTGCAATACAAATCAGACTCAATTACGACCTCGGTGGTCACTAACGCACGTGGCGGCCTAGAACATATGACAATTAGTTTCAAGAGCAGCTGATAAATAAGCGCAGCTGAACAAGTTGTAATTAAAAGAAATTTTGAAACACACAAATGTGGCACCCGAATCATTTCGAACAGAGGTACCACAGGATAAATTTACTTCTTCAAAGAGAGCCATGGAGAAGAACAGGCAATCCAGCGTAGTGGGAGCAACTTCAACACGGCCGCACATGCGATAATAAAATAACGAGTACCTCGCCCCCAAGGGCAGAATAGACGGCACCATAAAATGAACACTGCTCCAACACCCGCATCAGCAACTATGCTTCCTTAATGCAGGGTAAATCGGCTGCGTCGACATTAGGCCCAGGTATTGCCGACCAACACAACTGTAGCGACGATCGGCCGCTTAGACAATCGTGCGCCCGTGAGTTCCGTGAACAGCCCGCCTTACTTCACATGTGCCTCTTCGTTCTCTCTCGCCCTGATTGCGACTGTCCGACTGCCGATGTGGGCAAAGAGGTGTCCAAGGAACTACAAGCAAAGATTCAACTAACGGCGACCGAAGCGCCACCCGCCAACTAGACAGAGACGGATCGCGCCAGTAGACAAAGATTTAAAAACTGAGAACGAGCCAACAAATCTCAATGCTAGCGAATCTGGATATAAATTAACGGAAAAAATTAATACATTCTTCTGGAGGTTTCCAGTTCACTCAGGATTTATTGTTGTAACAATTGTTGTAACAAGCGCCACCTATAAATCGATATTATTAGCATATCTTTTCTCATAACGCTAGAGAGTAAGGGAAAAAACGACAGAAATAGTGAAAACAAATCATTAAAATCGCTCTAAGCACCATGGGACTTAACATCTGAGGCCATCAGTCCCCTAGTCTTAGGACTGCTTAAACCTAACTAACCTAAGGACAACACACACATCTATGTCCGATGCAGGATTCGAAGCTGCGACCATATCGGACGCGCAGTTCCAGAGTGAAGCGCCTAGAACCCCTCGGCCACACCGGCCGGCTTGTGCCGTAGAAGTTAGGCTTCACCCGGCGGGTCCAGTTGGTCATTTGCTTAGGAAACACTTTGCTCCCTAGCCGATTGTTGCAGTTCATAGAAATCTTTGAGTTGCAACACTGATCTTGGCATGGTTTTATAGTTCTTCCCTTTTCCTTTTGTATTCGAGACAGATGCTTCACTTTCATTCCTCAGCTTCTTCACTGGCTACCTTGCTGTTTTTAACCCCAGAGAATACGACAAATATGGATGGAACTGGTGACGATGAGTAAGAGCGGTCCGTTGTAAAAACGCTGTTGATATCCGTTTGACCTATGGCAGAGCCATCTAGCGGGCCAACTATAGCGCCATCTGGTTTCCCCCTTCAAGCTAGACAAGTTTTGTTCATTGTAGTGTTTTCGTGACATATTTGGCCTGGTCTTAATCAATGGACCAACTGTCAGACGTATCGAAACGATTTTCACTTATAACTTTCGTTTAGGTCGTATCCGGACGGGGGTACCTTAACTCAGATTGATGCATTTGCCCTTCTACATCATCATCTCTGAAAGTTTGTTACTATCGGGGAATCACTCTGTATACACGGCAGGAAAAGGAAGAGGACGAGTTCTTCGCGACTGCCTACATGCCAAATATTGGAAATGATTCCGCGAAAATAGTGAGAGCACTACGATAACATGAAGGTAAAGTGATCTTTCGTCCTCCATCAAAATTCTCGGAGCTTCTGGGACCTGTTGAAGACAGAGTTCAATGCAGATCTTTGCGAGATTCCGTGCGAGTGTGGCAACTCGTGGTACAGGATAAACGACGCGCATTGTTCAGGGGCACATTGCGGAACACCAGCGGCTTACTCCGGTCCTCCGTGACAACAAATACGCTATCGCCGAACACATTATTTCTACTGAATATTCAATGAAATGAAATGCAAGAGAGCTGTGGCTAATATTTCAATCTTTTGTAACTTCGTTATCAATGAATCAGCTGACATTGTCTGAAGCTCTTACCAGTCAGGACGACGGTTTTCAGTTTGAGTCTACACGGAACCCTGTCATGGGAAAACTTCGCATTCTACGAAGCCCGTGCCCTTCTGCGATTTTAGAGCTTGAAGCTGAATCTCATGATGAGTCTACCTTACAGTCCCCGGGTTTTTGGGTTTGAGAAAGATAGGGGTGTACATAATTCCTTGCCAGTGTGGGAAAGCCTACATTCTACAAACGATTCGTAAGGTCCAGGATCGTTGCATGGAACATCATCGCAACAAGCGTATTTTCAACCAGAAAAATCTGCAGTGGCAGAACATTGTCTTACTGAAGGACACAAAATGTTGCACGATGAGACACAAGTGGTACTGGGACTGGGTAGTGGAAGAAGCCATTGAAATCCGGAAATCTGACAATATTATAAACACAGATAAAGGGTATCCTTAAGAGTTGCAAAAAAATGGTTCAAATGGCTCTGAGCGCTATGGGACTCAACTGCTGTGGTCATAAGTCCCCTAGAACTTAGAACTACTTAAACCTAACTAACCTAAGGACATCACACGCATCCATGCCCGAGGCAGGATTCGAACCTGCGACCGTAGCGGTCGTGCGGTTCCAGACTGTAGCGCCTTTAACCGCTCGGCCACTCCGGCCGGCTAAGAGTTGCAACCCTGTTCTATTTGACATTAAGGTACAGTGGTCCTTGCTTCGGTCATCAAAAACGGTCAGTAGTATTTGACATCGATTTTTCGTTTCCACATGCTTTCACCACCGATATTCTGTTGTGCCTGTCGCTAGAGGACAGTTATGTTCGTGCACGCGCGGTGGTCCAACGGTCGGTGTATGAATGAGCGGCCGCAGCGTTTTTTATTTCAGTTCCGGCGAGATAGTGCGACGACCTACTCTTCTGAAGATGGCGGCTAGGTCGATCGCCGAAATATTGTGTCAAGATGATGATATGTTCCTACCGGAGACCCGACATGAATACAACTGGAGATTTGTTGTTGTATAAGAAGAACATAGGAAAATAACCATTTCTCAATCTGAAAAGGTAACTAAAAATTTTATTTAAGGAGATACAGCGTATATTAATCCCGAGATGCTGTTCATCGTAACTGACGAGTGGACTTTGGTAGCAATCCAAGAGCCTGCGCGCGGTCAGAACTTTCCCTGAAGGATTTCATTTTATTCTGTTAAGGTTTTCGTAGGACGGGTAATGCTTGCCCCAATCCAGTCTAGAATCTTGTCATCGTATGGACAATGTCTGAACGGTCTACTAATATCAGGTTAATCTATTGCTCAGCTGCACCTCACGACGAACTCAGCAGTGAGACGTCGGACAGGTGAAGATCCATCTCGGCCACCTGCAGAAGTCTTGAAAGTAACTTCCAGTACTAGAAACGGAAGCCACTTAATAATCACACAACTACATGTAACAAACATTGCATACGTGCAGTTTGATTTGTCGGTGAGTAGCTAGGACGTTATTTTTCATATTGCAAGATTAACTAAATCCAATTAAATTCCAGTTAATATCTGACATATTACTGGTCCTTCATGAATTCCACTCATCTCCAATTGTTGTTAGTACATGGTTCGAAACGACCTCTAAGTTTCAATTCTTCTGGGCATTTTTCTAGGTTTTGCAATTTTCACGGATGCATGTATATTTATAGTTGGACTGTGTTACAATCACGCTCCTATTGGTAAGTGACAGTCAAGAAATAGTAAAGATAAGCCTTAAAAATTAGATACTCAAAGCAATATTCAAATTTATTTAATTTCATGTGGGAGGCGTTGCACAATGGAAGTCACGACCAGATAATTTTAGCTTCTTCCTACAAGTTTTAACAGCACAGAAAGGAAATCGTGTCTAAAACTTGACGGATATTTATAGTTTCGGTATAGCATAGCATCAGAACATTAATAAATAACAACAATAAATAGTCTCGGCTTGCGAAATGTTCGACGATATAATGTGGTCTTATGTGAGAGAAGAATCCCAACAACAACTGTGAATGCATGGACAAGTGCCAAGTTTTATGTTCGTCGAACGCTATGGCAGTATTGCTGAGCGAAATGGGGCGCTGGTATGACACTAGAGGTACATCAGCCTGCGGTCGCAATCACGTCCCAGTCTGGCACTGCTAATTAGAGCGTCGTGGTTTCCTGAAATAAGCCTGAGCTACGATGTAATGCTTCCTTAGCAATGTACTGCTAGTTCCTCCTAAGAAATAAGCTGCTACTCTGCTGCTAATTATCTTAGGACCAAATTCTAGGAAACTAGCTGACACGGATGTAATACACCCCATGTGCCACTGCTAAAATATCAGACCGTCTGATTTTGCTCTTGCCGTACCTGAAAACAGATGAAAATTCGCTACTGCATTTGAAATCTATATAGGCTTCCTTAGCAATGCGCATTCAGTCGTCCTATGTCTAGAACATAAGCAAGACGAATGATGGAAACAGGAACGAATTAGAAATAACAGCTGAACTGTTGTGAAGTAGCAAAGATTACTTGCTAAGTAATAACAAGAAAGCAGATCCACACGCTGTTGGGTATGCCAGCAATCAGTAATTTCAGAAAAAGCGCTGAAATTTTTTTGAGAACGTATACGATCATTTGCAATGAATTTTCATTACTGGTCAATGTAACAATCATTACAGCTCAGTTACTAAAGGAAAAAAATACGTTAAACGATTAAATTTTTAAATTATTAATGATTTTAGAACACGAGAAACTGAATCTCAAATAGAGGATTATTATGATTCGCCAAAAACAAAACCTGAAACAGAGTACCAACTAATACCTAAACCAACTCACGTTGTTTTAAGCATTTCCACTTACAATGCACTGTAACTGAAGCTGAACAGCTGACTGTAAAATTTTAAATTCCCATCGATCACTAAATATTTAGTAAGTGGAACATTACTCTTACATTTTTATTGACACACTGAACAGCGAGATAGAAAAGCGATACAAAAACTTTAGCAACACGTAATTAATATCTTTTTAAATTTACAAGTTCGACAAAAGAAAGAGAAACTATGTAACTGAGATGATCGAGAAAGAAGTACAAGCCGTAGAGAAACTTAAGAAATCCATGTGCAGCTCTCGTAAGCAACTTGCATTGGCAATACACTAACTGCGAACAGATCAGACCTCCCTGATATAATCAAATATTTCATGATGTTTCTGTTTGTTTATTTCATCTCCAGTGAGACAAATCCAATGAATTAACGAGTATATGATATTCATCACAATAAGTGCCACTTTTCCAGACCATACATGGCCCCAGCTTCTGATGTGAGCTTCTCCATATGTTACTGCTTGTTTCTTTAAAGTAAATCGATCACCTCTGCAAGCACCATTCATTTTCCGTAATGAGGATATTGTAATTTGATCAATAGACAGTATGGCGCTGCAATAAATGGAGGAACGTTACATGCCTGCTGATGGCTTCCGTATAAATCTTCCGTTATTGAGTAGCATGTGAGTTAGGCTCAGTTTACGAGAGCTTTAAAATACAAGCTCATTCTGTGATTAGCTTTGATATTATCATTTGAGTTACAGGAACAAACTTCGTTATCCGTAGGTGTCTACTGGAACCATATACTGTTTTGTTCTTTTCCTCGCAGTCGTATTAACAGTAAGCCTCTATTATGACACTTGCATTTATGCTTTATCGGCTTCTAATTAGAATGCTACTAAGCAATCAGAATCGCCCGAAACTTTGCAACGCTACCCGTCCGCAGAGTAAAACTATGAAAATGTCATTGAAGCTACTATTCCTACAGATCCAGCGCCCGAGAGGCCTCTCTCATACCCCGTACACAAATAATCCCAACCAACATATCAATTAAATTTAAGCAAATCAAGGCTTAGTTTGCAGTACCAATATAAAAGATTCGAGATCGGACATGGAAA
The DNA here is from genome assembly GCF_023898315.1 of Schistocerca nitens. Classification (NCBI taxonomy): domain Eukaryota; kingdom Metazoa; phylum Arthropoda; class Insecta; order Orthoptera; family Acrididae; genus Schistocerca; species Schistocerca nitens. The sequence continues at coordinate 758,992,237 of NC_064617.1, read as the reverse complement.
TAAGCTGTACTTGATTTCCGTTCACATTGTTTTTATCACGGTCAATTGTGGGTGCCCTTTCACTAACTCTTACCACACAATACCCTAAAACTAACACTATAATGTTTATTATATGGACACAAGGACATATATACATTGGTGAGCCAAAACGTTATAACCACTGCCCAGTGCGAGAGATGTGTATTGGTAGCGCTGAGGGCACTTCATGCAGTAAGAGAAGTATGTGAGTGGAGCAGAGACAAATGCGGAGTCATTCTAGTGACAATAAGCAGCGCAAAAGCGGAATTCTGCCGACTTAAGTGACTTTGACCAAAGGCATATTGTTATGCCTGGTAACATCACGGAAACGGCTAAGCTGGTCGGCTGTTGGCGTGCTACTGTCATGAGCATCTATGTAAAGTGGTTGCAGAATGCTGAAACCAAGAGTAGTCGTCAAGAAGTGGGACGTCCGTACCTTACCACAGAACTTAGGGGTCGGAGGCTTTCCAGCTCTCTAAACCAGGATAGGTGGCGATCTGTGGCAGGTCTGACGACAGAGTACAGTGCTGTCGTAGGCACAAGTGTTTTGAAGCACACTGTCCAGCGCACAGCGTTGAATGTTGTGTTCCGCATTGGAGGATCACTGGACAGGCCGTACTAATTGAAGGAACCATGCCAGATGTGACTATATTCTTAACGTCGACCTGTAGCCCCTTATGCTTGGTGTCTTCCCCAACAGCGATGGCATCTTCCAGCGGGATAACTTTCCGTGTCATAAGTCTAGAATCGAGCTGCAATGATTTGAGGAGCATGATTATGAAGTCACGTTGATGTTTTGGCCTCAAATTCAGCTTATGTGAATCCGATGAAATCCAACTGGGACGCTATAGCGCGCCAGCTCCGAGCCCACAAACCAACAGCCCGTAAATTACGAAGAGTGTGTGACCTGTCCGTAAGCATCTCGTACCACAAATCTCTGGAAACCTAAGTACGTGTCGAATCCATTGCACTCGCAGAATCACTGCAGAGTTGCGTTCCAGAGGTGTACCAATATGGTTTTAAGTAGGTGGTCATTGTTTTTGACTCATTACTGTAGTTGCAGTGAATGTGAAAAGGTGCCATTTTGTTGCCTCTTTCGCAGTCGGTTTTAACTATGAAATTCAGTCAAGTAGACAAATTTCTCGTGTGGAAAGTTGTATGTTGCCCTTTCACGAACTAGTCGTTCAGAAAAGCAGTTCATACATACTCTAACCGCACAGTATCCTAAAAACTAAAAATGTTGTATATTCAGAATACTGTAATTGTACTGCAGATAAAAATTAAAAAAACTAAAAAACTAAACAAAAGAGATTTTTTAATTAATATACTAATTTTTTTTAGAATTTCGAGTTCCACACTATCAAAGTGGGCGAAATTGCATTGAGGAACCGAAATTTGCGTCCTGCCACAATTCCCATGGGTATCGGGGATTAGGACATACATCCAATTCCCATACATATTTAGCAATTGCAAAGCATTGCCGTGTTAGTGATATACAGTGCGAACACTAATAAAACCGACAAACTGTAGAAACGGATTCCTGCCTGGGAATGGAGAAAACAGGCCTATAAACATGTGTCCGAAAATGCATCGCTGCGCAGTAGATGGCGCTGACGAATGACACTTCCTCTGACCACGTGTCATGTGTTCCTTGTGGCCGGCCGAAGTGGCCGTGCGGTTAAAGGCGCTGCAGTCTGGAACCGCAAGACCGCTACGGTCGCAGGTTCGAATCCTGCCTCGGGCATGGATGTGTGTGATGTCGTTAGGTTAGTTAGGTTTAACTAGTTCTAAGTTCTAGGGGACTAATGACCTCAGCAGTTGAGTCCCATAGTGCTCAGAGCCATTTGAACCATTTTTGTTCCTTGTGTGTTTCAAGCTGTGTGATTGATGCAATGTACTTTAAGCAGCAGAAAAGTCTGGTATGCATATCGGGAACGAGGCGAGATGGTGTCTGCGTACGACAAAGCAGATGAAAATGGTCGAAAGGTAGAACGGCTATAAGAAAACAAAATTTCAAGCCCTTTTCATGCCTTTGTGTGATCGTTTGTCTTATCGGACAGACGAACGTGCAGAGAGGTGGCAGACTTTGCGTACGCCAGATTTGGGGGACCGGGGGTCCACAAGGCATTAAGACGAACACTTGTACAAACTCGATGCAAGAGGCCCACCAACATGGTGTAAACCAAAGTACGATTATGCGTTTCCTACATGACAACCACTATTATCACTATCACCTGCAAGCATTGGAGGTCACTTTGAACATCTGTTTGAAGTTTGACATGGATGCGATGCAGCCCTGTACTGTGTTCCGGGACGATTTGTCGTTGCACGCACATCACCCATTTCCGGACACATCCCCATTGGACCTTTTTACCCTCCATTTCCAGTCAGGAGTCCGTCCCTGTAGTTTGGCGTTTTTATCATTGTTCACCTTGTATACATAGATATGTAAGGATAGATGTGTACAGATTTTCCTGAATCTTCACTACTCTCTACAGCTGCGGTGGTTGTTTACTTTCCAGCTTTCTCCGCCAGATACAGCTTCCTCTGTAGATGACTAGCTCGTAGGTTCCAGCATTGCCACCAAATGTCACTCCAAACGTCAATTAAATATGGGACCCATGACAATACAGATCTTAAACGTTCATCAGCACCATGATTATAGTTATTTGCGCAAATTTTCCTCGTAACTCAGTCTGTCTATTAGCGAAAACCGTACAAAATTCGCTTCTGTAGTTTCTGACATTAGCCTTCGCGTACAGACAGGAGAACACGGAGCGGGACGTTAATTTATAATATGTGTATACAAGGCCCGTTTTTGTATTTACTCAAGTAATTTAATTCATGGCTACGAAGGTATTAGCAAGGATAAAGTAAATATAAGCCTGTGATAGTGGTTGCTTATAATGCCAATCGCCTTAAAATCTGATTGCACTGAAATTGACGTACTTCTCAGTTTCCATATTGAGACGTAACACTCTATTGAAACCCATTTAAAACACGTATTTTTCGATCCAATTTGAAATAAACATTAATCACTCATGTAAACAAAAGGTGGATCTGTGCTTGTAGAATTATTGCAATGAAACTGGTTACTAAATAATAACTGTATTGAAATGTATAGGTCCTGTAATTGGTAGGAACATTTTCGGAACCATGTATCTTTCGCAGAGCAACTGTTGAAATATGTCATTAATTTTGAGGCAGCAGTTTTAATTGTAATTTTATTAAAAAACTTTTTTATAACAATACAGAGGATTGTTCGGAATTATATACAAAAGGGCAGCTATGTTGGCATTTGACGTCAGTGTCTTATGAGATTTTGTGCTAGAAGCATGTAATTGCTTAAGTAAGATGTACGTCAGTGTCTTATAAGATTTTGTGCAAGAAGCAATAATTGCTGTAAGCATGTCAGTATTTTTGAGTTTTGTCAATGTAACATAATAATTATGACCTCATATAGAATAAACGTTCTGAAACATAATGTTAGTATTGGTCATTCTTGATGTAAAACCTAAGTTACAGTGGACAAGAAGGAACACAGTGCCTGTGGCAGCAGCAGATAAAAAGCAGTTGGATTAGCACACCCTACAAAATTATAAGAATTTTAATAATAATTTCACAATATTAAGACACATTGCTAAGAATAAAAATATTCTGGTTCTTACGATGAGCGCAGAATCTAATATAAAATATAAAAAGGCTGAACAACTGTATGGAACCTCCAGATGTTAGGGGATGCTAAATTCAGGGTGCGGAGTTGAATAACGGTGATGGAAAATGAAAACACCATTTGACGGTTCCAGATCTTGAATGAACAATGCATACTAAACTTGTTTGCAAATAGCCGGATGTAACCCCGTATGGTACTGTCGCTTATGATCATTGTGGTGGGCCATTTATTATGGTTTGAGACGGCATAATGTTGCATAACTCCAAATACGTGAACAGGGTACTCTCTCTTGTCAACTTTTTTGTGACACTGTACTGCTGTGCCATGTGCGTCTTTCCAGAGGTACATGAGGTCCAGAGTTTATTTTTACGGATAACAATGTCCAGTCGCATCAAGCAGTACAGGTGGAGCAGCTGCTGGAATGAAAATATGTTCGGCGAATGGGCTGGCCTGCCTTCCCTCCCCCCACTTAAATCCCATCGAACACGTGTGAGATACGTTGTGGAGACGTATTTTAGCACGTTCAGATGTACCAACGATCAATTGGCAAATGTAAACCACCGTGTGGGTGGAATGGAACTCCCTACGTCAAGAATTCCTTACCAACCTTGTGGCCCGCATGGAAGCACGTTGCAAAGTATGCAGTGCCATCCATGGTGATCAAACACCCAATTAAGAACCACGTACTGCCTTTTATAAAATTCAGGGGACCATCACGAGTCATGATGGCTTGTGTGTAATTATCGTCTTTGAACAAAAGTGTCATTTCTGTTCGTCTCACTCTACGTTTGTTTGAGTTACTTTTTATACCGTACTGTAACAGTTACTATTATAAACGGTCGGAGTTTCGTCAAGCTACATGTATCAACAAAAGTTTTCCATCATCCCTTTATTTCGAAATTAATGGCACAGGAAACAAATATTGCAATGTGTCCAGATCATTAAATAAAAAATTTAAGAAAAGTTTCTGTGACAAAAAATAGTTCTATTCTCACGTGGGGAGAGGGATTCACAGTAATCCTGAGCAACGTCAATACGTGGTGATCGTCCATTTGCTCGGATGCAGATTGAATCCATTTTGGCATACCATCGATGAGATTGTCAAGCCAGCTCTGAACGAAATTGTCTCAGATTTCAATGGTGATACTGCGTAAGTTACCATAAAGTACGTGGTACTTGTGGACGTCAAGAGGAGCTCGCTTCAACCGATCCCACACATGTTCGATTGGGTTCTTGTCTGTGTACCAGGTAGGCCACTCCATTCTCGTGACTTCAGCTCGTTCAAGGTACATGTTCACGAGTACAACATGATGAGCATGCAAGTTATCATCCATGAAGATGAAACTGTCATCAAAATGTAGGCAATATGGTCCCTCTATTGGTTGCAGAATCTAATACCTGTACCATAGAGCAGTGAGATTTCTGCCAACCACCACGGGAGGTATACGGTGGTCACATGTAATGTCACACCATCACTTTGTTGCACTTGTGGGACACAGTGTTGGAGGATTTCGATACTAGTTGGTTGTCTGCAGACACGTTATCTGCGACTATCGGGTTACAAACAGATCCAACTTTTGTCCGTTAACAATGCCCGACGTCAGTCCTGGAGCGTCAGTTCTGAATTATTTATTGAGCGTCTCTAACGGAGTCCATGGTGTTGTGGAGCACGATATGGTGCCCGCCGATGGTCGTCGGGAATGGAGATTCGCGTCATTCAATCGTCTCCTAATAGACTGAAGCGATGGTAGACGTCTTGTAGTCTCTTCGAACGCCGAATTCAATTCTGGAGCACTGAGCCCAATGTTGATTTCATTCAAACGTCCTACATATTGACATCCTGTGCATCTATGAAACGTGGACGGCCTATGTGTTGTAAATCCTCCACACTGTCTGTTGGAATTGACTACATGTCCATACCGCGTCACTTTAACTTCGGTGCACAAGTCGAGCAAGTTCCCTAGTTGACAATCCTTCTGTGAGTGACGTGATGATTCAGATCCGCTCACTGAACGGGACTGTCGGTCGAGGCATAATGGATGTTCGCTCTGAAGTTCCACAGACGTCTCTAACGCTTTACTTTCAACTTAACTGCTCCAGTACATTAGAGTATGGCCTTCTACCTGTACGTTGGTTGTTTGGCTGGTTGACTTGGGGGAGGGGACCATACAACGAGGTGAACGGTTCCATCGGATTAGGGAACGATGGGGAAGGAAGTGGGCAGTGCCCTTCCAAAGGAAGCATTTAGGGAAATCACAGAAAATCTAAATCAGGATGGCCGGAAGCGGGTTTGAACTGACACACTCCACAATGCGAGTCCACTAATGACTGCGCTACTTCGCTCGGTCTATCTGTACTCAGCGTTCATGGTAGCTATGTGTACGTTTAAATAGAACGTCGGGGGTGTGGGGGGGGGGGGGGGCGGAACCTTCCGACAGGTACAGTAATGGGCACAATAGTAACGCGCCTGCATGACGTATCGGGGTGATGCAAGACTTCTGTAGGTGTGTAGGCAGTGACTCATCATGGGAAAGTTAGTTCCGGCTTTACGGCTTGGACACAAGTTATAAAAGTTTTGGGATACTTCGTAATATCCCGTCGGACCTCCTTTTGCATGGCCTCGTGCAGTATCCTAGAATGAAGTGCTCGGGTTAAAGAGGGTGCAAGGCAAGGATGTAGTCTTTCGCCCCTATTGTTCAATCTGTACATCGAAGAAGCAATTATGGAAATAAAAGGAAGATTCAGGAGTGGGAATAAAATTCAAGGTGAAAGGATATCAAAACTACGATTCGTTGATGACACTGCTATCGTGAGTAAAAGTGAAAAAGAATTACATGATCTGCTAAATGGAGTGACAGTCTAATGATTAGAGAATACTGACAGAGTAACTCGAAGAAAGACGAACGTAATGAGAAGTAGCAGAAATGAGAACAACGAGAAATTTAACATCAGGATTGATGGTCACGAAGTAGACGAAGTTAAGGAATTCTGTTACCTAGGCATTAAAATAACTAATGGCGGCTGGAGCAAGAAGTTCATGAAAAGCAGACTAGCACTGGCAAAAAAGGGCATTCCTGGCCATGAGAAGTCTGCTTGTATCAAACACAGGCCTTAATCTGAGGAAGAATTTTCTGAGAATGTACGTTAGGAGCACAGCGTTGTATGGTAGTCAAACATGGACTGTGGGAAAACCGGAACAGCAGAGAATGGGAGCATTTGAAATGTGGTGCTGCAGAGGAATGTTGAAAATTAGGTGGACTAACAAAATGAGGAGGTTCTGCGCAGAACAAACAATGACAAGGAGAAGGGACAGGGCGATAGGATATCTGTTAAGATATGAGGGAATGACGTCCATGGCACTAGAGGTGGCTGTAGAGGACAAAAACTGTGGAGGAAGACAGCAAATAATTGAGGACGTAAGCTGAGTGCTAATCTGAAATGAAGAGGTTGACCAAGGAAGGAAATTCGTGGCAGGCTGAATCAAACCAGTCAGAAGAGTGATAACTTAGAAAATAAAGTACAGCATCTCGACGTGGCATGTACCCAGCAAGTCGTTAGAGGCTCCTGGAGACAAAGTGAGCCGTACTGCCCTCCATAATTATGAAAGGGTTGTGGTAGAGAACATTGTGCACGAATTGACCTCTTAATTATGTCCCGTAGACGTTCGATAGAATTCATGTTGCGCGATCTGGTTAGTCAAATAAAACGTTAGAATTCTTGAGAATGTTTTTTAAGCCAACACGAACAATTGTGCACCTGTGAGGTGGCGCATTGCCATCAATTGAAATTGTTTGGGGACGTGAAACACATGAAGACCGAGCATGATCATTTGCAGTAAATGGGTTTAATAGGACCATATGATCCAGTCGATTGTTTGTAAACCCATCCGATACCATTGTGGATGCACTACCAGCTTGCTCAGTGCCTTGTTGACAACTTGGATCCATGTCTTCGTGAGGTCTGCACCACACTCGAACCCTACCATCAACACTTTCCAACTGACATCGGGATTCATCCGATCAGGCCACGGTTTTCCAGTCGTCAGAGGTCCAATCGATACGGTCACGAGCCTACGAGAGGCGCTCCTGGCGATGTCGTGCTGTTAGCAAAAGCACTTGCATGGTCGTCTTCTGCCGTAGCCCATTAATCCCAAATAGCGCCGCTCTGTCCTAATGGATACGTTCCTCGTGCGTCCCACATTGATTTCTACTCTAATTTCAGGCAGTGTTGCATGTCTGTTAGCACTGGCCACTCCGCGCAAACGCCGCAGCTCTCGGTCCTCAGATGATGGGCGTCGGCCACTACGTTGTCCGTGGCGGGAGCTAATGCATGAAATTTGGTGTTCTCGGCACACTCTTGACGCTGTGGATCTCTGAATATTGAATTCACTAATGAATTTCGAAATGGAATGTCCCGTGAATGTAGCTCCAAGTACCATTCCGCGTTGAAAGCCTGTTAATTTCTATCGTGCGGCTATAATCGAATGGTTCAAATGGGTCTAAGCACTACGGGACTTAACATCTGACACACTGGACTCGCATTCGGGAGGACGACGGTTCACTCCCGCGTCCGGCCATCCTGATTTAGGTTTTCCGTGATTTCCCTAAATCGCTCCAGGCAAATGCCGGGATGGTTCCTTTGAAAGGGCACGGCCGACTACATTCCCCGTCCTTCCCTAATCCGTTCAGACCGATGACCTCACAGTCTGGTCTCCTCCTCCACAAGAACCTCAACTTAACATCTGACATCATCAGTCCCCTAGACTTAGAACTTCTTAAACCTAACTAACTTAAGGACATCACACACATCGATGCTCGAGGCAGGATTCGAACCTGCGACCGTAGTAGCAGCGCGGCTCCGGACTGAAGCGCCTAGAACCGCTAGGCCACACCGGCCGGCTGGCTATAATCACATCGGAGAACCTTTCACGTGAATCACCTAAGTCCAAATGACAGTTACGTCAGTGTACTGCTCTTTTATACCTCCTGTATGCGATACAACAGCCATCTGTATATGGGCAGATCCGTATCCCGTGACGTTTGGCACCTCAGTGTGTATGATAAGAGGTACCGACGTGGGTGTTACGTTAGCGCTGGGCGGGCTGAAAGGACATGAGGGCAGAGAGCGCGACAGGTGTCAGCGGCGCCAGCGGCCGCGCTCTTGGCGGGCTGGCAGAGCCGCGGCGGGCTCGTCCAGCGCTGCCAGAAGCGATCGATTGCCGCTTTAATTGCTTCCTGGCGGCCGGCAGCTCCCCTCGCTTGTCCGCCATTCGGACAGGACGCGGCGACACGGGACGCCTCGACACGTGCCGTGCAGCCGACAATCCCGGTGGCGCTGTCGGCTCCTGTGAGATGCGTTGGGCGCGTCGCCGCTGTCTCGTGCGGTGAGCCACAGGGAAAATACATTCCTACTGACATCTGTGGAGGTTGTTAAAATTCAAGGTGAAAACTTCGGTTGTCATTTATATTGGACACTTCGCTACTAGTGTCAGCCAATGATGATTATCAATTTAAGCAGGCGCAACCGTTTATGCTAGATAAGCTTGATAATGAAACTTCCAGGCAGATTAAAACTGTCTGCCGGACCGAGACTCGAACTCGGGACCTTTGCCTTTCGCGGGCAAGTGCTCTACCAACTGAGCTACCCAAGCACAACTCACGCCCCGTCCTCACAGCTTCACTTCTGCCAGTACCTCGTCTCCTACCTTCCAAACTTTAAAGAAGCTCTCCTGCTCTGTAAAGTTTGGAAGGTAGGAGACGAGGTACTGACAGAAGTGAAGCTGTGAGGACGGGGCGTGAGTCGTGCTTGGGTAGCTAAGTTGGTGGAGCACTTACCCGCGAAAGGCAAAGGTCCCGAGTTCGAGTCCCGGTCCGGCAGACAGTTTTAATCTGCCAGGAAGTTTGATATCAGCGGACACTCCGCTGCAGAGTGAAAATATCATTATGGAAAGCTTGATAATGGTCATTGACCGAAATTAGAAGCGAAATTTGCAAAATAAATGACAGCTGCAGGTTTCACCATGAATTTTAACAATTATTTGGCGGGTGACTATCGCCACCTGCAAACATACGGATGTCTGTGGAGGTATCTTACAGCTGGCGTTACTGTGGTGTAGGATGGGGCTTTGTGAATAATGGGGCTATGTGGATATAAATAAGCATATATTTTATTACACAGCCCCTGAACACAGCTCGGACGCCATTAAGTTACAAGAACATTGCTAGACACGTCGAGCACGAGCGGCAAGAATCTTTAGCGTGACTCAGGTGACGAAAAGTAATGAGACAGCGTTATGCACATATACGTATAGCGCTAGTACCGCGTGTACGAGGTATAAAAAGACAATGCACTGTCGGAGCTTTGTTTTGCACTCATGTGACCCATGTGAAAAGGATTCGACGTGATTATAGCCGCACTACGAGAATCGACACGCTTTGAACACGGAATAATAGTTGGAGCTAGAGGCATTCAGTTTGGGAAAAGTTTAGGAACTTGAGTATTCCGAAATCCACAGTATCAAGAGTCTGACAAGAATTTCAGGGATAATTTCTCAACACAGGCAGCAGACTGGCCGGCAGTCTTTACTTGACGACCGCGAGCAGCGGCGTTTGCGTAGCGGTGTCAGTGCTGACAGACAAGAAACACTGCGTGAAACAGCAGCAGAAATCATTGTAGGGCAATGCAACGAACGTTTCCGTTAGGACAGTGAAGCGAAATTTGACGTTAATGGGCGATGGCAGAAAAAGACCGACGCGGGTGTGGGTGTCTTTGGTAACAGCACGACATCGCCTGCAGCGCTTCTCCTGCGTTCGGCAACATATCGATAGAGCTCTAGACGACTGAAAACCCCAGCCTGCACGGATGAGTACCGATTTCAGCTGGTATGAGCTGATGGTAGGGTTCGAGTGTGAAGCAGACGACACAACACCATGGTCCAAAGTTGTCAGTCTGACACTGTGCAAGCCGGTGGTGGCTGTGTTTATATGTAATCGACTGGGTCATCCGGTCCTACTGAACCCATCATTGACTGGAAATGTCTATGTTCGGCTGCTTGGAGACGATCTCCAGCCGACAACGTTGGAATTTTTATGGATGACGATGCTCTATGTCACTGGGTCACATTTGTTCCCTATTGGTTTGAAGAACATTCTGGACAATTCGGGTGAATGATTTGGCTATCCAGATCGGCCGACATCAATACCATCGAACATTTATGGGACATAATCGAGAGGTTCTGTACCGGTAACACTTTAACATTTATAAGCGGCCATGCAGGCAACTTGCCTCAGTATGTCTGCAGGAGTCTTCCAATGTCTTGTTGAGTCCCTGCCACGTCGAGTTGTTGCACTACTCCGGGCAAAACGGGGTCCGACGCGATATTAGGTGGTGTGCCATGATTTTTGTCACCTTAATGCATTTATCCCAGACGAATTCATCCAGAAGGGGATAATAGACGTACTACAGTGTTGCTTACATTTATCAGCCAAGCAATATTAAATCTTTTTAAAATCAGACCATTGTTGAAATACATGAGTCATAAAATCTTGCTGTTACCAGTACTCTAGGAGTCAAGAGGTCGGTCAACACAACAATTAGCTACAAAAAATGGTTCAAATGGCTCTGAGCACTATGGGACTCAACTTCTGAGGTCATCAGTCCCCTAGAACTTAGAACTACTTAAACCTAACTAATCTAAGGACATCACACACATCCATGCCCGAGGCAGGATTCGAACCTGCGACTGCAACAGTCGCGCGGTTCCAGACTGTAGCGCCTAGAACCGCTCGGTCACTCCGGCCGGCAATTAGCCACATCTGGTGTAATATTGAGCAAAAAAATGGTAAGGGAATGGAGCTACGTGAATTAGTCTTCGTGGGGCTTTCTGAATCGAATTCGAAAAGTAAGGTTCGATGGTGCTTGAAATCGAAGTCATGGTGAAAATCCATTGCACCTTTGCACAGATGTGTTTGGCAGTGTCTCTATTACGCCCGTCGACTGCATCACGTCGCTCTTTTCAGTTCGGAGTAGACACTGATCTCGTAAATCTGCTTAAAAAATAATGTCACCTGCCCAGTATGAAGGACTGGAGGGAAATTTCGCCTGATGCCATGCAGCTCGCATTTGCTTCTTCATGACACAGTGCAGGGTAAATGAAGATCCTTCTGCAACGTTTTCGAAGGGACGTGTTTGATCGCTCACAGTACAGCCAGTAATTGGCTCTCCAGTGAATTTTATCTATGCTCAGATGAACCTCTGGCTACGAAGACAGCATTTTCGCAAAGATAACGAGCTGTAATCCAGTGTAGAAAATTGGCGGAAAGCACACACGGCTGCTTTCTATGACGAGGGTATCCAATCAGAAAGATGAACATACAAAAGGGTATTTTAAAGTTGGTACAATGCTACGACGAGTGTCTAATTCAGAGCAACAAATATGTAGAGAAGACCAGGAACGTGTAGCTACCTGTTGCAAAGAAAACACTTTTGATTTTCAAGGTGGTTTCCATTTCGTGACCGATCGGACCTTACTCTCCGAATAGACCCTGTATTACTTCTTCTTCATTACCGTATTCATATACACTAATCCAACACAATAATACCTCAGTCTCCATTACAAAGTTTCTTTTCGGTAAAATTTTCGACGTTTCGTTGCGTTACTAAAGAATCAGAAATAAACACAGGCCCTGCAGCTCCTCGTAATATTCCAATAAAATCGGAAAGTCAGACATCAGCAGCAACATCTTCATCATTTTCTTGTATTTTCTCAACTCCAATGAAAACCACCGGTACCACAGACGAAAGTTGAAGCTGCCGTCTTATTTCACCAGTACATCTGAATATTACAAGAGGGAAGGAAAATTGCATTTAGAAAATTCCCAAAGAATGCACTTGACATTCAGCACAAATCTGCACATCCAAAAGAGAATTCATCTTCATTATCACCTGAAGCCGAGTCAGAGGAAGAATACGTACCTTGTGGTTTCTGCAACATCATCACGACCATAGATCTGTAAAGAAAAAGGAATCCATCAGGTGGTGTGGTTTAACGAAATTTGTGTGGGGACTGCTTGTTGCAAACAATTCCGCTGTGAGCAATGCATGTAGCAGCTACTGGTGCAGCCAGTAAATGTAATCATCCGTATTGTGGATAACTGTATGAAAGTTTACCATAATTAAGGTAGCTGTATTTACGACCTGCTCCATAAATTTTTAACCTTTCTGTTGTTTTAAGATTTAAATTTTACTATTTACAATGATGCAGAATACACCTTGAAGCAATGTAACTTTATCATACAAAGAGTAAAACAGTGATCTATTCACAGTTAAAATTTAACATACGTAAACAAATATTTACTACCCCTTTTATGCCAAAAATTTGTAATGATTAGCCAACTTACGCTCACAGGGCAAAAAATGAGGGCATGCTGAAAAGTAATTCCTCCTAAATTTTTATATAAAAATTCTTAAAGCTTTTTAAATAAAACAAACGTTATTAACAGTGCACATCTTTATCCTTCTTGTCTACATATTTTCGTCCCTCTGACACTAGAGGGCTCCGAATAGTAGTCTGTGACATGGCGGTGTGTAACGTAACGACGTCGGTGCGTGAGAGGCAGCTCGCTGTAACCGAGCTTCGAACTGGAAGAGTTCGTACACACAATGAAGACCCTGCCCTTCAGCATGACAATGCTAGACCAAACACGAGGGCTACGACATCTACAAGAATCTGACGTTTTGGATTCACTGTAATCAATGATCCTCCACGCAGTCCCGACTTGGCCCCACCCAATTTTTATTTGTGGCCAGGAGTTAAGGAACACCTTCAAGGCCTTCACTTTGATAGTCATGAAGCCGGGAAGCAGAGGTAAGGTAGTGTCTCCGTCAACATAGTCAAACAATTGACACTCATAGTATCAACAAAATGGTTTCTCGTGGGAGAAATGTGTTCGTCACCAAGGTGATTATATTGAGAAATAAACATGTAGACATGAAGAAAAAAGAGACGTACAATGTTAATAATGTTTATTTTATTTAAAACGCTTGAAGAGTTTTCACATAAAAAATTCCGATTCATTACTTTTCAGCACGCCCACTTATAAGTCGCACTGGTTTCTCTGGGGTGCTGTAGAGCAGTGGTTCCCAACTTGGGGTAGTTACCTCCTGAGGGCTGTAAACAAATGTATTCATTTCTTGTTCGGTCAGAAAACCGAATTATTTTTAAAAGAGCACTGTTTCGTAAGAAAGTAATAGAGATTCGTAATTTAATAAAAATTACACTTGTTTAATTACTAGCGTTCTTAAGAAGGGTCGTAGAACATACGCACAAAACTATAGGCCTACATCTCTTATATCAATCTCTTTTAGAATTTTTGAAGATACCTTACGCTCGCGAATTGTGACATTTCTGGAGACCGAAAATCTACTTCGTAGGCATCAACATGGGTTCATAAAACAACGATAGTGTGAAAGCCAGCTCGATCTGTTCGTCCTTGAGACCTAGAAATTAGTAGATACCAGTGTCCAGGTAGATGCCGTGTTGCTTGTCTTCCGTGGGGCCTTCGATAAAGTTCCATTCTGCTGCCTAATAAGCAAAATACTAGCGTACGGAATATTAGAACAAATGTGTCATTGGACTGAAGAGGTTCTAGGAAACAGAACACAACATGTCATTTTCAACGGCGAGAAGTCTTCAGGTGTAAAAGTGACTTCGGACGCGCCACAAGGGAGTGTTATGGTAACTTCACTTTCCACAATATATAAAAATGATGCAGTATATAATGTCAGAAGTTCCATGAGGCTTTTCGGGTGATGGTCTTGTATAGACAGATTTTGCAACAATAGAAAATTGTAGCGAAATGTAGCAAGACCTGCACAGATTCGACACTTGGTGCAGGGAGAAGGAATTGACCTTCAGCATAAACAAGTGTAACGTACTGCTTATACATCGACAAAGAGACAGTTTGATGTATGATTACACAATTGCAGACCAATCACTAGAAGCACTTACTACAATCAAATATCTTACAGTATGTGTACAGAGCGATTTGAAGTGGAACGACCATATGGAATTAATCATGGGTAAGGTAGATGACAGACTGAAAATAATTAGAAGAATATTCAGGTAAAGAAGTCTATCAACAAAGGAATTGGTTTACAAAACACACGTTGGAACCAATACTCGAATAAAATGGGGTAAATAGAGGAGATCGAAAGAATGGCAGCACGTTTAGTGACAGGTTCATTCAATAAGCGCGAAAGATTCTCTGTTCGGCTCACAGTTTCAATCTGTCAGGAAGTTTCATATCAGGGCACACTCCGCTGCAGAGTGAAAATTTAATTCTGGAAAGGTAAATATATTGCGTACATTTTAACTTCATTTTAAATGTGTGTGCAGCATGGGGACTAAGGAAGTGTCTCTAGGAAGAAGAATGATAAGTGTCTCTCCTCGCTGTGGATTGTTAGCTTTCTTTTCTAAGAAAGATTTGCAGGTACGACCTCCAAATCATTGAAAATTGCTTCACCATTCTATAATTAAAGGTTGTTATAAATATGTAGACCTATTGTCTGATTGACTCATTAGTTCGTAGCTTAATGAAACTCTTACGGAACTTACATAGCATATATCCTTCGCCGCAGTAAAAGTGTTATAAAAGTTTATTTTCATTGTAAAGTTCAGCTGGGGTCTTACGCTGATGAATTCGGCGGAGGATAATATGACTGCACTCAGGGTCAATGGTCTCAATGCCATAGATAGCTTAGAGCTATTACTAGGTGAATGACTCATGAGCTTGAAGTGATGTGCTTTTTCCAATCAGTTATATGAAATCAGCGAAGTCAAATGGGTCAATGTGGAGACCTGGCCCGCATGTCGTGGTCGTGCGGTAGCGTTCTCGCTTCCCACGCCCGGGTTCCCGGGTTCGATTCCCGGCGGGGTCAGGGATTTTCTCTGCCTCGTGATGGCTAGGTGTTGTGTGCTGTCCTTAGGTTAGTTAGGTTTAAGTAGTTCTAAGTTCTAGGGGACTGATGACCATAGATGTTAAGTCCCATAGTGCTCAGAGCCATTTGAACCATTTTTTGTGGAGACCTGCTCTCAAGCTCATTGTCTGATGTATTAGGACGGTGCATAAGTTCGTAGCGTTTTTGTTTTGCATGTTAGTATTCCGGTTGCTATGGGGTTATTTACCGATTGTAATTTTTTACTTGTAGTTCACTGCTGCTACTTGACTTAACTCACTGTCATTTTGTCATTTGGAAACATTAAGTAGAACTGTGGACACTAGAAAATGGAATGCCAAACTTCGAAATTTGTCGACATCCAGTCCTGTGTAAGTTCAGTAGAGTGGTGACAGCAGCGGAGGTAGCCAGAAACATTTGCGCTGTCCTTGGTGATAATGCCATTGCACAAAATACGTCGAGAAATCTCCATTGTTCCCCCAGTACAATCTCATCGAACTTTATACGCTAACACAGCTATCACTGCAATCTCCGAGAGCCCATGGATAACTGAAACGCTTTCTCCGAGACCCCAAAGCTATCTGGCTTCTCGCCAGCGAAAAAGTCGGCTCCATGTCCGCGTTTTCTGCAACCCTAACCGGCCAGCTCCCAATTGTTTCTATGCGTGACTGTGTAAACCTCTCAGATCGTGAGCAGAGCAGGCAGGAATACATCCTTTTGGCGCTCTTATGCAGAGAGAAAGCTACCATATGCTCCGAGAAGTTTCTCTCGAGAAATCCAAAGACCCAATGAAACGCCTCACTTAAAAATTTAATAAAAATTACACTTGTTTAATTACTAGCGTTCAGGAAGACCTTCGGGATCTGATGAAGATCGTTCAAAAGCATTTCTACACGATGAAACACGTCAGTGTCCTCCAGAACTGACAGATGTGATGAACTGTGATCAGACCCCCATCGTGCGACACTTTCATGCTGTGGGAGATGTTCAAAAATCAGGTGTATGGGTACCGCATGCTCTAAGCCAAATTCACAAAAATGAGTGGGTGGCCACATGTGCATTTGTGCTTGTCGATTGGTTTCATGAAAAACATCGACAATTCCTATCCTGTATCGCTACTGACGACGAGAAATGGCGTCTTTATGCTAACATAAGGAAAGGAAAGGAAAGGAAACGAAAGGAAAGAAATGGTAGAGCCCAACACTACAAAGTCCTACGCGCATCCACAAAACATTACATTGTGCATCTGGTGGAACAACGAGAGTGTGGTGTACTGCGAACTGCTTCCCCGAGGTTTCACCATCACAGATGACATTTATTGTCCACAACTGAGACGTCTTGCATACGCAGTCCAAGGACAACGACCATAAATACTGCGTGAAGTGATGCAACTCCACGATAACGCCTGCTCGCATTCTGCTAGACTGACGAAAAACTCTGTACAGAAGTTGGGTTGGTAAGTCATTCCACACCTACATTCCACACCTACCTTATTCACCTGATGTTGCGTCCTCAGATTTTTATCTTTCCCGCCATCTATCGAACAACATTCAAGGACTTTCCTTTCCGGATGAAAAGCGCTTCGAAAATGGCTCTACAAGGTCTTCGTCTCAGAACCACACAATTTCTACAGTCGCGATAACGAAAAGTTGTTCCACCGTTGTTAGACTGTTCTAAATCGTGAAGGAGAGTATATTACTGATGAATAAAGTCTCTATTACGTGTATCTGTTGTGTTTATTAAACTTATGAAGAAACTATACAAACTTAGCTGTCAACATAATATCAACACGTATTGTCCAACATGTCTAGATGGTTGATGTACCAATCGCATTCATGTAACACGACGTAATAACAGTGATCGTAAAAATACGAATCCAACAGGAATCACATACCAGTGTCATTCGTTGCCAGGGACCGCGAAATTCAAACCAGGATTGGGGTGCTGCCGTCAGTGAATGGAGGTCCATCAGAAACAGCTTCCGAGCGAAAATTTCAAAGGGAGCTACGTGTAATGGATATTTGCAGCTCATCACTGATCAAGATTTGTGACTTAGTAACAGCTGATTGTTCCTTTACTACAAGAACTTCTCTCACCAGATATCCCACCTTTCTCAGTTTTCAACTGATCATCAACAATAAGTGCAGTGACCATACCGGGCTCTGTACGAAATGAATCATTTAAGCCCCTAATTTAAGAGAACACAATAACTCTGCGATGGTAAAGCCGAGCATCATGGAAACGACTATGCGATCACTGCATGTAATTTGTACCTTTGTGATTTATACTACCGACTATGATGATATTGTGACTCGGAAACTGCTAGCTTAGAAAGGAGAATTGTAAGCTATGATATTTATTGACATTCTGTAGAATAACTGACATTGGAATGAACTATAGAATTGCAGGAAGTTATTGCACGTTATTGTCCCATACGAATTCGTAGCAGAGTCAAATCCGAGGGGAAGACAGGTCAGCGTGTAACGGACCCTGTGTCATAAGGTAATGGATGCTGTATTCGAGCGATATGTTAGCCATGCAAGCATGATGCGTGTTCAGTTAAAACAATTATAGAAATTGACAGAAATTGACTGAGAGCACTCATACTTTAGCAGAAAATTTTAAATAATAACAGCTTGACTGCTCTTGTAAATTATTTATCGACCGGTTTCGTAGAGTAGAAGTCACATCATCAGGTTGTCCGGTCCCATTCCTGTTGCAACTTTAATATCCTGATTCACCATATTTAGCTCGATGTGGCTTCCAGTTTACGAAACCGGCCGTTAATTAAATTATTTTCAAGGACAGTCAATCGGTTGTTATTCAGAATGTCTACTTATGGCTGGAGTTGTCCCTCATACAAGATAGTGTTTAGCAGTAACTGGCACAGAGTATGTAAGATTTAATCGTGGTATGATTGGTTAAATCACCGATAAATATAGATTTGGTAGATAACAGCAGGATGGACGATTCCGGGACCTTAGTTTTCGGTAAGAGCAAATCAGACGCTTAGCTAGCTGACAGAATGACTCTAAATTTACTCAGTGTATACGTAATCTCCCGGAGTGCAAAGCCGATGTATGAAGAACATATTCATTACACCGGGGCCTAAAATTCCTCGCTAACCACGTAACTGCTTACAGTTACATGTTTCTTGTCATTTCATCTTTCAGACTGAAACAGCTCCGCACAACACCAACATTTGTCATCATCTGTCTGCTGAATCCGAGAAAGATTTATTTATACAGCGTACAATGTCTATCTGCTACTCTCAGCAACGAAATTACTCCCCATTGTTTCCCACTGCTGTCTGACGGTATTCTGTAACAAAGTTATTCCTCGTAATCTCCATTGCTCCCCCAGTACAATCTCATCGAACTATATACGCTAACACAGCTATCACTGCAATCTCCGAGAGCCCATGGATAACTGAAACGCTTTCTCCGAGACCCCAAAGCTATCTGGCTTCTCGCCAGCGAAAAAGTCGGCTCCATGTCCGCGTTTTCTGCAACCCTAACCGGCCAGCTCCCAATTGTTTCTATGCGTGACTGTGTAAACCTCTCAGATCGTGAGCAGAGCAGGCAGGAATACATCCTTTTGGCGCTCTTATGCAGAGAGAAAGCTACCATATGCTCCGAGAAGTTTCTCTCGAGAAATCCAAAGACCCAATGAAACGCCTCACTTAAAAATTTGGCAGGAATAACCGTTTCTGCATCTGCGCACTTTATACCAGTCACGTAGGCCACACACGAATATGGCGTTGTTCGTTCCTGCATTTTGTTAATGCGTCCATCCTGCCATTGTGCCATGAAAACAAGCAGACATTCCCAGTCCCTCACCAAGGCAGAGGAGAAATACGTCCCAACACGCAGCTAAACTTATATCCTCCTTCAAATGGCTCTGAGCACCATGGGACTTAACATCTATGGTCATCAGTCCCCTAGAACTTAGAACTACTTAAACCTAACTAACCTAAGGACATCACACAACACCCAGCCATCACGAGGCAGAGAAAATCCCTGACCCCGCCGGGAATCGAACCCGGGAACCCGGGCGTGGGAAGCGAGAACGCTACCGCACGGCCACGAGATGCGGGCTTCTCCTTCAACACAAAGCAGTATAGAAACTACTTATCAGAATGGGCACTTAAAATAAAATAAAATGGAGATTATGTACACTCTTCCTCTGGGCATCGGCACTACCACACAATATTAAACATGATTTCTGGTTAAGTGTACAATGATTTATAAAAATAAGAAATTGTTACCCAGTGGAGTTAAATCCTTTTGGGCATTAGGCCCCGTCCTTTTATAACATTAGATAGAACATACTAAAGAAAAATAAGTTTTTCGCTTGATTGAATCTATCTACTTCAAAGCAGCAAAACTTCCGTTTTCTGGGCGTGGTCAGCTGGTGTCCAACCTGGGTAGTCACAGTACTGTCCACAGTAAAAACTCACGTTGTTGACGAAAGACTGCTTCTCCTTTTTCGATAAAGGGATTGGCGGACAACAGTAAAACTTAAATTCGCAGTGTAACAGTTACCTGATGTTTTTTGTAGAGGTGTCGTAGTATTCCTTAGGAAAATTTTACTCACCAAAATCGCAGAGAAGGATACATCAATTACATATTATGATCGGTTAAATGGCTACCTTCAGATCGCGTAATACAAAGTAGCGTCTACATCGATTACTGACGGAAGGCGCTTTGTCACAAGCATGCTTACAGTTCCAAACTCAAAAACGGCATGCGTAAATTATATGAAAATGGGGTGGTCGGAAACACACTGAAAAGCTCATAAGGGTGTTGCAGTGTAGTTTGTGCTGAGAAATAACTATTAAGAAATAATGCGACAGCCTACGTTGTGCCGTTTCCGAGTTAATGTGCATTGAAGTTAGCCCATCAGGCCGTTGCGCAAATTCAAGAGGCCTTCCAGATAGAATTAGTGTCAGTTGTTCTCGTAGCGTAGACGATGGTGCACGAGACTACTCAGCCTTTGGTTTTAGTTCTATCCTTGCTACCGCGATATGTCCAATTTTTGTGTCGCTCTCTTCTTCGACTTTAGGAAACCAAACGAAAAACACTTTTGGTGACACCGCCTCTGGCACTCCGCTTGCATCAACGCTCGCCATAGCCCGGCTAACTTCAGTGCTACTTAACTCGGAAACAGCACAACGTATCGAATTTTTATCTAAATAATTATTTCTCAGCAGAACCTACACCACAACAGCCTCACAAACTTTTCAGACTGTTTCTGATCACCCTGTATAGTCTATCTAATACGTGTTCACCGAAATTACGAGTTTTGAATTTAGAATTGTCAACATGATCCTGAAAAAGTGTCTTGTTTCAGCAATCGACGTAGACACTGACATCTATTACGTGATCTGAAGGTGGTTATTTAACTGGTCGAAACTAGTAATCAGTGTAAACTTATTGCGAATTGGGAATTAAAATGTTTCCCGGACTCTACAACAGTACTGCAGTGTAATTTTTTCCTGCAGGAAGCCGACTGTACAGCACGGCCGTTGTTTTCAGAACGCTTGTTTGTTCCGCAGCACCTAGATCTTATAGAGCTGCTGCTTGGCCAATACTTGCGTACCACTTGAGAGGGGTCAGTGGCAATCACGACGTGGATTACTTCTAGCTCAGTTCACATTGTTAGCTCACTCAGCAACGTTTGAAATGGAATTGCACTCGGGTAGCTTAATGTTTAAAGTGCTTTTCACCTAAGTCATTGAAAGCATAGAGAGCTGTGTTGAGTGGCAAGGTTCTGGATAGATTAAGTTTTATTGAAATTTAAACAAATCACTTTATTTCAACTGAAACGTCTCCTTAGAAAAATTTATGAATGATTGTGCTGATAAACCTCTAGCGTTATTTGCTTTTCAAACAGCTGAGCAGAACTGAACGTACTCAGACATTTCTCTCTTTACTTTTTATGATCAACACTAAACTGACACACAATATTTTTAGCGCAACGCAATCTGACTTTCAAAAATCCCTACAAAAGAATGGCCCTGACTAACATTAACCTATACCTTCCATGAATCACTTACGTCACAAAAACCTTCATTACTCGAACTACCGCAATACGGCGAGCGCCACTACTGCCAGCTAAATAAAAGATTCAAACTACGGAAGGCACTAACTACTGATAGGCAAAGTTAGCAACTGAAAGATTTTGATAGAGAACAAACAATGTATTTACCTTAATAATGTTCCACAGTCATCATTTATATACCAGTTCATGATATCCAATATTACAAATTTACTCTTTCTGAATGGACACACGTCCATATCATCCACTCTCAAAACTCCGCCATCTCACTCCCCACATACACCACTGCTGGCGGCTCACTTCCAACTGCGCAACGCTATGCGCTGTTAACATCCAGCTGCCCAACACTACAATAGGGACTATTCCAACAATGCCACCCAGCCACAGACTGCACACAGCACAGCCAGTGATTTTCATACAGAGCGCTACATGGCGTTACCAATATAAAAACCTAAACAGCCTACTTACAAAACTAGTGAAAGGATTTCAAACAATAAAAACTCTGAGACAAGCCTAAAAAACATCTGATAAGAACGCCATCTACCATCAGAATTTATTAATGAGACTGTACTAAAAGGCAACTGGCGGAAGAACATACTAGAAAACATAACACAGAATAATTTACTGTGGCTATTTTATTGAAGCAATAATCAGCAGTTTTAACACAAACAAATTAATGACATCAGCATTAAGCATCACTGCCAACGAGAGTTACTGTTGCAGCTTAATAAAAGCTACTGTTGGCACCACACCGTAGAGTAACCACCGCCAGCAGAATTTAGTACAGAAGCCTAAGGAAAGCAAGTGCTGGCAGAATTTAGTAAAATGATCAAAAGAGTATAAATTTAAGCAGTAAATGGCAGCAACGGGCCATAAGAACTATTTACATAATCAAAATTTAGTATGACACTGACATTTTAAGTGAATATTAAATTTAATTCAGGTTGGATAGGCTACCGAAGCACTGAAGCAAATATATTTACTAGTACCGGACCAGCAAGGTGCTATAAAATAATGAAATTCAAACCAAGCGATACACACTTTCACTCAGGAGACTTATTACAGAAGAGGGAACCGAAATTAAGCAGAACCAAAACCCAATAGCGATAACCAGGCCGTAAATAGTACAAAGTAACAAATTCTGTCTGTAACACCGGACCATGAGGTACTAACGGAAGCAGAACAAAAAAGAAATTAGGCTTAGGAGCAGTAGACCAAAAGCTGGCCAACCGCACTAGTTTCTTATTAATCACGATTAGTAAAGTTTACGGACAACAGAAAGCTTTTTCCGTTGTAACTGAACAGCCAGTTTGCAAAAACAGACATAATGTCTGCAGGGATACCGCAATCACTTTTTTATGCAATGTTACTCATAATCCGTCTTGATTGCAGCATGTGAAGGTTGCTGAGTGTAGACGCATTACTCCTGTAACCGAAATTGCAGATCTGAAGATGGTTCTAGAGGAACTGAAATCTGTCATGTAAACAAATATTTTGCAATCAAGACGGATTATGAGTAACACTGAGCAGCCAGTTTCAGTACAGGCGTTATTTATGATCTGCTGTCCCTGGTTACTGCGTCCAAGGATACACAAAATAAACAGAATTACAACACATATACAAACATGATACGTTAAATTACACAAAGATTTTCCGAGATATACTATACTGTTATCAGTTTTCTTTTAACTGCCATAGTTTATTTATAAACAATAATTTCTATGGTTTTCTTCCATTTTCGTATATATATGTGTAAATATTAACAAACAATTTAAATTATACATTAAATGATTTTTATATATCTACAGTACTGCCACTAAAGTTTACAGCACTGCCAGTACTTAAATGTTCCTCTATTTATTAAGAAAAGTTGTTTCTAATTGTGCGAAATCCCGGTTTCGGTCTGTCATTTAAATACGTAAATAATTTCACCAAATCTAGTATCACAAAAAGATGGCTCTGAGCACTATGGGACGTAACATCTGAGGTCATGAGTTCCCTAGAACTTAGAACTACTTAAACCTAACTAACACAAGGACATCACACACATCCATGCCCGAGGCAGGATTCGAACCTGCGACCGTAGTGGTCGCGTGGTTCCAGACTGAAGTGCCTAGAACCGCACGGCCACCGCGGCCGGCCCTAGTATCACAGTCCGAAACAGTTCAACGAGATGTATGCGCAGACACCTCGTTTGTGGCAGTCGGATAATGCGTTGCCGAGGTACACATTTTTACAGCTCAGGAATTATTTGTGAGATTTAACTTACAATAACTTATAAACTAACGCTTCAAATAAACCTACTGGTTCTTCAGTGACACACATTGTTCCAGCCGCGGTGGCGGAGCGGTTCTAGGCGCTTCATTCAGGAACCGCGCGACGGCTACGGTCGTAGGTTCGAATCCTGCCTCGGGCATGGATGTGTGTGATGTCCTTTGGTTAGTTAGGTTTAAGTAGTTCTAAGTTGTAGAGGACTGATGACCTTAGATGTTAAGTCCCATAGTGCTCTGAGCCATTTTACACACATGGTCCAATATTTATTAATTTTGGGGTAAACTTTAATTCTGCACTGGACGCGAAAAGCGGTCATGGGCAACGAGCTGCCATTGTGCTGGCCAACGGAGGGGTTTTGCCGGTCATGTGGTCATCTTGGCTGCCGGTGAAAGTCCAGAGACAACCCCATCTGTGGAGCATAGTGTGCAACAGATTTCAGCTGTAAACAGGAATATGACCCGACCTTTTCTGTCGCCTATGCTTCCGAGGTCGCCTGTACGTGACTGAATAAACTGTCTTTTCCCTTTACAACCGGTCTGGTGTCACGGTGTGTAGTACAGAGAGGTAGTAAACGAGCTGGTAGGTGTCCTCATTTATCGTGTATTGAGTTGTATTTTTGAAGGTAATATAAGTATGTGAATTTAGTCTCACTTCTTATTTATCTCGTGGAGTCAATGAGAACGAGAATTTTACTTTCAGCAGCTTTATCTGCAGCCTGTAAGGAGCTGAAGTCTGAGCTAAGTTGAACGAAGAAGGCACATGGATTCAAGACAAAACTAGCTGCGTCCTGT
This sequence comes from Schistocerca nitens, assembly GCF_023898315.1. Classification (NCBI taxonomy): domain Eukaryota; kingdom Metazoa; phylum Arthropoda; class Insecta; order Orthoptera; family Acrididae; genus Schistocerca; species Schistocerca nitens. The sequence continues at coordinate 758,967,466 of NC_064617.1, read as the reverse complement.
AACGTTCTCTAGTAATTAATTGGTGTAACGTTCTTAAAACAATTATTGAAATGCTGGAGTTATCATGTAACGTGTTGTAATTGTAAGTGGTGTGCTTACTCCGAGTAATTGTTAGCAAAACTTCATACGAACTGATTGGGTAATGCAACTCCCAATACGAATAAAGAGATACACTTACTGTAAAATACATTCAGCCCCTTTGGTACTGAATCATTTAGCCCTGTTAAAAACTGATGTCTTTGGTCCATGTGCACATAACAAATAAATAGAATTCTATTACCTGTAAAGCAGCAACGATGCATTGCCTTATGTTCTGCCCTTTCGCGAAGAACAATAAAAAGTACTAGGTACAGGCTCAATGGTGTGCACTACTGGCCGTAAAACTTTGAAATGTACATGAAATTCTTCTGGCTGGTAAATGAAAACACTTAAGCAAAATTCAGTGTCTTTAAATAACGTATGACCTGGACAGAGAGACGTTAGTGATATGAGTGAATTACTAAACTGACTTTTTTAATAGTGAAGTTCTATTCGAAGTTAAGTTTGGCTTTTCAAAACATCTGATAACGGAAATTACATTACTCAGAAAAACTACATCCTTTTTACTAAATGAAACCTTTCTTTGCTGTCGTAGTCACAAACAACGAGATTTGCACAACAAGTATTATCTAACATTACTAAAAAGCATAAAGACAAATCCTCAAATTACGCGTACGCGTGTCAATAAATCTTAGACATTACCAAGGACAATGCTAACTAGCTTATCAGCAAATCTGTTTGCGTACATTCTGGGGTTACTTAACACAGAACTCACTGTTACCAGTTATCAGGAAACTCAAAAGGAAAGTAAAAAATTATAATTTCTTCACCTTAACTGCGAGAAGACTTTTGGTTCCACATTTATATTTCCAATAATACGTGTACTCGTACAGCTTCTTTGTAATATCAGTCCAGTAATCATTCTTGTCACAATTAAATTTACATTTCATCGTTTAACTTTACATTCCATTATAAAATCACTAATTTTTTATCTACCTATATAACGTGAGGTGTAAAACAAAATACTGGTATGAGAAAATTCCTACATTATAATCTAACACTTGGTGGATTTTCAGAGCACACCACAAGAAACTGCCTACTGCATCCTATTTCGCTCACAGACTGCTATACACACACTGCTGTGCGCCAAGCGCTCCCTTACTCAAACACTACAATCTCAGACCAGAAGCAGTATCTTTGGCTCTGTGGTCGTCCAAAGCCAGCGCTCCGCTTTATAGAGCCCATCACATACATCGATTACAATATAATAGTTTCGTTGTAGTTTACATTAGTATCGTTTCATTATTCGGGTGCCATATACAAGTGGACCCCAGTAGACTCCTTTCAAACCTGATCAATAATACCTAACGGTGAGCGAATATTCAGTAAGCATCATTCACTGTATTTAAAAGGAGTGTTCAGCTGGCAACGTATTCAAGTGTTTGGTGCCTGAGGTGAAGTATAAGAAATCACCACGCAGCCCAAGCCAACTTCTAAGTCCGTTGAACGTCTGTTATATCTTGATGAAGCTTTCCTTTTAGTCACTCTTCACTTGCGGAAACAAGAAAAAATCGCTGAACGAGAGGTTGGGCGAGTATGGCGGATGTACGATGGCAATAACGGAACGCATGGACAGATACTCGGTAACAAATAAAGTAGTATGGGGTCTTGCATTCTCAGGCAGTGAGAACCAGACCTGAGAATGCCACAAATCAAGGCGGCGACATCGAATTGCTCGTCGCAAACTTTTTTAGACTTTGATGTAAAGCATTTGGTTCACTGTTTGGTTCAAAATGGTTCAAATGGCTCTGAGCACTATGGGACTCAACATCTGTGGCCATAAGTCCCCTAGAACTTAGAACTACTTAAACCTAACTAACCTAAGGACATCACACACATCCATGCCCGAGGCAGGATTCGAACCTGCGACCGTAGCAGTCGCGCGGATCCTGACTGAGCGCCTAGAACCGCTAGACCACCGCGGCCGGCTGGTTCACTGTTTGACCTGGTGTAACATACTCATGGTGAAGTAATCCTTTACTATCAAAGAATGCGATCATCATTGTCTTTGTTCTCAAAGATTGCCGTTTGACTTTTTTCGAGGCTGGTGATCCAGGACTCCGCTATTCAGCAATTTGACATTTCTTGTTAGGGTCATACTGGTAGCACCAGCTTTCATTCCCAGCAATAATCTTCGACAGAAATGTGGGATCACATCTTGCTCTATCTGGTAGTTCAGCAGAAATTCTTCGTCTTTCCTCTTTCTGTTAGTCTGTCAATCTGTGAGGGACGAGTTTTGCATAAAGTTTCTGTTTCCAAAAATCTTCGTGTAAAATCTTATGATTCATACCACGATTCAAATTAAGGTCTTCTGATATCGCACGCACAGTTACATGACGGTTTTCTTGCAATAATTGTCTTACATGCTCCACGCTTGCGTCGGTATGTGCTGTAGACGGGCGACCAGCTCTGGGATCGTCTTGCACCGGATCTCTGCCTTCACGAAACGTATTGAGACACTCGAAAACACCTCTTCTTGAAAGCGCCTCGCCTGCTTGTGCTTGCTTAGTTATTGTCCACGTTTCTCTACAGGCTATCCTGAGCTTAACTCACAACTCATCCCCCCCCCCCAAGAACCAAGGTGCCTGGGTGCCTGTCGTTGGTGGGGAGGCTTGCGTGCCTCAGCGATACAGAGCCCTAGCATAGGTGCAACCACAACGGACGGGTATCTGTTGAGAGGCCAGACAAACGTGTGGTCCCTGAAGAGGGGCAGCAACTTTTTCAGTAGTTGCAGAGGCGACAGTCTGGTTGATTGACTGATCTGGCCCTGTAATATTAATAAAAGCGGACGTAGTGTGCTGGTCGTTCGTCTGCTTAGCTGGGTGGTAAAGTGCTCGCCTCCCATGCAAGAGAGCCCGGGGTCGATTCCCGGCTGAGTTGGAGATTTTCTGCGCTCGGAGACTGGGTGTTGTGTTGTCCTCATCTTCATTTCATCCTCATCACCGACGCGCAACTCACCCAATGTGGCGTCGACTGAAATAAGGCTTGCACTTGGCGACCAAACTTCTGGCCAACATGCCACACTTTGACACTGAAGCTCTTTTTGTGTTTCACCGAGCCTCTCTAACCTAAAAAAACCGCCCAGTCCATGCCACACGGCACCTGGTGCCCGTGTAGTCACCTCGTGCGTGTAGTGAATTCCTGACCTTATACAGCGGCGCCCAAAACCAAACCAACGGCGCAATTCGAGGAATCTACAGCCTACACGGTTGCACAACCGTCTGAGCCTCTGATTCAGTCCCTCCACTCGGCTCGGAACCAGAGATCCGCAGTCGGTCCTGTCGTCTACGTTGCAACTGCTGAGCTCTGCTTTCACCTTGCAAAAAAGGGTGACAGCCTTTACCACTTCTGCGAGCCGCTCGAAACCAGAGAGAGTCTCTTCCGATCCAAAGCGCACGAGGTGGCTACACGGGCAGCAGGGGCTGTGTGGCGAGGACTGGGTGGTTTGTTTAGGTTAGAGGGTCTAGGGGAACACAAAAGGAGCTTCAGTGTCAAAGTGTGGAGGTCAAAAACAGGAAGAAGGTAAATGTAGGAACCATCGGTATAACAGTTGTAAAATGTCCTAGCTGTGTTGGGAAAGAACCAGAGGTCCAAGCGCTAATAGAAAGCACTAGTGCTCAATTTGTTATAAGCATTGAAAGCTGGCTAAACCCGGTGATAAGTTCAGCCAAAATTTTTGCGAAGAGCGTAACGGTGATCCGAAAGATATGGCTAAACGCAGTGGGCGGTGGCGAGTTTGTTGCTATTATAACTAGTTCATCTTGTAGAGTAAACCGGAATAAAATAATTGCCGCGCGGGATTAGCCGAGCGGTCTAGGGCGCTGCAGTCATGGACTGTGCTGCTGTTCCCGGCGGAGGTTCGAGTCCTCTCTCAGGCATGGGTGTGTGTGTTTGTCCTTAGGATAATTTAGGTTAAGTAGTGTGTAAGCTTAGGGACTGATGACCTTAGCAGTTAAGTCCCATAAGATTTCACACACATTTGAACATTTTTGAATAAAATAATTGGATTCTGTTACCGACATCAAGTTTAAAAAACTTGAGTTTAATTTCAAACACGTACCCAACTCATACAATTATAGTTGGTGGCGACTTTAATTTACGCTCGACACGTTAGCCAAAATACGTGTGTAAATCCGGACGTACGCATAAAGCATTATCCGAAATCGTCCTAAACAGATTCTCTGAAAATTATTAAAATTATTTCGAGTAGTTAGCTCACGAGCTCACGCGAATAGTAAACGGTTGTGTAAACACACTTGACCTCTGAGCAACAAATAATCCTGAGCTAATAACGAGCATCAAAACGGATACCGTGATTAGAGAACACAGGGCTGTCGTAGCGAGACTGAATATTTTAACTCCCAAATCCTCTAAAAATAAAAGAAAAATATACCTGTTCAAAAAAGCAAATAAAAATTAACTTGACACGTTCCTGAGAGACAACCTCCAATCACTCCAAACTAACAATGTCAGTGTAGACCAGACGTGTCTTGAATACATAGAAATAGTATCGACAGGTTAGAGATTTATACCAAATAAATTAAACGACGGAGCTGTAGCCCCATGGTACACAAGACGAGTCAGAACACTGTTGTAGAAACAACGAAAAAAACATGCCAAATTCAAACGCATGCAAAATCTCCCAGATTGGCGCCTTTTTACAGAAGCTCATAATTTAGAGCGGGCTTTAATACGAGATGCTTATAATAGTTTCCACAACGAAACTTTGTCTCGAAACCTCGCAACAAATCCAAACAGATGCTGGCCATATATAAAGCATGCCAGCGGTAAGACGCAATCAATGCCTTCTCTGTGCGATAGCTATGGAAATGCTACAGACGACACTGCTGCCAAATCAGAATTACCAAACACAGGCTTCCGAAATTCCTTCACCAAAGAAGACGAAGTAAGTATATCAGAATTCGAATCAAGAACGGCTGCTAAAAGGAATAACTTAGAACTAGATATCCCTAGAGTAGTGAAGCAACTTAAATCACTCAATGAAAGCAAGTCTTCCGGTCCAGATTGTATACCAATTAGGTTGCTTTAAGAATATGCTGATGCAATAGCGCCATACATAACAAACATATACAACCACTCGCTCGACGAAAGGTCAGTACCAAAAGACTGGAAATTGCACAGGTCACATCAGTATTCAAGAAAGGTAGTAGTCCACTACATTACAGGTCCGCGTCATTAACGTCAACATGTAGCAGAATTTTTGAGCATATATTGTGTTCGAATGTTATAAATTAACTAGAAGAGCACGGTCTATTGACACATAGTCAACAGGGGTCAGATGGTTCAGATGGCTCTAAGCATTATGGGACTTAACATTTGAGGCCATCAGTCCCCTATACTTAGGACTACTTAAACCTAACCAATCTAAGGACATCACACACATCCATGCCCGTGGCAGGATTTGAACCTGCGACCGTAGCAGCAGCGCGGTTCCGGACTGAAGCGCCTAGAAACGCTCGGCCACAGTGGCCGGCAGTCAACAGGGATTTATTTAAATTAGGGTTCTTGTGAAACACAACTAGCTCTATATTCCCGAAGTGTCGAGTGTTACTGACAAGGGCCGGCCGGTGTAGCTGACCGGTTCTATGCGCTTCCTTCTGAAACCGCGCGATCGCTACGGTCGCAGGTTCGAATCCTGCGTCGGGCATGGGTGTGTGTGATGTCCTTAGGTTAGTTATGTTTAAATAGTTCTAAGTTCTAGGGGACAGATGACCTCAGATGTTAAGTCCCATAGTGCTCAGAGATAGTTGAGCTACTGACAAAGGATTTCAAATTGATTCCGTATTTTCAGATTTCCAGAGGGATTTTGACACTGTACTGCACAAGTTACTTTTAGTGAAATTGCGTGCTTAAGGAATATCGTCTCAGTTATGTGATTGGATTCATGATTTCCTGTCAGAGAGGTCGCAGTTCGTAGTAATTGACGGAAAGTCATCGAGCAAAGCAGAAGTGATTTCTGGCGTTCCCCAAGGTAGTTGTTATAGGTCCTCTGCTGTTCCTAATGTATATAAACGATTTAGGACACAATCTGAGTAGCCGTATTAGGTTGTTTGCAGATGATGCTGTCGTTTATCGCCTAATAAAGTAGTCAGAACATAAAAAAAAATAGTAAAAATATTTTGAAAATATACGGTGTGAAAATTGGGAAGTGAACCTAAGTAATGAGAAGAATGAGGTCATCCACGGCCCTTGTCAGTAACACTCGACACTTCGGGAATATAGAGCTAGTTGTGTTTCACAAGAACCCTAATTTAAATAAATCCCTGTTGACTGCCGGCCACTGTGGCCGAGCTAAAAGGAATCCCGGTCGAGGTCTTTGGGACCTCCTCGAACGGACTGTTCGCAACATGGATCCTCAACTAAGGAACCTGGCGTAGCTGGCCACCACACTGGAGCCAACCTTAATTCAAATCCATGTTGGTACCTCTTTTAAACTCGTTGAATCTCTTCTTGTGTGTCTCGAGCTGCAAAATGTGGTTATTCGGGCCACAGATGGTCACATTAATGTGACTGTACAATATAATAGAGGAAGCAATCATTCTGGAAACACGTGGACACCTGACAGAATGGCACAGTGGAGCTATTGGGTTTAGAAGTACCCATGACTACTCCGAATAAATTTTTCCTATTTAGTGGTGTATCAATGAACTGTGTATCACTCAACGGTCCTAAGAAGATCGTAATTGACAGAGAGGCGAGCGCTTTGAATGAAACTGCAAGCAGTGGATGTTTTGGAGTCGGATACCTCGTAAAATGCTCACAGCAGTAGATGTAGCTTCCCGTCTCCAATGGGCTAAACAACTCAGCAACGCCACAGTTGACTGTATGTCAACTATGTATGTTTCGACGAGTCGCGATTGAGCATCCTATCAAACGATGCAAGACGTCGAGTGTGCCGACAGCCCACAAGTGTGACATGTAGGTAAAGCCGGCGTGGGCTCTATGATATTTTGGGGTTGTTTTTCGTACCAGAAGTTGAGTTAACTCATTCATGTTGCCGTGAACGTAAACCAAGTTTTTTATTTCTACACTCTCTGCAAGCATGTGTTGCCCCTTCTATATATACATGATGCGTGTGCTATGGACGAACCCGTTTTCCTAGAGAATAGGGCGGTACATATCATAAGTTCCATAACAAATATTCAGGCACTATGTAGTACAGGCGCTCTGAAAAATCCGATTTTTACGCATTCGTACATATCTAAGACTATTTGGAACAGCGGTTCAAACGTGCCAAGTGTAACAGGAGAAAATTATCATTATAATTAAAATGGCACTTATGAGGTTTAGCTAAATGTTTTCAAGCATTAAGTAACATTTGCGTAAAGAAAACAAAGAGCACAAGTTAGCTGTTTATGAATTTTATCGGTTGTTTACATAACGACGCAGTGCCAAGTGGCCAGTTTGCTTACAAAAGGCGAAAAATGCCCGCCATTCAGGGAGAACTCTCACAACCCTACGACTCAGTTGATTTGTCACATCACAGAACAGTCAGTTTGGTAGTAGCGGAAAATTTCGCAATAAAATCTGTAATAGAAGAGCAAGGCTTGCTTACGGTAAGATGGTTCAAACAGATGTAGATTGTGTTAGTTCTGAAGAAAGAGAGGGACTTTTACAGGATAGAATAACGTGGAGAGCCGCGTAAAACCAATCTTCGTACTGTCGAAATACAATAACAATAATAGTTACAATGTGCTTTCATATAATTAGAGACGGAGTAAATTCTCTACTAATCATCCTTCCTCACCTCAGAATGAGGCAACAATGGAAAGAATATCAGCAGTGCCGTATTCTAGAACAGCCACTAACCAGTGCATGGCAGAGGATACAATGTACCAGTATTATCGATTCTCTTATTATTCCATTTGCGCACTGAACGAGGAGAAATGCCTCCATACGCTCCCTAATCTCCTTTATCTCATTCTCATGAGTCCTACGCGAGATATTCGATGGTAGCAGCACAATGGTCGCATAGCCTTCTACTCTAAATATACGTTACATGATTTTGCGAGAACTACCGTCGCCTTTCTTCCAAGGATTCTCACTGAAATTCCCGTGACATTTCTGTACATTTCCTTTGCACTCGAGTCGCAATTTTCCAGAATCCTTCCAAGAACCAAAGTTTTCAACACGCCTTCTTTAGTAGTGATTTTATGTGATAGTGCCGTTTGATATCGTTTCTTCGTGTTACGCTGAACACTTGTACGACGACCTGTGCACAAGATATTGAACAAAGACTTTTGAATCAGATACTGTTAAGTCCTTCTTTCTTATGGGCATTTATCAACATTTCTAAAGCACCATTTGGCATTCAACTTGATCGATTTAGCAAACCCGTGGAAACCATAAGTCAGCTTGACTGGACGAGGATTTCAATCCCTCTCCACAAGTGTACGGCATGCCAACCAGTGCTCGACGTTGCATAGTATATACTCTTACAGGGAGGCGTAGATAGAGCGACGAGAGGGGAAGTCGGGAGTGGGGGGAGGGGAGGGACGAGTGTGGAGCATTATCCGTATTACATCATTGTCGGCTCGACGTTAAACGTTATAGTTTCTCTATCTCCACAATCAAATGCTGTCGCACGTAAAAAATGAACTGCCGTAGAGGGAAAGGTGCGCGCAAGGCTGCGCAGTATAGTTACGTGAGATAACACATACACATGCACTGCGTATAATGATAATTTCCAGTGCGATGTCTTTGTTATTTCTACATGTAAACAAAAAAAAAATTCAGTTCGTCTTTTCGTTGACTCCTTCCATGGAGAAACTGTAAGCACGACAAAGATAACAGTGATGTGTCATTCTTATTACTAAATAACATATACGAACATGTTCCTGTGACGGACACAAATAATACATTCTAACGCGTTTACACAATTATACTACTGCGCGTTTTCATAATAGACACGACATGGTAGTTGATATGCATGAAACGACCTCCGCAACAAGTTTCGCAGTTATGAATAATATCGTAAACCACATGTGGTGTAAACTTTCAGCGCATTAGCGATGCGGCATACATTAGCATTTAAAAGCACATTCAGCGAATAAATTTGCTAGCACAACTCTAGAAAGTGAAGGTCTTAATAAATAACACCATGCGATGTAGCATTGCGGCTGATCTGATAGTAAAAATAATAATAATAATTATGCTGTGCGTCATAAAATGCACCATTTGTGTTGTGATTGTCACCTCCAGTAAGCTCTGAAAAGTGAGCGATGCATTCCGGTGAAATCGACCCTCGACATCACAGTATGAAGTTTAAGGGAGGTGATTACGTACTATGCCTGTAAGGAAACTTGATATAGATCTATGAGCAAGTCTCTTATCCTTTACACGCTCCGCACTAAATGTTTACGTTAATCATGACTGTAGAACAGAAAAATTTTGAGAAATGTTCACAAATAACTTTGACGCTGAATGATCCCTCTCGCTCTCCCTAAAGGAAAGTCGATGGGTTGGGAAGAGTACAACGGTTGGACCTTTATTATTTCATTTGAGCCTCTGGTAAATATCCTGAGGTAAATCGCAATGTTCAGTAAGGCCATATGTTCGGTGTTTTACAGCTGACAGCTAATTGACTTTCAACGCTACACAATGTTATGAACGTGAATAAATTGTCACATCAAACACATACTCTCCAGGAATAGTCAGTTTACTAGTAATGGTCTGCCAACTTAAAAATTCAAACGACGCTAGTTTTGGGTTACTCCGCTTGTAACTAAGTGTTCATATGCTTCAACTGCCGAAGGTTAATTACTATTGTCCGCTATTACACTTCTCTCAAGAATCCAACTCTGATTACATTGTCAAAAGCCTTATCTAAATCTACAAATACTATAAACGTACGTTTGCCTTTCATTAACCTGTCTTCTAGGATAAGTCGTAGGTTCAGTCACTGAACAATGGGTCTGGCAAATACATTGTAACATATGTCTTGTAAACAAACCCTCACAGGCTTCCAATGGATGTACAAGCAGAACCTGTCAGTGGAAGGTACGTGATCAAATTGTGAGCTATCGCTCTCACACTCCTTTGAGGTTCAATAGTGGACCATTTCTACCTATTTCCGCCTTAGATACTATATGCCTTCTGTCTTTACAGGTTCGAATCCTGCCTCGGGCATGGATGTTTGGTGATGTCCTTAGGTTAGTTAGGTTTAACTAGTTCTAAGTTCTAGGGGACTAATGACCTCAGCAGTTGAGTCCCATAGTGCTCAGAGCCATTTGAACCATTTGTCTTTACGGGTATTAATTTCTTTCTTCGTTATCTTCCTCACTAGAGTCGAAGCTCTGTTCTGAAGCAATCTCGTGTTGACTGTTGTAAGAAGGGTTATTTTCATCTTCGAAGCCATTCATATTATTACTGTCGTCATTCTTCTAACGTTTTCCTCACCAAGTCCGAATAGGCGAATGAAAGTTCGAGGTCATAGGAACACTGAAAATAAATGTAAAACTGATGAACCCTAAAAATAAAATGATATTTAGTTGACAAAATTTTGAGCATATAGACAACAGAGACTGGTATGTTATCGTGGGTATACTTAAAAGCTCTGCAACGAGAAAGCGGAAGGGATGGCAAGGCTTCTAGCTTGTCTGCAGGTCGGTTATCAGAAGCCGATAAGCTATGTGGAACCAGTGACAATGGAATCACCAACAATGACCAACAGAAAAAATGGCAGGGCTGTAGAGTTTCATTGGTGTCGAAAAGGGATACCACAGCTTCGTTTGAGGGTTGACCCAGTAACTGGAAGACGACGTCGTAAAATCATATAGTCAGACTGTACAGACAGTGTATACATTAAAGACTAAAGTCAAACTATACCATGATTGAATCTCAAACCCATTAGTAACAGTTCATTTCATGAGCAAAAATGCACTCATCAAAGTGACAGTATTTTCATGTTTCAGTATCTGCTCGCGAGAGTAAATATTCATGTTGCTTGCAACACATATGCCCTCATCGTTGCCTGGCTAGAAGACAACGATGCCAGGTGTCATGTACGAATCCCAGTAAAAGAAGACAATTTTTCACCTCACTATTTCAAGTTCAAATAAGTCACTACTGGTGAAAAGAAGTTCGACTCCATCTTGCTTTAGGACACGTTAAAGGTAGGTAATGGACGTAACTGATTTAGATAAGCAAGTAGCAATTGAAGTAATTGCCTTTACGTATATTCCAAAAGTAATAGAATCATTCCAGTATTTGAATTCATACGTTTTCAATCGTGTATCACTTGTTTTTAACTGAGAGGGGAAGAATAATATAAGAAGAATTTTCATCTGAATGACGATGTTTTAAAGATAACACCATCGAAAGGATTGCAGTTTTGAGAGGTGTTAATAGCAAAATTATGACCTACATTTACACCAAACACCTGACTCTGAGGCGAGTACATTTCTGGTACCACGAACTACCCACAGGGAAGGGGTTCCCTTTTCCATTCGCGAATGATGCGTAGAGAAAATGAGTGCCAGACATCACATTCGAGGAATTAGAGCTAATTCGGAGGTTTACCGGAATTTCAGTAGTAAACGACTCTGTGATCCGTAAACTCTCTCTTATAGCTTCTGCTACTTGAGGTTGTCGAGCGTCTCTGAAATACCCTCGAGTCGACTAAACGATGTGCCGCTCTTCTTTGAATGATCTCTAGCTCTTGAATTAGTACTACCTGGTTATGGTCTCATAGTAATGAGCAATACGTAAGAATCGATCGGACAAGTGTTTTCTCAGCGTCTTCTTATGAGGATGATTAGATTTCCTTAACATTGTTCCAATGACACACTCTGGTATCTGCTTTTCCTACTATTTAATTTACGCGGTCTTTCCAGTTAATGTCGCTCCGGATGGTTATTTGTAATCAGTCGTATTGTTGTTCAGTGGTGGATTCCTCCTATGTAGTTCTATGGCCAGTATGTTACTTTGATTTACGTTCAGGGTCAACTGCAATTCATCAGTATTCTGCAGGTCCTTTTCCTAATCGCACAGTCTTCTGGTGTTGCTACCTTGTTATACTGCTACGTTTATACAAATAAACCACAAACATGCAGGGAAACGAAACAGAATTACACACTCAAAATCAATATTTGCTACAATGAACACTGGCTGCAACGAACACTCGCTGCAACATGATATACTATATGTCCTAGCATGGTACAGAACGTGTTTCCAGTATGCTTTGAGGAACGGCATGAAGCATCTGCTTGAGACAAAAGCTGAGGTGTGTTAGCAACTGTATGAACAAATAGTCTTTCGTCGAGATCCTGCACATGTTGAATGAATATCATTTGAATTTATGCACCACAACAATTGGAAATGCTCGCGCTCATACTATTATCCGCAGCCTGCACCAGCTGACCATCAATTTTTCTGGATTGGACAATTTAGGAATCTGCAGCAGGATTTGTTATCAGATTTTTGTCATAGATCTCATTAAAAACATTGTAAAAAGCATAGAGCTCTCTATGCTTCCATCAAACAGCCTGTTCCTTTTGTGGATTCCTTCCACTCAAAAATCCTTATTTAATGACTTCATAACAGTAGATTTGCAGCATAATTACTCCTGTGTTATTTTAATGACATTCAGCTAAGAGTAGTTAACTCCAACAACACTTAAGATTCCTGCACGTGTCTGCCTTCAACACTTATTGCCAGCTGCCGCAAAACCTTACAAAATTTACTAGGCAGTCAATGCAACCGTCGTTCCTTAAGCGAATACGCACCGTTACTATGAAACGGATAGAATCTAAATTAAAGCAAAATGCGCCAACTGCAAGGAGTAGCACAGACGTTCCGTCTCAAGCTCATCTACGTGAACCACTTTTTTCTCTGTCTTAAGCATTCTGAAAGCGCTTCTGTGGGCAAAGCATCACCAGTATTTGTATTGTAATCATTATGAGTTGGTAATTTTTGTTTCTTTGTTTTTTATAGAGATATATTTGAGATTCGTAACTTTAATGTAGGCGTTTTGCGTTTCTTGTTCCACATACATCTTCTCCTTTCATTTTAGTAGAAACTGGAATCTAACTTGCGCTGCACTTATTCGTTTGTTTCAGTTTCTTTTGTATCAAAGCGGTCATTGCTCACTTAGGACTCTTAATTGAAACTACACACATAAAAAAATTGTATCACCTCGGTTCCAAGAGTTTCGGAACCTGTAGAGAAAACTGGAATAGAGAGCAACATAAACATCAATCCCGACGGTTTCATTGCTCATGAAAACCACACATTGCTTGTTGTACCACCACACAGCGAGACCTTCAGAGGTGGTTGTCCAGACTACTGCACACACCGGTACCTCTAATACCAGTAGCAAGTCCTCTTCCATTGACGCATGCCTGTATTCGTCGTGGAATACTATTCACAACTTTATCAGGTCCATATTGTCCCACTCCTCAAGGGCGCTTCGGTGTGGATCCCTCACAGTGGTTGGTGGGTCACGTCATCCATAAACATCCCTTTTCAATCTATCTCAGGCATGTCCGATAGTGTTCATATCTCTAGAACATACTGGCCATTCTAGTCGAGCGAAGTCGTTATCCTGAAGGAAGTCATTCACAAGTTGTGCACGATGGGTGCGTGAATTGTCGTCGATGAAGACGAATGCCTCGTGCATATGCTGCCGATATTGTTGCACTATCGGTCGGAGAATGGCATTCACGTATCGTACAGCCATTACAACACTTTCCATGACCACCAGAGGCGTACGTCGGCCCCATATAATGCTATCCCAATACATCAGGCAACCTCCACCTCGCTGCACTCTTTGCACAGTGTGTCTAAGGCCTTCAGCCTGACCGGGTTGCCTCCAAACACATCTCCGACAATTGTCTGGTCGAAGGCATATGCGACACTCATCGGTGGATAGAACGTGACGCCAATGTTGTTGGGCACATCTGTACCTCGCTGCATGGTGTCGTGGCTGCAAAGATTGACCTCAATTTTTCCTTTTTTTTTTTATTTGTGGTTAGGTCTTATGGGACCAAACTGCTGAGGTCATCCGTCCCTAAACTTACGCACAACGGAATGTAACTTAATCCAACTTACGCTAAGAACGACACACACACCCATGCCCCTAGGGAGGACTCGAACCTCCGACGGGGGAAGCCGCGCGGACTGTGATAAGACTCCTCAGACGGCTCGGCTACCTCGCGCGGCAAATGGAACTCACTATGGACGTCGGGAGAGAAGCTGCACATCATGCAGCCTCCTGCGCGCAATCTGAGTAGTAACACGACGACCTGTGGCTGCACGAAAAGCATTATTCAACATGGTGGCGTTGCCGTCAGGGTTCCTCCGAGCCGTAATCCGTAGGAAGTGGTCATCCCCTGCAATAGTAGCCCTTGGGTGGCCTGAGCGAGGCATGTCATCGACAGTTCCTGTCTTGCAGTATCTCCTCCATATCCGAACAATATCGCTTTGATTCACTTCGAGACGCCTGGACACTTTCCTTTTCGAGAGCCCTTCCTGGCACAAAGAAACAATGCGGACGCGATCGAACCGCAGTATTGACCATCTAGGCATGTTGGAACTACAGACAGCAAAGGGCCGTGTACCTCCTTCCTGGTGGAATGACTAGAACTGATCGGATATCGGACTCCCTTCGTCTAATAAGCACTGCTCATGCATGGTTGTTTATATCTTTGGGCGAGGTTGGTGACATCTCTCAACAGTGAAAGGGACTGTGTCTGTGATACAATATCCACAGTCAACGTGTATCTTCAGGATTTCTGGGAACCGGAGTGATGCAAAGCTTTTTTTGATGTGTGTATATGTTATTCGCAACTTACGAAATTTCTTTTTAAATTTTGTACGTTTTGGAACCAATGCTAAGTGGTCTTTCCATTTGTGTTCTTCCGTATTAGAGCTAGTGCCAAAGAGATCATTCGTAGGGAATAATATTTTAGTATAAAACAGTCATCGAAAAAAAATGTAATTTACTCGTAAAGTGTGTTGTGTCTGGCGAAGCTAAAACAAGCAAATCGTTCTCGGTACCTGAGCTTTTTGTCTGCAGTACAATGAAGACAGAAAGCATACCTACATATGTGAGCTACCAAAAATCTGGGCAGCCACGTAATTCCCTGTCTCTTTGTGTATGCAGTTACTGCATCTGTATATTAGTCAAACTATACTTCAGACCTAAAGCCTCATTACGCAACTGAGAATGAAAATCATTGATTTGTACTTGAGGTATCTCAACTGGTACCACCGTGTCCTTGAAACATGAGCTTCCCAGCTGAAGCAAATATCTGCTCCGCGAACATATTCTTCCTGCCACTGGTATAACTGAGAGTTGCCAACAATGTAGAATACATTTGGTAACTATGATGCCGTTAGCTTACTTCTTGGAGTAACTCAGAATTATCACTTGATTTTTCCATGGCACAATGCCCCTTCACTATCGACTGGGATAAAGCTAGTTTAAGTTGGACCAGCCATGCCATGCAGAAACTGTGTCATCAGTGATCTTTCTCATAGTATAAATTTTATTTTATTTAAGGACTCAAGTTTCATGTACGGTCAGTACGTACTTATTTCTTAATTTATTTTATTTTGAAAATATTGGTACTGCACTGAGATTCGAACTCAGATCTCCCCTTTCATGGGATTTGTCCCTTTCGGCATGATATAGATCCACTATTTCATTGATTCTTCAATATATCAAACCTCTCAGTGTGTCTTAGTACGAATCAAGGTCAATCAGAAAAAATCTGATAATCTTATATAAAGCTCTAGCATGAGCACACCTAAGTATTGTTGAAAGATAAGTTTGATTTTTAATGTCCCTTCATGCTTTGTCAAGAGTAATGAGAAAAGCCGGTTTTGACTTCCAGTCAGACTTTTCTTCACATAGTTTCAGGTCCAAACGTATCACTCAAAGCTACTGGCGAAACAGAATTCTACAGTTAACGTCTGTTTGTGTGTAATCAACAATGACAATGTGTATGGGGTTGGACTACTAAACAGCACAGAACTTATGTCATATTATTTCTAATTCAAGGATTTGCACTTCTTGTGAAAGAATCCGATACTTACCATCTACTCGCTATAAAACAACGATTATAGGTGTCAAGTGCTAATTCAAGTAAAGCAAGAAAATTTTTCGTCTCATCATTCCAAGTTCAAACTATCACTACTGGTGAAAAAGCTCAATGTCGGAACATTCAAAAAATGGATCAAATGGCTCTGAGCACTATGGGACTTAACATCTATGGTCATCAGTCCCCTAGGACTTAGAACTACTTAAACCTAAGTAACCTAAGGACATCACACAACACCCAGTCATGACGAGGCAGAGAAAATCCATGACCCCGCCGGGAATCGAACCTGGGAACCCGGCCGTCGAACATTCGATTGTGTTCATTTAACAATCCGATAAGGTATTGGATTCGAATTGCTTCCAACACAAAAACCTTACTTCAAGTCTTTTGAAGCTAAAATAAACGCATATTTTATTACTTGTGAATAAAACCTGTTTAACATCTACTGTGGCTAGTTAACAGGAACAGTAGCTGCTGGTTCGGAGTTCTGGTCCAGCAGAAAAAAGTTTTGTGTTGTAATTTAAAGCTGAGACTTTCTGACTGATACTGGCCAAATATTAAGGGTTTCATGTCTCTTTATGTCTAGTCATGAATGTCGATGTGTTCGAGTCTTGGTCAAGCATGTAAGCTTCGCTTGGTTAGGCTTCGCTGGTTTGAATCCAGATCCAGAGTAAAAAAGTTCAGCATGTAAATTTAAGTTCAGACACGTTAACAACTAGCTACTATGAACTTTTTACATCTTTAACCATAGAAATATCAAAGCATTTTCCATACCGCAATGTAATAAGGGGTGTGAGGTTTGAGGAGAGAGGGCCCCTATATGCCCAATCTACAAAAAAAAGAAAAAAAGGTTGTACAAAGTTTATTTGTAAAGGTCCGTCTTGATCACATAAATCTTACAATTCACAACTACTGGTTTCGGCTACTGCCATCTTCAGATCCTAAAATATTCTGATGTAGGTACCAACGTCAAAATATCTACATTTAGGAATATAGCAAGGTGACACCTACATTAGAATATTTTATGATCTGAAGATAGCAGTAGCCGAAACCAGTAATTGTAAATTGTAAGTATTGTGTGATCAAGACTTACAAGTAAAATGCCATCACATGATAGCGAATTCATTTTCAGGCCTTGCCTTCGGTCGATTCTTAATTTTGTTGACTTACATTGACGAAACCTATTTTAAAGAAGTATTGATGTGTTAGTAGGGTCCAGTCGATGAAAATATCTTTTGGTACACTATTAGCAGCATCTGCGCACTGTCTACAGCATATGATACCAAGGGCGGGGGAAAGGGGGTGGGGCGTGGTTACTTACTGCACACACTAAAACAAACTTTAAAAAGCAAAATTCGTTAATGTTGTTGACTTTTACTCACAACATGCTTTCTAAACAGCCACTGATGTGCACGTAAGGTCCTGAAAATAAAAAAAAAACATTGAACTGACATTCATTGGGGAAAGTGGGAAAGTGAAATTTTCTGATACAGTAATACTAGTGTCGTTTAATTATCTGGGCGTTACGTTTCAAAAGAGATATGAAAAGGAACAAGCGTTTGAGAACTGCGGTGGGGAAGGCGAATGGCCGACTTCAGTTTATTAAGAGAATTTTAAGAAAGAATGATTCACCTCTAAAGGAGACAGCATGTAGGACGCTGGTGAGATCTATTTCAGATGCGTACCAGGTCGTGCTGAAGGAAGACATCGAAGCAAGTCATAGGTGAGCTGCTACATTTTTTACCTGTAGGGTCGAAAAACATGAAAGTGCTTCGGGAAATCAAATGGGAATCCCTGGAGGGAAGGTGACTACTGAGAAAATTTAGACAAGCGGCATTTCAAGCTGACAGACGAACGATTCTACGTCCGCCAACATACGTTGTGCTTAAGGACCACAAAGGTAAGGTACATGAAGTTAGGGCTCATACTTAGGCACATAGATAGTCGTTTTCCTCCCGTTCTATTTGCGAGTGGAGCAGGAAGGGAATTGACTAGTAGTGGTACAGACTACCCTCCGCCACGCACCGTACGTTGGCTTGCGGAGTATCTATGTAGATGTAGATGTGAATTACCAACACTGAAATCTTTGGGTTAAGTGTAACTGAAAAATTTGAAACGTTTATGGAATCAGGTAGAAGAATTCATTAAAAATAATAAACTTTTTTTCAAAATTTTGATACACAAAGTAACTGGCTAGACGAAGTACTTTCAAAAGGTGAGCATAAAGTACCCCCCTCCCCTTGGGACTGCGAGGGTTAATCTACCTTCTGCCATACGACAAGTACAATACGTGACTTTCGAACTGCACGTAGATCTACGTGCCATCATGAGCACGGGTTTTTCTAGCTGGTTAGTCCTTTAAAATTTTTATGCTAAATCACTTGCTAAGCGAGCGATGGCTAACATGTGATTCAAAAATCTTCTGGTGTGGAATAACGAAATGGAACTCTGAATGTCGAATTATACCGTACTTGCAAAATCTTTTAATCACAAAAATTTAGTTTTCGAAGCATTGCCGAATGATTTACGTGATAGAGTTAAAAATTCTAGTCTGACACTTTTAGTTGCGTGGTATTCTTTTGTATATGGATTTCTATACAGAGCGGTGTTTTCTGGGGACCTTTCCTAACCTTTTCGTATAGTCAAACGACTTTATCGAAGAGAGAATAGAGGCTTACAAGAAAGTTACTTTGTGTGAACTGCATACAAATCGGTCAGAACGCAATTCAGATCGCTTGAATACTTTCCAGGATGATATTACACCGTCACGTTAAAACCACATCCTTCCACGGACTGTAATAGGTAAAGTCTCGCACAATTGTGGCAGCGAATCACGAATGACCACAAGGCAGTAAGCAACGATTTGGCAGCCTTTAAAATACCTGTATTCTTCGTCGTGCGTTACAGATTCGTATGATTTGAAACATTCGGCGCCAGTACTCTTCACCAAATAATACAGACCCTCCACGACATATATAATTTTTACCCGAGGAGTTTGAAGCATGTTGGTAATAATTTTACTGGGTAAATTGAAAATGCAAAAGACATTTATGTGTATTTTCTTAGGATGACTTTTTCATTTAGTATGATAAATAAGGACGATGGTAGACAATACTTTTTTCTTCCCTCTCTCTCCTTCTTTTTTCTGTACTTATCCTAACTGCTGGCAAATTATTTCTTTTGTTATATTACGTTTATGAAGTGTAATAATATTCCTCGTACTGATCACACGTTTCAGCGTTGCAGATAAAGTAGTATGTAGATCAGTCCCATTCCCTCCGTTTGCTTCAGCGGAGTATCTTTCAACCTGTACACTGAATGTAACTTTCCTTCTTGAATCGAAGTAGTGCAGCTCCTTCTTCTTCTTCTTCTCTTTTCGAATGGGCCTACTTTGAACCATGTTTGTTCAACTGTTGAGCTTTGATCTTTGCCCAGTACTGTCGCATCCTCTGCCGATGTAACTCCTTCTTTCTTCTGTCCAGGGGGTACATTTCCTTCGGGGCTTTTCCTGAAATCCTCGGCCGTCCTTCAGGGTATGTCTCACAGAGGGTCTGTTCTGGAGATCATTTATTCCCAGTTCTTTAATGTCCTTTTCAGTTTCCGTCAGCCAGGTGGTGCTAACCTTCTTGTTTTGCCAGAAGATGAACAGACGGTTGGTCAATCTATTTGGAAGCAATATTACAACATGGCTATAGAGAGCTACTCTTCTTTTTCTTACACAGTGAGAGAGCCTGTCGACATGTTCGTAGGGCTCCGTGTTATGTCGCCTTCTGAATTCTCCATCTTCTTCTACCTGGCCTAGAGTCTTCCTGAGGATTCGCTTCTCCCTCACTTCCAATTTCTCCATCAGACCTCTCCAGTTTATTGCATGGCGTACGGACTTCTGGTCCTATGACTGATGTGTAGTGCTGAAGTTCCAGGTTGCGTAACAGGCGGTTTTTGTTGTAGATGGTTATATCAGTCGAAAGGCTAGTTCCAACTTGTTGGCTCTCATGGACAATGACGTTTTTTTCTGATAAGTTGGGTTCAATCCATTCGCCGAGATATTTAAACTTCGCAGTCTTTTGGATGTTTCCCTGGTCTAGTAACATCTCTCTGTTAGCTTCTTTGATGTTGGTGAAGAACTCTGTTTCTTCCAGCGTCACTTGAAGACCCACTTTGGCTGAGTGTTTTCTTAGCCAGTTTAGCTAAATTGTTGCCATTTGGAAGAGAATCAGCAATCAGTGTCATGTCATCTGCAAAATCCAGGCAATCTACAATCATACCTTCGTTCTTATAGCCCAGGTACACACCACTCTGAACATTCAAATTGGCCAGTTCCTTGCGCCATTCTCTCACAACCTTTTCAAGGACACAGTTGAAGAGAAGTGGGAGAGTCCATCCCCTTGTCTCACTACAGCTTTCTGAGATCTCACCTCTAACCTTGACCATTGAATGGGTGTTGGTCAAGGTTTCTTGAATGAGTCTGTGTCTTTTGTTGTTTAGTCCTAGTTCCTGGACTAATTTGTTAAGCGTTTCTCTATCAGCGGAGTCGTAGGCCTTCCTGAAATCAACAAAGATGACGACCACCACGCGGTTTCTCATCTTGGGGCATGCCAGTACAGTTTTAAGTTTGAGGAGCAGTTCAGTGCAGGATCGGGTCTACCTGAAGCCTCCCTGATATTCTTCCAGTGGACTATCCAGTTGATCTTCTGAGCTTGTCAGTAACGCCTTAGAGAGAATCTTGTATGTTACTGGGAGAAGAGGGATTCCAAGGTAGTTTTTTAGATCAGTAAAATCTCCCTTTTTGTGACGAGGATGGATCAGAGCCACGTTGCAATAAGGTGGTAATTTCTCTGTTTCCCAGATGTCCTGGATGATCTCAGTGAGCTTGCCCAAGGCATTGCTTCCAGCACATTTCCATACTTCAGCAATGATACAGTCCTCTCCACCTGCCTTATTATTCTTTAGATGTTGAATGTTTTGTCCAACCTCTTCCAACGAAGAAGGCAGTGAGTCCGGGTTTGGTGTGGTTTCTTTGTAGTTGAAGTCTTCGCTGGGTGGATCACAGTTGAGTAGCTTTTTAAAGTAGTGAGGTAAGAGATGGCAGTTTTCCATGTCGTTAAAAACCAGTTTGTCCTGCGAGTATCTGGAGTGGAGGCTTTGAGGATTTCATTTTATGAGTGTCTGCTTGAAGGTTTTGTAGAAATCTCCGGAGTTATTCTTAGAGAACCTCTCTTCGATTTGAGTTAGTTGGTTTTCTGTGAAGGTCCGTTTGGTTCCTCGAATTATCTTAGCTGTAAGCCTTCTTTGTTCCAAAAAGTTCTCCCAATTTTTCCTGGTTTTCTTACAATTCCACTTCCCCCAGAGCGTCTGTCTTTGGGCTATTGCATTGTCACAGTCTTCATTCCACCACAAATGCTTCCTTCTTTTCGTGAGGTGGGCGAGTTAATTGGCCATCTTCACAAGAGTCTCCGTCAGTTGGTCCCAGCTGTTGAAATCTGTACTGTTCAGTTTCTGGTTTGCTTCTTGTCTTTTTTTAAGTCGCTCTACGTCAAATCTTACCGTCTTGGATGTTCTGCGTACTATAGTGTTTCTAGGCTGGTCTCTCATTTTTATCTTTGAGAGGTAGTGGTCTGAGTCCAGATTGCCACTTCTTAATACATTCACGTTTTGTATTTCCTTTTGAGATTTTCTTAAAATGACCACATGATCTATCTGGAAATCACCCAAGTTGGTGTTAGGTGAAATCCAAGTCTTCTGTTTCCTTGGCAGGTGTTTGAAGACTGTTGACTTCATGATCAACCCAAATGTCCTACACAGATCCACCAATCGTTCCCCATTGCAGTTGGTTCTCGTATGTCCTGGATAGTTGCGCACTATGTTCCTGTACTTCTTCTCTCTACCCTCTTGGGCACTGAAGTCACAAAGCAGCATGGCAGTGTGTGTTACTGGAACTTCAGAGAGAATATCTCTTAAGTCTTCTCAGAATTTGTCAGTTCTGTCTGGATTGCGTCTGTTGTCCTGGTTGGTTGGGGCATGTCCGTTGACTACATTGTAGCCCTTGTTAGCACATTTGATGGAGAGGATGGATAAACAACTGCTTGGGGAGGTGAAGTCTATCGCTGAATCCAGTATATTGTGACTGATTATAAATCCTGTACTGAGTGGGGTACGTTCTTCATTACCCACTGACCCACTTTTCCTTTAAGGATTCTGTATCCGTGGGACTCGAAGGCACGATCATCCGTGAAACTGGTTTCCTGTACTGCAGTCCGTACTATGTTGTGTTGTGTTGTGTTACCCACTTTGAACAGTGAGTTAGCATTAAATGTTGTGAAGAAGCTTTGCCATCTTTGTCTGAGTTTACGTCCAGTGATTTCAGGATGATCCGACTCATCCTCATTCTGGTGCGGACTCCCCAGAATCCGAAGGGCCGCTAACGTCACCTTGGGTGACGGTGGATTGTTTACCACCTGTGGTAGTGCATTCAGCGAAATTTCCCTCCATGCTCAGTTGAAGATTGTTCTTCGTGGGACAGTGGCTAGCCACTGCCCAAGATACTACCCAAGTTGTTAGCTTGAGAGGCTTATTATTCAGGGTTGTCACCCCTAGACAGGTTGCCTTCACTACGGCTAAGGAGCCCTGTCCACCCCACTCCTTACGTACGACAAGGGATGATAAGGAAAAGGACAAGGCAGAGACAGGATGAGTGTAGTAAAATGGGGACAGATAGGCTGTTGTGGGACACACTTTGTCTGGTTCCTCCCCTCAGCATGTCCGGCTAGGGTGACCCTCTAGTAGCTAAACTACCGCTGGCATAGCCCTCCAGATCCAGAGCACGCAAACCTCCTTGCCTGCAAGGACAGTGCTTCGTTAAGGCGCTGTCCCCTGAGGAGGTAACTTTTGTGGGTCTATTATCGTCTAACGTATCGTTTAAAGCTAGAGGACATTAGTCATACGTAGCTGTATCTCAAATGTTAGCTTGTGTACCCGTACTCATAAACTGGACGACCAATATCCTCTGTATACACAACTATGAAATCAACATTTATTTGTAAAGATTCGTAGATAACAGTTCCTGGAATTTATCTACCGTGTTTCGTGTCTATATTATGGTTACTCGTATCATACATATACGGGAACTCCTTACTTTTTTCTGATAGTTATTAGCATCTCACATGGTGGATAGCAATAGATTCTGTTTACTTTTAGTCTACAACATTTTTAATTTATTTAAACATACGGGATCTAAAATATCATTTTGCGTGAAGAAACGTTCTGTCTGCTGTGGGTAGCTGTTTGCGCTGTAGCGAAAATTACATACATACTGATAATGGAACACATTTTTAATGCGTCAGGAAGCACCGCTGCCTTTTTCTTGTTATTTTCACTGCTAGCAAGTTTATGAACCTTACTGTGATGCTCCCAGAAACTTCACTCCGTTCCCGTGATGTATCAATGGTATTTTTATCGTTTCAAGAATTTCATTTTTCTTTTAATTAATGTTGATCTCTTTTGTACTCGATTCCTCAATCAGTTTGAATACAGAATTTGCTTAATACCAGTTAAAATTTTGTTTCTAACCTTAAAGGATTTACAATACACGAAAGCGACTGTGACAGTTCTTTTGATGAGAGGAACTACTCTCCTAATGGTATCGTAGCCTCATTGGCGATGCGTGTTCTTGGCTTGTCCTGCATAAAATAAAAGTAGGATTTTCCTTAGTTGCTAGTTCTCCGAAAAAATGTTGGAATATATTATTGGTTGATGGAAAAATATAGGTTCACTAATCATGTTACACTAATTACACAAAACTCTCCTGTTCCACATCTTGCAGATGGTATTGTTGTACCAAATGGTTTTCAGGACTCTAAAGACGATTGTTCTGCAAGTTCAAGTACACTTATGAATGTATCGGAAAACAAGAACATCTCACGATCATTCGCTCGGT
Source organism: Schistocerca nitens (assembly GCF_023898315.1). NCBI lineage: Eukaryota > Metazoa > Arthropoda > Insecta > Orthoptera > Acrididae > Schistocerca > Schistocerca nitens. The sequence continues at coordinate 758,943,370 of NC_064617.1, read as the reverse complement.
CATCCGGTAGCCAGTAGCACTTCTGACATCAACAGCAATATTGGACAAAAAAAACTTTCGACAACCCGTTTCGACGGTCTTTGCTAAATATAAAATACCTACTTCATTTCGACAACTAGAATCGACAAGCTTTGCTATCATCTTCTGGTCTTCAAAAATTATTGTTACAAACATGTTCATTAAGAGTTGGAACCTCATGCCAAGCTGACATATTTGGAAATAAAATGTAGCACATTATCCGAAAGTTTATCAGAATAAAACGTTTGCAGTCAAAAAACACCTTGTGCACATGTCCATGTCCGTAGATGTAACGCTCACCGATGATTGTTAAGTCTTAAAAAAGTCAAGCAATATTTGAAATTCTGGAGGTCAAATCTTCTAGGCTAATGAGGCGTGCAATGTTCATCTTCATTCTTCTTCAATATCTGACACCTGTGCTGGTATATTCTTCAGGATTCTTCAGCTTGCACACTTGGTGTAACACCATCCATGGATACCTGAAAATTCCAGAATAAGATCCCAACAAGGTGGTAGAAACGTCTAATATCGAAGAAACTTGAAGAGGAGCTTTGCATGGCCTGACAGCCCTGGAGTTTTAACCCTTTAAAGGCAACGGTCACGAAACTCTTCAGACTTGTGAAACTATTTGATTTGGTCAGTCGATGCACTGCAGTTACTTTCTAAGGTTTTAGTTTGAGCTTGTTTACTGATGTGTGCGCAGATGTCACTGACACCAGGCTGATGTGCCAAATGGTGCAACCATTTTCTCGGACTTCTTTCCAAGGCCACTCCCAACCCGACCCTTTCTCCTAAAACCGATGCGCGATCCGCCATCTCCAAGGAAAGCGTTTTCAGCCTCTGTTGGACACGATGCTTGCGTCGGACGCGAAAGACCCGCCAAGTATCACACTTGTGAGTCGACCATAAGGTCGTGGTGTTTTTCAATAAGTTTAATATCTGCATCTACATCACACTCCTCAAGCCACTTAATGGTGTGTGGTGTATGATACTTTGGGTACCACTCTTCGTTGGATCTTCTCTATCTCCTCTATCCTGTCCCTTGACAGGAGACCGCAGCTCGTGGTCTCGCGGTCGTGTTCTCGCTTCCCGGGTTCCACTCGCGAATAGCGCGCGGGAAGAGGTAAACCTCTATATTGGCTCTAATTTCTCGGATTTTCTCCTCGTGGTCAATACGCGAGATGTATGTGGGGGGAAGTAATACGTTGCCCGACTCCTCCTGAAAAGTGCTGTCCCGAACTTTCAATAGTAAATCTCTCTGTGATGCACAACGCATCTCTTGTAACGTGTGCCAGTGGAGTTTGTTTAGCATCTCCGTAACACTCTCTCGCCAGCTAAACGATCCCGTTACGAAACGCGTCGCTCTTCGTTGGATCTTCTCTATCTCCTCTATCCTATCCCCTGAGCTCGTGGTCTCGCGGTCGCGTTCTCGCTTCCCGGGTTCGATTCCCGGCGGGATCAGGGATTTTCACCTGCCTCAAGATGACTGGGTGTTTATGTTGTCCTCATAATTTCATCCTCATTCATGAAAGTGGCGGGATTGGACTGAGCAAAGGCTGGAAATTTGTACGGGCGCTCATAACCGCGCAGTTGAGGGCCCCACAAACCAAACATCATCATCATCCTGATAGGAATCCCAGACAGGTGAATAATACTCAAGAATCGGGCGAACAAGCGCCTTATAAGCCATTTATTTCGTGGATGAGCTACATTTCCTTAAGGTTTTTCCAATGAACGTGAGTCTGGTGTCAGATATTCAAATGTTCAAATGTGTGTGAATTCCTAAGGGACCAAGCTGCTGAGGTCATCGGTCCCTAGACTTACGCACTACTTAAACTAACTTATGCTAAGAATAACACACACACCCATACCAGAGTGAGGACTCGAACCTCCGACGGGAGGGGCCTCTAGCCCCGCGGCCACTCCGCGCGGCCCAGATGTAGATGACAGACATATTACTCATCGCTAACATACCCTCTTTCACTGCTTACAGCGGACTGCCAACGCTGAGGTATCTTTTCGATTCCAAGGCTGTAGAAATGACTTGGTTTTGAGGCGAAGAACTCGTCTGGAGCGTATTTTCATCCGGTTACGTTTGGCTACTTGGAGGCCAATTGTAGTCATTCACGGATTTCATGTTCGCAAAACAACGATGCGCCATGTCATCAGGCTACCACTTTCGTGACTGGTTTGAAGATCCAGATGAATACCATCGAACATTTATGGGACATAATCGAGAGATCAGTCAGTGCAGAAAATCCTGCACTGGCAACACTTTCGCAGTTCTGGACGGTTATAAAGGCAACATTTATCAATATTTCTGCAGTAGGCTTCCAGCGATTTTCTGAGTCCAATCCACGTCGAGTTTCTATACTCGCCCGGGCGAAAGAAGGTCCGACACGGTATTACGTGTTATCCCATTGTTTCTCTCATCTGAGGATATTTTCGCGTGCGCTCGCCCACGCGCGGATTGCGTATGTGTGTGTGCGTGTATTTGGGAGTGTGTATGTGTGTGTGTGTGTGTGTGTGTGTGTGTGTGTGTGTGTGTGTGTGTGTGTTTCTGTTTGTGTGTGTGTGTGTGTTTGTGTGTGTGTGTGTGTGTGTGTGTGTATATATAAAAGGAGGTGAACACGGGGAGAACACGCAGAGGCTAACAAAGGGAGCAGACAGCCGTTATCAGTGATCGTCCAGGCAGATATTCAGCACGACGCACACTGTTCATCACAGGTGAAGCACTCGCGCTTTGTGCCATTAATGAAAAGTCTTGATTAGAATCAGTCAAGCCACACTGCAATTGTCCAGAACAAACAGGGTCAAAGGAAATTTGTTAACGCAGGGAAATGAAGATGTGACGAGCCAAGCCCTCGCTACCATCTCTCTATTTCGTCACATGTCGGCGATTCTGCCCTCCTGTATAATGTCTGTCTCGCTCTACACAAAGAAAGGGTCAAATGCTGCTTCAGATCCTCCAGGTAAGGGACACTCAGTGTAATGTCTCTAGTCGGCAGTTTTAGTGGTCCCCATGCGATCAATTTTCTCTTTATATTTAGCAATTCTGTAACGTAGAAATGTTGTAGAATAGTGGTACCATGAATTGAGGTACCCATAAATTATTAGTGTTGTTATTTTTGGCATGGCTTAACCTAGTACTCAATATCTGTGCTGTTCTCTCCAGCGTATTCCACTGAAATATTTCAGAGTTCATCAAACCAAAATATTTCTTTTTTTCCCTCCTTTTTCCTGTCTGATATATTACGAAGTGAACTAAAGAAGTCAGCGTTGGTACGACAACATAACGACTAATGACAACTATTTAATTTAATAGTTAATCTTAACACCTCCACTTTTGAAGAGGAAACCTGTTTCCTTCCCAGCGTTGAGGAGAACTTGTCTGAATGGGGATGGACAACACGATTGTGTGCGTTCGCTTTTAGAATGCTTACTTCATCCTAATCCAGCGGAGCGCATTGAGAAATTTCCGGTCAGCTGCTTCTAACAACACAGTACGTGATAATTTTACTGTTCTTCAGTTCAACTGAATATGTAAAAAGTTAAACTCCACCCGATGAGGCCGCGGAAGCCAAACGGTTCCGACGGGCCGCCGTGTCACCCTCAGCCCACAGGGGTCATTGGACGGGTATATGGAGGGGCGCGTGGTTACCACACTACCCTTCCCGCCGTGTGTCAGTTTACGAGACCGGAGCCGCTATTTCTCAGTCAAGTAGCTCCTCAGAAAGCCTAACAAAGACTGAGTTCACCCCGCTTGCCAACAGCGTTCGGCAGATCGGATGGTCACCCACCCAAGTGCTATCCCAGACCGACAGCGGCTAACTTCGGTGATCTAACGTCAACACTGTGGCAAAGTTGTTGGCAACTGAATAAGTAGATAAAATTATTAAAATTAGAAAGGGTAACTAACTCATTTCCTCTTCAGCAGACTTTGAAACGTTAAATTACAAAATAGGGCCTTAATAATTATTACGTACATCCACATCCACGTCTGTACTCCATGGATCAGTATCAAGCACGCAACAAGGACAGTTTACAACCCACTCTAATGGGATATTATAGTTTGCCACGATCGTCTTGCAGAGGGATCGTAACAGGAATGTACGAGTATGTACCGCGCTTACGAGTACCATAGTTTCTGCCTCAAAAACCAGTTATTGGAACTTTTAACACGTTTTGACGATGTACATACAACATTTCCTTCAAGTGCCTGGCAGAGATTGTGGAACTCCCGGTAACCAAACACGCCAGGTACAGTTCTCACCCCCTCACTTTTCATACGCTATGGGCCTGCATCCTCTGTTAATCAGACCTGAAACTAATTCCATACTTTTTAGCCTTATTCCAGTACAAGCTGTACAATTAGTTTGCAATCAACAGTCACCTACCAGCAAATCGATGCCTGCCTCTTTAATTAGATACAATTAAGCTGATGTGATGGCTTACTGCAAATAAACTGCCTAAGAAAAAGAGTGAACCACATAGAAAACGAGGTCAGATGTCGATGTAACCCTCGCTGGTATATAAATATTAAGAACTGCTATTGGCAGGGACAATTAAAATGGCCACAATAGTGCGTTAGTGTTGGTCGCCTTAAGTGTAATTCCCAGACTTTGTAAGGTATATAAGGGCGTCAACAGAGCCAGATATTACGTAGTCGCCGTGAAGAATACAGAGGTGCTGCGTACTTGTGTGGGACAACGTTTTCAGAACATGACATGTTTCAGAAGGTGCCTCATTATAGGTATCCATCTGGTCAGCTCGTCGAATTGTGTAATCTCCAGATTTTTCGGGCATTCTGATGTTACAAAGGCCCAGTGAAAGACTGCATGGAAACGTTTCTGTTGGCAAACTCGTTGTCGAGGTTTTGGCCGACCATGTGGTCCACCGCAATGGAGGATCACCATATTGTACGCCAAACGTATTATAATACTAGTGTAGCTGAGTGTGTATGAGGACAGTCCAGATATGCCAGTCGAAAAAGGCGCAACTAGCCCAACTTCCGTACAAGCAAAATGGAGGCAAATTAAAAAATTGCGGGAAATTCAAAACACGACGGTAAATTTAAAATAGTCCAACTGTGATACAGGACTTCCCCTAGTGCTATGACGGTATACGCCAATTTCCCTATATACGAGGGATGGAACTTTAATTGTGGAAACTATTTATTTACAGCTCGTACAAAATAGATACGTGTTTCAAAGTTTTACTGACCTTCAACGTAGTAACTAGTATTGTGTATAACCCGTTGCCAGCGATGAGGAAGTCGTTGGATACTCTTAGTAGTGACAGTTGTGTTGACAGTTCGAGCGGCGCGGTCTATTGTCCGAAGAATTTGTAGCAGTTCTGAAGCGAATTCCGTGAAGTGTTTCCTTAAGTTTAGAAATCGAGTTGAACTCACAAAGGCTTAATCCAGGAGAGTTCAGTAGGTGGTATAGCACTTAGCAGCCCCATCAGTCAAACAAATCAGTAGGAGCTTGCACTGTACGTGCTTCAGCATTGTCATGCAAAATGATGGTCAGGTCCTGCAGAAAGTGTCATCACTTCTGTCTCTACGCTGTTCATTTTTGGAACCCAACCTACGACCAGTTTAGAGACAAAAGTGATAACACTTTCTGGAGGACCCGACCATCATTTTGCAGGACAATGCTCAAGCACGTACAGTGCAAGCTCCTACTGATTTGTTTGACTGATTGGGCTGATAAGTACTATACCACCTGCTGCACTCCCTTGACTGAAGCCCTCGTAAGTTCAACTCGATTTCTAATCTGTAGGAAACACTTCACGGAATTCGCTTCAGAAATGTTACGAATTTGACAGTTCCGACCCGGTGTTTCTTCAAAATGCGGGCGATTTTCCCCGAGAGTGCGCCTGTATATGGGATAAACGCAATGTCTACCTCCTCCCTCGTGATTTCATCCATCTCCACAGGTTGTGCTGTAGTGGGTGGGCGGAGAGCACGTTGAATCTGCCACTCTGAGTACCCATTTTTTCGAAATACAGTTCTCAGATGTTCCAATTCCTGGGGTAGACTCTCTGCGTCAGAGATAGTGCGCGCCCTATGTACTAGAGTTTTAAGCACCCCATTCCTCTGTGAAGGGTGGTGGTAGCTGTCTGCGTGCAAATACAGATCGGTGTGCGTAGTCTTCCGATACACCCCATGGCCTAGGGTGCCGTCAGCCCTTCTCTTGACCAAGACGTCAAGGAAAGGTAGTTTACCCTCCGTTTCAGTCTCCGTAGTGAATTTGATGTTGGGGTGTATGGAGTTTAGATGTGTAAGGAAGTCAAGGAGTTTATCCATACCATGTGGCCAGATGACGAACGTGTCGTCCACGTAACGGAAAAAGCAAGTAGGTTTCCATTCGGATGACGACAGGGCTTCCTCCTCGAAGTTCTCCATGTACAAATTCGCTACCACTGGTGAGAGTGGGCTACCCATGGCGATTCCCTCCGTTTGTTCGTAGTATTCTCCATTAAAAAGAAAATACGTGGAAGTCAAGACATGCCTAAAAAGTTCAGTGGTCTTCTCGTCAAACTTCTGACTAATCAATTCTAGTGACTCTCGCGTGAACAAGGAAACGACGTCAAAACTCCCCATGATATCTGACTCACCCAACTTGAAGCTATCAAGGCGTTTAACAAAATCCACGGAATTACGGATGTGATGAGGGCATTTATCCACATAAGGATTTAATATTCCCGTCAGGTATTTGGCCAACAAATATGTAGGTGCCCTGATGTTGCTGACAATGGGGCGTAATGGTACCCGCTCTTTGTGAACCTTCGGGAGTCCATATAGTCTAGGTGGTACCGGACCTTGGGGTAACAACTTCTTAGCGTCACCCTCCGGTAAATCTGCGTCCTTGAGAAGCGACCTCGTCTTGTTGTCCACCTTCTTTGTAGGGTCAACGCTGATCTTCCGGTAGGAATCGTCATTTAGCAGGCTGTGTATCTTATCAGTGTAGTCCTTATGGGAGACAACAACTGTAGCATTGCCTTCGTCAGCCGGTAAGACAACAATTTCAGAGCGCTCCCTCAGATCACGAATGGCCGCCCTCTCTTTACTAGTGATATTTGACTTCATCGGCTTGGATTTCGTCAACGCACGACAAGTTTCACGACGTATTTCCTCAGCTGATTCAGGCGGAAGTCGAACTGCAACCTGTTCAACAGGACTAACAATTTCTGCGACCGGAGTGAACTTGGGGGTGGGAGCGAAGTTGAGACCTTTCTGCAAAAACCGAGACCGCATCATCACTTAACACCATGCCACTCAAATTGATGACTGTCTTGCCCGGAACCTGCAGAGATGGTTTGTCAAGGAGACGTGAGAACTTCGCTGTTTGACGTCCCGTTGCCTTCTTATGGGCGGAATCAGCTGCAACCCTGGTGACACCATCAATCCAATCCCAGGAAAAAGAAGTGAAATTACTAGCCAGTTGCAAATGTAGTTTGAGTAACTCCTGTGAGATAAACTCAAGGCTCCGGCGGGTGAATTGCACTCTCTCACGTACCAATGCGAGGCTGGCTCGTTTCTTGATTCTCTTAGCTGCTGCAGAATCGATGTGATGCATAACCTTAGCAAAATGGGTACTCAGAGTGGCAGATTCAACGTGCTCTCCGCCCACCCACTATAGCACAACCTGTGGAGATGGATGAAATCACGAGGGAGGAGGTAGACATTGCGTTTATCCCATATACAGGCGCACTCTCGGGGAAAATCGCCCGCATTTTGAAGAAACACCGGGTCGGAACTGTGTTTTGTCCTCCGAATAAAACTCGTGCACTGGTGGGGAGCGCCAAAGATGACCTCGGTTTGAGGAAGGCCGGCGTGTACCAGATTCCGTGTCAATGTGGCAAGTCGTATATTGGTCAGACGATGCGTACCGTCAAGGATCGATGCCGTGAACACCAGAGGCACACTCGACTGATGTATCCGAGCAAGTCGGCGGTCGCTGAACACTGTTTGTCGGAAAATCACGCTATGGAGTATGAACGCACGAGGATTCTGGTACAGACGTCGAGATACTGGGACAGCGTTGTTAGAGAGGCCATCGAAATTCGCACCAATGACGACCTCATAAACCGTGACTGTGGCTATAATCTTAGCAAGGCTTGGGAACCAGCGATTGGGTTAATCAAGAGTAAATCTAGCAAATGTATAGTTGTGACGACCACGGCGGACAGAGCCGTCACACCGACGTCATCTCAGATGCCGTCGCAATCTGTTCCACAGCGCGACCGTGGCGTGGGGCGCAGGGCGCGGGGCGCGGGGCGCGGACGGCGGAGTGAGCGCGCCGCGGGCGGAGGGTATTTCCATCGGCCGCCACCGCGACCGAACCCAGTTCCCCCTGAGCAGTCATAGTGTACGGATCTCCGTGCTGGCACGTTCACAGGAGCTTAGTCCGTCAGTTCGCCTGATGATGGCGACATGTATGATCGCCGAAATACTGTGCCCGTTGGACACTGTAGACCGGCAGTACACCCGTGGATATTTTGATTATCAAATACGCCGGGAGAAACTCAAGAACCACATAGTTATTTGTGTTGAATTCTGACGTATCATTCATAGTCCGACAGTACAACACTGCCGTCGAAATCTACTACAAAAGATTTTAATTATTTGAAAATATGACCGTGAAGACGTTTTACCACATGACACTGAGTTATCACAAAATTTCGGTGTGTGGTAAAATTATTTGACTGTTACGACCATGTACTGACAACGCTCAGCTGCTAAGTCGATTGAGACATAACAGCTGTGCCAAATGGGGTAGCTAGTGATGTGTTACACTGCATCACTGGATCACATCATCATCCTATGTTGTTGTTGTTGTTGTGGTCTTCAGTCCTGAGACTGGTTTGATGCAGCTCTCCATGCTACTCTATCCTGTGCAAGCTGTTTCATTTCCCAGTAACAACTGCAACCTAAATCCTTCTGAATCTGCTTAGTGTATTCATCTCTTGGTCTCCCTCTACGATTTTTACCCTCCACGCTGCCCTCCAATACTAAATTGGTGATCCCTTGATGCCTCAGAACATGTCCTATCAACCGATCCCTTCTCCTAGTCAAGTTGTGCCACAAATTTCTCATCTCCCCAATCCTATTCAATACCTCCTCATTAGTTATGTGATCTACCCATCTAATCTTCAGCATTCTTCTGTAGCACCACATTTCAAAAGCTTCTATTCTCTTCTTGTCCAAACTATTTATCGTCCATGTTTCACTTCCATACATGGCTACACTCAATACAAATACTTTCAGAAACAACTTCCTCACATTTAAATCTATACTCGATGTTAACAAATTTCTCTTCTTCAGAAACGCTTTCCTTCCCATTGCCAGTCTACATTTTATATCCTCTCTACTTCGACCATCATCAGTTATTTTGCTCCCCAAATAGCAAAACTCCTTTACTACTTTAAGTGTTCCATTTCCTAATCTAATTCCCTCAGCATCACCCGACTTAATTCGACTACATTCCATTATCCTCGTTTTACTTTTGTTGATGTTCATCCTATATCCTCCTTTCAAGACACTATCCATTCCGTTCAACTGCTCTTCCAAGTCCTTTGCTGTATCTGACAGAATTACAATGCCATCGGCGAACCTCAAAGTTTTTATTTCTTCTCCATGGATTTTAATACCTACTCCGAATTTTTCTTTTGTTTCCTTCACTGCTTGCTCAATATACAGATTGAATAACATCGGGGAGAGGCTACAACCCTGTCTCACTCCCTTCCCAATCACTGCTTCCCTTTCATGTCCCTCGACTCTTATAATTGCCATCTGGTTTCTGTGCAAGTTGTAAATAGCCTTTCACTCCCTGTAATTTACCACTGCCACCTTCAGAATTTGAAAGAGGGTATTCCAGTTAACATTGTCAAAAGCTTTCTCTAAGTTTACAAATGCTAGAAACGTAGGTTTGCCTTTCCTTAATCTAGCTTCTAAGATAAGTCGTAGGGTCAATATTGCCACACGTGTTCCTATATTTCTACGGAATCCAAACTGATCTTCCCCGAGGGCGGCTTCTAATAGTTTTTCCATTCGTCTGTAAAGATTCGTGTTAGTATTTTGCAGCCGTGATTTATTAAACTGATAGTTCGGTAATTTTCACATCTGTCAACACCTGCTTTCTTTGGGATTGGAATTATTATATTCTTCTTGAAGTCTGAGGGTATTTCGCCTGTCTCATACATCTTTCTTACCAGATGGTAGAGTTTCGTCAGGACTGGCTCCCCCAAAGCTGTCAGTAGTTCTAATGGAATGTTGTCTACTCTCGGGGCCTTGTTTCGACTCAGGTCTTTCAGTGCTCTGTCAAACTCTTCACGCAGTATCATATCTCCCATTTCATCTTCATCTACATCCTCTTCCATTTCCATAATATTGTCCTCAAGTACATCGCCCTTGTATAGACCCTCTATATACTCCTTCCACCTTTCTGCTTTCCCTTCTTTGCTTAGAACTGGGTAACCATCTGAGCTCTTGATATTCATACAAGTGGTTCTCTTCTCTCCACAGGTCTCTTTACTTTTCCTGGAGGCATTATCTATCTTACCCCTGGTGAGACAAGCCTCTACATCCTTACATTTTTCCTCTAGCCATCCCTGCTTAGCCATTTTCCACTTCCTGTCGATCTCATTTTTGAGACGTTTGTATTCCTTTTTGCCTACTTCATTTAGTGCATTTTTATATTTTCTCCTTTGATCAATTAAGTTCAATATTTCTTCTGTTACCCAAGGATTTCTACTAGCCCTCGTCTTTTTACCTACTTTATCCTCTGCTGCTTCACTATTTCATCCCTCAAAGCTACCCATTCTTCTTCTACTGTATTTCTTTCCCCCATTCCTGTCAATTGTTCCCTTATGCTCTCCCTGTAACTCTGTAAAACCTCTGGTTCTTTCAGTTTATCCAGGTCCCATCTCCTTAAATTCCCACCTCTTTGCAGTTTCTTCAGTTTTAATCTACAGTTCATAACAAGTAGATGTGGGCAGAGTCCACATCTGCCCCTGGAAACGTCTCACAATTTAAAACCTGGTTCCTAAATCTCTGTCTTACCATTATATAATCTATCTGAAACCTGTCAGTATCTCCAGGCTTCTTCCATGTATACAACCTTCTTTCGTGATTCTTGAACGAAGTATTAGTTTAGTAGTAGCTTACCCGCACTCCTATTTTTTTATTCATTATTAAACATACTCCTGCATTCCCCCGTTTTGATTTTGTATTTATAATCCCATATTCGCCTGACCAAAAGTCTTGTTCCTCCGGCCACCGAATTTCACTAATTCCCACTATATCTAACTTTAACCTATCCATTTCCATTTTTAAATTTTCTAGCCTACCTGCCCGATTAAGGGATCTGACATTCCACGCTCCGATCCGTAGAACGCCAGTTTTCTTTCTCCTGATAACGACGTCCTCCTGACTAGTCCCCGCCCGGAGATCCGAATGGGGGACTATTTTACCTCCGGAATATTTTACCCAAGAGGACGCCATCATCATTTAACCATACAGTAAAGCTGCATGCCCTCGGGAAAAAATTACGGCTGTATTTTCCCCTTGCTTTCAGCCGTTCGCAGTACCAGCACAGCAAGGCCGTTTTGGTTAGTGTTACAAGGCCAGATAAGTCAATCATCCAGAATGTTGCCCCTGCAACTACTGAAAAGGCTGCTGCCCCTCTTCAGGAACCACACGTTTGTCTGGCCTCTCAACAGATACCCCTCCGTTGTGGTTGCACCTACAGTACGGCTATCTGTATCGCTGAAGCACGCAAGCCTCCCCACCAACGGCAAGGTCCATGGTTCATGGGGGGAGGGGGGGGGGCATCATCGTATATGAAGGTTAAATATTATTCATGGACTAATCTAAATAACTATCAATCCATTTAAACTAGTGCCGTTACTAAACTGTTTAATTTACTACAATTACTGAAACAGCACGCTCGCAATGAAACATTTTACTTGAATGCCAAAATAATTTGTAGTGAATGATTGTGAAAGTAGGAAATAGTGGAAATCATGTATTTGTGCTGTATTTAATCCCTTTAGTTTCAGAATGTCGATACAACCCGTTAGTGACAAACTGTACTTTACAAGTATTAGCTGGATTGTGGCTGTGACGTCGCGGTTAAGTGGCAGGTAAATAATTTACACGTCGTTCTTCGTACCTTATACTGGCGTGTGACAATTATTACCCCCCCCCCCCCCATGAACCATAGACCTTGCCGTTGGTGTGGAGGCTTGGGTGCCTCAGCGACACAGACAGCCGTACCGTAGGTGCAACCACAACGGAGGGGTATCTATTCAGAGGCCAGACAAACGTGTGGTTCCTGAAGAGGGGCAGCAGTCTTTTCAGTTGTTGCAGGGGCAACAGTCTGGATAATTGAATGATCTGGCCTTGTAAAACTAACCAAAACGGCCTTGCTGTGCCGGTACTGCGAACGGCTGAAAGCAACGGGAAACTACAGCCGTAATTTTTCCCGAGGGCATGCACAGCTTTCCTGTATGGTTAAATGATGAAGGCGTCTTCTTGGGTAAAATATTCCGGAAGTAACAATCATCCCCCATTCGGATCTCCAGGTGGGGACTACTCAAGAGAACGTCGTTATCAGGAGAAAGAAAATTGGCGTTCTACGGATCGGAGCGTGGAATGTCAGATCCCTTAATTGGGCAAATAAGTTAGAAAATTTAAAAATGGAAATGGATAGGTTAAAGTTAGATATAGTGGGAATTAGCGAAGTTCGGTGGCGGGAGGAACATGACTTTTGGTCAGGTGAAACAGGATTACAAGAACAAAATCAAATAGGGGTAATGCAGGAGTAGGTTTAATAATGAATAAAAAATAGGAGTACGGGTAAGCTACTACAAACAGCATTGTGAACGCCTTATTGTGTCCACGATAGACACGAAGCCCACACCTACTACAGTAGTACAAGTTTATATGCCAACTAGCTCTGTAGATAACGAAGAAATGGAAGAAATGTATGATGAAATAATATAAATTATTCAGATAGTAAAGGGAGACGAAAATTTAATAGTCATGGGTGACTGGAATTCGATAATAGGAAAAGGAAGAGAAGGAAATGTAGTAGGTGAATATGGATTTGGCCTAAGAAATGAAAGAGGAAGCCGTCTGGTAGAATTTTGCACAGAGCATAACTTAATCATAGCTAACACTTGGTTCAAGAACCATAAAAGGAGGTTGTGTACATGGAAGAAGTCTGGAGATACTGACAGGTTTCAGATGGATTATATAATGGTAAGACAGAGATTTAGGAACCAGGTTTTAAATTGTGAGACGTTTCCAGGGGCAGATGTGGACTCTGCCCACATCTACTTGTTATGAACTGTAGATTAAAACTGAAGAAACTGCAAAGAGGTGGGAATTTAAGGAGATGGGACCTGGATAAACTGAAAGAACCAGAGGTTTTACAGAGTTACAGGGAGAGCATAAGGGAACAATTGACAGGAATGGGGGAAAGAAATACAGTAGATGAAGAATGGGTAGCTTTGAGGGATGAAGTAGTGAAGGTAGAAGAGGATCAAATAGGTAAAAAGATGAGGGCTAGTAGAAATCCTTGGCTAACAGAAGAAAAATTGAATTTAATTGATGAAAGGAGAAAATACAAAAATGCAGTAAAAGAAGCAGGCAAAAAGGAATACAAACGTCTAAAAATGAGATCGACAGGAAGTGCAAAATGGCTAAGCAGGGATGGCCAGAGGACAAATGTAAGGATGTACAGGCTTATCACACTAGGGGTAAGATAGATACTGCCTCCAGGAAAATTAAATAGACCTTCGGAGAAAAGAGAACCACTTGTATGAATATCAAGAGCTGAGATGGAAACCCAGTTCTAAGGAAAGAAGGGAAAGCAGAAAGGTGGAAGGAGTATATAGAGGGTCTATACAGGGGAGATGTTCTTGAGGACAGTATTATGGAAATGGAAGAGGAGGTAGATGAAGATGAAATCGGAGATATGATAGTGCGTGAAGAGTTTAACACAGCACTGAAACACCTAATTCGAAACAAGGCCCCGGGAGTGGACAACATTCCATTAGAACTACTGACAGCCTTGGGAGAGCCAATCCTCACAAAACTCTACCATCTAGTCAGCAAAATGTATGAGACAGGCGAAATACCCTCAGACTTCAAGAAGAATGTAATAATTCCAATCCCAAAGAAAGCAGGTGTTGACAGATGTGAAAATTACCGAACTATCAGTTTAATAAGTCACAGGTGCAAAATACTAAGGCGAATTCTTTACAGACGATTGGAAAAACTAGTAGAAGCCGACCTCGGGGAAGATCAGTTTGGATTCCGTAGAAATGTTGGAACACGTGAGGCAATACTGACCCTACGGCTTATCTTAGCAGCTAGATTAAGGAAAGGCAAACCTACGTTTCTAGCATTTGTAGACTCAGAGAAAGCTTTTGACAATGTTGACTGGAATACTCTCTTTCAAATTCTGAAGGTGGCAGGGCTAAAATACAGGGAGCGAAAGGCTATTTACAATTTGTACAGAAACCAGATGGCAATTATAAGGGTCGAGGGACATGAAAGAGAAGGAGTGGTTGGGAAGGGAATGAGACAGGGTTGTAGCCTTTTCCCCGATGTTATTCAATCTGTATATTGAGCAAGCAGTAAAGGAAACAAAAGAAAAATTCGGAGTAGGTATTAAAATCCATGGAGAAGAAATAAAAACGGTAGTTCACCAGCCTCTTCGTATGTGTGCTTGCAAAGTGCAAATTCTGCAACATCTGCCGCCGAACGATAAACCACGCCGACAACAATTTGCTACGGATATGCTGCAGCGTATTGATACGGATGCCAGCTTCCTGGAAAGATGTTTATTCTCAGATGAGGCAACCCTTCATCTATCAGGAATGGCTAATAGGCATCAGTTCGGATATGGGGTTCGCAAAATCCTTACGTTATCATAGAACATTTTCGTGATAGCCCCAAACTAAACGTCTGGTGCGGGCTAATGCAAGAGAGAATTGTTGTACCGTTCTTCTTTGCGGAACAAAAAGTGAGTGGGTCATGTGTATCTGGACATATTGGAGCAGTTTGTGTACCCTCAGATACAAGACTTGCAGTCCAACATCATTTTTCAACAAGATGGAGGTCCGCCGCTTTGGTCAATGGCTGTTCCTGGATAGGAAATTTCCCAGTCGTTGGATGGGACACGCAGGACCAACTGCCTGGCCACCACGTTCACCCGACATTACGCCGCTTGATTTCTTCATGTGGGGATCCGTGAAGGACCGCGTGGTTGGGACCATAGTAAACGATATTCCTACGTTGCGACGTCGTATCACTAATGCGATTGCATCAATAACAGAGGTAATGTCACAAAGAACTTGGCAAGGAATTGAATATAGACTCAATATTCTTTGTGCTACACATGGTTCACATATAGAGGTATATTGATGACAAATAAATAAATAAATTCTTTAAGATGCTCCACAAAATGGTGCATTTTTTATTCTCTAATCTACTGCGGTTTTTTCCTAGGTCTTTGAAATCAGGGAGGTTTTGAGTGAGACACCCTGTATTTTGGTTTGAGGAACATTCATGTTGACGTCCTAGCCATCAAATTCTCATCTGAACACAACTTGAGCGCTATTGGACGTTAGCACTACATTTGCAATTTACAGGAATTGTGTAAACAGATAATGTCAGATATTTTCAGAAAAACTGGAATAATCCACATTAGCAGTGCTTTAGCAGGATGCTTGATCTGCCAACAGTCATAAGCCATCATGTGGAGTGCAGTGGAAGCCACAGCAGCAATCCTTCGCTATCATAACTATCTGCAACATTGCCCGGCAAAAGATTATCCACAGGAGCATCATGCTGCACCAACCATACCTGCATTCATCAGTACTGATTTTGAAATCCTACTGAAATATGTGATGTCTGTTTATGGTAGTTAACTCACTGTACATTTTCTGCCAATTATCTTCAATGGTAAACTGGTGACACTTGTCAATCTTCATCTCATATGTAGGAAGTGGGAATCTCCATCTGTCAAAGAGGTTACTTTGTCACTTCTAGAATTATTGTGGCGCTTCTACTAGGTTAGCGCATAAGTTCGCAGCACTTGTTTTGCATGTCGATATACCAATTGCTTTGAGTGTATTTATCTATTGACGTGGTTTTTTTCTAGTTCACTGTTGCTATTTGAGTTTACATATTGTCATTTGGAGATAGCGAGTGGAACTGTGGACGTTATAAAATGGACTACTAAATGGGGAAATCGGAATATTTTCGACATATTCTTCTGTTCGAGTTCAAGGCAGGGGTGACAGAAGCGGAGGCAGCCAGAAATATCTGCACCGCATATGGAGATATTGCCATTGGACAGAGCATGACAAGAAATAGTTGTCTCTTTCTAAGGAGGGGCGTTTTGACAATAGCTACTCTCTATGTTCAGGAACTCGTTTGGGCTTTGATAAAGGTCGTTTAAAACATAAAACCACAATGATCCACGTCAGTGTACTCGAGAACCGGCATACGTGATGAGCTGTCATCATTCCACCATCAGGCAACACTTGCGTGCAGTAGAGAAGGTTCGGTAGAGAAGGTTCAAAAATCGGGTATATCGGTATCACGTGCCTGTGCGAAGAGATGCTACTGCACCATAAGGCCCGCCACCATTCTCCTAGACTGATAACACTATACTCGAGTTGAGTTGGGAAGTCATTCCACACCCACTTTATCCCCCGATCTTGTGCCCTCAGATTTTCATCTTTTCCGCTCTCTACTGAAATACCTCCAAGAAACGTGCTCCGAACATGGTTCGACGAGTTCTTCACTTCAAAAACACATGATTTATACGGTCGCGGAATCGAAAAGTGTAACCTCCCCACAGAATAATTTTAAAAGAACCACGTGTAAACTCGCCACAAAAATAATATTAATTCTAATGAACCAAGTGTAACCTCCCCACAGAAAAATTAAATGAACCAGGTGTAACCTGCCCATAAAATAATATAAAAATGTGAATTTTTAATATTGTAACCTCTGAACAAAATTGGCTCTCATTTATAATCTCTGTGCAGAAATGCATTCACATGTAATGTTCCCACAAAATTCTTTTCTCATTTAATGTTAAGTTCGAAACAGAAAAATTCCTAAACACCAAAGTAATAAAAAAATTTAGTAACCTGGTAAATTTTATGACGACAGCAGCGCTGCGCCACGGCCCTGTATTCTGATTAAAAAAAGCAAAAATTCTTAACTCAATAAAAACTGCAAATATATCTGCTCTTACATAAAAAAATTTCGGCACAGCTCCGTGCAACGCTGGCCTATGCTTTATGATTCATGAAAGGAAAGATAATCCATTGAATAAAATCTGCAAATTGAAATGAGTGATTTTTTTTTAAATTACTTTATATTATAAAAATTATTATTGGGGCATTTTTTAAAAGAAATTGAATGACAGTTGACATACATTATTAGATATGCGCAAGGCTGCTTCTTTACCTTCTACAATAATACTCATCCTCCAGAGTCCCGACCAGAGCAGACACGCGTAGACACGCGCCGACTACCGCCGACTACTGCAGACTACTGCACACTACTGCCGACTCACGCAGACTACTGTCGACTACTATAGACTGATGCCGACTAGCAACAAGCAACAACAAACTACATACTGCTCTCTGGCCAGAGACTCTCCTGAGTCTTGCCTGTTGCAGGCAGCGCATACATCGCATACCTCTTACATAACCCTCCACTGGGGGGGGGGGGGGGGGGCAAAAATTTGGCAGCGATGGTGATTCAATTGGACTTGCCATGAGCAACAAATTTTTACTAATTAACTAAGTTTACAATCACTGAATATATACATATATATAAGTGCAGAACATGAAATAAAGTATAGTGCACATGCACTGAGTACAGAACATATCAAGCAATGACAAAATGTATACACAATGAGTACAAAACATATTAACAAATGGCCAAAGTGCACACGCACTGTAGTACAGCTCATATCAGGAAATCACAAAATTTATACCCAATGGATAAAAATCATATTAACAAATGACATAAGTGCATACGCACTGTAGTTCAGAATATATCAGCAAATCACAAAATGTATACGCAATGAATACAAATCAAAAGTGCACACGCACTGTAGTTTTGTTTTTACTATTTTACAAGAACTAGGATAGGAAAGGGAAGGATTGCATCATGGTTGTAGCACATTAGGTTGCACGCAGCTGCACTGAAAGTTCATATCTTTCTACAGAAGCACAACACCAAGTGAGACAATCTGAAGTTCTTTTCCCTGAAGTATTAATCAGTGTAGCCAAGACACTGAAATGTCGTAGTAATATTCCATGTTATCATTTTGGTAGTACATTAGGTACACCGAACAGTGGGACCATAATAACATCTCCATCGCTCAAGGTGGTGGATAGCATGTCGTGTCAACACCACGTTCTTGTAAGGTACACCAACGTAGAATTAGTGTAAAAACCAAATATAGTGCTCCATGTGCATGAGGATAGACAGGACAAACGGATATTGCGGTAATTTCTGGTAATTAGGTCCGAAAGTGAAGGACATTAAGTCTTATGCCAGTCACCATTGATAATTACACTAGTCTATTAACTGATTTAAGTAATTCGTGGCACTCATACCCAGTTACTGAACATTTCTGTACCATGTATGAAGTATTACAGAATAATGTTCATAAGTTATCTATTTACAGAGAACATTGGCACTCATTGACCAATTACAAACCATCAGAAGTCATCATTCAAAACAGGAGCTAATTAGTGTAGCATCAAGCTACTGGTATTCATATATATAGCATGAAAGTGACACAATATAAATTTAAAATATAAGAAACAGTGGCATTCGTTGTTCAGCAAGTATTGAATATTACAAAACATTTCTCATCATTCAAGTGACATATGACATATTTAAAAATAATTATTGGCACTCATTGGCCAGTTACAAATCATCAGGAGTTAATGAGTGTAGCATCAAGCTACTGGTATTCATATATATAGCATGTAAGTGACATAATACAAATTTAAAGTATAAGAAACAGGGACATTCATTGGTCAGCAAGTATTGAATATTACAAAACATTTTTCATCATTCAAGTGACATGTGACATATTTACAAATAGTTATTGGCACTCATTGGCCAGTTACAAATCATCAGAAGTCATCAATCAAAACAGGAGTTAATGAGTGTAGCATCAAGCTACTGGTAATCATATATATAGCATGTAAGTGACATAATATAAATTTAAAGTATACGAAACAGTGGCATTCGTTGCTCTGCAAGTATTGAATATTGCAAAACATTTTTCATCATTCAAGTGACATAAGACATATTTAAAAATAATTATTGGCACTCATTGGCCAGTTACAAAACATCAGAAGTCATCAGTCAAAACAGGAGTTAATGAGTGTAGAGCATGCATGCATTATTACAAAATATCATTCACTATTACTCAGAACTCATCATTCAAGTGACATAAGACATAATTAAAATGTAACGCTTTGTAACTATTACTCAAAGTGTGTGATCAGAAAACATCATTCAGTATTACTCATAACTCTTTTAAATTGGTAGCATTATTTGGGACTGGTAATAGTTTTTTTTATGCTAGCAGTGCATTGCGTTGGGATCGATAATTAATTGCTGGGGCATAACAATATTTGGATTGGACTTATTGCTGCAAATGAAGATGTGCAACGTCATTCGTCATGAGTCAGCTGTAGCAAGGTTATGAAACAAATAGAGTATATGTGATCACATTCATGAATGACACAGGTTTAATGACCAACTGCTTATAGCACATTAATTTCATGAATAATTTCTCCTGCAAAATATACAAAATGTATTATTAAACTGAAAGAAGAGACGCATATTATGCTGAAAAGTAATGAACTTCGAATTAACAGGTAATGAAATGTGTATTAAATATATGTTCTCTAGCTGTCCTTTCCAAAACCTTCAGTCATCATACCATGCGACATAAGACATACTGTCAAGACGAACTGCAATAAATACTTAAATAACTACATAGCATAAATACATAAACTTCAACATTATCCTCATCTGCAAAGAAAAACTTCATTATCATTACTATCATCACCTGCAAAGAAAAACTTCATTATCCATATTAGCATATTATGCATCATTACTCATCACCATTTATTATCATCTGCAAAAAAGTCACTTCATTATTCATTATACAACTATTCATAGTATAGAGTTCCTTATTTCTAGCATATTTCATCACTACAACTAAGATGTGTAGTTCTGTCTGACAGCCAGCATCAATCGCATCGTATTCTGAAAGAAAAAATTAGTTAAGACTGCTATCGTACGATGTGTATAGTATATGCTTGTTAATGCTTGTTAATTCTGATCCATTTACTCTGTGTGACGAGGTATTGCATTTTCTTTCGTTCATTGCGAAGGTGAAATTCCCATTTCTGTTTAATTTATTTCTTTTACACGTTATTTCTTTCTGAAAATGATGAACAATGATTAATGTCTTGCATTTAAATAATATACCCATTAAATAAAAAGCTGGTTTCTAGTGATATAATTGAGCATACAGCAAAGCATGACAGAAAACGTAATATGTCAAAAAACATAGACAGTGTTCAGATGCAAAAATGTACACAGAGTATCACAATGTAGCACCAAAAAAAATGTAAAATAGTTACGATGTTGAGATATCATAAGGCAAAATGTCAAAGTCAACTGGTGTTTGTTATATCTTAGATATTTCATAGTGCATACAAACAAAACAGTAAAACAATCATACATACATGAAAAATGGAAAATGTGCACGGTCTGATGTGTAACGACAAGAAGAGCGACCTGCTAACCTTACCTTGCCGGGCACTTGCCAAGAAAAAATACGATACTCATAAGTAAGTGTTCACGTGAATATAATTGCGTAAGTGGTCATAAAAAAATCAGGAAATAGCATTACAGTGTGATAAATCATAAAGTATGTTCATTCAATAAAGGGTTTGATGTTGGAGATACGGTGATTCCCTTTGATTTTTCTGGTTCTCAGAGTTTCGACGTGTACTACATTGGGGTGAGGAATGCTGCGAATTCGATATGGACCTGCGTATAAAAGATCAAATTTACTACATCTACTCTTTCCTTTGTTGGATAAATAGTGTGTACGTACTAATATCTTCTGTCCAATGTGGAAGTCACGGCGTGTACAAACCTGTTTTTGCTGTCTTCTGCGGCGCTCTGCGGCACGTTTGATGTTGTTCAGCGCAATGTCAATTATTTCATGGTGTCGTAGTCGACGAGATGTAGGAAAGGTTACTAATTCTTTAATTTTGTTAGGTGGTTCAACATTTTTCAGTATAACAGACGGAGATAGCATAGTAGATTCATTTGGTATGGAATTAATTACATCCTGGAATGAGAGTATGTATGTGTCCCAATCAATATGTTTTTTAGGGCAGTATATTCTACACAGTTTATCAATTTCTTTCATTAGTCGTTCACTTGGGTTCAAAGAAGCATGGTGCCTGGATATATAGATCGGAGAAATGTTTCTAGCTCGTAACATACGTGTCCATATAGCAGATCGAAACTGTGATCCATTGTCGGAAATTACTTTCAATACATGCCCTACATGAGATAGAAAATGTTTTACAAATGCTTTCGATACAATTTTAGCAGTAGCTCTGCGTAACGGAGTGAAGGTAACAAATTTTGAAGTGACTTCAACAGCGACAAAGATGTAGCCAAAACCTCTATTAGTTCTGGGAATCGGACCAAAAGTGTCTACATCGGCCATGTGTCTCAATTTAACAGGTACAATGGAATGTAATTGAGGAATATGTGAAGTCGTATCTGACTTAGCTTTCCGGCAGATTTTACATGACGCTAAAACTCGTCGAATACGTTTCTCCATGTTGGTAAAATAACAGTTCTTGCTCAGTATAAGAAAACATTTTCTGGCTCCGTAGTGTACGTAACTTAAATGAGTATACCAGATTAATTTGTTAACAGGTTCGTCAGGAATGCATAATAACCAATTGTTGCTGTCAGGGTGAGAGCGGCGAAACAGAATGTCATTGCGTACAGTGTAATGCTTTCTAATGGTAACATTATTCCTATCTTGCCAAAGGTGTTTCATTTCTTTCCATACGTTGTCTTTACTCTGCTCTTGTGCTATGTCTTGTAATGACGACGAAATGAAATTCTCAAATGCAACTTGTTGAATGTACATGACGCTGAAATTTGCTTTGCAGAAGTTGGTTGCGATGTCTTGCTGATTGTTGCTGAGAGAACGGGATAGTGCGTCTGCTACAATATTTTTTGTACCGGTAATGTGAACAATTGTAAAATTAAATTCCTGCAAATAAAGTTTCCATCTACTTAATCTGTCGTGTGTAAATTTAGCGGAAAGTAAAAACTGTATCGCTCTATGGTCAGTGTAAACGGTGGTATGTCTTCCATAAAGAAAATGCCGAAATCTTGTAAATGCCCATACAACACATAATGTTTCAAGTTCTGCAACAGAATAATTGCGTTCAGCAGGTGACAGAATGCCAAGGCGATGTTTTTAATTACTGTAGTGCCATCTTCTTCAATTTCCTGGAAAATGTGTACGCCTAAAGCGGTGTTAGAACTGTCGGTGGCAATGGAAAAATTTCTAGTAAGATCTGGATGTGATAAAAGTGGTGCATTCAACACAGCATGTTTCAGGTTCATAAATTCAGAATGTGCTTGCTTATCCCAGGACCAAATAGTGTTTTTACCTGTCAATTGACATAATCTAGGGGTGTCTAAAGCGGAGTAATGAATAAATTTACGAAAAAAGTTAATTAAACACAAAAAGCTGCGTAGTTGTTTCTTCGTCGTAGGAACAGTAATGTCACGTAAAGCTTGAAGTTTTTCCGGGCCAGGCGCAATGCCTTCTGCTGAAATTACATGTCCAAGAAATTTTATAGAAGTTTTGCCAAAGTGCGATTTTCTGAGATTAACTGTGAGTCCTTGTGCACGAAAAGTTCGTAACAGTTGTTCAAGAATCAGATTGTGTTCAGACCAGTTAGCTTCTGCAATAAGAATGTCGTCTGCATACGTTGTGATTCTGTCTTTAAGTTCTGTCGGAAGTATTGTATTCAAACCGCGAATAAATGCTGCTGAATAAATGGTTAAACCGAACGGTAATTTACGAAATTGATAACAATCACCAAAACAGAGAAAAGCCGTGTACTTTCTGCAGTCCGGATGGAGTTGAATTTGCCAAAATCCCGATTTCAAATCTAATGTGGAATAAATAGCAGTACCATGAAATTTCTGTAGAAGTTCTTCTAGTGTCTGTGGACGATCCGTTTCATTAATAATAATGTCGTTGATGTGACACGAATCAAGTACGAGGCGAAGTGAACCATCCTTTTTCTTAACAATATGGAGCGGGTTTATGTACGGACTAACTGCCGGTTCAATAATTCCTTGGTCAAGCATAGCTTGCAATTCTTTCTTAACTTGTTCTCTGTGAATATACGGAATGGGATAATGTTTGGCTTTAAATGTGTCGTGCTGTTTAACTTGAAATTCATACATAAAACCGGACATAGTACCAGGAACGTTATCAAAAACTGGAGCTTGCTGTAAAAGAATTTTGCGTAGTTGCGTGCGTTCGTTGTCTGTATTTGCACTGCTCTGTTTAACTTTATCAGAAATCATTTGTATAACGTCATGGTCGGCTTCGTCTGGAATATTATAGTTGTGTACGTACGTATTTGTGAACAATGTGGAATGACAGTCTATGTTACGTGATGCGGAAATGGCCTCTGTACGATTAATTGTTTGTTCTTCTGTAGATAAAGAGTGCTGAAATTCTAAAGCCAGTTGTACATTTTCATCCTTTAACATTAAATAGGAGTTTTCAAAGTCAATATTTGCGTCGTGTTGTACCAGAAAATTCGTACCTAAAATAACGTCTGTCGTCAATAAGGGAACAATCCAAAAATTTGAGTGAAATGTATGACCTGCAATACAAAATGATAAATGCGTCTGTAATTTTACATCTACTCCTTTTACTCCTTTTACTTTAGTTTTGCCTAATGGTAACGTAGGATAGGTATTCTATTTGTTACATTCGTTGAAAGTTTCCTCATTTATAACTGACATAGGAGATCCAGAATCGATTACTGCTGAAAATTTCGATGATCCAATTTTTACTTCGATGACAGGGTGTGAAATGGTTTTTTGAATAACTGGTCTTTCCTGCAAAAGAGTGTCTCGGATGTCGTCAAAAGTAATAACATTTTCGTGAACAAGATTCTGCGTGTCAAAAGTATTGCTTGCGTTACTGGAAGATGCAACCTGTACTGTATCTAGTCAAATTCTATCTGACGTGCTATTATTTGCGGGAGGATGCTGTGGCATTTCGACTATTTGTACTGTTCTTTCTTCCTGACGTATTACGTTCGGGATGATATCTACTGTCTGGTTCATTCATGATAATATGTTGTTGCCGATGATTTTGCTGCTGATAAGACCGACTGTTATTAAACGTACGCTGAAAATTGTGCTCATTACTTTGACGTCTGCCATGATAGTCATTCTATATAGCTCGTTGCGATAGGAATTGAAATGATGTGTTTTCTGTACGTACTAATTTCCTTGCTGCTGTGCGTTACTATTTGTTGGAGCTGACGCTATACGTGTAGGCGGCGAAACATTAAGGCTTGGTTGACCTTGTACATTACATTGTTGGTTAGGTATGCTAACCGGTTGGTTTTGATGCTGTTGCGGTGAAAAACCTCTATTGTTACCAAAATGCGTTCGCTGTTGCTGATAATTTTGACGATACTGATAATTAAAATTTTGTCTGTTATTAAAATTACGCTGGTAGTTCTTGCCATTTCGGGAGTGTCTAATAAAAAATTGTCACTTTCGGTAAAACTTGTCGTATCGGGTTTTCTTTACTCATTCTTAATCCTAGATAGAGCGATAGTTGAAGAGCTGTTTTGATAGATATAAAGGATAGTAGAAGAGAAGGCAGCAGTGCAGAAAACTAAAGATGAAATAGCACTACTACGGCTCGGGGCCCTGTGCACGCTACGGCACATATTCATCGAAGCGTAATGAATCCCCTGAGGTCTATTACGCGCTACAAATAAATTTTAGTTTCTGCTGTACAGGCAATGGCGGTGAAAGTACAAAAATAAATTGTCGTATCCTGTTCAAAGCGTGTACCTGTGCTTTGTCATTTTTAAATACCTTAGATTTTCTCACTGATAGAAAATGTTGGTAATCAAAATTATCGCGTCTGTACGTCTGAACAGGTTCAGGATTGTATGGGAATCTATTTGTCTGCGATTGTTCGAAATCTAAGTTACGTACTCTCTGTAAATTACCTAAATTATACTGGCTGTGTGAGTGTGACAAATGTTCGGAATGTGCCGTATGCTGTGACGTGTTATTGACTGAAACATTTTTCATCTCTGTCACTTCTTGCTGTAAAGTTGACAATTTTCTACGTAATGTATTATTGGACGAATCTATCTCATTGATCGTCTGCTGTAAATTTTGGAATTCAGGTGTTTGATTAAACGAAATCGGTGAAGTATCGTCTGATTTGCTGTCATTATTACTTTCAATAACGTCAATACGACTGCTCAATTCATAATGTTTTTCAGTCAGTATTTTTACCTGATCATCGTTTTTAGTGTCACAAGCATTAACTTGTTTTTGTATTTTACGTGTGGTTTCGTTCAATTTTTTAACATCTGCTTTGATGACATCGGAATCCTGTATTAGTTCTAATTGTTCGAGTCTGTCGGTCACTGTCTGAAAGTCTACTGTGTGTGTGTCTGTTTTTGCTTTAAGATCGGAAATCTCACCACGCAACTCAGTGTTCAACTGTTTGATAGTATTAATTTCGTCTGATACTGTAGCAATATTTTTGTCTACGTATGTTTTTGCTTTCGTAAACAATTTACGTTTATCATCCTGTCTCTGTGCGGTAATTGTTTCCATGACTTGTCGTTTTACTTTATTTTGTTCCTGTATGAATTTACGGTAAGGCGTTTCACTGTTTTGTAGGTGGTGATTAAAACGTTCACCAATTTGGCTGTTCTGTTGTTCAAATTTCGCGTCTACCTTTGCATCCAGTGTGCGCGAAAGTTCTGCTGGCATTAATTTAAACTCGTCGCGTAACTGTGTTGCGTTTTCAGAGCATTGTTTAGCGACTGCACTAATTTCGTCTCTAAGTGATTCTGTTGCTGCTGTTTGCGTATTCCTTAATTCTTGAGCAACAGATCTAATTTCTTCACTACTTTTCCTAGCACAAGCCTTAATTTCCTCACGTAATCGTTCTTTAGTATCATGACATTGCGCGGCAACGGCTGTAATCTGTTCACTAAGCTGTCTAGAATTGTTGTCTAGTTTTTCATTAAGGTTGTCTTGTTTTTCATTAATTTCAGTAATTTGTTGTTTGATATTTTCACTAAGTTGTTTGTGATTGCTGTCTTGTTTATCATTCGATTGTTTAAGACTTTCATTAATTTGTTGTTTGAGATTTTCACTAACAAGGGGAGGCCGCCAATTGTGAAATTCAGATTCGATTCATACTGCGCATAATAAAAGCTCATGGCCAGATGTGTAATGTGACAAAGCACCAAGAAGCACTTCTCAGGCGTTGTCGAGAAAATCGACAGTTAAAAGAAACCGTTGTGGTGAAATACTCTCTACGATTACTAATTCTCTGCAGCGTCGTGGCGCAGCGGTAAGCGCTCGGGTTCGTAGTCCGAAGGTCGCCGGATCGAATCTCGCGCCACGCAATTTTTTTATTAGTCTTTTGTATAATGAATTGCTTATGCATGTTGGTGAAGGCGGATCGCTCTCCAATTGTACCTCTTCCATTTTTCCGTTTGTTTAACAGGGTGTACTAAAGCTCTCCCGTCCGCACTGATTTCCGACGATGTTATAAGTTGCGCTAGGGACCGCATCTACCTTCTTTCGAAGTTAGCAGGCAACTACGCTGTTATGCGGCTGCTCGTTTCGGCCCATTCAACATCTGTCCTTCAAGTGTAACGAGCGAGTAACGTTTGACTTACGCTATACGTATTCGTTTCGGAATACCGTTTCTACGTCTTCCGTTAACTATACGTGATTAACATTATGAAGACAATTAATAACATTTGTGAAATACAACTTTGTTTGCGGAAAACATAATGATGTTCGAAGTCGCCTGTTTTTCCACGGGAAACGACTTTCATTAACTTATTATATGCATAATTGTTGCAACTGATTGCCGGGAATTATATATATATGTGTGTGTATAAACACATTTGAATTACAAGAAACAAATACTAAAAAAAAAAAAGTTGCATCGTGCGAGATTCGATCCGGCGACCTTCGGATTACGAACCCGAGCGCTTACCGCTGCGCCACGACGCTGTAGGACATTATTAATCGTAGAGCGTATTACACGGCAACGGTTTCTTTTAACTGTCGATTTTCTCGACAACGGCTGAGAAGTGCATCTTGGTGCTTTGCCACATTACACCTCTGGCCATGAGCTTTTATTATGCGCAGTATGAATCGAATCTGAATTTCACAATTGGCGGCCTCTCCTTGTAAGTTGTTTGTGATTGTTGTCTTGTTTTTCACTCGACTGTCTGAGTTTTTCCTCAAGTTGTAGCAATACTGCCATAACTTGATCCATGCCAAAAGTAGCGGCTCCATTTTCTATGTTGTGTGTTGGTCTATCTGCATTTGTCACGTTTGCTGTAACCATTTGGTCATTCTGTAATTCTTGAAAAGGTTTGCCAAGCGGATGCGCACTGTTAGTCACTACCTCGGAATCAAATAAATCTGTCGTACTTTGAGTACACTGTTCATTTTCGTTAGAAAAATTTATCTGTTCACAATTCAAATTTTGCAAATCGGGTGTGTTAAACTGGGCAGCGTTCATTGTAACAGAACGTGCTGCGTCATCAATTGTCGTTAAATTGACAGACGACACAATTGAATTTATTTGTTCATCATTAGCATTAAAATCATTGCTAGTGGTCGGTACGCACTGATAGTCCATTGAATAAAATCTTTAAATTGAAATGAATGGTTTTTTTTAAATTACTTTATATTATAAAAATTATTATTGGGGCATTTTTAAAAGAAATTGAATGACAGTTGACATACATTATTAGATATGCGCAAGGCTGCTTCTTTACCTTCTGCAATAATACTCATCCTCCAGAGTCCCGACCAGAGCAGACACGCGTAGACACGCGCCGACTACCGCCGACTACTGCAGACTACTGCACACTACTGCCGACTCACGCAGACTACTGTCGACTACTATAGACTGATGCCGACTAGCGACAAGCAACAACTAACTACATACTGCTCTCTGGTCAGAGACTCTCCTAAGTCTTGCCTGTTGCAGGCAGCGCAAACATCGCATACCTCTTACAAAAGTTACCCCAGCGTTGGCCGACTGTTGTAAATAGTGAAGGAGAATAAATCATTAATAACGAATGTCTCTGTTATGTTTATCTGTTGTGTTCATTAAACTGATGGAATGAGACTACGAACTTATGCACCATCCTAAAAGTTATGAGGCCTCCTCACTACTTCCACCATACTACAGGTGTGATCTTAGAAAAGCGACTATGTGTTCTGCGGTTCTTTTAGGTGGAATCTAAACTGCTGGAAAACTTTTTCAAACGAAGAAGCAATGGTGATGTGAAGTACACCATTTCTCTGTTGCATCTTTCCATTTCTGTAAGGTGTCATCTTATTTGATTCTGTCAGCAGTATGCACACATTTTTCTGGCCCCTTGCTTGGCAGTTACAGAGATAAAGAGATCAGGATTCGCTAGTGTTCCGTTCCGTATTTCTTCATCGGTTTAGTACAGTTTCCACAGCAATTGTTAACTTCGGTCCTGAGAAGTTGTTGCCCAGCGTACGACCATTTCAGTAAATAAGCTGGCTTTCAGTCTGTTAGCTAGTGGGATGCGTAGTTATAATAGGCGTGTTTGGGAGTTTTATAAGTAAATCTATACAATATCACTACAATTATACAGGAAAAAATAGCTACATGTATGCACGATACTTCCGGTAGGATAGGTGATTGTAATACGAGGGGCGTTCAGAAAGTAAGCTCCGATCGGCCGCGAAATGGAAACGACTATGAAAATCCGATAAAGCTTTGCACAGATGTGTTGGGTAGTGTCTCTAGTATAACCCCAGTTAGCATCACATCGCTCTTCTCATTTCTGAGCTCGCAGTGAGTGCGTAAAGATGTCTAGAAAATAGTGTCTGCCGCCAAGTACGAGGGCCTGGTGAGAAATTTCGCCTGAAGCTATGCAGCTAACATTACATAACTGTCGTGCTGTTTCTTCTTCAAGACAATTCTCAGCCGCATTCTGCAGGGGCAATGAAGATGCTCCTGCATCGTTTTCAAATGGAAATGTGAGATTACCCACAATACAGTCCGCAATTGTCTCCCCCTGAGTTTCATCTCTGGTCACATGAACCGCTGCCTTTGAAGACAACATTTTGACACAGACAACGAGGTGTAGGCCAGCGTGGAGAATTGGCGGAAAGCACTGGCGGCTGCCTTCTATGATGAGGCTATTGAAAAGCTGGTACAACGCTATGACAAAAGTCTACGTCAGAACGGCGACTACGTAGAGAAGTAGCTGAAAGGTGTAGCTAATTGTTACAAGTAAAACATTTCTGATGTTCACTGTGGTTTCAATTTGGCAATCAATTGGAGCTTACTTTCTGAACGGGCCTCGTACATGGCACCAGTTATAATACATTCGATTGATGGTATTCATTACTCTTTGTAATGACGATCTAATACATAAAGTTATGACACTCGTGTTACCCACCACCTTACTCATGTGACCTAAGATGTAGGGTGTAGCTGTTATGTCTAGATGAAAAGACTTTTGGAGAATAGAGTGAAATGCTGCATAAAAGTCTAAAAGAAGGTTTACACAAACCGATTTTGCTCCGGAATTCGCTGATTTCATTTCAAAATTCATTGCTCCTGACACAAAATTCAGCGATTTCAGAGCAAAACTCAGTTTTAGTTAAATAATTATACACTCATCAATCAGAAACTTAAGTGATCATTGTGATACAAGTTGTAGAAACTCTATCTGAATCTATGGTATCAATCTAATACTACAACAATCACAGGTCTTTAAGAAACCAATGCGATTACTATCCTACAGTTTCATTTCTCTAAAGCTTCCTTCTCGCCAGTGTTGCTCCCCAACAAATACATTTCACTAACGACCCATTCTCTAAACCTTTGATGTTACTGTGTATTCTATCGAAAGGTTGAAAAGGAATATGGCAGGAATTTCATATACACTTGGTATCATACGCCAAGGCCATCAACCACGCAGAATTACCACTGTACTAGATGCGAAAACGGTGAACCAATACGCTATTCAGCTATCATTCCCATTGTCAAGAAGTGTCATCGAGCTGATACCTGTAACTAATGTTCCGTATCGCTAGCATCAGATGGCTGTGGAGTTTTGTAACACCTCATAAGTTCACGTATTATACACGGAAGATAAAAAGTCTGTACGTGAGTCTGCGATCACGTTCTGGCACTATATTTGTAAAGGTCGGTCTTGATCACACCAGTTTCTTACAATCTACTTTTGCCGGTTTCGGCTGCTGCTATGTTCAGATCTCTTACAAATAAAAAAAACAATGGTGTAACGAACGAAGTTCAGTTACCTGAAGCAAAATCTGTAACGGATCTGTTGATATATCAGAAAAATAAAAAAAAACTAATAAAATATTATATAATTAACAGCCATTCATACCAGACATATATAAAATACTCTGATGGTATCAACGTCAGAATCTATATATGCAGGTGCATTGTACGTGCTGGTGACAGCCTTGGTGAGCTTGGCATTTATGCAAATAACTGACGCCACCGAGAGCACTATAGATAGGATATGTGAGTGACCATTGTCTTAAGTTTAATGGTAAAAATGCATTATGCATAGTCATTAATTAAAATTACTTCAGGTGCAAAATGAGCATCTGGCAAATAAACAAGAAATGAAGTACAATATGTGGCTTTAGTTCCATAGTTAAAATCCACATAAATGGTGTAAAGAGTAATACTGGGAAGCTCCTAGTCTGGACAAGTAAATTATATACAGTTATATAAAAGCCTGAATAAAAAGTTAAAAAAATCACATCTACAGCTCGCAACCTTCTAGCATGGCAAAGCAGTTAAACCTTAACAGTAAGTATAACGTAACTAACAATACAGTGACTATTAATTAAAAAACTGGTATAAACTTCGTGTACCTCACGTCAATGGTCACAAACTTTTTGTCATCAGACTACCGGTTTCTCTTTGTAATGACCATCTTCACATCTGGCTTACAAAAACATGTTCTAATGTACTGGAGCCACAGCACTGTCGTCAGATGCTAAACACAAAATCAGCGCCAGCATAGTCAAATACATATATCAATATACAGGGTGGTCCATTGATAGTGACCGGGCCAAATATCTCACGAAATAAGCGTCAAACGAAAAAACTACAAAGAACCAAACTTGTCTAGCTTGAAGGGGGAAACCAGATGGCGCTCTGGTTGGCCCGCTAGATGGCGCTGCCATAGGTCAAACGGATATCAACTGCGTTTTTTAAAATAGGAACCCACATTTTTAATAACATATTCCTGTTGTGCGTAAAAAAATATGAATGTTTTACTTGGACCACTGTTTTCGCTTTGTGATAGATGGCGCTGTAATAGTCACAAACATATGGCTCACAATTTTAGACGAAGACTTGGTAACTGGTAGGTTTTTTAAATTAAAATACAGAACGGAGGTACGACATTAATTTCTCTTCTGCCCAGTGGAAGAACTGTACACGACGTTCAAAGTCGTCGCCATGCAATTCCTGGTGCACAGAAATATGGTACGGGTGCAATCGATGTTTTTGAGATTCCCGATTCTCGTGCAATTTTTTTGCTACTGATGTGCGGATTCGCCGCGGCAGCAACTAAAACACCTACTTGGCCATCATCATTTGTTGTAGGTCGTGGCTGACGTTTCACATGTGGCTGAACACTTCGTGCTTCCTTAAATAACGGAACTATCCCGCGAACGGTCCGGACACTTGGATGATGTCGACCAGGATACCGAGCAGCATACATAACACAGGCCCGTTGGGCATTTTGATCACAATAGCCATACATCAACACGATATCGACCTTTTTCCGCAATTGGTAAACGGTTCATTTTAACACGGGTAATGTATCACGAAGCAAATACCATCCGCACAGGCGGAATGTTACGTGTTACCACGTACTTATACGTTTGTGACTATTACAGCGCCATCTATCACAAAGCGAAAAAAGTGGTCCAGAAAACATTCATATTTCTTTACGTACTACACGAATATGTAATAAGAAATAGGGGTTCCTATTTTAAAAAAACCGCAGTTGATATCCGTTTGACGTATGGCAACGCCATCTAGCGGGCCAACCACAGCGCCATCTGGTTTCCCCCTTCAAGCTAGACAAGTTTCGTTCTTTGTAGTTTTTTTCATTTGATGCTTATTTCGTGAGATATTTGGCCCAGTCACTATCAATGGACCACTCTGTATATAACAGTATATAAATATATACAAGGGTCATCTTGTCAGCAGCACAGTGTTTTGGGGAGGCACGGTGATGTTACTCCTGACACCATGGTGACGTGAGACGGTTGGTATGACTTCAGATAGCGGCTGGTACTGACTGAGCGAACTCTGGTGACACAACCACACATCGTGGACTTCCTTCATCCTTAAGTGTTACCTCGCATAGGACAGTATCGTCGTACCATTTTTCAAAAAGACCTCGTCGACACAAGGCACGTGTCTTCACTAATTGTTTGCATGTTCTTGAGATACGGCCACGGCCACCAAGGACCCAACACCTGTTCCTGCTCGGACGTCAACTTCGTCCCAGTGTCAATATGTAGGATATCACGGACCAGCTACTTCACTCGTGAGCCTGGATATCTCAAGAGAGGATACAACGGCTTTATGATACCCGTCCCAAATCGGGACATGCAGTCAGGCTGGGGGGAGTGCAACTTTGTATTGATGAATGGGCTGCTTCTGCCATGTTCTTGATAAATCTGAATCGGTTTGTGATCAGTGATGTAACACAAAATACCCTCTAAATTCGTGAGCTTTCATTTAATATCCTCGTGCATTTCTTGGTACTTCTCGCCTTTTGTCAGGCAGTGTAGTTAGACTATAAACTCAATAGCGAATAGCGCTTGCGGTGGGTGTGTTGGCAGTTCTCGAAACAAAGCAAGAACTGCTTTACAGGCAGTCTCAGAATCAGTATATTGTCTACTAGTGCACTGTAGTATGCAGTGTTCGCTTGCGTGTCTGTAATTAGCTTTGCTAGTTGCCAGCTTCTGTATTCTGGGTAGCGTTCACGTAGCGAGTGGAACATAAAACATCCCACGTGCGCCGCAACTGGTATCAAAGGAGTTCCGTGTAAAGCCGTCGGCACACGGACCGTGCATCCGAACGTTGAGCGTTGAGCGTGCCGAGTTTCTGACGTCATAGCGTGGAATAGCACGCTCGGGAGTCTTTCCGAACGTGCAAAGGAAAATCTGGCATGTCAGATATCTATCTACATCTACATCTACATCTATACTCCGCGAGCCACCTTACGGTGTGTGGCGGAGGGTACTTATTGTACCACTATCTGATCCCCCCTTCCCTGTTCCATTCACGAATTGTGCGTGGGAAGAACGACTGCTTGTAAGTCTCCGTATTTGCTCTAATTTCTCGGATCTTTTCGTTGTGATCATTACGCGAGATATATGTGGGCGGTAGTAATATGTTGCCCATCTCTTCCCGGAATGTGCTCTCTCGTAATTTCGATAATAAACCTCTCCGTATTGCGTAACGCCTTTCTTGAAGTGTCCGCCACTGGAGCTTGTTCAGCATCTCCGTAACGCTCTCGCGCTGACTAAATGTCCCCATGACGAATCGTGCTGCTTTTCGCTGGATCATGTCTATCTCTTCTATTAATCCAACCTGGTAAGGGTCCCATACTGATGAGCAATACTCAAGAATCGGACGAACAAGCGTTTTGTAAGCTACTTCTTTCGTCGATGAGTCACATTTTCTTAGAATTCTTCCTATGAATCTCAACCTGGCGCCTGCTTTTCCCACTATTTGTTTTATGTGATCATTCCACTTCAGATCGCTCCGGATAGTAACTCCTAAGTATTTTACGGTCGTTACCGCTTCCAATGATTTACCACCTATGGCATAATCGTACTGGAATGGATTTCTGCCCCTATGTATGCGCATTATATTACATTTATCTACGTTTAGGGAAAGCTGCCAGCTGTCGCACCATTCATTAATCCTCTGCAGGTCTTCCTGGAGTACGTACGAGTCTTCTGATGTTGCTACTTTCTTGTAGACAACCGTGTCATCTGCAAATAGCCTCACGGAGCTACCGATGTTGTCAACTAAGTCATTTATGTATATTGTAAACAATAAAGGTCCTATCACGCTTCCTTGCGGTACTCCCGAAATTACCTCTACATCTGCAGATTTTGAACCGTTAAGAATGACATGTTGTGTTCTTTCTTCTAGGAAAACCTGAATCCAATCACAAACCTGGTCCGATATTCCGTAAGCTCGTATTTTTTTCACTAAACGTAAGTGCGGAACCGTATCAAATGCCTTCCTGAAGTCCAGGAATACGGCATCAATCTGCTCGCCAGTGTCTACGGCACTGTGAATTTCTTGGACAAATAGGGCGAGCTGAGTTTCACATGATCTCTGTTTGCGGAATCCATGTTGGTTATGATGAAGGAGATTTGTATTATCTAAGAACGTCATAATACGAGAACATAAAACATGTTCCATTATTCTACAACAGATTGACGTAAGCGAAATAGGCCTATAATTATTCGCATCTGATTTATGACCCTTCTTGAAAATGGGAACGACCTGCGCTTTCTTCAAGTCGCTAGGTACTTTACGTTCTTCCAGAGATCTACGATAAATTGCTGATAGAAAGGGGGCAAGTTCTTTAGCATAATCACTGTAGAATCTTACGGGTATCTCGTCTGGTCCGGATGCTTTTCCGCTACTAAGTGATAGCAGTTGTTTTTCAATTCCGATATCGTTTATTTCAATATTTTCCATTTTGGCGTCCGTGCGACGGCTGAAGTCAGGGACCGTGTTACGATTTTCCGCAGTGAAACAGTTTCGGAACACTGAATTCAGTATTTCTGCCTTTCTTCGGTCGTCCTCTGTTTCGGTGCCATCGTGGTCAACGAGTGACTGAATAGGGGATTTAGATCCGCTTACCGATTTTACATATGACCAAAACTTTTTAGGGTTCTTGTTTAGATTGTTTGCCAATGTTTTATGTTCGAATTCGTTGAATGCTTCTCTCATTGCTCTCTTTACGCTCTTTTTCGCTTCGTTCAGCTTTTCCTTATCAGCTATGATTCGACTACTCTTAAACCTATGATGAAGCTTTCTTTGTTTCCGTAGTACCTTTCGTACATGATTGTTATACCACGGTGGATCTTTCCCCTCGCTTTGGACCTTAGTCGGTACGAACTTATCTAAGGCGTACTGGACGATGTTTCTGAATTTTTTCCATTTTTGTTCCACATCCTCTTCCTCAGAAATGAACGTTTGATGGTGGTCACTCAGATATTCTGCGATTTGTGCCCTATCACTCTTGTTAAGCAAATATATTTTCCTTCCTTTCTTGGCATTTCTTATTACACTTGTAGTCATTGATGCAACCACTGACTTATGATCACTGATACCCTCTTCTACATTCACGGAGTCGAAAAGTTCCGGTCTATTTGTTGCTATGAGGTCTAAAACGTTAGCTTCACGAGTTGGTTCTCTAACTATCTGCTCGAAGTAATTCTCGGACAAGGCAGTCAGGATAATGTCACAAGAGTCTCTGTCCCTGGCTCCAGTTCTGATTGTGTGACTATCCCATTCTATACCTGGTAGATTGAAGTCTCCCCCTATTACAATAGTATGATCACGAAACTTCTTCACGACGTTCTGCAGGTTCTCTCTGAGGCGCTCAACTACTTCGGTTGCTGATGCAGGTGGTCTATAGAAGCATCCGACTATCATATCTGACCCACCTTTGATACTTTACTTAACCCAGATTATTTCACATTCGCATTCGCTAATAACTTCACTGGATATTATTGAATTCTTTACTGCTATAAATACTCCTCCACCATTGGCGTTTATCCTATCCTTGCGGTATATATTCCATTCTGTGTCTAGGATTTCGTTACTGTTCACTTCCGGTTTTAACCAACTTTCCGTTCCTAATACTATATGCGCACTATTTCCTTCAATAAGCGATACTAATTCAGGAACCTTGCCCTGGATACTCCTGCAGTTTACCAATATTACGTTAACTTTTTCTGTTTTTGGTCTCTGAGGACGGACGTTCTTTATCAACGATGCTGATGTTCTCTCTGGTAAGCCGTCAGGTATTTTATCGTTTCGCCCAAGGGGGGGTCCCTCTAACCTAAAAAACCCCCGTGTGCACGCCACACGTACTCTGCTACCCTAGTAGCTGCTTCCGGTGTGTAGTGCACGCCTGACCTGTCTAGGGGGGGCCCTACAGTTCTCCACCCAATAACGGAGGTCGATGAATTTGCAACCATTATAGTCGCAGAGTCGTCTGAGCCTCTGGTTTAGACCCTCCACACGGCTCCAAACCAGAGGACCGCGATCGACTCTGGGCACTATGCTGCAGATATTAAGCTCAGCTTGCACTCCGCGTGCGATGCTGGTTGTCTTCACCAAATCAGCCAGCCGCCGGAAGGAACCAAGGATGGCCTCAGAACCCAAGCGGCAGGCGTCATTCGTTCCGACATGTGCTACTATCTGCAGCCGGTCACACCCAGTGCGTTCAATAGCTGCCGGAAGGGCCTCCTCCACATTACGGACGAGACCCCCCGGCAAGCACACCGAGTGCACACTGGCATTCTTCCCCGACCTACCCGCTATTTTCCTGAGGGGCTCCATAACCCGCCTAACGTTGGAGCTCCCTATAACTAATAGGCCCGCCCTCTGTGACTGTCGGGACCTTGCCGGAGAATCGGCCACTGGCCCAACAGGCGAGGCATCCTGTGGTGGCTCGGAAACGATGTCATCACCACTAGGAAGCACCCCGTACCTGTTGGAAAGGGGTAAGGCAGCTGCCACGCGGCCAGATCCCACCTTCGCCTTTCGGCCAGGCACACGCGAGCCCACCACTGTCCGCCATTCACCCTGGAGTGATGGCTGACCGGTAAGATGCTCACTGCCGGAAGACGCAGCGACATCAGGGGTTCCATGTGATTCCAAGGCCACCGAAGTAGGCATAGGTCTCACCACAGTTGCCCCAACGCCACTACGAGCCGACGCCTGCGCCTCGAGCTCGATGAGCCTAACAGACAAAGCCTCCACCTGCCCCCGAAGAGTGGCCAATTCTCCTTGCGTCCGCTCACAACAACCACAGTCCCTACACATGACTATGTTTACCCTACTCTATACGGTGACAAATTCCCAAGATAATCTTCTGATGAGCTACTCTGATAATCAAGAAACACTCACTGAAATACGAGACGCGAAAACTACGCTAGGTTTCCCAGAAAAACTATTTAAAAGCTAAGCGCAGCAAATAAGTACAAAATAAATTTCTCTCCTAACGATCAAGAACTGTTAGTTTCTATGCAGAGCAGATAAACACAAATAAAATCCCTTCCTTAGTGGAAGGTCGTAAACAAAATGCAAAATAAACGCTTTATACAAACAGTACTCGCTGCTGCTGGTGCTCTCGCTCTGGCTGTCACAAGACAACTGCTGATTCAAGTGACTAGTGGCTAACGGCCACGAAACAAACAAAAGACGGTTTTTGGGCGCTTTCTGTTCTAAACGATCAAGAAAACACTAAGAAATCTAACACGAAAACTACGTAAAGTTTTATCAAGAACTGTTAGTTACTATGCAGAGCAGATAAACACTAATAGAATCCCTTCCTTAGTGGAAGGTCGTAAACAAAATGCAAAATAAACGCTTTATACAAACAGTACTCGCTGCTGCTGGTGCTCTCGCTCTGGCTGTCACAAGACAACTGCTGATTCAAGTGACTAGTGGCTAACGGCCGCGAAACAAACAAAAGACGGTTTTAGGGCGCTTTCTGTTCTAAACGATCAAGAAAACACTAAGAAATCTAACACGAAAACTACGTAAAGTTTTATCAAGAACTGTTAGTTACTATGCAGAGCAGATAAACACTAATAGAATCCCTTCCTTAGTGGAAGGTCGTAAACAAAATGCAAAATAAACGCTTTATACAAACAGTACTCGCTGCTGCTGGTGCTCTCGCTCTGGCTGTCACAAGACAACTGCTGATTCAAGTGACTAGTGGCTAACGGCCACGAAACAAACAAAAGACGGTTTTTGGGCGCTTTCTGTTCTAAACTATCAAGAAAACACTAAGAAATCTAACACGAAAACTACGTAAAGTTTTATCAAGAACTGTTAGTTACTATGCAGAGCAGATAAACACTAATAGAATCCCTTCCTTAGTGGAAGGTCGTAAACAAAATGCAAAATAAACGCTTTATACAAACAGTACTCGCTGCTGCTGGTGCTCTCGCTCTGGCTGCCACAAGACATCCTGAGCGTGCGTCTGAGCGTTGACCAATGAGATGGCACATCGCCAACTACGTCACACGCACGCCGTCATCCTTCAGTACAGGGGTGTGAGGCACCATCTTGGCATTCATTTCAAGCCTATATGTATATATGCCGTTTCTGAGCACCAGCAAATTGAGAATCACTGGAAAACACGTTGTTAGTTGTGTGATTCCTTCCAATAAAATAATGAGAAACATCATATTCATGGCAAAAGAAGTATTGTAACGAGAGTATTATGAGAGTAGGCTATTTGAAGGCAGCGACCCACTGAAGATCAACCCAAAACACATTGTTCATCGTACAATTTGTTATAATTAAATTTGAATTAATAACATAATTATCTACGATTAACGTTTTTAGCAAGGCGTAACACAGTATTTTTAAAAGATAGTAGCTTGTTGTTGGTTTAGCGTAATGGGTAGCGTTTCTGTCCGATGAGGAGTCTATGCTGAGGCGGTGGTTCGCGTATTTACACAACCAATTTTTTTTCTTAACATTCGCGTTTTTATTTAGTTCTGATACTTTATTATTAGTTTAATATAAGTATATGCTATAATATTTGATGTTATGTAAATATAAAAGTTCACCTTTTTTTGAGGGGTGACGTTGTTCGATTGGCTTAATTACAGGACAGCTTTCGCTACTTGTATAAAGATATTTTGCTCGTTTTTCTTTTACACTTCGTAATTCACACGTTGCAAAGATTCTGCTACTGGGTAGGAACAGTGATCAAGTAAGACTGACCTTGGGGCTTTACTAAAATGTGGCAATGATGAAATAATGTTTATCTTATGCGGAGAAGTATTCCAAATTTGTATCGCACTGTTGTAATGGAACTTTTGTAAGCCTGTGTCCTTATTGATTGAACATGGTACTTTTCTTTTCGTGGACGATGGAGGAAATGTGCGTTTTAATAGACCTAATGTGGGAATTTTACACGCGCCCGTTGAGTAAACAGTGTGATTTACGAACTAGAAACATCCTTCAACTGCCGCTGGGATGCGTTGCGATTGCGTATACCACGTTGGGGCCCACGTACCGTATGCACAAGTCGCATCGTTCCTGAGCGTTCAGCAGCACGTTGAACTTGGCACGCTAAACGTTAACGTTCGACAGCACGGTCCGTGTGCCGACGGCTTAAGTGTCGATACAGCCTTGTAGGGCAGCCTGTAGAAGTCCGTGGTGACGTAGCAGGGGTGACACAGCTTTTACTAGCCTGCGCGCTCTTCAATTTGCAGACAGATTACATATATACGGGCAATTACCTTTAGGAATCTGTATGACATCACTGACACTATCTGTGGTTAATCACATATTCTAAGGCCACGACACTGTTTATAGTTTGCAAACTGCACAGCCAGAAATTTGTCTTCATTCTATCATGTTTTCATTCTTAGCATACGGATGATATTTTACGATGATATAGCATATAGTTACATTTTTTCGGATGATACCTCTTTGCAGATTCAGATGGCTGCAGTAGGTACCGGGAGATGAAGAAGCTTACACAGGATAGAGTAGCATGGACAGCTGCATCAAACCAGTCTCAGGACTGAAGACCACAATAACAACATTCCTCTTTGTGCACGACTGCATCATCCACGAAATGTGTGAGCTTATAGTTAAGGCTTTCCTATAAGATGTTCGTGGATAACACAAATAGAAATATGACTTTGTGAAACACACATACAGACGCATATGTAACTGTCCACCTGAGGGACAACTGAATTGTTCAAACATTTTCAGTTTTTCCAAGTGAAAGAACGTCTGAAAACAGAATTCAGAATCTCACCTTACTTTTCGTTAACCATCCGTAGTACAGATGGAAGTGGCGTCCTCGTGGTACCAAGTTGTTCATGATATTGTACCTACAAACGTGCGACTTCTTCGTATCGGGCTAAGTGTAACGGATCGCTGCAATCGTTGCCATGAAACTGATACATTATCTCATCGGTTGATTTCCTGCGGTCATGACCATTGGAGATGGCTTCGCCGACAACTGGCTTTTCTCCTCAGGACGTCGGAGGCGGCTATCTCGGGGGAGTTTCTCGTGCGTCCTGATTCAACCTTCTTTCCTCGATCGAAGAACAATACCATCATGTGGCTTGTAGGTCATTATGTGCACTACGTGATGGTGCGTGGATATGACGCAGATCCGTGTGCCTTTTCCCAATGTATGGCCATCGCACATTGGACGTGGCGCAGGATGCCCCGTCATCGTGAATTTTTTTCTAATATGTTGTATCTTGTGTTTCATCGACAAGGCGTTGGATGAGTTGCCATGCCCCCCTTTTTTAATACTTTTTTTTTGACACTTCTATTGTCACTTCTATAGATTCAGATGTTCCACCATGTAGAAGTGAAGGAAGAAGGAATGTGTGGGCGCGTTAAAATTGATGCCCCATTCCTTCCTATACGTTTTTCTGATTTCACCCCTTTGTTTTTGTCGAAGTGACTTCTTTTGTTTTATTTTAATTGATTGCCTTCAATAAGTACTTCGGAAAAAAAAGAGTTAATATTTTCGTTTTTTGAAGGAATACACTGCCATTTGAGTGTTCAAAACAAAGTAGTATAAGGGGTAGCGTCTTTGCTTAGTGATCAGAATTTCTCGGTCCCGGGTTCGAAATCCGCCACCCCTTACATTTTCATTAATAATCAGCACTAGTGGCCGAAGACTACCGGGATAAATAGTTACCGTCATTCTATAAACGGAATTGTCAAAGAGGGCAAAG
Source organism: Schistocerca nitens (assembly GCF_023898315.1). Classification (NCBI taxonomy): domain Eukaryota; kingdom Metazoa; phylum Arthropoda; class Insecta; order Orthoptera; family Acrididae; genus Schistocerca; species Schistocerca nitens. Next base: position 758,901,864 of record NC_064617.1, on the reverse strand, counting down.
GAGCGGATAAAGGTTCAGTGCGCTCTCTTGCAGTTGGGATAGGGAAAATACCACTAAAGGCGGAAGAATCAGCAGTGATCAAGAGATGGAGATGTAGAAGGCAATGGAAACAACTACATTAAGGACACATTACGTGTGTCTACAGGACCTGTGACCTGTAATTGAAAAAGTGTCATGATGATCTCTCCATTGGCAAAAGATCCCGGCATAACCTCCCATTCGGATCTCCGGGAGAGGACAGCCAATACGAGGTGACCATGACAAAGACTGAATAGCCAACGAAAGGATAACTTTCTACGAGTCGGGCCGTGGACTATCAGAAGCTTGAGCATGGTAGGGAATCTAGAATATCTGAAAAGGGAAATGCAAAGGTTTAATCTAGATATAGCAGGGATCAGTGAAGTGAAGTGCAAAGAAGACAAGTATTACTGGGAAGATGAGTATAGGGTAACATCAACAGCAGGAGAAAATGGTATAACGGGAGTAGGATTCGTTATGAATAGAAAGGTAGGGCACAGAGTGTGTTACTGTGAACAGTGCAGTGATGGGGTTGTTCTTATCAGAATCGATAACAAACCAACACAGACAACCATAGTTCAGGTAGACATGTCTACGTCACAAGCTGAAGATGAAGAGATAGAGAAAGTGTATGAGGATATTGAATGGGTAATACAGTATGAAAAAGGGATATGAAAATCTAACAGTTACGGGAGCCTGGAAGGGAGACTGAAATGCAGTTGTGGGGGAAGGAGTAGAAGAAAAGGTTATGGGCTTGGGATAAGGAATGAGAGAGGAGAAAGACTAATTGAGTTCTTAACAAGTTTCAGCTAATAATAGCGAATACTCTGTTCAGGAATCACAACAGGAGGAGGTGTACTTGGAAAAGGCCGGGTGGCACGGGAAGATTTCAGTCAGATTACATCACGGTCAGACAGAGATTCCGAAATCAGGTACTGGATTGTAACGCGTACCCAGGAGCATATATAGACTCAGATCATAATATAGTAGTCATGAAGAGTAGGCTGAAGCTTAAGACATTAGTCAGGAAGAATCAATACGTTAAGAAGTGGGATACGGAAGTACTAAAGAATGACGAGATACAGTTGAAATTCTCTAAGGCTGTAGGTGCAGCAGTAAGTTATAGCTCAGTAGGCAGTACAGTTTAAGAGGAATGGACATCTCTAAAAACGGCTTTCACAGAAGCTGGGAAGGAAAACGTAGGTAAAAAGAAGGCAACTGAGAAGAAACCATGGGTAACAGAAGAAAAACTTGAACTGATCGGTGAAAGGAGGAAACACAAAAATGTTCCGGGAAACTCAGGAATACAGAAATACTAGTGGCTGAGGAATTAGATAAATAGGATATGCAGGGAAGCTAAGACAAAATTGCTGCAGGAAAAATTGTGAAGAGATCGAATAAGAAATGATTGTCGGGAGAGCAGACTTAGCGTACAGGAAAGTCGAAACAACTTTCAGTGACATTAAAAGCAAGGGTGATAACATTAAGAGTGCAACGGGAATTCCAATGTTAAATTAAAAGGAGAGAGCAGATAGGTGTAAAGAATACATTGAAAGCGTCTATGAGGGGGAAGGTTTGGCTGATTTGATAGAAGAAGACGCAGGAGTCGATGTAGAAGAGATAGGGGACCCAGTATTAGAATCAGAATTTGAAGAGCTTTGCAGGACTTAAGATCAAATAAGGCACAGGGGATAGATAACATTGAATCAGAATTTCTAAAAACATTGGGGAAAGTGGCCACAAAACGACTATTCACGTTGGTGTGTAGGATGTATGAGTCTGACGACATACCATCTAACTTTCGGAAAAGCATCATCCACACAACTGCGAAGACGGCAAGAGCTGACAAATGTGAGAATTATCGCACAATATGCTTAACAGCTCATGCATCCAAGTTTCTTACAATAATACTATACAGAAGAATGGAAGAGAAATTTGAGGAAGCGCTAGATGACGATCAGTTTGCCTTTAGGAAAGGTAAAGGCACGAGAGAGGTAATTCTGTCATTGCGGTTAATAAAGGAAGCAAGACTAAAGAAATATCAAGACACGTTCATAGGATTTGTTAACCTGGAAAAAGCTTTCGACAATATAAAATGGTGCAAGATGTTCGAAATTCTGAAAAAAGTAGTAGTAAGATATAGGGAGAGACGGGTCATATACAATATGTACAACAGCCAAGAGGGAATAATAAGAGTGAACGACCAAGAACGGAGTGCTCGTATTAAAAAGTGTGTAAGACGAGTAAGTAGCCTTTCGCCCCTACTATTCAATCTGTACATCGAGGAAGCAATTATGTAAATAAAATAAAGATTTAGGAGTGGAATTAAAGTTCAAAGTGAAACGATATCAATGATACGATTCACTGATGACATTGTTGTCCTGAGTGAAAGTGAAGAATAATTACATGATCTGCCGAACGGAATGAACAGTCTAATGAGTACAGGATATGGGTTGAGAGTAAATGGAAGAAAGACGAAGGTAATGAGAGGTAGTAGAAATGAGAACAGCGGAGAAATTTAACATCAGGATTGATGGCCACCAAGTAGATGAAGTTAAGGAATTCTGATACCTAGGCAATAAAATAACCGATGGCGGACGGAGCAAGGAGGACATCAAAAGCAGACTAGCCCTGGCAAAAATGGCATTGCTGGCCAAGATAAGTCTACCAGTAACAAACAAAGGCCTCGATTTGAGAAAGAATTTTCTGAGAGTGTACGTTTGAAGCACAACATTGTATGGTAGTGAACCATGAACTGTGGGAATACCGGAACAGAAGAGAATCGAAACATTTGAGATGTGTGCAACAGGCGAATGTTGAAAATTAGGTGGACAGATAAGGTAAGGTATGGGGAGGCTCTGCACAGTATCCGAGAGGAAAGGGATATGTGGACAAGGGACAGGACAATAGGACAACTGTTAAGACATCAGGGAATTACTTCCACGGAATGACTTCCATGGCATTAGAGGTAGCTGTAGAGGGCAAAAGCTGTAGAGAAAGGTAGAGATTGGAATACATCCGACAAATAATTACGTACTCAGGTTGCAAGCGCTACTCTGAGATGAAGAGTTTGGCACAGGAGAGAAATTCGTGGCAGACTGCATCAAACCACTCAGAAGAGTGATGAAAAAGAAAATCTGAAATTCAGCAGGAAGTAGTGATCAGCTTCATCACTTTGTGCAAACAACAGAGCTACTGCTTACTCGAAACAATGACAACGATTGACATTTCGTGTGTGTTAAGTACCTTCAGTAATTACGAACACCAAACCTTGAAAGGGTACAGTACCGCCCAACATTGAAAATAGGTATAACATTCTTCGTTATTCTTGTCAGAACAACATATTTTTTGTAACAATAACTCAATTTCACTTAATACACCGAAGCCGGATACCAGTGTAGGAAAGAAGGACAATTTATTTATTTAATTGATCACATGTGCACTCCCACAAAATAAATCCCTATATCCAATTTGGTGAGATCTGCGAAATGAATGAATGTATGGTCTCTGCTAACCGCAGATAGTGAATGTGCAATATATGGTCATCTTTGAGACGGTCCTTTGGTCACCTTTGGTGGAACCAAAGAGATGAAATTTACCTGAGCTTTGAGCGCCTGAAATGTGGCTGACCAATACGGTAGCAAGGTGCTCCCCCGCCTCGGCGGAGGTGCGAGATGATCTGAAGAATGGCCATGTTTTAGCACTCTGGCACTGGATCTTGTGTTGGTAAGACCTGTCTTAGGAGTGCTCCATAAATACAAAAGAGTGAAGAGAATGGTATGGATGTGAAATACTCAAGAGTAGCTTGGAATAATAATTTCTCTATTTCAGGAACTTTTGGGGGGAGAATTAAATGACAGGCAGGTAATCTTTGGAAGTGACCGACGGTCACAATGAAACCACGTGTAGCAATAAGTTGAAATACTTGCGAGTGCTAGTGTTAAGCTGAATTACTGTGTGTGTACTATAAGTTGGAAATATTTAAGAAATGGCGTGTACAGGACTTGCAATTAGAGACGAGTACTTCCACATGGTGAGTACTGTGTGAGTCTCAATCTGTGTATGAGACAAAGGATAAAGAGAAGTACTCGTCTATGGTATTAGTTGATGAGTCACGTGTGTGACGAATATGTTCTTAATAATACTTTGCGTGTTATGTTTCCATGTGACGCTTGATTCAAACTCTAATACTCTGAGAGAGAAGTAAGGTGAGTCAGCCGTCTATCCAGCAACGCCACTTGGCTTGCATTGCACAGGAAGACGTGCATATATCCTCCAGAGTTCGTAGTAGGAAACAAAAGTTACGAAGTGGGGCAGCGTCCTGTGAAACTGGGATGAATACTAATTGAAGTGGGAAAGCTAAAAGTGATGTGATTCTAACGTTGTGACTATTCTTTGTGTTGTATTCTGTGTTGCCAGTGTGATTTATTTCATGTAATTTAAGTACGTGTGGTTTTCATGGGAGAGTAGCAAGATAGGTTCAGAGGTAGTGGGTTATGCATGTTCCTTTTTGTACCTGCTCGGTCTGGAGGAAATTTTCGTGATGATGGGTGTGAGAGTCGAAGTGTGAGATATAGTAAAAGATCCACCATCCTATCCAGAAAGTGCACTGTAGCGTTACATAATTACGAGACCATAAGACCATATACGAGGGCCGTTCAGAAAGTAACCTCTGGTTGATTTAAAAAAATACACCAAGTTAAATAAAAATATTTTAATATATACATCTTATAACTACATCTTTGCACTATTTTTCTACATAGTCTCCATAGCGATTGAGGCACTTATCGTATCTCTTCACAAACTTTGAAATTCCTTCTGCATAAAAATCACCCGCTTGTGCCTGGAGCCAGCCTGTGACCGCATCTTTGAGCTCTTCGTCGTCATCAAACCGTACAAGAGAGTCTTAGAAATCTGTGGAAAACCAGTAGACAACTCCGACATTGAGAAACGTCGATTTTCACGAACTTTTGCATCAACTGTCTGAACGAGTTCGTCAGTCACCAATGATGGTCTACCACTCCTCTCTTCATCATGAACGTTTTCTCGTCCACTTTTAAATAAACGTACCCATTCACGGACAACTCCTTCACTCATAACTCTTGGTCCGTACACGGCACAAAGCTCACGATGAATAGCTGCTGCAGAATATCCTTTGGCTGTAAAAAACCTTATGACAGCACGCACTTCACATTTGGCGGGGTTTTCTATTGCAGCACACATTTCAAACTGCCACAAAAACTAAACTAGCGCAGGTACGACGTTCACTCGACCACGGCTTGATGCCGACTGACCTGTTGAGTGCGTGAACGCACAGATGGCGTCGCTACTCCCCCCACAACCCGCACTGTGACCAATCGGAGGTTACTTTCTGAACCGCCCTCGTATAATCACCAATGTAAAGCCATGCCCACTTGGTGGAGTTACTCATGTGTAATTGTTACATAAAATGTAATGGTGGCCTTGTTCTTCGAATAGTGGGTAGTAATGATATCCAGAATTTATAATGTGTGCGCCATTCATATTCAGTGCGATGGCCACATTTTGATCAAAGCCGTTGGGTAAGAAAGAAAATGTGGTAGTGAACAATCAGAGTTGTGTAAATCCCTAATAGTCAGATGTGCGTTATCCGTTTCCGTTGCGTAACATTCAAACAGGAGAATAATTTATGGCTTAATTGTGAGTACTATAGCTCATAATCACTCATTGATGTTACTCGATAAATAAGAATAAATCTACTCGCTTGGCAGACCACTCATCTTGCAGGCCTGACTGCTTGCTGCCACAGTCTAAGCAAGGCATGTGGGTACCTCTCAACCTTTATCTATGTGTCTGCTGATGCTTGTCTGCTGATTGTTTATTTCTGACTGTAGCTAAGGGGACAATACTTTTGGAGCTTGATAATGGGATCAGCTGTCCCCGAAATACATTCTAAGAAAAGAAATAAAAGGAAAACATCACACCGGGAAGAAATTATCCAAGTGGGACGGAGCTCAGTAGATGTGGTGTACATGCAGAGACAAACAAATTATTACAGTTTCAGAAAAACTGAATGATTTAATCAAGAGAAAGAGCTTCACAAACTGAGAAAGTCAATAACGCATTGGTACATCTCTGGCCCTTATGCAAGCAGTTATTCGGCTTGGCAATGACTGACAGAGTTGTTGGATATTCTTCTGAAGGATGTCGTGTCTGTCCAACTAGTGCGTCAGGTTGTCAAAATCCCGAGCTGGTTGGAGGGTACTGCCCATAGTGCTCCAAATATTATCAGCTGGAGAACTCCAGCTAACTCGCTGGCCAAGGTAAGATTTGGTAAGACGGGCAGTAGAAACTCTCCCCGTGTGCCGGTGGGAATTGTTTTGCTTAAATGTAAGCCCAGGATAGCTTGCCTTGAAGGGCAACAAACAGGGCGTAGAATACCGTCGACGCATCGTTGTGCTATAAGAGTGCCACGGATGAAAATCAAAGTAGTTCTGTGATGGAAGGAAATGGTACCCCAGAACATCATTCCTGGTTGTCGGGCCGAATGGTGGGTGACGGTCAGGTTCGGATCCCAGTTCGTATCCAGACATGTCTTCGTCCTGGAATCTCTTTGACTGGAGTAGAGTTGTATTCATTTATGAGTTCCACTTCGCACTGAGCCCCGATGACACTGCTTATTTTTGAAGTTGCTGTATCTCGTTAACCATTTGGACCAAAAATGCAAAACGATAATTGATTCCAGTCTGCTTCCGGTCACTCTCAATGAGGTAGCGTTTGTTTGATGGTAACTGATGTTTCATCATGGATAGTATCAAAAATATTTGTACTAGGTAACTTGCAGAGACGTCATTTAAAACAGTACCTAGAAGTTCACATTTAAAAATAAATTTGGGAATGTATTGTATAGTATCTATAATTGTTTCCAAATACTATATTATACCTTGGGAACATGCATGTTGTGAACTCAAGTATTATCTGAAATTCTCATTTACTCCCGCAGATGAATCTGTAGGCCGACGAAGGTTTCCAACTTTATACTTTATTTGATGCCCGTTTTTTCTCTTACTATTTCTCATGGAAACTCACATGATTCAGTTAGTTCCAAATGCTGATCTTCTTGTCTCAACATACCAGCTCCCATATTATAGATTCTGTGTTTTGATCTCGCTATTATCAGTTTCGGGCTTTAGACAACTTTTGGTACCACCTACGTGTGAGCGCCATAGATTTTCAGTTCTTTAAATTCTAGTATATTTCCTTGCAAATGCTTCTGCAGATGAGATAGTGTATTTATTAGAAGCTTTAATTGGACTGACATGGACATTTTAGAGAAAACATTGCAGCAACATTTAATCTGACAGATTATCGATTGAACCCTTGACCACTTAGGAGTTACCAGCAACCCTATTGCAACTATCTAGCCACAATCCGTTGATGGCACGTTCGTCGTTTGGTCCCATGGACATGAGAAAACTTGGAATCTCAACAGCGTTAACGGTAACACCCCATTCACCATAGAGCTAAAAAAAGGCAATGCATTCCTCTTCCTCGATGTCCTCATCCGCCGCAAACGAAATGGTAGCTTCGGCCACAGCATCTATAGAAAACCCACTCACACCGACCTGCACTTGCACGCCATCGGTCATCATCATCCGGCACAGAAGTGCACTTTGTTATAACCATTGATGCACCACACAAGAATGTCATCAAATGCTGAAACCTACCTCATGAGCTGGGCCACCTACGCAAGGCCTGCAGAAAGAACGGTTACAGCGTTCACCAGACAATTGACGTCATTTCAAGCCAGAACCACAATAAGACCACTGACGGGGAGGAGGAAAAGAAATTTGCTTTCATGCAGTTTTGTAGATCCATGTTGGCCAAAATAGACCGCCTGCTGAAAAGACAGAAGATCAAATCGATCTTCAGGCTTCAGACAAAAAACCGGCAATTACTGAGAACAATTAAATATGCATCAGGTGTCAGGACACCTGTCGTCTACAACATACCGTTGGAGAGTGGCCAGTCTTACGTCGGCGAAGCAGTATGCACTATGGAACAACTCAAGAGTGAGCGTGAGAGGTTTTATAGTCTTCGCTACCCAGAAAAATCCGTTGCACTATGCTTTAGAAAACGGTTCCCGGTTGCATTTGACGAAACATCTGTCGTGTCTCACATTAATGGCTTCTGGGACTGTGCAACCATTGAAATAAATACAACGGATTCCAAATAGAGACGGCGGTGTGCAGCTCAGCTCAGCTCAGTTGAAGCGCCCGCATCGAACGCTGAGTCAACGTAGGCCCATAACTGGCGATACCGCGATCACCAGTGACGTCAGAGCCGGCAGCTAGTGTATATAAGGGCGTACCAGCAGCCCATTGTAAGTGCGGGGTCGCGTCCGACGGACCGCCACGATATTCTATGCCACGGCAGGATACTCTGACAGCCACAAAATCAGGGAGCTGGGTCACCAGGCCCACCATAGGTCGACCCAACGTTGCCCTGACGTTCACAGAGGCCAGTCCGATGAGAGAGGCGCAAAATTGCAGTGTTAGGTTCTACCTGAAGCAGCAGCTTGCTTAGTACGCCAGAGACCTTGAGAGAGCCAGCGAGCCATCAAGCGCACGGGCAGAGTCACACCACTCGCAAACGCGCAAGGAGTGCTTAGTCGAAAACTCGTGTCATTTTAATCACTTGACGCGGCTGGAAATCCGATAACTTTTTATGGTTCCTTTAAAAGTCACACATAACCTTTCTCACTCAGTATTTTATGCCTGCTACTATCATAATTTGTATGTGTGTATTCAAGGCAATGTTGTCAAAAGCTTTCTCCAAATCTACGAATACTGAAAACGTAGAGTTGTGTTCTTTTCCCCATCTTCTAAAATTTCATGTTCCTACACTTCTCCTAAATCAAACTAATCTTCAACGTGGGTTTTCCGTTCTGCTCTAAGCAAATAGTGTCAATATTTTGCATGAATGACTCACTGAACTGAACGCTGATCACTGGATAGTATTCACCCTACCCTCCAGTCACTGGATCTCCCCTTTTGGAAATGGAATTATTATATGCTTATTGACGACTGACGGTGTTACATCTGTCTCGTATATAATGTACAGTATGTGGAATAGTTCTATCGAGGTTGGATTTCCAAGGATCTCAAAAATTTTGAGGAAATTTCGTTTACTCCAGATGCTTTGTTCCGAATTCCATGCATGAACAATAAAAACAGTACAGGTCAAGCACAATATTCATGAAACAGAAAGCCAAGAAGAATAAACAATTATGAAAAATGATACGTAATTGCCGGCCGCGGTGGCCGTGCGGTTCTGGCGCTGCTGTCCGAAACCGCGGGTCTGCTACGGTCGCAGGTTCGAATCCTGCCTCGGGCATGGGTGTGTGTGATGTCCTTAGGTTAGTTAGGTTTAAGTAGTTCTAAGTTCTAGGGGACTTATGACCTAAGATGTTGAGTCCCATAGTGCTCAGAGCCATTTGAACCATTTTTTTGATACGTAATTCTTTAAATATATTCATAAATAAATGGGGAACGCATGTAATTCATATGCATATAATGATGAAATGTAGAAGCAATGCTAGTTTTTACGTATGTAGAAATAAAATAGAAACTGAAAATAACAGCATTCAAAGAGGCAATGCCAATAACTTCCGTTACTAATTTTACTGTGTCTCATAATTACTCACTGAAATAATAATATAACTTTCTATTATAACAACGGGGATTATAAACTAACGTCATCATTTGTTTCCGCAATTTTTGTAAGAACAAATATTTCATCGTCGTTTTGTTTATTTTTTGGCATATTTCTTGTTAACGAATATTGAAATTCATCGTCTGTGTAGGGGTGTTCAAATAACTCTTGATTAACAAGCAAACTTTACGTACGTCAGCCCTCTCCATGTAAAGTTTGGTATAAAGCGTTTTCTTGTTTGGGTTTGGCACATGGCCTGTCAAACTACAGCCTTCAGTGTTCGTAACTTGTAACATTAATTACGTTACTTAAGGGAATCAAATTAACCAGAGGAGCGTAAATTCGCTGATTTATATGACAATGTACTTCATTTATAGATCACAGCACGCGGTACAAGCTTTTGCAATCGAGGCTACATTTACAATTGTGCATGGTATGCATTTCAGTGTCGAAGAGTACGAACTTGTTGGTGCATTCTAAGTATCGGGTCCATAGTTTTACGCGGTGCAATTATTAAACGTAACAGACCAATTCAAATCCATCACAGCAACATCTACAAAATCCATGAACAAACACAGCAATGGAAGAATAAACAACAATGGAACTTTTCACTGAAATTAGGAACAAATACCAATAAAGAAAAATGTGTTTCTTGCTCTATAGCCGTCCACTTCGCTTCAGTATATAACCACAGTGTGTAGTGTACATAAAATATCTAGAAGTGACTTTTTTTTAATCAAAGAAAATAGCCAAATTATAACATTTCATTGCACTGTGATATGAATTAACGTATAAACGTTTAGCATAATTTCACACAAATCTTGTGTGTGATACTGATAACTACCAAGCTGCTTGCCGCATCACCTCTTTATATGCTAAAACGTTTCCAAAAATTCATGCAGTTTGTTATTTTCAACCAGAATTCAGTGCATACCTTTGTCCCGTCTTAATTTCGTTGGCATCCGTCTAATTTCCTCGGGAGTAATACAAGGCGATCCACAAAGACTTCCCCTACTTCAATGAATCATCATTTCCCTCCGAAATCTCGTAGAAACGGGAAAGTTGTTTAAATGACCTCAGTAGCTCTGTGAGAATTAGACGCACCGCTCATTGTTGGCCAGTTGTTTGTCGTTTCTGCGCTTGAGATCTCTTGGCCGGTATAATGCCGCGCTTGCTCTGATCGCGTTAATTCATTCGTAGCCTCATCGGTCGTGGTTTCTCGAGTCTGTGAGTGTGTGCTTCGTGCCGCGTGGCGGTAACGAGCAAATTAGCGAGTCTTTCGCAGTCTTCAGCTGGCAGAAAATTGCAATACACACTTAGACAGCGAGTTTTTATTATGAAAACATACTAGAAGGCAGACTCACTGGTATAAAACAACGGACATTCGAGGGGGAATACACTGTGCAAAATTTTATCGACTGTAAAGAAGATGGAGCCAGACGGTGTACTAAACAGTGCAGTGGTAAACACAGACCATCATATTGATAATTTTCGAATACGCTTGGAGAACTTTTCAAGGAAATCTGTGTGTCGTTTGAGCCAGGAGACAGGTATTTCATGTGGCACATGTCAGAGAGCTGCGAAGAAATCGACTTTGCGACCATACAGAGTCCACATGAGTCAGAGAACAGTGCGTTACCGTCGGTGTTTCCTGGGGTTTCTTATTCAATGTCCAGAAATTCTCTCCATAACGGTTTCATTTGTCAGGTTATATCAAGACACAAAGCAACAGATACTGGACTAATTTAAACCCTCACATCATCCACGAAACACCACTGAATGATGAAACCGCTGGAGTGTGGTGCATGGTGTGGCCACCTTTTCTTTGATACGACAACAGTTTATAATGGCGTATTCAATACGTTTGTGGCTTCAAATGGTTCAAATGGCTCTGAGCACTATGGGACTCAACTGCTGAGGTCATTAGTCCCCTAGAACTTAGAACTAGTTAAACCTAACTAACCTAAGGACATCACAAACATCCATGCCCGAGGCAGGATTCGAACCCGCGACCGTAGCGGTCTTGCGGTTCCAGACTGCAGCGCCTTTAACCGCACGGCCACTTCGGCCGGCTTACGTTTGTGGAACAAGCAGGGCCGGCTTAAGGCCCAAGCAACACAAGCTGCCGACTGGGCCACCAACCTGTACGGGGCGCCAGAGGCGCCGAAATGGTAAGATTCCTGTACACTGTACAGGACGTATCACAGCTAGTAGAGGCCGCATATGGCGGGGAGATGAAGTGGTGCCAGGGACGTACGAGAGCAACATTGTACACAGTGCGTATCGCGATTGGTAGGATTAGTAGCGGAACTCATCCGGCCGAAAGTGTACTAGGCAAATGGGGGAAGGAGGAGAGTTCACCAAATGGTAAGTCGCTTGTGCGAAAAAATGTTCTCGAACCGTCGAACGATTTTTTTTGTTTGTTTGTTTTTGAGTCGTCAGTCTGAAGAGTGACAAAAAGGTCAAAACGAATGGAAAGATACTGGGCAATTCGGAGAAAAAACCTATTGAAGAAGATGCCCAGAAAATGAGTGATTGAAGTGGTTGAATGAGGCCGTATATGCACAAGAAGAAGAAGAAAGAAAATGAGTGCCTTAACAACTTGTAAATGACGGGAGTACTGAAGGAAACATAGGCAGTTACATATCTGCCAACGTATACAGGGTGTCTCAGAAGTGATGGAAAACATTCAGGGATGTGATAGGAATGATCATTCGAAACAAAAAAGTCAAGTAAACGTGGGCTCTAGAACGAATACCCTACGAGATATGAGCGATTCTTGATCTTCGCTAAATTGAAACACAACCCTTCTAATGAATAAGTGCTCATAGCTTTTAAGGGATGCATTTTAAAACACGTGTTTACTGGATTCTTTCTCTTGATTTGGTCCATACTACCACTTCTTAAAATAACGAAAGCAAAGAGCTTGTAGTAGAAGAGATTTGTTTCACAGTACTGAAGATCAAGAATTGCTCATAGCCCTTAAGGTATTCGTTTTAGAGCCCATGTTTACTTGACTTTTTTGTTTCGAATGATAATACCTGTTATATCGCTGAACATTGGCCATCATTTCTGAAACCAACTGCATTTGTGACTGCCAAACATATCCTTCAGTACATCATGATTCATGGTTTCTTACTCTTTATTCTCGTCATTTGCGATTTGTTAAGGCACTTTCACCATTATTATTTTTGGATCTTGTCCACTCGTTGCTCGTAGTGTGCCTAACGGATGCAGCGTTCTCGGAATACTATACAACAATTTAAAAACAAATAACATTAGTAGTTTTATTTCTATAAAGCAATTGAAAATACTTAAATTTGAGATTTACAAGTAGTAGTCGCAAACGAGGGTTGACATGCAATATAATTTAGAGTCCTTGTCTATGTGTAGTGTTCCTGGAAGTTACTGATAAGGATCACAACTAGTTGTTCTTGTAGCATGCTCCGAAAATACGTTCCACTAGTGTCAGTGCACTGAGGCGATCTGAGCGCCCCTGGTTGGCAGGAGCGGCGCTTTTATTCACTGCCTGGCGCGGCATGGTCCAATTCCTCCCCACCACTTGCCGACATTTCCTCACCGCCTTCTCTGGTCTTGCGTTCCACGTCATCGTTCCGGCGCTGGTTACGCCAGGATAATCCTCTTCTTCTTTTTCTTCTTCTGCTTCTACGGCCTCATTGCACCACTTCAGTCAGTCATTTTTTGGTTATCTGCTTTAATAGGTATTTTTCTCTGAACCGTCCAGTATCTTTCCATTCGTTCCGACCTCTGTTGTCGCTCCTCGTCTGTAGTTACATTTTTTTTTGTTTGACGTTTGTCTAACTTCGGTTTAAAAACTTATCTTTATGGTTTTCAGTTCTTTAAATTTTCTGTTTTGTTGTGCAAACCGTCCAGGATTAATTCTTGCTCTTTCATATCCTCCCTGACATAGTTCTGATGGTTACACATGCATTTTTACTTATTTAATGACAACAATAAGGATTCTGTTGCCAACTCTCACAACGTACAACCCGTCCTTAACACATCATAAATAATAAGAATAAAAATAGAAGAAGAACCAAAAATCATGATAAGATGTAATAAAATGTCTGATAGTCACAAACCTACCAACATAAATACACCATCTTAGCATCCTGTAAGACTAGAGAATAAAATGGTTCAAATGGCTCTGAGTACTATGGGACTTAGCTTCTAAGGTCATCAGTCCCATAGAACTATTTAAACCTAACTAACCTAAGGACATCACACACATCCATGCCCGAGGCAGGATTCGAACCTGCGACCGTAGCGGTCGCGCGGTTCCAGACTATAGCGCCTAGAACCGCTCGGCCACCCCGGCCGGCACTAGAGAATAAAATTATCCCTCCGATAAAGGGAGTGTTGAGACTTGTTTGGGAAAAGTAAAAATCAAAAAATAGTGTCTTGCATAAGGTGGAACATCTCATCAGGAATAGAAAAATTCATTTCAGTAATACCATACACACATGGTTTCGTCTTTATACCACGTCCTCATCATTCACAAGCTAACCTTGTTAGTTACTCACTTACAATCCTTGTCCGTGACGGACTTATTTTTATTTATTTATTATTTATTATTGGTTTGATGCTGCGCGCCACGAATCCCTCTCATGTGCCAAACTCCTCAACTTAGAGTAGCGCTTGCACCTTACGCTTCAATTATTTTTTGGATAAATTTCAATCTCTGAGTTCTCCTGCATTATATGCATTTTACATCCCACGCTATCCGGAAAGTCACCCACTTACATCTCAAGAAATGCCCTATCATCCTGTCCCTCCTTCTTGTCAGTGTTTTTCGTATGTTCCTTTCTTCTTCGATATTGCGGAGAGTCGCCACGGTATCAGTCCACCTAATTTTGAACGTTCTTCTGTAGCACCACGTGTCAAACACTTCGACTCTCTTCTGTACCAGATTTCCCACAGTCCACGATTCACTACTGTTCAGTGCTGCGCTCGAAACGTGCATTCTCAGATCTGCGTCAAATAAAGGCCTATATTTGACACTAGTAAGATTCTCTTGGCCACGAATGCCTTCGTTGCCTCTGCTGGTCTGCTTTTTGTCCTCCTTGCTTCGTCCGTGTTGCGCTATTTTGCTTCCAATCTACAAGAAGTCCTTAACTTCGTCTACTGTGTGGTCAGTATATCTGATATTACATTTAACTGTAACCGCATTTCTGATACTCTTCGTATTTTTCGTCTTTCTTCAGTTTACCATCAATCCATAGTGCATGCTCATTGGGCTGTTTATTCCACTCAAGAGAACCTGTAATTGAGGATAGCAATATCATAAACGACTCGTATCATCAACATCCTTTCCTGAATCTTCATCCCACTCTTGATGCTTTCTTTTATTTCCGTCATTGGTTCTTCGACTGAACACAATGGGTGAATGAATACAACTTTCTCTTAAATCCTTTTTCTTCCGAGCCTTTTGTTCTTGGTTTTCCATTGTTATTTGTAGCGTTCGTTTTCGTGCGTTTTGTATGTTGTCAATCCTCTCATATAGCTTACTCCAATTTTTTCTCAGTATTTCTATCACACAGCATTGAACCATTTTTAACATCAGCGAACGCTTTTTCTAGGTCGACAAATCCAATGAATGTGACTAGATTTTTCTTGCTTTCATTATCGAGCGCAACATCGGAATATAAAATACGAAATATCCTTGTTATTCTTCGTTCTCTACCCACACACGTCGTGGGAAAAGTTGCTTGTGTCTTTTATACTGCAACAAAACATATTACATTCAGTGCTTCCCTCTGTTCCTTGTATACACTTACCTCATCCTCACCGCATATTCCATTTTTTCGCAACTGAATACAGTATTAAAGTCTTAAGCACAACGAATTTTTTACTACAAACATAACACTTTGTATTTAGTGCGTCCACAGTCGAAATATTCCATGCTGAATAACAATGATCGAAGTGACTGTTGAAAGACGCGACCGCTTTCGAAAATCATGTTTGCACCATCAAATATTTATCTGTATACCAATGCATAAAAGAACTCACTAGAATTTTGTCAATGGCAGGTAATGGAATTTAAAAAAGGAACACGGTAAAACCACCAAAATCAGGAACGTAATGGCTAGTATATTGATAATTTATAAAGATATTCTACAAAAGAACCTCATATAGAACGCTGAATTAGAATCAACTGTTAGACTGTTACATTTCACCTCCATTGTAGACAACCTGGGGACGAAGCGTTACTTCTGGCATTATGAAAGTAACCTAAAGCTGTAGCGTGGCCTTCGCGGAAAGTCGCGCATACGCAGCGTATCAAACAAGATGTAGCTATCTTCAAATAAATTTCGGGCTTGCAACTAGTCGTCGTTTAATTCATGGCATGGTATTTCGACACGGCTCCTACCAGTCATCTTCAGGTGAGACATCGAAAACTGATGAAGGGCAGCTCTGTTCCGGAACATATAGCGTCGCGGGAGTATTCGACGCATGCGCCCTCACTGGTGGAACCGTGGAACCCTGCTGTCCTCTGCGTTGCCGCTCGCCGCGGCCGTTGGCGCACTCTGTCGTCTCCGATTAGACGCCTTCTGTCCGATGCTGAAGAAAAAATAAGAAGGGAAACTTGCTGTGCTCTTCTCAAACCTCCTGCTCAACGCAGTAACTTCACCTCTCACAACGAAAACTACGAGAGGATTCTGATGTAGTGGTACTGAAGGCTGATTAACATAATTCAACTATTTTGCTACCTCCTCGTGTGTATGACGATAAGATGCATGGTCCGCTAAGTGATTCTACCTATTGGAGAACTGAACAATGGGAAACTTCTTCACTACTGAAATCCTACTCCTTACCTCAAGAGATCATCAAGCGATTAAGACCACATGGTTGTGTACCATCAAGACTTCTTGCCCTTCCAAAATTTCATGAGGGAATTCATAACGGAAGTATTGCAATACGTCCAACATTGGAGCTCCTACATATGATTTAACCAAGAATCTCGCTTCTTATCTGAGACGGTTGCTGGGCAAATACATCACATCCATAACTCAGCTGACTTTATCAATAGTCTGGGCTGTCCATCTAAGCGGTTCTGACCATCTGGTTGCTTTTACAAAGGCCACCCTCGCAGTTTCTTTGGCACTAATCGGCAAAATTGCTGCTTTGTTTTGGTTGCTCTGTCCTCAGCCTGCTTTATGTTCAACCAGGAATATTTTGAATGGACTGACGGCGTCGGCATGGGCAACCCTCTGTCTCCCTCGGTGGCCGAACTATTTATGGAGGATTACGAGGAGGGAGCACCTGAATCAGCTGCCCGTAAACAAAAAGTATTTTGGAGGACTGTGGACAAAACTTTGATAGTGTGCCTCATGGAGAAGATAAATTGATGTAGTTTCTTCACTATCTCAACTCTACTCATAACAACATTTGGATCACTATGGGAACTGAGAAAGATGGTTGTTTGGTCTTTTAGATGTCTTGATTAGGGGAGGGAATGATGGTTCTCTGCGGCATTCTGTTTATCGTAAGCACGATATTTATTTGCAAACGTCAAATTATGATCGCCCGTCGCTAACTATGAGCGTGCTTAAAAGACAGAGCTCACACTGTTTCAGGTCTCGATTATTTGCTAAAAGAGATCGCCCACCTAAAGACAGTATACAGAAAAGAAATAGATATTCCACCCAGAAAAACAAAAGATCATTGTCAGTTGAAACTAGGAATCAGGAAGTGAACAAAGAAGAGAATACGCCGGCAAAATATTCAGCTCGTTTTCCTTTCGTGAGCACCATTTCGTTTAAAATAGCAAGAACCCTCTTTAAATTTCAGGTGAAAGTGATCTTCCGTCCACCGTCTTTTAGGATCAGTAAAAGACAATTTGTTATTGGGGCAGGCAATACAGGCCGAAGTGTACAGAACAGCTTGTCAGTAACGTATGACTTACATAGTACAGACCATATGCACTGTGAAAGAACGCTGCACTGAACATCATCGCCTTTTGCAACCAAGCAAGTCCGCTATTGGCGACACTGTATTTCCATTGGACATTCAATGGAGTAACATAGAACCATGATTCTATTCTGACAAAAGCAACATTTTTTTGGGATTTCATTATCAAAGAATCCGTGGAAATACGCCCGGCGGAAAATCTGATGGACCGCGACAGTGGCTACCTGTTGGGCAAGTGGAAGCCTCTCATCTGCAAGATTTGTTCTAATCGAACAGTCTTGTCTTTGAATACAGATTTTCAACGGTGGCAGCGGTTCTTCTTATCCAACATTTTACTTAAAAGCCTTTCATTAAAGCAACATGCACACTCCTAGTTTTACAGTCAGTCGCAATTTTTTGCGTAGATTCGGGGAGGGTGCTGTTAGATGGTTAAGTTGTTCTTTTCCTTCTTTCTTTTACGTCAAGGCTGTTAGCAGCAGATCATCTGGGCAATCAGTACACTATGACGACCGTCAACCTCCACAATTCCCTATTACGTTGTTGCTGTGTGCCTGTGGAATTGCTGTACAGAAAAATTTTAAATTGCACTGTTAGATTTAGAGGATAGAAGCTTATGAGCTGTGGTGTTACGGAGGAATGCTGGATTATATGGGTAGATAGGATAACTAATGAGGAGGAACCGAATCGTATTAGAAAGAAAAGGAATTTGCGGCACAACTTGACTAAAGATGATGATGATGTCCCATACTCCCAGGAGCTTAGGGAACGATGCGGGAGACCCGCACCGCCGAAGCGGAGGTACTTTACCATTGCCTTCCTCCGACCGTAATGTGGATGCATGATGAAGACAGCACAACAACACCCCGTCATCTCGAGGTAGGGAAAATCCCTGACCCGCCGGGAAACGAACACGGGACACCCTGAGCGGGAAGCGAGAACGCTACCGCAAGACCACGAGCTGCAGACTGACTAAAGGAGGGACCGGTTGATAGCATTAGCTGGTTTCGCAACGGAGCAAAGTGTGATAGAAGAAACTGTAAGGGCACACCATGGCTTGAATGATGCAAACAGGTTCAAAGGATTCAGGTTGCAGTAAGTACGCAGAGTTGAAGAGTCTTGCGACTACACTTTCATATTAGTTATTGGTCCCTCCCTTTCGCAGGAGAGCGTCTATCTAGCTTTCAAATGCAGTAAAAACAAAAATCACCACCTCAGTGCACTGCTTCACAAAGTGCGTGTACAAACCACTGTGTGTGAGAGACAGCTCAGCTAATCGTAGACAGCGTCGACAGACGGAGCAGCCTCTTACTCCCCGGCGTAACTGCGCCTAGTGGGCGGACATAAACCGGCGGCCCATCCGTCACCCTTAAACGCAGCCGGCGAGCAGCCACGAGTGCTCGCCCTTTACCCCGTAAGTGCGGCAGTCCCAGGGGCGCCATCACATTTGTTCTCCTTGCTGACAGTTCTACTTCCCTCTTACGGCCACCCATGTAGGTTGTATCATCGCAACTTCTTTATGAGATTTACCGGTGCGTGACAGCTACTGCTAAGCGAGTTCTATTACTTCCACATTTCTGAAGACAGAGTCGTTGTAAATAATCGTTAAGATGACATTTTCATTTTGACACCTGTTGACTGCTCACTCTTCATTCCTGACATTTCGCATCTAAAAAATTCATTCAGTAGTTTTTCCACATATGGAAATGATAAATATGGTACTTCAACAACACAGTAGTATTTGTTACATACAATGATCATCGAGAATTGGATTGAAGTACATACTACGTTAACCGTACTTGCGATCCTGTGCTCTCCTGCTGCGGAACGCAATTTTGTCGTCGTGTATCTTTTTACAGAAGAATTTTGTTGCCACCATTACAATGAGTGGCTATAATTAAAGTACAGCTAATCGTGGAAGTCCAGTGTGGGCTTAAATTATCTACATCTACATCTACATGATTACTCTGCAACTCACATTTAAGTGCTTGGCAGAGGGTTCATCAAACCACAATCATACTATCTCTCTACCATTCCACTAAAGAACAGCGCGCGGGAAAAAACGAACACCTAAACCTCTCTGTTCGAGCTCTGATTTCTCTTATTTTATTTTGATGATCATTCCTACCTATGTAGGTTGGGCTCAATAAAATATTTTTACATTGGGAAGAGAAAGTTGGTGACCGAAATTTCGTAAATAGATCTCGCCGCGACGAAAAACGTCTTCGCTTTAATGACTTCCATCCCCACACTCTCTCCCCTTTTACGTGATAATACAAAACGAGCTGCCCTTTTTTGCACTCTTTGATGTCCTCCATCAATCCCACCTGGTTAGGATCCCACACCGCGCAGCAATATTCTAACAGAGGACGAACGAGTGTAGTGTAAGCTGTCTCTTTAGTGGACTTGTTGCATCTACTAAGTGTCCTGCCAATGAAACGCAACCTTTGGCTCGCCTTCCCCACAATATTATCTATGTGGTCTTTCCAACTGAAGCTGTTCGTAATTTTTACACCCAGGTACTTAGTTGAATTGACAGCCTTGAGAATTGTACTATTTATCGAGTAATCGAATACCAACGGAATTCTTTTGGAACTCATATGGATCACCTCACACTTTTCGTTATTTAGCGTCAACTGCCACCTGCCAGACCATACAGCAATCTTTTCTAAATCGCTTTGCAACTGATACTGCTCTTCGGATGACCTTAATAGACGGTAAATTACAGCATAATCTGCAAACAATCTAAGAGAACTGCTCAGATGGTCACCCAGATCATTTATATCTCGTATATCAGGAACAGCAGAGGTCCCAGGACGCTTCCCTACGGAACACCTGATATCACTTCAGTTTAACTCGATGATTTGCCGTCTATTACTACGAACTGCGACCTTTCTGACAGGAAATCACGAATCCAGTCGCACAACTGAGACGATACCCCATAGGCCCGCAGCTTGATTAGAAGTCGCTTGTGAGGAACGGTGTCAAAAGCTTTCCAGAAATCTAGAAATACGGAATCAACCTGAGATCCCCTGTCGATAGCGGCCATTACTTCGTGCGAATAAAGAGCTAGCTGCGTTGCACAAGAACGATGTTTTCTGAGAAGAAGCGGAACTTGGTAGACACGCTAATGCATTAATGAGGA
This sequence comes from Schistocerca nitens, assembly GCF_023898315.1. Classification (NCBI taxonomy): domain Eukaryota; kingdom Metazoa; phylum Arthropoda; class Insecta; order Orthoptera; family Acrididae; genus Schistocerca; species Schistocerca nitens. Next base: position 758,881,079 of record NC_064617.1, on the reverse strand, counting down.
ACCGATTTAGGCTGAAAAATACATTCGCTCCAGGTGTGGCCACCAGGTGCAATTCTAGCGTTGTATACTGTTTGTATGACTGTACGACTTCCACGTTGTCATTCGACAAACCATATCATGTATGAACAAAGAGAGATCGTGCGCTCTAAGTGAAACTGTTTTGTGTGAACGGTAGCAATTACATTGCTGCATTGATGAATATCGCCGACTGAAGGGTCAGAGGAGAGGACAGATGCCATCAAATGGTTTAAAGAAGATGATAACGATATTGGAAAATGCGGGTGAGACTGCCGTGGCACTTGGAACAGGAAGGCGTCCAATGCCGGTGGAAGTTATTGACGAGGTTGCCGTTGCTTTAACTCACCGCACAGCACATGCCACAGGTAGTGCTATTGCCCGTCCAGTGTAACGAGAATTGTCCATCCCATGGTCAACAGTACGGAAAGTTTTCGGTCTATTTTACATTGGTACACATTCAAACCTCCCAGACTATGCAGCAACTGAAACCTCATGATCCGCAGTAACATTATGAATTTGCTCTTCGCTTTCTAGCACTGATTAAAGTTGACGACTTGTCGCCATGCAGTATTGTATGGGATGACGAGGCTCATTTTACACTAGAAGGTGCAATGAATACACAGTACTGCCGAATTTTGGGTACTGTTAAAGAGCGTGTTGTGAACGAAGAGCCATTACACTTCGCTTATGTGACTATACTTCTACATCTAGATTTACATCCATACTCCGCAAGCCACCTGACGGTGTGTGGCGGAGGGTACTCTGAGTACCTCTATCGGCTCTCCCTTCTATTCCAGTCTCGTATTGTTCGTGGAAACAAAGATTGTCGGTATGCCTCTGTGTGGGCTCTAATCTCTCTGATTTTATGCTCATGGTCTCTTCGAAAGATATACTTAGGAGGGAGCAATATACTGCTTGATTCCTCGGTGAAGGTATGTTATCGAAACTTCAGCAAAAGCCCGTACCGAGCTACTGAGCGTCTCTCTTGCAGAGTCTTCCACTGGAGTTTATCTATCATCTCCGTAACGCTTTCGCGATTACTACATGATCCCGTAACAAAGCGCGCTGCTCTCCGTAGGATCTTCTCTATCTCTTCTATCAACCCTATCTGGTACAGATCCCACACCGGTGAGCAGCATTCAAGCAGTAGGCGAACAAGTCTACTGTAACCTACTTCCTTAGTTTTCGGATTGCATTTCCTTAGGATTCTTCCAATGGATCTCAGTCTGGCATCTGCTTTACCAACGATTAATTTTATGTGGTCATTCCATTTTAAACCACTCCTAATGCCTACTCCCAGATAATTCACTGAATTAACTGCTTCCAGTTGCTGACCTGCTATATTGTAGCTAAATGATAAAGGATCTTTCTTTCAATGTATTCGCAGCACATTGCACTTGTCTACATTGAGATTCAATTGCCACTCCCTGCAACACGCGTCAATTCCCTGCAAATCCTCCCGCATTTCAGTACAATTTTCCGTTGTTACAACCTCTCGATATACTACAGCATCATCGGCAAAAAGCCTCAGTAAACTTCCGATGTTATCCACAAGGTCAGTTATATATATTGTGAATAGCAACGGTCCTACGACAATCCCCTGCGGCACACCAGAAATCACTCTTACTTCAGAAGACTCCATTGAGAATGACATGCTGCGTTCTGTTACCTAGGAACTCTTCAATCCATTCACACAATTGGTCTGATAGTCCATATACTCTTACTTTGTTCATTAAACGACTGTGAAGAATTGTATCAAACGCCTTGCGGAAGTCAAGAAACACGGCATCTACCTGGGAACCGCGTCTGTGGCCCTCTGAGTCTCGTGGACGAATAGCGCGAGCTGAGTTTCACAGGATCCTCTTTTTCGAAACCCATGCTGATTCCTACAGAGTAGATTTCTAGTCTCCAGAAAAGTCATTGTACTCGAACATAATACGTGTTCCAAAATTCTACAACTGATCGACGTTAGAGATATGGGTCTGTAGTTCTGCACACCTGTTCGACGTCCCTTCTTGAAAACGGGAATGACCTGTGCCCTTTTCGAATCTTTTGAGACGCTACGCTTTTCTAGAGACCTACGATAGACCGCTGCAAGAAGGGGATTCACCAGCACCTTTATTTTGGATCCGTTCTTCTTTGAACGGAACACACCTCGAGTGCCTGTGGAGTTTTCAGTGACGTGTGAACTTTGTCGAGACGTCCTTGTACACCATGTGATACATGCTTTGGAAGAGCGCAGCTGTGTGGAAAACACTGTATTCATGGAAGACAGTGTAACAGCTCATGTTGATCGCCCTTGGAAGGTCTCCTTAATGAATTCTTCCACGAAGGTGTTACCTACAAAGGTGTTCCATATGCATGGTCTGTAAGATCATCCGATCTGAATTCGTGTGACATTTGGGTCTGGGGTATCTAATTTAACGAGTTTTCCAGGGACACTTTCGGTCTCTACCTGATCTAAAGGCAACTATTCAGGAAAACGTTGCTCACATTGCACCGGAAATGCTTCGAGCGACTATTGATCACCTCGTTTTACGGGTACAGCGTCTCGTCGATGTCTGCCGTGCTCCTATTGAATAAATTATGTAAGTGGCGGTTAACACTAAAATCAACTTTATGCCTTTCTCACTTGTTTGACCTTTTCTGCCTACGTCCTGTTCCTAATCGATTGCATGTGGAAGCATTTATGTACGTCATTCTTGCATGTACAGCGCCATATTCGCACTCGGTGTGCAAAACTGTAACATTTTTTTTCACAGTAAATCGGTTCCGCATTAACACTTTAGAATATCTACCAAGTTTGGCTGCCATACGATAAATACAGCCGACACTGGACCTCCGAGAGCAGGTGCACTTTAATTACGATCATTCGGTACCTATTCATTCAGCTGATCATAACGAGCTATGAGATTTTGAAGAAGGAAATCTTCTTATAAATTACAACACTTGTGTCCTGGTATTTGGAAGCTTCTATCAAGCGGACAGTAGAGGCGTTGCACTTACCGTAAATTACGGTACTGATGACGGTGATGTTGGTTTTATAAACAACATGACTACACGGTCACACAACATGAAACGTTAAATTCAGAACGATGGCTGTGCAATCATGAACTCGCAAAAACAGGTCGCATCTAAAAGTAAGTGAACGTATCTAAACAAGGTGCAGTCAACTAAAGTGAATCATGTATAGGAATTCAATGAAACATATTAAATGTGGTTAAATCCCTGTTTTATTCGCTGCGTGGAGTGGCCGCGCGGTTAGAGGGGCCATGTCTCGAATTGCCCTGTGTCTGCCGCCGGAGGTTGAAGTCTTCCCTCGGACATGGGTCTGTGTGTGTGTTGTCTTTACCGTAAGTGTGTAAATCTAGGGACCGATGACCTTAGCAGTTTGGTCCCTTAGGAATTCGCACTCCCCACCCCGTATTTTATTCAAGGAGAAGAAAAACTGAGACCCATAGCCACTGGCGTTTATAGCTATAGAGACGAATTAATTTGTGCGTACAAGGTAATGCTATAGCAATTTAAGAAAAATAAACTAACGCTACGTAAAGGACTAAACTGAAACTTTGTATACGTTCTGATATAGAAGGCTTTAAGAGCGCGTAATGGAAACTTTTTTCTCATTTTCCCTTACCTAATCCGTCTTGAATTTGAATGAAAGCTCAGAATATAGATACATTTTGAACTTTGTTTACAGTATCGGATGGAGAAAGTACCTGTACTAAAGCTGTCAGAGAACTGGCCACAATGTAGCGTCATTCCTCCACGAAACAACTGCCAGATCGTGCTACCAACAAATTACTTTTATAAAGTTGCATGTCTACAAAAAGACACAGGTTGACAACTAACGAAATTTTTACTAGATTTAAATTACATAACATGGAAAGAAGTATGTTCTATTTTACTAAATCTGTGGTGAACATATGCCGAACATTACCTGTTCATTAAGTAATACCAAACAAGAAAATACTGAATGAGAAGGAAAACAGTAGAAAGCTACAACTGAAACAGTAGAATATTTTTTTTATACAGAAAAGTATTGAAAGTATAAATGTTTAATGTTTATTATCGATGACCTTTCATTTTAGGTACGACAGTAGTTCGATACCACTTAACAAATTTTCTTTGGTTTATTTTAATGATAGATATTTACCAGAACGTACGTCTCCGGCCGATACTTCAATTTGATAACTAACTTGCAGCTCAATAGTTTATGATGATGTGTAATGCCTGGTGGCTGACACACAGTGAATAAAAAATTTCGTATTCGTATGTATCTTATAATGGGAGCTAAACTGTAAAATGTATCTTGATATTGTTCACTTCTTATATGCAGTTATCTGTGTGTTAAACATGAAGATGCTCGTCGACGAGCTGAAACTTCACTACTGGCCATTAAAATTGCTACACCACGAAGATGGTGTGCTACAGACGCGAAATTTAACCGACAGGAAGAAAATGCTGTGATATGCAAATGATTGCTTTTCAGAGCATTCACACCAGGTTGGCGCCGGTGGCGACACCTACAACGTGCTGACATGAGGAAAGTTTCCAACCGATTTCTCATACACAAACAGCACTTGACCGGCGTTTGCTGGTGAAACGTTGTTGTGATGCCTCGTGTAAGGAGGCGAAATGTGTACCATCAAGTTTCCGACATTGATAAAGGTCGGATTGTAGCCTATCGCGATTGCAGTTTATCATATCGCGACATTGCTGCTCGCGTTGGTCGACATCCAATGACTGTTAGCAGAATATAGAATCGGTGTGTTCAGGAGGGTAATACGGAACGCCGTGCTGGATCCCAACGGCCTAGTATCGCTAGCAGTCGAGATGAGAGACATCTTAACCGCATGGCTGTAACGGATCGTGCAGCCACGACTCGGTCCCTGAGTCAACAGATGGGGACATTCGCAAGGCAACAACCATCTGCACGAACAGTTCGACGACGTTCGCAGCAGCATGGACTATCAGATCGGAGGCCATGGCTGCGGTTACCCTTGACGCTGCATCACAGGCAGCAGCGCCTGCCATGGTGTACTCAACGACGAACCTGGGTGCACGAATGTCAAAACGTCATTTTTTCGGATGAATCCAGGTTCTGTTTGCAGCATCATGATGGTCGCATCCGTGTTTGGTGACATCGCGGTGAACGCACATTGGAAGCGTGTATTCGTCATCGCCATACTGACGTATCACCCAGCGTGATGGTATGGGGTGCCATTGGTTATACGTCTCGGTCACCTCTTGTTCGCATTGACGGCACTTTGAACAGTGGACGTTACAATTCAGATGTGTTACGAGCCGTGGCTCTATCCTTCATTCGATCCCTGCGAAACCCTACATTTCAGCAGGATAATGCACGACCGCATGTTGCAAGTCCTGTACGGGCCTTTCTGGATACAGAAAATGTTCGACTGCTGCCCTGGCCAGCACATTCTCCAGATCTTTCACCAATTGAAAACGTTTGGTCAATGGTGGCCAAGCAACTGGCTCGTCACAATACGCCAGTCACTACTCTTGATTCACTGTGGTATCGTGTTGAAGCTGCGTGGGCAGCTGTACCTGTACACGCCATCCAAGCTCTGTTTGACTCAATGACCAGGCGTATCAAGGCAGTCATTACGGCCAGAGTTGGTTGTTTTGGATATTGATTTCTCAGGATCTATGCACCCAAATTGCGTGAAAATGAAATCACATGTCAGTTCTAGTATAATATATTTGTCCAATGAATACCCGTTTATCATCTGCATCTCTTCTTGGTGTAGCAATTTTAACGGCCAGTAGTGTAGTTATCAATAAAGATATTTTTGCATTCTTTACCATACGAGTAATAATTGCACATGCACCGTTTTCAGTATTATTCTTACTATATCCGTCTTGCGGTCTGGAGGTATCGGCAATGAAGTTATGTAGCGAACGGGATGGAATTATGCGAATGAAAACAGAGAAATAAAAGTTCCGGATTTTAAAGTAAGATGTGGAATTAGTGTCTGAATATCTTGATTTTGTTATGTGTCTGCTTTTATGTATTTTAGAGTGAGTGTGTGTGAAGGGTTAAACGCCGACAGTCAGGTCATGGGAGCTTGACTCCCGAAACAGCTGTGGGTAACATTCCCTAAATTTGTGTGTTGTATGCTAAATAACTGCAACGAATAATGTCCATGATTAAAACTCGCTAAATGTATTCTATGACTGTGTAAGTGCAAAGGTATGTACCCACGAAGAATAGTCGCTTCTACAGCTTCCGCTCGTTGGCATTCTTGTGCTGCACGAGAAACTCTGGAGAAATTTGGAGCCAATCTGAATCTCCATGATTGCTGAACAGTAAAATTATAGGAATGTGGTCTTGTCTAATAAGTCTCGTCTGCTGATATTTTGTCCACCAGACTTCCTGGACCGTGAGACCGGCGATGAACCCTCCCACCCGCCTGAAAATCACAACACTTGCGCTATTGCACATGCGGACACGGAAGTCCATCATAGCCGCAGGATTGTTAGGCTAGCCTCGTTGTGGACTATGAAAACGTCGTGATTGCTTGAACATCACCCCTCTGATACTCGACGATTAAGGAAGCCAAGGAATTCTGTCTGATTGTTCACTTAACAGGGGAGACAGTTTTAACGTGGATATCAGCTTGGCGTCAGACTTCAGTAAAATCTGTGAATACATGCTTACCCTGTGGCTCTATCACTACTTTGCAACTCACCTACTTACCCGAAACATCCAATATGTCTTTCGTGCAGTTGGTCCCTTAATGATGAAATTCTTTGTATTTGTCATCGTATCTCCCACTAACGAAATAAACAAAACTTTTGTGTATATATATCGAAATTCGAAAACATTTTGACCGTAACTGCCATTCTGTACTGATCTTCAAGTTTCAAACCAATGCACCCCCACTTAACTATGTCTGCCTTGTAGAACCGTTTCTTCACCACCGTCCTACATACGTTAAACCATCCTTTACCCCGAAGCCGGCGTGCCTCGAGGCTCTGTTCTTTCCAGTCTCCTTTACATTCTGTACGCCACAGACGTTCTCAAAAACCACCGCCAACTTACCTCTTGTAATATGCTAACGACACCATCTACATATCTGTAGCCTATATAGCTACTCACCACACTCTGCAACTCCCTCATGCCTTCCTCCAGCATCACTTGAAACTCATCGTCGAGTGGTATATTACATAAGAACGTCAAGTAAATCAACATAAAAGCCATGCTGTAAACTTTCACTACCCACTCGGTGTTCCTGTGGTCCACATTTCCACCTCCCTCTCTATAACCAATAGAGCTCCCTCACTAATTCCAGTAACATATTTAAGACTAGCCCCTGAGAGAAAACTAATATGTAATGCACACCTTTCTGTCAAACACGAAGTCCGAAACCGAATACAACTACTGCTACGTAGCACATGGGACTATAAACATTACCATTACCCTCATCTATAAACCCATCGGCTCAGACTTTTGACAATATTATCTGGAGCTCAGCCTGCCGAAATCTACAAGTCCTTTGAAACCTTAGATAGATATTCATCCCGCCTACCCTTACATATTCGCCTATCTTCTACAACTCGTATCCCACTCCATTTCATCCATTTTCCATGATATCTTCTCGTTTTGGAAAACATTCAGAAAATCTGATCCCACCACCTAATATTCCACGCAGTAACCAGCAATACAGGTTACCTTCTCTAGCCCTACAGTCATATCCCACCCCATACCTTACCCACCTTCTCCTGAACTGGTAAAAAGAGAAATACTTCAGTTGATCGATGAAAGGAAGAAGTACAAAAATTTTCAGGGGAATCAGGAATACAGAAGTATAAGTAGCTGAGGAATGAAATAAATGGGAAGTGCAGGGAAGCTAAGATGAACTGGCTGCATGAAAATGAAGAAATCGAGAAAGAAATGATTGTCGGATGGACTGACTCAGTCTATATTAGGGTCAAAACAAACTTCGGTGACATGAATAACAAGGGTCGTAACAATGAGTGTGTAGCGGGAATTCCTCTGTTAAATATAGACGAGATAGCGGATAGGTGTAAGGAGTAACATGAAGGCCTCTGTGAGAGGCAAGATTAGTCTGATATGATAGACGAAGGAACAGGTGTCGGTTTAGAAGAGATAGGGGATCAAGTATTAGAATCCGAATTTAAAAGAGCTTTGCAGGAATTAAGATCAAATACGGCAGAAGGAATAGATAACATTCCATAAGAATTTCTAAACTCACTGGTGGATGTGGCATCAAAACGACTATTTACGCTGGTGTTTAGAATGTATGAGCCTGGCTACATACCAACTGACTTTCGGAAAAATATCATCCACACAGTTTCGAAGAATGGAAGAGCTGACAAGTGCGAGAATTATCGCATAATCAGTTTAACATCTGATGCATCAAAACGTTGCTGACAACAACAATGTACAGAAATATGGAAAAGAAAATTGGGAATGTGTCAGATAACGGTCAGTTTGGCCTTCGGAAAGGTGAAGGCGGCAGAGAGGCAATTTTGACGTTGTGGTTGATAGTGAAAACAAGACTAAGGAAAAATCAAGACAGGTTCGTAGGATTTGTCGGCCTGAAAAAAGCGGTCGACAATGTAAAATGGTGCAAGATGTCCGAAATTCTGAGAAAAATAGGGATACGCTGTAGAGAGAGACAGTTATTATACAATACGGGTAAGAGCCAAGAGAGAATAATAAGACTGGACGACCAAGAACGAGGTGCTTGGATTAAAAAGGGTGTAAGACAGGGGTGTAGCCTTTCGCCCCTCTATTCAATCTGTACATCAAAGAAGCAATAATGGAAATAAAGGAATGGAATTAAAATTCAGCAAGGATATCAATGATACAATTCGCTGATGACATTGCTATCCCGAAAGAAAGTGAGGAAGAACTACACAATACGCTGAATGGAATGAATAGTCTAATGAGTACAAAACATGGATTGAGAGTAAATCGTAAAAAGACGAAAATAATGAAAAGTGGCATAAATGAGAACAGCGAGAAACTTAACATCAGGATTGATGGTCACGAAGTAAGATAAGGAAATCTACTACCTACTCAGCAAAACAACCAATGATGGACGGAACAAGGAGGACATCAAAAGGAGACTAGCAATGGCAAAAAAGCGTTATTGGCCAAGAGAAGTCTACTAGTATCATACATAGGTCTTAATTTGAGAAAGAAATTTTTGAGAATGTGCATTTGGAGCACTGCAATGTGTGGTAGTGAAACATGACTTCGCTGGTACTAGAGGGAGCTGTAGATGGCAAGAACTGTAGACGAAGACAGAGATTCGAATACATCCAGCAAATAGTTGAGGAAGTAGGTTGCAAGTGCTTTTCTGAGATGAAGAGGTTTGTTCAGAAGAGGAATTCGTGGCCGGCTGCATCAAACCAGTCAAAAGAAGGCTGATTACTAAAGAGAGAAAAAAGACAAAAAGGTCAAAACAAGATTTCAATGACATTAAAGGTGTTGTCAGTTCTTCAGTGCGAAGAGTGCTTTGATCCACTGAATCTGTTTACTGTATTCATCTCTTGGTCTCACTCTGTAATTTTTACCCCGCATATTTCCCTCCAGTACTAAACCTGAGGATGCCAACGGCCTTGCTGCAGTGGTAACACCGGTTCCCGTCAGATCATCTAAGTTTAGCGCTGTCGGGCTGGGCTAGCACTTGGATGGATGGCCGTCCGGTCTGCCGAGCGCTGTTGGCAAGCGGGGTGCACTCAGCCCTTGTGATGCAAACTGGGGAGCGACTTGATTGAGAAGTGGCGGCTCCAGTCTCGTAAACTGACATACGGCCGGGAGAGCGGTGTGCTGACCACATGCTACTGCATATGCGCATCCAGTGACGCCTGTTTTATGAGGATAACACGGTGCCCGGTCTGTGCCGTTGGGCCTTTATGTCCTCTTCTGGCGGAGTTTGGTTCAGTTTACTAAATCCAACGATTTCTTGATCTCTCAAAATATATCGTATCAAACTATTCCTTGTTTTATTAGTTAGATAGTTTTAATTTCTCGCCAGTTTTATTCAGTACCTCCTCATTAACTACACAGTGTACCCATCTAATTTTCAGCATTCTTCTGTACCACAAAATTTGAAAAGCTTCTATTCTCTTCTTTCCTGAAGCTCTTATCCAGACAAATACCTACAGAGAATATTTCCTGACACTTAAATTTATTATGAAATGCCTTATAAAACTGCGAATACGAATGTACAACGGCGTTACGATTTACTAGTAATATTTACAAATTTATACTAGACTGGAACTCGAACCCGGTCTTCCCGCGTTGAGCGAACGGTCACTTTAACACGGTCTGGCATAAATTTTAATATGTTATTGGTGTCAGACAGCAGTTGTACGTTCGTATTCGATTTATGCGAATGTATTTCATAATTTAATATTGCTGTCAACCGTTAGCACAGTCTGTTCATACGGAAGAGCATTCACGTCTGAAGGAACATTACATCGAACTATACAGACACTCTAAAACACAGGCACTTCTCTACCGTATTCCATGTCAAAGCAACGTATTCTGACGAGTAAAACACTGTCTGTCCCTGTGTGGCAATCACACGATTTGAATGCTGGCACCAATGGACGAAAACCAGGACATATGGAAGTTAGTTTCGGTCCTAGAGATGCACTAGGATGGCCGAAGCGGTTAAGGTGACCGCTCGCGTGAAGCGGAAAACCCGGGTTCGAGTCCTCCTCCGTCACAAATTTCCACGTGTTACTAGTAAATTGTAGAGCCATTGTAAAATCGTACTCGCATTTTTTTAATGCATTTCATAATTTAACACGGCTGTCAGTCGTCAGCAGTGTCTGTACCTTCAGCTATGCACGCTTTTACGAAGGCACATTGCGTCGAACTGTACAGACACATATTCGATGTTAACAAATTCCTCTATTTCACACACGCTTTTATTGCTATTGCGTCTTCATTTTAGTAACCTCTCTACTTCGGTCGTCAACAGTTATTTTTCTGCCTAAATAGCTAAACTTAACTATCACTTTTAGTGTCTAATTTTCTAATCACCTCTCTTAAAGATATTACCTCAATAAATGCCTAAAAGTCTCTACTTCTTATGTTCAAAAACTAACTGCTATATTAAGAAACTAAACTTATACATAAGTGCCTACACCAAACATCCGCCGCCGGAGTGGCCGAGCGGTTCTAGGCGCTACAGTCTGGAACCGCGCGACCGCTATGGTCGCAAGTTCGAATCCTGCTTCGGGCATGGATGTTTGTGATGTCCTTAGGTTAGTTAGGTTTAAGTAGTTCTAAGTTCTATGGGACTGATGACCTTAGAAGTTAAGTCCCATAGTGCTCAGAGCCATTTGAACCATTTGAACGAAAGACCCACAGACACAAACACAAACACACACACACACACACACACACACACACACACACACAGCCACAACAAAATTCATGTTCCCACACTACGCTGTGAGACACAACGTGAACACAGCCTTAACTGTTAATTTTTTAAAGTTCATTTAGTTTCTGGTTTCCTGCAAATATATTAATCGCTCGGGAGAAAGTGGAATATACAGGGGTCTTTGTTGCAGTTCGTAACAGTTGTTACTGCAGTTTTAAACTCAGTATAAGTTAGACAGTACATACTCTGAGGAAAGTCGTAGAACGTCTTTCTTCTGCTCCTTTCTTTTGGATGAAGAGCAATTTCTTGTTTAGGGAAGTTTCCGATGTGAGAGACAGATGCGAAAACCGACGGCTACCCTACAAGTGGTGGGTCGCATAAATCTCATGTCAGGGGTTGAAAACTTCTTAAACTTGTTGGAGGCAGAACATTATTCTCGACGGTCTTCGCAGAGCGGAAAAAGGGAGAGGACAACTTCTGCAAATAAAATAGTTGAGTTTAGTCATTGATATTGCGTTTTGCTTAAAGCTATGGTCAATCTACAACGACTCTCTGGTACAGGACAGTCATATCTAATTGGACAATTACGATGGCCGTACGGCCAGTAACCTCCGTTCACATGTATTTGTAGCATGGGCCGTGGTGAGGGTATTCGAACAAACGTTGCACTGGCTCATGCAGAAGGGGTGGCGTGGATAGAACTGTAACAGCCAGGAAGTCACAGTGCTTCTCTTTCGCCTACAGCAGTAGTCCTCAACTCATCAGTCAACGGACCCAAATATCAACAACAGGACGACTGAAATTCATTTTGCGATCCAGATTTCCTAACTTAAAAATGTAGGTAAATTATTAATGACTTAGTTAGGGTACTCCTAAGCTGGCCATGGGTAGAAACGTCCTCAATCAGATTGTGTTAGACCACTTCCAAGCCTCGCAACAACACCTGTCTCGCATATTTGTTTCATCTATCTCATTTCCATCGTCCTCTCTTCGAAACCATCTCAACATTCCTTTCTCAGTACAGAGCACTACAATTTTCTTTCCACAACAATTCCTAAAATTAAGTCAATAAACTTAACTTTAAGTCTAAGTTAAAATACGGCTCGAGTAAAACTTTATGTCATAATTAATAACGATATTCTTATTGATAAAATTAAACTGTAAGATATCCATAAAATTAAATCGCGACTAGGATTAACAAACACTAATGTGAACAACGCCCTTTCGTCTCCTTGGAAAATATGGGCAAGTGAACTTGGTATGTTCTTTCAAATTTTCTGCACTACACATGATTCTCGTCAATAAGACATTTCAGTTTCTACATCTACATCTACATCTACATCATTACTCCTCAAGCCACCTGACGTTGTGTGGCGGGGGGTACCTTGAGTACCTCTATCGGTTCACCCTTCTATTCCAGTCTCGTATTGTTCGTGGAAAGAAGGATTGTCGGTATGCCACTGTGTGAGCTCTAATCTCTCTGATTTAATCCTCATGGTCTCTTCGCGAGATATACGTAGGAGGGAGCAATATACTGCTTGATTCCTCGGTGAAGGTATGTTCTCGAAACTTCAACAAAAGCCCGTACCGAGCTACTGAGCGTCTTTCCTGCAGAGTCTTCCACTGGAGTTTATCTATCATCTCCGTAACGCTTTCGCGATTACTAAATGATCCTGTAACGGAGTGCGCAGCTCTCTTTTGGATCTTCTCTATCTCTTCTATCAACTCTATCTGGTACGGATCCCACACTGGTGAGCAGTATGCAAGCAGTGGGCGAACAAGTGTACTGTAAACTACTTCCTTTGTTTTCGGACTACATTCCCTTAGGATTCTTCCAATGAATCTCAGTCTGGCATCTGCTTTACCAACGATTAATTTTATGTGGTTATTCCATTTTAAACCACTCCTAATACCCACTCCCAAATAATATATGGAATTAACTGCTTCCAGTTGCTGACCTGCTATGTTGTTGTTGTTGTGGTCTTCAGTCGTGAGACTGGTTTGATGCAGCTCTCCATGCTACTCTATCCTGTGCAAGCTTCTTCATCTCCCAGTACCTACTGCAACCTACATCCTTCTGAATCTGCTTAGTGTATTCATCTCTTGGTCTCCCTCTACGATTTTTACCCTCTATGCTGCCCTCCAATGCTAAATTTGTGATCCCTTGATGCCTCAAAACATGTCCTACCAACCGATCCCTTCTTCTAGTCAAGTTGTGCCACAAACTTCTCTTCTCCCCAATCCTATTCAATACCTCCTCATTAGTTACGTGATCTACCCACCTTATCTTCAGCATTCTTCTGTAGCACCACATTTCAAAAGCTTCTATTCTCTTCTTGTCCAAACTGGTTATTGTCCATGTTTCACTTCCATACATGGCTACACTCCATACATATACTTTCAGAAACCACTTCCTGACACTTAAATCTATACTCGATGTTAACAAATTTCTCTTCTTCAGAAACGATTTCCTTCCCATTGCCAGTCTACATTTTATATCCTCTCTACTTCGACCATCATCAGTTATTTTACTCCCTAAATAGCAAAACTCCTTTACTACTTTAAGTGTCTCATTTTCTAATCTAATCCCCTCAGCATCACCCGATTTAATTTGACTACATTCCATTATCCTCGTTTTGCTTTTGTTGATGTTCATCTTATATCCTCCTTTCAAGACACTGTCCATTCCGTTCAACTGCTCTTCCAAGTCCTTTGCTGTCTCTGACAGAATTACAATGTCATCGGCGAACCTCAAAGTTTTTATTTCTTCTCCCTGGATTTTAATACCTACTCCGAATTTTTCTTTTGTTTCCTTTACTGCTTGCTCAATATACAGATTGAATAACATCGGGGAGAGGCTACAACCCTGTCTTACTCCCTTCCCAACCACTGCTTCCCTTTCATGTCCCTCGACTCTTATAACTGCCATCTGGTTTCTGTACAAATTGTAAATAGCCTTTCGCTCCCTGTATTTTACCCCTGCCACCTTCAGAATTTGAAAGAGAGTATTCCAGTTAACGTTGTCAAAAGCTTTCTCTAAGTCTACAAATGCTAGAAACGTAGGTTTGCCTTTCCTTAATCTTTCTTCTAAGATAAGTCGTAAGGTTAGTATTGCCTCACGTGTTCCAACATTTCTACGGAATCCAAACTGATCTTCCCCGAGGTCCGCTTCTACCAGTTTTTCCATTCGTCTGTAAAGAATTCGCGTTAGTATTTTGCAGCTGTGACTTATTAAACTGATAGTTCGGTAATTTTCACATCTGTCAACACCTGCTTTCTTTGGGATTGGAATTATTATATTCTTCTTGAAGTCTGTGGGTATTTCGCCTGTCTCATACATCTTGCTCACCAGATGGTAGAGTTTTGTCATGACTGGCTCTCCCAAGGCCATCAGTAGTTCTAATGGAATGTTGTCTACTCCCGGGGCCTTGTTTCGACTTAGGTCTTTCAGTGCTCTGTCAAACTCTTCACGCAGTATCTTATCTCCCATTTCATCTTCATCTACATCCTCTTCTATTTCCATAAAATTGTCCTCAAGTACATCGCCCTTGTATAAACCCTCTATATACTCCTTCCACCTTTCTGCTTTCCCTTCTTTGCTTAGAACTGGGTTGAGATCTGAGCTCTTGATATTCATACAAGTGGTTCTCTTCTCTCTAAAGGTCTCTTTAATTTTCTTGTAGGCAGTATCTATCTTACCCCTAGTGAGACAAGCCTCTACATCCTTACATTTGTCCTCTAGCCAACCCTGCTTAGCTATTTTGCACTTCCTGTCGATCTCATTTTTGAGACGTTTGTATTCCTTTTTGCCTGCTTCATTTACTGCATTTTTATATTTTCTCCTTTCATCAATTAAATTCAATATTTCTTCTGTTACCCAAGGATTTCTGCGAGCGCTCGTCTTTTTACCTACTTGATCCTCTGCTGCCTTCACTATTCCATCCCTCAGAGCTACCCATTCTTCTTCTACTGTATTTCTTTCCCCCATTCCTGTCAATTGTCCCCTTATGCTCTCCCTGAAACTCTCTACAACCTCTGGTTCTTTCAGTTTATCCAGGTCCCATCTCCTTAAATTCCCACCTTTTTGCAGTTTCTTCAGTTTCAATCTGCAGGTCATAACCAATAGATTGTGGTCAGAATCCACATCTGCCCCTGGAAATGTCTTACAATTTAAAACCTGGTTCCTAAATCTCTGTCTTACCATTATATAATCTATCTGATACCTTTTAGTATCTCCAGGATTCTTCCAGGTATACAACCTTCTTTTATGATTCTTGAACCAAGTGTTAGCTATGATTAAGTTATGCTCTGTGCAAAATTCTACAAGGCGGCTTCCTCTTTCATTTCTTCCCTCCAATCCATATTCACCTACTATGTTTCCTTCTCTCCCTTTTCCTACTGACGAATTCCAGTCGCCCATGACTATTAAATTTTCGTCTCCCTTCATTACCTGAATAATTTCTTTTATCTCGTCATACATTTCATCAATTTCTTCATCATCTGCAGAGCTAGTTGGCATATAAACTTGTACTACTGTAGTAGGCATTGGCTTTGTGTCTATCTTGGCCACAATAATGCGTTCACTATGCTGTTTGTAGTAGCTAACCCGCACTCCTATTTTTTTATTCATTATTAAACCTACTCCTGCATTACCCCTATTTGATTTTGTATTTATAACCCTGTAATCACCTGACCAAAAGTCTTGTTCCTCCTGCCACCGAACTTCACTAATTCCCACTATATCTAACTTTAACCTATCCATTTCCCTTTTTAAATTTTCTAACCTACCTATCCGATTAAGGGATCTGACATTCCACGCTCCGATCCTTAGAACGCCAGTTTTCTTTCTCCTGATAACGACATGCTCTTGAGTAGTCCCCGCCCGGAGATCCGAATGGGGGACTATTTTACCTCCGGAATATTTTACCCAAGAGGACGCCATCATCATTTAATCATACAGTAAAGCTGCATGTCCTCGGGAAAAATTACGGCTGTAGTTTCCCCTTGCTTTCAGCCGTTCGCAGTACCAGCACAGCAAGGCCGTTTTGGTTAATGTTACAAGGCCAGATCAGTCAATCATCCAGACTGTTGCCCCTGCAACTACTGAAAAGGCTGCTGCCCCTCTTCAGGAACCACATGTTTGTCTGGCCTCTCAACAGATACCCCTCCGTTGTGGTTGCACCTACGGTACGACCATCTGTATCGCTGAGGCACGCAAGCCTCCCCACCAACGGCAAGGTCCATGGTTCATGGGGGGGGGGGGGGGGGGACCTGCTATATTGTAGCTAAATGATAAATGATCTTTCTTTCAATCTATTTTCAGCACATTACAGTTGTGTACATTGAGATTCAATTGTCATTCCCTGCACCATACGTCAATTCATTGTAGATACTCCTACATTTCAGTTCAATTTTCCATTGTTACAACCTCTCGATATACTACTGCGTCATCCGCAAAAAACCTCAGTGAACATCCCATGTAATGCACAAGATCATTAATATATATATATATATATATATATATATATATATATATATATATATATATATATATATATTGTGAATAGCAACGGTCCTACGACACTCCCCTGCGGCATTCCTGAAATCACTTTTACTTCGGAAGACTTCTCTCCATTGAGAATGACACACTGGCTTCTGTTATCTAGGAACTTTTCAATCCAATCACACAATAGGTCTGATAGTCCATATGCTATTAATTTGTTCATTAAACGACAGTGGGGAACTGTATCAAACGCCTTGCTGAAGTCAAGAAACACGGCATCTACCTGGGAACCCGTGTGTATGGCCCTCTGAGTCTCGTGGACGAATAGCGCGAGCTGGGTTTCACACGATCGTCTTTTTCGAAACCCATGCTGATTCCTACAGAGTAGATTTCTAGTCTCCATAAAATTCATTATACCCGAACATAATACATGTTCCAAAATTCTACAACTGATCGACGTTAGAGATATAGGTCTGTAGTTCCTTCGCGTACATATTTTCCTTCTACAGCTCTTTCAAAACAGTGTTCGTGCTGTGAATTGAGCTTACGTTTATTTTTTCCATCATTTCTATATTAATAGAATGTCCAGATATCGAGATCCACAATTAGCTTTTTTTAAACCCAGTAAATGTCTTCAAAGATGTTATTGTCAATGCTACAAGAAGATAAAATAAATATTATTACAGTAGCATTAAAACGTTTCTTTTAGCAACTGCTACCGCGGCTTGTCTTTTCCTGAATTCCTAAAACCTTTTCAGAAAAGCTTTCTCCATATTTAAAACTGTTTTGAAATAGCAAATGGGAATATCAGCCTAAATTATACATTCTGGGAGAAATGAAGGGCAATCTGTTTAATTTTTAAAACCCACTCAACATCCACGATCGCATAAAACATTTCTTTATTTAAGACAATTGGTTTCAAAAGATTATGCTGTTATCTACACGTCTTAAAATCTTTTTCTTGTAAAACATGTTCATTTTATGCTGACATCATACACAAGATGTAAATTGGATAAAAATAGCACATTAAAAAAGTTTGGAATCGCTAAAATATTTAAAAACATAAAGCTCGTTGTGAAACGGGTTATGTCCATATTCATATTGCTCACAGTTGCTTGTTGCGTCACACAAACACGGTACACAATATCGCAACTATTTGCATATCCTTATCAGCGTTTTTTAAATACATTATTGATGACAAACCTTTTATAATACGTTGTTTTTGTCCACTTGACATCTTGTGTATGAGGTCAGCATAAAATGAGCGTGTTTTAAAACAGAAAGATTTTAAGACGTGAAAATGACAGCGTAGTATGTTGAAAGCGGCTGTCTTAAATAAAGAATTATTTTATGCGACTTGGCTGTTGAATGTTTTTTTGTCAATATCAGACTCTCTTCCTTGGGGATGTTTCAATAAGCTTCACGGAAGTGAACGAAAATTTCTCCTACATAATCTTGAGCACGTTAAAAATTATCTCACGCATCTGAGTGAAGCATTATCCTCCCACCACTTTTGAAGACAACCAGCAAAAACAATGCGGATGGCAGCGAGTCCATTAGCACGGGGTGTGTACGCCTGCTGCCATAGTTACCGTGCACTTTTCAGATGTCTCCTGCATTATACTCTGTCTTGGACATCTATCCTCATTACAAACACGTCTGCATCGTACTACACTCCTGGAAATTGAAATAAGAACACCGTGAATTCATTGTCCCAGGAAGGGGAAACTTTATTGACACATTCCTGGGGTCAGATACATCACATGATCACACTGACAGAACCACAGGCACATAGACACAGGCAACAGAGCATGCACAATGTCGGCACTAGTACAGTGTATATCCACCTTTCGCAGCAATGCAGGCTGCTATTCTCCCATGGAGACGATCGTAGAGATGCTGGATGTAGTCCTGTGGAACGGCTTGCCATGCCATTTCCACCTGGCGCCTCAGTTGGACCAGCGTTCGTGCTGGACGTGCAGACCGCGTGAGACGACGCTTCATTCAGTCCCAAACATGCTCAATGGGGGACAGATCCGGAGATCTAGCTGGCCAGGGTAGTTGACTTACACCTTCTAGAGCACGTTGGGTGGCACGGGATACATGCGGACGTGCATTGTCCTGTTGGAACAGCAAGTTCCCTTGCCGGTCTAGGAATGGTAGAACGATGGGTTCGATGACGGTTTGGATGTACCGTGCACTATTCAGTGTCCCCTCGACGATCACCAGTGGTGTACGGCCAGTGTAGGAGATCGCTCCCCACACCATGATGCCGGGTGTTGGCCCTGTGTGCCTAGGTCGTATGCAGTCCTGATTGTGGCGCTCACCTGCACGGCGCCAAACACGCATACGACCATCATTGGCACCAAGGCAGAAGCGACTCTCATCGCTGAAGACGACACGTCTCCATTCGTCCCTCCATTCACGCCTGTCGCGACACCACTGGAGGCGGGCTGCACGATGTTGGGGCGTGAGCGGAAGACGGCCTAACGGTGTGCGGGACCGTAGCCCAGCTTCATGGAGACGGTTGCGAATGGTCCTCGCCGATACCCCAGGAGCAACAGTGTCCCTAATTTGCTGGGAAGTGGCGGTGCGGTCCCCTACGGCACTGCGTAGGATCCTACGGTCTTGGCGTGCATCCGTGCGTCGCTGCGGTCCGGTCCCAGGTCGACGGGCACGTGCACCTTCCGCCGACCACTGGCGACAACATCGATGTACTGTGGAGACCTCACGCCCCACGTGTTGAGCAATTTGGCGGTACGTCCACCCGGCCTCCCGCATGCCCACTATATGCCTTCGCTCAAAGTCCGTCAACTGCACATACGGTTCACGTCCACGCTGTCGCGGCATGCTACCAGTGTTAAAGACTGCGATGGAGCTCCGTATGCCACGGCAAACTGGCTGACACTGACGGCGGCGGTGCACAAATGCTGCGCAGCTAGCGCCATTCGACGGCCAACACCGCGGTTCCTGGTGTGTCCGCTGTGCCGTGCGTGTGATCATTGCTTGTACAGCCCTCTCGCAGTGTCCGGAGCAAGTATGGTGGGTCTGACACACCGGTGTCAATGTGTTCTTTTTTCCATTTCCAGGAGTGTATTTAGTACAGTATCAGGGACTCGCTAATGTTTAACCGCGCCGCTGTGTAATTTCATCAAATTACTGGCAAACAGACTAATGTTTGTTGTGGTTAAATGAGTGACTGATTGTCACAAATATACCCAGGTGAACACTGGAAATTAAACCTCCAAAATTTAGATGAATTACAACAACATTACTTCGCGCACTTGCATGGAATAGTGGAAAAAGTAGTGTAAAAACATAAATGCACAGTTTTAAATCCTTGTTACAACGGTGGCAAGGCAAGGTTGTTTTTCACGTTGTGTATTTAAGAACGCATCTGAATGTCGAAGTTTTGAAAGCTGTAATTAACAGAAGTAGAGTCACACACACACACACACACACACACATACCGCTACTCAGAGTAACGTCAGATTTGAATGGAATGTTATCGGGGAGGAGGGAACGTTATCATTATCATCATTTATTCCATTAACGGGCCTTTAAGGCCTACAGCAGAATAAAAACGATATAAACTACAAATAGAAGGAATACAACAAACTCGACATCATAAAAATTTGCAAAAAACCACCAGTCAGTCACAATCTCACTGCAGGAGACATTTATGGTAGATGGCGGTCCATCGCTGTCGGTCCCCAGCCTCATCTTCTACCGCTGTCGGCTCCACTTTTTTGAGTATGGCCAGCACCCGATCCTTCCATCGCGTCCTCAGTCGTTCCTTTGGGCGTCTCCCAGCAGGTTAGGAGGAATTCACCGGCTCGGAAGATTTGGCCAAACCACTGTAGCCTCTTCTGCCCCAATATCCGCCCGATGTATGGCTTTCCATACCGCTAGAAAAGGACTTATTTTGTTCTTCGTTCCCATTTACCTTCCACGGTGCTGTAGACGGGTCCATATAGCTTTCAAAGAACCTGCCTCCCGAACGCACAAATTGCTTCATCACTTGTTGCTGAAGTTGCCCAGGTTTCACAACCATATAAAAGTACCGGTCGTTCTAATGTCATGTAGAGCCAAATCCTGTTTTTTAGCGATATCTGCGCGGATTTGAATAAATTTTGTAGGCTGAAGAAAACGCGATTTGCGTTTATCGTTCATTGCTGCACCTCTTTCGTCACTTCGCTTTTGTTGGACAATGTGGATTCCAGGTATTTGAATTTCCTTACTCGTTCGTCAAGAATAATGGAGGCGAGAGGAGCTTGATATCGCGGGACAACGACATATTCTGTTTTACTCTCGTTCACTACCAGCGCCATTTATTTCGCGTTACGGAGGAATTGTGAAGTTGCTCCTGCGTGTCGCTAAGGATCGCAACATCGTCAGCAAATGCCGGGCTTGGGACCGGCAGTGGTGGAGTTAGGAGGGAATGTTATGAAAACAAAAATATCTAATGAAAGTTATCCCATTATATGGCGCTATAACCATTATAGCGTAAATATGTTCGG
Organism: Schistocerca nitens; assembly: GCF_023898315.1. Lineage (NCBI taxonomy): Eukaryota > Metazoa > Arthropoda > Insecta > Orthoptera > Acrididae > Schistocerca > Schistocerca nitens. Next base: position 758,859,642 of record NC_064617.1, on the reverse strand, counting down.
CGACAAATGACAGAGTAATCGCAATGTGGCGGCTATAGTGTGAGTTGCACATTAAACTAGCCGTAGTTTACAATCTGCATGACCGCAAAAGCTCGGCATTCAACAGCTGTGGCACGTTTCTTAGGTAAGCCCATCAACCACTGAAAGATTGTACCACATCGCATGGCAAGAATCGATTTTTAATTTACCTGAGATCAAAAAACGCATGAAAAGAAAAAATGAAACCAGTTTTTAACTGTCCCGAGTCCAAAAACCGCATAAAAAGCAACAATGAAATCGGTTTTTAACTGTAGTGAAACTGGCGCAAGCAATGTTCAGTATGATGTCCATCGTTCTGCCACAAGTTGAAATCGAGAAAGAGCATGTTCCACAATGGATCAGAGTGCCTCAGGAGTCATATTACGAGTGCGTTGCACAATCCGTGTCTTAAATTCAACTACAGTTCTAGTTAAAGCACTGAAAACCGCATCTTTCAGTAATGCCAAAGCCAGAAGTCACATAAATTAAGAGCAGGTGATCTGGACAGCAAAGCTGTAGGAAAACGACAGTGATAATCCTATCATCTCCAAAACTCCTCTGCAACAGCTGCTTTACCAGCTCTATAATGTGCAGAGAGCATCATCTTGCATAAAAATGACCCTCTGACCCTCCCTAACACCCACTCTGTTGTAGGTGTGGAAGAACATAGGTGCGCAGAACACTATCATAGCATTCGCTACGACAGTGCAGGTAACAGGACCGGCAGGACCCATCTCCTCGAAAAAATATGCCCCTACGATAAACGATGCCGTCAAACCGCGCTCCACAGTTACTTTCGCAGAATGAATCGGTACCAACTGTAAGACATCGTGGTCTCCTGACCTTCATTACTTCCATATTCCGCCCTCACAATGATATTCCGCACATCAAGACGCTTCATTCGAACCCAAACTCGATAAGATAAAGTCAATGTTGTATGAATTCATGTAAACGATACCTACAGGGTGTTTCAAAAATGACCGGTATATTTGAAACGGCAATACAAACTAAACGAGCAGCGATAGAAATACACCGTTTGTTGCAATATGCTTGGGACAACAGTACATTTTCAGGCAGACAAACTTTCGAAATTACAGTAGTTACAATTTTCAACAACAGATGGCGCTGCAAGTGATGTGAAAGATATAGAAGACAACGCAGTCTGTGGGTGCGCCATTCTGTACGTCGTCTTTCTGCTGTAAGCGTGTGCTGTTCACAACGTGCAAGTGTGCTGTGGACAACATGGTTTATTCCTTAGAACAGAGGATATTTTTGGTGTTGGAATTCCACCGCCTAGAACACAGTGTTGTTGCAAAAAGGCGAAGTTTTCAACGGAGGTTTAATGTAACCAAAGGACCGAAAAGCGATACAATAAAGGATCTGTTTGCAAAATTTCAACGGACTGGGAACGTGATGGATGAACGTGCTGGAAAGGTAGGGCGACCGCGTACGGCAACCACAGAGGGCAACGCGCAGCTAGTGCAGCAGGTGATCCAACAGCGGCCTCGGGTTTCCGTTCGCCGTGTTGCAGCTGCGGTCCAAATGACGCCAACGTCCACGTATCGTCTCATGCACCAGAGTTTACACCTCTATCCATACAAAATTCAAACGCGGCAATCCCTCAGCGCCGCTACCATTGCTGCATGAGAGACATTCGCTAACGATATAGAGCACAGGATTGATGGCGGCGATATGCATGTGGGCAGCATTTGGTTTACTGACGAAGCTTATTTTTACCTGGACGGCTTCGTCAATAAACAGAACTGGCGCATATGGGGAACCGAAAAGCCCCATGTTGCAGTCCCATCGTCCCTGCATCCTCAAAAAGTACTGGTCTGGGCCGCCATTTCTTCCAAAGGAATCATTGGCCCATTTTTCAGATCCGAAACGATTACTGCATCACGCTATCTGGACATTCTTCGTGAATTTGTGGCGGTACAAACTGCCTTAGACGACACTGCGAACACCTCGTGGTTTATGCAAGATGGTGCCCGGCCACATCGCACGGCCGACGTCTTTAATTTCCTGAATGAATATTTCGATGATCGTGTGATTGCTTTGGGCTATCCGAAACATACAGGAGGCGGCGTGGATTGGCCTCCCTATTCGCCAGACATGAACCCCTGTGACTTCTTTCTGTGGGGACACTTGAAAGACCAGGTGTACCGCCAGAATTCAGAAATAATTGAACAGCTGAAGCAGTATATCTCATCTGCATGTGAAGCCATTCTGCCAGACACGTTGTCAAAGGTTTCGGGTAATTTCATTCAGAGACTATGCCATATTATTTCTACGCATGGTGGATATGTGGAAAATATCGTACTATAGAGTTTCCCAGACTGCAGCGCCATCTGTTGTTGACAATTGTAACTACTGTAGTTTCGAATGTTTGTCTGCCTGAAAATGTACTGTTGTCCCAAGCATATTGCAACAAACGGTGTATTTCTATCGCTGCTCATTTAGTTTGTATTGCCGTTTCAAATATACCGGTCATTTTTGAAACACCCTGTAAATAACAAGTGCGCATCGGGGTTGAAATACTCGAGGCTGGCGTACACACATACATTCCAGACACGACGGCCACAGGAGCTTTTAGTTCGAGAGAGGCAACCACACGCCAGGAGACCGGTCCCAACCCATATACGTCGGCCGGTGACCGCCCGTAGACCAGACAGTGTTTGCCTGAGTGAAAGAAGGACCCCGTGTTCAGCTTAAAAGCAAATTCCGCTACATTGTGTGGGAGCGGCCAGCCTATGCATTCTTTACACATCGCACGCAGTTTCACAGATTTTCACAGGAGACAGCAAACGCCAAACGCCGATACTACAGATTTCCGGATTAGTCGCCTTAAACGAAACGTTATTATTCCGTTTTAGAAGAGCAGACAATATTTCTGACACCTTGAGCCGAAGGAGTAATGGAAGAGACCGAAAGATATACCCCTTCACGTCCGGCGTGGAGAGGGGCCGTTCCGTTGTCGCTCTTGGAGTGAGAGCACGTAACGAGAGCGTGCACGCTCGTACGTTTACTCAAAGAGCGAGGAACAAGTCTCTCCTCAGTACTTCACTGGGAGAGCACCTCTGTCGAGATCGAATCGTAGTGCGACTGTATATTGAGTCCTTGCGATTAAGCGTTGTTCACTGTGTTGGCTAGCATACTTATTGTGCGGTGTGAACGGACAGAGTTATAGTTAAACGCCTGCAAGCGAATTTTTGAGTGGCATCGCGGTAGACTGGTTATCTGACCGGTGTACCATGCCAATAGTTAGACTAGGGGCAAATAGGAGTCCTTGACTTCATCAGGGCGTAGGGAGAGTTTGATTGACGAAGGTCAATCCAGATAGAACGAGAGTTATCTTATTTGTCAGCAGCAAGCGGCGCAGACAGCAGTCATCGCAGCTTACAGTATTGTGCGCTACAGCTCTTGCGAGCCGCATATTTCCTCCACAACAGTACACTTCACTGCATTTCACATGCGACAGCCTCAACCGTACCTAGCAACATTCTAACAAATAATTATTCAAGTTGAGTAGGCGCAGCTCTCAGCCATTCTGCCCAGTCAATAACAATCTTAAACTTTGTATAGAAATTTCATTAGCGAATCCTATCCTTCAGAGGTAACTTCACATTCCAAAAAGAACCAGGAAATAACGTGTTCAGTTCATAACTGAAAGTGCCATTGTGATTTCTCAGAATTTTTGCAAAATAAATAATAACTCTCGTTAGTTTCATGTTTTTCTTACACTAAGTAGCACTACTATAGTGTCCAAGTATCCCACTAGTTACGTAAGAAATTTTGTGAATTTTTGTGTCATTTCCTTACAGCGGACGACTCCAGAAGATATTTGTTGCTGAAAGTTTTTCAGGCATTTGTCTTTAGAACGTTAGGAGCGTCTGAGTTCTATAGTAGTACGGGAGTGGAAATTGCATCTTGGAGGAGCCACAGGGTAAAGGGTGCATCTCAGATTAATCCGTTGCGCAGAATAACAAAAAGCAACCCACACGCTCACACCGACTGCTGTGCGAGAATGTGCCGTTTCCAGTACTCTGTAATTCTGTGTGTTGACGTGTTCTTGGCTACTGACATGGGCGTCGTCTATCTACAGAATGTTCCATGGTCATTCATTGTACACGTACATTCTTCCAGTGCAATCATTTGTCTTGCTGGCGGGTTAGTAGGCAGCAACTCCTGAAAGTAGATGATTTTGTATGGACAGCAACGCAGGATGTTTCGCAGGATTTTATGCACTGTTCTTGCAGGCATGTACAACGTTCAGGCAATTCCCCGTGCACTGCAAGTTTGCACATCACCACTCGATTCCCTCTACTGCTGTGGCCATATCTTCGGCAGACATCAGATCAACTGCTTTCCTCCTTCTGCCATATCGCACTTCAAAGGAACCTTTCTTTTCAAATTTCGTTCAAATGGCTCTGAGCATCAGTCCCCTAGAACTTAGAACTACTTAAACCTAACTAACCTAAGGACATCACACACATCCATGCCCGAGGCAGGATTCGAACCTGCGACCGTAGCGGTCGCGCGGTTCCAGACTTAAGCGCCTAGAACCACATGGCCACACCAGCCGGCTAGAATTTCGTAATCATTTTCGCCAGACCTTTGGCAGACATATGGACAACGTCTTGTTTTGTACCCTAGAGTTTCCGCAATTTCTGCAATGTCAATGACGTGCAATTATCGTTCTCGTAAAAGGGCTTTGCTTGCAGTGAGCCCTCCAGTCGCGAATAGCGTCTCAGACGCAAACTGAGGGATACTGGTGTACCGTGTGCCTTACTTTGCACATTCTGCCTCTTATAGCGCAGACAGCTACTTTCCAGTTACACATTGAAAAAAGAATTACGTTAAGCTGTCCCTGTGCAAACATTAAGCAGAGGAATAATTTTAAAGGATTACGTGATTATTTTGAAGAATGCAGGAATTTTTCAGGCCAAAACGCTTAATTGAATTCAGCAAAATCAAAAATCAAAATTTATGCAAACTATGAACAGATTTGGCCGTGCGGTTCTAGGCGCTAAAGTCTGGAGCCGGCGCCCGCTACGGTCGCAGGTTCGAATCCTGCCTCGGGCATGGATGTGTGTGATGTCCTTAGGTTAGTTAGGTTTAAGTAGTTCTAAGTTCTAGGGGACAGATGGCCTGAGAAGTTAATGTCGCATAGTGCTCAGAGCCATTTGAATCATTTTTGATGAACAGCTTTCTTTCAACGAGAAACCAGTTTGATGATACTATCGCTGTAGAATGTTTGACTTTGTTGACGAAGCCTCTCCTCTGCTTGCAGCGCTTCTTCACCACCAAAGTCAAGTCGACAAAATTATTTTTTAAAATTTGGAAACTGACTAAAATCTGCTGGAGCCAAGTCGTGATTGTATACAAGATGATCGATGATATGGATCGTAGCAGATGTCGCAGCGCACGTATGTGGTATCGCGTTGTCATGCTGAGGCCGAGCATGTGAGGACGAATTATTAGTATTGGAAATTGCAGCACGCTGTTTCTCACGCACCGACATAGTTACGTTACACACCGCCATGTAACACGCTAAAATTCGGAGCATTCCAGCGGCAGAGAGATGCACATTATAGACAAGAAGAATAAAGATGTAGAATGTTTATAACGATCGTTTTATTTAAAAACCTGTAATAGATTTCCCATAAAGAATGAGGAGTCATAAGTTTTCAGCACGCCTTCGTGTACAGGGTGCTCCAAAAATCGGCGGGAAAACTTCAAGAATGGATTCCCCATCCAACAAGGAAAGAAGTCTAGCAAACATAGGCTCTAAAATGGGTATTTTGAGACCTATGAGCACCTCTTCGTCTTCGATGCTATGAAACGAAGCTCTCACTCCAAGCTCCTTGCCTTCCAACTTTTGAGAGGTGATGTCATGGACCAAAACAAGAAAAAAGAGGTATGGCCACATGTTCCACAGAAGAGATGCGTTTCAAAGTAGCAGAGACCAATAAGTGCTCATAGCTCTTAAGATATGAATTAGGAGCCCATGTTTAAGGACATTTTTTCTTGTTTTGATCCACACTTCCTCGTCGTCAAATATGGAAAGCAAAGGGCTTGCAGTGAAAGAACTTTGTTTCACAGCGTCGAAGATGATGAAGTTCTTTATATGAATAATAGATCCCATGTTTACTAGACATTTTTCTTCTTGATATATAAGGAATCCATTCCTGAAGTTTATATTACAATTTTGTTATGTACATATCATTAGGCGCTACAGCAGTTGTAAAGGATGATCCAAAATGTAATCGGTGAAGAACTTACGGAGTCTTAAAGTTCTAAGCAAACGAACTTGAAGTTTTTGATAACAATGTATCCCATTTATATACCAAAAGGCATTCCAGTAGGTATATAAAAACAAGTGCGTATGTGAATGTATCATTGTGTCAAAAGTTCATCAATTTTATTTAAACTTAGAGGAGAAGTTCGGACATGCATGATTTAACAGGGATTGAACTTGCTGTAGTTACCCCAAAAAGGATCAATACGCTGTTACGCGTTGGGGCTGGGCCAGAGGAAAAGAAAGCAGCGTTCACAGCTAGGAACACGCATATTCTTTTATTCAAATAAAAGTTAGCAAACATGTGACGTCAGTAAAATAGCTTTCAGAAGCAAGTAGGAAATTAAACAAGTTGTCGAACAATAGCGAGGAAATGACTTAAGTAATTGACGTCAACAAAAGATCTTTTAAAAATTAAGAAACTAAGCAATTTTTCAAACATTAACAGGTATCTGAAGTCCGCCAAGCTGCATATCAATAATCAAAATAATTCAGTTGGTTGTTAAACGTAAACTCTTAAATGATTGTGGCAGATTTGATAACAAGTAACAGTAATGACCCAAGTGACAAGTCACATCCGTTGGGGACATAAGTTCAAGACCAGAAGAAGTTATAAAGACATAATTCAGCCCCGCGGCCGGCGGATTAACCCAGCGGACAGGGTGGGTGATGTGAACTTTCCACCCACGGGTGTGATGGTGGATGGGCCACGTCCGTACAACGTGGACTACAACAGACTAAGAACTAACCTTAGAAAACTAGTAACAGTGCACTGCTTTACAATCGGAGGTACATATTTCATTACATTACCATTTAAAAGCCATACATAAACAAATAAAAAACAAGCAGCTGCCCAATCAGCGAATATGCTATCAAGCAACACAGCACTTATCAACTTGGTAGCGCTCTTATTACAAGAATGAGAAAACCGATAAAACCTTCAAGTTGCCAAAATTACTTGGCATACAGTTACTTGTACTAATTATGCAGCAGGAACAGTCATTAAACACTACTGTAAACAAAAGAAAATTCAAACTCACTACCTTGCAACATCTTTTTGCGGTAAGACACAAGCCATAAATAACGAATCGGGCTGCTCTTACTAACGTAAACTCCAATATCTCAAACTTAGTTTACCAGGATGCCCTAAAACTACGGCTGAAATGTACATTCTAATTTTAGCTGAATTTACCATAGAAAATCTCAGGGCGGGTCAAATAACAATCCCATCAAAATGTTTTACAAATACGTAATCAAAATTATTACAGTGAAAAGGGACTCCGATAAACTAGACTAACTCCACTAAAATGTTTTGCAAATGCTTAACTAAAATAATTACAGTGAAAAGACGCTCTTATTAAGCTAGACATCACTGTACATAATAGGAAAAACAACACAAAGTTCAGCACTCAACATAGTCCGGGGTATTTGATTCGAAATGTGGCCAATTTAAACAGGTAATTCTGATTAACTTAACTCCACTAGCTCTGTGAAACAGACCACGCAACTTCCACACATTTCAAAAACAGTTGCGTCTAGCGTCTTTAACGAACAGACGTGCTTCCAATAAGGTGAACTTCAGTTCTTTCGGAGCAAAGCTCCATAAATAGCAAACACAGTAGATCTTCCGGCAAGGAAAAACTACTCGCAGCACTACGACTTTCACTCGATGAATCGGTAGCGAAGCGGAACTCCAAACGTCCACACGCACGGCACGGGCAAATTTCCTGAGTCCATTCCCCACCACAACCAACCCAGAAGACCGTCTTCGTGGGATGAGGTCTGTGCTCTGCAAAAGACGTTTATTATCGGCTTCAGACAGCGGAAGTAAACCGGCCTCGCGCCCGGAAAGTGCTCCTTCCAATACATCCCGCAAACTCTCACTGTCCTCCTTCATGCCGGTCAAAGATCTTTGCGAGGAAACCACCAAAGATCGTACCCCACTACCGAGAGTTTGCGATCCATTCATCTACGAGAGCCGGAACAGCTCAGGGATCTCGATGTTTCAGCCGTCCGTATAAAAGACTCGTGAAAATCCACGACCATAAAGTAGCCAGCAATGAGTAAAAGCAGAAAATTAAATGCGGCAAATCACTTCACACACAAAGCACGGCTAATTATCACGAACATAATTCCGGATGCGAGGCTCTGAAGATTGGGTCATTCCACCTTAGTCGTCATTGGAACATTCCCAGAACCGAACGATAGTTTGCCTTCTCATTACAACCGCCTTCTCGGTGGTACACAAATACGAAAGAACTCTGAAGATATTACTTTGTTGGCCAGCTGCGCGTCGACTCCCAGATCTCTGTACACATCGAACCAGGAAACGACTATCGCGAATATTTTTGCAATTTCTGTTCGCTAGTACATGTCAGCGCGGAAATAATTTTTTTTGGCATAATGAAACGAGACTAGCAGCCACACTTCAAGACATACACATTTAGCAGCACTACGATATTACGTAGACCTGATGTCGTTCATGTTAAGTAACATCGATAATGGATAGATTTATGCATATTTCGTATAACTTCTTTGCTGACGTTCTACGGTAGTGTATCTGTATAGTCAAGATCTTTGGTTGTGTAAATATGTAATATTTATGTTAATTATTTTGGCGTTTTAAGAAATTATGTGTAACTGTACCTCTGGTTTTATATGTAATACTCCGCGAACGTAATAATCTGTAAAAGCTATGCATATTTTACTGGTCCATAAGCAGGGAAGCTAAGTGTAAAAGCTGTAGTAAAGCCCCGCCGTTATGAAAGTAGTTTGGCGGGACTGGGAAAGGTGACTTGGTGCACAAGGCACTTGATTCCTTTGTGGCGAGAGGTATTTTCAAGTTCTGAATGTGACACTGAGCAAGCCTTGCTCAGTCATTATGGATAATTTGAATGTATAAACTGACACAAGAAGAGCTTGTGAGCATGTAAGTTAGCCTCGAATTGAATATAAAGTGGCCTATCGACCACGACATCATTATTGGCCCTGTTCGGTTAAATTTACGACGCCAAGAAGAGTTACATCAGAGCATGGCTAACATTAAGAACCATGGTTGCTTTACCGCCAGTTTTATGGCCACTGTAATTTGCCAGAAGCGCTATCTCCTTCAGCAGAATTGTTACCTGAATATGTACATCCAATGGACCAGGTATTATGTATTGCATACTAACTTTTTGTGAAACTTCTCAATTACGTGTCCACGGTTGTTGTTATCCCCAGTCACATTCGTAGACAGAGTCCTTCCCAATGAATTAATTTCGAGCATTCTGTTTTTATTAAACTGACAATTTTGGCAGTAAAACAATTTTCAGTTTCATTAACTGCGTGGAGTATGAAGTATGCTTAGTTTTCTGTGGAGTACAAAATAATTTTCCATCTTAAAGTTTCCTAAAGTGTGTTCATAAAGCAAGGTTTTCATAAATTAGAATCCGCCATTAAAATAATCAACGACAGAAATGTAAAGTGCTTATCGCTGCCTGTAAGTAAAAGTTATAAAAAGACAGGAGTATTATTTCACTCTGAACCGGTTTGTAAATTTTTAATTGCTTGTTTCTTTGTATATGTTGCTTTACAGTAATTTTTCAGTTTCGGTAGTCATTTACAAAGCCACTAGGACTGTGTCCCTCAGTTAACTGTTGAACTAATTTTGCATTACTCATTATACTTAAAGTTGTTACTAAAGGTATTTGCCACTTTCTTAATTTTGTGTGTTACTATTTGTAGTTTAAGGGGCCCCATAAGCTACTTAAATTGTGTGATAAATGAATGTGCCAATTTCTGAATCCCATAGTAATCAGTATTGCGTAAAATCATGATCTTTTGTGACAGTTAATTAAAATAATAGTAGTTTACGCCACTGCCAGACTCTGTTAGTAGGTTCATAAGCCCTTCTGCAACTGTTCATTATACTGCTTAGTAGTTTTGCCTGTAGTAAGTGTTATTGTGAGACGGTGTGTACTGCTGCATTTATTGGCCACACTGTGTTCTTGTGTAAGGGTTAGCTGTTGTGTTTTTTGCTAGGGCAACTTACTTATGACATTGATTGCAACTGTGGAGGAAGAGATTAGTTAGGGTATAAAGTGAAATTAGTTTTCGTGGGTGAAATTCATTTCAGCTTTGTCATAAAACTTGGTACCGCATTGCCTAATTAGCCTAGCACCCGTATGCATATATATATAATTACTTTTCATTTACATATTAGAAGAACGTAAGTTCCAAATTCGTTTACTTTGTTTTTGTTACTGTTTTACTTACTTCGCGATTATGAAATTATACTCCGATTCCTTATCATTTGGTACAGTCACAGTCAGGCTAAATCCTTCACTGAAGGTGAACATTACCGGGGATTACCAATTTGGTAAGGGCCGTTAGTGTTAGAGATGTTATTGTTTATTGCTACCTTGGTTTAGAGTTATTCACAAACACTGGACTTCTAGTTTCCAGTTACATTTAGGTCCAGTTTAAGCCGCAAACGACACAAGCAGGAGCTAGGAGCGCAAAGCTGAGACGGCACCAGAGGTGCCACAACTGTTATATTTCTGTGCAGTCCAACTGCGGCACCAATATGAGAGGGCCGTCACGGATGTCCAGGTATAAGATTTCTTTACCTTACGTTTTACAGTCACTACCGAAAATGTACATGAGTACAACTGTACCAGTGAAAGGGGGACGGGTATGGCAGGTTGAAGCGCTAAATGGTAAGTCGCTTGTGTGAAAAACGTTCTCAAACCGGTTCTGCTTACATACGTGAAAAAGAGTTAGATCAAGCTGCCCATGGATAAGCAGCAGGCACAACTATATTTCCGAACGATGAACTGATTATTTTGAAAAAAGGCAGGAGTTTTTCCGACTCAGACGTTTTAAATGAGATAAGTAACAGCAGCAATCAAAATTCACCGACTCGGCACAGCGAAATGTGACAGTGAATTTGGAAAACCGAAATGTTCATTACAAATAATTGAACCAAGTTTGCTTTCATATTCTTCAAGTTTCGATTTATGTCAGCGGTCCGGACTCATTTAATTTAAATGTGCGCCAAGCAACAGCAGAGACAATGGTGCCGTCCCTGTCAGCGTAGAGGGACAGCAGGTGCTGTAGCCTGCGTGCCTCCCAATTACAACTAATTAAGTCCTCGTTCCATCGGTGTGGTATGTTCATTTACATCGTGAGGCTTCGATTGACAAGTGAGGGCAGTGTCATGCCCATAGACGCTTCGGTCAACACCAACGACACACTTGTATGCGAAATGAATGGTCTCTGGTCTCGTGCTCCGTCGATTCTAACAGTATTCTTCGGTTACAATTAGTTAATAACTGTCAGACCACTCATCTGAGGCAGATATATTTCTCCTTAATTATTCCAAACTTTTCATTTTATGAACCATATACTTCACTATTTACATTACTGTTTCGAGATATATGCTCATAATAACTGCAATTATACAATCAGATATCGAGTAGTGGGCGTCGTCTCAACTTGCAGCAACGCTACACTGAAGAACAGCAGGTAAGGTCCTGCATAACAATCAGTTTTATTAATGAAAAATGTTGCTGAACATAGAAATAAATCTATTTCATAATATAAAAATAGAAGGATACTTCCACATACAGTAGAATTAACTGACGGAAAAAAGATTATTATAAATGAATACACTAGATGATGCAAAGGTACTTTACTAAATACGTTAAAGGAACTTCACAGAAAAGACGACACAAACAACTATAAAGTGCGCTCTCGCGCGTACAAGCACACACACACATACACACACACACAGAGAGAGAGAGAGAGAGAGAGAGAGAGATAGAGAGAGAGCGAGAGAGAGAGAGAGCGAGAGCGAGATAAAGCAAACAAAATTAAAATTTGGTGCCGAACTCTCTTGAGAACAAGTGAACACTAACAGGGACTGGACGCACAGTAGCAACGTTTACATTGTGTTTTGGAAAAGTACAATGTGTCACTCACAAACGAAAGTTTGCAAAACATATGTAGCATCTGCATGTGTTCCTCAGTAACTCATGACAACGCAAACAAAGAAAGAATTGGCAAAGCAAAACGTAAGTAATAACAAACATAGGCGCGAAATAAGTAACACATCAAAATTACGCTTATATATTAAGTGATGTATTACGTCTCCGACCAAATTCACTTTAACTTCAGTTAGATGCAGGTGACAAGCACCAGCACATGGTAATCTACAGAGGATCCTGCATAACCGTATGATGTAAAATCAAGATAGCGACAACAGCAAACAGAAAGTGTCGTAAGGCCTAATTTTCGAAAATATATTATCACTTAAAATGTTCATGTACCACAGATTTTAACAAAGAAAAATCATTAATGATGTCGCAAAGGTGCAGAAACGAGTTTGAGTCTTCTCGAAAAAAATGTTTTGCGTAACAGGTGGACCTTTTATCCAACAATTTTATAAGCAAACATGGCAAATGCGAGAGAAGCACGTCCTAACTATAGCTATTGAGAAACTTTAGAGAGCCAGCGTTTCCGACGTTCTGGAGTGTGATCCAACATCCACCAACAAATACACTGTGTGATCAAAAGTATCCGGACACCCCAGAAACATACGTTCTTCATGGTAGGTGTAGTGTGATGCCACCTGCTGCCAGCTAGTCCATATCAGCGACCTCAGTAGCCATTAGACATCGTGACAGAACAGAATGGGGCGCTCCGCGGAACTCACGGACTTCGAACGTGGTCTGTGATTGGGAGTCACTCGTGTCATACGTCTGTACGCTATATTTACACACTCTAAGCATCCCTAGATCCACTATTTCCGATGTATAGTGAAGTGGAAACGTGAAGGGACACGTACAGCACAAAAGCGTACAGGCCGACCTCATCTGTTGACTGACAGAGACCGCCGACACTTGAAGAGGGTCGTAATGTGTAATAGGCAGACATTTATCCAGACCATCATACAGGAATTCCAAACTGCATCAGGATCCAGTGCAAGTACTATGACAGTTAGACGGGAAGTGAAAAAACTTGGATCTTCATAATCGAGCGGCTACTCATAAGCCACACATCATGCCAGTAAATGCCAAACGACGCCTAATTAGGTGTAAGGCGGGTAAAAATTGGACGATTGAACAGGGGAAAAATGTTGTGCGGAGTGACGAATCACACTTCACAATGTGGCGATCCGATGGCAGGGTGTGAGTATGGCGAATTCCCCGTGAACGTCATCTGCTAGAGTGGGTACTGCAACAGTAAAATTCGGAGGCGGTGGTGTTTTGGTGTTGTCGTGTGTTTCATGGAGGGGGCTTGCACCCCTTGTTGTTTTTCGTGTCAATATCGCAGTACATGTCTACTCTGATGTTTTACGTACCTTCTTCCTTCCCCCTATTGATGAGCAATTCGGGGATGGCGACTGCATCTTTCAACACGATGGAGCACCTGTTCATAATGCACGGCCTGTGGCGGAGTGGTTACACGCCAATAACATCCCTGTAATGAACTGGCATGCACAGAGATCTGACCTGAATCCTATAGAACACCTTTGGGATGTTTTGGAACGCTTAGTTCGTGCCATGCCTCACCGACCGACACCGATATCTCTCCGCGGTGCCGGACTCCGTGAAGAATAGGCTGCTATTCCCCAAGAAACCTCCCAGCACCTGAAAGAGTGGAAGCTGTCATCAAGGCTAAGGGTGCGCCAACACGATACTAAATTTCAGCATTACCGATGGAGGGCGCCACGAACTTGTAAGTCATTTTCAGCCAGGTGTCAGGATACTTTTGGTCACATAATGTATGTTCCCTAAAGACTGCGTGAACGAGATAAGAGAAATCCGGGCTCGAACGAAAGAAAACAGATAGTCATTTTTCTCTCCCCGCATTTCCGAATGGAATAGGAAATGGAATGACTTGCAGTAGTACAAGATACCTTACGCTACGTACTCCACGGTAGCTTTTGTAATATGTCTAAAGAGACAGACAGATTTGAGAAGTTTATTTCATGATTCAAAGCAAAGTAACTACGATATTGGGTATAAACTGGTCAGCACAACTGCTCTGAAGTGTATGTTGCGATCATATTTACATAGAAGTGGTCTAGAGATAGCCTCACTGATTAGTAATCAAAATGTCCTCGGTCCTAGGTTCGAAAGCCACCACCGCTTAATTTCTCATTAATAATCAGCATTGACGGCCGAAGATATCCGGCATAAGAAATCATCCTCATTCTCCCAGCAGCCTTGTCAAAGAGGGCTCGGGAGCTTACTGAGATTCACGGCAATCTCTTGTCATTGTGTTAGGAAAGTGCCGCTAAAGGCGGAAGAATCGGCGATGATCAACGGCATGAGGATGCAGAAGGCAATGGAAACCACTGCATTAAAGACACATATAGTGTATCCATTGTCAGAAGCTTGAACGTGGTAGGAAAGCTAGAAAATCTGAAAAGGCAAATTCAAAAGCTCAGTCTAGATATAGTAGGAGTCAGTGAAGTGAAATAGTAAGAAGACAAGGATAGATGTTTAGATGAGTATAGGGTAAGATAAATAGTAGCACAAAATGGTATAAGGGGCGTAGGATTCTTTATGAGTAGCAAGAAAGGGCACAGAGTGTGTTACTGTGAACAGTTCAGTGATAGAGTTGTTCTTATCAGAATCGACAGCAAAACAACACCGACGGCGATAGTCCAGGTATACAGTCCGACGTCGCAAGCAGAAGATAAAAAGGTGGATAAAATATATGAGTATACTGAAAGGATAATACCGTACGTAAAGGAACATGAAAATCTAATAGTCATGAGGGAATAAATGCAGTTGTAGAGGAAGGAGTAGAAGAAAAGTTTACACAAGAATATAGGCTGGTTCAAATGGCTCTGAGCACTATGCGGCTTCTGAGGTCATCAGTCGCCTAGAAATTAGAACTAATTAAACCTAACCAACCTAAGGACATCACACACATCCATGTCCGAGGCAGGATTCGAACCTGCGACCGTAGCGGTCGCTCGGTTCCAGACTGTAGCGCCTAAAACCGCAATGTCACTCCGGCCGGCAGGAATATAGGGTTGGGAGAAGGAATGAGAGAGCAAAAAGGCTAATTGAGTTCTGTAGGCCGGCCGGGGTGGTCTCGCGGTTAAGGCGCTCAGTCCGGAACCGCGCGACTGCTACGGTCGCAGGTTCGAATCCTGCCTCGGGCATGGATGTGTGTGATGTCCTTAGGTTAGTTAGGTTTAAGTAGTTCTAAGTTCTAGGGGACTGATGACCACAGATGTTAAGTCCCATAGTGCTCAGAGCCATTTTTGAGTCCTGTAATAAATTTCAGTTCGTAATAGGGAATACTCTGTTCAAGTATCACAAGAGCAGGAGGTATGCTTGCAAAAGACCGGGTGATACAGGAAGATTTCAGTTCGATTACATCATAGTCAGACAGAGATTCCGAAATCACATACTGGGTTGTAAGGCGTACCCAGAAGCAAATATGGACTCAGATCAAAATGTAGTAGTGATGAAAAGAAGCCTGAAGTTTAAGAGATTAGTGAGGAAGAATCAATACACAGAAAAGTGGGATACGGAAGTACTAAGCAATGACGAGATACACTTGAAGTTCTCTAACCCTGTGGATACAAAAATAAGGAATAGCTCAGTAGGCAGTACAGTTGAAGAGGAATGGACATCTCTAAAAAGGGCAATCATAGAAATTGGAAAGAAAAACATATGTACAAAGAAGGTAACTGCAAAGAAACGATGGGAAACTGAAGAAATACTTCAGGTGATAGATGAAAGAAGATAGTACATAAATGCTCGGGGAAATTCAGGAATACAGAAATACAAGTCACTGAGGAAAGATAAGACGAAATGGCTGCATGAAAAATGTGAAGAAACCGAAAAAAATGAATGTCGGAAGAATTTACTCAACATACAGGAAATTCAAAACAATCTTCAGTGACATTAATAGCAAAGGTGGTAACATTAAGAGAACAAGAAACAGGAGTCGATTTAGAAGACATAGGTGCTCTAGTATTAGAATCCGAATTTATGAGAGCTTTGGAGGGCTTGAGATAAAGTAAGACAGAAGAGACAGATAACATTCCATCAGAATTTCTAAAATCACCGGGGGAAATGGCTAGAAAACGACTGTTTATGTTGGTGTGTAGAATGTGTGAGTCAGGCGACATACCATCTGGCTTTCGAAAAAAAACATCCACAGGATTCAAAAGACTGTAAGAACTGACAAGTGCGAGAATTAGAGCACAATCAGTTTAACAGCTCACGCATCCAAGTTGCTGACGAGAATAACACACAGAAGAATGGAAAACAGAATTAAGGATGTGTTAGACAATGATCTGCTTGGATTTAGTAAAGGGTAAAAGTGCGGTTGATAATGGAAGCAAGACTATAGAAAAATCAATACTCCTCCACAGGATTTGTCGACTTGGAAAAAGCGTTCCGCAATGTAAAATGGTGCAAGATGTTATAAATTCTGAGACAAGTAGAGGTAAGCTATAGGGAGAGACGGATAATATACAATATCTACAAGAGATAAGAGGGAATAATAAGAGTGGACGACCAAGAACGAATTGCTGGCATAAGGAAGGCTGTAAGACAGGGATGTAGCGTTTCGCTCCTACTGTTCAATCTGTACGTTGAAGAAGCAATAATGGAAATAAAAGTAGGTTAAGGAGTGGAATTATAATTCAGAGTGAAAGATTATCACTGATACTATTCGCTGATGACATTTCCATCCTGAGTAAAATTGAAGAAGAACTACAGGATCTGCTGAATGGATCTAACAGTTTAATGGGTACAGGATATGGATTGAGAGTAATTCAAAGAAAGACGAAAGTATTTAGAAGTAGCAAAAATGAGAACAACGAGAAACTAAACATCCGGATTGCAGATCACGAAGTACATTAGTAATTATACTACCTCGGCAGCAAAATAACCAATGACGGACGGAGTAAAGAGGACATCAAAATCAAACTAGCACTAGCAAAAATGGCATTTCTGGCCAGGAGAAGTCAACTATTATCAAACATAGACCCCAATTTGAGAAAGAAATTTTTGAGAATGTACGTTTGGAGCATTGTATGGTACTGAAACATGGACTGTGGAAAAGTCAGAACAGAAGAGAGTTGAAGTATTTGAGATGGGATGCGGCAGAAAAACGTTGAAAGTTATGTGTAATGATGTGATAACGAATGAGGAGGTTCTGCGCAGAATCGGAGAGGAGAGGAATACGTGGAAAAAGTTGACAAGCAGAAGGGACAGGATGATAGGACGCCTGTTAAGGAAACAGGGTACTTTTCCGTATCAATATTATGCAAAAATCAACACCTATTTCTTTCAGGACTGTTTATAATGTATATGTTTTACAGACTTTTTGTTGATATCAAATAATGCAGCACACTTTCTAAACAAATTAGAAGTATTTTGAATATTTTTGAACCTGCTTAGGGTTATTAAAAAGAATTACAAAGAAATTGATGCAATTTTTTTCCAAAATGCTTCCCCAAATTAAGGTACAATTTAATCCAATGTTATACAGTTGAAGGAGACAAATTTTGTACCGGATATGCATGATCCGATGACTAAGGTACTAGACCTATTTTATTCCATCTATTATGTATATTACAAGGATAAAAAATATCACATCTTAAATTTTAATTTCAGTAGTTTTTGCCTAGTAAAAATGTTATTTTTTCAATAATTTTGTTGATTTTGCAGTAAAGCTTGGCTCTGTTACATACGTACGGACTATTGCAAGTTACAGAAAAAAATTAAAGCAATGCTTTATCAACTTTGGGAAATATTTGTACCTGAATTCTGAAAAATACAACTTGTGGGAAATTGCGAATGAAGATATGAGTACAATTAAATTGTGCCTCAGAACATTCCTGAAGCATAGTCTTCATCCTGCAGCATTTCTTCATCGTCAAGCTTCCTCTTGGCATTCCTTTTAGCATTCTTGCTCCTTTGTAACTTGAAGAGCGAATCTTTCAGCTTCATGCACCCATTGTCTGTCACATGCACGCAATTGATCTTCGATATTAGAGCCACATTTTATGCCTAAATTTCTCACGACTTCCAACCTTCCTATCAGTCCATCATTGAAACATATCACTGCATCTAGAACACCAACATTTAATTTATTTAGTCCTACACAAACATTCTTGGGTAAACGTTCCCATACGCAATGGCTGAAACTGTCATTTGTATTCCGATTGCGCCCATGAAGACATTTACTAAGCAAAACAGGGTCAGTAAGGTCTCTAAGAATTGGTTTTATTTCATTCATAACAGGCTCAGGAAGAGATTGCTTATGATGGTATATTTGAGAACTTTATTTTACTTTTTGGTAACCACACCAAGAATCTGCTCCTTTAGGCCAAAATCCGTGAACAGGGTGGCCATCTGTGGAGAACTTATGAAATTAGGTGGCCCATATAGCTTTTATCATTGCTGTAACATCATGCAGAGGTGCAGTTCGTCTAATGGCCAGTCCATAATAACTCTGAAGAAGGTCTATTACAGTTTCTGTCAATCTCCTTCGCCTAGACAGAGGTTTTCCACCAGATAGCAGCTTTCCTTTCATTTCTCTTCGTAGTTTCCCCAATCTAGCACCCATCCCCTTTTACACATGTCCACAACACTCCAGTCTTGTTACCAAGGTGTCACCATAGACATTGACCTCATAAACTTTATTGGAAGCTTTAGAGGCCCCATCGCCTAGGTACTTCGTATATCTAATGCTATAAATGGGCACCGACCTCTGAAATATTTTTAGAGCTCCATCACACTCCATACGTCCGCTGTAACCATCATAATTCTTAGAACACCTATGTTTAATATGTCCTTCAGTATTACCATGGCAGGTGTAGCAGTACTTAGATAAGCACTCAACAACAACAACTTTTCCGTTCTCCAGAGAAGTAGCACTTACAACACCATTCAAGGAACGATATCCTCGACGTTGTCATGTCCCATCAAGTGCGACAGCAATGTCCCTGGTTCCAGAGATATTTACAGTTTCTTGTACTGAACGTTTCATAGATGCTTTAAACACAACAGTCAAGCCACCTAAAAGTATTTTTATATACTTGCTGAACCTACTGGGAGGAGGAGGAAGGTCCATCAAACCACAAAACGTTTGAGCAGCCTTTTTTTTCCTTTACCTATTGCATATAGTAACTTCAAATTCACATCGTATGGATTATGCACAATGTTCGAAGTCATTTTCGAGGTAGATTTACTACAGGATCTACACAGAACAACTAATTTTGACGCTAAACGCTTTCTGCTACTTTGTTGTTCAATTCTTTCCAGACAGCCTACACCATCACATTTTTTATATTTCGCCACTTCCTTTATCAAAGAAGATAAGATGACCACGTCCATAACAAATCCACTACAAACAGCGTCATTTTTAAAACAAAAATTTGAATCACCAGGAGGCGTGCCATGTGGGAGTTTCTTCCCAGAAACTGCTACACAGGCGACTATCAACAGTGTGGCTTGCTTTGTCTGTGGACTGGTTACCAAGGAATTTCCTTTTATTGAATTTCTTGATGCGTGGCGTAGTTGGTATTTATTGTAAACTAAAGGATATGTACTTCCACAAATATAAGTATCACTTGGGCAACAAACATTCAGTAACACGTGAACAAACTGCTTCAGCGAAAAAACAAGTAAATACTAGCAAAGAAAATCATTTACAGACACTAGAAACCTGCAGTGATACCAACATATACAAAGTATCATACGTATAATCGGTGGAAACAGAAAGTTCATAGTTCTTTTCGAAATAATGCTGGTTTCTGTAACAGAAATAAAGGGGACGTGATAGCATACATGCTTTAAAATTTGATATATATATATATATATATATATATATATATATATATATATATATATGGGTAATTTTTCATTTGAAACCCTATAACGTATTTACCAATGTAATCAGGAAATGCTATAGAATTTAATAAAGTCATAAAAAATACGATTTTTCCACCATTTATAAATACCTCTATCCTTAAGACAAAAAGGAATGACTTCCATAGCATTAGAGAGTTGTAGAGGGCAAAAACTGTAGAGGAAGACAGTGATTGATCTATATCCAGCACATAACTGAGGACGTAAGTTGACACTGCTAATCTGAGATGGCACAGGCGAGGAATTCGTGGCGGACTGCATCAAACAAGTCAGAAGACTGACGACTCAAAAAAAAATTACAAAAACAGTTTTCCTACATTTGAACTGACGTTCGTACACTGCAGGCAAACAGATTCCTTCTGTACATCTTCCTGTAATCCTTAAAGCTGTCTTACAAGTATCTTTTGTCTGCTTTCAGAAATGGCCTTGAATCTAGCTCTAGCCATTATAGTAAGTATCACTTCTGTCCTATATCACAGAACAGAAGTAAAATCGTCTAAAGTTTGTGGAATATACTGCTCCATAGGAAAATATCTTCCTCTGTTTTCGTATAAAAAACATAATACTCTCACTTTACTTACAGTCCGCACTTTTATGCATTATATAGCGCGATATCGATAGTCTTCTGCGGGTATTGTTCATCCACGCTCTTTGTTTAATCCACGGACATAACGTCAATGTTATACTGACACAATGTAGTGGGCCAATTTTTGTTCTTCCGTGACAGACGAAATGAGAGAGTTCTACCACTAGCTTTCAAATTAAGAAGAATGCTGATGAAATGGAAACCCGCCGTTTTTTGCTAGCGCCGATAGAGACAACTTTTATACGTTTTCTGTAGCGCAGCTAGAAAATTGCGAAGAAGCCGTACCACGCATGTTTGCATAACAGGAACAAGGTAGGGGCGTCTGTCACAAGGAGATTAATTAAAATTCGTATTACCGAAAAGAACGTGTTGTGTCACGAATACAGTCACTTCGCTTCTTGCTTCTAATGGGATATCTTGTTTGGAATGAATCAGCTGAACCCTATGATTTCATGGGAGCGGATCTAGGACTCCGCTCAAGTGCCTCAGATTCTTGTTTTTTTTTAATAATAACAACAATAAAACATACAAACTGTTTAGCATAACTTCAAAAAAATTGCAATTCAGAGAAACATACCACATTAGAAGCAATAGTGCAAAAATTTCAGAAGTTAATGTATCGTGTAATTAATTTTAAACTGCTTCAGCGGAAACGCTCTCAACTTTGATAGCATCATAATCTAAAAAACAGAAGCGCGAAGAGTGTACGCACCATTATGGGTACTACAGGGGGAGTACTAGAGAAATGGTACTTCCTTTACATGTTTCCTCATCTACTCGGGATAGTAAGTCATTCTGTAAGCTTATTTCTTAGTGGAGCGTGTTTCCCTTTCTGCCTTGCTTTAGTCAGCTTTCAAATGGCTCAAATGGCTCTAAGCACTATGAGACTTAACATCTGAGGTCATCAGTCCCCTAGAACTTAGAACTACTTAAACCTAACTAACCTAAGGATATCCCACACATCCATGCCCGAGGCAGGATTCGAACCTGCGACTGTAGCAGCAGCGCGGTTCCAGACCGAAGCGCCTTGAACCTCCCGGTCACAGGGGCCGGCTTTAGTCAGCTTTATGTGGTTTCTTTGACTCTACTTGTGGACTCATGGACGGTGTCGGATTTAATGCTGTCAGCAAGCTTTCTGGCTGATGTCTTTGTAGGCGGTGAGTCCACAGGAGCATATCCTTGGGCAGGCCCTCACGCAAACACCATAAAGTATCCAGTATTAAACATGACTTTTTATTTGTGTGTTTTCGATGCCTTTGTTTCGTGCTACTAAATACACCGAATTTCGAAAAATGATGTATGTAAAAGTATAAATTCATTTACTATAATGTTCCTTGGGGAATGCGTCAGCCTTGACCCCTATTACGCCTCCTTTCTTTGGATGCGCTCCTGTGTATGCATCGCGAGATGTACAGAAGTAACTTCTACAGAATTCAGAAGCAAGTGGCAGAACAGAGTGACCACGCGGTTAGAGGTGCCATGTCACGGATTGCGCGGCTCCTCCCGCCGGAGGTTTGATGATCATGATGACGATGGTGATGAAGTTTGGTTTGTCGGGCGCCCAACTGCGCGGTCATCAGCGCCCGTACACATTCCCAATGTGAACACAGTCCAATCTCGCCACTTGCATGAATGATGACGGAATGATGAGGACAACACAAACACCCAGTCCCCGGCCGGTTATTCGAGTCGTCCCTCGGGCATTGGTGTGTGTGTGTGTGTGTGTGTGTGTGTGTGTGTGTGTGTGTGTGTGTGTGTGTGTGTGTGTGTTCATAGCATACATTAGTTTAAGTAGTGTCTAAGTCTAGGGACCAATGACCTCAGCAGTTTGGTCCCTTAGAAACTCACACACATTGAACATTTTTGAACAGAAGCAAGCAGGTCGTATTCCTTGCGTGAAATTTCTTTCTGTCTATTGAACTAACTTTTCTATTTCTCATTTCTCAGTTGCTTTTTACTGCCAGCGTAAAATTCGGGGCATGAAAAGCAGCAGATTTTAGTAATTGTGTCTTAACGTCTTTTTTTTTCTCGTCTTCCTCGGCTGTTTCCTCGTACGAGTTACCCGTTATCGACCGCCACAGGCATCTTTCGTTCCAGTCTTCCAGTCATAGATTTCTGTCTTCCATTAATTTTTTTCCCATTTTCCTTCTTCTTCCAGGTGGCTTTGAGATTAAATTCTTCCTTGGCTACATACCGTTAGGCTTTCTCTTTCCGTGTCCGTGCCACTGAAGCTCTCTGTTCTCCAAACCTTTTGTTGTGAAACACATTACATGTATCATAGTTATCTACTTTTGTTCGCAAATATTTGTAGCTTCTGCAGGATATTATTTCCCCTTCCAATGCGTCAATTTTCGCCAAATACTATCCGATACAAATACACTCCGTCTTGTCCAGATGTCTTTTCAAAATTCATTTGGAATTCACCTCTTTCAAAATTTTAAGCGTGTATACCATATCTTCTTTATCTTTAGAGAATATTACATGGCCATTCGGAAATCAGAAAGGAATTGATGAGTATCGTCACGACTTTCTATTCACATGCCAGAGTATTTCCTGTATCAGCCATTTGGTGTTTGTTCCAAATAAATATTAAACCACATTCCACAATCTTGTTTTATGCCTTTTTCAACGAAGATACACCGGGTTTCCTTGTTTTCCAATTTAATAATAATTTTTGTGCTCTTGTATAACTTTTTCACCAGGTGTGGGGCGGCGGGCGGAAAATTTTTCTGTTGTTGCCGTTCTCAACACAGGCTCTCTAACTACAATGTCGGCAACCAGAAAGTTACTAGCAAAAACGTGATACCTGTAAAGAAAGTTCATTGTGCCCACTTTGATGGAGAAATAAAGTTATTTATCATTGAAGGTCACTACACTGAGGATTTAGGATGGTGTCTGGGATTGATAGAAAATGCTTTTCACTATAACAATTTTCACTATATTCTGAAAACGATAAAGCGTTAAGTTTCAGACAAATGTTTACCCAAGCAATGCTACTATCAGCTATTTTACTATCAGAGATGTTCAGAGTCGGTTGCACGGATCATATTATCCCTAGATAATGAAACTGTTCAATAATCGTTATTGATGTAAATGTTCAAAATGAATTCACGCCAAAATTTGATGTTAATACTCATCAAATGCCACGCTAGTTATGGTACAAAGTCTGTCCTGTGGCGACACGTGAAAACACGATATACGCAAACTGAGAATAAATCACTGAAGTTGTTCCACAATTAACACATTACCACAATGCGAACTCATTGTTACGTGCATACCGAGTTACATAATACGGCATCCAAGGCTGTTCCTTGCAACTGCAGAGACGTGACGCAGCTTCCGACACGGAGTGCGCGCTGATACGAATCTAGAAGAGAACTGGGGCCTGAATGTAGCTCCCAGCGCTCTGATTTATATAGCCGCGGTGCGGACCGCCGAAGGCGCAGCCGACAACATTTGCCTTCCTGACTAGTGGCTGGGGCTAGCAGAACACCACTTCAAATTAATAAATAATTAATTGCTTCATTTGCTGAAAGCC
Source organism: Schistocerca nitens (assembly GCF_023898315.1). Lineage (NCBI taxonomy): Eukaryota > Metazoa > Arthropoda > Insecta > Orthoptera > Acrididae > Schistocerca > Schistocerca nitens. The sequence continues at coordinate 758,835,304 of NC_064617.1, read as the reverse complement.
AAAGAAGCTCTCAATTTAATTGTGCAATCAGCACACAGGTAACAGAATTCTGATGTGGCTAGGATAAATACTTTTAGCGAGAGAATTATTATAGTTGTACAGCAGGCAACAGATGAGCTCTGAACTTGCCCTTTGGAGATACGCCACAGCTATAGTTTTATAGCTACCTTTTGGAAACTTCTCACATATTTATTATTGTAGCGTATCTCCATTCTACCTAAATCTAAACATCCTAACTTTATCTAATCACTTGCTTAATCTATCTTGCTTCCGTACTTTTAGGACACAAAAATAGAAAATCATGAATTTCAACCAAAATATTACTTTGTGAGATCCAGCATGCTGTTTCCGTTAAATTACAATGAAAAAGGAATCCGAATATAAATTTTGAAGTTTCTAGCTCCTTCCTGTTGCGCCGATGATTTTTGCATCAAACGTCCAAATTTCGAAAACTGTTAAAGTTACTAAACTGAAACTTTACACATTATTATTTTAGCAGTTTTAGCAGCACTCCTGACGTGCTATTAACTTTTCAGATCATTTACTTTACTTTTAGGGTATTGTGCAACATTTGTGACATCATAGCTAGTTAGAGTGGACTAGGCTGGCACACAATGGAAAGCATATGCATTCTATAAGGCGTGAGTAGGCTGCTTCCCTACACAGGGTAATCCATTTTTCTCTCACAGTTACCCTTCTCATTGGTTCCCATAATTTTATCCCATGGTCATTGTGATACGCTTTCTACAGTCTCGCAGAGGTCATGTTTACGCTTTTGGCTTTATGTCCCCATTTTTCCAATAACTGTCTCATCCAGTGAATGTTATCAAGTCATGTTCATCCTTGCCAAAGTCATTTTGCTCTTCACCTAGAGTCGACGTAACGTTTTCTATTTTCTTATTGAAAATACTGGAGAAAAGCCTAGCCATTGCTGAGATACCACTTACTCCTCTACAATTTGTGCATACCCTCTTTCACCTTTTTTATATATGGAGGAGATGTAGACCAAATTCCATTCCATAACTGCAACTTCTCCCACCTCTATTTATCCAAAAATGAAAGGTTAAAAAATCATCCAACCAGTTGCAAAACAAAGGTTTATTAGCCCTTGGTCTAGATTACGATATTTCTAAAAATATCTTATTCAGAAGGAGTGGACCTTGTTACATCACATGATGGTACATTACATTACATGAGGTCGAGCAGTTCTTGTCATACATAAAATTGACAAAACAAGAATTATCCCAATCAATGGCTTTCGATAGCAGTCAGATTACATACAACATACTTCAGAATGTATGCCCACCACTAAATTCCCACAGGTAGAGGCTGTTGCCAACATAAAATTCAGCAGTCACAGCTGGCCATAGTCTATGGCATGATGTACATGTCACTCACGAAAATATTTTGTACGGTGACTATTATTACAATTTTATGTTGACAAGAGCACACGATGGACTACATACTATTGCGTATTGCTATCTAAACACTCATTTACTTCAGCACAGCACACTTACATCGTCTGCCACTACAGACCATTGAGACTGCGCATTTTCACAAGATATTAAAGCTGGTATATTTTATTACTTTCCTTAACTTCTCCAATATTAGTACTCTGCGCGTCAACTAAACTTACCCTATCAACTTCCTTAACCTTACTTTCTGTTTATGCGCAAGTATTAACATTTTTCCTTCTTTCAAGCCTCTCTCGAATATCCCCATATTCATTTCTGAAGAAGAAAGATATGTATGCTCGTTTATAACTCATCACTCGTCAAATTATTTGTCTCTTTTGTGCGTACTGTGAAATAACTCATCTGAGAAAAGTTATGTTCTCTTCCTCAATCTTTAATTGCTTGGATATAAGTGCTTTATTCGCTCACATCCGAGCTAACTCAACTGTCAATGCCTGCATTACCCAAGGGTAGCCCCATGTGGTACTGATAACGATATGATTAACCTTTTACCAAATCTACAACAACAAACAATGAGTCCAAAACAGACCGACAACAAGGACACTCAAACGTAATACTGTCGTATTACTTCTCCACTCAGCTTCACGTCATGAATCTCTACATCTGATTAATACCATACACAGTCTAATTTTCTCCATTTTCAGTTTTATTGTGACTGTATCCAGTACCCAGAATGTGTTGAATAAACGCCTTCAGTCATAACCTTTTTCGTGTTTTCTTAAGTAACACGATGCATTTGGGACCCATTGGGTCCAACGTCAGGTGCAAATTGTCTAATACAAAATTTATATCTGCTCTTGAGCTAGATGAAATGCATTTTCCTGCTCTGATGAAGTTAGACGTTGGATTTTATATTTCGTGAATCTAGTGCGGAAAACATGTGAGAAACAGTGGAAAAGAATTGAAAAAAAAAACAAGCAAGGAACAACATTTTTAATCTTTAGAGGTCAGCATACGTTGCTTTATTCATTCAATCAAAGGGTTAAAAATGTTCTCGTTTTTATTAATTTTGTAGGTCACAAATTAAAGGAAGTAGAGATTTAGTCATGTTTCATGTAGATATTGAGGTCTCTGGGAATTAGCCCTTAAACTTTCACCTGTACTGTTTTTGAAAAATAAACCTGACCGTAAAACGTTGAATACGTTTGCACATATGATGTTCTGTAGGTAAGAAGGAAACTGCTCTAATTTCAGAAATACTATTAAGGAAAATTGTGTTCCGGTTACCCAATGCACCAGTATCCTCAACTATTCAGACTGACGCAGTCAAAGAGATCCCCCAGTCCAGATCTAGGACTGAAGTGCTGTCTTTGAATTAGTGAACTGCAATCACAGGCATTTATGCAAATGTGAAGTATTAGTATTCTCATATAGAACGCCACAAGCCAATACCTTCAGGAAACTTTTAGTTTCCTAATTACTTGTATTACATCATCAATTATCATTTTATATATCAACAGTCAAACGTTAAGTTATTTGCTTCGTCAAAAATTCTGTTCGGAACTGAAAAAGATTCCGACTGGCGCTAAAATGGATCAGGCATCCTGTTTCAGACGTGGAAACACGTCTACCAACTTTCGTTTATTTCTCACAACTGTTTATTGGTGGTGCGATTTTTTTCCGTCAGTGTGAATTCACTCAGGTGCTGATGTAGCTGTCATCTAATGACGTATGGGAAGTTGGGCATGGCATCCTCACGATCCACGTCCATATTAATTGTAATAGACCCGAAATATCTATTTGTAAATACCCTTATCGTTCTCATAGTTACAGCTGGGGTTGTAATCTAAGGTGTGGTGCTGGCTGTGATGTGGCGCAAACCTTGCATAGGAATATCATGTCAGTGACGTTTGCTGTTATCCCCAGCTGATATACAGAATAGCGTACGAACTGTTTCCTGTCGGTGTAGAAACTTTTCAAAAACTACATACCGTGAACGACTCTCTTTAGAATCCTGCAACAAACAGCATAACATTCTAATTTACCCCACTGTTAATTTGTAAATGTTAATAGGCTTTGGTCCATTTAAAAAGCTGCATGTCTGCACAAAAATACACTTCCTAAGTACTATTATAATCTGTTCATTGGCTAACAATACGACGCCCTGACTACCAATTCATTCTGTGAAAACCGCACATCAATAGCACTTTCCATTTCTGCAATGTTCGTCATGCAGGTTTTAGGTGATTCACCCTGCATATAATGTAGATATGGTCACTGACTTAACGTAAGACAAAAAATTGCTTATGATTTTTAGTCATATTGCCTGGAAAAATTTTACTTCCAAAGTAATTGAACGCTTCTCTCATTGCTCTGTGTACGATCGTTTTTGCTTATTTCAGCTTTTATTTATTAACCCGGCCTTGATTTGGCATAAATTTGTGATAACGCTGTCTGAAATTTTTCTAACACAGCTTTCAACTACGTTGGGTCTTTCCCATATTTTGCAACTCCGTTTTGAACTTCTTGGTCTAAGCCCTGTGGCACAGTTCGTTAATGAAAAGTGACTGCAGCAGAATTAGAGGACTGTGGGGCTAGACTTTCAGTGTCAGTCTCAATGCGCAGAAAGAAATGACGATAACGGACGATAGGGGTTGTGGGAGTATTACAGACAATATGTCTATCCTGTGGTCGACGTGGCAGAACCAGACGTGGATCTGCGGCTCGATTCTGAGGAAGAACATAGTTCGGTACAATCCCCCTCCCCCGCTCCCTCCACCCCGCCGCGAAATTACACGGCCAGACAGAATAAGCGAAGCACCCAGAAGGGGAGTAGGAAACGAAACGAAACTTTACAGGTTGAGATGATATGTATTGTTATTTCAGTGATTACAAAATCGCGTCAGTTTACAAAAAACTTGGTAGAATAAGCCCGGTTATCAGTATGACGTTGCATCCCCCCTCTATCTTGGATATGTGGACTGATTAGATTGTGGAGGGTGTCGTAAGCACTCTTGAGCGACCTGGTTCTCTACTGTTGTAATTGATCCTTGATATCATTGACACTGGCACTGGAATTGATTTGACAGATGTGCTGCTCCTGCAGTTGCGACCACACTGCGACCGTTCTGGAGATCTTGTTGGCTATGGTTGTACCTCATCGTACGCAGAACGTTCATAGAGGCGTGTTCTGTGTGTGGACCAGCATTGTCATACTGAAGAAATAGCACCACGACATGGTCAAACGGGAGGTAATACATGAAGACGCAGTATGTCTACGACGTAGAATTATGCCATCAGAGTTCCGTAAATCAGTACCAGCCGCGACCGGAAATCATATCTGATAGCTCCCAACAACATGACTCCACGAGTAACACCGCTGTGTCTCTCCAAAACGTTCCCCAGAGCACCACAATAATCACCGACGATGATTATCTGGGGTAGAGGAGAGAAACGATTTATATCTGAACACAGTGCGACGCCATTCATCAGCAGCTTGTGCTTCCTGGTCAGAGAACCACTCCAAACGCAACCGTTCATGTTATGATGTGAACGACAGCCGACGTGGGGGATATAATTACCTAGTGCAGCTGCTGGTAGTCTCCGTGCAATGGTGTGAGATGACACGGAATGTTCCAGGTTGTTCATTACCTGTTCTATGATGGCAGACACAATGTGAAGGGCTGTGCATAATACGACGATCCTCCCTTTTGTTGATCAGGCGTGGACAGCTATAACGTTGACGCCGAGTAGACGTGCCCTCACGTTCCCATGCAGGCCAACATTGAGGCACTGACACATCCGTGTGCTCCACAAATTTGGATATTACCTGATTCGACCTCCTGGTCGAATGAAGACTGATAATGAGGATGCTTTCACATTTTGTCAGGTGCTGATAACGCTGTCTTGCACAAGTACATATCATTTGCGTGTCCTTCATAGAGATCGTTAGATCTGGAACGCTGTTCGCAACCCTTACATACCCTTCCAGGCCCTGTAACAACACTAAACATAAACAACGCTAATGCACTTTGGTGGCTGTTCTACCTACCACAGAGAATTGCAGCTCTAATGATTTACACACTGCCAAATGTGGTGGCGTTGTAGCAATCCTAGACGTACTTACAGAGGCAGCCGAGCAAATACTATATCTCCACAAAATTAGTAGTTCACTTTATTAAAAGTTTTGAAAGTAGAATATTTAACTTTAGAAACAATTCTTGCCCACTTAGATGACTAGTATTTGTAACTGTCGCTGTCAACAGTTCACTTTGATCTACATGGAATGACAGTCTTACATCAATGTACAATTGATTATACGTTGATACACTGTTCTGACGTCTACTACAACTCGGACTGCTGAATTTAATGAAGACGATGCTGTCGTTGTAAACAATGAATACAGAGTGGGCTGAGTGGCAGTGCGCTCTGACGTAAGTAATGTCAGCAGCAGTGGCATATGGAACCTTTTGAGGGAGTGTCTACATAGACGTCTCTCACTTGCCCCTGCGTCTGAAACCGACTGTCGTTATTTGTGGTTCAATCGTGAGTTCTTCATTCCCTTGTTGCCTTCACTTACTCTACTTCCTGTGGTTTGTCGGATCCGTGTAGGATACTTTGGTAATGGCTTGTACCATCAGCCTCGGGGTGTGTGCCTTTCTTTACGTGGCTGGAATGTTACCGAGCAGGTTGTAAGCCCATCAACAAGTGCACGAGCAACTGAAAAGTGTCCTATGTTAAATGTAGTTTGTAATTAATAAGTTTTCTTGCCTTTTTCGGAGTCTTACTTCTCACGCTACTTTTTCCTCCAAAAGTAACAGTGAAATTTGGAAAGTAACGTATCTGTTATATATACAAAGCTAAGTGTGTATGGGTATGCGTATATATCTACTTCAGCAGTCCTCAGAAGTATCAGATCTGTGTGGTTTATAACTTCCTAGCTCCAATTGGAGCAGAGACTCGGGCAAAAACGTTATTATTCCAACATATGGCTTATAGTCTGCCCTGCAAGATAAGGATGTTGTGTGAGAACAGTATCTGTCTGCCAGCTGAATCTGCTTTGCAAGGCAGTCTACTTCATAGGGAGAAGAACCGGTTTTGCTGGCCCTGACATGTATGTTGCCCTGTGTGTTGTGTTGGAGTAGTACTGGCCTGCGTTATCAAACTGCTTTACATGGTAGACTGTATGTCAGGAGCAAATAAATTATTTTCATCCCTCTGATGTGTTACCTGAACAGCATGACACATGTTTTGTCAGAGTAGTATTGGCCTGCTTTATTGAATTGTATTGCAGGTCCTGATGAGCATGGCTGAGGACAGGTTGAAGTAGATGAAGGTAGGGATGAATAGTGTGAGGGACAGGAGGAAACGGGCAGGGAGAGAGCAGGAGGGGATCATGCAGAAGGCAGGTGGAAGGTGCAGAAGGGTAACTGAGCAGGATAATGGGACAGGGTAATGGGGCAGGGTAATAGGGTAGTTGGAAAAGGAACAGGGAGAGGTGAAGACAGAAAGAGAGAGGGGTGGAGGATAGAAGTAAGAGTGAGGAAGATATGGTCAGAGACAGGGGCTGGAGGATATAGACAAATTGATGGAGAGGAGGAGATGAAAAGTGAGAGAGAGAATCAGGAAATGAGGAGACAGATGTGGGAGGATACGGTGGGAAGGCAGAGGGAGGAAGAGGCAGACATAGAGGGCGAGGGAGGAGGTGATATGTTTAATATATACGCACAAAGCTGTGGGGTAAAGGCTAGTATACAAATAAATATAAACTCTGTTCCTTTCTGGAGGAGGGGATATCGTGACTCACATGAACTTGAACCTCCTGGGATCTGTACGTGGATAGCAGACGACCTATGAAGTTGACAGTAGCAACGCCCTGTCGTGCACGTGAGTTGGTGAGGAAGACGCACGGTGTGGGGCCCACCTGTCGGCTGGCTGCCTATCGATTCCACACGTGCAGAGAGGCTCTCGCACTCTGCTCCCAGGGGACGCGCCCCCTGCGGCCGCTAAAGACGCCGCCCTCTGCCGGGCACGGCAGCGATGTCACGGCGCGGCGCTACGGCTTAGGGACGGCTCAGGCGCCTCCAGGGGATGCGGCCCATCTGGCCCCTCACAGACCCACTTATTTGTATCTGAGCCGGTGACCCAGCTCACAATAGCGGCTTTCGCTTCCACCTCTTATCTCTTACCTGGGGTAACTTCCCAGCTATCGGTAAGCCATTGAAAAAATTCTCAATTCATTATCCAGTTGTGTCAGATGCTTCAGTCTCAATGAGATCTCGTCAAGATACTTCTCGAGCACTGTTGAGTGGTACGTACTGTCTATTGTCAGTCTTGTCTCAGCAGTCAAAACTTCTTAACATATTTTTCAACGTGGTATCCTTTTACAAGGGAAACAGACATGATCCACAGAACTACCATCCTATATTCTTGACATCCGTTTTTTTCTAAAATAGTAGAACGATTATGAACACAAATGTAACGCAGTACATCGAACAGAATAATTTCCTGCACTTCAACCAGCATGAATTCCGGAAAGATAAGATGAAACCCAACTTGCTCCTAACTCACATGATATCCGGAAAGCAATCGATTAAGGAATTTATTGACTACAGAATGTATTATACTAATTGCCAGATCAAGCTTTATTACACTAAGGAGACACCTCCTTAACATAGTACTGTTTTTGCTGGTGGGACGATTTGCCTGCTTCAGTGAAGTAGAGAGCTATGCAAGCGGTTGCGCAGTCACTGGCAGGGTCTCCCACGACAGTCAAGACTATGCAATAGAGTGAAGGCAGCGGGTAATTAAGGAACAAGATACAAGGTTAAAGAGAGGAACACAGTATGGCTGCGATCATTATACAGTTACTTCAAGAAATGCTCTTCCGATTAAGACAATAATAAAATAGGAGTTGCAGGATGTTGGGAGCACAAGTGTTGAGGACTCAAAATGTAGGATACATCTACTACAAGAAGTGTTCAACGTTTATATCATCAAAGACTGAATCTGAGATTAGATGTAGTACAGTAGGACCTATACGGTTTCCTGAAATTGTCCATTAAGGAAGCAGCGAAGGAGACTTTAGGCCAAATAGGATCTGAATGGCTGACCACAGAATACTTGTATGTGGTTGAGAAAGATAAGAAACTACATCACATACGGTTAACCTCCCGGACTGAAGAGAACTGGAATAGATACAGCGCATACAAAACGAGAGCTAAGAAATTAACAAGAAAGTATAAGGAACAGGCACTGGAAAGAATACGTGAGGTAACAGAGCGTACGCTTGGATACAGGAGGTCGGCTGAGGCACGGAGGATGATGAGAAAGGCTAAGAATCCCGCACACGCAATACAACACATATCTACTGGACAGTGCAAAATGCACTTGGAAGAACTTCTGGTAAGAAAAGGGAGAGACTTGACGGTAGAAGTATAAAGCGAGAAATAGAAAGCCATGTGGACCGGAAAGAGTAGTGACAGAATTGAGGAAATGTAGACCCAAATGATGAGACGTGTATGTAAACTGTTCATTCAGATGGGGGGGGGGGGTAAATCTAAGAGAGTGGTATGCATCAAACGTGCCTGCTATCTATAAAAATGAAACTAGAAAGACCCAAGCAGTTATTGGGGGATAAGTGTAATGTCACCTATCAGTAGACTTTTTAGAGCTATAATGAAATACATGTCAGGGGATGAGATTGAGGGGAAGATGTGAGGGGACCAGGTACGTCTTAACTGTAGAACTATCTTGTATGGATCATTTTTTTAGGCTTAGACAAAGAAACGAGCAAGAATGTACTAAGGGTCAGAAAGTGCTCCGAATATTTGAGGATATAGAAAAAGCGTATGATTCACTACCCATCAACGCAGTCTGGGAAGCGATAGGGTGTGTAGATATAGAAGCACAGGAAATATCCCGTATTTCGAGAACATACCAGGAATCGAATTCAGTTTTTAAAATAGGGAAAAAGTTGAGTCAGCCATTCCAAACATAGAAAGGAGTAATCGGATAACATAACGGCAATCCAATGCAGTAGTTAAAATAGGGAAAAAGTTGAGTCAGCCATTCCAACATTGAAAGGACTTAGATAAGACTGCAGCATTCCTGCTTAAAATATATTTGCAGTATATATTTGAACGGTGGAATCGATCGTGGTATGGGGATTGCTCTCCAGTATGATACTATCTACTCATAATTATTTGCTGATAGTCACGTATTGATAGCGCACTCTAGGGAATATGTTACGTTTATGATAAAGAAGTTAAACGAAGAATTTGAATGAGACGGGCTGAGAATTAATGTGAACAAAGCAAAATATATAGCATGGGAGCAAGTGCCCGTTAGGCATGGTACTGCTACAAGGAACTATTAAAGCTGTGAAGCAGTTTAAATATTTAGGATCGATCATCCACTCCTCGGGAAGCAGCCTAGTAGATGTGGAAAGTAGGATCCAACAGGCAAGAGGAGAAATTAAAACGTTGTGTTCTGTGGTGCAGAGCAATATCAAAGAAACAAAGAAGACAATTCTGCAAATAGTAGTGGAAGAAACGGTGCAGAAGTATGGAACCTGGGGAAGTGGGAGTGGCAGACATGCAGAGTACAAGCAGTAGAGATGTGTGAAATGAAGAGGGCAGCCGAGTACCTAGAAAAGGGTGGAGGCGAAATGAGGAAATTAGGGAGATAATGGCTATGGAACAAATGTCGAGCAAAGAATTGAGAGTAGACCCCTACAATGGCATGGCCATGTACGGTGAATGAAGCAAAGACGATGGTTAAAAGCAGTTCTTAACACTTCGGAGACCATGCACTTGGAGGAATATTGGGCCTACGAAACCGGCAATTTCTGCCGTTACTTAAAGCGTTGGTGGCACGCATGTAATTGATAGATCTTAAAGAGTGATACGTACTAAAAACGGGACAAGCTTCAAGATTTATTTTTCATATTTAATTCAGTTCTTTGATAGATCACAATGAAATAAAGTATAATTATTTTCCCGAGACGAAAATGCGAGGCGAGTTACTGACCAAATTTGTTCCTCTTGCGCTTCCAGAGTTACTTGCTCACTCAAGATATGTGACGTATTTGTAACAGAATTACAGAGAACCTATCGAGTACACCTAATAAAATTACGTCAGTGATCATATTGGATCAGACATTAACGACAGTAGCTATTACTTCCACTGTTTCTTTAGAAATAATTCTAGAAATGGACGAAACAAGGCAGCACCAGTCAAGAGGTGGGCTGCGAGACATCCGTACATTGTTGTTATTTGCAGTGAGTACAGTTTTAGAGCGATTGGTGGCTCGCTCGTTGAGAAAATCGCAGCCCGACCTCTACTCGGGCGCGGTCTTTGTTACACAGTCGCGGCCCGAGCCTTGTTCTAGCTTGGTATTCAAAGTGTTAAAATGTCGTTGCCAGGAAACGGGAAGAGCGGACGGCTGGGAACATAAGGAAAAGCGGGAATTAATTGGTATGATAAGGAAGAGACGTCTGAAAGAAGAAGACTGCAATGATCATGAATGCTAGCGATTGGGAATATAGGACAATTGTTCGTAAGTGTAGAAACCCTTAAAAGTAAAAATAGATTTACGTTAAGTTATACGCGATATCAAACAAAATTTGTAAGTAGATAGAGGATTTTATGGCAGTTAGGACGCAGCATGGCATCTTGGATGGAGAATCATCAACAAAAGTAGAAATAATTTCACGTACGCCCTAATAAAGTGTCTTGGGATCTTTCTTGTTCATACTGTATATTAATGACCTGGAAACCAATATTAGTGCTAACGTAAGATCTTCTGCAGATGATATGGTTATATGTCATTAATTATAGTCTGAAAAAGATCTTGATTATATGCAAAGATTGGCAAATTTCTGTAAATTTTCAAAAATGTAAAATTTTCCTGCTTAAGTGACAAATCTAGGAATATGCTACAGCCTCCTACGTACTGCTCTTATAGATATCATGAAGAGCAGACTACCTACAGCGCACACAGAGACGTGTATGTACAGAAACACTTCCAGCGGTCCGTATGTGAATGGAGTGGGCATTAGCCCTAATAGCTAGCACAGTGACAATTAACCTCTGCCATGCACTACACAGTGTAGATGCAGATATTCGTTTCCAAAAGCTTTGACTGTTTTTAGTAGAGCACAGCAGACATGTGGCCGATCTGTATGGTCCTCACCCGGCTGTGGCACGAGAAAGCGAGAATGAACATCACATAGCTTGCCTCAAACAATGACACGATCGTTTGATCGGGCACGTGGGACTCACACGACTGTGCCCACTTGCGCATCGCTTGTGTGGTCGCTGTGCTCGCATGCGAGATGCGCTTCCTGCTCACTACGCCCTCTCTAGCATACGCCTCCATCTCGATGATAATCAGTACCAGTGAGGCACTACTTCATGTTTGAAAGCAATAAAAATCCCAGAAAGTCTTCTTGGAGGAATGTATGGGGCATGGCAGCAATTCACAACGCCGTTCATACATATTAGATACATATTAGCAGTGACTATTCCAAATAAATATCCTGGCACATCAGCCTGGTAAAACAACACTTTCTTCGTCGTGAAATATGACTCTGTTTCCTTTTGTTTCATGTCGGCCGGTTAAACGTTTCACAGCGTATTGGCAGGGATCGTTTTTTTTTTTTTTTTCCTTTCCTAATATGTGTATGAGTGGCAACGGCCTTGCCACAGTGGATACACCGGTTCCCGTGCGATCACCGAAGTTAAGCGCTGTCGGGCGTGGCCGGCACTTGGATGGGTGACCATCCAGCCGCCATGCGCAGTTGCCATTTTTCGGGGTGCACTCAGCCTCGTGATGCCAATTGAGGAGCTACTCGACCGAATAGTAGCGGCTCCGGTCAAAGAAAACCATCGTAACGACCGGGAGAGCGGTGTGCTGACCACACGCCCCTCCTATCCGCATCCTCGACCGAGGATGACACGGCGGTCGGATGGTCCCGATGGGCCACTTGTGGCCTGAAGACGGAGTGCTATATAATATGTGTATGAGTACGACACCGTTCGCATCCCAAGACATCGTTGTCATAGCTTTCAATTCGTTTCTAGGGTACAATGATGGACCCAGATTCCTTCGATAGAGGCAACATGTCGCAAACAATCCTGCTTATCAGTCCTCTAGCCGGATTGGCCGCGCAATTGGGTGCAGATATGTGTATTCGTGGAAAGCCTGTAAAAATGAAAGAGGTCCCAAATAATTAATATTTCATACACATCATTCCAGATTCCGGTCCGATTTTTAATTACTGTCTCACTGGTGACATAATTATCGCATTATCACTTTTATTTTGAGGTACCGTGAGCTTTCAATGCAAATTAATCCCATAAATACTTCTCGAACGTGTTGTTGGATAGCCATCATAAATGTTAGGAACTGCATCGTACAGTACATAACGTAGCTGTGTTGCAGGTCCTCTAAACACCAAAACCCCAGTGGGGTACAGTCGTTTGACTACACACAATGGGTACCGCAAGAGACTACTAAGAGACCAAAGTTCTTTATGGCAGTCAGTCTAAGTGTCAACTAATATCGTCATACAAAACATATTAGAAAACACGTTCTTAGCGATGAGACACCCCATAACACCCATAAACTAACCTTAATTACAACAAGTGACATTCGAAAAGTTCTGCGAAAACAGATTATTTTACATATATCGTACAGTAATCCTTAGTCAAAATTAAATATTTGAGACAATATATGGAGTTACAAAGCTATACGGCAATTGGAAAAAAAGTTTTTCGCTATCTAAAAGGTTTTCCATCCACGTGGTGAAGGTCGCTCAACGGCGAGTGGCTCTGGAAACTGGATATTGGACGAACCAGTTGAAAAAAGCGATTAACGGGAACAAGCACTCTAAGGAAACCTCAACATTAACAGCGAATCACCAGTAATATCATTGTTCTCGTAACAAATCAACAGCTACGTGTACACAAATTTGAACTTTAAATGACATAACCAACGCCGTCGTTCTGGACCTGGATTCAAACCCAGCACCTATAGCCATTGCTAACTAAGCTATGCTTTGTTTGGCCTTATTGAGACCCGATCACTAGCCATAAAGAGACGTGAAGTATAGACGTTTGCAAAAGTATCAGTTATCAATTCAGATCCTGAAAATAAATGACGAAACTGTTTGTTCTGAACTGGTAATCCTGTCATAACAGTTACCGTCCTGGGAACTACCCCAAACGACGTTTAATATGGTGTCATTCACAACGATCAAGGTATGCTCATGTTTAAAATTGAAATGGCATCATATAAAGCTTGTGACAGGGATGTGAACCCAGCACCTAATCGGATTGTTAACGAAGTACAGTCATGCTCACAAGTATCCGAACGACCTGGAATGCATTTCGCCTGATTCCCATGCAATCCACATAACGCAGCTGTCTATCAGGTCCTCTAATCGCTCCTTGGTACAGTCGTTTGACTATTGAAAATGGTTCCAACAAGTCACCACTAGAAAACACTGCTCTGTATCGCAATAACTCAAGATGTAAAGTAATACCACGATACTAAAAATATCAGGGAACACCTCATCACAGATAAGACTGTCCCTACGGCTTGTAAGCTCACATTTATTGCAGTAACTGACATACCTGAAATGTTAGCACTCTCATTATTACGTCAGATAGGTAATGCACGTAGTAAGTTCGTCGTATTCATGATTTCCTCTTCAAAGTAACATACCATACTTGTTGTTTAACACAAAATGTCATTAAAAATTTACGTTATTCACGAGCAGCTAGTTGAGAATATGTATGAACTTCAAATGACACGACGAACCGACTCGTTCTGCATATGCATTCAAACCCAGGTCATGCAAACTAAGATTTCGTGACTGACGGAAATTAACATTCATTCCTGACTAGGCATAAAGAGAGTGATATACCTCGATTTTAGACAGTATCAGTTCACAAATATCAACTTTAAATTACATAACGTAAACATTTTTAACGCACGCGAATTCCTACCCAGCATCTATTGTCCCTGTTAACGAACTACGAGAGATGTTAAATACTGCTTCTTCACAAGAAACTTACTTGAAATGCAGTGAGGTAAAGCTTTGTGTTGGACAGGGATTCGAACCCAGAACCTAATCGGATTGTTATCAATGCACAATCAACTTTGACATATCGGATTTTCTCGGCAGCAGCTAGATGTATTAACTGAAATGACGAGACGAAACATTAATTTTTTCCTCCCCAGGACTCCAACCCGGCACATATCGCTGTTATATTCTAGAGAAAATGAACGTTCAAGTATGGGTTTGTTACACCAGCAGCGACATGTGAGCATGTTTGAACTAGAAATAATATGACAAAGAGTTCAGTGCTGACTAGGAATCGAAGCCCAAACATATCGTTGTTGACTACACACCAAAAGACGTCAGCTACCGAAGTTTTCTCCACCAGCAGCTCGGAATAACATCCTTGAACTTATAGTGATCTCGGAAATAGTTCTGTGTCTCACTGGGAGTCAAAAACGTCACATATCGTTGGTGTTGACAACGAATGAAAATGCATTAAAAATAAAAATTATTATCCACCAGCAGATAGGTGTTCTCAGGCTAGAGCATGATAATACATTGTGAAAAGTTTAGTGCTGGGCCCGGATTCAAACCCATTCATGCGCAATATGTGGAGATGTCGAGGAATCTGCAGTTTTGAACAAACAACAAGTTGTAGTCGAGCTGTATTGTCACGAAGGGATCAAATTCCGCGTTAAGGGCGGTCTGAGTTGCATTCCCAGTTCAGAACCAATTTTATCGACATACAGAAGCCCAAATAAAAGATGGAATAAGTGTCCTGTGACCATACACAGGGTTTGTTTCGTCACTAGAAATAAATAACTAGTATAAGAAAAGTTACTGGTCATAGAGTTTCTCCATGTCTCCACTCCTTACTTTATTGTGGTTCCACCTAACGTCTACTTGGTAGAGAAGGAATATCATGTTTAATGTGATTTTCAGATCAGAATGCCATTATACCTTCTTCACTTGGCGTAGCCAGAAGAGATAAGAGTCTGCCTCTTGCTATCAAAAAACATTGGCAGAAGTTGGAATCGAACCGAGACCATCACCATATGAAACTATCATCAGTCCAACAGACCACCAAACCCTCTTCTCGACGACTCATTTCTCTTTCATAACACCATTGCGGCACACAAGATGAGAATTCTGACACACAGGCTCCCCGTAGTGGTTTGCAGGATGTTCAGTACATTCATTTACTTGGTTCACCGAATCGCCATGAACTATCTGCCTTGGCTACCTAGTGCATACATTCGACTCTATTTTGTAATCACCGAAATAAAATAACGTAACTGCCACCTACACAGAATTGCCAACAATGTAGGATGCAGAAATTTAAATAGGAAGTGTTCCTTTCCATTTGAGCTACTCTATTGCGCTATCTGTTTGTGCAGTGCAAAAGAAATGCTGTAACTGTCGGTCTCTCAGAAGTCTAGATCCGGCCATATGCATTATCTCACAGCACTGTGGAATGCCAAAGTTCTGGAGGAACTGTTGGGCACTGTTGATAAGACGTTGCGTGTTCTATTACATTCGCTACTACATTTTTTTAATACGCAATTCTGCTGCCTGCAGAAGTTATCAATTTAATGGCACTTTGAACATAGTTTACTGGTGACAGTATTTCTGTTTACCCTGACCTCCACCTATGTCATTTTTCAACGTAAACCGGCTCTGCCAAGTTTGGAATGAAGGAACGTGATGTTTAATGCGGATTCTGGATTCTAACAGCTTTCTCTTGAGGTTACCAGAGGTAAAGTAAATCTGTTTGTGCCTCTTAAAAGTAAATGCCTGAAACCACGCATTGAACTTGTGATAGTTCGTTCCACCAGACCATTGTGGCCTCATTTCGCAGCCCCAGGAGTGTGCTGTAATGGATGATGTGCTTAGCTTACTAAACTAGTCACGGTGGAAAAAAACGCGAGTCTATTAAATGGTTAAGTAGAAGTAAGCTTTTGATGTGGAGATTATGCTATTCTCATGTCAGCAGGATGTAAAGACTCTTCTAGGCGTCATAGCCTCGATTTGAAGTCATTTTGAAATTTTCACTAATTCAGGAATTTTTTTAGTTCCAGAAAATCCACTGTGAAGTGTGAAGTTACCGGATAATTCAATTATCACCGTCTTTATTACTATCATTTTCTTCATTCCTCTGCTGGAACACATGTGCTTGAAGATCATTTAAGTCCTTTTGGTCATTAAAGAAGTAGTTGCCCAAGAACAAGTTCTTTCCCTGTCTACGGAATCCTTTTCATGTTAATATCAAACATCAGCAGTTACTCGTAGATCACATTAAAACTAAAGTAATTGATGAAGACGTTACTTGATAACGAAAAGGCGCTGCCTTTGTTCATTTACTTGCGCCTAGAAATGGCTGTCGAATACTGCCAAACCAAAAGCCAAGGGATCTTACTGCCTTCCAATATACGTCGCTGTCGGTTCTTCCATATGATTTGGTCGACGTGACCTGTTTCAAGTTGTGTATGACACAGAATGTTTTAGAAAAACAATTGTTTTCCTTTGCAATAAACAGAAAGATCTTCATTCTAAGCTATCCAAGTCCAAAATTTTCGCAATATTAGTTCAAATTTAATATTCGCTTCCATAATGTAAGGAAAGTATTTCACAGTTGCAAAACCCGCATCCGACTCACTGTCCTTACACTGAGTCGCTGGGCATAAATTCTAGCTCAAATTGACGCCAGTTTAAGTAACCTAATGTAGCGAAGACTGTTTGCCAGTGCTCTTTCTCACCGGAAAATATGCAATTCAGTCATTGGGCTCCACACGTACACTGTAACAGTAGTTTCTGTGTGTATGCAATGCATACGGATTGTAGAATTTAGTGGTGCTCTCTCTTCCGCTTCTGTGTACAATATGCCTGACCTAAGCGGGCCCTTTGTCATTACAGGCCCTGGGCGGTGCAACATCATATTGACAACAGTAACGTGCTTATACTGACAACCTCATTTTGAAATCATTTGAGTAAAACAACATGATCTTCGAGTGGGAGACATTTCGTCCCCCTTTTCCTTCTGTGAAATTTGTCAGTAAGCTTTTTACCTTCGAACCAGGGAAATGCGGCAGAGTATGGCTGGTAAACGATTTACAAACCACGATTTAGTGCCGTTAACACGATTTCTTTAAATATTGGCGTAGTTGAAGGAGTTTAGTTTCTTCTTAAATCGTCTTATGTAGCAACGTTCACAGATATCTCAAATAGGAAAAGCTCTTTATCCAGGTACGAAGGTTGTAAAACAAACTTCCCACAGTTTGTGTCAGGTTGATCTTTTCGTCTGATAGCACTGCGTAAATATTTTGTGTAAGAGGTATTAAAGTAGTGTTCCTGTAGCTGTGGGAATCATTGGTAGAAAACGAGTTTCACAGCAATGGGTACAGTACTCATAAATATTCAAAATGATTATCAACCTAAGTCTGCATTCATCCACAAACTGAGGCGTATTTGTAATATTGAAGCTAGACTAGGTATCCTTGTCTTCCTTGAGTGGGCATTGGAAGGCGTTTACACACACGTATACGAGGGTAATCGCAAAGTTAAGGTCTCCTAAGGGATACGCAAGTGCCAAAGCAGGCACAAACGAGAGATCCTTAATCTTAACGGCAAGCAGAAACTACAATGTTGGCTGCATGGTGCCAAGGTGACAAAGAGCAAGACTATGGATATGAAGGTCTCAGGTTCGATCCCTCACCAGTCCCACGATTTTTATGTGCCGTTTTACACATATTTCCCCTAGGGCAGTGTTTGTTGATGTGAAAAATGCCGAGTTGCACTGTGGTCCTAAAGCCACGTAAAACTGTAGGTTCCCCTATTAACTGGCTAGGTAAGTCAACTCAAAGGTCGGATGAAAGCAACAGCATACCACCTCCAACAAAACCGTGCCTATTAAAGCACTGTGGTGTTCAAACCACCTTTGCGACTGGTGACTGCATTACTTTCTATGGGTTCCAAAACTAATGATCTTCGGGTTATTAACATTTTTGTGTTTTCATGCTGTAGCTTTGCTACCAGTAAACGTAAGTAACCGGCCGAGCACTGTCACCGTTCGAGTTGTCAATGTGATAGACGACGATGCTGTCGACCCCAGTTAAATTTTGGTCATGGCTATGTTTCAGTCGAATACCTCTATGGGCCTTTCTGCGTATTTCAAGATATACTTTTATGCACTTGGTACGCTTCCAAACTGATATCTGATAGAGCTGTTTTTAGCAACATGAATCAGATATGTTTTCCGTGCAATATATCGGACAACACGTCAGTGCAGCGAGATTTCGTTAATGTGTTGCGCATGGTGCAAGAAATATTTGTGTTTTGCTTGCTTCTGTGATAGGTTTCACCCCACTGAATGCGAGCAAGCTCACGAATAGACTGTCAATAACTGGAATTACGCAATAACACACTTAAAAGTTGTATTTTTGCTTTATGTATCCCGATGAAAATAACAGTAAACAGGTTATATGCCTACTTGCTTATTATCGCGCTTCTCGATGCTTTCCTCAAAAAATTAAAATAAAAATAAAAAGAGAGAGAGAGACAGAGAGAGAAAACAGAAATGTATTTCAAACATCAGCTCAGTAACGCCATGTTCGTCTCGTGATGTAAAGCAAGGATAGTTGATAGGTAATATCTCGTTGTATGGCTACGGATTTCTTTGTTTTCTCTCTGCAAACAACTAGAACAGAATTCAGTAACAAAATGGTAAGAACACCTACCCAGTGCTCCAATTAAACACTCAGACATTCTTGGTTATTTTGTTAATCGTCTGTAATGCACTAAACATCCTTGATTATTGATTTGTAATTACTACCATTGTTATTATTATTCGACACCCCACAACAGCTTTCCTATCACTCATTGCCGCCGATGCACGTAACGAATGGATCAGGATTAATGGAACGTGGGATGTTTCGTCACGGAGAATATACACATTTATGGTTCAAATGGCTCTGAGCACTATGGGACTCAACTGCTGAGGTCATTAGTCCCCTAGAACTTAGAACTAGTTAAACCTAACTAACCTAAGGACATCACAAACAACCATGCCCGAGGCAGGATTCGAACCTGCGACCGTAGCGGTTTTGCGGTTCCAGACTGCAGCGCCTTTAACCGCACGGCCACTTCGGCCGGCTATACACATTTATCTCGGCGTCTTGTGTCAGGGTAATATGAAAATCTCAATAAGAAAAGGACGACAATAACACCCAACTATTTCTGTCTACTTAACACCATGACGACAGACAAATTGGCGTCTCACTGTATTTTGATTATAATTTCTTAGCCTTTTTGGCTCTGAGCACTATGGGACTCAACTGCCGAGGTCATTAGTCCCCTAGAACTTAGAACTAGTTAAACCTAACTAACCTAAGGACATCACAAACATCCATGCCCGAGGCAGGATTCGAACCTGCGACCGTAGCGGTCTTGCGGTGCCAGACTGCAGCGCCTTTAACCGCACGGCCACTTCGGCCGGCTTTAGCCTTTTTGCGACCTCATTTTAATACCTCGTGGGAGCAGGCATAATATTTTGTTTTTTGAACACCGGGCAATAACACACAAAGATAGTAGATGGAAGGATACAAAGAAAAAATCAGACTCATGGGTGTGGATCCAGTTCATCACTAGAAGACTAAACAAGAGGGAAACATTAAGAAAGCAATGTATACCCTGGTTAGTATATATTATTTGTATAGATCTAAAGATGAAAAAGCGCAGATCTGCACAGTGCCCGCATCTGCACTTTAGTTTCTGTCTTAATGGGCATAATTTTTAGTTTCTTCCTTTCTGAATTATCAAATGAATTGATTATTACGTGGTACAGAATAATTAGGTAACTGTGTTTCTTACAGCTTCCATTCGCACCAACATTTTTCTACATTCTCGTGCAATTCATGAAATTCTACTTGTATGATCACAAGACTGGACATAGATGCAATCGATTTCGAGGTGCAAAGTGTTTGTTATCTTACTTTTCGTGACAGGTTGGCAAAGTTGATTTCCAAAGACTTTTTATTGTACTGAAATAATCTTTTGTAACAAAGTAAAAAGGTAAGTGTTTTATTCGTATATATTTTGTGGGAAACTGTAATCGTGATGGAAGATTACACACCTGAATGTTTGACACAGCAGATAGGAGGAAACGCTGCATATTAACCAAACCCCGCCCCTCCTCTCCGTATCCTCCTATGACACGAGCACAGGATTCTCCTCCTATAACGCTACAGAGATGTTCCTAGCACAGCTGAGAATTGGCAACATCGTCACAATCATTTGGCAACACTGTGACAGTGCAATCACTTCCGCGTATGGTATTGAACTGACTCGCTAAATTCATATGATATTCCCTTTCCATTTGAATGACTCGTGGTATATAATCATCACGTAAACTAAGACACTGAGACAGAAAATTCAATTTTTTGGCTAAAGAAATGCTATTCTTCACATAAGTGACAACTTTTAATATCTTTCACGATGCGTTATGACGCTGAGCGACCAATACCATGACGAGAGTGGCATGCTGGCAGCAGTGTGTCCGCAGCCCTGTGGTACCGCCAGTGTCTCGTGTTCGAACGGTTAAGAGAATCGTCAGTTCTAACCGTGGTAGGGGCAACGCGTGCGAGCTTTTTTTGTGTATTATTTCATGGAGCTGCGAATTCCCAGAATAAATTCTGTAACAAAATCAGAAGAAAACCTTTACACATCAAATCCTCTTGGCAGCTCGACGCAGTAAGTTGTGTTAATGGTAGTAGATCTCGGCTTTCTGACTGCCAAGCTGCTATAGAATTCAAGCGTCTCTGAAGAAATTCGAATCGACCGTCAACGATACGAAATTCAATAATGTTCTTCATTTAAGACTCCCCTGCCAGGGTGAAGGAAATAAATTGATTAGAAAATCGCAAGAAAATACTTTCAGCTCTTAGTTCAATGGTGAAAAACTTATAATGCTGCGCAGCAGGTAACGCCTCTTTCCGCTGCTGACAAGCAACTTTTGGGTTTCTAGGAATACGTAACTTTATTTATGAAATGCCACATTTGCATACCTGTTGAGTATGACACAGCATACCATTTAAACACAGACCCAATCGAAATCTAAGTGAGTAGTTTTTACTAATTCGTGCAGATAGAGGCACGCTTGTGTACAGATACTCAGTTTTATTAAATCAGACTTTCGTCGTAAGGTTATCGTGAGTAGTTTTATTTCATTTCTTACAATACAGTGCACAGTTTTCGTAAGGTTTCTTTTAGTGTTGTTAAAACAATACTAAATATGAGAGAGAAATTAATCATCAACGATATATGCGAATGCTCTGATGATATCTATAACAGTCTGACAATGCACATGCAGTTTATTGATTACATGCATGTAGAAAACTTGTTCTGAGTTAAAGCTGACAAAAAAGGTTTAAAGAAGAATAAAATGCCACTACCAGACGACAGCTAATGTAGAAGATACTTTTCTGACTATTTTGGCACGATCCGCTCTCCCCATACATAATAAAAAAGCTTCGAGACGCATCTGCTGCCTGGCCGTCTACTAAACTTGAAAAGAACAAAATGACGCAGAAGTTAGAATTTTTTCCACACGCTGGGTTGAGAAGTGAAGAGAATTATGTTCAAAGTTCAATTAAATTGATAACTTCTGCAGACAGCAGAATTGCGTTTTAAAAAAATGTAGTAGCGAATGTAATAGAACACGCAACGTCTTATCAACAGTGCGCGACGCTTACCGTTACGCTACTAGCTGTGACGTAGCTACAGCACCTCTGGGAGTGAACAACAGTTCCTCCAGAAATTTGGCATTCCACAGTGCTGTGAGACAATGCATATGGCCGGATCTAGACTTCTGAGAGACCGACAGTTACAGCATTTCTTTTGCACTGCACAAACAGATAGCGCAATAGAGTAGCTCAAATGGAAAGGAACACTTCCTATTTAAATTTCTGCATCCTACATTGTTGGCAATTCTGTGTAGGTGGCAGTTACGTTATTTTATTTCGGTGATTACAAAATAGAGTCGAATGTATGCACTAGGTAGCCAAGGCAGATAGTTCATGGCGATTCGGTGAACCAAGTAAATGAATGTACTGAACATCCTGCAAACCACTACGGGGAGCCTGTGTGTCAGAATTCTCATCTTGTGTGCCGCAATGGTGTTATGAAAGAGAAATGAGTCGTCGAGAAGAGGGTTTGGTGGTCTGTTGGACTGATGATAGTTTCATATGGTGATGGTCTCGGTTCGATTCCAACTTCTGCCGATGTTTTTTGATAGCAAGAGGCAGACTCTTATCTCTTCTGGCTACGCCAAGTGAAGAAGGTATAATGGCATTCTGATCTGAAAATCACATTAAACATGATATTCCTTCTCTACCAAGTAGACGTTAGGTGGAACCACAATAAAGTAAGGAGTGGCGACATGGAGAAACTCTATCACCAGTAACTTTTCTTATACTAGTTATTTATTTCTAGTGACGAAACAAACCCTGTGTATGGTCACAGGACACTTATTCCATCTTTTATTTGAATTTCTGTATGTCGATAAAATTGGTTCTGAACTGGGAATGCAACTCAGACCGCCCTTAACGCGGAATTTGATCCCTTCGTGACAATACAGCTCGACTACAACTTGTTATTTGTTCAAAACTGCAGATTCCTCAACATCTCCACATATTGCGCATGAATGGGTTTGAATCCTGGCCCAGCACTAAACTTTTCACAATGTATTATCATGCTCTAGCGTGAAAACACCTATCTGCTGGTGGATAATAATTTTTATTTTTAATGCATTTTCATTCGTTGTCAACACTAACGATATCTGACGTTTTTGACTCCCAGTGAGACACAGAACTATTTGCGAGATCACTATAAGTTCAAGGATATTATTCCGAGCTGCTGGTCGAGAAAAATTTGGTAAGTGTCGTCTCTTTGTGTGTAGTCAACAACGATATGTTTGGGGTTCGATTCCTAGTCAGCACTGAACTCTTTGTCATATTATTTCTAGTTCATACATGCTCACATGTCGCTGCTGGTGTAACAAACCCATACTTGACGTTCCTTTTCTCTAGAATATAACAGCGATACGTGCCGGGTTGGAGTCCTGGGAAGGAAAAATTAATGTTTCGTCTCGTCATTTCATTTAATACTTCCAGCTACTGCTGAAAAAATCCGATATGTCAAAGTTGATTGTGCTTCGATAACAATCCGATTAGGTTCTGGGTTCGAATCCCTGTCCAACACAAAGCTTTACCTCACTGCATTTAAAATGAGTTACTTGTGAAGAAGCAATATTTAACATCTCTCGTAGTTCGTTAACAGGGACAATAGATGCTGGGTAGGAATTCGCGTGCGTTAAAAATGTTTACGTCATGTAATTTTAAGTTGATATTTGCTAACTGATACTGTCCAAAATATGAGATATATCACTCTCTTTATGCCTAATCAGGAATGACTGTTAATTTCCGTCAGCCACGAAATCTTAGCCTGCATGATTCGTTCAAATGGCTCTGAGCACTATTGGACTCAACATCTGAGGTCATCAGTCCCCTAGAACCTAGAACTTCTTAAACCTAACAAACCTAAATATATCACACACATCCATGCCCGAGGCAGGATTCGAACCTGCGACCGCAGCAGTCACGCGGTTCCGGACTGAAGTGCGTAGAACCGCACGGCTACCGCGGCCTAGCCTGCATGACCTAGGTTTGAATCCATATGCAGAACGAGGCGGTTCGTCGTGTCATTTGAAGTTCATACATATTCTCAACTAGCTGTTCGTGAATAACGTAAATTTTAATGACATTTTGTGTTAAATAACAAGTATGGTATGTTACTTTGAAGAGGAAATCATGAATTCGACGAAGTTACTACGTGCATTACCTATGTTACGTAATAATGAGAGTGCTAACATTTCAGGTATATCATTTATTGCAAATAAATGTGAGCTTACAAGCCTTAAGGACAGTCTTATCTGTGATGAGGTGTTCCCTGATATTTGTAGTATCGTGGTATTACTTTACGTCTTGAGGTATTGCGATACAGAGCAGTATTTTCTAGTGGTGATTTGGTGGAACCGTTTTCAATAGTCAAACGACTGTACCAAGTTGCGATTAGAGGACCTGCTAGACGGCTGCGTTATGTAGGTCGCATGGGAATCAGGTGAAAGCAATTCAGCTCGGATACTTTTGAGCACGACTGTACATAAAATCAGAAGTTAAATATCGAATGTTTCTGACCAATAGCGAAATGCTGGAACCTTAATTGACGATAGAATAGTTTTTGCGTGACTGGGATTCGAACCCAGCATCTAGCACCTTCGTTTTCTAGCCAGGAACAGACGATAAATAGCTATTGTTGGTTCACCAGCAGTGAGATGGGCGCATGTTTAGCTAGACATCAGGCGACGAAAAGTTCTGTGCTGAATGGAATTCAAACCCCGCACACGTGGGCATGAAGAAACTTTAACTATCAAATTCTTTTCCAATAATAGCTAGGAATGGCATGTTTGTACTTTCAGTGATGTGATGGAAAATACTCTGCTGGCTAGAAGTTGACTCCACAACATGTCGTCGTTGGTGATCACAACGAACACAACGTCAAACCCAAATCTGTTTTCACCAGTAGGATGGAGAGGAATGTTTGAACTTGAAAAGATATAAGTAAACGTTTGATCTTGTAATGTTGTGATAAAAAGCTCATCATGTGGCTGTGAGTTGAAACGAACACGTTATAGGTGACAACGCACGAAGAGACGTTGAAAATGCAATTATTTTTCACCAGTAGTTCGGAGTGCACATGTTATGGCTTGAAATTAAATAATGAATATTTTGTGCTGATCAGGATTTGAAACCAGATAGGTGCCTTTCGAGGACGCCTAGAAGAGTTTGCAATCTTCGGGAACACAGTGAAATCGAATTCAAATCCCAGTCCAGCACCACAATTTTCAACGTCTCATTTTCAAATAAAGTAAGAGCCTTAAGAATTTACGTGGCCATTGGTTCATTAAATGAAATACGTTTTCTAGTTTACGACGGCTTGCTGGTGACAGAGTCTCTGACTTCTGGGGTTTCTCCATCTGTCACAGCTGAAACGAATGTCGCTCTGCCCCAGGGAAGGGATGTTACGTTTACAGCGGATATTGAACTACGGAGCTTACTGGCGTTCTGCACTTGGCGTTACTAGGGGTGAAGGAGAGTTGCTTGTGTGTGTTAAAAATCTACGCCTGACGTGAGATGTAAACCTACACGCTTTACACGTCAATACAAGATTAATCCATCAGACCACAGAACCCCCTGCCAAGCACATAATTATGAATTGCTGAGTACTCATTTAGATGTAGATGCAGATGTCAAGGGACGCGTAACAGGAAGGAGGGCGGGATCTGGGAATAGATAGAAGTGCAGAAGTGCAAAATATAAGCGTGAAATGCTTGCAGAGTGTTGCTTACTTAGATGTGTGCCACATTTCGTTATATCTTAGGACCGAGAGATAAGGAAGGACTGTTTTCAGAACGAATAATTGGTTATAGGGTAGGGGAGATCAAAGAATAGGGTTTCATAGGTGGTGAGAGGAATGATAGAGAGTAAAGGCAAAATGTAGCGTCAACGGAAACCACTAGATTTGTTTATAAAGTTTTGGGGGAATGGAATAGAAGGGCACTTGCGGCGATAGTGTCAGAGAGAGAGTGTGAGAGAGAATAGAGGAGATATTAACAACGGGTAAACATAATATGAAATCGTTTGCGTATTGTGTGGAGGACGGAGGGTGTATTCATGGATGGTGGGGAAGAGAGAGATGTATTTGAAATAATAAAAACTACTGTGACAGAGTCCATCCACGCTGATTAGTTTGTAAGTATCTAGACAGGGTATAAATGAAATCAAAATAGAATATTTAACAAACTGTATATTCAAAAGAAACCCACTTCCATTAAAAGGCAACTCAAAGGAAAACTAACCCATATTGTATCTTTTCTGGTGCCACGCGACCTTCCACTAGCTCCCAATGAGGATAAATGACGAAAAAGAAGACATAACAAAACATTTTAAGGACTCTAATATTTTATCCAGAATCCTTCATTATTTTGTACTATCATGCGTCTTGGCATAGAATGTATAATCCGTCGGGCGTAACAGCCTGAAGAAGCAACTTCCTCCCAGGCTTCCAGGACGCAGTCCCAAAGAGCGTCCGCAGTAGTTGGTTGGTTTCGTGGGCAGTTCTCTGTTATGTTCTGGCGACCTCAGCCACATGTTTTCCATGGGGTTCACATCAGCCGCCCGTGGCGGCCAGTCCATGACGTTGACGCCAATCGTGGAGAGCCGCTGCTGAACAAATGCAGACTTGTGAATAGCAGAATGGTCCTCTTGCAATGTGACGTCCCCTTCTGCGTACAGCATTCGCACTGACGGAAGCGTCTCATTTTCCAATATGTGGGCATACTGCACGTTGTCCAGAGTTCCTTCTATCCTGTGAAGAATTCCCGCCCCTCTGGCAGAAATCCCAAGCCGGCCACTTCTTCTCGGCGTGCTTAGATATTTGCGTCGATGGCGAGTCCCTTGCGGCCTGTAAGCCATTCGTGGACCGTCGTTACTGGTGGAAAATACCTTGTCATCACTGAAAATGACGTTGTCCCACGACGCCCTCAGATGGAGCTCCGCAAATGCTAGCCGGTATAAAACGTTGTCTTCACTGAGTTCTTGTTTCACGGTGGATCGTCGTGCATGCAGTCCAGCTGCTCTCAGACTTCGGCGAATCGTGTGACTGGAGCCGGGGAAGTTGGTCTCCTGCCGCAACTGCTTCGCCTTCAGAAAGGGACATTCTCTGCTCCTAGACTCTAGGTCCCTATCTTCCTGCTGTGAGCTCACTCTCTTCCTGCCTGAGCCAGGAGCCCTGTTGGTGGTGCCTCTTTCAAGGCAGATCCTCCACCATCTCGTTGCAGTGGTATGTGGTACGCCATACCGTCTGCCAGCTTCTCTGACGGAACATCCTCCTTCTTCAATGAGAGCGACGACCTCTCCCAGTGAGCCATTACGGCAGACAGCCTAATGTGTATTTCTGCTTGCCGCTCTTATACTGATGCCAGGAGAGGAGGTAAACACATTTACGTGAAACGGAGCGGCAGAGGCAGAAGCAGAGGCATGCGGCGCAGCAGTGTTGGCTCGTTCTGGGCTGTTGGTTAAACATAGCTACCACAAAATATTTCACCTAGCTAGCAATAGCATGACGCAGGAAACTATTCTTTCTTGTAAGTGCTCTGAATTAGATGGCCGGCTGCTGTAGCCGAGCGGTTCTAGGCGCTCGGGCATGGGTGTGTGTGATGGCTCTCAAATGGCTCTGAGCACTATGGGACTCAACTGCTGAGGTCATTAGTCCCCTAGAACTTAGAACTAGTTAAACCTAACTAACCTAAGGACATCACAAACATCCATGCCCGAGGCAGGATTCGAACCTGCGACCGTAGCGGTCTCGCGGTTCCAGACTGCAGCGCCTTTAACCGCACGGCCACTTCGGCCGGCCGGTGTGTGTGATGTCCTTAAGTTAGTTAGGTTTAAGTAGTTCTAAGTCTAGGGGACTGATGACCTCAGATGTTAGGTCCCATAGTGCTCAGAGCCATTTGAACCATTTTGAACCACTTGTAAATTAACACCATGATATCGCAGATATTAGGCAACACGCTACTAGAGATGAGAAAGGCATTAAGGTTTGCAACTAAACATGCTACTCCTAGCTACTACTGAATAAGAATTTGATTACTAACGTGTCTTCATAACCATGTGTGCGGCGTTCGACTCTCACTCAGCATATATGTTTGCGTCACCTTATTTCTAGTTAAACGTGCGCACATCTCGCGAATGGTGGACCAACACTGGACATTTCTCGTCTGTTCCTGGTTAGACAACGACGGCAGTAGGTGCCGGGTTCGAATCCCGGTCAGGCAGTACAACTTCAGTCGTCATTTAAGGTTCCAACCTCACTACTGGTGACAAACCGAGATATCTACAATCTGATTTTACGTATTTATTCAACAATCCGATTAGGTGCTGGGTTTGCATCCTTGTCACCAGCATTAAATGATGGCATTTCAATTTTAAACGTGTGCATCCTTTTTTCCTTGACAATGCAACAATATACAAAGTCTTTCGAGGTTAATTACGAAGAAGGTAATTGTCATGTTAGGGTTCCTGGTTTCGTACAAACTTTATTGTCATTTACGTTCATTTTGAGAATTGATAAGTGATACTGGTGCAAACGTCAATATTTGACGGCTCTTTCTGCCTAGTGATCGAGTCTCGATAAGGCACAAAGCTTTGCTTGGTTAACAATGGCTTTACGTTCTGGGTTTGCATCTGGATCCAGAACGAAGACGTTGGTCATGTCATTTAAAGTACAACTTTGTGTACAAGTAACAGTTGATGAGTAATGTGAACAATGGTATTACTTGTGATTCGCTGTTAATGTTGGAATTTCCGTAAAGTGCTTGCCGCCGTTAATCACGTTTCATTTTAACTGCTTAGTATTACATAAAGTTGATGTGAAACCACTCCCCGTTGAACGTTGAACGACGTTCAGCATGTGTTGGGTAAACCTTTTAGACAGCAAAAAACGTTTCAAATTGCCATAGAACTTTATAAATCCATATACTGTCTCAAATATTTAATTATGCCCTTAGGATTACTGAACGATTTATGTGACAAAATTAGTTGTCTCATAACTTTTGAAATGTCACTTATTGTAATTAAGTTTAGTTTACTAACGTTAAAGACTGTCTGATCTCTTCTGTACTATCGTGGTGTTACTTTACATCTGGACAGACTGTCATAGAGACCGGTGTTCTCTAGTAGACTCTAGCGGTACCCATTGTGTATCTTACAACGACTGTACTGTGGAGGGTTGCGACGATGTGCAACAGAGATATTGAATGTTGGTTGCATACATTCAGGTGTGACCCACTTTTTTTGCTGTCGAGTGTACATAGCCTACGTACTAAAGTTTGTTCCAGTCACTTTAATGTTTACATTGCAAGACTGAGGACATGTTTGTTGTAAGCCTTATGAAACGGACCTTAATTCGATGATTCATCGTTCGACTTTTGCAGTTCACATAAAATCAGATTTCATGACCCGAGGATGGTCTGCATTTTAGCAGAATTATAGTGTTAATAAAATAATAAGCACAGCGTTCATACTACTTTCTCCAGCTGTCGGCGTATGCAGTTCCTAACAAATTAACCCTACATTAATAATTCAGAATTATGAAGTCATACTGTGTAACAGTATTCTGAAACATGATTCCAGATCAGGTCGTTTTAAGAGGATTTTGTTATCTGCACAAAATAGCGACAACCGTTATGTTCCGATAAAATTTCGAACGACTCTTCTCTTCTTCCTTGATGCAAAAAGGACTGAGTTTCGACTGCTGAAGCCAAAACAGGATGTGAAATCTCTGTAGAGTGAGAATCATTGTTCTCCTTATCCCAGCAGGTAGTTTTTAGTCACTGCTGCTCACACCAGTTGGTACAGGGCCTATGATTTGAGGTCGGAAGCCCACTGTAGAGTGAAGACTCTGAGATTATAAAACTTCACAGCCCACATGCCTCAGATCCACTTTTTGGCAGATTCTTTCTGGACCAAAAGTTGTAGCCAACAGGAAAGAGCTGTGCTCTTGCTACTTGCTGCCTTGATTCACATTACTGTTTAGCTGTTCTTTACCTTGAGCAGTACATAGTAATGTCAACCGCATGTAGGCATCACCGTTTTCACGCGGCGAGCATGACTACATCGTGTTACTACCATGAAATATTTTCAACATTGATAAGAAGTTAGCGCGGTCACACCCTCCCCATTTGTAACCACAGTCATAAACGACAGGGGTTTATTTCTCTCTAAAATCATAGGAATCTCAGCTTCACTTAACACTTTCCATCATGTTTATAGCACAAGTGACGTTCAAGGCATTTTGTAATTTCATATGTTGAATCTTGTATTCATTGGTTGAGATCTCTGCCAGTGAACTCCAGTTAAACGCCAGGTAACACTGCTCTTGGCGTTTATTTTTGAATTGTGATATAATAAATCTCATTGTTAATCTTTCAACTGTGCGGAATTGCTTGACACCTTTCTTCAACCTCTTAATTATATTTATGACACTCTGTAAGTAGCGACAAAATCGACTGTTGTTTTCAAATTTTGTCTCGAAAAGGGAGACCCACTTGCTGCTGACTGCGAAGTTCAGAGATTCACTGTTTACTTCCTGAAACCCAGTGTTTGGACAGAGAGGGGAGGGGCCGGTGTTACAGTGGTTTGAATCATAGCTTCGACGTTTAAAACCGCACCTGAGTCTTGTCCACCCTCAGGAATCACCACACCCACTGGTCCAATATTTTGTTCCACCTCCAGCTTAAGTAAAGCAACAATTGCTTTCCCCCTTCAATGACATCTCTCCTCTGCCACTTCCAGCACTTTCACTTTGCGGTAAAAGACAATAATTTCACCTATTTCTCAAATATTTCTTCAATAATCATGCCTGCCATTCACCTGAGCCATTATGATACGAAATCCATGTCTTATCAAGCTTGCATTTGTTGTCAATACGAACTTGTGGTCACTCAAAGCGAATTCTTGTCATGAATAGCGTTTGGTTTCGCTTTAATATGGTCAGATATTATCCCATCCAAGTATAAAATGTGAGTCACTGGACGATACTGCACATTTTACAACTCGGGCAGTAAATCTGGTTGAAATGGCTTCTTATCGAAACTAACTTGTCAATCAGTCTCATTTTTAATTTAAGCGTCATCTTACGGATTGCGGGATATGATGGAAACTAGTACATTCGTTAACAACGCTATGTCTTTTATTACAGGTCTTTAATTTTTACTTTTAGTTTCGAAACTATTTTACCAACAAAATTTTTATTAATATTTTTACAATTTATTTAATTTATTTATTTGTTTATAGTGAAATTTATGATACAATTCTGTTTCATTCTTAATTAAATTTGTCAGTCTGAATAATGTAAACATATAAATCAATTTTTTTTAACAGTTGGTACTGTAGTTTGATACTAGCGTCTTACGCTGAAAACCTAGATAAAAGTTAATTATGTGACACTCGTTTTATGGATTTCAACATTAAATCATGTGTTGATGTTGAACTACTCTTGCATATAACTGCGTTACCGCTGGTGTCGACAGATGCACAGAGTACATAGACACCTAGGGCACTGTTTCATTCCGCGATCTTCACACGTCGTTAACTCAGCTTGGTGCCACAGGTGCAGATTATCACCAACAGAAACGTTATTTTTCGGTTTAGCATAGCCAAAAACATTTATCGTGGCCCTGCTTACCAGCTTAAATAATGTCATTTAATTCGGACGGTTATTTTACACATGCCAAACGTATTGAGTGTGATGTCGTCCTTGAAACAGCCTCAGGATGCAGTGACTTAAAAAAACTCGTTTCAAGATGCCGAGATTATCGTCCCAGTCTCTAGGCCACTTAAGGTCAGGCTTTATCGTATTATCTGAATAGTTTCTATACTTTACTGATCTCGCCGTTAATCCTTTGAGTCACAAGAACAAGATAAGATCATTTTAAAATTTTTCGCAAAAGTAACCTTTAAATGAGAACATTTTAGGTTAAGGCAAAAACAGTATTTCAGAACATGGTCTTGGGAAGGTTTTTGACTAAAATCTAAATGCATATCTGAAGTTAAAAATAAACAAGTAAAATGGAATACCTCCAGTGGTCACAAGCTCCTTCCTCTAAAGTAACACGTCATACGTAAACTGTCATTTTTGTAGACAAACATGGTATCTGGAAACTAGTAGGTGCAAAGAACGTACAGCAAATCAGAAACATATGTCGAAGTACAAAGAATATTTATCATAGCAACATTATTATTTTGAAATAAGTTTTAAAAGACTATGAAGATCTACGTTTGAGTTGCCGAATACATGTGTTGGAACAAATATTTAAAGGGATATACAAAACCTTTCCCGTCAGGTTTATATAGCTTGAGTTTTAAACTCGTTTATATAGTCAGGTGATATGTTGCCAACCTTAAGTACAATAATTATGTTGCCAAAAGTGGTAAAATTAAACGTAAATAATAATTTTGGCTGGGTTTCAGAGATAGAGATGAGAGCGAGAGAGACTGGGAGATGACTGTCAAGAGCGATTGGAGGAGAGCAAACATTTCCAGAGGAAGGGTTTCTTAAGATTATATCTATTATATGTAATGACTAAGTAAAGGTTGGTGTAAGACATCGGTTAACTCTTTAAAATTCACGTTTTCACAAGTGTTATTTAATGTACATATAGTGTCTCAAGTTGACAGGATGTACAGACTGTTAGTGAATGGTATATTTATAAATGAGGGTTTTCCGTTGTTCATTTGGGAATGTCATTTTAACATAACTAATTACTTACGGTAAAGATGAAGGTGTGTGTGTGTGTGTGTGTGTGTGTGTGTGTGTGAACGTACAAATAAACATCTGCGTATTTTAAAGAATTGACCATTGTATTACTCCAATCTCTACTTAGTCGTTACACCTAACAGATATAACCTGCTCTGGAAAAGTTTGCTCACCTCCAATCGCTTATTTTGCCCTTTATCTGGATCTATTTCTCTCTCTTTGTCACACTCTCCCTCTCTTACTCTCTGTCACTCTCTCTCTCTCTCTCTCTGTCTCTCTCTCTCTCTCTCTCTCTGCCTCCGAGGTCTCCACAAACCTCTGAAACGTATTACAAAGTAATGTTGTTAGAATGTATATTCTTTGTCGTTCGAGATAATGTTTCTGTATTACTATATGTTCTTTCCAGCTAGTAATTTCCAGACACCATCTTTGTTTACAAAATATGACAGTTTACGTATCATGAGATACGATAGAGAAACGGACCCGTGACAACGGAAGTATTCAATTTTACTTGCTTATTTACATTTTTAGATATACGTTTAGTTTTTAGTCAATAACCTCTCCACAACCATGTCGTGATATAGTGTTTTTCCTTCTCCGCTAGACAATACCACAAGCTACAAGACAATAGTAACACAACACAGAAATATGTCGTACCAACGTAAAATCTCATGATGATGGACGTTGAAACCTTCGAAATGCATTGTAGATATAAATAAAATGTATCGTTTAGTATTGTAATCTGCAACGAATGAAAGACGAAACTAACAAAAAGTAAACAATCAATTGCTTTAAGGAGGCGTCTCCACTTTGGATTCACTGGGATATCTAGTATTCAACCACTATTTATTTCATGTGATATTTGCATCTACATCTACAAGGATACTCTGCAAATCACATTTAAGTGTCTGGCAGAGGGTTCATCGAACCACCTACACAATTCTCTATTATCACAATCTAGTATAGCGCGCGGAAAGAACGAACACCTATATCTTTCCGTACGAGCTCTGATTTCCCTTATTTTATCGTGATGATCGTTTCTCCCTATGCAGGTCGGTGTCAACAAAATATTTTCGCTTTCGGAGCAGAAAGTTGGTGACTGCCATTTCGTGAGAAGATTCCCTCACAACGAAATACGCCTTTCTTTTAATGATGTCCAGCCAAAATCCTGTATCATTTAAGTAACACTCTCTCCCATATTTCGCGATAATACAACACGTGCTGGCCTTCTTTGAACGTTTTCGATGTACTCCGTCAGTCGTATCTGGTAAGGATCCCACACCGCCCAGCAGTATTGTAAAAAAGGACGGACAAGCGTAGAGTAGGCCGACTCCTTAGTAAATCTGTTACATTTTCTAAGTGTCCTGCCAATAAAACGCAGTCTTTGGTTAGCCTTCCCCACAACATTTTCTAAGTGTTCTTTCCAATTTAAGTTGTTTGTAATTGTAATTACGAGGTATTTGGTTGAATTTACGACCTTTAGATTATCATTTATTGTGTAACAGAAGTTTAACGAATGTCTTTTAGCACTCATGTGGATGACCTCACACCTTTCGTCATTTAGGGTCAATGCCAATTTTCGCACCATTCGGATATTCTTTCTAATGCATTTTGCAAATTTTTTTGATCTTCTGATGACTTTATTAGTCGATAAACGACAGCGTCGTCTGCAAACAACGTAATCCGGCTGCTCACATTGTCTCCCAAATCGTTTATATAGATAAGGAACAGCTAAGGGACTATAACACTGCCTTGGGGAACGCCAGAAGTCACTTCTGTTTTACTCGATGACTTTTCGTCAATTGCTACGAACTGTGACCTTTGTGAAAGGAAATCACAAATCCAGTCACATAACTGAGATGATATTCCATAAGCACGCAACTTCACTACAATCCGCTTGTGTGGTACAGTGTCAAAAGCCTTCCGTAAATCCAGAAATACGGAATCGATCTGAAATCCCTTGTCATTAGCACTCAACACGTCATGCGAATAAAGAGCTAGTTGTGTTTCACAAGAACGATGTTTTCTAAACCCGTGTTGACTGTGTGTCAATAGACCGTTTTCTTCGAAGTAATTCATAACGTTCGAACACAATACATGTTCCAAAATCCTGCTGCATATCGACGTTAATGATATGGGTCTGTAATTAAGTGGATTACTGCTACTACCTTCGGCGGCCGGGGTGGCCGAGCGGTTCTAGGCGCTTCAGTCTGAAACCGCGCTACAGCTGCAGTCGCAGGTTCGAATCCTGCCTTGGGCATGGATGTGTGTGATGTCCTTAGGTTAGTTAGGTTTAAGTAGTTCTAAGTTCTAGGGGACTAATGAGTTCAGATGTTAAGTCCCATAGTGCTCAGAGCCATTTGAACCATTTTTTGCTACTACCTTTCTTGAATATTGGTGTGACCTGTGCAACATTTTTGAAAGCGAATTCTCCTCTTTCCTAGAAACAATCCCTCATCTCGGAACTTCTATGAAGTCGATGCTTAAAACTAATTATAGACCTAAATAACAAGCAAAAATGGGCCTAAGATTTAATAAATTTTGTATCAAAACTACGTACTTTTTACGTTAAGGTATCTTCAGATACACGTACTTCACTGTTAATGATTCTTATGGGGGCCAGTATAAAAACAACCGCATGTCACGGTCTCCTACAGTAACGTAGCACAGTCTCCGCGGCGGCTCTTC
The DNA here is from genome assembly GCF_023898315.1 of Schistocerca nitens. NCBI lineage: Eukaryota > Metazoa > Arthropoda > Insecta > Orthoptera > Acrididae > Schistocerca > Schistocerca nitens. The sequence continues at coordinate 758,799,702 of NC_064617.1, read as the reverse complement.
CTCTGAGCGCTGTAAGCGACTGCCACAGTGCACTACATTCGTGGAAGTACCTGATTGTACCAGTAAATGTCCCTGTCTTACAGTAGCACCGGTAGTTTCATCCTAAAGGCACAACTACTTCAAAAAAGAAATTAATAAAATGATGATTTCAGATAATGTTGTAGCTGTTGAGTATCATATTTACAATTCTTAGTTTCTGTTACAGATTTTTGTCAGTGTCATCCAAATATCTCACACTCGCTTCGAACTGAAGGTAATTCAGACTGCAACATATAAACATCCAAAGAGCAGTGACTGCACGTATTTGTGCCCGGATATTGTTACTGTGGCTCGCACTGGGCCCGGAAGAAAGAAAGCGGAAGGCAGAGCCGGCGGCCAGCTTTGCGACGGCCCACTGGAGTGGCAGCAGCAGCAGCGGAAGCAGCGCCGCGGCCGCTGGTCAGTGAGGCGCCTGTTCTCGGCCCTCCAGTATCACACAGTGCAGCAACATCGATCGGAACCAAATTAGCTACGATGGGATCCGAGCGAGACGTCCAATATCGGCTGACCGGCGTACCGGCCGCCCCGAAGAGGATCGTTGACCCGTGTCTCCTCCCCACAGCCAGAACGCCTTCCAAATATGCAATATGTACTTCATAATAATCTGTATGTTGAGCAAGCAATAAAGGAAACAAAAGAAAAGTTCGGAGTAGGTATTAAAATCCATGGAGAAGAAATAAAAACTTTGAGGTTCGGCGATGACATTGTAATTCTGTCAGAGACAGCAAAGGACTTGGAAGAACAGCTGAACGGAATGGACAGTGTCTTTAAAGGAGGGTATAAGATGAACATAAACAAAAGCAAAACGAGGATAATGGAATGTAGTCAAATTAAGTAAGGTGATGCGGAGGGAATTAGATTAGGAAATGAGACACTTAAAGTAGTAAAGGAGTTTTGCTCTTTGGGGAGCAAAATAACTGATGACGGTCGAAGTAGAGAAGAAATAAAATGTACACTGGCAATGGCAAGGAAAGCGTTTCTGAAGAAGAAAAATTTGTTAACATCGAGTATAGATTTAAATGTCAGGAAGTCGTTTCTGGAAGTATTTGTATGGAGTGTAGCCATGTATGGAAGTGAAACGTGGACGATAAATAGTTTAGACAAGAAGAGAATAGAAGCTTTCGAAATGTGGTGCTACAGAAGAATGCTGAAGATTAGATGGGTAGATCATATAACTAATGAGGAGGTATTGAATAGAATTGGGGAGAAGAGGAGCTTGTGACACAACTTCACTATAAGAAGGGATCAGTTGATAGGACATGTTCTGAGACATCGAGGGATCACCGATTTAGTACTGGAGGACAGCGTGGAGGTTAAAAATCGTAGATGGAGACCAACAGATGAATACACTAAGCAGATTCAGAAGGATATAGGCTGCAGTAGGTACTGGGAGATGAAGAACCTTGCACAAGATAGAGTAGCATGGAGAGCTGCATCAAACCAGTCTCAGGACTGAAGACCACAACAACAACAACAATAATAGTTTTGCCCAAACTCTCGCAGAGGACTTTTCGTGACAGTTCAGGGCAAACAGTATCGGTTGAATGGCTGCAACGAGACTGTACTCCCACTGTTAAAATAACTGAGGAATTGTCAGCTCCCCCAGCAGTAATAATTTATACGCAGGGTATTTGGGGAGGAGAGGTCACTATTTTAAACAGTGACAGTATAAGTAATTCTGAACAAAAAATGTTATATGAACATAGGTCCGCAAATGTTTCGTTAGGGAGCTATGGGTATTGAAAGGTACTTTAATTCTTCAAAACTGATTGCACAACGTGAACATATACGCAATACAACTTGACCGTAACGTAATTTTCTTGCAAACAACGCACGGGTACATGCCATGTTTACGCTATGCAAGCTACCACTTATTATGGTCATGTCACGTACGTAGTACGGCTCAGTTGTGCCGTGTAAAGCGCATTTTGTAGTGTACCGGCGACGGGGTTGGGTTGCTTGGGGAAGGAGACCAGACAGCGAGATCATCGGTCTCATCGGGTTAGGGACGGATGGGGAAGGAAGTCGGCCGTGCCCTTTCAAAGGAACTATCCCGGCATTTGCCTGGAGCGATTTAGGGAAATCACGGAAAACCTAAATCAGGATGGCCGGACGCGGGATTGAACCGTCGTCCTCCCGAATGAGAGTCCATTGTCTAACCACTGCGCCACCTCGCTCGGTGTACCGGCGATGGATCGGTTAGCTGTGTCGTGTATGGTGTTAACTGTGTTCGTACAAGCGCTGCTAACAATGCCACACGCCTACAGTAATGAGTAATACGCAGATATGGTGTATGTTTATGGCTTCTGCGACGGTAGTGCTACCACTGCAAGAGAAGAATACCACAGGCGCTTTCCGACTCGACGATTACCTGATCGCAGGGTGTTTACCTCAGTGTTTATCACTTTGCGTGCAACAGGCTCTCTTCCAAGTAGACATTTTTCGTCCGATCGTGCACATCAACAACCTTTTCAAGAACAGGAAGAAATTGTAGCAAGTGTTGAGCGAAGTCCCAGTACGAGCATACGAAGAATGACCCTGCGTATGAATGTCTAACAGACACGTGTATGGAAAACATTACATGCGGAAAACCTGTAACCATTTCACATACAGCGTGTCCAAAATCTCCACGTTGGCGACAATGCTCAACGGAGTCAATTCCGTCCCTGGGTAATTAAGAATAGTCATTTGCTTCCATACATACTATTCACTGACGAAGCCCAGTTTTCACGATATGGAATAAACAACACACGCAATAATCATCGATGATCGCGGGAAAATACACACGCTTCAGTGGATACCAATTTCCAAGTTCGTTTTGCCATAAATGTTTGGTGCGGCATGATCGGTAACTTTTTGATAGGTCCATTTATTGTCAATCAGTGATTGACGGGAGAGAGGCACCTGCATTTTTTGGAAAATTCATTTGTGGAAATATTGGAAGACGTTCCTTTCGCTAAGAGAACTGGAATGTACTTTCAACATGACGTTGCCCCTCCACATGTTACCTTACGTGTGAGGAACATCGCAACCGTACCTACCCTCATCGCTGGATTGGCCGTGGCGGTGCTATTAACTGGTCTCCCGAGATCACCTGACCTTGCACCTTTAGCTTTCTGTTTACGGGGTTGGATGAAATCAGAAGAGCACAAAGTGAAGGTAAATATACGGAATGAACTACTTCATCACATCATCGATGCTGCTGAATTGTTTAGGAACCAGCCAAAGGCAAATGAACAAGCAATACAACATGTTATCGCTAGCGCGCAAAAGTGCATTGACGTTCATGGTGGGATATTCGCACCTGTTCTGTGAACTATACAACATCTGTACGGTAAGTGTTAAAGCAATTTGTAAATCACGAGGTACGTCTTTTTCAACTGATTACATGTAACATGCATGTTGTAATACTTTCTCTACTAAATCCAAAGTAAATAAATATTATGTAAAATGTGTAACATAACTGTACTTGAGCCATGCGCGGCTCGCGGTCATGCCATTTATTGCTCGTCATCTTGTTTTTATGGTTCTGTCGCCTCCTTCTTATTCAATTTTTTGGCGTCACTAAGTTGCTGATTTGCTTACCCGTGAGTGGCAGCAGCAGCGCTTATCAATAAGTGCACTGTCGTACTATCTCTGGAGCGACCGTTATATTTTCCGGATCGTCGTCTGTCGGGAGTTCAGTCGGGGACGGGGCGCCAGTGAGGCGAGGACAGCCAGCACTTGCCGACCGCTGGCCACACATGAACTGCCCGACGGAAGGCGGAAGGACATTGTAGCGAAACGACCGCCGGTTGGTCGTTCGGTTCGTCATCTCATTGGGCGACGTGTATGTGGTCTTTTGACCGTTTCTGGGCCTCGTCAGTTGGCCATCTTGCCGGACGTGGGTAGGTTCCTTCCTCGTGCAGAGATGTCGTCGCCAATGGGCAAGAGTTACCTCTGCATGGGTGGGTCCGAGGTAGTGTGCCCGCGCCGCCATGTCTCCGAGTTCCGAACGGACATCGAGTTGAGTCGGATTGGAGCTGGAGTGAGCTACGTACAGCCAAGACTCGCCCGACTGTTGCCGACACATAACTTGAGTGAGGACGACCTTGGTTGGTCGTTTGGTCGATCGTCTCATCGGAGGGCGTGTATTTGGTCGCCAATCGCTTATGGAAACTCTCAGTGTGTGTGACTTGTCATTTCTCCTTGTTGTTCCACAGTGATTGGTTTTAGGACTTTCGCAGTTCTTGGTGCAAGTGTTTACGTGGAACTGTGTGTAGCTTCTGTGATTACCGCTGCGCAGATGAATGCTGTCTGCGTACTGAAGTAGCCAGTTGGTGCCGGCCGCGGTGGTCTCGCGGTTCTAGGCGCGCAGTACGGAACCGTGCAAATGCTACGGTCGCAGGTTCGAATCCTGCCTCGGGCATTGATGTGTCTGATGTCCTTAGGTTAGTTAGGTTTAAGTAGTTCTAAGTTCTAGGGGACTAATGACCACAGCAGTTGAGTCCCAAAGTGCTCAGAGCCATTTGAACCATTTGTAGCCAGTTGGGCGGTTGCGACTGAACAGCGAGGAAGTCTCCGCGGCGTCACGTCAGCTCGGGGCCGCTGGCGACGTGCACGGGCAGTTGGAGTTGTGTGTTAGGAACGTATGTGTATTGAAAGGAACTTTAATTCTGCAAAACTGATGTGCACAACGTGAACGTATACGCAATACAACTGGACCGTAACGTAATTTTCTTGAAAACAATGTTACAGAGAAGTACTGAAATCTGGTATCGCAGGACAGAGGAGATCAGGTTGTGGAAAGGGGCCAAGATCAGTTACTGTTAGTTACAGAAGAACAGAGAACTTTATTACTCGAAAACCCAATGCACAGTTTTCTCTTTAAAACAACAAGTATCAATCCACGGCTGAGGGCCCAAGTAACTTCTCAGTAATAACATTTAAATAATTCCTTTTAAAACGCAAGGATTTAGAGAAACGGCTGAAGGCCTTACTTAAGTAAAATTAAAATATCCATAAATAATTCCTTTTCGGGCAGAAGAAATTAGACAAACAGCTGAAGGCCTCACTTAAGTAAAATTAAAATATCTTCTCGGCTAAAGGCCCAAATAATATTTCAGATGAGCAACGTAATTTCTTTAAATTCAAGCATTTACCATTTTCAGCTAAAAGCCATATTAAGGAAAATTTAAATTAATTCCTCGGCTGAAAGCCCAATAATATTTCAACATAAGAAAGGCAACCATTACAGACAAGCCTTTAGACAGAACAACAGAAAAACGTCTTAAGAAAACTTGAAATATCTTGCTGGCTAAAAGCCCGAACAATTATTCAAAATAATTAAAGACAAACCTTAAGAAAAGCATTTACACAGTACATCTGAAGGCCATTTAAAGAATTCAAGATATTTATAGAGAAAACGTACAGGCAGGAATTTACACATTACAGGTGAAAGCCACAAATTTTAAAACCAATTCATCTGAAAGCCTAAATACAGAGCAAACAAGAATTTTAAATAAAACATGGCTGAAGGCGTAATCTTAAAATACTTCACATAAGGTTCGTCTGAAGGCCATATACTGAACATAGAACAGACAAAATTAATACACAGCTGAAGGCCTGGCACAGCACTTGCGACAAAAGGAAATCGCAATCACAAACAACAGAGAAATGGTGCTCAGAAGTGTTCCAAGGGTTGGCCTGTGGAGGAAACTAACAACAGTGTAGGTGAGACAGGCAGCCAAGCGTAAGAGTAAATAATCGGGTGGCAGCATGACCTAGGCACGGCTGAACAACCAACCAACAACCTAATCAATTCCCTTCCACCGGACCAACGACATGACAACCAAATACCGTATATCAGCGAGGACGAGGATCGCAGCAGGACTATATCTTAATAATTGGCGTCTAAACATAGTCAAGGCACAATAACAACTGAAAGAAAAGGGAGAACAACATCAACCTGTCGAACTACACGCCGTGTCGGACAGCATCAACACGACACGGAAAACACACTGCCGGAAAACCACGCCAACGACCAGGGCAGGTAACGAGAACGTTAATGGCCACAAGGCAGAAGATACCGCTGGTGCACTTTACTAATAAATTATAATCATTTCAAAAGTTAAACATCATACAGGAAGACGGCTGAAAAATTTTGCTGTTGAGATCCGACGTAGTATTATTACTTTTTTCATGTTATGCCCTAATACTTTGTAACAGAGCCAGCCACCACCGCTCTCTTTTCCGAAGCTTCGTAAAAGATTAGTAGCGGAGATTCTTGTTTGAAGAAGAAATATATATTTGGTCATTACTTTAAAATTCTCTCGCTTTTTCTTTTGCGTCAGGGACTGCCGAATTCGTTACGCAAGCAGCCAAAGTATTTGGTCGTTATCTGCTATTCAAGAGATGATAGGAGCACTGGCTAAGCGGCTCAGTGTGAGCTCTGGAAATATAAAATACACAGCGTGCGAACTAACAGTACAAATTCTAAAGTGGGCGAACATACATGTTCTATGGCTCTACGTAGCGGATTATAGCAGTACTTCGGAAATGTTTTGAAATTATCAGAATAACAGACGTTCCCTGGAAACTTAGCAACAAATGGTACATGAAACATAATTTAGAATCGTTAGTAACAATTAAAAGAATCCTTTAGAATAACAGAGGAAACTAAGTATGCGAGCGATCTAAAATTTTGGACACTACAAAAATGTTCGAATGTGTGTGAATTCCTAAGGGACCAAACTGCTGAGATCACCGTTCACTAGACTTACACACTACTTAAACTGACTTAACGCTAAAGACAAACACACACACCCATGCCCGAGGGAGGACTCGAACCTCCGGCGGGAGGGGCCGCACGATTAGTGACATGGCGGATCTAACCACGCGGCCACTCCGCGCGGCTGCAAATTACAGTTGCGAAATATTGTTGTTAGCATTACTCTGTCTTCAGTCTCTGTTTCATTTTCCCAATTTATTTATTTCTAAGCCTTTCGTAGGTACAACTTCACTTTCAAGGACTACATTGATGTTTTTTTGGGTGATACACCTGCACCAGTTCATAACCTTTACTTATATATTTATTTGACACGTTATCTGTGAAAAATTTTAGTACAACCGTCCAGTGTGGTATATTGTTTGAAGTGTAACTGCGAATGCGGAATCTTTTAATCCAAGTACAACTATTTCTCGGGCAAATGAAAGTGGTAGATACAGACGTAGCGCCCAAATACACTACTAGCCATTAAAATTGCTACACCACCAAGATGACGTGCTACAGACGCGAAATTTAACCGACGGGAATAAGATGCTGTGGTATGCAAATGATTGGCTTTTCAGAGCATTCACACAAGGTTGGCGCTGGTGGCGACACCTACAACGTGCTGACATGAGGAAAGTTTCCAACAGATTTCTTATACACAAACAGCAGTTGACCGGCGTTGCCTGGTGAAACGTTGTTATGATGTCTCGTGTAAGGAGTAGAAATGCGTACCATCACGTTCCCGACTTTGATAAGGGTCGGGTTGTATCCTATCGTGATTGCGGTTTATCGTATCGCGACATTGCTGCTCGCGTTGTTCGAGATCCAATGACTGTTAGCAGAATATGGAATCGGTGGGTTCAGGAGGGTAATACGGAACGCCGTGCTGGATTCCAACAACCTCGTATCACTAGCAGTCGAGATGACAGGCATCTTAACCGCATGGCTGTAACGGATCGTGCAGCCACGTCTCGACCCCTGAGTCAACAGATAGGGACGTTTGCAAGACCACAACCATCTGCACGAACAGTTCGACGACGTTTGGAGCAACATGGACTATCAGCTCGGAGACCATGGCTGCGGTTACCCTTGACGCTGCATCAGGAGCGGCTGCGATGGTGTACTCAACAACAAATCTGGGTGCACGAATGGTAAAACGTCATTTTTTTGGATGGTTCCAGGTTCTGTTTACAGCGGCATGATTGTCGCATCCGTGTTTGGTGACAGTGCGGTGGACGCACTTTGGAAGCGTGTATTCTACATCGCCATACTGGCGTATCACCCGGCGCGATGTTATAGAGTGCCATTGGTTACACGTCTCGGTCACCTCTTGCACCTCTTGTTCGCATTCACGGCACTTTGAACACTGGACGTTAAATTTCAGATTTGTTACGACCCGTGGCTCCGCCCTTCATTCGAGCCCTGCGAAACGCTACATTTCAGATTTCAGCAGGATAATGCACGACCACACGTTGCAGGTCCTGTACGGGTCTTTCTGGATACAGAAAATGTTCGACTGCTACTCTGGCCAGCACATTCTCCAGATCTCTCACAAATTGAAAACGTCTGGTCAATGGTGGCCGAGCAACTGGCTCGTCACAATACGCCAGTCAATACTCTTGATGAACTGTGGTATCGTGTTGAAGCTGCATGGGTAGCTGTACCTGTACACGCCATCCAAGCTGTGTTTGACTCAATGACCAGGCGTATCAAGGCCGTTATTACGGTCAGAGGTGGTTGTTCTGGGTACTGATTTCTCAGGATCTATGCACCCAGATTGCGTGAAAATGTAATCACATGTCAGTTTTAGTGTAATATATTTGTCCAATGAATACCCTTTTATCATCTGCACCTCTTCTTGGTGTAGCAATTTTAATGGCCAGTAGTGTAAATGAATATGTTTCCTGAAAATGGAGTTTTATCTGTGAAATGCTCTAAGACAGGAAAATAAAACATTGCCACTGAAGACGGCTTATTATTAACAAAGATACTGAGTTATAAGCTAGAGACATGGAGGGCTCTTCAAGAAATGCCTGAAAATTACGTTTTGAGAATTAGTTTTAAGTATCATTTAACAGCATTTAATTCTTTCGAGAGATATTCTTTTACCAATTCAACTATGTGGGCTCGCTTTTGTATTCCATCCTTGTGCCAGGAGGTCTGGTAACTTCGGTCGTTCACCATTGTCAGAAAATGAAGCACCTACAGCCGTCCTTATGTTTTCATTTATTGTTTACCTATCAGTTTCGGCGCTTGAGTGCACCATCTTCAGGCCTTAGTTGATGCTGAAGGGGTTATTACGATGCATATATACGACTAATCAGTGGCCAACAATCGCTATTTTGAATGTTTCTCCAGTCAGTTAAATGACATCAAAGTTACAGTCTGCGTAAACCAGTTGTTGGCCCTGATATATATATATATATATATATATATATATATATATATATATATATATATATATATCGCGATAACCCTTTCAGCATCAACTAAGGCCTGAAGGTGGTGCATTGAAGCACCGAAACTGAGAGCTACACAATAAATGACAACGTAAGGAGGACTGTAGGTGTTCCATTTTCTTACAGTATGTGCATTCGTGTCACAGAACGTCTGGCCGCATTAGTCTGCCAATGCTGTTCACGTTTTTCTCAAACAAAACTTAGCGTTAGGTTTCCTGTAGACGATGAAGTCATTAGAGACAAAGCACACTGAAATTTTTCTCTACATTGCTCAATCATAAAATGAGATTTATTGAAACATGAGTTATGAATTATATTTCTGATAGCAACTTTTTTTTCGATGGCTGGCACAAAGGTACGCGTCGTGCAATGTGAGCTCAGTTGTTCGGCTACTAAGTGACGTGAGTAATTTTATAAACCGACCATAATCAGAACGCCACATATGAATTCAATCGAGGGGAACAAACGCTAATAATTCAATAGCTGTATGTTAACGAATGTTACTACACGTAATTGAGCATGCTATTCTCACCATACGAATCATTTGTTATTCTCTTATGGGGCTCTGGAACGCCCTATACTTGCAATGTTAAAATAACGCTTATAAATTACATTTTTCCTCACAAAGTATTTGAGGTAGGAAGTTGAACTTTTTACAGATTATTTATTGGAATATGGGCTACTACTCAACACAGGGATTTTACAAAAATTTAGTTCAGTTATTAAAGATGATTTTTTTTCAATTGTAATGAAAATTCACAACATTTTTTCTGCAATTTTTTATTTATATATTCAGAAATATACAGCTTTTTGGAAAAAGGCTGTGTTAAATTATGCAGAAGGTACTGTGTAACATTTACTGAAAGTTTGAAACAAATATGTTTGGAAGATCCTTAGAAAACATGTAATTAGTATGAGAAAATAAAAGTTTTGGGAATCGAGCGGCAAAGATTGGATTAACTTTTTAGTGCATTCCAGGTCCATAGGATGGATTATCTTCATCCTCTGCAAACTCCTCCTCCAGCTTCCTCTTGTTCCTCCTCCTGTTTACTCTTGCTTGTATTTCTAGACTCTTTACAGCCCTGTCTGCAGCCCGAAGGCGTTCCTTGTCTAAAGCAAGCATCGCTCGTACCATGTTAGAACCTATCTTCATTCCCATATTTCTACATACCTTTGGCTTTCCAACATTTCTCCTTTTCTTAAAAGCCTTCAGAGGATTTCTAATAACTTTACTTTTACTCATTATTATACTGTAACAAAACAGAGACTCAAGAAACAGAATTAATTACGAATATTTTCGAGATAACGACAGAGTAAATAAACATGAAACAATCGACAATCACACCAGCGATATATATTGAACCATCACAGGTTAGCCACAACACATACTTTATCTCACATCACTAAAATGTACCTGATGAACACGGACGTTAATAATAACACCATGCACAGCAGTTTAACAGCGCCACAGTGGGACACGCCCATGTAGAACACATTTCAAAAAAAATTTAAAAATAGTTGTAGTCTTCGGAATTGAATAAATTATATATGTATTAAAAGGTAATAGTCTGCAGATTCAGAAAACGCAAAAAAGTAAAAATTGAACTTTTCATGATTTTGAGCCTTTCCGGAGCCCCTTAATCCAGATGGCGTAAGAGTACCTTAAGTAAGTAGACTTCTAACATACTTGAAGTACAAAATCAAAGTAAATCGTCAATTCATTCTTTTTTTCAGATGCTTGGCTGCAAAAATATGCGACTATCGCAAAGGACCACTACTACTCACACCGTATCTACTCTGATACCCTCGAAAATCACATTTCCGTGATACATGATCAGAACAGGGAAGACTGGGAAAGGAACTATCTCGGCATTATCCTTAAGCGATTTAGCAAAATTACAGGGACCTAACTCAGGTCAGCGAGACGACAATTGAACCGTTATCCTCGCGATGACCACGCCCGGGTTCCCGGGTTCGATTCCCGGCGGGGAATCTCTGCCTCGTGATGACTGGGTGTTGTGTGATGTCCTTAGGTTAGTTAGGTTTAAGTAGTTCTAAGTTCTAGGGGACTGATGACCGTAGACGTTAAGTCCCATAGTGGTCAGAGCCATTTGAACCTCGCGAAGACAAGTCCAGTGACATTCACTACCCCACCCCACTCGGTGTCTTTCTCATTACCTTGTCCTATCCAGCAGCTTGGTATGAATAATGCGTCAGTGAATTTTAGAAGAGTTGGAAATTGATGGAGGCTCTTGTGCCGTGAAACTGCCATTTCACGCCACATTTGGATGTCCGCCCTCCTAGCAGTTCGTGCCAACGTGCGGTCTACAGTGCGTCTGAGGGTGCGGGTTTTGGCTTGCGGGCGAGCTCAGCTCCACGCCGAGGCGAGGAGCGGCGGGCTGGTGGACCGATTGGGAACTGCAGTGTGGAGCGGAAGCGCCACACCAACGTGAGCTGTCGCCGGCGGCCGCTGTGGCCAGCGGTGGACGAGCTCTGGTTTCGGCATCGGGCGGGGATGGCGCGTCGGCCTTGCTTGTCTCGTTGTGGGCGTCACAGGCCGATGGGTTGGCGGCAGTCACGTGCTGAGGGGTCAGCAGTGGAGCTGGAGAACATGAGAGACGTCGAAATCAGAAAGATCTAGGAGATGAGGAGTGACGTAGAGCTGAGAACAACGAGGAGGCAGCAGGCAGCTGGACCACAACAGTCAGAACAGGGTGCGGCCGACTGTAAAACAGAAACCGTCTGGTTATGGTGGCAGACGGCGTTTCCCTTCCAGCATCCAGAAGACAAAACAGCTAACGGCCAGGTGGGGGAGGTGAAGGGGCGACGGAGTGTAGTTTCGGATACCTGATAACTAAGGTTGGGATAGCTTTAAGGAAAACACATGGAAGGTGAAACTTTCTGGCAGATTAAAACTGTGTACCGGACCGAGACTCGAACTCGGGACCTTTGCCCTTCCCGGGCAAGTGCTCTGCCAACTGAGCTACCCAAGCACGACTCATGCCCCGTCCTCACAGCTTCACTTCTGCCAGTATCTCGTCTCCTACCTTCCAAACTTTACAGAAGCTCTCCTGCGATCCCTCCAGAACTAGCACTCCTGAAAGAAAGGATATTGCGGAGACATGGCTAAGCCACAGCCTGGAGGATGTTTCCAGAATGAGATTTTTACTCTGCAGCGGAGAGTGCGCTGATATGAAACTTTCTGCCAGATTATAACTGTGTGCCAGACCGAGAGTCGAACTCGGGACCTTTGCCGTTCCCGGGCAAGTGCTCTACCCAAGCACGACTCACACCCCGTCATATCAGCGCACACTCGCTGCACAGTGAAAACCTCATTCTGGAAATATCCCCCAGGCTGAGCCTAAGCCATGTCTCCTCAATATCCTTTCTTTCAGGAGTGCTAGTTGTGCAGGGTTCGCAGGAGAGCTTCTGTATAGTTTGGAAGGTAGTTGACGAGATACTGGCAGAAGTGAAGCTGTGAGGACGGGGCGTGAGTCGTGCTTGGGTAGCTCAGTTGGTAGAGCACTTGCCCGGGAAGGGCAAAAGCCCCGAGTTCGAGTCTCGGTCCGGCACATTGTTTTAATCTGCCAGAAAGTTTCATATCAGCGCACATACCGCTGCAGAGAGAAAACCACATTCTGAAAACATCCTCCAGGCTGTGGATAAGCCATATCTCCTCAATATCCTTTCTTTCTGGAGTGCTAGTTCTGCAGGGTTCGCAGGATAGCTTCTGTATAGTTTGGAAGGTAGGAGACGAGGTACTGGCAGAAGTGATGCTGTGAGGACGGGGCGTGATTCGTGCTTGGGTAGCTCAGTTGGTAGAGCACTTGCCCGGAAAGGGCAAAGGTCCCGAGTTCGAGACTCGGTCCGGCACACAGTTTTAATGTGCCAGAAAGTTTCATATCAGCGCACACTTCGCTGCAGAGTGAAAATTTCATTCCACATGGAAGGTGGTCACCTATCTTTCGTTACCTGTTTTGTCACGGAATACACTTCATTACTTAACAACAATATCATCATTCTGGGAACATTATCATCATTACAATTAAAATACTTGTTAAAAGAACCACAGCTCGCACAATATTAGAAACTTGAACAGGCTCAAATCCTTAAAAATAATTTTTTACAATTTATACTATTAAGCGCAGCGCTTGAAACCAGAATATACAGTTCCCAAATAACAGTAAAAGTCACACCATCTGGGCGTGGCTGCAAGCGGGTTCAACAAACAATTTTGTCAACAAATGAATTACAATGACAGGCATTAAATGTACTAACAATTGCCAAGCTTATGTAACAATTACACAACTGGATAAAATCCATCCAAATACAAAAAGCATCACAAGTCGCGCCATTGATTGTGGCTGTTGGAAGGCCACTTAGTAATGTACAAGCCTTAGTTAAAAATCCCTTAAGCAATAAACACACAAGCTGGGAAGGCATTTAAATATAAATCCCAGCTGTTACACTCCAATAAAACATTGAAAATATCCTTAAATAAAAATACAATTGCTCAAATTTCAAGATAGCTCCGGAGGACATGCAATTTAAATGTACTTCCAAACTGATACAGTGCATCAGAAGTGTTGACAATGACCTGAAATAAATATATAATTGCCCAAAATTCAAGGTAAGCAGAGAGCTACAGCAAACGGCCATCGTAGCTTGGTTCAAATGGCTCTGAGCACTATGGGACTTAACATCGATGGTCATCAGTCCCCTAGAACTTAGAACTACCTAAACCTAACTAACCTAAGGACATCACACAACACCCAGCCATCACGAGGCAGAGAAAATCCCTGACCCCGCCGGGAATCGAACCCGGGCGCGGGAAGCGAGAACGCTACCGCACGACCACGAGCTGCGGGCCCATCGTAGCCAACGAGGAACGAGCAACCAATTTCGCAATGAGTGGAGTTAGCTAATGACTGTGGATCAAGACAAGGTTCGACAGTTTTTATTGATAAGTAATAGCCTCATACTTAACGCACTGATAAGTAGTAATAAGGGTGCAAGGCGTAAACGAGTAGTTAAAGAAGTGTAGTGCGGAGGAACGTCGGGCTTGCCACACACGCCATAAACCTTCTGAGCTTATTAAATTCACCAAACAGAGCAGACTACTGGTTCCCACTTAATCGACGACAGACCTCCGTGGCACGCATCAAACAATCAACTTTACTTAACTTGAGTCACCACGAAGAGGCTGGTAGAGGCACCAGATTACCGGCCAACCCAGACGTTGTGCGATGACGGAAGTGCTACCGCGGAAAAAAGCAAATAAGCCTCTGCTCCGGACACAGGAAACAGTAACGCATCGTCTGCCCCCAAAGCTACCCTGCCAACGTATATCATATCAAAAGAGAACAGTAACCCGAGAAAAGTTTGTAAGTTTAACACTCCTTAAAGTAACTACTATTCAGAAACGAAAATATCAGCGCCTGCTGATACAATAGCTGGAGCATATCCATCTACAAAGGTTGCCTGCCTCCCACACAGATATGTTTCAATTTAATTCCGTCCATGGAATTTATAACAGGGAATACTCACACACTTGCGCAGCGTATGGCCTGGAACACAAATTGCGCTCACTGACACTGACCGATGATCATACGCTAAATCATTCGTAGGCGCGTTAATGTAGCAGATCCAATTTCACGTAACACAGACAAGGCCTTACAGTATCAGGTACTCAAAAATAAGAAAACAACATTTAACTCCACTCAGCTGTGAAGGAGCCGTGACTTGCAGGACTCCAGCCGAGGTGTTATTCCCTCCGATCCGTATAGGCGCTCGTCAAGGTGCCGTAAAATTTAACATTGCTGAGTAGGCCGCGAAGTTGCCGACCAGGTTGCAAACGTCGTCCGTAGGTCTTCCCGCAGCTCGCCTCTACCAATCCTTAAGCGAGACGGCAAGGCTTACACCCGACCGGATTAACCATTCGCGGTTTCTAGAGACCCGCACCGGCAGCCAGAGTCCTCCAAACACAACTTGGCAGCCACGTGCCCTCCAGCCAACTCACTTTCCGAGGTCCCGCGAAACCAGCAACACACACCACGACCAAAGACCCTTGCTCGTGTCATACGATCAGATCGACATCGGCAACACAAGTAGGTAGTGGCGCCAGCGGAGTACCATGCCGCCAAAATTAAAGCCGCCACGGCTGTTTCCATTATGGCAGTACAGAGCACATCGTAAGAGTTACTGCTGCTTTCAGTGTGCCACGATTGCAGCAGTGGGTATTGACAGTTGCCAGTGATTTCAACGTTCAAAGTACGGTGGAGTGGTGGCGCATCAGGGTCAGAGAAGACAAGACTTGTACGGCTGTGTTAGAAGTGAAGAAGCGAAGCGAATATGCACGGCAAGTCTAATGTGAGAGAATTGTGTTTTAGTGAAATACTTTCTAGTTTGATGGCTTTTCTTGCACTTTCTATGTGGATTCTGTAATGAGTTGTATATCTATGCAGATTGTGTTGTCCAGGTATCTACATGTACATCTACATCTACATGGATACTCTGCAAATGACATTTAAGTGCCTCGCAGAGGGTTCATCGAACCACCTTCACAATTCCCTGTTATTCCAATCTCGTATAGCGCGCGGAAAGAATGAACACCTATATCTTTCTGTACGAACTCTGATTTCCCTTATTTTATCGTGGTGGTCGTTCCTCCCTATGTAGGTCGGTGTCATCAAAATATTTTCGCATTCGGAGGAAAAAATTGATGTTTGGAATTTCTTGAGGAGTTTCCGTCGCAACAAAGATGCCTTTCTCTTATTAATTTCCAGCGCAAATGCTGTATCATTTCTGTGACACTCTCTCCCATATTTCGCGATAATACAAAACGTGCTGCCTTTGTTTGAACTTTTTCGATGTACTCCGTCAGTCTTATCTGGTAAGGATCCCACTTCGCGCAGCAGTATTCTAAAAGAGGACGAATAAGCGTAGTGTAGGCAGTCTCCTTAGTAGGTCTGTTACATTTTCTAAGTGTCCTGCCAATAAAACGCAGTCTTTGGTTAGCCTTCCCCACAACATTTTCTATGTGTTCCTTCCAATTTAAGTTGTTCGTAATTTGTTCGTAATAGGTATAGTTGGAGTGTTGGTGGTACGATAGGACACCCCGCGTTCAGGCCTTGAAGACCACGTGACCAACCGCCATGTCATCCTCAGTCAATCATCATCGCATGTGTAATAGGTAGTTGGAATGTAAGTTATTCTCGTCAGGTATACTGTTTTATTGCGGCGCCACCATTCTACACTCGATCCAGGACATAAGAATGACTGTGTTTAGGTGTACATGATGCGTACGTGTATCTTAGGATAATAGTCAAATCAGCGAAGGAATGTTAGGGGAAAAGTACCTGTAGTGGGAGATTTTTTCGCGTTCCTAGGTGGGAGTGTCATGAATAACACATTAAAACTCCTGACCGGTGTGTGTATTGGGGTGGAGCGATATACAAATGTCACAGTTTATGTTTTTCTCTAGTAACTCGAAAACCGCTGTTCCTAGGGGAAATATTTCACGGTACAAAATTGAACTACATTAAATAATTTTCTACTAAAATTCCAAGATATGCACTTTAGACCCCATGTTTACTGGACATGTTTTCCTGCTCTGGTTCGTACTGCTTCCTCCCAAAATATAGAAAGATAGAAAGCAGATTGGAGTAGGTCTACTGTCAATAGTGTCAAAGCGATTTTTGCTTGTAAGACTCGCTCATTTCCCTTACTTCAGATTGCTACATGTACCCCCTTTTATCATCACTGAAAGTTTGTAACATCATCACAGAAGCACCCTGTATGTTCAACGAATCAGTACGTGGCATGATCATTATAGGACCACGTCTGAGTGACATCAACTCTCTTTCAATAAATATACCTGGAACCCACAGCAACACTTATGAACTGAAACGTCCAGTGAGCGACGTAGGGCATGGCAGTGAAGCGGTGTGGATATTCCTTTCGTTTGTATGCGTTCAGTGCAGTAACGAAGCCCACGGGAAAGGCCGTGGTGCGTACGTCACACACGTGACACTGCAGGTCTTAAGAGTGTCAGCAGCAGTCCTCTCCGTTGGGGTGCGAGAAACTACCTCAGACGAGTTTGATAATTGTAGACTGCCTGTTTAAATGCATGCACGCTCTCGATAGCACACGACAAAGTTAAGACCCTCAGAGCCGACCGGTGTGGCCGTGCGGTTCTAGGCGCTTCAGTCTGGAACCGCGTGACCGCTACGGTCGCAGGTTCGAATCCTGCCTCGGGCATGGATGTGTGTGATGTCCTTAGGTTAGTTAGGTTTAAGTAGTTCTAAGCTCTAGGGGACTGATGACCACAGATGTTAAGTCCCTTAGTACTCAGAGCCATTTTTAAGACCTTCAGTGGGTACCTTTTCAACTACGTATCGATTTCCCGAGGGCGCTGCACGGGAAAGAGCATTCGCGAAGTATGGCGGACTACTGTGTCAAGTTCGTTGCGGGACCCGTATATCTCGTTGGCCCCGTTGCAATAAGGTCGGCTGACATGGAGGCGTGACAGCCGGCCGCTGTGGACGAGCGATTCTAGGCGCTTCAGTTCGGAAGCGCGCTGCTGCTGCGGTCGCAGGTTCGAATCCTGCCTCTTGCTTGGATGTGTGTGATGTCCTTAGATTAGTTAGGTTTAAGCAGTTCTAAGTCTAGGGGACTGATGACCTCAGATGTTAAGTCCCACAGTGCTTGTAGCCATTTGAACCATTTGAACCACAGTGGGATGTTGTAAGCAGTTAACGTTTACACTCTATGTATCAATGTATCAAACTCTTTGTTCTCATAGGTATGTCGTCAGTTATTTAACACACATACAACTGCAGATTATCCCGCTTCTGTGCTCCATATTATGGATGCTCTCCAAATTTAAGCATGTGGTTACAATTTTTGACGCCCTCGATGTGGATCATCGATAACAAACGTATCTAAATTTTAATAAAAACCATAAATTTCCCAAATATTGTAATGTATTGCTATTGATGAATTGCTTACAAACCAACAAATAACAGGCTGTCGTGACGGCAAAGTAAGCTGTGGCGGCTCGTTTCGAGTTGATCCGTGGCTGCTTGTGTACCTTTGGTTCCCTACAGCCCCTCGTGGCTAGGTGGAGGGTACGATAAGCCAGGAAAAACTAGCGTAGCGGCAGTGAGGCGATTGCACCGAGCTTGGCAAGACCGTTTGCGAGAAAGTGTGCGCTATTGGAATTGGTGCACGCCGCTGGTAGTTCCGCGGGCTGTGGGACGTGGTAGCATTTTGCAGTGGTCAGTATCCACGGGTGGTGCAGCGTTTTGGCCACACATTGGCCAACGGGCTGATCTGATTTTTGGCACCTTCTCGTTGTCCATTTAAGTCATATTTTCGGAGAACGAAACTGGTCTTCAGGAGGTAAAGTATTGCCTACGTGGACCGCTAAGTTTAAACTGCGGTTACTTCAGTGGGCGGTTGTTCCGCTAGGTGTATATGGCCTTTTATTTACACGTGGGTTCAGTGCTGGAACTGTGGTAAACTGTAAGCTATTGAAGCTCAATTTGATTTTTTGAAGTTCTGGAATTTTACATGTAGCATGCTGCGCAGCATTGCTGGCATTGGTAACGTAAATTTATGACCTAAATAGAATTTTATTGCAAATTATATATTTAAGATTTCTGTAAATTTCTTGTGCTGTCTAGTCAGCAGATTAATTTCATCAAGATGACTGCCGACAGCAGTTAAGTAATGTATAAAATGCATATTTAAACCATCAGCTGTTTTTATTTTAAACCCAAATTCTACCAGTTTCGGTCTTGGACCATCTTCACGGATGAATAGTTAAAAACTAATCATTTTGTCGTGTTTGAAAACTTGTTCATGTTATTGTGGTTTCAAGGTAGTATGGAACAGGCATTTCGGGCGATCGCTTAAATTTGTTGAGTCCCAAGTGTAGTGGCCTGGTGCAAAATATTGATACGGAAAATTCAGTATTCATACAGTAGTTAAATTTGGCCTACCCCTCTGTGCAGCTGATGTGAGTTTTCCCTCTTGTATCTCGACTAATAAGCTTTCTCATCCTAGGTCTGCACCATATCCTAGTTGTTACTGTACTTACTTGCATATGGTTGTCTTGCTTGCGTTAATCGTCCACACTTGGGTCGCTGAGAGTGTTGCACTGCCCAGTCCGCTTATCTGCGATCCGGAAGAGACACTGAGGCATCGGGCGACATGCCGTGTTGTGTGTAACCATTCCAGAGGGGCTCCGTCTGTATACATGTGACTGTTGCAGCTAGTCCACGCAACTAATTGGCGGAGTTAAGTTGTTGTTAATTGTGGTTGGAAACTGGCTTTGGGCCTTTAGTATTTCATGTAATAACTGATATTTATGTGTTTTCATGTTCCAAGAAGTTGCTTACTGTAATGTTTGATGTTCTTACATTTGGTCTGTTATTACGTTGGTTAATAGTTTTACAGGCCTAATCTTCCGTTATTTGTATATTATTGTGACATTTACTTCTCTGAGGCAATATTGTTGATAAAATACTAATTATTCTTGTAATTTTGATCCAGCTAATTTTCTTAAAGGGTGCAGTTTTTAGTCAACTCGTTTTTTTTTCAGAAAAAATTATTGAACAGTTTTAAGCTGAGCGTTAGCCAGCTGTGAACCTTGATTCCGATGTTGTTAATTAAAGTTACATTACATAGTCTTAATATTCTGGATTAATTGATTTTGGAAGTTACCTTCCTTTAACTGATTAATTGTTTAGTTAAATTGTTGTTTTCTGAATGGTTATGATAAATGTAGATTTTTGTTTCAAATTAAACGGTGAGTGTCGTTGAACAACTTGGGGTTAAGTCTTTTCATGTGACTGTTCTCCTGTAAATAACTTCAGGCATAATTAATCAATTTACGAAGTAGTTTAGCACATCAAATTACCCAACACGCAAAACATTGCTAATATAGTAGTTAGTACTGAAACAGATCTATTATTAATACGGAATACTGTCCCGATAGTGTCACCAAATGAAACCTATCTGCTACTAATAACACGTGGGTAAACTAATCATCCTTGCAGTATGAGCTAAATGAAACATACATGTTACTATGTGGGCAGTAAGTAGGTAAGCTGTTGCTGTTCGTTTCTACTAATGAGTCAGTACAAGGGTCGCCAGATGCATGAGCATCAATGCTCAATACAGGATAAAAAAATGTATTGTTTGGCCTTTAGGTTGGTTGAGCCATCTGTTATTTAAAATAATATATAACTCTGGCATTTCATCAAAAAATAATTCCACCATAATCCCCTGTCAGCCTACCTGGACTTGTCTTTAACTTTTGACCTATCGGAAGACCCGCTCCTGTCACCTATGATCCTTAGAAAAAGCCCAGTAGATAACTTCAAGGAAGCCAAAAAAAATTGGCCAGGGGTCTTTTAGAAAAGCACTTTCCATAATCAACAAACTCAAATACTAAAATACTTAGATACTAAAGAACACACTTTTTTTACTGGACATTTCACTTCTAGAAAACCTCTTTCATACTGGAATTTATTTTCTCATTATTTACACAAAAATATTTTAAATGGTGCCTCTTCATATTATCTTGGCACTTCATAAGCTGGTAACACAGGATACTCGGATTAATCAAACACCAGGAAGGAACCCTATATAGGTGTATTATTAGGATGAAATGACAGAGCGAATCAGTTTCTTTACATTTCAAGACTGATTATTAAAATACAGTATAAATTAATGGTTCACGCTGTACAAAAGTAAAACACAAAAAGATCTCATCTAGTGGCTATAGGCTTGGGTGTGGCGAACGCTACCCACAGTACGGCCTGCAAGTATCTTGCTGTATGGACTCAATTTCTCTTCTTGGTATCGTTTAGTTTTACATATAGAAGCTCAACAACTCGCAGCTATGCCGTAAGCTGTCGCAGTCTTCGACCGAGGCATTTTGCGCAAATTTGCAAGAAAAGCTTCTCTTGTTCCACAAAGGTGTTGCCTCAGTCACTGCTGCCTACAGACTGTGTGACTTACTTCCTACGCTTGCTCTAGGTAGCGCACCAATTTGCCCTTGCCACCTTTCACACTCGCCAGAGCCACTTTTGTTTCAAACAAAAGCACACAGACTTCTACATAACACCTTTTTCTTACATTGTTCGTAAGCGTGTCCATTTCTTACAATTGTCAAATTTACATCAGCATGAACAGTTTATACACACAAATATTTTAAATAAAAAATGTCATCAAACAATTATCTAACGTAATAAACAATTTACATAGCATTTTACATACAAGGCAAACAGCTTCAAACTCCAGTATAGCACACTTTAATTTACAAATACAGAAAATATACTATCAATATGCGAAAGTTTTAAAGCAAAATATTACAAAAATTTAGATGAACCATAAACAAATAGTGTTATAATGCGATACCTGAAACTGGCCATAAGAACGCTGCTTCATACGAACAAAAAACTCTTATTTCAATATGATTTGACTTCCTTGCGCATCGACCTGTTAATAGGCGTACCAAACTGTCTGTGTACAGTCCATTAAAAGGTGATAATTACGAGAGCGGTTCCAAACTTTTCTGCTTTTCTTTGCCTCGCACTGGAATTACTGGTGGAAACCCATCCCAACTGGATTGTTTAATCACAGCAGGTGGATGTCTCGGTCAATGTGCAAATAATGAATACACACTAGCAACTTCCCACCTTCCATTTATTAACATGTCTCGTTGCCGTACATTGTCAGATTGGATTTTCATATTAACTGGATTAGGAAATAGGTCAGGAATGCGAACCAACGTTTTCGTTTATGAAACATGCAAACCTAAAGAAAGCAATTTCACCCTTCTTTCCAAACGTTTGGTTGTATTCACAAACATTTAGCAGGCGAGAAATACCAATGGAGAGCTTGAAAAACCAAAAATATGTGAGAGGGTTCTGACAGATCTTCCTCAATACCAACAAAATTAGACTACACTTTGTGATGCCATCTATGTTAATATACGTTGTATGCCAATTTAAGGTAAACTAAAAAAAATTTTGCCAGATAGATATTTCTTTCCTTTCCTTAGTAATATTTTTAGGAATTCGTTTAGGAAGTATTTTAGTAAAAACATATGGCAACATTATGAAAGTTTCAAATTCTGTGTAACGTTATGGGATGAAGAGAGGGAAGAGGAATTTATTTCCCTTTCAGTAAAATCCTTCAACACTTGTGTCAATCATTTCATGAGTGCTGACAACTATGTTATCGATATCTCTCAGCAGAAAAGAGAATCATCAGGCCCTTATGTTTCATATAAGCAGCAGACATCACCCAGCAACGGCAACTGCGGTCAATTTTTTTATGTTTTGACTAGCGGGGACTTGCGGAGAGCAGTAGGCGTAGTCGCTAAGAGATAAGAGGCTTTCCGACTCCCAACACTTGTAGAGTCTTAAACAGTTCATTATTTATTGCTGAGGCTCTCGGGCGTCGCGTGGAACCGTGTCGCTAAAACTTCGCAATATTTCGACGGAGCGCCCGCTTGCCGTCTTCGCGTGACAGCCAACACCTGAGGATCACCGGAAAATGCTCTGTAGGATATTGCGAATTTTCAGCGGCACCATACTACATAACTCACGAATGCCTCAGTAATATTTACTAGATTCATAAATCAAGATGGATTTCCACGTCTGGTTTATTGTAGAGGGTCAACAATTGCTCAGGGCATTTAATTGAGGAATTAAGCCACGTGACAGTTTTCCACAATTAATATACCTATTGTTTCGTTTTATCGATTCTGGTAAAATCTTTTGGGTACACTGGTACTGATCGTTTCACTCTCTGAGTTTCTAGCGCGGAATCAGGTACTGGACGTTTGTAAACATAAATAGAGTCGAAAAACTATCCCAAAACAATTATGATGCATATTGTGAATCAGTTATTTAAGCACAGGTGGTTTCCTCAGTCCACGTTACCTTCCGTGGTGACTGTCAAGAGTTGTTGCTTTATGCCGTTTGTTAATCCATTGACCACGTAAATTGCCTGTGATTAGTTTTCCAATGATTTTTCTGTCAGTGTTATAAATTTTCGAAATCCACTAAAACACCTTGTGTCATTCTCACGCTGTGCAAACTAATCTATGGCCGAACAACGTGGAAACATGTGACATTAATTGTAAGGTAGTACGAGAACTCCTAGTATCGCTATAATTACTTCAGTACACAACGACTAATCGTAGATACCTAATTCTCAGCAACTCGTTTTGGGAGTAAAGCTCCCATTGTCTGGCTGTTTGTGTTAACCCTAATATACATGCCCCCTCCCTCCTTCTCTTAGCCGTGCGGACTGACCGTGTGGTTAGTGGCGCCATGTCACTGATTCTGCGGCCCCTCCCCCCGGAGGTTCGAGTCATCCCTCGGGCATGGTTGTGTGTTGCTCTTAGCTTAAGTTAGTTTAAGGTGTGTGTAATTATTTTAAAGACGGAAACACCAGATGCTCTGCTCCGCTTATCCGTGTTACCACCCACCCACAAAAGCGTTCCTTTCCTAAAGCGTAAACAGCACTCACATCAGCTGGAAGTTCTATCAGCTGCCTCTCCGTACACCGGCTAGCTCAGTAGACATGTATACGGCTCCAACACGCCGTCTGTTGTAAACATATACACTCATACTTACAGCTTACTCCGATTTTTCTCAGAATTTCAAACATCTTGTACCACATTACTCTGTTGAACTCTATCCACAGGACGACAAATCCGACGAACGTGTCTTGATTTTGCTTCAGTCTTGCTTCCATTATCAGTTGCACGTTAGAGCCTCCTCTCCGGTGTCCTTATCTTCCCGAAAGCAAAGCGGACAATCATCCAACTCCATCCGAACAGGCTTCGGAAAGCCCAACGGTACCGATGGACCGCCGTGTCATACTCAGCCTCTAGTCGCCACTGGATGCGGATATGGAGGAACGTGAAGTCAGAACACCGCTCTCCCGACCGTCGTCAGTTTTCGTGGCCGAAACCACTATTTCTCCGTCAGATATCTCCTCAATTGGCCTCACAAGGGCTGAATGCACCCCACTTGCCAACAGCGCTCGGCAGGCCCGGGCAGTTACCCATCCCAGCCAAGCCCGACATCACGTAACTTCAGTGATCTGACGGGAACCGGTGTTACCACTGCGGCAGTGCCGATGTCACTCGTCATCTAACAGATCTTTTTCATTGTTCTGTTATTATTGTTGTCAACATTTTGAGTTTGTAAGTCGTTAATCTGTTTATGCGGTAGTTCTCGACCTTACCTGCCCTTGCTAGCTTCGGGATTCTATGTATGATTTTTTTCCGAAACTCTGATGGTATGTCTCCACATTCATGGTTTTGTAAACCGTCGTCGCCCGTTTCTAAAAGACCTCGTCGCTACTGCTGTGGAGGCCGAGTTGTTACTGTTCTTACTGTAGGCAGAGTTTGTGTGCTCGTGAAACGGCTGCTGGTGCAGTACACCGCTAAGACAGTTTCTCCCTGCCACTATTACACAGCTATGCCCCAATGTCAGGTAACAGGATAAAAGAACGAAGGTTCTACAACACTCATACAAATTAGTAACAGAGTCACCCAAATGAATTGAAAAAGGTTTACTTATCTTTGTGACTTGTTGAATGATTAAGTCTGCAACACTGCATGTAATGTAACACAGAAAAGGCCCTCAAGGGCTAAGTGCAAATAATCGTAGATAAACTTCACAGTACATAGCAAATGCAATTTACAACAACTGTCTTCACTTCTAAGAGTTCACTAAACGACGTTCCATGCCTCAGTCAGCCTGGACAATGATCTATAACCAAGTGGACGAATGCTGCTCCTCTGTCTTCCGAATAGGCTTCTGTCCGATGTCGCCCGGTCATTGGCGGATTGTACTCGGCCGACAATTGGCTGAGATGAGGTCGATATCTTCATCTTTAGCGGCCGGCCTTGGTGGCCGAGCGGTTCTAGGCGCTACAGTCTGGAACCGCGCGACCGCTACGGTCGCAGGTTCGAATCCTGCCTCGGGCATGGATGTGTGTGATGTCCTTAGGTTAGGTTTAAGTAGTTCTAAGTTTTAGGGGACTGATGACCTTAGAAGTTAAGTCCCATAGTGCTCAGAGCCATTTGAACCATTTGAACCATCTTTAGCGCCGCCTGTGGTCTCTACGTCATTGGCACCAGTTCGCATTTTTGTACCTGTGGCGCTTTCGCCCTGGCTGTGTCTTGTTCGGACGACACAGAACGTAGACTCTACACACCAACTTAAATGGTCGCTTGGTTGCAACTTCCCCCCCCCCCCCCCCCCAATGATTTCAGAAATTCGCAAGGAACGTTATGTGTCCCTCTTCCTCCCCTCTCCAAGTATGAGGCTCACTGCCTGTTACGATACCCTTCGTTGCCGGAGACTTTCTCTATGTCTTTATCCATGGTACTCGTAATTTCTAGACTTCAAGGGGAGACTCTCACTTCTTCCTAGGTGTTAATTCTATTTGTTCTATAATCTATAATTTTATCATTATGACTAAAAAAATTTAGTTCTTCCCCAACAACTTGAACAGTGTCTTCTACCTTTAACATTTCTTAGGAATTTCTTGTGTGAGAATACGGCTTTCTTGTTTTTTTGGTAAAAACCCAGCTCTCCCTCCCATACGACTGTGTCGGGATTGCAACAGCTCTGTAGAATTTAATTTTAGTACCGACAGTTCCTAATTATGTTTTTAATGTTTCTGTTAATTGTTCCACATCCCCAGCTGAATTTTCTAAGCTTAATTGCTACATCTCTCTTGTACGCATGTGTCACCTCACCTGCTAGGTAATTGAAGTGGTTTACTTGCTCTATAATCTTCTGGTCAATCACCATTTTGGTTCTAATTTGTTCTTTTCCCATGAGGGCCATGTCTTAGTATTTTTCCGTTGCGACGCTCGTGTCAGTTTCCACACTTATTTACATCAGCAAGTAAATACCTTTCTAAAAGTAATTTTCCTTATCTGCTAGGATCACTGTACCGCTGGCTTGTGCCGAGCTACATAAAAGAGGTTCCTCCTCTAGTTACATGTTGTTGTTGTTGTTATTTTTGTTGTTTTTGTTGCGATGGTTTTCAGTCTGAAGACTATTCTGATGCAGTTCTCCAAGTTACTTTTTCCTGTGTAAGCCTATTGATCTACTACAACTTACATCCTACGTAATCTGCTTACTGTATTCATCTCTTGGTCTCTACCTACAATTTTTACCGCCCACACTTCCCCCCCCCCCCCCCCCCTAGTATTAAGCTGGTGATCCCTTGACGTCTCGGGAAGTGTCCCAACGACCGATTCCTTCTTTTAATGAAGTTGTGCCAAAAATTTCTTGTCTTCTTAATTCTGTCCAGTACCTCCTCTTTAGTTACACGATCTATCCATCTAATCTTCACTATGCTTTTATATCACCGCATTTCAAAAGCCACTATTCTCTTCCTGTCTTAACTATTTATCGTGTATGGGTACACTCTAGACAAATACCTTCTGAACAGATT
The DNA here is from genome assembly GCF_023898315.1 of Schistocerca nitens. Lineage (NCBI taxonomy): Eukaryota > Metazoa > Arthropoda > Insecta > Orthoptera > Acrididae > Schistocerca > Schistocerca nitens. The sequence continues at coordinate 758,772,945 of NC_064617.1, read as the reverse complement.
TCCTAACACTTCATTCTATATTCTATGTTAACAAAGTTCTCTTCTTCATAAACCCTTTTCTTGCGTCATTACCAATCTATATTTTATATACACTGTAATTCGGCCATTATCATTTGTTTTTCTGCCCGAATAGCATAGCTCATCTACTACTTTCAGTGTCTAGTTTCCTAATCTGACTCCCTCGCCATCATTTGGTGTAATTCGACAACATTCCATTAACCCTGTTTTGATTTTTTTGGTTTTCATCTTACATCCCCCTTTCAAGACGAAGTCCATTCCGTTGAACTGCTCTTCCAGGTACTTTGCTGTCTCAGACAGAATTACAATGCCATCGGCATACCTCAAAGTTTTTATTACTTCAACCTCAACTTTAATTCCTATCCCCAGTTTTTCTTTGGTTTCCTTTACTGCTTGCTCATTGTGCAGATTGAATAATATCTTAAACACACTAACCCTGTCTCACTCTCTTATCAACCACTGCTTCCGTTTCATGCCCTTCGACTCTTAAAACTGCCGTCTGCTTTCCGTACAACACTCAACATCTTCTAAAGTTTTCTGTAAGTTTACAAATGCGGCAAATGTTGGTTTGCCTTTCCTTAATCAGCCTTCTAAGAGAAGTCGTAGGGTCAGTATTGGCTCGTACGTTCCTACGTTTCTTCGGAATCCAGACTGATATTCCCCGAGGTAGCCTTCGTCCAGTTTTTCAATTCTTCCGTAAAAATTCTAGGTATGTAACTTTTTGAAATTCCTTTTTCCATATATTCGTTATTTCATGTAAGTATATTGCGGACAAACTTGTGGAGATATAGCAGCCTTGTCATACTTGATTTTTAGTTGGTATTTCATTCGTCATTTTTCCGATGGGTTCTAGAGTAATAGTCGTGTTCTAATGAACTTTCTGTCGCATTTATTAGATGTTTCACATGTTCGCGATTCGTGATTATGTTACAGAGTTTCTGTCTACTGACGTTGTCAAAAACGTTTTTGTGTTTCTTTATTATATTTTTCGCGTATTTGTACTATTTGCTGTAAAGTAAAAACTGCATTTACCAAGGAGCGTCGTTTTCTAACACTCATTTGTACGTCATGCAGTACTAAATCCGTTGTATTGTTACGTCTTGTGTTTAAAATTCTACCGTATTCTTGTATGCTGAGTCCAGTAAAAGTATTTCCTGGTAGTCACTGCTTATGCTTTGATCACCTTTTTAAAAGAGTGATATCACGCAAGCAGTCTCACAGTTTTCGGGTATAGTCTTGCCGAGCCACCATCAGTTTGAGAGATGCAGCAGACGTAGGTACCGTGGTCACATTGGATGTTATTGCATGCCGCGCGGGTTAGCCGAGCGGAGCCGGCACGGTAGCTCAGCGTGTTAGGTCAGAGGGCCGATTGTCCTCTGTAATTAAAAATAACCTGAGTCAAGGAATCAACGATCAACTTGAACAGATGTCATGTGACGTCCGCCCAGACCAAACGAAGCGAACAATGCAGAACAAAGATGTATACGGGATGAGTCACCTAACGTTACCGCTGGATATATTTCGTAAACCACATCAAATACTGACGAACCGATTCCACAGACCGAACGTGAGGAGAGGGGCTAGTGTCATTGTTTAATACAAACCATACAAAAATGCACGGAAGTATGTTTTTTAACACAAACCTACGTTTTTTTAAATGGAACCCCGTTAGTTTTGTTAGCACATCTGAACATATAAACAAATACGTAATCAGTGCCGTTTGTTGCATTGTAAAATGTTAATTACATCCGGAGATATTGTAACTTAAAGTTGACTTATAGGTTTTGTCACTTTCTTCCATTTTGTAAAAAGATCTGTTCTGGAGATTACTCAAAAAATTTCCGATCCTATATTTTATTCTCCGTAGACTCTTGTATCCCTTACATGACCCGCTAGCTCATCATTTACCAATATGTAGATATTTACTGTCTCATGTGTAATTATGTATATCTCTTTTCTTAAAAACTGAATTCCGATTATCGTTAAGTGTCTTACAAGAATTTCTCCATTTTCATCACATACCAGTTCTCCAAAAGCTTTGTAATACTGTGATATTTCCTACTCTGGCATTGAAATCACCCTTAATAATAATCTGATCAGTAGCAATATATTTATTGAAAAAGGGCATAGCACAAGAAATGCGGTAGAGGGATCAAACATACATACGCAAAAGAATTTCTATTCTGAGACCGAACTGAGAAGTGGCAACGCCTCCATGTTATCAGTTCCTTCTACGTCATTTGATCGCAAGTCTTCCTAATCTCTGTTAAACTCTGACTCTAATAAGGGATCTGCTATATCTTCGATATCGACTTCCATTTATTCCTCACTCGCTCATTCAGACAAGCCCTCACCCGTGTACAGACCTTCAGTGTACTCTTTCCACCTATCCGCTCTCTCCTCTGTGCTGAACAGTGGAATTCCCATTACACACCTTTGCCTTTAATTACATTGTTGTCGTGTTGACTTATATACGCTGAATCAGTCTTTCACATTATAATTTCCTTTTCGATTTCGTCACATTTTTCTATGTCCATTTTCCCGCTGCTTTTAGGACCGTGTCTTTTTCTTGGGGCTGCGAAGAGAACGATTGCAGCCAGATTGTATTCATAATCCTCATTGCTGGTTGTATTAATATTCAAATCTGTCTTTCTCTGCACTTTCTTTCCTATGGTTCATCTTTTTTCGGTTTACTCTCAGTCTTTTTTCGCTACTCATTAGGCTGCTCATTCCATTCAACATATTCATCATTCTCCTTCATCTTTACTGAAGACGCGTTCGACATGCTATGCTGTCAGAGTACTTTATCGTCGATATCCTTTAACCCTGACTTTTAATACCACTATTGAATCTTTCTTTCACTTCCGTCATTGATTCTTTGACGTATAGATTGAATAGTAGGAGCGAAATACTGCATCCCTGTCTCAAGCCGTTTCCAGACCTAGTACTTCCTTCTTAGCCTTCCAATTTAATTGTAACCCTCTCGCTCATCTACATATTGTAAATCATCCGTCGTTCCTTATAGCTTACTTAAATTTTTCTCACAATTTAGAATATCTTGCTCCATTTTAAATTGTCGAATTCTAGGTCGACGAATCCCAAGATCGTATCTCGATCTTTCTTTATCCTCGATCCCAGTATCACTCGCAACGTGAAAATTGTCACCCTTACGCCTTTGGCTTTCATAAAGCAAAACTCATCGTCACTCTGTAGTTTCTCAGTTTTCTATTCCATTCTTCTGTATAATTATGCTTTTCCGCAACTTGGTTGCATGCGCTGCTAAGCTGCTTGTATGATAGTTCACGGACTGACCTGCTCTTTCTGTCTTCGGAACAGTGTGAATGAATCTTCCCGAAAGTCTGATGGTATATCTACACACCCATTTATTCCATACACCAACTCCAATAGTTGTTTCGTTGATTTTAGGGTTTCAGATTGTATTTTATCAATCCCTTCTGCCTTATTTGATCTAAAATCTTCCATAGCTGTTTTAAATTCTGCCTCAAATACTGGATCTTCTGTGCCTTCCACATCAACTCCAATTTCTCTTTCTGTCACGTCATTGTCCAATTCCTTCTTCTCATGTAAGCCTTCAATATAGTATTTCCCTCTATTCTCTCTCTCCTCTAAATTTAAGAGTGTAATTCTCACTGTACTCTTGTTTTTCATTTCCTTTTCGATTTCTTCATGCATTTCCTGCAGCCATTCCGTCCTGGATTCCCTGTTTTCCTACTCATTTAATTCCTAAGTGATGTTGCTGTATTGCTGGCCTTCCGTGAAAAATTTTGTTCTTCCTTATTTCGTGAATAAATTGAAGTATTTCTTCCGTCACCCAAAGGTTCTTCGCAGTTGCCTTTCTTGTATCTATGTTTGTCTATCCGACGACTGTGACTGTTCTTTTTAAAGATGTCGACTCCTCTTCAGCTCATGGGCTTAGTGTGGTATTCCCGTTTGGCAGTATCCACACCTTTAGCGAACTTCAAACGCGTCTCATCCTTCCTCGGAACTTCAGTCTCGCACTTCATTGCACACTGGTTCTTCCTGACGTTTCTCTTAAAATTCTTCAACATTGTTATAGTGTTATATAAGTCTATCTCTGTACCTGCGTATGCCTTAAAATCCAATATAAGATTTCGAAATCTCTGTCCGACCATGAAGTAATCGAGCTGGAATTTTCCTGTGTCTCCAAGCGGTTTTTTCTTTTAATTGACATCGGGATATGCCTCTACAGCCGTCTACAATCGCAGATACGACACCGTGCTTCGGTATCGAGAGTTTGTAACATTCATTAGGGCCAGGCCATACCTTAGTACAAAGTTATATATGCTTAGACTTGCGATGTGACACCATACAAACAATTTTCGTGTCAGTAGTGAAGGTACGAAGATAAGAACGACACGACACTCAGTCCCTGAGCACAGATCTCCCATACGGCAGCGATCGAAGCTGGCTGGCAATCTTTCGCTCTAACGCCGCCGCCACCGAGCTGGACTTTCGGGGCGGTTCCAAGTATACCTCCTTCTCTTGTGAATCTTGAGCAAAGCAGTCAGTATCACTAGCTGATATTTGTTGCAGAAATCAGTTAGTGTGTCGGCCCTCTCATTCCAATTACCAAAAACATATTGGCGCTTAACTCTTTCTTCTACCGCTTCCCCCAGAACCGCATTTAAATCCCCCTAGATTGTTCCCTTTACTGAATTTACCTTTTATATTCTCATATACTTTCTCTGTCTCTTCATCTTCTGCATCCAACGTCAGCAGTATACCTGAACTACCGTTGTCGGCATTGGTCTGCTCTCTTGTTACTGAAATGTTCACAGTAACTTACTCTCTGCCCTCTCCTTCTGACCATAACGAATCGTAACCTGGTTATACTGTTTTGTGCTGGTGTTGAAATTACCCAATGTTCTTCCGATTAGAAACCGTTATTTTCTTTCCATTTTACGTCATTTGTAACTACTGCATCTAGACTGAGCCTTTGTATTTCCATTTTCCGATCTTCTAGCTTCCCTACAACATTCAAACCTCTGACATTCCACGCTCTGACTCGTAGAGTGTTACCCTTTCGTTGAGTATTCAATCTTCTTCTCATTGTCATCTCCATATTGGAAATTCCCGCCCGGAAATCCGAATGGGTGACTAATCTGGAATCTTTTGACAGTGGAGAGATCATCATGACACTTTTTCAATTACAGGACACATGTCCTGTGGATACACATTACATGTCCTTAATACAGTGGTTCCCATTGCCTTCTGCAAACTCATGACGTTGATCATTGGTGATTGACACGCCCAAAGGGCAAGAAACTGTCCTAAAGCTCTGTTCGATCCTTCACTCTTTTTAACAAAGCCGTTGGTAGAACGCAGGTACGTTATTAAGCCGGAAGAGTCCATCCATAATTGCTGATTATTTTTATTCAAAATTTAAGTAATCGATAGATTCAAACTCGGTACCCACGACGTTTTAATCACAGTTCTAAGATGCTTTAGTGTTGTTTTTTTTAGTATCGGGTAAATAAATAAATAACGAATAATTCGACATAACGCGATTAATCTCTATTCGCAAACGATACACACATGTACGCATATGTTTCCATAACGTTGACACTGTTTTAATAGGGGTGGGCATGACCATGTCGATCGGTGTTATCAACACGGGCTGTGTTCCCGCTATTAGCAGATAAGGGGTATAATGGGGAACTGTTGGTCAATAACGATAATTTCAATCGCTGCACGCACCGATAAACCATCAGATTAGATGATGATAACTGTCAGACAGTCAGGGATACCATTCCTCTGGCAAATAGCTTCTATAAGTACAGTACGTAGACTGCTATGTGGTATGTGGCAGAGAAGATTTCTTTGAACTGATACCTTAAATCATGTTATACATTCCACTTGCACTAGACGCATACTCCTACGACTGATCCGTCCTTATCCTACGAGAACCGAAAAGAAGGATGATCGTAAGATATGGGATACCTATGTTTACGTGTTATGGAGTACACTGTACAGACCCAATTGAATACAAATTTCGTTATTATGGACTTTCGCGCTTTATAAATCACAATAATTACTGCATTTTAACAGCATTCCAGCGTTTATACCAATTGTAAATCAGACGAGATGTAATTTTCGAATGAATATAGAATCATACGGCAGAATACTTGACCTGACTCCATAACTACATTTGGAAGTGTACCCTACAACAGGTTCAGTCTCAGAAGGACTCGATCGAATGTCAGTGCACTTGCATGAAAGCTTCGTTTTCAGCAATATGTGCAAGATTAATTTTAAGACTGTATTTCCAGATGCAGTGCATTTATTTCGTTGCGCCTCCATTTTATCCGTGTCGATTATTTCTGTAACGCTTTCGTCATTCTTGAATTAAGTAAAGTTCCATAATATCCGTCACATTAATCTCAGTGTAGCATCTGTCTTCTCTACTACATGATTTATGTGATTATTAAATTCAGCAATTATTTATTACTGCTATTTTTCTCATTTTGGAGCTCCTTAGCATATATTTCATCACTCGCTGATCTCTGCATCGTCCACGAGATTTACCCACATTGTCTTGCAAGTCATATAAAATGAATTTAATTTTTAATTCTTATTACATCCCTTTGCTGTACGCCCCACACAGATATCGCTTACAAAATTATTTCCCGGCTGAGAATCACGTTTGCTAAGAAGTTTTCAATCCAATCACAAATGTGATGTCCAATAAGGACGTATGTAATTTATTAGTCTGTAATGCTGAACCGTACCTAGGGCTTTCGAGAAGACATGGTATCGGGCTGGAGTAGCCTCGTTACATTCTTCTGGATTATTTGAAGATGCTAGATTTCGCCTGACTGCTAATTGCAGACTCCATGTTGAGCTTAACTGCACAGTTTCGTGACGATAGAGCTCCTGATATCTTCCACTTGAAGATGTCTAGTTTTGTACTTTTTCTCATTGGTCTGTGTGTGAGTGTTATTAATTAAATTTATTAACTAAGTTCTTCGACAGTGAACTAAAAATGAAACACTTCCCTGACGATCGTCAATTTTTTGGTATTTATTATAGATATTGGCACAAAGAAACGCGTATTTGGTATTTACAGAAAAGCAACAGGTACCGATACAATAACTCTTGCAATCTCTGAGCATCCACATGCAATTTCCCATTTAATAGTGCATCGCATCGCATCAATCCCATCATCCACATTAGTTCCATTACCCTTTCAAGTGGAATTACACACTATCAGACTTATAACTCACAGTGATCACTAGCTGGCCATAGTGGCCGAGCGGTTCTAGGCGCCTCAGTCCGGAACCGCACGAATCCTGCAGTCGCAGGTTCGAATCCTGCCTCGGACATGGATGTGTGTGATGTCCTTAGCTTAGTTAGGTTTAAGTGGTACTAAGTTCTATGGGACTGATGACCTCAGATGTTAAGTCCCAAAGTGCTCGAGCCATTTGAACCAGTGATCACTCTAGTTTTGACCTGTTAGGTAACATTCAATAAAAAAGAAAAAATTCGTAAAATTATGCCTGTTCTGTACGTTGATCAGTAGAATCCAGTCGGTAGTTACAAAAGACTGGTAAGTGTTGGCAAAGTTTCAGATAGATTATTTAAAAAGTAAATTCCCGCAACTGCAGACCTTCTGTCTTCAGTAATAAAGTAGCTAAATTTTTATTTATACCAATGACATGGAGAAACCTTTGACAGAGTCGTGTATAAAATCAGTTAGCGTACTGTGATAAATAATACGTTGGCCAGTTAGGCAAAACTGTGCAAGCAGTTTGTCGGAGTATGAGAGAAGCTAGAGACTATAGTTTATTCAAAATTATGTTAGGAGGGTCGGCTTCAACTAATGTACTAAAGGAGCAGCCCACGCGCGAGTACAGTACGGATTCCGCCAGCTCCACGAGATCAGCAGCCTGCTGTCCTGTGTGGTCGTCACATCCTGTGGTTTCTCTGTCTTCGTTTTTATTTTTGCATGAGTTACACAGTTTAAGACCAAACAAACAACCGCCCATGAAGGAATTACCCAAATGGGGCGGAAATCATTAGATTGTCGCCCACCAAACCGCCCGTCAACCAGGAGTGATGATCTGGGGTGTCATTTGTTTCCTTAGCAGGACGCCTTTCTAGCCACGGTAACTTTACAGCACAGCGGTACGTCGACGATAACTCTACGCCTCGTTTCCTTGCCTTCATGGCCAGCCAGTGTGGGCTTACATTTCAGCAAGATAATGTGAACTACTACATGACAATACAACGGGATTGTGCATCGAATGCCGATGTAAATCCAACGTCTCCCAAAATTGCCTTCATATACTGGTACCACAGACCATGCGATGAGCCATTTAGGATAAAGTACATGGGCTTTCACACAACAGGATTCGTCCAACAAATATAGCCTTTCAAGGTATATACAACCATGAACCAGCCAATATTCTTTTCCCAAAGGTCGTTTTCGGCCCGGCCACTTAGACCTCATGCGGCCCCTCCCCCATTCAAACAGCTATTATTAATTAAATTGGCTATCGTTACATTCGATGGGGACAATGCCTTTGACATTCTGTTGCATGATAAAGCGACTGCTACTGCCAATGGAACAACATTACACACATGAAACTGATAACAACATTATTATAGTATAAGTGGAAGGACAACAAGATGAGCAATACATCCACAATGGCACACATCCACACACATTCTCCCGATAATACAAATGTCGATTCAGATTACATCACTTCCATATTTTCAGCAGATGGGTTTCTCATGATCAAATATGCTAAGAAACGTATTCAGCCCCAGATCCTGCCACTGGATCAAGACGTGGGCACTGCTTTGGCAACATCGTATCCAACACTCGCCATCCCAAATCTTCACTCTCGTTTTGAATGACCTCATCAGGTTGAAATGTTACACAAAGGTAAACAAAGCGAGTGAATTTTTTTTTCCTATATGGATACCATATAGTTGGCAACAGAATTACAAGTTTCCGTCAGTTGCCGATAGAGGTCTCGTACGATCTGATGGACCAAATAGTGTGTGCCCACAAAACCAGGCCTTCAACAGCTCCGTACCGTGAGCGTCCTGTGCCGCCGAGATACAGGACGGCTGGCGGCAGTCACCAAGCCCACTCGCACTTGGAGCCTCTTCACTACGTGATGTTATTCAGGCGCCACCTAATCACAGCTGCGCCACCATCGTTTGGCTTTAGTTCAGAGAGCCTCTCCCTTTTTGTTATTGTATGAGCTGTAGTCTGATTCTTGCTGCATAATCTGTAATGATTCTTTGTACGCCTGGAGAAATAAAAGTTATTTAAATCTTCTTGATGTTATGTTACTTTGCTCGCTAACCATTTCTGCTCCTGTCCAGCTTTCCTACAACAACAGTTGCACCACGCTGTAGTCCATCTCTTCCTACTGTTCTGCACAAGGTCGTACAGAAGAGAAATATATACTGCATAATAAGTTAGTACTATATGTGACAGAGGTTTTCTGCACGTGGTCACGGCACTGCGAAAAGAAGATGTTTGATTTCATGATGATCAAAGGAAGAGCAAAAGGCTCTCTTTGTTAAGTTTTAACTGCGTTCCACTACTGAAACAGAGTTAGTATTGCTAAGAAAATTCTAAGCGGTGTATTTCTTCACTCCAGTTGGTCTGTAGCATGGGGACTGTATTTAGTGTCTTGGCAACAGGAAACGGAATCTCGTTATTGCCGGAGGGGATAATCGATAGCTCTCTGGCGAAGAACAGATTCTCCCTGCATTGAAGTCAGACGCAAGAGAGACGAGGCAAAACCGATGATGAAGCAATGTGAGACGGAGCTGCAGTTCGACCTTACTCAAAATCTCGCTTCAAAAACGTATCCTGTGTTGAAAGACATGCTGAACACACCCAGTGCTACACCACTCAGAAAAGAGGATTTTTCGTATCAAAACCTAGTAGTTCATTGTAGCTCATTTATTATGCCACATGTAGCAACAGACAGATGATTAATTTCGTTTGTCTCGTGACATATAAACCTCTGTTAAAGTCATTAATGAAAGGAATTTTCATTTACGTTTCCCAAATTCTGATACAATGTGAGCGTGTTCTCTCCATTTAGTATAGTAGAATAATTTAAAAGTGGGTCTGTAACGTTTTGAAATACTCTCTTGCTTTTATGAGCTTGTAATAGAGATGGTAGGTAAATTCTACAGAGACTGTATGCAGCTTGCAAAAATTCACTGAAAGTATCCAGCCGGCAAGCAGCAGCTACGCTCGCTGGTACTTTTGAGATTTCTCAAGAGGAGGTCAGAGTCTTGGAACTGATACAGGGTGTTTCAAAAACGACCGGTATATTTGAAACGGCAATAAAAACTAAACGATCAGCGATAGAAATACACCGTTTGTTGCAATATGCTTGGCACAACAGTACATTTTCAGGCAGACAAACTTTCGAAATTACAGTAGTTACAATTTTCAACAACAGATGGCGCTGCGGTCTGGGAAACTCTATAGTACGATATTTTCCACATATCCACCATGCCTAGCAATAATATGGCGTAGTCTCTGAATGAAATTACCCGAAACCTTTGACAACGTGTCTGGCGGAATGGCTTCACATGCAGATGAGATGTACTGCTTCAGCTGTTCAATTGTTTCTGGATTCTGGCGGTACACCTGGTCTTTCACGTGTCCCCACAGAAAGAAGTCACAGGGGTTCCTGTCTGGCGAATAGGGAGGCCAATCCACGCCGCCTCCTGTATGTTTCGGATAGCCCAAAGCAATCACACGATCATCGAAATATTCATTCAGGAAATTAAAGACGTCGGCCGTGCGATGTGGCTGGGCACCATCTTGCATAAACCACGAGGTGTTCGCAGTGTCGTCTAAGGCAGTTTGTACCGCCACAAATTCACGAAGAATGTCCAGACAGCGTGATGCAGTAATCGTTTCGGATCTGAAAAATGGGCCAATGATTCCTTTGGAAGAAATGGCGGCCCAGACCAGAACTTTTTGAGGATGGAGGGACGATGGGACTGCAACATGGGGCTTTTCGGTTCCCCATATGCGCCAGTTCTGTTTATTGACGAAGCCGTCCAGGTAAAAATAAGCTTCGTCAGTAAACCAAATGCTGCCCACATGCATATAGCCGTCATCAATCCTGTGCACTATATCGTTAGCGAATGTCTCTCGTGCAGCAATGGTAGCGGCGCTGAAGGGTTGCCGCGTTTGAATTTTGTATGGATAGAGGTGTAAACTCTGGCGCATGAGACGATACGTGGACGTTGGCGTCATTTGGACCACAGCTGCAACACGGCGAACGGAAACCCGAGGCCGCTGTTGGATCACCTGCTGCACTAGCTGCGCGTTGCCCTCTGTGGTTGCCGTACGCGGTCGCCCTACCTTTCCAGCACGTTCATCCATCACGTTCCCAGTCCGTTGAAATTTTGCAAACAGATCCTTTATTGTATCGCTTTTCGGTCCTTTGGTTACATTAAACCTCCGTTGAAAACTTCGTCTTGTTGCAACAACACTGTGTTCTAGGCGGTGGAATTCCAACACCAGAAAAATCCTCTGTTCTAAGGAATAAACCATGTTGTCTACAGCACACTTGCACGTTGTGAACAGCACACGCTTACAGCAGAAAGACGACGTACAGAATGGCGCACCCACAGACTGTGTTGTCTTCTATATCTTTCACATCACTTGCGGCGCCATCTGTTGTTGAAAATTGTAACTACTGTAATTTCGAAAGTTTGTCTGCCTGAAAATGTACTGTTGTCCCAAGCATATTGCAACAAACGGTGTATTTCTATCGCTGCTCGTTTAGTTTGTATTGCCGTTTCAAATATACCGGTCATTTTTGAAACACCCTGTATGAAGTGCAGGACAACCTGCAACAGGTCTATAAGGACTGGGAGGCGAGATTTGCGTTCCAGACCCAGACTATAACTGCACTGCTTGCCATTACAATTGCAACACCAAGAACCACATTCAATAAACGTCAAACTGGTATGAACTGTACGGATCTGACAAATACACTGAAGCACCAAAGTAACGGATATAGGCGTGCGTATTTACATACAGAGATATGTAAACACGTGCAATACGGCGCTGCGGTCGGCAACGCCTGTATGAGACAAGAAGTGTCTGGCGTAGTTGTTAGGTCGGTTACTGCTGCTACAACGGCAGGTTATCAAGGTTTAATTGAGTTTGAGTGATGGCACACAGCATCTCCGATGTAGCGATGAAGTGTACCGTGAATATTAGGAATCTGCTAAAAACCAAATCTCCGACGTCGCTGCGGCCGGAAAAAGATCCCACAAGAACGGGACCAACGACGAATGAAGAGACTCGTTCAACGTGACAGAAGTGCAGCCCTTCCGCAAATTGTTGCAGATTTCAATGCTGGGCCATCAACATGTGCCAGCCTGCGAATCATTCAACAAAACATCTGTCGTGTCCCACTGACGTGTCCTGAGAGGGAGTGGAAGGACTGCGTTGGTGCGCGTCAGAGAACTTACTTGGCATGAGGTCTCGGTGGTGTGGGCCGCCAACTCCTCACTGCTCCGTTGTAGAGAAGGCTGCAAGGTGAGCTAGAGTACGGAACTCGGATAGGATCTTAGGGAAGCTTTCATGTATGAACGCTCAATGTATCGAACGATTATACTGGAAGTACCCCTGGCACTTGTGATTTAAATAAGATTCTATATACAGTCTCCAATGATTGTCTATCTGGCTATGCAGTTGCCATCCCTAACTTCCCAAACCTAAGTCCTAATACAGCAGAGGCGAGCGCACCAGACTAAGTGTCAGCTGTGTCGATTCAGCCTAAGTCTCTACTTGTTGCTCTGCTCAATACTCTCCTGCAACTCTTGCAGCATCCCAACGCCGACTAACGTGGACCGGCGTCCTAGGTACCTCACTCCATCACTGTCCTTCGATCTAGCGGCTATCCGCTTTTATAGGGGGTAGTGCACCCGGCACCACTTGTTCTAGAAGGTTCTAGCACCCCCGAACTTTGAGCCCTGAGTAGGCTAGTCACGCGGCAGCGTGTGATGCCTACGTAATGAACTACCCATTCTCCACTGTTTACTGTGTCCAAGGGTCGCCACTAACTGTGCTTGAGCCTCGTGATACTGCATACTCCGCTCTTGTTAGTCGAGTACACATTACACATTACACATGAGATAGTCTGGTCACGTCCGCCTCGCTTGATCTGTAGCAATAATTTTCCAGCCTACAGCCTACATGATTTTAATTCCATCTTCTACTATTCGCGACACCTCCCCTTCCCCAGGGGAAAATTTTGTAAGCTCGGTCCCTCGAGATTACAAAATTTTCGTTTTCTACTCGAGGTGCCAGTAAAACTTACCAGTCTTTATTGCCATCAAGACTTGACATTATAAACATGAAAAATACATGGCACAAAAATAAAAAAAAAACACAAGAAGTTATAAGATACAGTTGAGTGCCGTCCATAATGTGCATAGAACAAACAAAATTTACGTCACATATTTAAAAAATGCTGCAAATTTTTACCAAGAGCATACAGAATAGTTACATACATAAGTACACATTTTGAGTTTTATACACATACAAAAGATCTGATTTGTCAACAATTTAGGATACATCAGGAGGGTAAGATTATCAATAAACATACAATTGTGTTATCTCCTGTCTGTCTTGGAGGTTAACAGCTCTATCGCTCTGGCACGGGGCTCTGTGAGTTGTGGCGTTTGACTCTGTTCTCTCCATTGTACCCTATCGGAGAGAGGAGTGCGACGTGTACAACTTAATTCATACTCTCCACCTTCTGCTGCCGCTTCACATTGCTCGGTCTGTCGGGCAGGGGTGTACCGAACACCTCGTTCCCAGCGGCCATCCGCTACCACTGTATTTGTCACACACACTTTAGCACAACAATGTCCTCCGATTTCACACAATCTTTTGCCACACATACGGCAACACTTACAATAGATGCATAAACAACATGATATAATTAAGACAACTAACACTACTGAACCCGTATAGGTGGTTCGCTGCTGATATTCTATTTCACTCTGCAGTTCATCCACTTTGTGACTGGCTACCTTGAGGTCATCTAAGTGTCTAACAATATGCTCTAAGGGTAAATCTATAGGTATACGTGTGACCTCTTGCTTTGTTTCGTCTATGATACAACAATCTATATTTAAGTTTAGCATAGGTACTATATCATTCTAACTTATATTAGTACTAATTATATGGTCAGCTTGTAACATGACCTGCGCACCGTATCCTTTACACTGACTCGTAAAGGTTAACTTTCCGGTCCCCCTTACAATAAGGTCATTTGGGGGTAATCCGTTACATAATATTGTCAGTCCTTCATCCTTGGGAGCGACATACAGCCACTCATTGTCCTGTATCTGTGTCCAGATACTTTCGTTCAGTATGACATACTTTTGATTGCAATCTTTCGGAATTTCCCTTATAGGAAGTAGCATTCGAGCTTCACATCGCTCGTGATTATAGGTCGACATCAGAACGAACTGTTGTTTACAAATTTGATTTCTCGCCGTAACCGTTTTACACTGCAATTGGTCACGAGACAGTAGTGCGTACTGTCGTTTCCCATCGTCAATAAGTAGAAAGTTTCGTTCAGGCTCGATATACGCAAATAACTTCTTAGCTGTATCATATTCTGCGGGTAATGGCCATATTCTATATAAAGTGTATACACTACTATCTACTAAAGGTGACTAAAGGTATATTTAGTACATAACTTAAGGTATTGCCGGCAAGAACTACATCTATATCTATTATACGAAGTAACAGATACCCTCGGTCCTTCGTGAGTTCAACGGGAAATTCCTTGTCTTTTAATTCCTCTTTTATCAGTTCGAGATACGTGACTACTTGTACAGGGTTAATCAAGTGTGGTTCCAATAGCCCTTTCTGCGCATTAACTATGGCAGAGATCAATAGATCATATTCCCTTTCGAGCTCATTGAACATATTAGAGATTTGCATCAGTTGTTCCGTAATAGTCAAAACAATCATGGTGTGTTGTATCTTCCTGTTGGTACTATTTTCGTAATCCTCGACATGTTTACTCAATTTCCTTATCCCATCCGCAATTATTTGAGTATTCCTGGTGACTGCATTAATTGTTTGGTTCACCCCCGTGAGTGACGCCCTCACAATGGTTACTTGTTCCTTGGACAATCGCAATAATTCCCTTTGCTGTTCCTCTAAAACATCTATCTTAGCTTTAAAGAATTCCGCATCATCCTCATATAGTGTACCAAACAATACCTTGCTTGTTACCTCAATAAAGTTCAATATCCCCATTTTGGTTCTGGGCCGTTCATGTCTAGCCAACTGGTCAATCAAGTCTTTTGATTTAGAAATCTCTCCCACCTGCCATTTTACAGTTTGTTGTACATTTTCACATTCTCCGGCATCTAACTTTGCTTGATTCATCGTACTTATACAATGTGCTATCGCTATATTGGCCCCCACCTGCGTCTCTTCAAATTTGTCATGCAATTCCTTGAGGTTGAAATAGGTCAGCACTCTCCACGTTGTGCTGTATAGTTTTACACTGCCCTGGTTGTCGTAATACATTCCTGGTGCAGACTGGAATTTTTGCACTCTTACATCTTGTGGGTTTGCTTCGCGTCCTGCGAGTCCGATCTGCCATATACTCCCGAATATCGCTGTCATCCACAAAGCCCTCATCAGTGGCATCTGTAATAGAAACGCACGTGGCACTCTCATGTTTTGCTATCGCCTGCAGTCTGTTCACTTCCTCTACCACGAACAACTAAAAGATATCCTTGCCTGCTTAGTAAAACTCCTTCAGCCTATTCGCGTGCACTTTTATACATTTATTTCCCTTCAGTCTAATTATCACGTTCGGTCCCTGTACATCTACTACAGTAAACGGTCCTCGCCACTGGCTGTCTAACTTCCTTGAGCGTCCCCGACGCACGCTTTCATCATACAGTAATACGCAATCGTCTTTTTTAAATTCTCTCGGGTTCTGCGTTTTATCGTAATCGCTTTTATTCCTGATTTTGCTTTCCTGTGTTGCCTTACGGGCCTCTTGGTGTACTAACTGCAGTCGCTGTCGGATTTCCGTCACGTAATCATCATAATTGTAGATCACGTTGGCTGGCTTCTTCTGTAACCACCCTGGCAGATTACACTTCCTGCCGAAGAATAACTGGAATGGAGTGTATCTTGTGGTACTGTGCGGTGTTGTGTTGTACACAAAACAGCGAACGATACCCATTCGTCCCAGTCCGTCTGGTCCCGGTTCACGTAATGTCGTAACATCTCTGTTAGCGTGCGGTGCGTACGTTCTAATGCTCCGTTTGACTGCGGATGATACGCCGTTGTTTGTATCTTCTATATTCTCAGTAATTTGCAGACTCGTCTCATCGTATCACCAATTAAATTACTCCCCATGTCACTTAATAGGGCGGTCGGAACGCCGAACTTCAAAATAATGTTTTCTACTAACTTTCAAGCGACTGTATCCGCGTCCTGTCGAGGTATCGGTTCAGCTACTACAAACTTCGTAAGAGAGTCTTGAAAGGTCAAAATATACTTGTGGCCAACTCGGGTAACTGGTAAGGGACCTACTATATCGATGTCACATCGCTCAAATATGAATTCGGGAGTCGGAGTTAGTTCCATCGGTTGCTTCGTTTTTGCTTGGGTTATCTTATTCTTTTGACAACTTTCACACATTCTTATGAATTTGTCTGTATCGGCTTTCATACCCGGCCAGGTACAGTACTGCTTTATTCGCGCATATGTTCTTCCCATTCCCTCATGGCCTCCTATGGGAGATATGTGCATCTGTTTTAGGATTTCCAATTTGTCCTCTGCGCTTAGAACGTCTTCTTCGTTTATCGGTGATGCGGCTCCGTCTTCACTTATCTCGGTCGCGTCAGCTGTTTCCTCGGGGTCTGTTATCTCAGCTGTCGCTCCTGCTTCTGTCGCTGCTTCGTTATCTACTCCTCGGTCCTCGTCCCGCTGCGCGGCGTCCGCCTTTATTTCTCCTTGCCTTCCGCTATCCTGCGGTACTTCCTTATCGCTGTCTTGTACACTCCGAATCCGTGATAATGCATCAGCTACGCGGTTTTGTTTCCCTTCCTTGTACAGGATTTGGTAATCATATTCCTCCAATTTTAGCCGAAGTTTCATTAATCGAGACGATGGATCTGTGATGCTGCCTAACCACATCAGGGGTTTGTGGTCCGTGAGTATTCTGAATTTCCTCCCAAAGAGATAAGGACGAAAATATTTAACAGCCCACACTATAGCAGTTAACTCCCGCTCTATTGTACTATAGTTTATCTCTGCTTTATTGAGAGTGCGCGATATATACGCAACCGGTAAATCTTTTCCTATAGGACCTTGACTCAGATACGCTCCTACCGCGTATTTGCTGGCGTCTGTGGTTACCAAAAATTCCTTAGTGAAATCCGGGTACTGTAGTATTGGAGGTTTGGTTAACTTCTCCTTCAAGGTCTGAAAAGCTTCCTGTTGCACTTCGCCCCATTCGTACGGAACTCCCTTTTTCAGTAGTTCATGTAGAGGCTTGGCAATTTTACTAAAATTGCTCAGAAACCATCGGTAATATCCGACCATTCCCAGGTAACATTTCAATTCCGTAGTTGTCTTTGGCGGCGGGTAATTTTCTATTGCCGTTACTTTCGTGGGATCGGGTTTCAAACCTTCTGCCATTAAAACGTGTCCTAAAAACGTAACTTCTGTCCGCAAGAATTCGCATTTGTCGACCTGCAACTTTAGGTTCGCTTCCCTTAAATGTTCAAATACTTCTTCAAGGCGTGCGTTATGCTCCTCAAGCGATGCACCTACGATGACGATGTCATCTAGATAAATGAACACTTTATTCCCTTGCACGCCCGTCAGCACGGTGTTCATTAGCCGTTGAAATGTAGATGGGGCCGTTTTTAAGCCCATGGCCATTCTATTATATTCGTAATGTCCCGTCGGCGTACTAAATGCCGTCTTTTCCCGATCCTTCTCGTCTATTAATACTTGGTAGTATCCCTTCGCGAGATCTAACGTTGAAAAATACTTTGCCTTTCCTAGACTATCTAGAGTTTCGTCAATTCTAGGTAACGGGTAAACCATATTTATCGAGACATCATTTAGTTTCCTATAATCAACAACTACTCTCCATTTGGGTTTACCACTAGCATCAAGTTTCTTTGGCAATAATGACAAGGGGAAATTAAATGGACTGGTACTCGGCGAGATTATGCCGTCTCTCAACATGCCCTGAATTTCCGTTTGCAGTGCATCCTGCTGTGCTTGTGGGATGCGATACGGTCTTTGATTTATAACTGTTCCTTCAGCTTCCGGTGTTAGTGGGATCTGGTGCTTCACTACGGTAGTGTAGGTGAGTACGTCCCCTGGTAAGTGAAACACGTCGTTATACGCCAAGCACAATTCTCGTATGGCGTTGTGTTCCTCCCGATTTAAGTGGTCTATACGCATATTTTCCGTTAACAACTTTTGCCGCGTTTCTCTCTCGATCCTCCTGTTCTGGGGTGCACGTCTAACTTTGTAGCTACTGGGCGGTGGGACTTCTTCTGCTAGTACTTCCGGCACCCTAAACCGCACTTCTTGGGTTCGGGTATTCATTACGCTCGTTATACATGTTACATCTTGGACGGCCACTATGGCTTCTGGTATATAGACCCCTGGTCTAATTTCTTGTTTGGGAATTACTGCCTCCCTACCTATTTTTCGCGTCACGCGGACTCTTATAAACCTCTCTTCCCGGGGTCCTATCCTGACTTCTTCCAGATCCTCCGGGGCTAGCGACTTGTCACGCCTACTCGTCGTGATATTACAGGGCTTCTTTGCTCGTTCTGGCAGCTCTTCGTTTCGAATAACTTCACTGTCATCTGGCGTCGCACAATTCTTACAAGTTGGCGCAACCGGCACTCGGCTGTCTCGCCTCGTCAGGTATTTGGAGTAACCGCCACCCTTACTATCTGTATAACTTGGACCGCTATCTCTTATTAGTTTCCCAGCGACTGCGCGCGCGCGCGTCGTAACCTCGTCCGGCGCCTTATCTCCTCGCGCTACAGCTGCGTAACTGGCTCTTACCTCCGTCCCAATCTTACCACTTTGCGCAACTAATCGATTTGCAGTGTCCTCTTCGCACGCTTCTCGTAATTCTACCCATTCGTCTTGCACATACATTCTCCGTCGCCCATAATCCAGCACGACTTTATGTTCGTCCAGGAACTCCCGTCCAAGTAACCCATCAAACGGCAGATCAAGACATTCATTTACAACTTGAAACTGAGTAACCCATTTTCTTCCTATATCGCTACTTAATTCGATTAATACAGGACCCTCCGTCCTGACCTCTTCATTGACGATACTCTTTATTGTCACTGCCCTTTCGGTTTCCTTCTTTACACCATCCCTCAAAACCCTGGATTTAATGAGGTTAATGTGGGCCCCACTATCTATTAGTAATCTCGTCTCAGTTCCTTTTACATCTTTGCTCCTCACGCATATATAGTCATTTTTGCCCGTACATTCGGCAGCTCTTATTATTCCTGACGCAGCGTAATGGAACTGCGGCATTACGCCCTCTTCTCGTTTCCCTGCATATTCTTCCCACGGATGTTAACCCATTTACTTTCGTGGCAATCTCGAGCATAGTGTCCGTGTCGGTGACACGTGAAGCATTTCATTGGTTTGGCTTTGGTACATCTACATCTACATCTACATTTATACTCCGCAAGCCACCCAACGGTGTGTGGCGGAGGGCACTTTACGTGCCACTGTCATTACCTCCCTTTCCTGTTCCAGTCGCGTATGGTTCGCGGGAAGAACGACTGTCTGAAAGCCTCCGTGCGCGCTCTAATCTCTCTAATTTTACATTCGTGATCCCCTCGGGAGGTATAAGTAGGGGGAAGCAATATATTCGATACCTCATCCAGAAACGCACCCTCTCGAAACCTGGCGAGCAAGCTACACCGCGATGCAGAGCGCCTCTCTTGCAGAGTCTGCCACTTGAGTTTATTAAACATCTCCGTAACGCTATCACGGTTAACAAATTACCCTGTGATGAAACGCGCCGCTCTTCTTTGGATCTTCTCTATCTCCTCCGTCAACCCGATCTGGTACGGATCCCACACTGATGAGCAATACTCAAGTATAGGTCGAACGAGTGTTTTGTAAGCCACCTCCTTTGTTGATGGACTACATTTTCTAAGCACTCCCCCAATGAATCTCAACCTGGTACCCGCCTTACCAACAATTAATTTCATATGATCATTCCACTTCAAATCGTTCCGCACGCATACTCCCAGATATTTTACAGAAGTAACTGCTACCAGTGTTTGTTCCGCTATCATATAATCATACAATAAAGGATCCTTCTTTCTATGTATTCGCAATACATTACATTTGTCTATGTTAAGGGACAGTTGCCACTCCCTGCACCAAGTGCCTATCCGCTGCAGATCTTCCTGCATTTCGCTACAATTTTCTAATGCTGCAACTTCTCTGTATACTACAGCATCATCCGCGAAAAGCCGCATGGAACTTCCGACACTATCTACTAGGTCATTTATATATATTGTGAAAAGCAATGGTCCCATAACACTCCCCTGTGGCACGCCAGAGGTTACTTTAACGTCTGTAGACGTCTCTCCATTGATAACAACATGCTGTGTTCTGTTTGCTAAAAACTCTTCAATCCAGCCACACAGCTGGTCTGATATTCCGTAGGCTCTTACTTTGTTTATCAGGCGACAGTGCGGAACTGTATCGAACGCCTTCCGGAAGTCAAGAAAAATAGCATCTACCTGGGAGCCTGTATCTAATATTTTCTGGGTCTCATGAACAAATAACGCGAGTTGGGTCTCACACGATCGCTGTTTCCGGAATCCATGTTGATTCCTACATAGCAGATTCTGGGTTTCCAAAAACGATATGATACTCAAGCAAAAAACATGTTCTAAAATTCTACAACAGATCGACGTCGGAGATATAGGTCTATAGTTTTGCGCATCTGCTCGACGACCCTTCTTGAAGACTGGGACTACCTGTGCTCTTTTCCAATCATTTGGAAGCCTCCGTTCCTCTAGAGACTTGCGGTACACGGCTGTTAGAAGGGGGGCAAGTTCTTTCGCGTACTCTGTGTAGAATCGAATTGGTATCCCGTCAGGTCCAGTGGACTTTCCTCTGTTGAGTGATTCCAGTTGCTTTTCTATTCCTTGGACACTTATTTCGATGTCAGCCATTTTTCCGTTTGTGCGAGGATTTAGAGAAGGAACTGCAGTGCGGTCTTCCTCTGTGAAACAGCTTTGGAAAAAGGTGTCTAGTATTTCAGCTTTACGCGTGTCATCCTCTGTTTCAATGCCATCATCGTCCCGGAGTGTCTGGATATGCTGTTTCGAGCCACTTACTGATTTAACGTAAGACCAGAACTTCCTAGGATTTTCTGTCAAGTCGGTACATAGAATTTTACTTTCGAATTCACCGAACGCTTCTCGCATAGCCCTCCTTACGCTAACTTTGACATCGCTTAGCTTCTGTTTGTCTGAGAGGGTTTGGCTGCGTTTAAACTTGGAGTGAAGCTCTCTTTGCTTTCGCAGTAGTTTCCTAACTTCGTTGTTGTACCACGGTGGGTTTTTCCCGTCCATCACAGTTTTACTCGGCACGTGCCTGTCTAAAACGCATTTTACGATTGCCTTGAACTTTTTCCATAAACACTCAACATTGTCAGTGTCGGAACAGAAATTTTCGTTTTGATCTGTTAGGTAGTCTGAAATCTGCCTTCTATTACTCTTGCTAAACAGATAAACCTTCCTTCCTTTTTTTATATTCCTATTAACTTCCATATTCAGGGATGCTGCAATGGCCTTATGATCACTGATTCCCAGTTCTGCACTTACAGAGTCGAAAAGTTCGGATCTGTTTGTTATCAGTAGGTCCAAGATGTTATCTCCACGAGTCGGTTCTCTGTTTAATTGCTCGAGGTAATTTTCGGATAGTGCACTCAGTATAATGTCACTCGATGCTCTGTCCCTACCACCCGTCCTAAACATCTGAGGGGGTGTGCGTCCCGGTAGGTTACAAACTGTACACCGTACGGGTGGAGGACACTGAGCTCGCCCCCCATTTCCCCTTAAATTCCCGCACGTCAATTTCCTTGACTGGTAATCGATTTCGGTCTGTCACCTGGGAGCCGCCCTTTACCACGTCTGTCTTTCGGACGGTATACTTTGTTCTACATTCACGCGCTACATGCCCTTCTTTTCCGCAATTAAAGCATTTCATACTACTTTTCCTTCCTGTCCTGCTTGCAGTCGCCACGCGGCGTTTATCTCGCTCGGACGTTATCGCACATTCCTCCGTTGCAGATAAGTCAATAGCCTCTGACGTGGTTATCCGTTCGCCTTGTGCCCGTATTACTGTTTTTATTCTCTCGTCGTATAATCCCTGTATGAACACGGCCCGTCCTAGCTTCCCTATCAGCGCACTGCATCCTGCAATCTCGTCCTCATCCATGACCCTCTTCATTGCCTCTAAAAAGTGGAACTGCACAGAATCAACGCGAGAGCCCCATTGAGCCACACTTTCACCGTTTCTCTGCCTACTATTAAACATAGTACAAGCATAGTAGTCAATTGTGCGTTTGCTCTCATAATTTTCCAACAATATAGACCTCACGGCAGACCAAGTCTCTGTATGATCTCTAACCAATAGTTTACTGCGGGCTGAGCCCGTTATCTGACCAATAATGAACTTCAGAAACACTTGCTTATAACTAGGATTCACTAAATTGTAAGCGTTATAGCAATTTTCAATAAATTCGGACAATCTTTCTCTGTCCCCATCAAATTTATGGGGTACCAACTTGGTAGCCTCACTATAACTTAAATATAGCCTGCTTCCACTGGAGAGTGTCTGCGGGCCTTCGCCCGAGTCTACTTCATTGGAGGTTGACATCTCCACTAACCTTGACTCCTGCTGGCTGGCGCTGAATGTGGCGCGTTGCGGTGGCGGCGCGTAGACCCGCTCGAGATGAGCGCGGTGCAAGACGGTGCACCTGCTGGGACGGCGCGGACCGGCGCCTCTCTACCCCGGCGGCGGCGCGATGCGACGCTGGTGCTGCGTTGGCGTGAATCAGCACCTTCTGCTTAGACGTGCCGCGGCGACCCCCTGGACCCGCAACGGTGCACTGCGTCGACCCTCTGGCTCCGCAGCTGCGCGATGTGTCGACCCTCTCGTTCTGCGACGGCGCGATGTGTCGACCCTCTCGTTCTGTGATGCTGGTGCTACTTTTCGCCCCTCTGCCTATTCCAGTACTCTATACTGTCGCTTCTTCACCCGTAGATACCTCACCTATACCCCACACCTGGCACCAGAAAAATGTCTAACCTCTGTCGTGTCCCACTGACGTGTCCTGAGAGGGAGTGGAAGGACTGCGTTGGTGCGCGTCAGAGAACTTACTTGGCATGAGGTCTCGGTGGTGTGGGCCGCCAACTCCTCACTGCTCCGTTGTAGAGAAGGCTGCAAGGTGAGATAGAGTACGGAACTCGGATAGGATCTTAGGGAAGCTTTCATGTATGAACACTCGATGTATCGAACGATTATACTGGAAGTACCCCTGGAACTTGCGATTCAAATAAGATTCTATATACAGTCTCCAATGATTGTCTATCTGGCTATGCAGTTGCCATCCCTAACTTCCCAAACCTAAGTCCTAATACAGCAGAGGCGAGCGCACCAGACTAAGTGTCAGCTGTGTCGATTCAGCCTAAGTCCCTACTTGTTGCTGTGCTCAATACTCTCCTGCAACTCTTGCAGCATCCCGACGCCGACTAACGTGGACCGGCGTCCTAGGTACCTCACTCCATCACTGTCCTTCGATCTAGCGGCTATCCGCTTTTATAGGGGGTAGTGCACCCGGCACCACTTGTTCTAGAAAGTTCTAGCACCCCCGAACTTTGAGCCCTGAGTAGGCTAGTCACGCGGCAGCATGTGATGCCTACGTGACGAACCAGCCATTCTCCACTGTTTGCTGTGTCCAAGGGTCGCCACTAACTGTGCTTGAGCCTCGTGATACTGCATACTCCGCTCTTGTTAGTCGAGTACACATTACACATTACACATGAGATAATCTGGTCACGTCCGCCTCGCTTGATCTGTAGCAATAATTTTCCAGCCTACAGCCTACATGATTTTAATTCTATCTTCTACTATTCGCGACACATCATCGATATGGGCTTTCGGAGCCGAAAGCCCACTAGTGTACCCTTGATGACTGCACGACTCAAGTCTTCTTCATGGTGTTCCAGTTTTCATGGCCAGCATGTATGAAGTGCATTAAATTGTACCTGACTTTGCTGTGAGTGGACGTTAAAGTTCACTTGAAACTACGCTGATTAAGGATACCCTCTTCACACGTAAATAATGCGCCGTGGGAAGAAACATTGTTACGCGATTTCACTGTCCTCAGAAATAGTTCGTCACAGACCCACATATGTAATGCAGTAGAAATTCCATTTGTATCTGAAAAGTTCTGAAATTGATTGTGACCTAGTAATGTAACGCCGACACGTCCATAATAACGAGACGACAAAGCAGCTTGTATAGCAGAACTATCTTCATTTATGAGTCCCGTTTCGAAGTGAGTCGCTATGATCAGCAAGGACGTGGCTGAAGACGCCCCGCATAGTGGTGGGTTACCAAACCGATCGTCGTCCGTCATACCAGGAGTGATGGTCTGGAATGCCATTTTATTTCATAGCAGGACCCCTTTGGTTGTCATTCGCGGCATCATTATAGTACAGCGGGGTGTCGACAATATTCTACGCCCAGTTCTGTTGCACTTTTTGGGAAGCAATTCTGGGTTTACATTTCAGCAAGATAATACTCACCCGCATGCGGCAAGAGTTTAGAGCTTGCCTTCGTTCCCGCCAAATCCTGTACTAGCCAGTAAGGTCGCCGGGTTTCTCTCCAATTGATAACGTTTGGAGCATTATGGGCTGGGTCCTCCAGCCAGATCGGGATTTTGACTATTTAAAGTGCCAGTTGTACAGAATTTGACACGATATCCCTGTGGAAAACACCCACTAATGAATTAATGTCAAGAGAAATAATTACTTGCAAAAGGGCGAGAGATGGAGCAAAGCGTTATAGACTTGCTTAATCTGTCAAGCTCTTCCTCTTGAGTAAATTATTCACTTGTTCCGAAATCGTAATCAATATTTTATCTGTAGGTGTACGCCATATCTAGCGACTTCCGTCCAATTAAGATAATTCCTCCATGGTGCGTGCTTTTTCTACTTTGTTGTTATTTTCACGTGTATTTAAAGCATTATTTGGTTAAAATGAATTGGATTGTCGACCGCTAGCTTTCCATATTCTGTGGTCTCCTTCTGTGTCCTCGATATTAGCGCTGTGCTTCGTGTCCTCGGAAGGAAATCGAACTGTGTGTGCCACCTTCTATACATCAGCCCTGCTTTCTGTCGTTCTGTCACTCACTACGATGGCCAACTTCCCCCGTCACTTTGTCAATGAGGAACGTCTACAACGAGCTAAGATTGAAAAGAGCCTATTTAGTATATCAGTATATTTCAACGAGAAATTTCTCAATAAGCGACGATACAAAATATTGCAAATGATATAAAACTTCGCTTAAGTTAATTATAACGACAATATACCTCGTTCCAATGATGATATGAAGGTGAGGCACAAGTAAATTGATAATTCTAAAAAAATGAAAGTTGTTAACATTTCAATACACCACCGTCAGCCAAAAAAAAAAAAGAAAAAAAAAAGATAATAACTGGGTGTGCACCATTTTAGTTATTATGTTGGGTAACGTCATTGTGACCGAACAGCTGAAAACAAATCTTTCACAGAAAGCTACGAAATATAAAGGAAATTATCGGGAAATTAATGTCAGGGGGGGATCTGTCTTCGATTTGCGAAGAGTTAACCATACAACACGAATTGTGTTCGGTCGTTCCTTCGTCGAACAATCCGCTTGCAACTTCACTCCAGCGGCCTCTATAAATCATAAAAAGTAATGAGAATTCTATGACAAAGCGGATAAGAAAGGTAATTGATTGTGAAATAATTAAACACGACTAAGTATATCAGATATGTCATTTATTGCCAGCAAAGCGGAGTACATTATAGGGTGTAAAATTACCTCTACCAGCGGCAATTGAAGGTGATTTATTGAAGACACTACCGATTTCGGGCTTGTGACCATCTTCAGGTGATTTACATTCAGGTACATGTTTTCGTAGGCTTCTCACAAGGGAACCTCCCCATCGCACCCCCCTCAGATGTAGTTATAAGTTGGCACAGTGGATAGGCCTCGAAAAACTGAACACAGATCAATCGAGAAAACAGGAAGAAGTTGTGTGGAACTATGAAAAAAAATAAGCAAAATATACAAATTGAGTAGTCCATGCGCAAGATATGCAACATCAAGGGCATTGTGAGCTCAGGAACGCCATGGTACCGTGGTTAGTGTGAGCAGCTGCTGAACGAAAGGTCCTTGGTTCAAGTCTTCCCTCGAGTGTAAAGTTTATTTTCGCAAAGTTATGATCTGTCCGTTCGTTCATCGACGTCTCTGCTCACTGTAATAAGTTTAGTGTCTGTGTTTTGCGACCGCACCGCACAACCGTGCGATTGTGCATGGACTACTCAGTTTGTATATTTTGCTTATTTTTTTCATAGTTCCACACAACTTCTTCCTGTTTTCTCGATTGATCTGTGTTCAGTTTTTCAAGGCCTATCCACTGTGCCAACTTATAACTAAATCTGAGGGGGGTGCTCTGGGGAGGTTCCCTTGTCAGTATTGCAGATCACTATTTAAATCGAAAACAAATTATGTGATGATGACACAATAAACACAAATGCAACACAAGTCGGGTAATCACTTCCAAATGTTTCAAGATATCATAGTACTTACATAAAACTGGTTTACTGATATCGCTTTCATAGTACATTGTCACATTTTTGTACAAAAATATTTCGTTATTTACATGTTATCTGTATATTAGTCATCATTCTATGGGTAAAATACAGGAATACATTGCACTTACACCCGATCTCTGCGAGCTCACACAGGGAAGTTCCATACAGAATCACTTACAAGACACTTGAACTTTCGTTTGTTGTAAACCATGTAGACTAGTAATTCTACAACATTGCAAAAGCTTGGTTTCTTTGACAAATATTTACTTTGATTACTAAGAAAAAAATTCAGTCTCTAATTTTCTTTATAATTTTGTCACACACAGTGGTTCAGATAGTTCTTAAAAAATGTAAAAGTTCAAAATAAAAAGTACAGGCGGACGTAAAGGACAGTTCAGCTGTACAGTTGAGCGGCTGTGCTACCTTTTCGCCCCGTACCCAACAGCCACCTCCTGTCTCTTTGCCTCTTGGTCTTAAATGCGTTCGCTGGCTCGAGTGCAAATACAAAAACATAGATAAGTGAAACGGAACGTCCGTGGGAAAATTCAAAAGAGTGGGATGAAACAAAGGGGCAGATAAAAAAAAGTGCGGGTTCGAGAGCAGTGGGCTACATTATGAGCAATTACTCGGCGTTTGGAGAGGGCTTTTCAAACGAGCGGCCGCACAATGGGAGCGACGACCGCCGACGGGACGAAGCAGGGGAAACGCCACACAACAACGCACGCAGCGTCAATGACGGCCGTTCCATTACAGCCGTGGCCCGTCCTCCGATACAAATGGCCGACATGTTCACGGTCCAGCTTCACTGAAAGAGGGTGGCGGGCACCCATTGTGCGCCAGGGCTCAATTTAATGCAATATCGGCCGTAAACTCCCGCTTTATCCTTCCTTCTATCATGCTTCCTGTGCACCTCAATACAAATCTTTTCTTTCCTCAGCTTATAGTTGAATTTTCTCATACTGTGAATGAAATGTCTACATTTGACTATACTGTTAATACCGCCACCTTAATAATGCG
Source organism: Schistocerca nitens (assembly GCF_023898315.1). NCBI lineage: Eukaryota > Metazoa > Arthropoda > Insecta > Orthoptera > Acrididae > Schistocerca > Schistocerca nitens. The sequence continues at coordinate 758,744,918 of NC_064617.1, read as the reverse complement.
TGCTGGCTTCTGGCGCACATATTTTCAAGGTTTTATAGTTGAATTAATACATATTGCATGTTAATAGCAAATCGCTTACTAGCACAAAAACTGTTTCCCATTTCTCTACATTGGGAAAATGATGCCATGGTGAAAAGACTAGGGTTAAGTTTGTTGTGGTGGACATTTTTTGTAGCAGCTATACATAAATTGTAGTACAGTACAATACTTGTAATTCGTAACCTTTGGAGCTGGGTATGGGTCGGAAAGGAAAAAAAGGCCAGATTATCAGAAAGTACAGGAAAATAAGTACAATAATTTGGTTGTCGTTGAGTTCTTTACTGGTTTCACAGTCTTTGACACACTGGGCAATCCACTCGTCAGCTTCACTGACAGGGATATTCGGTTGCACGGTTTGTAGGTCTTTAGCGATTTCCTGTCTGCCTTTGTTCCGCCCGTTATCGATTGGTTACTTTCAGTCGTAACTTCCGGCAAAATCTTGCACCCAGATTTACGCAGAGCGTAAGTTTTTCGTTCCACTAAGCACTCAGCAGTCTTATAGATATCATCTTTGACGTTGAGGGATTTCATAGCTTTAAGTGCGTCACAATCTTCTTGGAACTTTTCTAAAATTTTGAGCCTCTCATTAAATCCTCTTCAGATGGATGTGATGGCGCGTTATCCAACAGCAGTATATCACAAATATGAAGCATTTTTGTTTCAAGTCTTTTTCGAAAGATGCAAAAGAAACTCGTCAAAAAACTAAGATTTGAAAAGACTGCAGTCCATCCATGCAGATTTTTGATTACGGTAATAAACCGCCGAGGAAGATAAATTAGTAATGTTTTGAAATGCCCTAGGCCAATATCGAACAGAGGTAAGTCTGTGCGTACCATCGACGTTGCTGCAAAAAATGGCTCTGAGCACTATGGGACTTAACTTCTAAGGTCATCAGTCCCCTAGAACTTAGAACTAATTAAACCTAACTAACCTAAGGACATCGCACACATCCATGCCCGAGGCAGGACTCGAACCTGCGACCGGAGCGGTCACGCGGTTCCAGACTGTAGCGCCTAGAACCGCTCGGCCACCCTGGCCGGCGACGTTGCTGCAAGGAGCAACGGTTAGCTTATCTTTGTTTCTAAGTTTCGTTCATACCACGGTTTCATTGGATGCTAGGAGCGTTTTGTTAGCAGCATTTGATAGTTTAGGCCCGTCTCGTCTATGATATAGACTTGACAAGGTAACAATTCACTTTCTTCGAGAATTTATTGAAACTTCACGGGAAACTCCTCAGCCGCCAGGGCATCACCAGATAGCTTTTCACCAAAAATTTAAACAAACCGAACTCCAATATGAAAAAGTTTCACGACTCTGCATAATTCGTATGAATTCTGAATGGCATAAACCTGTACTTGAAAAGTCAAGTAATTCGGTTAATATTATAACGAACCCACCTAAGAGTGTAGAAGAACTCGTCAATGATGATTTTGCGAAATTAGTACAAACTAATCGCTTTATAGTAAAATCATTTTTTCCTTGCGTATTGTCTTGCGCATTACTTGCCTCGCCTTGAAAACGAAATACCGATCAAAATTCTGTTTTTGATTGTTTATTGCAGTTTAGAGTAGTCAGGTGACGAAACATTGTGAAAACTTTTTGAAAGTTCCTTAAAATACCACCAATCTTTCTTCTCGAACACAAAAATTATTTAAATTCTGAAATAAACTATACAGTTTTACCTTATGCACTATCGTAAATGTTGTACGCGAGCGAGAACACTATGTAATTTCCACATAAATCGATTTGGAAATCGATGTTTAATATTCTGGTACTGGTTCAAACGATCAAAATGTGGGAAATTTTACCGATAATATATTTCCAGTGGTAGGAAAACACTTTTAACTGAGAGCTCAGGACTTACCATGGTACGAGCTAGAAATAACGTAAATGAAGGGAAAACATAAAAACTGAAAATCTAAAAGCAGATTTTACTACAATTAGACTGCTACATTGACAATTTTTATGACAATGGCCAGGTACTGAAACAGCACTATAGAAACGAATAGGAGGGAATGGTGATCAGATGAGAATGTCCTAAAATTTTCTAAATCAAATGAATGGGAAATGCGTCATGCCCATGCTGACATAAAAACCTGCAGGCGCCCCCTGAGCTCACGGATGGTAGTGACTGAGGGAACCCTGACGCCACAACTGTCATAGACATCATGCGTACTCATGTGTCACCTCCAATGCGAAAGAATCGCGGTGCCATTTTTCATCAGGACAAATCTCATCCATACGGGACACATTTTTCAATGAACTGTGTGCTTGATGTTGAGGTACTGCTGCGGCCATCAATATTCCAGATCTGTCACCTCTAGAGCTTTTGTGGGCCAGCTTCGACGTCAGCTCCGTCCCAGTGGAAGTATCCAGGCTATCAAGGACCAGTTACAAAATTTGTGGGCCAGCTCGCCTCGTCAGATAATGCGAGAGTTTCGTGACACCCCTCCCAGTCGAATTAGTGCGTGCATCCAGGTCAGAGTAGTTCCAATACCATACTTATAAGTGGGCTCATAGCACCAAGTTCTTTTTAATTTTACTCTATTTTAATAATCACTGAAATAGCATGACACAAGCTGTCAATCCGTGACGTTTCATTCCGTGTCGTCCTCCTCTTCTGGATGCTTCACTTTTTGTGTCAGGCGGTGAGGTAATGTGTGTATACAGGGTGGTCCATTGATCGTGACCGGGCCAAATACCTCACGAAATAAGCGTCAAACGAAAAAACTACAAAGAACGAAACTTGTCTAGCTTGAAGGGGGAAACCAGATGGCGCTATGGTTGGCCCGCTAGATGGCACTGCCATAGGTCAAACGGATATCAACTGCGTTTTTTAAATAGGAACCCCCATTTTTTATTACATATTCGTGTAGTACGTAAAGAAATATGAATGTTTTTGTGGGACCACTTTTTTCGGTTTGTGATAGATGGCGCTGTAATAGTCACAAACATATGGCTCACAATTTTAGATAAACGGTTGGTAACAGGTAGGTTTTTAAATTAAAATACAGAACGTAGGTACGTTAGAACATTTTATTTCGGTTCTTCCAATGTGACACATGTACCTTTGTGAACTTAACGTTTCTGAGAACGCATGCTATTACAGCGTCATTACCTGTAAATACAACATTAACGCAATAAATGCTCAAAATGATGTCCGTCAACCTCATTGCATTTGGCAGTACGTGTAACGACATTCCTCTCAACACAGAGTAGTTCGCCTACCGTAATGTTCGCACATGCATTGACAATGCGCTGACGCATGTTGTCGGTGGATCACGATAGCAAATATCCTTCAACTTTCCCCACAGAAAGAAATCCGGGGACATCAGATCAGGTGAACGTGCGGGACATGGTATGGTACTTCGACGACCAATCCATCTGGCATGAAATTTGCTATTCAATACCGCTTCAACCGCACGCGAGCTATGTGCCGGACATCCATCATGTTGGAAGTACATCGACATTCTGTCACGCAGTGAAACACCTTGTAGTAACATCGGTAGAACATTACGTAGGAAATCAGCATACATTGCACCATTTAGATTGCCATCGATAAAATGGGGGCCAATTATACTTCTTCCTATAATGCCGCACCATACATTAACCATCCAAGGTCGCTGATGTTCCACTTGTCACAGCAATCGTGGATTTTCCGTTGCCCAATAGTGCATAGTATCCCGGTTTACGTTAGCGCTGTTGGTGAGTGACGCTTCGTCGCTAAATAGAACGCGCGGAAAAAATCTGTCATCGTCCCGTCATTTCTCTTGTGCCCAGTGGCATAACTGTACACGACGTTCAAAATCGTCGCCATACAATTCCCGGTGCGCAGAAATATGGTACGGGTGCAATCGATGTTGATGTAGTATTCTCAACACCGACGTTTTTGAGATTCCCTATTCTCGCGCAATTTGTCTGCTACTGATGTGCGGATTAGCTGCGACAGCAGCTAAAATACCTACTTGGGCATCATCATTTGTTGCAGGTCGTGGTTGACGTTTCACATGTGGCTGAACACTTCCTGTTTCCTTACATAACGTAACTATCCGGCTAACTGTCCAGACACTTGGATGATGTCGTCCAGGTTACCGAGCAGCATACATAGCACAAGCCCGTTGGGCATTTTGATCACAATAGCCATACATCAACACGATATCGACCTTTTCCGCAATTGGTAAACGGTCCATTTTAACACGGGTAATGTATCACGAAGCAAATACCGTCCGCACTGGTGGAATGTTACGTGATACCGCGTACTTACACGTTTATGACTATTACAGCGCCATCTATCACAAAGCGAAAAAAGTGGTCCAACTAAAACATTCATATTTCTTTACGTACTACACGAATATGTAATAAAAAGTGGAGGTTCCTATTTTAAAAAACGCAGTTGATATTCGTTTGACCTACGGCAGCGTCATCTAGTGGGCCAACCATAGCGCCATCTGGTTTCCCCCTTCAAGCTAGACGAGATTCGTTCTTTGTAGTTTTTTTGTTTGATGCTTATTTCCGTGTGTGTGTCTGTCAGGTTATAATCTTGTTCAACATGTTCTAAAAATCTTTCAGTGCTTAAAACTAAAAATGTACATTAAGCACTCTATAGAGTTAACAGGTGTATAATAACTCATGGGATATATGCGAAACATCCTGACATCCTCCCAACGCGACCACCACGACAATGCTCTCCCACCAACATTCGAACCCATATTTTTATATTTCCTTGACAACTCACTGTAATTTCGTCGTATTTTCCATTTTGTTGGCGTAGAGCATCGACGTAAACACTAAATTTGGGAGTAGTGGTTATCAGTCGTTGCTCACGTATACTGTTTACTGGCTAAACCCGTTTCGATACTTAAGTAATTCTCAAATGGTTCAAATGGCTCTAAGCAGTATGGGATTTAACATCTGAGGTCATCAGTCCCCTAGACTTAGAACTACTTAAACCTAACTAACCTAAGGACATCACACAAATACATGCCCGAGGCAGGATTCGAACCTGCGACCGCAGTAGCAGCGCGGTTCCGGACTGTAGCGCCTAGAACCGCTCGGCCACAGCAGCCGACAAGTCATTCTCAATAGCCCAAATTACTTCTTAGCCGATGGCTGAGTCCTCTAGTAGGAGGCTTGAGGAGATACGCGCTCCTGCTATATAATGACACAAACATCGGCCTGAGGCATAATGTCGGCTATTGAGAATGACTGAAGTGAGCATTGACTGACAACCTGACTGACGCCAGAGAGTGTCTCACAGTTCAGTATCTCTTCCCTGCAAAACTAATTAATATTAATGTCATGCTAAATGTCTATTACTGTTATTATTGTTGTCGTTAAACATGATTATTACTTATGTTGGTAACTACAATTATCCTCATAATATTATCTCATATGTACGCACTATATATCACTGAACTACATACACACACAGAAAGTGAAAAGGATGGTAGAAAAGGTTCAGTAATATTTTTTACATATATGTAAGAGGTGATCGAAGTCCTAATCTAGCCAGACGAAGAATATATAAATAAAGAAATAATACGCATAACGCAACGACGAGCTACAACTGGAAAGACACTGCGCCACGGACCATCAATCATTAGCCCGGTACTCTGGGCAGCCTGTGTGTGGACATCATAGCGTCTGCCTCGGTTGCTGAGGAAATTCGGTTACCAACCCACATACCCATCTAAAGAAAGTGACACACAAAAAGGTAAAGTGCGAGATACATGTAACATAATTTAAACGGTTAGTAGACACTTGGTTCAAATAACTTTTCGATCCATCTTAGGTTAATGTGAAATGACAGATCTCAATCCACGGAAATACGTCACCGCATAATCAAAGATGAACCAGTGTTCGTCACATTTGCACCGCTAGATGTGGCGGAAACTCTCTAATCTCTCCGTTATAGCGTACTTCCAAAGTATCCTCGTAAGACCGAAAGTGCTGCAAGCCTCGCTTTCCAAATCCATCTATCTTCCCCAGGTAAATTTCTACCAGTCAATACAATCGTGCGTTTATCTCCCCTCTTATCGCCTTTCCTATGCTGAAGATCCTAAAATCCAAACATCCACGAACTTGATACAACGGCACAATCCTTTCACCGCCGACATCTAGTCCTCGCATTGTAAGCGTTCATTCCGGCACATCTCTCACCTACACATACCCCACATCAGTTAAAACTGAAACATTAGTAGCTAACCCCCTCCCCCCCCCCCCTACACCAAATACTCTATTATGAAATTCGTCCAGAGATCATACCTGTCCTTTCTCTTTTAACAAAACAATCTTCACTGTACGTGCTATGGTCTTCCCCCTCTCGACCCTCGTCTATTTCAATCTGCTCGTTCAGGGCCTGGTTCCACATTCCAACATCACTGCTTTCCCAAACACAGTCTCACTAGCAATCACTTCATCCGCAAAATCAGCAGATCCTACAATGCGCCATCCATACTGCGTGACAGACAGAAAATCAGCGATCATCAATATCACTAACAGAGGCAAATATAGGTGGAAACCATCATCAAGAGAAACGAATTTTCTCTTTCTAAAACTACTCAGAGAACACACTTTGTATTTTAATTTTTAAATTGTACGTAATTTAGCACTTTTCCAGAATTTTTAAACCGCTTTTATACATATTTTAAATCTCTTTGCTAAGCAGTGAATGTAGCAGTTACGTATTGTTGGTAGTCCACCCCTATCCCCCACCCCTGAGATATGCTTAGGTGAAGGAATAATAAAAGAGAAATTCAGCTGAAGGGGTCTGTATCAACATGTATTGCTTCGGTTAATTTTCATCCACCAAGAAAACTATGAAGCAATTACATTTAACAAAGGACACCCATAATTAGCAAAAATACAATATTCGGGCGAACTATCGGAAAAACCTTCCTCTCCAGAAAGCCTACTCTCTACTCTGGAGAACTCGTCTCACTGGAACCTCATCTCCCAACATTCAATTAGAAGTAGTAGACAGGAAAGAGAAATCCACAGCGACAACTTCTGGAGCTGGTCCTCTGTTCAGCTCTCAGTAGGAATATCCACGACTGGAGCTGAGAAAGGGTTTCCAGAAGACACCGCAAGAACTCGTGTCACCACCACAGGAATCGAGACTACAAATATGGAAGGCTAGGACCCGTCATCTGTGAGCGTGGATGACACCTCACGAAGGGTTCGCTCTTGATCACGCAGAACTAAGGGCCACTCCGTCCTGACGTTGCACAGGGCGGAACTAATCTCCAGGGGTCGCGACTCGGTGTGAAGTCTGTCTCCTGCGTATGTGGGGCCCACTTCTTACACTGTCGCCTGTGCCCTGTCTCGTACACCATAGAGGATTTAGCTATAGCTGCGATCAGTACACTCGATGTTGAGAATTTCTTGTCTGCAGTTGTCTAATTTTTGTAATTATTGTATTTTCCTTTCTTAGTTCAACACGTGCTATATGTTGTTCAGTTCTGACACGGAAGTAAAATAATTGACAAAGAACTTCCCAAAATCGCGGGAAAAAAAGGTAAAGCGCAAATTGCGATATGCGTTCCTTTGACTACTGACTGGAAGCATAACGCGAGAATGCTTTGTATACGTTATCAAAATACTGACTACATCGTCATATCTGTAGCCGTAAATGAAACAAGCAGTTTTCATTGCACGAATATTGTACCATTACGTAACTGGTCAAAGCCGATGTGGTGACAAGTCATATACCGGATGATCAAGAAGTCAGTATAAATTTGAAAACTTAATAAAGCACGGAATAATGTAGATAGAGAGGTAAAAATTGACACACATGCTTGGAATGACATGGGGTTTTATTAGAATCACCCCATATTGCTAGACGCGTGAAACATCTCTTGCACGAATCGTTTGGTGATGATCGTGTGCTCAGCCGCCACTTTCGTCATGCTTGGCCTCCCAGGTGCCCAGACCTCAGTCCGTGCGATTATTAGCTTTGGGGTTACCTGAAGTCGCAATTGTATCGTGATCGACCGACATCTCTAGGGATGCTGAAAGACAAAATCCGACGCCAATGCCTCACCATAACTCCGGGCAGCTCACAACATTATTCCTCGACTAAAGCTATTGTTGAGGAATGGTGGTGTACATATTGAGCGTTCCCTGTAAAGAACATCATCTTTGCTTTGTCTTACTTTGTTATGATAATTATTGCTATTCTGATCAGATGAATCGCCATCTGTCAGACATTTTTTGAACTTCTGTATTTTTTTTAGTTCTAATAAAACCCCATGTCATTCCAAGCATGTGTTTCAATTTGTACCTCTCTATCTATATTATTCCGTGATTTATTCAGTTTTCAAATTTATACTGACTTTTTTGATCACCCGGTACATACAGAGTGTTACAAAAAGGTACGGCCAAACTTTCAGGAAACATTCCTCACACACAAATAAAGAAAAGATGTTATGTGGACATGTGTCCGGAAACGCTTAATTTCCATGTTAGAGCTCATTTTAGTTTCGTCAGTATGTACTGTACTTCCTCGATTCACCGCCATGATTTCATACGGGATACTCTACCTGTACTGCTAGAACATGTGCCTTTACAAGTACGACACAACATGTGGTTCATGCACGATGGAGCTCCTGCACATTTCAGTCGAAGTGTTCGTATGCTTCTCAACAACAGATTCGGTGACCAATGGATTGGTAGAGGCGGACCAATTCCATGGCCTCCACGCTCTTCTGACCTCAACCCTCTTGACTTTCATTTATGGGGGAATTTGAAAGCTCTTGTCTACGCAACCCCGGTACCAAATGTAGAGACTCTTCGTGCTCGTTTTGTGGACGGCTGTGATACAATACGCCATTCTCCAGGGCTGCATCAGCGCATCAGGGATTCCATGCGACGGAGGGTGGATGCATGTATCCTCGCTAACGGAGGACATTTTGAACATTTCCTGTAACAAAGTGTTTGAAGTCACGCTGGTACGTTCTGTTGCTGTGTGTTTCCATTCCATGATTAATGTGATTTGAAGAGAAGTAATAAAATGAGCTCTAACATAGTCCACATAACATATTTTCTTACTTCGTGTGTGAGGCATGTTTCCTGAAAGTTTGGCCGTACCTTTTTGTAACACCCTGTATATACACAAGGCGGTAACATCGCGTAAATAGGGTACAAAAGGGGATTGCATTGGTGGAGCTGTCATTTGCACTCAGGTCATTCATGCGAACAGGTTTCCGACGTGATTATGACCGCACAACGGGAGTTAACAGACGTTAAACGCGGAAAGGTAGTTCATTCCATTTCGGAAATCATTAGGGAATCCAGTATTCCGAAGTCCATAGTGTCAAGAGTGTGGCCAGACTACAAATTTTCAGGAATTACCTCTCATCATGGACAACGCAGTAGCCGAAGGCCCCCTTTAACGAGCGAGAGCAGCGGCGTTTGTGCAGAGTTGTCAGTACTAACAGACAAAGAACAATGTGTGAAAAAACTACAGAAATCAATATGGAACACAAGACGAACGAATCTGTTTGTACATTGAAGTGAAATTTGGAGTTAAGGGGCTATGGCAGCAGACTACCGAAGCGAGTGCCTTTGATAACAGCAGGACATCGCCTTCAGCGCCTCTCCTGGGTGCGTGACCTTATCGGTTGGATGACTGGAAAACGGTGGCTTGGTCAGATGTGTCCCGATTTCATTTGATAAGAACTGATGGTAGGTTTCGAGGTGACGAGGACCCCCCGAAGCCATGGACCCAAGTTATCAAATCAAATGTTCAAATGAGTGTGAAATCTTATGGGACTTAACTGCTAAGGTCATCAGTCCTTAAGCTTACACACTACTTAACCTAAAGTATCCTAAGGACAAACACACACACCCATGCCCGAGAGAGGACTCGAACCTCCGCCGGGACCAGACGCACAGTCCATGACTGCAGCGCCCTAGACCACACGGCTAATCCCCAGCGGCTCCAAGTTATCAACAAGGCACTGTGCAAGCTGGTGGTGGCTTCATAATGTTGTGGGCTGTGTTTACATGGAATGTACTGGGTCCCCTGGTCCAACTGAACCGAGCATTGACTGGAAATGGTTATATTCCGCTACATGTGGAGCATTTTGCAGCCATTCATTGATTTAATGTTCCCAAACAAGGATGGAATTTTTATGGATGACAATGCACTGTGTCACCAAGCCACAATTGTTCTCGACTAGTAAGAAGAGCGTTCTGGACATTTCGAGCGAATTATTTGGCCACCCAGACGGCCTGACATGAGTCCCATCGAGAATATCTGGGACATGATCGAGAGGTCAGTTCGTGGAAGAAATCCTGCACTGACAACACTTTCGAAATTATGGACAGCTAAAGAGGTAGCATGGCTTAGTATTTATGCAGGGAACTGCCGACTTGTTGACTCCGTGTCAAGTTGACTTCCTGCAAAAGATGGTCTGCTACGATATTATAATCTGAAGCGCCAAAGACGCTGGTTTACGCATGCGTACTCAAATACAGAGATATAAAAACAAGCAGAATACGGCGCTGCAGAATACGCCTACACAGGATGAGTCACTAACTATTGCCACCCTAGTAATTCCGAAAGTATGATAGTAACTGAAACGTTTGTGGAACAAAAGTTGCATGGGACAACGGGGGCCATATTATGACGTTTTTTGTTGCTAGGTGGGGTCGCGTCAGATATATGAACGTCAACTTCGTTTTTTTAAATGGATGCTATCGTCTGGTCCTTATTTTCTGATAGCGGCTATCGAGACGATTCCAATGATGTTTAACAGTAAGGTCTTTGAAGGTTTACGAAGGTAAAAAAGGCAGCATGAATGTCCATTTACAGAAGTTGTTCGAAGCGTTGACCCTTGGTATCAATGGAGTACTGCAATCTTCTTGTCATGTATTGAGTGGTATTTCTTATCACTTCGGCAATTATCGAAGAACATGCTCTGACATTTCTCTCTCGTATATCATGCAAACAGTAAATATTCGCCGAATACGGCGTATCCATCTAACGTGTCGCTGACATGTAAACACCATTCGACAGTTTCGCAATTCAGCACCAATAGGAACGGTAAGACTAGTATCGCCGAATCAAGCGAAAGTGAATGATATGATGTGTTCCTTCGAAGAACAAGTCGATATGCTTCTCATTTACGGCGAATACCAACGAAATTCATTGAGAGATAGAGATTTATACGCTGAAAGATATCCTCAACGTACTCACCCTATACGTCGTACATTTAAATATGTGTATGATAAATTGAGAACAACTGGATCCTTAACGCATCGGAAACATATCCGACAAAGGAAACCGAAATTTGTACTCCTGCACTGTGTTAGTTCGTGTCAAATTGCAAGGGAATCTGGCATGAGCCAGAGTAGTGTTGTTCGTGTTCGTGTTCTGCATCGCCATAAACATTATCCTTACCATATCAGTCTCCACCAAGAATTAACTGATACGGATTGTATGTGTTGCATTGAATTCTGCCAGTCGTAAGGGAATCTCGCATGAGCCGGAGTAGTGTTGTTCGTGTTCTGCATCGCCATAAACATCATCCTTACCATATCAGTCTCCACCAAGAATTAACTGATACGGAATGTATGTGTTGCATTGAATTCTGCCAATGGGCTCAACTTCAGATTTAGAGGGATGGCACATTTATCAGTTTGATTTTATTTACTGACGAGGCTACATTCACGAACCATGGAAATGCTAATTTGCATAACATGCATTATAGGCCAACTGAAAGTCCATGTTGGCTGCGGCAAGTTGCAGCCCAAAAACCGTGGTCGGTGAATGTATGGTTTGGGATTCTGGAGGACAGAATTATAGGCCCCTATTTCATCGAAGGAAATCTTAATGGTAGGAAGTAGATCACATTCCTGCAAGAAGCAACAGGTCTGTTACTGGAAGAAATACCTTTAGGAACAAGGAACAGGATGTGGTATCTACACAATGGGCGTCCGGCACATTTTTCGCTGATGGCTAGAAATGACTTGCAGAGACAGTTCCCAAATCGTTGTATTGGATGCGGAGGAGATGTGTCGTGGCCAGCTCGTACGCCAGACTTGACACCTCTGGATTTTTTCTTGTCGGAATTCGTAAAAACCATTGTTTATAAAGACGTTCTAACTACAGCTGAAGATATGCGAGACAAAATTGTCAGACCATGTGCTTCGATAAGTGCCGAAGTGATAAGGAATACCACTCAATCCATGATAAGAAGATTGCAGTAATGCATTGATACCTATGGTGATCACTTCGAACACTTTCTGTAAATGGACGATCATGCCACCTTTGTGACATACGTTGACGTCGAAGACCTTACTGTTACACATCATTGGATTCGTCTCGATAGCCACTGTCAGAAAATAAGTATCAAACTATAGCATCCCATTTGAAAAACAAAGTTCACCTTCATATCTCTGAAGCGATCCTACCTAGCAACAAAACACCAACGTCATATTATGGACCCCGTTGTCCTATGCAACTTTTGTCCCACAAACTTTTCAGCTCGTATCATACTTTCGGAGTTATTCCTGGTGGCAATAGTTAGTGACTCACCCTGTATAAGACAACGTAACAGAAGTGCAACAGTTCCGCAAATTGTTGTAGATTTCAATGCTGGGCCATCAACAAGTGTCAGTGTGCGAACCATTCAACGAAACATCATCGATATGGGATTTCGGAGCCGAAGGCCCACTCATGTATCCTTGATGACTGCACGACACAAACCTTTACGCTTTGCCAGGGCCCGTCAACACAGACTGTGGGCTGTTGATAAGTGGAAACATATTGCTGGGCCGGACGAGTCTCGTTTCAAATTGCATCGAGCGAATGGATGTGTACAGGTATGGAGACAGCCTCATATATCTATGGACCATGCATGTCAGCAGGGGACTGTTCAATTGGTGGAGGCCCTGTAGTGGTGTGGGGCGTGTGCAGTTGGAGTGATATGGGACCACTGATAAGTCTAGCTACGACTCTAACAGGTGACAGGTACGTAAGCATCCTCTCTGACCACCTGCATCCATTCATTCCATTGTGCATTGCGATGGACTTGAGCAATTCCAACAGGATACTGCGACAACCCACACGTTCAGAGTTGCTACAGAGTAGTTCCAGGAACACTCTTCTGAGTTTAAATGCTTCCGCTGACCTCCAAACTCCCCAGGCATGACCATTATTGAGCTTATATGGCATGCCGTTGGAAAGAGGTCTCCACCTCCACGTACTCTTACGGATTTGTGGACAGTCCTACAGGATTCACGGTGTCAATTCCCTCCAGCACTACTTCAGACACGCTGTGGCTGTGCGATTGTAGGCGCTCCAGTCTGTAACCGCGCTGCTGCTACGCTCGCAGGTTCGAATCCTGCCTCGGGCATGGATGTGTCTGATGTCCTAAGGTTAGTTTGGTTTAGGTAGTTCTCAGTCTAGGGGACTGATGACCTCAGATGTTAAGTCCCATAGTGCTCAGAGCCATTTGAACCAACTACTTCACCGGTCCGTGTGGTCTAGCGGTTCTAGGCACTTCAGTCTGGAACCGCGCGACCGCTACGCTCGCAGGTTCGAATCCTGCCTCGGGCATGGATGTGTGTGATGTCCTTAGTTTAGTTAGGTTTAAGTAGTTCTAAGTTCTAGGGGACTGATGACCTCAGATGTTAAGTCCCATAATGCTCAGAGCCATTTGAACCAACTACTTCAGACATTAGTCGAGTCCACGCACGTAATGGTGTGGCACTTCTGCGTGCTCGCGACGGCACTACACGATATTAGGCGGGTGCACCAGTTTCTTTGGCTCTTCGTCGTAGGATATCCCACAACTTCTGTCACCTCAGTGTGCTATGTAAGGGTTCTATTCTGACAGAAAAAAATTAATACACTCTTTTAGAGGTTTCCAATTCACTCAAGATTTATTGTAGCAACAGGGTGTATCGAGTGCGTGAAATGATTACATTCAGAGATCAACAGCACAGACGGTTCTGAGGTAACAGCATCGATCCACGGTGAAACACCCATATTAGTAGTGGTGTAGCCTCCACAGGCGGTACTGCAGGCACTGACTCGTGCATCCAGTCGATTGTACAGGTGACTTTCCTGAGATTTATTCCAGACCTGCACCGCCTTTTGACGCAGTTCTGTAAGAGTTAACGGTTTGACGAATCGCACGAGTCACTTTTCGTGCCGTCATAACCCAGAAGTGCTCGGTTGGAGACAAGTTCGGAAATCATGCTGGCCAGAGAAGTTGATGCATGTCTCGCAGTGCATGCTGAGTTAGCTACACAGGCAGAATGTGGGTGAGAATTATCCTGATGGAACAAGATATCACCTTCCTATTGCAGGAGCGGCAAAAGAACGGGTCCAACAACATTCTGCATGTTCCGGACGCCCTTAACTTCCCATTCAGAAACGTCAAAGGGGAACGAGAGTTGCAACTTAACGCACCGGGCGGGGCCAGTGTGTCCTGGAACAATGTATTCTATGTGACAGCGCTCACCAGGTCTACATCGTACGCGCAAACGACCATCACTTGCGTGCAGACAGATTCTGCTTTCATTGCCGTACACCACATCGTGTGATTCTGTCTTCCAAGTAATCCTCTGACGGCAGCAGCCGAACTGTGCACGTCGATGCTGTGGTGTGAGTGGAAGACGGGATAGATGTGTGCGTGTCTGTAGTCGCACTGCTAATAACCAGTTTGCAACAGTACGTGTTGACATGAGGTGACCCTTTTATTGTGTTGTGCCAGCTGCACGATCTGCCCCTGCTGTCCTAGTAATACGACTATCCTACTGAGCGTCTGTGCTTCGTGGACGTCCAGAATTTCGACTACAGGTGTGAGGATGTTCATGTTATCACCGATACAACTGATACAGCACGTCCAACTTGAGTGGCAATTCTCTGAAAGGACTATCTTGCCACTCGGAATTCCATATTCCGACGCCTTATCAAACTGGCTCACTTAGCTGTAGGAAGCATGAGTGCGTCACAGTAGTATGGTTGCCTGCTTGCTTCACCAGTTTGCACCACACTATCCCCCAGGTGGCATATCCTTCAGCGGATCAAAATCGACGTCGTCTTTCCAGGTGTCCTAATTTTTTCCGACGATGAATATTATGAGATGTGGCAGTTCTATTTGTAAAATTTTTCCACAGAGAACATATTTGTTGAGCTTCTTTGCCGAGTGACGCTAGAATCCGACGTGTTGTTTTGGCAATTCTGGCGTGTAGGCTTGATTTCGTAATTGCTGCAGCTTGGAACATATCAAATGAGGAAATATCTGCCTATGCATTCACCTGTGCTAATATTGCAGGATATGGAAGTCTTGTTTAGGGAGCGTTTTCAATTTAGGCTTATCAGCACTGTAACTTGTATTTTCATTCTTAGAATGTTGTCGGATAAAGTACTTGCTAATATTCATGAATTCGGGAAATCATCACATCACTCTTTACCCCCTTTCTTTTCCAATTACTGAACGTTGAGTAAGTTTGGTCAATAGTCTTCTCTTCGTGAGCTTTCTGTTTCATATCAAAATTACAATAATTGTTAACAACAGTGATCCTCAATGTAGACATACTCAAATAAATCTCTTCATGTTAGCCGTTTATGGTTAATAAACAACCAAATCAGAATAGTTTCAAGTTATTCCTTAAATAACGTTCACATCCCACTTCCCTATTTAAAAGGTCTTAACGATTATCCTGACAGACTGCAGATTGCGTGATTCCGCTATTATTGAACGGTTTATTTATTCTTGCCTTACTCGTATTGGACCTAGAGAGAGCTATTTATGTAATATGATTTCTTCTGGCTCATCCTATTGTAAACGATTGTAATCAAAGTAGGCATGCAATGCAGAGTAGAGCTACGTTTCTGCTGTTGCACAGGTAAGCCATATAACTCCTGGAGCCAGGTTCAGAGACGGTTTAGTGTGGTTAAGGAACAATGAGTGTTTATTGGCTATGCACAGGTTTAGATGACCTTCAGTTGCAGTTTATGTTTATCCTGTATGCCTATTAAATTGCAGCTGCTAGGCCAAACGGACTATTGTTTTTGGAGTATTGTGGTAAAAATATTGTGTTATTCTCTACTCGTAGTAGTAGATGGGAACACATTATGCCAAGTGATTAGGTCAGTCATGATTCATGAATCCTACAGAGCTACGTAATTAAACGTTGGTTTGGATACAGAAGACTGTATCAATATTGTGTATTAGAAGTTCAAATGTAAAGACTATGCATAAAGTTTGTAAAGTTACATAGCAGTAACATCTAGAAGACCAGATGTGTCATTTTCACAGAGACTGCATAAAGTGTACACAACTCTACACATTGGAAGTCCAAATACGTAAGATTCACGTATTCTTATATAATGGCTTCATACAGGCAGCTAGAAGCATAAAGGTTGCTATTGTTTAACGATGTTTGTTTTCAGCCACTGTTTTCAACATCTTTCCAGATATTTTTACTCAAAATTCATTGTATTGCTACGAAATAAAATTCCAAACAACACTGACATGCACAACATTTAAGAAAAGGGTATTGAATTCATAAACAGTATTTTATTCACATCTGTAGCCCAGCAGTCAGCATGTGCGACTATCACACGGAGGTCCTGGGATCAGCTAACGGTACTGCCAGGGATTTTTCCTTGCCGGAAGGACTGAGTCGATTTGTACTCAGCGTCGTGAGGCCGACTGAGGAGCTACTTGAATGAGAAACAGTGCCCCCAGTGTCGGTGAAATTGCCAGCAGACTGGCTGCAGTGAACCGACCCCATACCAACCCATACCGAATCCAAATGACTCCATATTGCAGGGGATGACACGGCGACCGGAAGTCACGGCGTTGTTTTCTGGAACTGTCAGCTAAGTTATTCTGCACTTTGTTCTTATTTAAGAGATAATTTTAAACGGCCACTTATGCTTGCGGCAGATCGTACGTCCTCTGGTACACTACTCTGAAGGCTGGTGCTTTGTCACTGGCTTCTGAATCACTTACACTTTAGACCTTTAACTAGTTGTCGTAAAATAATACAACACACACGTTAAGTACGCTTTTTTTCTGCCCTGAACGCCGTTGGACAAACTGTTTACGTCCATGTGCAGTGTCTTGTGTGTACAGAGAGTGATGGCGGCGTCCTGGTGACTGTTGCAGGTGGAGGAGACGTCGATGGCCAATGCGACGGAAGAGGCGGGCGCCGACTCGGAAGACGACGCCCTCGAGACGCTCAGCGTGCTTCTAGTGGGTGAGGCTGTGGCGCGTCACGCACTTGCGAACCGCTTCTCGCCAAGCCTGCAGCGCGTAGCTTGCAGTTGACACGACGGCAATCCGCTACCCGACGCATGCAGCTGCTTCTCGCATGTCTGGATTCCACAGTAAATGTCTTCGCAACCCACACACCATGAAAGATATAAGAAATTATGTTCATCAACTCCAAATAACGTTTTGTAAATCACAGTGTACAGGGCTACAATAAATGGTTCAGTAACTTTCAAAGTTAAAATTTTCGAAATTATTACGTGTACAAATACACTCGAGAGAAAAAAGACGCACAACGAAACAATTATGTAAATTGGTCACAAACTGATTTTCATGCAGGTATGGACGTAAAATGCAAGACTGTAAACTTTGACCGGCGATGGAAGAATGTGTGACGCTGCAGCGCAGCTTGACCGTGCAACTGTGAAGGATAGTGAACTTGGGATATGTCTTTGCGAATTTCATCGCGTGCACGCCATTGCACAGTGGCTATGCCTCACAGACAGGCGCGTTGACAATATACGCAAATGTCAGAATTTGAGAAAGGATGTGCTACTGGACTCAAAGACACCTCTTGGAGTAATTGGCGAATCGCTCGACAGGTGAAGAGGAGCGATGCCGCTGTCCGACGACGCAGGCAGGAATGGATGAACCAGGGCGCAAGGCAGCCTCAAGGAGGAAGCGGTCGGGCTAGAGAGACGACAGAACGTGAGGACCGAGTAATCGCCGGAGAGACACTCAGAGCCACGGATTCATCATTTCCATCAATCTGACGTGAAACTGGAGCTTCAGTGACCACAGTGACCATTAATACACTCATGGAAATTGAAATAAGAACACCGTGAATTCATTGTCCCAGGAAGGGGAAACTTTATTGACACATTCCTGGGGTCAGATACATCACATGATCACACTGACAGAACCACAGGCACATAGACACAGGCAACAGAGCATGCACAATGTCGGCACTAGTACAGTGTATATCCACCTTTCGCAGCAATGCAGGCTGCTATTCTCCCATGGAGACGATCGTAGAGATGCTGGATGTAGTCCTGTGGAACGGCTTGCCATGCCATTTCCACCTGGCGCCTCAGTTGGACCAGCGTTCGTGCTGGACGTGCAGACCGCGTGAGACGACGCTTCATCCAGTCCCAAACATGCTCAATGGGGGACAGATCCGGAGATCTTGCTGGCCAGGGTAGTTGACTTACACCTTCTAGAGCACGTTGGGTGGCACGGGATACATGCGGACGTGCATTCTCCTGTTGGAACAGCAAGTTCCCTTGCCGGTCTAGGAATGGTAGAACGATGGGTTCGATGACGGTTTGGATGTACCGTGCACTATTCAGTGTCCCCTCGACGATCACCAGTGGTGTACGGCCAGTGTAGGAGATCGCTCCCCACACCATGATGCCGGGTGTTGGCCCTGTGTGCCTCGGTCGTATGCAGTCCTGATTGTGGCGCTCACCTGCACGGCACCAAACACGCATACGACCATCATTGGCACCAAGGCAGAAGCGACTCTCATCGCTGAAGACGACACGTCTCCATTCGTCCCTCCATTCACGCCTGTCGCGACACCACTGGAGGCGGGCTGCACGATGTTGGGGCGTGAGCGGAAGACGGCCTAACGGTGTGCGGGACCGTAGCCCAGCTTCATGGAGACGGTTGCGAATGGTCCTCGCCGATACCCCAGGAGCAACAGTGTCCCTAATTTGCTGGGAAGTGGCGGTGCGGTCCCCTACGGCACTGCGTAGGATCCTACGGTCTTGGCGTGCATCCGTGCGTCGCTGCGGTCCGGTCCCAGGTCGACGGGCACGTGCACCTTCCGCCGACCACTGGCGACAACATCGATGTACTGTGGAGACCTCACGCCCCACGTGTTGAGCAATTCGGCGGTACGTCCACCCGGCCTCCCGCATGCCCACTATACGCCCTCGCTCAAAGTCCGTCAACTGCACGTACGGTTCACGTCCACGCTGTCGCGGCATGCTACCAGTGTTCAAGACTGCGATGGAGCTCCGTATGCCACGGCAAACTGGCTGACACTGACGGCGGCGGTGCACAAATGCTGCGCAGCTAGCGCCATTCGACGGCCAACACCGCGGTTCCTGGTGTGTCCGCTGTGCCGTGCGTGTGATCATTGCTTGTACAGCCCTCTCGCAGTGTCCGGAGCAAGTATGGTGGGTCTGACACACCGGTGTCAATGTGTTCTTTTTTCCATTTCCAGGAGTGTATTTCGCTCACGTAAAGGGGACAGAGCTCAAGGCACCACTTGCACCGACTGCCATTGACCTCTGTACACCAACAATAATGTTTGCAGTGGTCTGGGGCACATTCGGAATGGAATCTCATTGAGTGGAATAGAACCGTCTCCAGTGACGAGTCCCTCTCGAACTGAGTCCTTATGATCAGCGAAGACGTGTCTCGAAACTCCCCGACAGCTGTGGGGCGCTAATCTGTCCCCTGTCATACAGCCTGACGGCCAGGAGTGATGGTCTGGGATGTAATTTTATTTCATAGCAGGAATCCTTTCATTAGCATTCGCGGCTCCCTTACAGAACAGCGGTACGTCGACGATATTCTACGCCTCGTTTGTTGCCCTCCACGACAAGCTATCCTGGACTTACTTTTCAGCAAGATAATGCCTGCCCACACACGGCGAAAGTTTCTGCTGCTTGGCTTCGTGGCTGCCAAATCCTACTGTGGCCAGAAAGATCACCTGATCTCACCACAGTTGAGAATTTTTGAAGCATTAGGGGCAGGGGCCTATAAGCAGCTCGGGATTTTTACGATCCAGCTCGCCAGACCTACAGAATTTGACACGATATCCCTCTCTGGAGGACATCCAACAAGTCTGTCAATCAACGCCAAGCCAAAGGTGGACGAACGCGTTATTAACTCGCTCAGTTTCTGGAACTCTTTCTCTTGAACGAATCATCAATTTCATCTGAACGTTTGTCTGTAGATGTGCATCAACCTATTTCCGTCCATTTCGGATACTTTCTTCGTCAAAGCATGAATAGAACCGTGTCGGCAGTTACGCTACGAGTGAGGTGCCTTGACAGAATGGCAATAAAGGGAGAAAAGCGTTTTTGGAATATGCGAGATGCTTATCTGTTACAATAGTGCAGCGTATATTTAGAAGGAATTATGAAAAAAACTGCAATGTAGACGAAGCACTGTGTTTCTGTATCTGCAATTTTGGGACACTGGTTGTGTCTCCAAACAGAAACGAACTGCTACACCAAATGTGCCATGTGCATGGATGGAGATGGTCAGGAAAAGTTTCGTACACAGTACTCACACACACAAAAAATGAACGACATCAACAGTCTGCGCAAGCCGCTAACTTCAAATACCGCAAAAACTGTTTGGAAGACTTTGCGATAGCGCTCACATTTCAAACCGTACCGTCTGCAGCTCGTGCAACTAACATCTGACGCCTTCAGTTTTGCATCACAATGCAGATGGAAACACTTCCCACCTCGAATGTGATATTCAGCGAGCAAGCAGCCTTCGAATTATCTGAAAAGGTTAATAGCCACGATGTGAGAGTGTCGGACACTGAACATCCTCATGAAATTGTGGCGCATGAACAAGATTCGATACGTAATCAACTAACTTCCGCCTCGCTGGATTGTATGTAGTGATGAAGATGTGTGCGGCTCTGAACTCTTGCCTCTCAGCTTCCCCCCTCCCCCAATACAGTCAAGTAGCATGACCTAACGCCTTGTGACTTTTCTCATTATGGGTATATTAAGAAGAGTGTTAACGCACCCTGACTGCCAAGAAAACTCGAACAGCTAGAGAAATGAGCTTGACTACCGCTTGGAAGTGTGTGATAAGACCAACGAGGCCCTCGTAGCATATTTATAGAGTGCAAAACGCAGACTTGGTGAGTTTACAGTTCTATTGATACATCAGTCATATTTGTACAAGTAATATTTCTGTAAAATATAGAGCTTTGTAAATGGATGAATCATTTATAGTTGCCCTGTATTTATCTCCACGAAAATTAGCACCGCCGAGCCAAGCATACCTGAGGTTCACACTACACGCGACGGACAGGTAGTCATAAAGTTTTAGTTATCACCTCGAAAAAATCAAACTATGATCATGAAATTTGTTGTTAGTCCTTCTCTACATATTCACCATTCTATGCGATAATTTTTACCACCGGGGACACTGACTGTTGGCAAAGACTTGCAGGACACCATGTCAGAACAACATTCGGGCATTCGGGGGAGGGGGCAAGGAGGGGGGGGGGGGAGTTGAAGCAGCTCGTATGACTGTGTCGCGCCACGGTAACAATCCCCCCCACCTTCGGACAGCTTTGTCTACAAAGCCTTCCGTAACCTCGTCACAGGCCTCCAGTGATACCCTCCTGTTTGCCTCGTACGAGTATAATCTGGTTGCACCGCACCATGATGGTCCAAAAAACACTCAGTATAGTTTTTTACGGTGAGGCTTGGTTGTGAATCCACATGTTCCATTGCTTTCTTTGATCCTTTGACTCGGGTTTATAGTGGCAGACCCATCACTCACTCTTCTATGATGATATACGGCCAGGGAAGGCATCTGATTTTGCTTAACAGAGCTGCAATATTTCCTCTGCTGCTTCAGATCAGTGAACTATTCGAATGTCTGCGAACAGTCGTAGAACCCAACGGGCGGAGATCTTTCCAAGTTCAAAATGTTGTGCAAGGTTATATATGACGGTAGTATCTGTTCCCGAAAGAACAGTTACAGTGGATGACCATGCAGCTTTGCTAGAAATGAAATGATAATTAAATGGACACCCTAGCTGCAAGCAGGCGTTGATGTACTTCATTGGGGACATGTTGAAAATGTGTGCCCCGACCGGGACTCGAACCCGGGATCTCCTGCTTACATGGCAGACGCTCTATCCATCTGAGCTGGATAGAGCGTCTGCCATGTAAGCAGGAGATCCCGGGTTCGAGTCCCGGTCGGGGCACACATTTTCAACATGTCCCCAATGAAGTACATCAACGCCTGCTTGCAGCTTGGGTGTCCATTTAATTATCATTTCAGTTGTGCAAGGTGTTTAAAATGGATCCATTACTTATTTTCGCTTTTTCCAATATCGCATCTACTGTGGTACTCAGTTTGTAGAACACAGACATTTCTCTAACCTACCACAAGGAGCGCAGAAAAAACCGCTGGATCTCCTTCAACTTTACTGACATAGACAGAGTGATTAAATAAAATATAATTTACAATTCTGATCGCCGCTTGGGACTGTCCATAAAATTACGAATCGATTGACACAGCTCACGGGTTGATCTGATAATTATTTCAGAAGTGGGTGAAACTAATTGTTAAATAAACGGTATCAAACCATTTTTCTCCGCCATCTGCCTTATCGGAGGAGTCTCGTGGGGGCTTCGTATCCCGCCAGCGAATCTTAACAATAGCGGAGACGGGTCACTACAGCTAGACTCAGTCAGGCACCATTGTAAGGCCACTTGATCTCACTCTGCAGCACCCTGGCTCTAGACCAGCTGCCACGGATCAGTCTAGTATCGTACGCCTAATGTGCTCACTTGTATCACGACAAGCTGATTTTCGGAATTCGACCCCGCTTTTGACTTGGACTGTCTGGTTTACGTTTTTTCTTGTGTGTTCAGTATTCCGCTCATGACAACTTAGGTTTCGTTCACGGATCCCGCGCTCGCATTGGACGCGAGTTACTTAGGGGTAGCGTAATATTTCAAACCTCGGATTAATTATTCCTGATATTTTACAAGATGGTGAAAATTCCCAGAGACTGGCCGAAGCGTTACTTTGAAATTCGTACCACGACTACCTCGCTGCAGAGGGGACCTAGTATGGCCTGCCCTTTTTACAGTTGCCGCCATTCGAGCACCCCCAACGTCACAGATATGAGGCTTTGTTTCGCTGCCTGCCACCCTGACTAGGTTGGCTATGGAAGCCTCTTTCTGCTGGTAGATGCGTACTATGGTAATCATAAGCGTGATGAGAAAGGTACTCGCCATCTCAGTCGATCGCAGTTCACGGTTGCTTCAGGTCGTTACCTTCAAAAAAAAAAAAAAAATGGTTCAAATGGCTCTAAGCACTATGGGACTCAACAGCTGAGGTCATCAGTCCCCTAGACTTAGAAACTACTTAAAACTAACTAACCTAAGGACATCACACACATCCATGCCCGAGGCAGGATTCGAACCTGCGACTATAGCAGGCGCGCGGTTCCGGACTGCAGCGCCTAGAACCGCTCGGCCACCGCGGCCGGCTCGCTACCTTCACTAACGCGGGTGTTGCCAACATTTTCATGTCTGTGTGGAGACGTCCTGTGCTTGGTAGCAGCCATGGACCGCACAGCTCGTGTTAGTGCAGCGCTGATCTGTAATACAGCCGCCAGTATTTCGGTTGTGAATTCTTAGCGATGCAATCGTTAGCATCTCGATTGGCAGATTGATAACGCTAAGCATGCTTTTACTATAGGTGATTTGTCGTGTCCCAACCTCGGCTTCAGTCATCTCAATTCTCTTGGCTACTAATCATTTTAACATAGCTCTCCATGTACTCTCTCTCGCTCCATGTCTCTCTCCCTCTATTACGGACACACAACACCGTGATTGGAATACAACATTAATTTATTTCTCTCCAAGGAACGTACATCATGGAATATAAAACATTAATCCAAGGATAATCAATATTTCCAGAGTATCTATAATTACAAATATCAACCCGCAACACCCTCCCCACCCTGGTTAACTTCTAGAGGAATGACCAGTTGAACTGGACGAGAGATTATGGATCCTTCTAAAGTTCGTAAGGTTACACTTCGTATTTTGCCATCTCTTCCTTCATGAAGATCTTCTATCCGCGCCTTCCTCCACATGTGTCGTGGACGACCATCATCTTGTAGAAGAACGACATCACCCAGCTGGAGTCTTCCTGAACCTGGCCTTGGTTGATGAGTTTCATGGAAGTTTTTGAGTATGATCAGATATTCTTTCTTCCACCTGTTCCAGGAGTGTTCTACCATCTTCTGCAGCCGTTGAAATTCCTTGGACAAGTCCTTTGTAACTGGTGATTTTGGACCAGTAGGTAGTATTGTGAGTCGATCACCTACAAGGAAATGTGCGGGCATCAATGGCTCAGATTCCTCTCCCCCTTGCGTAATTGGTCTAGAGTTTAGTGCTGCTTCTATGCTGACCAGGATTGTGTTGAGACCTTCTTCGTCGAACTGTGACTGTCCTAAAACTTTTCTCAGGCAGCGTTTGACAGATCCCACCATCCGTTACTCCCCACCAAGGCGCGTGTGGAGCGATGAATTTCCAAGTAGTGGCTTGCTGGGATAGGTACTTGTGCGTCTTGCTTGCCATGAGAGCCTGCCAGAGCTCCTTCAGCTCTAAGTGCGTGGCATGGAAAGTAGTAGCATTATCAGTGTAAATTGTGCTGGGCACTCCTCGTCTTCCGACAAACCTTTGTAGGGCTTGAAGAAATCTGTCAATTGACATATCTGAGCATAGTTCCAGGTGTATGGCTCTTGTTGTTGCGCATGTGAATAGAACAATATACGCTTTCTTCGTAATATGTCCTTGTCTGACATATAATGGGCCAGCAAAGTCAATACCTGTTACTGTAAATGGTTTCAGTGGTGAGACTCGTTCAGCTGGTAATGGAGCCTCAGTTTGTTGAACAACGTGAGCTTTCACCATCTTACAAGGTAGGCAACGGTGTAGAACATGTTTAATTGCCTGTCGAGCTCTAAGGATCCAGAATTCTGTTCTCAGTTCAGATAACTCTATGTTTACTCTAAGATTATGCAAACGAATGTGAGTCTGCTGGATCAGTAAACCTGTGAAATGATGATGTCCTTCAAGAAGAATCGGGTGGCGTTGATCTCTGGGTAATTCTGCAAACTGCAGCCGTCCACCGAGACGAATAATACCATTATCCAAGAATGGGTTGTAGCGAGCTATCTGAGAATTACGTGGTAGAGGCATGTTGTTGTATAGTGCATGCAGTTCGAGCGCAATATGTTGCTGTTGAACAACTTGGATCCAGTAAGTGCGTGATTCGCCCAAATCTGAAGCTGTTAGTCCTCCAGATGTTCTG
The DNA here is from genome assembly GCF_023898315.1 of Schistocerca nitens. Lineage (NCBI taxonomy): Eukaryota > Metazoa > Arthropoda > Insecta > Orthoptera > Acrididae > Schistocerca > Schistocerca nitens. The sequence continues at coordinate 758,719,533 of NC_064617.1, read as the reverse complement.
TTTTCTTTCAATAAGTGCCGTTTAAAGCGAAGTACCCATCCTGTAACTCTTAACAACTTGAAGTAGCTACTGTACCGTGTAGCTGGTAAAATAGGAATCGTTGATTGAACCATGAAGACTTGGTCTGTTAATTTCTTCTTTTCTGGCAAGGAGTGCTCTTCCGTCTGTAAAATTCGAGGCCACTGTGTTCTGTTCTTTGTTAACCAAGCAGGTCCATGGAACCATACAGAAGCATGGTAAAGTTTATCTGCTGTGGTACCTCTGGAGGTTAGATCAGCTGGATTTTCGTCACCAGGGCAATAGTGCCTCCACTGTGACGGATTCGTTAGTCGTTGTATTCCCGTAACACGGTTTGAAACAAAGGTTTTCCATCGATTAGGGTCATGTTGTATCCATCCTAAGGCTACAGTTGAGTCAGTACACAGTGTTGCACGACTTGCATTATAGCTCGTGGCCTTACAGAAATAATAAAGTAGTCTTGATCCAAGAAGTGTCGCTAGAAGTTCCAGCCGTGGAAGAGTTATTTTTTTGATGGTAGCTAGTCGGTTTTTACTGCAAACTAAATGGACTGAAACCATATATGTATGTTGTGGTGCACCGTACATAAAGGACTGCTCCGTAGGCCTTTTCTGATGCGTCGCAAAAGACATGGATTTCTGGATCAGTGTTTTCGAATACACCAAACCCATCGGGGCATTTTTATGTGTGAACATGATGGCAATGTTGATACCCGCATTCGCCAGCGTTTGCTAATATCAAGGGGTAAAAGCTCATCCCATTCAATTCCTCTTGACCTTATTTCTTGAAAAATTATTTTTGCAGTGAGGGACACAGGCGACAACAAACCCAGTGGGTCATAGAATCTAGCAGTGTTTCGTAGTACTTCTCGCTTAGTGGCAGGACGATTTATAACATTGTCGGTAACATTGTTGTGAACAACACTGAGCGTATCAGTCTGTGTGTTCCAGTGGACTCCCAGTACCTCCGTATCTGTAGTGTTTATGACACCTTCTGATTGCCATATTCCAATCAGTTGGCTTGAATTTGTGGCCCACTTTGCCATTGGTAGACTGATCTGTCCCATGAGTGATGTAAGCTCATAATATAAGTTAATTACGGCATTGTCATCTTGAGCACCTGCTACAAAATCATCCATGTACATATTATCTTCAACAAGTAAAGCAGCTTGCGGAAAATTCGTGTTGTGCATTACAGCAAGTTCTTTCGGCGTGGCTGCAAGAAGAAACGGACTGCAGGTAAGTCCGAAAGATAGCCGGGTGAACCGGTATGTAATCCTTTCGTCAGTTGTAATATAGTTTCCTTGTTGATCTACGATTACTTTGTAGCAAAAAAACCTCGTGAGATCTCTATTTTTCCTGTGAAGAACTAACTGTAGAAATGCTTGTCTGATATCGGCAATAAGGCTACTTGGTGTAGACGTTATCTCAGTAATATTGAAAGAAGTAATTTATTTCCAGAGTGTCTGTAATTACAAATATCAACCTGCAACACCATCTCTCTAAACGGGAGCTTTACGAGTTATTTAGACGCTCGTCTATATATCAGTTACTTGTTTTAATGCGCCTTGCCTACTGCAAGAAATGTTCATGCCAGATTTGACTAAGTCATGTGTGAAGTAACCATTTTTTATACTGCAACATCCTACCTCGCATTTCAGTGTATTTTTGGAGCAATTTGTCTAAATTTCTGCTATGTAGATTTCCCCTGTGGCCCCCTATAAATGTTCTCTTTTAGCTATCAGAAAAGCCTGCCAGACGAAGCGGAGTCCTTTGCTAACCTCAGTCAAGACGGAAGTAATAGCATTTGCGACCGAGTGTTCCAGCTCACTGCAAAACAGGGATTGGACAGCTTCAATAATTAATCAATCTTTTCGGCACATTCAGTGAGCAAAACAACAGCATCTACACTTTCTTCGAGCATCAGAGGCTGCTCTTGTGATTCTCTGTTCTTCACAGAGATAGTCCTTTCAACAAGCTCCACCACAATTGAAGTGTGTGCACCGCGTAGCCACAGTGTCATCTGATGGAACATTGCTGCTGTGCATTTCCACGGGCAACTTGGGTTGATACAGCATTGTTCCTCTTGAGGTGCAGAAAACGATTTACCGCAAGTTGCTGCTCGTTTATCAATGGGCTTCGACAGTTAGCTCTGGATCTTCTATCGGCTGGCTATGGAACTGTCGCGCGGGGATTTTTGTGCCTTGCAGAACTTCAGAATTGTACCTGAAAGGAAACAAAAACTTAATTATGGAACTTTTCTTTTGGAGGTGACACTTAAAACTTTGGGATTACCCTTTGTTAAGATTCAGGAAGAGCGACATTGAAACGGCCAGGCCACAACAACAGCACAATATCACCATTTTCAATGTTTTTCCGAGAAACTCACAAAGTTGTGAAAAAAAGTTGGCGTTAGTTGCAGGAGCTTTTGTCACTATTCGTCTAAGTGAAAAGAGATTACATCTTGTAAACCTGTCACTCCCTTTGCAACTGTACTTGAGCGTCCTTACAAGTTGATGCCACGGTTACTGTGATGACTGAACTGTAATCCCCCTTCGACACTGCATCAAACAGTAGTAACTCCTACCTTATAGGCTCAATTTGTGCAAAACAAATCTCCTTGTAACCTGCTGCCTACCTTATCGAATAACCTGAAAACAGAGAGCTTCTTTGATGAAACTAATAATTTAACAATGAAGACGTCTCCACAGCCGTAGTGGCACATTGCTGGCATTGCCGAAACTTCCTACTAACCGTAACCGCAAGCATTGCAAGCATGCATAGCGTATCGTCTGAGTAAAATGCAATGTCAGTAAATGGAGCACGTTTTTTGTGAAAGAAATATTAAGTATTCAATAGTGGAGCCAGGGTACCCGAATAGAATCAGTGAGCGAATGGAAAGATGTACGATAGTGAATTCCCGAAGACTACATGTATGAAAATCTCAATATAATTCATAAAGGTATATGATAAAAAACTTAAAAACTTTGCAAAACTTAAAGAAAACCTTCGGAGACTTTACTTTGACAGTGATGTAGCGTGGCAAACAATGGTGAGATTGTGGCTCCGTTTGCAAAGTCAAATATGCTACAGTTACGGTATTAACAGTTGTAACGTCCCCTTTTTTAACAATTTATATATAAGACTGAGCTTTTACTGACACACAATATTTTTAGCGCAACGCAATCTGACTTTCAGAAATCCCTACAAAAGAATGGCCCTGACTAACATTAACCTATGCATTTCACAAATCGCTTACCTCACAGAAATCTTCGCTACTCAAGCTACTGCAATACAGCGAGCGCCACTACTGCCAGCTAAATAAAAGATTCAAAGTACTGAAGGCACTAACTACTGATACGTATAGTTAGCAAATGAAAGATTTTATTAGAGAACAAACAATGTATTTACCTTAATAGTCATAATATATATAGCAGTTCATAACAAATTACAAAACTCCGCCATCTCTCTCCCCACATCCACCACTGCTGGCAGCTCACCTCCAACTGCGCAACGCTACGCGCTGTTCACATCCAGCTGCCGCTGCCCAACACTACAATGGCAGACAACAATGCAAACTAGCCACAGACTGCACACAGCACAGCCAGTGATTGTCATACATAGCGCTACGTGGCGTTACCAATAAGAAAACAGAAACAGCCTACTTACATAGTCCCCATGCTCCGCACAAAAAATTTTACAAATTGTTTTGGGCACTGCCCAATACATATTTGTTAAAAAATTTTTCACAATTACAGTAACAGAGAAATCAAATGCACACACTTATTGATACAATGTTGGTCAAATGCTAAAATTTTCTCACAGTCCATAAAGACAGTCCTGATCAATCACAGTAAAATTGCAGTGTTTTTCTCAAAGTCTGAGCAGTAAAATAAAATGCACACAGAAGTAGTGGATTTCCATGCCGTCTTGAAGAAGTAGTGTTGTCCTTCCAACGGAAAGACAGTGCTGACTCTTGACATGCAGACAGGTATTGGTCCACAACAGAGCAAACCCACAGCAGAGTCAGTCGACGTTTTGAAGAATATTGGTAGGTAGGTCATCACAGAGCAGACCACTGTGGTCCTGGTAGAGATTACGGTATTGGTGGGCCACCAGAGGTGCAGACCCACTGTGGTCCTGGTAGAGATAATGGTATTGGTGGGCCACCAGAGGTGCAGACCCACTGCAGTCCTTGTAGAAATAATGGTACTGTTGGGTCATCAAAGATGCAGACCCGCTGTAGTCCTTGTAGAGATGGCCAGCAGCCATCTGTTGTGACTGTGCAATTGCACAATCACCACTGAAGAATCTTGCGAATAACAGAGCAAGTCCATAACCACCACTTGCGCACTCACAAAGTTTTTTGGAATTGTCCTTAGAACCAGCAATGCTGTTATCCAGTCCCTTGCTGAATTATTAACACACGTGCAAACACTAACAGTCACTACTTCTCACATATTGTCCATATACTATGACCAACAGAAACGTGTGCAGTGAAATGTAACTTACAAGTTAATAATATGATGAATTGGTGTCAATTACAATTTTATAACATAAGAATACAATTACAAAGGTGCAAAATACATCATTAAAGAACATAACAATACAGAGAACATTTGTAATACAGGCTTTACAAAAGAATAGAAATAGACATATACATCAGTGTTACAGGAATTATGACATAAGTAAATAAATAAAATAATGAGAATAGTTTTCGAAACATTAATGTCACACATGAGCATTAAAACAAAACAGAATAAATAATGTCTAAACATCTTTACAAAGTAAATAACATATTATTAATGCAAATTATATTTGAGGATAACAGTATTCCTCATCATAGTGAATGTAGCTTAGTATTAGAAGAGAAAAAATTCTATGAAACAGTACACCGAGACAGGAAGAAAACAAATACACGAGGGTACACAAACACGTAGGGGGTAACACAAAAGGACAGGGTTTGTTTTACTGCAGCATTTTGCAAACAAAACTTTCTTTACTTCTCGGAGATCTCCCTTCATTCGTCATTATTCCCAAAAAGTCCTATCTATACCTGCTTTCTGTATTCTATTCATATTTCTTTCAAAATAATTATTTCTCAGTGTACAATACTCATTTTGGCCCAAATCTTTTTCATATAACTTCTCAATGCATTTTTCCCTATTGTCCATAGTCAGTTTCTTATATAGTCTACCCCCTCTTAAGCTAACTTAAATCTACTGAGCTCAGATGCTAAACTAAGGAACGAGGCAATGCAGCAGCACAAAACAATTAACACAAACAGCAACGATAAAAAATACAAAAGGCAAAGCAAGCAGCATAAATTACAACTAATATAAGGCAATGAGCAGCAAACAAGAAAAACAAATCAGTAGTAAAACTGGCTTAAAAGAATAATACAAAGTGAAATTTAGTAGCACTATGCCTGGCAAACAGCAGCAGCAAATAAAATTTAAACCTAGACCTCAAGCAGAAAAAAATATTACACTAAAAATGGCCATGTCTAATACCTATGTCACATCTTAACACTAGAGTGATGCATCACGATTTATTCTAGAAAAGAAATTACCAAGTACTTGAAAAGAAAATTATGAATGCAGTTCCTGTGAAGGTAAATGTCATTTTGTGCTCCCTCATTTTTTTTGGAAAAAATTATTATTTACTCGATCTGTAGACAGAAAATATTTATATTAATACATCTATAAAATTTTATTTTTACCAATGCTGCAGTGCAGCTAGAAACTAGATATTAAACAAAATGAGTTAATAAATACATAAAGCAAGCCATATGGCATTTCTCTCAATTAGCAAGACAATAGCCGTGAAATGTTTCTCATCGTTTCATTAGGCATTTTAGTAAATATCATAAATTAAGAGCTCCACAGTGTAATCATATGTTTTCAAGTTTGACCGTGTCGTTTTTGCGATGCTCTCTACAAAGGAACGTCAATAACGAGGATAATGGCCTCCCTTTTTTTTTCTTCTTCTCCACCTGCGCCTCTGGCACACACTAATGACTTCTTTCCAGGCGACTGTCGCCCATCTGGGTGCCCACGACGCATTACGTGCAGGTGGTCACTTAACTTTCTTACGGAAATATTTACGACAGCAGTTTTCGCTACAGTGACAGTCTCATAAAAAAATATTTCACAGGTCAAGAATTAGCGTTGCAAATCTGTAGAAACAAAATCCTATAAATATAAGTGTCCAAAAAATATTCGTCAGCATTGTGATACAGTCACGCATTTACACACATTTCATAACTCTTAAAGTATGATTCTTGGTTTCCAACATACTTCTTCACAAGTCAGAGTCCCTAACCACTACTCATTACTCCTTACCTTATTACACATATATATATTCGTCGACACGTCAATCTTGCGACGACACTTCAATATTTCATCATAATTAATACATAGCATAATCAAATTCCTCATATAGCATCAGCTTATTGATCACAAACATACCTCAGCAGCATAATACACATCGTCGTCGTAAAAATAACATCATAACACCTCAGTCAAATCTCAAAATCGTCGTAGCTTCCTCCAATAATTTCAATACCTAAAAAAATTCTCTGCTCATTTCAATAGTGTCATCTACCTCAAACGTACTTTAAAAATCAGGATCCCATACCAAATACATCATTCAAAGCTCTCATAGTATCACAATGGTTCCGAAAAAATATGAAGAGTTCACAAAGTACTGACAAAATACAATTTCATAAGTGTGAAGTTATCCAACTGTGTAATTGCGTAAACATCTGTCACTGATGTAATAAAAAAATTTTTGTTTCTCAGTTAAATGACCAGATAGCTGTGTAATTTATGTATTAGGGTAATATGGTACCGATGTGTAAAGTTGTATAAGCAAATACCATATTAGCTAGGGCTCCTTGTGCTTGCCAAACACATGGTACACAAAGTAAGCGTGTACCCCCCTGAGGATTAATGTAATTATACCCTCAGGTGTTACAGATTACACCAATAGAATGAAATGTATCACGGAAAACTTTCTTTGTAATTCAAAAATCTTTAAAAATAAATGTTTTAAGTATAAGATTAATCACTCAAATGCGTGTACTGTAGCGCTAAACTGTGCGTCTTGTCGCAACATAATCTCTGTGGAAGTGTCGTAGTTATCGTCCTCCGAAAGCTAAGTTCTGCAGAAGTCAATGTACTTACCTCATGATAAACGAAAGTAAAATGCTTTGCGTATAGATATCGTAGTTATTATGCTTATTGGCGTGATGAAGAAAGTACTGTACAGTAACGTATTGTTGTGCCACGAAAAAGGCTGTCTCATTGCTGCTATACCACAAAAGTTACTACTAAAATATGTTTTACTTTCCAGAATAAAACAGAAAACTGTGTAGATATAAAACAGAAACACTGCAAAAGCAACATTGTAAATTGTCACTCATTAGTAGCGTCGTGATAAAATCGTGTAGCTGTCACATAAACTAACCACTATGTCATCTGGTATCTCACTGAAAGTACTTTAAATCCAGAATGTATTTTCAAGTAAACCAAAGTGTTGCATTAAAATCTCATTACCAGTACCAGTATGTGTCCTAAGTATGTAACCCTTATAGTCGTTACGTAATCGAGCAACTAACAAGCAAGAATGTACAAATACAACACTGTATAGTCTGTTCACTATAACAATGCATTCGTAATGTCTGTTTAAAAATGTTCCCTAGGTTCTAGGCTGGATATTTAACTTCAAAACATTGTTGCATGTAAACAGTTTCTAAGTCTGACAAAGCATACTAGAAATATGAAGTGAAAAGTTTTATGGCAAAGACAAAGTTAAAAAGCAGATTATCTTTCAATAAACGGTTTTACATGTGAAATGTGGTGTAAACCTTTACTCTTCCTAGTACGCAGAGTTTCAGCTTCAACGCAATTATCATGTGGTATACGTCGGATTCTGTAAGGTCCATTGTAAACTAGAAAGAATTTGTGACTCAAGTGTTTCTTCTTATGTGACAATGAATGAGCTTTAATGAGAACTTTCTGACCAATACATAATTTCTTTGCATTTGCTTTATCGTGTAGTTTTCTCCTTTTGTCTGCTGCAGATTTTATATTTTTAATAGCCAAATCAATTATGTCTTTGTGTCGAAGTTTACGTGTATTCGGGAAAGGTACAAGCTCTCTGATTCTGTTCGGTGGTTTTTCATTCTTCAGTACAAGAGTAGGTGGTAAAGCAGTGGAGTCATGAGGCATTTCATTCAGCACGTTTTGAAATAAGTATAAATATCTGTCCCAATGCTGATGCTTTCTGTGACAATAAAGTCTGCAAAGCTTATTGATTTCTTTCATAATCCGTTCGGAGGGGTTACAATGTGGTGAGTACAATGAAATAAAAACAGGTTTGATTTTATGGTTGCGAAGCATGCGTGACCAAACAGCAGATCTGAATTGCTGTCCGTTATCTGAAATGACTTTAGCAACGTGGCCAACTTCACGTAAGAAATTTTTAACAAAGGCGTTGGATACAGATCGTCCAGTGGCTTTACGTAACGGAGTGAAAGAAACAAATTTGGAAGTAAGTTCAACAGCGACTAGAATGTACGAAAATCCATTTGATGTTCTGACAAGGGGTCCCAATAGATCAACTGCAGCAAATTCTTTTAATTTAGAAGGAATGATAGGAAACAACGGAGCACGATGTGAGATAGCAGATGGTTTCGCCTTTTGACAAAGTTTACAAATAGACAGGACTCTTCGAATTCTCATTTCCATATTGTTAAAATAACAAGTCGTTCGAAGAATATGATAACATTTTCGTGGACCAAAATGTGCGTAGCTGAAATGAATGTACCAAATGAGCTTATTAACAAAATCGTCAGGAATGCAAAGTACCCATAGCTTGTCATCAACAGTGCAGCGTTTGAACAATATGTTGTTTCTAACCAGATAATAATGTCGAATCTGTGTGTGTGTCTTTTCATGCCATTTGCTTTTGATGTCTTTCCAAATCGGATATTTATCTTGTTCATGAGCAATGTCCTTTAAAGATGTGGTGATGAAGTTTTCAAAGGCGACTTTCTGAATGTAAAGAATACTGAAATTTTTCTCGAGGTTGCCTTCTGTGTTACTTTTCTCAAGCCCAGCCGGTGCGCGTGACAGTGCGTCCGCAACAATGTTCTCCTAGCCGGGAATGTAGACTATTGTGAAGTGGAATTCTTGCAGAAACAATGCCCAACGTTTTAACCTGTCATGATTTAATTTTGAAGACATAAGAAATTGTAATGCACGATGATCACTGTATACTTTTACGTGCTTACCAGAAAGAAAGAAACGGAATTTGTTAAATGCCCAAACGATAGCTAAAGCTTCTAATTCAGTAACGGAATAATTTTTTTCAGATTTTGTTAGCACTCGGCTAGCAAAAGCAATGGTTTTCTGAACAGTAGTGTCATTTTCTATGGCTTCTTGAAATAAATGGTCACCAAGACCGACTTTAGAAGAATCCGTGCTAAGGCAGAAATCTTGTGACAGATCTGGATGAGCTAGTATTGGCGCGTTAAATAGCAATTCTTTCAAAGAATTGAATTCCAACTGTGCTTGTTCGTCCCAGTTCCAAATAGTATTTTTTCCAGTGAGAGAACAAAGTTTTGGTGTAACAATAATTTGCATGTTCAGAAAACGACGGTAAAAATTTACGAGACCTAGAAAACTGCGGACTTGTCTTTTTGTGGATGGAACTGGAATGGCTCTGATTGCTTCTAACTTTTCAGGATCCGGCTGAATGCCTTCAGAAGAAATAACATGTCCCAAAAACCTCACCTTTGACCTACCGAATTCAGACTTTTCCAAGTTAACTGTAATTCCAGATTCTGCAAAAATACGTAACAAACTGTTGAGGATGCGATTATGTTGTTCCCATGAGGCTTCTGCTATCAAAATATCGTCCACATATAAGGTGATGTGACGTTTTAAGAACTCAGGTAATATGGAATTTAGCCCGCGAATAAATGCTGCCGAAGAAATGTTCAAACCAAAAGGAAGTTTCCGAAACTGATAACAAACGCCGAAACAAAGGAAAGCTGTGTATTTTCTACATTCTGGATGAAGTTCGATCTGATAGAAGCTGTATCTGAGATCAATGGAAGAGAACACTTTTACACCATTAAAATTTTGATGAAGTTCTTCCAACGTTTGCGGCCTGTCTGTTTCAGGAATGATGATAGTATTGATTTGTCTCGAATCTAAGACAAGCCTGATCGATCCATTTTTCTTCTCAACAACATGTAATGGATTGTTGTATGAGCTTACTGCAGGCTCAATAATGCCCTCGTCAAGCATAGATTGTACTTCTGTTCTAACACGGTCCCTATAATGCGCCGGAATTACGTATGGTCTAACACAAAATTTAGTATGCTCACGAACACGAAATTGGTATTGAAATCCCTTGATTGTTCCTGTTTTGTGAGTAAAAACTGTGGAATGTGCTTGTAAAATCTCAAAAAGGTCTTGTCTATCATTGTCATTACAATTCTCAATGGTTTGAATTTTATTCTTAATTAACTCATTAGTATCAAATGCGCTGTCGATATCACCCCTGTCAGTACTTGCAGAGTGATTGTTAGTGTCAAGTTCCGTCGAAAATTCCCAACTGTTGTCTAACAGGAGGTAAAGCCGATTAATTTCTTCGTCATGGTTTGAGAGCCAATCTACAAATTTCAAAGCTACTGACTTACCTTCTTTTTCTAAACTTATTTCAGCATCGTGAAAGCTTAAGATTTCTTTGTATTCATTCAAAAAGTCTACTCCCAGTATAATTTCCGTCGACAATAATGGAACAATAAGAAAGTTCATAGAGAAGCTGTGCCTTTGACAAAAGAATTCTAAGTTGGTTTGTTGGCGTACATCTACACTTTTTCCAAAGATTGCACCTTGTAATTTAATCTTACGTAACGGAAGAGTGGGGCAATCGTTCGATTTGTTGCATTTGCTAAAGGCTGTTTCACTAATTACTGAAATGGGACTGCCAGAGTCAAGTACTGCTGTAAATTTTACGTCATTTACTGTAATGTGAATCACAGGATATGCAATGTTGTTATGTTTTACGTCGTGTTCCTGGAGTAAGATGTCCCTAATGTCTTCCATTTTTACGTAATTACTAGCTACGGCAGCTGCGTCGTTAGTTTCATACGTACGTTTTGTGGCTGCCAGCGGTATGAGTCATTGCCTATTGTCTCCTTGTTGGCGCGCTTCATTATTGGGGTTTAGGGACCTAACTTCTACAAATTCACCTTGTCAAGAGGGCCCTGCCCTGTTTAAATCCCGCCAGTTCTGATGCAATTCAGGTCTGTCGTTACGATCATATCGCATGTCGTCATGTCGGTAGATTCCATAGTTTCTTTCTTGTCGGTCACGTGGTGGAGAACTTCTCCTTGAATCGTAACTGCGCGCTGGTCCTTTGCGTCTAAAGTTATTCTGTCTCCCTTGATAATATTTATTTTGGTTCCCATATTGTCTGTTTCTCTGATTGTCTCTGTGATAGTCATTACCGCGGAGAGGTGATCTTTCCCTGTAGTTATTACTACTCTGCCAACGGTTGTCATACGGGTGGTGTCTGTTTTGGTCACGATTTGTGTTGTGAGAATAGCCTTGTCGTGTCCAGTTATTACTTCTTTCATCGCGGAATTGCGACGGATGTGACCTGTAATTGTTGTGTTCCTGATTTCGCGTTCCGCGATTGTCAGTGTCAATTTCTAATTCTTGTAAGAGTCCCTGAAATGCTTCAATGTCGTCTTTGCAACGTCCTGCCAAAATAATATGTTGTAAATGTTCAGGCAGTTTGATTAAGCAAATGCGGATGAGTTCTGAGGGGCTGTATGGGTTTGAAAGATACTGATTCTTATGCAACGTGTCTTCAAAATATTTCATAAGACTGGAAAATTCAGATTGTTCGAAACGTTTCATCATTATGATGCTATGTTTTACTCAGTCTTGTGTGGCTTGAGACCAATATGCTGAGAGGAAGGCATGGTAAAACTCTCCTTAACTGTGGCAATCGTGAATGTCCGACCGCATTCTTACAGCTGGTTCATTCTCTAAGTAGCCACACATAAATTCTAATCTGTGCTCTAATGACCAGTTGGGAGGAAAACAATGAGAGAATTGATGAAGCCAGGCTTGTGGATGAATGTCGTTGCTGGAATTCTTAAATGTTTTGAATTTACGTGTAGTAATGAACAGCTTATAGTCAAAATCATCATGTCGGCGAGTCGCATGTCGGTCATTATTACGTCGTTTCGGCGGTTCCATCTCAAAATTCGGTGTGCCTTGCCAATTTCTTTCACAATTTCCGAAGTGTCCTGTGTTATTATTTTGTGGTTGTTCCGTATTTCTAAGTCCCTCTTCCCGTATTGGAGCGCGAGTGGCCTCTGAAATACGTAATTCTTGTATTACCTGAGTCAGCTGATCTTGTACTTACCGGATTTCTCTTTGGTGTTGCGTATTAATTTGATTCTGATTTTGTTTGAATTTCCTAATTTGTTCGCACTCTTCTGTGTCATTAAAGACTACCGGTTTTGTGTCGTTTAGATTATCATCTACCTTCGTAGATAAGTTAGTGAACTGATCCGAAAGTTCGGCTACTTTCTCCGATAGTGAACACATTTCCTCAGTGTGTTTTTCTGAACCAATTTTCAGAGTGTCCATTTGTGTTGAAATCGAATCTACTGTGTCCTTTAGGTTCTCTTGAGTTTTTGCAAGTTGCGTAACCGAATCGGTAGATGCAACTGAGTCAATTTTAGCCGACAAGGTCTCATGATTTTCATGAACAATGGTTTGCAGTTCTTTTATGGCTGCTTCGTGATTCTGTAATGCATTTTCATGCCGCGAAAAAATAGGTTGAAAATGCTCACAAATTTGTGTTTTTATGTCATTACAGACTTTTTGACATTTCGATTCAATGTTATGTAACTCAGTAGTTAAATCTTCACGTGTTTGTTCAAGTGTGGTGTCTAACTTCCGAAGATTTTGTTCCGTTGTGTCTAACTTTTGAAGCTTTTGCTGTGTTTGTCTCTGATTTTGTTCCATTGTGTCTAACTTTTGAAGCTTTTGCTGTGTTTGTCTCTGATTTTGTGCCATTGTGTCTAACTTTTGAAGATTTTGTCCCATTTGTTTCTGATTTTGTTCAAGCGTTGTGTCTAACTGTTGTAGCCTTTGTCCCATTTGTTGCATTAATTGTAATAACAATGCACTGGTGTCTGAAACATGTTCCTCAGTGCTATTCGGCAGTGCATTTGCACTGGCAACATTTACATTTTGACGAGCAGAAAATGTGTCTTGACTTATTTGAGAGAACTGTGAGGAACCAAAATCTGAATCTGCAGTATTTGCAAGATTGTGTCCTGTCATTTCGTATTCCTGCGGCGAGCTGTTGCCGACCGATCGATCGATAATGCTTCCCTGTTCACTACTTGTTTCACTGTCTACACCATTATTTGCCACCCGCTCCATTTCCCTATGCACAATTACCAAATTACTACTTCGAATATTAGTTAATTCATTACACAGTGGCGCTAACACACTGCTTTCTTCTTCGCTGTCATTTCTCAGTTTACTTTGGAGCCTAGTGCTACGTTTTTCACACGCCATTATTGTCACAATATTTCACACGACAACACAGAAAAACACAATTTGAAGAGCAAAAATAGGGGAACACATTAACATAGCACTGAAAATAATATCTAGTTAATTGCAAGCGCAGCTGCGAAATACTTGCTTCAAATCTACATGCATGCCACAACTGTTTTACTGTACAACAATGAAAAACTACAACTACAAAGGAGATTTTCTCTACAATTACACGCTAGCAATAAACAAAAGCTACACTAATTACACAAACTACAAGAAAAAAATCATAAGATTCCAGTGAGGTATCCTGGCAGGGTCGCCATATGTAACGTCCACTTTTTTAACAATTTATACACTCCTGGAAATGGAAAAAAGAACACATTGACACCGGTGTGTCAGACCCACCATACTTGCTCCGGACACTGCGAGAGGGCTGTACAAGCAATGATCACACGCACGGCACAGCGGACACACCAGGAACCGCGGTGTTGGCCGTCGAATGGCGCTAGCTGTGCAGCATTTGTGCACCGCCGCCGTCAGTGTCAGCCAGTTTGCCGTGGCATACGGAGCTCCATCGCAGTCTTCAACACTGGTAGCATGCAGCGACAGCGTGGACGTGAACCGTATGTGCAGTTGACGGAATTTCAGCGAGGGCGTATAGTGGGCATGCGGGAGGCCGGGTGGACGTACCGCCGAATTGCTCAACACGTGGGGCGTGAGGTCTCCACAGTACATCGATGTTGTCGCCAGTGGTCGGCGGAAGGTGCACGTGCCCGTCGACCTGGGACCGGACCGCAGCGATGCACGGATGCACGCCAAGACCGTAGGATCCTACGCAGTGCCGTAGGGGAACGCACCGCCACTTCCCAGCAAATTAGGGACACTGTTGCTCCTGGGGTATCGGCGAGGACCATTCGCGACCGTCTCCATGAAGCTGGGCTACGGTCCCGCACACCGTTAGGCCGTCTTCCGCTCACGCCCCAACATCGTGCAGCCCGCCTCCAGTGGTGTCGCGACAGGCGTGAATGGAGGGACGAATGGAGACGTGTCGTCTTCAGCGATGAGAGTCGCTTCTGCCTTGGTGCCAATGATGGTCGTATGCGTGTTTGGCGCCGTGCAGGTGAGCGCCACAATCAGGACTGCATACGACCGAGGCACACAGGGCCAACACCCGGCATCATGGTGTGGGTAGCGATCTCCTACACTGGCCGTACACCATTGGTGATCGTCGAGGGGACACTGAGTAGTGCACGGTACATCCAAACCGTCATCGAACCCATCGTTCTACCATTCCTAGACCGGCAAGGGAACTTGTTGTTCCAACAGGACAATGCACGTCCGCATGTATCCCGTGCCACCCAACGTGCTCTAGAAGGTGTAAGTCAACTACCCTGGCCAGCAAGATCTCCGGATCTGTCCCCCATTGAGCATGTTTGGGACTGGATGAAGCGTCGTCTCACGCGGTCTGCACGTCCAGCACGAACGCTGGTCCAACTGAGGCGCCAGGTGGAAATGGCATGGCAAGCCGTTCCACAGGACTACATCCAGCATCTCTACGATCGTCTCCATGGGAGAATAGCAGCCTGCATTGCTGCGAAAGGTGGATATACACTGCACTAGTGCCGACATTGTGCATGCTCTGTTGCCTGCGTCTATGTGCCTGTGGTTCTGTCAGTGTGATCATGTGATGTATCTGACCCCAGGAATGTGTCAATAAAGTTTCCCCTTCCTGGGACAATGAATTCACGGTGTTCTTATTTCAATTTCCAGGAGTGTATATAAGACTGAGCTTTTACTGACACACAATATTTTTAGCGCAACGCAATCTGACTTTCAGAAATCCCTACAAAAGAATGGCCCTGACTAACATTAACCTATGCATTTCACAAATCGCTTACCTCACAAAAATCTTCGCTACTCAAGCTACTGCAATACAGCAAGCGCCACTACTGCCAGCTAAATAAAAGATTCAAAGTACTGAAGGCACTAACTACTGATAGGCATAGTTAGCAAATGAAAGATTTTAATAGAGAACAAACAATGTATTTACCTTAATAGTCATAATATATATAGCAGTTCATAACAAATTAGAAAACTCCGCCATCTCTCTCCCCACATCCACCACTGCTGGCGGCTCACCTCCAACTGCGCAACGCTACGCGCTGTTCACATCCAGCTGCCGCTGCCCAACACTACAATGGCAGACAACAATGCAAACTAGCCACAGACTGCACACAGCACAGCCAGTGATTGTCATACATAGCGCTACGTGGCGTTACCAATAAGAAAACAGAAACAGCCTACTTACACAGTTCGTTCTCTCATTGAGAGAAATGTGTGCGTCACCAGGGTGACTATGTTGAAAAATAAATACGTAACATAAAGAATACCGATGTAGTATGTTAATAACTTTGTTTGATTTAAAAAGCTTGAAGAGTTTTCACATAAAAATTCGGAAGCATGCTGTTTGTGAATTATTTGAATTTACATTTTAACTCAGAGACGAATAGCGAGCACCACGTTTTTTAAAGCAATAGCAAACGGCATCACATTACCATCCATTAGGAACGTGGGTGCACTCACCGACTGTGATATGAATTTCAAATGATAGAGCACAGCAATTAGTCGTCCTTTTCTTGCAGGTTTTCATTGGCAAGTCTAGATTTAGGCTAGTGCGTAGCCATTATCAATGCACCATTTTATAGTATCAATGCACGTTCTACTACGTCAGTCCCCGGTTTTTGGGCTTCTCTCACATTTCTTTCAAGGATACTCTAGAAAGAAATGTGAGTGAATTCCTAACGTAAGAAGGTAAGTGACATCGAAGCTATCGTGACCTCTCAGTGCTTCACCGAGAGCTTTCTGAGATGTTGCAGTAATTGCACGGAATGAGAAATGGAATCTCACTATCTACATATATACTGTCGAGTCACATTAATATGACCACCTATCAAAAGACTGAATAACCGCCGTTTGCGGCGCGAACCGAATCCAGAGAGATTCTGGTCGTATGTGAAGTATGTTAGTGGCAAGAAACAATCAATGCCTTCTCTGCGCGATAGCAGTGGAGCTACTATCGGAGACAGTGCTGCCAAAGCAGAGTTACTAAACACAGCCTTCCTAAATGCCTTCACGAAAGAAGACGAAGTAAATATTCCAGAATTCTAATCGAGAACAGCTGCCAACATGAGTAACGTAGAAGTAAATAGCCTCGGAGTATTGAAGCAACTTAAATCACTTAATAAAAGGAAGTCTTCTGGCCCAGACTGTATACCAATTAGGTTTCTTTCTGAGTATGCTGATGCATCAGCTCCGTATTTAACAATCTTATACAACCCTTCGCTCGACGAAAGATCCATACCCAAAGACCGGAAAGTTGCACAGGTCACTCCAATATTCAAGAAAGGTGGTAGGAGTAATCCACTAAATTACAGGCCCGTATCGTTAACGTCGATATGCAGCAGGATTTTGGAACAAATATTGTATTCGAACATTATGAATTACCTCGAAGAAATCGGTCTATTGACACACAGTCAACATGGGTTTAGAAAACATCGTTCCTGTGAAACACAACTAGCTCTTTATTCACGTGAAGTATTACTGACAAGGGATTTCAGATTGATTCCGTATTTCTGCATTTCCGGAAGGCTTTTGACACTGTACCACACAAGTGGCTCGTAGTGAAACTGCGTGCTTATGAAATATTGTCTCAGTTATGTGATTGGATTTGTGCTTTCCTGTCAGAGAGGTCAGAGTTCGCAGTAATTGAAGGTTAGTCATGGAGTGAAACAGAAGTGATTTCTGTCGTTCCCCAAGGTAGTGTTATAGGCCCTTTGCTGTTCCTTATCTATATAAACGATTTGGGAGACAATCTGAGCAGCCGTCTTCGGTTGTTTGCAGATGACGCTGTCGTTTATCGACTAATAAAGTCATCAGAAGATCAAAACAAATTGCAAAACGATTTAGAAAAGATATATGAATGGTGCGAAAATTGACAGTTGACCCTAAATAACGAAAAGTGTGAGGTCATCGACATGAGTGCTAAAAGGAATTCGTTTAACTTCGGTTACACGATAAATCAGTCTAATCTAAAAGCCGTAAATTCTACTAAATACCCAGGTATTATAATTACGAACAACTTAAATTGAATGGAACACATAGAAAATGTTGCGGGGAAGGCTAACCAAAGACTGCGTTTTATTGGCAGGATACTTAGAAAAAGTAACAGACCTACTAAGGAGACTGCCTACACTACGCTTGTCCGTCCTATTTTAGAATACTGCTCCGCGATGTGGGATCCGTACCAGATACGACTGATGGCGTACATCGAAAAAGTTCAAAGAAAGACAGCACGTTTTCTATTATCGCGAAATATGGGAGACAGTGTCACAGAAATGATAGAAGATTCGGCTGGAAATCATTAAAAGAAAGGCGTTTTTCGTTGCGACGGAATCTTCTCACTAAATTCCAATCACCAACTTTCTCCTCCCAATGCGCATATATTTTGTTGACACCCACCTACATAGGGAGGAAAGCTCACCACATGAAATAAGGGAAATCAGACCTCGTACGGAAAGATACAAGTGCTCATTCTTTTCGCGCGTTATACGAGATATGTGATTTGCACAGTATCAAATGGCTCTGAGCACTATGGGACTCAACTTCTGAGGTCATTAGTCCCCTAGAACTTAGAACTAGTTAAACCTAACTAACCTAAGGACATCACAAACATCCATGCCCGAGGCAGGATTCGAACCTGCGACCGTAGCGGTCTTGCGGTTCCAGACTGCAGCGCCTTTAACCGCACGGCCACTTCGGCCGGCTGCACAGTATCCATGTAGATGTAGATGTAGATGTAGATGTAGATGAGTGACGTGCAGGAAGGGAGTCAGTGAGGTTCTGGAAGGTACCGATAGGGATGTGGAGCCGTGGCGACTCCATTGTTGCAGCCAGCTGCTCTATAACTCTCGGCTGAGGATCCATCGTGCGAACAGCCCAATCGAGGTGGGCCCGCAGATTCTCACCCGGGTTTAAATCCAGGGAGTTTGGTGGCCAGGAAGTATGGCAAACGCACCTTGCTGTTCTTCGAGCGACGTGCGTACACTGTGAGCTGTATGACACGCATCTTTGTCCTGCTGGTAAATGCCATCGTACCAAGGAACAACAAACTGCGTGTAGGGGTGGACTCGGTTCCCAGGGATATATGATGTCTTGTGCTTTCCAGATTGACGAGATCACTCAGGGAATGACCTCCACCCTGGACCCTGCAGACGATTTTTGCAGTAGGTTTGCTTTCACACTTTTCACACCATCAGTCACATGTCCGATGAAGCATAAAACGTGGTTCATCTAAAAAGGCCACCTGTGGACCTTCAATGGACATCCAGTTGCAGTACTGGCCTGCAAGTTCGTCGCCGATGAACTGCAGGCAGCATGTGTGCATGAACCAGGGCCTGCTGCAGACGTCCCTACGCATAAACGTTCGCTGAACGGTCGTTAAGAGACACTGTTGGTCGCCCGTCGGTTCTTCTGCAGTTTCACGTCTATTCCCCCTTACAGATCTGTGCGGCCGTCGTTCACACCCATCATCTACTGCCCGTGGTGCATCACAGTTCACGTCGCGAGTTTTGGATAGCGCCATTTTGCCTTGCACGTTATACAGTAACTATAACGGCACGCATACTGTTTACAGACCTTGGCGTTTCAGGAATGCTTGCACCCTAGGTCTGAAAGTCAATGACCATGCCCTTTTGGACGTCTGAAATATGAGTTAAATTGCTCCGTTTTTCGCATTACGACAATGAGTGTACTGTTCTCCGCGTCCCCCTTTCAAGCTTGTGGAACATTAGAGTTTCGTCCTTACGCGAGACTATTTTCAGCACAGAAAAAGACAATTACTACAAATGGAGAATGGTGTGAGTGCCTGATGACTATAGGGTATGTGTAACGTTAGTGGATCTACTCACGCAGAGATCGCAACAGATCTTCTAGCAACGGCAGCTGTGAGAAATTCGATGTCAAAGTCCCAGTAGTCTTCAGTTTCTTGTGCTACTTGGAGAAGAGCTCGACCACTGGCAGTTTTATGAGGCGGAATTTGGTTTTCCAGCGCTCACTGATGGAAGCTAGCTCCTTGAGCGGGTTATCTCACTCTCTGTGTGCAAACATTCTGTAATAGTAGTGGAATCTTGTAACAGAATAACGACCATTCAGTGTGCCCGCCTGTCTGCCAACGACATCCATGAGTGGAAATCAGGAATTAAAGGACTTTAACTAGATTTCTTTAAAAATTATCTGTTTCTGAAAAGCAACAAAGACGACTTTTGTGAAACACTGGTCCCAGGAAATGGTAGAAAGAGATCATTTCGACATATTGACAGTTCTCTAAGTGACGAAACTGTACTACATGTTGGATACAGAACTAAAATTGTGAAAGTATTCAGTTTAACGTTGGAGTTCACGGATGATGCAACTGCGAGATTTTCGACAGTTTGTAACAGTATTTTCCCCAACCAGTGAAACATTTGGTTCCTGCTTTAGGCGTAATGTAGATAACAGCATCAAAGATGTCCGTATAGGTTTGAAAAATAAAAATATCCCGTCGTTCTTAACTAAGGAAGGGCATAGGTCTTACATTTCATGCAACAGAAAGCCGAACATACGTGCGATGTGTGATTCGCCCTAGATATATCCGTAAATTGCACCGAATGAAAACCAGTACAGTTTCCTCGCGATAACGCACGCTAAAGTGCGACATCAGGCTGCAGTGGCTTTGGTACGTGAGCTACAATTGCCAGCCCCAGTAACTGCGTCCATCGCACATAGGCAGGCAATCGATCAGGGAGAACACCGGAAGATAATCCAGAGCCAAATGCGTCACGGACCTGTCCCGGCTCGCACTCGGATGACGCTGCACACAACAGACAAGGCAGCAAAACAACTGCACCGATGCAAACAGGTGCGCCCGCAGTCACGTAGCGTCCAAACTTCTACATGTACATTTACATCCATACTCCGCAAGCCACCTGACGGTGTGTGGAGGAGGGTACCTTGAGTACCTCTATGGGTTCTCCCTTCTATTCCAGTCTCGTATTGTTCGTGCAAAGAAAGATTGTCGGTATGCCTCTGTGTGGGCTGTAATCTATCTGATTTTATCCTCATGGCCTCTTCGCGATATATACGTAGGAGGGAGCAATATACTGCTTGACTCCTCGGTGAAGGTATGTTCTTTACCGAGCTACTGAGCGTCTCTCTTGCAGAGTCTACCACAGGAGTTCGTCTATCATTTCCGCAACGCTTTCGCAATTACTAAATGATCCTGTAACGAAGCGCGCTGCTCTCCGTTGGATCTTCTCTATCTCTTCTATCAACCGTATCTGGTACGGATCCCACGCCGGTGAGCAGCATTCAAGCAATAGGCGAACAAGTCTACTGTAACCTACTTCCTTAGTTTTCGGATTGCATTTCCTTAGGATTCTTCTAATGGATCTCAGTCTGGCATCTGCTTTACCAACGATTAATTTTATGTGGTCATTCCATTTTAAACCACTCCTAATGCCTACTCCCAGATAATTCACGGAATTAACTGCTTCCAGTTGCTGACCTGCTATATTGTAGCTAAATGATAAAGGATCTTTCTTTCAATGTATTCGCAGCACATTGCACTTGTCTACATTGAGATTCAATTGCCATTCCCTGCAACACGCGTCAATTCCCTGCAAATCCTCCCGCATTTCAGTACAATTTTCCATTGTTACAACCTCTCGATATCCTACAGCATCATCGGCAAAAAGCCTCAGTGAACTTCCGATGTTATCCACAAGGTCAGTTATATATATTGTGAATAGCAACGGTCCTACGACAATCCCCTGCGGCACACCTGAAATCACTCTTACTTCGGAAGACTCCATTGAGAATGACATGCTGCGTTCTGTTACCTAGGAACTCTTCAATCCAATCACACAATTGGTCTGAGAGTCCATAAGTTCTTACTTTGTTCATTAAACGACTGTGGGGAACTGTATCGAACGCCTTGCGGAAGTCAAGAAACACGGCATCTACCTGGGAACCCGTGTCTATGGCCCTCTGAGTCTCGTGGACGAATATCGCGAGCTGGGTTTCACACGATCGTCTTTTTCGAAACCCATGCTGATTCCTACAGAGTAGACTTCTAGCCCCCAGAAAAGTCATTATACTCGAACATAGTACGTGTTCCAAAATTCTACAACTGATCGGCGTTAGAGATATAGGTCTATAGTTCTGCACATCTGTTCGACGTCCCTTCTTGAAAACGGGCACGACCTGTGCCGTTTTCCAATCTTTTGGAACGTTACACTCTTCTAGAGACCTACGGTACACCGCTGCAAGAAGAAGGGTAAGTTCCTTCGCATCTTTCTTTCTTTCTTTTGCTACTGCCTGTATCCCACATTGTGCGCAGGGTCGGCAGTGTTAAGTACGGAGTTGGCATGGTTAATTTAAGGGGAGGCCGGATGTCCTTCCTGTCGCCACCACAACCCCCTGGGACAGAAGTAGTGTACCCCGCTGTCTGTGTCTAGTGTAAATCGTGAAATAGTGTGGATGTGTTTCAAACGTCTGCGAGTCGTGGAACTGAGGCGGGACGTGGGGACCAGCCCGATATTCACCTAGTAGGATGTAGGAAACCACATCCAGGCTGGCCGGCACACCGGCCGTTGTCGTTAATCCGCCGGGCGGATTCGATTCGGGGCCGGCGCGCCTACCCGAGTCCAGGAAGCAGCGCGTTAGGCTCTCGGCTATCCTGGCGGGTGTTAAGTCCCTTCGCATACTCTGCGTAAAATCGAACTGGTATCCCATGAGGTACAGCGGCCGTTCCTCTTTTGAGCGATTTTGTTTTTCTATCCCTCTGTCATCTATTTCGATATCTACCATTTTGTCATCTGTGCGACAATCTAGAGAAGGAACTACAGTGCAGTCTTCCTCTGTGAAATAGCTTTGGGAAAAGACATTTAGTATTTCGGCCTTTAGTCTGTCATCCTCTGTTTCAGTACCATTTTGGTCACACAGTGTCTGGACATTTTGTTTTGATCCACCTACCGCTTTGACGTAAGACCAAAATTTCTTAGGATTTTCTGCCAAGTCAGTTCAAAGAATTTTACTTTCGAATTCATTGAACGCCTCTTGCATTGCCCTCCTCACACTACATTTCGCTTCGTGTAATGTTTGTTTTCTGCAGGGCTTTGGCTATGTTTATGTTTGCTGTGAAGTTCCCTTAGCTTCTGTAGCAGTTTTCTAACTCCTTGTTGTACCACGGTGCCTCTTGTCCATCTCTTACGATCTTGCTTAGCACATACTCATCTAATGCATATTGTAAGATGGTTTTGAATTTTGTCCACTGATCCTCAACACTATCTGTACTTGAGATCTGCTTTCTGTCACTTTTGCTAAACAGGAAAATCCTCCTACGTTTTTTAATATTTCTATTTACGGCTGAAATCACCGATGCTGTAACCGCTTTATGATCGCTGATTCCCTGTTTTGCGTTAACTGTTTCAAATATTTCGGGTCTGTTTGTCACCAGAAGGACTAAATTGTTATCGCCACGAGTCGGTTCTCTGTCTAACTGCTCAAGGTAGTTTTCATATAATGCACGTAAAAAAAATTCACTGGATTCTATGTTCCTGCCACCCGTTATAAGCGCTTGAGTCTCCCAGTCTATATCTGGTAAATTAAAATCTCCACCCAAAACTGTAACATGGTCGGGAAATCTACTCGAAATATTTTCCAAATTTTCCTTCAGGTGTTTTGCCATAACAGGTGCTGAGCCAGGGGGCCCATAGAGACATTCAATTACCATGTTTGAGCCTGCTTTAACCGAGACCTTCACCCAAATTATTTCACATTTCAGATCTACGTCAATTTCCTTGCGGACATTATTGAAGCCATAGAAGCTGTGGATGTCTCCGCAATAGCAATCGTGCGCGAAAATAGCGAGTCCATGTCTTAGTCTGAAAACCCTACACCGTCAGCAGGAAGCAGCAAACGTGAAAAGAAGGAAAAGAGCAACACATTAACTATGCAAGTCGTCGCGGCAGCTCACATTCCGAAGCACAGACAGCCCGAGTCGTGCGTCAGATGAACGATAGATGCTTCCGAGCAGTCAGAAGAAGATACATCTAACCAGAACCTACGAACCTTTTCAGACAACGTACATGGCGTCAGAGGATGAGAAAAACACTGCCGACAGTAAGACTCTGAAAATATATATCTGGTCAGGCAATTCAGAAGTTTAATCAAAAATTAAATCTCAACGCGATTTTCAAACTGACAGTTAAAATTATTCCAGACATCGAAACATAGATTGTTTCATGTTGGTTTGTATAACATTTTAGATTGTTTGCGTGTTATTTTGGATAAAATACAAGGAATAAAAAAATCATGAAAGGTCGAAAATGTGAAGTAACTATTAACAGTGGGTAAATAAACCATCCATCTTGTTTTGTAAGTAGGCTGTTTAGGTTTTATATTGGTAACGCCGCGTAGCGCTCTGTATGAAAATCACTGGCTGTGCTGTGTGCAGTCTGTGGCTAGTTTGCATTGTTGTCTGCCATTGTAGTGTTGGGCAGCTGGATGTTAACAGCGCGTAGCGTTGCGCAGTTGGTGGTGAGCCGCCAGCAGTGGTGGATGTGGGGAGAGAACTGGCGGAGTTTTCAAATTTGTAAGACTGGATGTCATGAGCTACTATATATATTATGACTTTTGATGACTATTAAGGTAAATACATTGTTTGTTCTCTATCAAAATCTTTCATTTGCTAACTATGCCTATCAGTAGTTAGTGTCTTCCGTAGTTTGAATCTTTTATTTAGCTGGCAGTAGTGGCGCTCGCTGTATTGCAGTAGTTCGAGTAACAAAGATTTTTGTGAGGTAAGTGATTTTTGAAAGGTATAGGTTAATGTTAGTCAGGGCCATTCTTTTGTAGGGATTATTGAAAGTCAAATTGCGTTGCGCTAAAAAATATTGTGTGTCAGTTTAAGCACAGTCATGTATAATTTTTCTAAGGGGACGTTTCATTTTGAGTCACCAGACTTCTGATTGGTTTGATGAGGCTCGCTCCAAATTCCTCTCCTGTACCTACGTCTTCACCTCAGAGTAAAAATTACAATCTACATAGTAAATTATTCGCCGAATGTATTCCAATTTTTGTCTTGCTCTACAGTTTTTGCCCTTTACAGGACCCTCTAGTACCGAGGAAGTCATTCACTGATGTCTTAACAGAAGTCCTATTATCCTCTCCCTTCTCCTTGTCAGTGTTTTCCACACATTCCTTTCCGCTCCGATTCTGCGCAGAACATCCTCATTCCTTACCTCATCTGTCTATCTAATTTTCAACATTTGCCAGTAGCACAACATCGCAAATGCTTCGACTTTCTTCAGTTCCGGTTTTCCCACAGTCCTCGTTTCACTACCATTCAAAGTGGTGTTCGAAACGTACATTCTCAGACATTTCTTCCTCCAGTTAAGGCCTATGTTTGAACTAGTGGACTTCTCTTGGCCAGGAATGACTCTTTTTCCAGTACTAGTCTGCTTTTTGATGTCGTCCTTGTTCCGTCCATCATTGGTTACTTTACTTCCTAGGTAGCAGAATTCCTTAACTTCATGTAATTCGTGACCATCAATCCTGATGTTAATTTTCTCGCTGCTCTCATTTCTGCTACGTCTTATTACTTTTGTCTTTCTTCTATTTACTGTCATTCCATATTCTCATTATACTGTCCATTCCATTCTGCAGATCATGTAATTTTTCTTTACTTTCACTGAGAATAGTAATGTCATCAGTGAATCGTATCACTGATATTCTTTCACCTTGAATTTTAACTCCACTCCTTAACCTTTCTTTTATTTCCGTCATTGCATCTTCCGTGTACAGATTAAACAGCATCTTCGAAAGACTGCACCCCTGTCTTACACCCTTTTTAAACCGAGCACTTCGTTCTTGTTCGTCCACTCCCATTATTCTGTCTTGGCTCTTGTACATTTTGTATATTAACCGTCACTCCCTATAGCTTATCCATTCTCAGAGTTTCGAACATCTTGTACCATCTTACAGTGCCAGGTCCACAATTCTTGTTTTCTACTTTTTTTTTGTCTTACTTCTATTATCCACCGCAACATCATAATTGCGTCTCTGGTGTCTTTACTGTACCTAAAGCCAAACTCATCGTCATCTAACGCATCCTCAATTTACTTTTCCATTCTTCTGCATGTTATTCTTGACAGCAACTTGGATGCATGAGGTGTTAAGATAATGTTGGGATAATTGTTGCACTTGTCAGCTGTTGCACTATTCGAAATTGTGTGGATGATTTTTTTTCCGAAAGTCAGATGATCTGTGGCTACACTCATACATTCCACACGTCAACTTGAATAGTCGGTTTGTTGCCACTACCCACAATTATTGTAGAAATTCTGATGTAATGTTGTGTCTTCTTTTTGCCTTATTTGATCTTAAGTCCTTAAATTCTGACTCTAATATTGGGTCCCCTATCTCTTCTAAAACGACTCCTATTCCTTTTTCTATCAAGTCAGACAAATCTTCCCCCTCATAGAGGCATGGAATGTCCTCTTTCCACCTATCCGCTCTCTACCCTGCATTTAATAGTGGAATTCCCGTTTCACTCTTATTGTTACAACCCTTTCTTTTAATTTCACCGAAGGTTATTGTTTCTCTCCTATATGCTGAGTCAGACCTTCCGGCAACCATTTCTTTTCGATTTCTTCTTATTTTTCATGCAGCCATTTTGTCTTAGCTTCCCTGAACTTCCTGTTGATTTTATTCTTCAGCAATTTGTATTTCTGTATTCCTGAATTTCGCTGAACATTTTTGTACCTCCGTCTTTCAATAATCACCTGAACTATTTCTTCTGTTAACCATGGCTATTTCGCAGTTACCTTCCTTGTACCTATGTTGTTCTTTCCAAATTCTGTGATTGTCCCTTTTCGAGACGTCCATTCCTTTTCATCTGTTCTGCCTACTGAACTATTTCGTATTGCTGTATCTACAGCCTCAGAGAACTTCAAGCGTACCTCGTTATTCCTTAATACTTCCGAGTCCCAATGCTTTGTGCATTGATTCTTCCTGACTGATCTCTTGAACTTCAGTCTACTCTTCATCTCTACTACATTCTGGTCTGAGTCTATGTCTGCCCCTGGGTACGCCTTACAATCCAATACCTGATTTTGGACTCTCTGTCTGACCAAGACGTGACCTGTAATCAAACCAAATTCTTCCCATATCACCCGGATTTTTCCAAGTACATCTCCTTCTCTTGTGATCATTGAACAGAGTATTTGCTATTACTAGCTGAAATTTACGGACATTGGAAACTTAAATAGTGGCAACTATTTATTCACAACCGATACAAAAGAGTTACATGTTTGCACCTGTTACTCTCCTTCAAAGTAATCATCAGCATGGTGTAGAACCCGTTGCCTGTGATGTGGAAGGCGTAGAATACCGTTAGCAGAGCCTGTTCTGTTGATAGTGAGGCAGTAGACCGCTCCATTCGCACCATCAACAAAACAGGCTCTGCTAACGGTATACTACGCCTTCCCCATCGCTGGCAACGGGTTCTACACAACGCTGGTGATTACATGGAAGGACAGTAACAGGTGCAAACATGTAACTCTTTTGTATCGGTTGTGATTAAGTAGGTGCCACTATTTAAGTTCCAACCCCTCGTATTACAGAACTCATTTTGTCTTTCTCCTCTCTCATTCCTTGTTCCAAGTCCATATTGTCCTGTAACCTTTTCCTCTACTCCTTCCGCTACAACTGCATTCCAGTCCCCATGACTATTACTCGTATATTTTCATCTCCTTCTTCAGTATCCTCATATGCTTCCTTTGCCACACTATCTTCAGCTTGCGGCGTCGGAAAGTATACCTGAACTATCGCTGTCGGTGTTGGCTTGGCGTCGATTATGATAAGAGCAAACCTGTCACTGAATTGTTCACAATAATACACTCCGCACCGCGATCCTATTCATAATGAATTCTACTCCCGTTATCCCATTTTCTGCTGACGCTGATATCACCCTACACTCGTCTGACTAGAAATCCTTGTCTTCTTTCCATTTCACTTCACTGATCACTACTATATCTAGACTGAACTTTTCCATTTCACTTTTCAGCTTTTCTAGGTTCTCTGCCTTCTGACATTCCACAACCCGAATCGTAGAACGTTATCCTTTCGTTGATTATCAAATCTTTTTCTCATGGAGACCTTCTGTTTGGCAGTCCCTTCCTGGAGATTCGAACGGGGGACTTTCCGTAATCTCTTCCCAATGGAGAGATCATCATGACACTTTCAATTATAGGTCACATTTCCTGTGGGTGCACCCTATGTCTCTGTAATGCAGTGGTTTCCATTGCCTTCTGCAACCTTATGTCGCTGATCATTGCTGATTCTTCCGCATTTAGGGGCAGTTTCCCAACCTTAGGACAAGTGAGTGCCCTGAATCTCTGTTCGCTCCTCTGCCCTCTGTCCATCTTAATACACATGAAAGTTTTGTTTCTCTTAGAGTCTTGACGCAAAATTTTAATGCAGCCTCCGACTGAACAACGCGCGTGTGATTTTCTTTCAATTAACATTACCATAATAAAAGCACATTGTAAAATATTAGTACTAGCGGACTTATTCGTCTTATATCAGAGGTGATATCATAATATCACACAAGTGGCAAATGATGGTATAGAAAAGATACCGGGCACTCACTTAAATTTGGACCCGGAAGCTAAATGTGGAACCGCGATTTTAGTGAATTAAAACCTAGAAGTCGCACATGAGACCTCCTTAACTAGTCGACAAGGGACTGCGTACAAGGTAGACAACAAGCATGTTGTTAACGTCTATGCGCCCTCAAGCTCAGAGAACCAGCATGGTGTCATTTCGTCAGTACAGAAATCTGTGAACTACTTAAACTACTTCGAAGTCACACTGAATGAACCGTCACAGGAGGTAACTTTAACTGTGTTCGATGAAGATCAGGTCCCCACAGCAATCGCATGCCGCAGACTCCAGACTGGTGGACAAACTGCACCGAGTACATACATGGTCGCCGCTCCACCCATGCGACATACAGTTCACCCTTACGGTCGAAGCAGAATCGATCGTCTCTACAAAATGGTTCAAATGGCTATGAGCATTATGGGACTTAACATCTGAGGTCATCAGTCCCCTAGAACTTAGAACTACTTAAACCTAACTAACCTAAGGACATCACACACATCCATGCAGGAGGCAGGATTCGAACCTGCGACCGTAGCAGTCGCGTGGTTCCGGACTAGAGCGCCCAGAACCGCACGGCCACCGCGGCCGGCTCGTCTCTACATATCGCGATGCTGTTTCCACCATAGAGCTGACTGGTGAATTTTACAAAAATGTGTTCAAATGTGTGTGAGTACCTAAGGAACCAAACTGCTGAGGTCATCGGTCCCTAGACTAACACACTACTTAAACTAACATATTCTACGACCAACACAAACACCCATTCCAGAAGGAGGACTCAAATCTCCGGCGGGAGGGGCCGCGCAGTCCGTGACATGGTGCCCCAAACTGCGCGGCCAAACCGCGTGGCGCGAATTTTACCAGCCAGTTCTGCAGCGTACACCTTCCTAACATAGTTAAATATCGCCACCACGGAGTCTGGAAACTAAATGTCTAACACAGTCTCAGCAGAATGATTTTCCGTTCATGGGAGCAGAGTTCGCAGAAGAAAAGTGATGCGCTGCACTTTTTTGTCCGGAACTGGCCATACCACAAACAATCATCAACTATGGCACAAAAAAGTCTTGGCGAACATGCATTTCGAGATTCTACACGTAACGACAGCAAGACGTAGTAAAGACCTCAACATTAGTGTTAGAGTTGTGTTTGCAGAAATAAAGAAGATCAGACCGAGACCATGTCAAGAAATTTTAAACACAAGGGTTGACAGAGTTGCAACGCTAGATTCTTTTGATGAAGAAGACATATCGATTTACGAGTTAGATGGAGACAGGCAGTGGCAGGAGAAAATTACCGAGCTTCTCAAACCCAACCGGGAAGCCACCGAGGCACTAGCAATGTTAATATAAAACATAGAAATATTTTACAAAACTCTTTCAGAGAAAAATCTCTGAAAAAAACGCAACTACTAGTCTGCTGCGCAACGCGCCACGAATGTTCATGGAAACCGACTGACTCCACTTCAACGAACGTTTCACTGACGACGCCATGACGACGCACTGAATGTAGGTGCAAGACGGTCACTCAGGACTAACGGCCTGCCTGTGGAATTCTACCTCGAACTGTAGCGCGTCGGCCGGCCGGAGTGGCCGAGCGATTCTAGGCGCTACAGTCCGGAACCGCGCGACCGCTACGGTCGCAGGTTCGAATCCTACCTCGGGCATGGATGTGTGTGATGTCCTTAGGTTAGTTACGTTTAAGTAGTTCTAAGTTCTAGGGGACAGAGCAGTTAAGTCCCGTAGTGCTCAGAGTCATTTGAAATATCAACTTTTTTTTTTTTTTTTTTGGTAGTTCGTCCTGAAAGACACCTTTCTGAGATCAATAATGAAATTTCTATTATAAGATATGCCTTAGCATAGTTCCTCGAAATTCGAACTGTGCTAATCCCCAAAAGTCGAAATGACTACGAAATCGAAAACATATACTGCCCATAACTCTAAACTGCGACGATAAAACCGTAGCCCGATGCTTTGCCGGACGCCTCACGGATTTCAGGACCAAAATTGTTAGTAGAAGTCAAACTTTTTCCGTGACAGGTAGATCAATATTCGACACAGTTCTGATACATCACGACTGCGTTAGACGTACAACAGGCATCCACATACCAACAGCAATAATATCATTAGACATCAGAACGGCATCTGACAAGCTCAGCTTTATGTATCTCACGACAATTACGGACACTCTAGGATTTTAAAATATATTTAGAGCTACAATCTTGAATCTATTGCCAAAATTTAATTCTCTAGCGAAGGAACGACTTACACTTTTCCTATCAAGTTCTCAGTGAAACTCTGATACCAATTACTTACTGCGCTATTCGTCATGTCGCTCGGCCGATTACTAAGCAAAACTTCCTCGACCCATACAGGTCAGGGAGTGTGAAACTCGCGCACAGTTTGTAAAGCTTACGTAGATGATACAGGTGTATTTATAACAGGTGTCCGGGACTTGGCCAACTTAAAGGAAGATTTAAATCTATACGAAAGAGCGTCGGGTGAAATGATAAACCCTATTTCATACGAACAAACAAAACACAGTTCCAGCGGCCTTGATACTTAATAAAATGCACATTAAAATAAGAAGAAGGAGGCCTCGGCATTATCGATTTTATGCCGAGGTGCACTGCTCTGCTGATACACAGCATACCCAAACCATAGAAAACACCTGGCCAGTCCAACAGCTGTTTTGTTCCACAAATACGGTCCAGAGCACGCATGGGCCAACCAAAGATTCCGTTTACACTCGGCTACATGCGCAATGCTTTGCGCACAAGAGCTACTTATTAGGAACTACACTCAGATCCAGAGAGAAGACTGCAAATAAAATATACGGCGCAGTCAGAAGCAATCCGCTGTCAAAGAGTTTCTGCAAATTTTAAGCGGAGTTTACTGCACACTGCTCCCAGTAACACATTGCAAGGTGAGAAACAAGTTATTTCTGATTCGATGGGGATGCATTTGAAAAGATAATCGCATTGTAGAAGGGACAAATTCTGATAAACACAGTCCAGTTCCCTACGCTCACTGGCATTAAAAGGTTTGATGAATTCATTGTGGCTTTGGTAGAATTAAAAGGATAGTTTTCTAAAAGTTTTGAGCACGCTGCAACTCTAACATTAATTTCTATGAGCCGTGCTGCGGCTCGCGTTGTTACTGTTTGTAGGTTTTCGCCCTCTGTTGGAGGCCAGACCGTATCCTTTAGTTGGCATGGTGGTGGTTGTTTATCTTATTCTCGGCTTGACTGGCGTCACTCGTTTCGCAAGTGTTACATACCCGCTAGAGGCAGCAGCGGCGGTTATCGATATTTAGTAAATGTTGCCCTATCTTTGGAGCGACGTCGTGTCGTGTGGGTGTGGCAGTTCGGTTGGGGACACGGGAGGAACCAGGTCCGCACTGTGCGTGAACATGCCGGGACCACTGGCGACGCAAATGGACTGCCGGATCGAAGAGCTGTGGTCACGAGGTTGCACGATCTCGTCGTAAACCAGATCCTGCAGGCTTTCAGATGAGTGCATTTCAATTCAAGTAGTGAAACCTCCACCATTGTGACATCTCGCAATTCTCCAGTAACTTGGGTTAGTGTTGCTGCTCATAGTGTCGCCGAGGCGAAGAGCAGCGAGTGGAGTGCTTGGGGAAAGCGGATCTGATTAGTTTTCCTCGACTTCTTATTATTATTTACTGCGTTCAGCTTGTTACAGTTTGTTAACGCACCAGTTACCAGCTCTGGGGTTTAGTGTATGTAATGGCAGTGTACGTTTCCTCGCCTTGCCGCTGCTGTCCGGTAAGGCGTGTAGTTTTGACAGCTTTCTTAACTGTAGGCCGTTTGTGAATCTTCTACTCTGGTGGTAGTGATTCCTTTCTCGATCCGGGCGCTCTAAGCACAATATTCTGGGGGCGTAGTGCAGTCCGCCAGTTCCGACTTTGGCGTGTTGTTCCATTCTTGAATTTAGTTATTGGACGTCAGGTAGCTTCAGCAAAATTATCATCAGTCATTCTTTAGACTGCCACTAGTCTGAGTTATCATCTTGCAAAGTGAATGCAACTCTTGGCTGCCTAGGTTGTGTTACAAGGGTACCATCGTCTTATTTCATCTGTTTGGTGGTCAGCTTCTTATTTCTTTTAATTAACCTTTGCTTCTGTTTGCTATTTTACAGCAGGTTTCAAAATGTTTTATATAATTTCCGTTCCTGCCGTGTAAGGCCTTCAGCCGTGATTGTGGTCATTTGCATTGGAAAAAAATTTATATTTGTATTTTAGCAGTAATCCCTAAAACGTTATTTACTGTCATTCCTGGCGTCTGATATCTTCAGCTGTGTTTATGGCCACTTACTTTTTAATATTTCCATACCTGTAGGTTGTAATTGCAGCGAGTTTTTAAACATTCCTAATTTATTGCCTATCTTGGCGTGTAAGGCCTTCAGCAGTGATCACAGTGTCTTGTTTTTTTCTTTAAAAAAAAAAAAAAACATTATCTGTATTTTATGGTGGGTTTGCTAAATTGTAACGCACTGAAAACGCACAGTTGTTTATTTCTTCACTAATAACGTGTTGTATTAATTAATTTATTGTTGAGTCTGGAATTACTGTTTTCAAAATAAATGTGTGTAACTGTAAAAGGCAACCAGTAGTAACTGATTAGGGCCCCGTCCACAATCGTAACCGAATCCTGCCTTCCGTTGACTACCAGGTCTCATTTGCGGTATCAGTTGAAAGGGCGCCTGCGCATTTGCAGATGTACTGTATGTTCAGCAATGTAATTCAGATTTTAAAGTCAAATTCTGTTACGTTTAAACTGCTCTGGATGTCTACATTGGTTTCCTGACATAGAGTTTCCATGTCTCCATAATGAGATTGCAAATTTTATACAATATTTCGAGTAGTGCAATGATATGGGAATGAATGGTGGTGAGATGGAGAGTGCGTCAAGAAGAGTCGGCACAGGTCCTTCCAGAAAAACTGTACCTCGAGAAGATCACAATATTGTTTAACTATCGGATGGCACCACTTTAAAACCTTGCACAGGTTACAGGTAGCATTTCACCACTAGCAATCATGAACATATTACTGGGAGCTGGAGTGAGATCTCGAGTTGCCGTGTGTTGTTTACTACTGACTCTAAACAGCAGATAATAAAGGCTTACATGGTGCAGTAGTGGAGTAGAATCCTATGGTATTCAGCGATAGTTCTCGCATCGATTTGAACCCCTTAGAGCAACGTCAATGTGTTTGCTTAGACGAGCTTGTGAAAGGCTCAGCAAACAGCGATTCGCGAGACGCATTCCTCGCCAACTCCTGATACTTTGATGTGAGACCTATCGGGTACGACATCATGACTGATTTCGTAAATGTTGAAAGGGGGTTGAATGCCCACCAGTGCGTGACAAGAATGGTAAACCCTTTGATACACCTTCCATGACGAGTATACTAAATGGATAATTACAGCAGGACAATGCAAGCCCTCACACTTCTGTACACACTACAAACGCCTCGAGGAATGTACGGATCCATCGTTGGCCCGCCTGGTGTTGGGATTTGTCCCCATATAGCCTGGGTGGGATGTGATTGAAAGGCGTATACTTCCTTATTAATCATCAGCTAAAAATCTTCATGAACTTACACATCATGCGTTATGTGCATGTCAAGAAATTCGTGAAGATGACATTCCATACCACATACCACCATATAAGTGTGTATTTTTGGGTCACACATTATGCCGAACATCGATTCGGAATGGAAAGAAAGTTTAACCGTCTTATGCTGGTTATATGATGACCATCCTCACAAACTTCGATGAATATCAAACTGACGGTTCGTGGTGTAACGCTTTCTATTGTAGTCGGTGTACAGTCAATTAAATACTCAGTGTTTCTTTTGTTACACAAACAGTGGTTATTATTTTTCCCAATATGTCGTTTTTACCATTATATCCAACCTTAGATGTCTATAACATCTTGGCAGAATGGATATCAGCTGTCGTTGTATCTTACTAGTTTCGTCTGCCTTGCGCCAGCCGTTGAAAAGCGCAATGAGCTTCACTTTCTTGACAGAATAATTGTGAGTCTCGTTCTATACGCTGTCTTTTAAGAACCAACGAGTTTTCTAGACGTAATCGTCAAGAACTAGGACTGCCGTCGGTTTCCCTTTGGTGGCAGACCGCAAAGGCCACTCTGTCATTCCTAAAAATGTTTCAGTCAATATTTTTTTTCCAAAAACGAGTATCTGACACACTAAGCTAAGAAAATCCGTCCCTTATTATCTCCTCTGCAGAGTGCAGCTGCACACGGTAGAGCGAGTGGTGGAGCTGACAGGCTGGACTTTATTAAATTCGGTACATGTTTTGTCATGGGCCAGCGAGGCAAAACACGCGTCACTTTATTGACCCTGGCCGCCGATGCTGTACGGGCAGTCGCTTCTGCCCTGTTGAGAGGATACCGTCTAGGCGACCTGCGTTGCTAACGACAGGCGGCCTATGTAGGCCACGGCCGGCGCGTTACGACTCTGTCCGTGACGGCACTCGTACACCGCAACAGCTAGTGGACTCTGCTATGCACAGGATTCGATCCACTGTCTTCTGGCAGAAATCGAAAACTCGGACAGCGTCTTTTGCTGCGGTACCAAGCCGCACGGGGAACTCGGTGCTGGTAGAAGCAGCGGCAGATGGCAGATTCACAGTGCTGTGGTCCTAAGTCCCATGAGGAATTCAGTGCTGCCTGTGACAGGTGCAGCACAGTCTCAAACCCATTACACTGCGGCCGAGGTGTCATGATGGTGCTGCTGAACTGTAGCAGAAAGAAGTGACTCTGTCACAAAATTCTGACATATTTATATTGCTCCGAGTTGCATTTGCTTCACTAAATCGTGCCACCTAGTTCCGTATCCCACAACAAGAGTCTTTTCCTTGTGTGTTGACGTCGACTAGCCTATTAGGTTTATTGCGACTGCTCGGTGCAGCTTTCCTCTAAGTGCAACAAGCCTCATCTTGCTTTATCCTTATGTGCATGTTTTTCCGACCCACATGTCACCACACAGCGACCTCTAGCCTGCGGCTGCTAAGACAATATTTCACTGTCGGTAAATCACAGTTTCCTATTACTTTTTCTAACAGACTTTCTGCTTTTACTAAAAGGCTGGGTAGCAAGACTACATCTCAGTGCATGTGCCATTTGGTTACTGCTCGTGACGTACTCGATGAAGGACGCTAAACTCTGTCCTGCCTCCCTTCATTCCCTATATGTTTTCTTATTTGAGTTAATGCTTCTTACGTAAAGCGCATTAGCTCACTCTAAACATCTTAAGAATGGCGTAAGCGAACGTAAGTAATAACAGCATTTATCTTGCATATCCTTCATGCCTGGCTATTTCAGCACACTGAGGCTTCGCTTATTTTGTAACTATGCACAAGTTCCTATTCCCAGCCTAATGATCACCATGGAATTTATTTTAAATGTTTCCTCCAGCTCGAAAGATTCCGTTTCCTAAGGAATAGTTTTGATCCAACAAATAACTGAGGGCATCGAGTGGAAGTAATACTGTGCGAAGAACAGGCTCGTACAAGAAAAGAATTCGGGACGGTAAGCATCAAATCAGTCAAAATACCGATGACAAAAAAAATGTCCGGATAAATGCTAGTACGATTAGCGCACCGAGGGTTCCATACAAACTTCATAAAGTACGTATAAAGGTCTATCAAAAAGTTTCCATTCGAAGGCCCTTCAGTCCATAATATGGATGGCAATCAGGCAAAACTGCCGTGAGCACTCAAGCAATCAGCAAACCAATGCACCATGTTGAAGATATCCGTTAAGTAAAACTACGTGTCATCCTGCATGTAGAAGACCGTAACTGACTGCTGCACATCCTCTCTTGTCTGACAGGAACAGATGACGCTGCAAGGCCGTTTTTAAGGTACCAAAGTCATGATAATCGCGTGGGGAAAGATCAGAATTACAGGAAGTGTGCTCGAGTGTCTTCCACTTTGAGTCAGCGTAAATTCTGTTTTACATTTCCGATATGAGGACGTGCGCTATCACGAAGCAGCATCAATCCTTGGCATAATATTCTAAAACTGTAGTTTTCGACAGATATACTGCCCCACTACCATTTCTTCACAGCACGTTGGTCCTTTTCGGGCCATTAGATAAATACATCGCCATAGTTCACCTTTCTTTAGTTACTGCACACACGTCTGATACACTATCTGATGAAAAGTATCTGGATACCTTGCTGAAAATGACTTACAATTTCGTGCCGCCCTCTATCGGTAATACTCGATTTCAGTAAGGTGTTGGCCCACCTTCATGACCTTGATGACAGCTTCCACTCTTGCAGGCATACGTTCAATCACGTACTGGAAGATTTCTCGGGGAACAGCTGTTGTGTCTAGTTCATACAGCATAGACACAATGAGGTAGCTAGGTGCACGCTAAACTAACGCAGACGGGCTTGAAGTACTGGAACAGGAGACTTATTAATGCACTAAAGAAAAGTACGTAGTTTTATAATACTTAACTTTATTCTCTTGTTGGAATACATCTCTCTTGAATATTAGTAAGCTATAAGCACTGATACAAATGGCGCCTTGCTAGGTCGTAGCTATGGACTAAGCTGAAGGCTATTCTATCTGTCTCTCGGCAAATGAGAGGAAGACTTGGTAGGTCTAGTCGCAAGCAATGTCGTCCGTACAACTGGGCGAGGTCATGTCCGTGTCTTGTGACCTGCCATGTGGTGGCGCTAGGTTTGCGATTACACAGTGGCGACACGCGGGTCCGACATGTACTACAGGACCGCGGCCGATTTAAGTTACCACCTAGCAAGTGTGGTGTCTAGCGGTGACACCACAACAGCAACCCATTCTCCACGTAGTGTTGCAATGGGGAGAGGTATCAATGTCAGTCGGTGAGGCGTGGCACGAAGTCGGCGTTCCAAAACATCGCAAAGGTGTTCTATAGGATTCAGGTCAGGACTCTGTGCAGGCGAGTCCATTACAGGGATGTTACTGTCGTGTAACCACTCCTCCACAGGCCGTGCATTATGAACAGGTGCTCGATCGTGTTGAAAGATGCATTCGCCATCCCCGAATTTCTCTTCAACAGTGGGAAGCAAGAAGGTGCTTAAAACATTAATGTAGGCCTATGCTGTGATAGTGCCACGCAAAACAACAAGGAGTGGAAGCTCCCTCCATGAATAACACAACCACTCCATAATACCACAACCTCCGAATTTTACTGTTGATGCTACACGCACTGGCAGATGATGCTCACCAGGCATTCGCCATACTCACGCCATGCCATCGGATCGCCACATTGTGTACCATGATTCGTCACTCCACAAGGATGATGCCTGATAGCTTGATACATGTCTCTTTCCTAATAACACTC
Organism: Schistocerca nitens; assembly: GCF_023898315.1. Classification (NCBI taxonomy): domain Eukaryota; kingdom Metazoa; phylum Arthropoda; class Insecta; order Orthoptera; family Acrididae; genus Schistocerca; species Schistocerca nitens. Next base: position 758,681,773 of record NC_064617.1, on the reverse strand, counting down.
TTTGTTTCCTGCCATAGATATAATTGTTCAAATCTCATATCTCTGGCAGGAAACAAGGAGTGTTATGAGGAAAGAGACATGTATCAAGCTATCAGGCATCATCCAAATGGGAACTAATTACATGTGGGGTCCCACAAGGTTCCATTTTGGGGCCCTTACTTTTTCTTGTGTATGTGAATGACCTTTCATGGGTAACATTACCAGATGCCAAGTTCGTTTGTTTGCCGGTGATACAAACATTGCAATAAATAGCAAATGAAGTGTAGTCTTAGAAAGATCAGCTAATAAAATATTTGTGGACATTAATCACTGGTTCCTAGCCAATTCTTTGTCACAAAACTTTAAAAAAACACACTACATGCAGTTCAGAACTTGTAAGGGGTGTCCCACGAGTATATGCCTAACATACGATGACAAAAAGATAGAAGAAGTGGACAGTGTTAAATTCTTGGATTACAGCTTCATAATAAATTCAACTGGGAGGAGCACACCAAAGGACTACTGAAGCGTCTTAACAAATCTCTGTTTGCAATGCGAATTTTGCCACACATAGGGGATATAAAAATGAAAAAGCTGGCATACTATGATTACTTTCATTCCATAATGTCATATGGGATTATTTTTTGGGATAATTCATCAAGCCAAGCTAAAGTTTTCCGGGCACAAAAATGTGCATTAAGAGTTATATGTGGTGTGAACTCAACAACATCCTGCAGAAGCCTGTTTAGGGAACTAGGGATACTAACTACTGCTTCCCAATATATATCTTCCTTAATGAAATTTGTTATTTAAAATATATCACTTTTTCAAACCAACAGTTCAATTCATGCAATCAATACCAGAAATAAGAATAATCTTCACAAGGATTTAAAGTCACTTAGTCTTGTACAAAAAGGTGTGCATATATATATATATATATATATATATATATATATATATATATATATATACAACTTCTGCACAATATCAGTGCAGTAATGCATTCATTGTAAGTGTGTGTGTGTGTGTGTGTGTGTGTGTGTGTGTGTGTGTGTGTGTGTGTGTGTGTGTGTGTGAGTACAATCTCACTTCTGCACCATTTCAATGCAGTACAGTAATGTGTTCATTGTAAATAAGTATTATAGTAGTTGTATTACACGTTTATTACCTTATAAATAAATAAATAAACTTTTTTATTTTAAATTCAGTGCATTAGTATTTGTAAAATGACTCTTTCATATCAGGTTCATTAAAAAATGACGATCATTCCACTTGAGACCTGCGGAGTGGTACATTAGCTTATTTGTTTTAGTTGTAAATATTTGTCATGTATTGTTGTTTTTCTGACATGTTCTACATCCTGGAGGACCTCCTCACTACGGATCAATTGGAATGGAAGTAAATCTAATCTAATCTAACAAAACGTTTTTCCACTGTTCAATCGTCCTATGTTTACGCCCCTTACACCAAGCGAGGCATCATTTGGCATTTACCGGAGTGATGTGTGGCTTATGAGCAACCACTCCACCATGAAATCCAACTTTCTCACCTCCCGCCTTACTGTCATAGTACTTGCAGTGGATCCTGAAGCAGTCTGAAATTCCTGTTTGATGGTCTGAATAGATGTCTGCCTATGACACATTATGACCCTTTTCAACTGTCAGCGGAGTCCACAGACGAAGTCAGCCTGTACGCTTTTGTGCTGTACATGTCCCTTGACGTTTCCACTTCACTACCACATCAGAAACAGTGGACCTAGGGATCTTTAGGAGTGTAGAAATCTCGCCTACAGATGTATGACACAAGTGACCCACAATCACCTGACCACGTTTGAGGTCCATGAGTTTTGCAGAGCACCCCATTCTGGTCTCTCACGATGTCTAATGGCTACTAAGGTCGCTGATATCGAGTACCTGGTAGTAGGTGGCAGCATAATGCACCTACTATGAAAAAACGTGTGTTTTTTGGATGTCCAGATACTTTTGATCACATAGTATAGACAAGAATGCCACACTAATTCCTTGTCTATGGCAGAACTTGCATATCCATATCAGAATCTCGGTATAATTCATATACTCATATGATGCAGCAGTGCATTCAAATCGAAAACTTTTGATCATCCATTGTAGATAGTTCACATATCCCAGGACTGCCCATTTTCGATATTGATAGTGGCAAGATATCTGTCTGAGGAATTCTTATAATTTCAAACAAATTTATGTTTTAAGTTTAAATTTTTTTGTGTTATTTTGCCTATACTGTTGTGATATTTTTACTTAGTTATTCATTAACAGGAAAAGAACATAGCCTTCTACATTGCTCATTTATAAAAATAAGAATTTTATAAGAAGTCAAACAAAAACATCTTAATAAAAGAATATATAATTCCCAATAATTATCATTGAGGCAAATTCCTAATTTTCGTTTACCACAATTATTCCTTTAACTGCTGCTGCTGCAAATTTTTCAACACACAAAGCATCTTCAGCATACATTCTTTGCCATTAATTGAAGTTCTTTATTTGCTTCATGTCTTTTTTCTAAATCTTTACTATCTCTAAATACAATATCATGTTTTTTACAAACTTCATCTAATGTATTTATCCCTTTAAACACCTCCAGCTAATCTATCTTCTAATTTTGTTCTTGGACTACAATAATTATATCTAGAAAAATGCATTACCAAATGTAACTTATTAATTAGAGTATTTGCTTATAGTTTTCCATATTTTTCTGATTTCCAAAATGTGTGAGATAAATTATTCATAAATAAAATTTAGTATGGAATTTGTCTTGGATTATTAAAAATAAAATCACAAAATTTATTTGTTAATATTTTTGTTATTCGAACATTTCCATTATTATAATTTTTGTTTCCAGCTAATTCTTCTTCATGGACTATAGCTAACCAATGTCTTAATTGACGGATACCATCCATCAAAAATATTCGGTAGATTTTTCAATATATTTTAAATTAATCTTTCACTAATTTTTGCATCTTCAATTGAATTTAAAACTACTGGTTATTTTAATGAAAAATAAACATGGTCAATTTCTTTTACCAAATATTCATATTTATTACCTTTATTTGATCTTATTGCATTTGGATTATTTTCACTCTATAATGATCCAGAAATCAATAACATATCTGCATAATTTAATAAATAAAAATCATCAAAATTTTCACTCATATCATCCATAGTAAACTTTATCATATTGTTCGACGGTTGGCACATCATTGAATTCCTCTACATACTGTTGTTGATGACGAGGAGCGATTTGTTTTTCAAGATCATTATTTTCTTAAATTGCTTTCATAACTTTATTTCCTGTATCTTCGATTTTATCAATAAGAGATTGATACTCTTTTTTATGTTTTTCATACTCTCTTCTAGGATGTTTATTCCATTTTTAAAATTCCCCTTTTAATTGTTACTTTAATTTCTATTTTGCTAAGCTGTTTTGACAACCTCCGTTCATACATTGAACATTTGGATGAAACACAACAATAATGTATTTTTTAATGCTTAACAATTATGTTTAACATTTATGTTTACGTTTTTAAAAGTCTGTAATTCTGTTTCTATATTTCCCTTTCTTATTTTTTTGTCATACCCATTTCAATGAATATAAATTTATCATCATTCCAACATTAGCTTGGGAAAACTTAAATATAATAAATGTTGGAGAATATTCTGATTTATATCTTAAAATCGATGTTTAATTATTAGCTTATCTTTTCAAAATTTTAGAGAAAATGGTATAAAAGCATATGGTTTAGATCCATGTTGGTATTATAAATCACCCAGTTTATCTTTTCATGATTTTAATGGTTGAGAAAGGAATAATAACCGGTAATTCGCAATGTTATGTAGGATACATTAGAGCAAATAATAAGTAGATGAAAATTTTTCATAAAAATAGATAATTGAGATCACAATAATTTATATGGTAATGCTACAGGTCAATATTTACCATATGTGGAATTGTATATAATGAAGCAAAAAATGTACATTCTAAAAAAAGGGATATTTCCTAAAATGAGATATTTCTAGAATGCACAAGAGTATAAATTAGTCACAGCTAACACTTGGTTCAAGAATGATGAAAGAAGGCTGTCTACATGGAAGAAGCCTGGAGACACTTGAAAGTATCAGATACATTATATAATGGTAAGACAGAGATTCAGGAACCAGGTTTTAAATTTAAGACATTTCCAGTGGCAGATGTTGACTCTGACCACAATCTATTGGTTATGAACTGTAAATTAAAACTGAAGAAACTGCAAAAAGGTGGTAAATTGAGGAGATGGGATCTGGATAAACTGAAAGAACCAGAGGTTGTAGAGAGCTTCAGGGAGAGCATTAGGGCAGGAATGACAAGAATGGGGGAAAGATATACAGTATGAGAAGAATGGGTACCTTTGAGAGATGAAATAGTAAACGTAGCAGAGGATCAAGTAGGTAAAAAGACGAGGGCTAATAGAAATCCTTGGGTAACAGAAGAGATATTGAATTTAATTGATGAAAGGAGAAAATACAAAAATGCAGTAAATGAAGCAGGCAAAAAAGAATAGAAATGTCTCAAAACTCAGTTCCACAGGAAGTGCAAAATAGCTAAGCAGGGATGGCAAGAGGACAAATCTAAGGATGGAGGATATCACTAGGGGTAAGATAGATACTGCCTACAGGAAAATTAAAGAGAGCTTTGGAGAACAGAGAACCACTTGCATGAATATCAAGAACTCTAATGGAAATCCAGTAATAAGCAAAGAAGGGAAACCAGAAAGGAGGAAGAAATATATAGAGGGTCTATACAAGGGCGATTTCTTGAGGACAATATTATAGAAATGGAAGAGAATGTAGATAAAGATGGAATAGGAGATATGGTACTCCGTGAAGAGTTTGACAGAGCACTGAAAGACCTAAGTGGAAACAAGGCCCTGGGAGTAGACAACATCCCTTTAGAACTAATGACAGCCTTGGGAGAGCCAGGCCTAACCAAACTCTACCATCTAGTGAGTAAGATGTATGAGATGGGCGAAATACCCTCAGACTTCAAGAAGAATATAATAATTCCAATCCCAAGGAAAGCCGGTGTTGACAGATATGAAAATTACCGAAATATCAGTTTACTAAGCCATGGCTGCAAAATACTAACGCAAATTCTTTACAGACGAATGGAAAAACTGGTAGAAGCTGACCTTGGGGAATATCAGTTTGGACTGTAGAGATGTTGGAACATGTGAGCCAATACTTACCTTACAACTTACCTTAGAAAATAGATCAAGGAAAGGCAAACCTACGTTTCTAGCATTTGTAGACTTAGAGAAAGCTTTTGACAATGTTGACTGGAATACTCTCTTTCAAATTCTGAACGTGGCAGGGGTAAAATACAGGGAGCGAAAGGCTATTTACAATTTGTACAAAAACCAGATGGCAGTTATAAGAGTCGAGGGGCATGAAAGGGAAGCAGTTTTTGGGAAGGGAGTGAGACAGGGTTGTAGCCTCTCCCTGATGTTATTCAATCTGTCTATTGAGCAAGCAGTAAATTAAACAAAAAAAATTCGGAGTAGGAATTAAAATCCATGGAGAAGAAATAAAAACTTTGAGGTGCGCTGATGACATTGTAATTCTGCCACAGACAGCAAAGGACCTGGATGAGCATCTGAACGGAGTGGACAGTGTCTTGAAAGGAGGATATAAGATGAACATCAACAGAAGCAAAGCGAGGATAATGGAATGTAGTCGAATTAAATCGGGTGATGCTGAGGGAATTAGATTAGGAAATGAGACACTTCAAATTGTAAATGAAGGCAGGAAGTCGTTTCTGAAAGTATTTGTATGGAGTGTAGCCATGTATGGAAGTGAAACATGTACGATAAATAGTTCAGACAAGAAGAGAATAGAAGCTTTCGAAATGTGTTGCTACAGAAGAATGCTGAAGATTAGATGGGTCGATCACATAACTAATGAGGAGGTATTGAATAGAGTTGGAGAGAAAGAGAGATTTGTGGCAACTTGACTAGAAGAAGGGATCGGTTGGTAGAGCATATTCTGAGGCATCAAGGGAATTTAGTATTGGAGGGCAGCGTGGACGGTAAAAATCGTAGAGGCAGACCAAGAGATGAATACACTAAACAGATTCAGAAGGATGTAGGTTTCAGTAGGTAGTGGGAGATGAAGAAGCTTACACACAATAGAGTAGCATGGAGAGCTGCATAGCAATATTCTCAAGTGTGCTATAAATAATGACTATAGGCCTCAGTTGGTAAGACAGATGTATAACAAGAAAAAAAATAAGACTCATATTACATCTTGCACCCTAGGAGATGCATTAGATGACAAACAGGTGGCAATGATATCTATCCCTTAAATAGGCATTATTAGTTACAAATTGGGGCGTTTACTCAGAGTCCATAATTTCAGAGTCGCCTATTCTACATAGGAATTTAATTCACTCCTTGCAGAGTAAGAGCGATAAACTTTCCCAATCAGTAGTATATAAAATTACATGCGGGGATTGTCCAAAATTTTACATCGGGCAAACAGGGCGAGCTCTGGGTCTCAGGTATAAAGACTATATTCCTACTAGAAGCGGTGACGGTACTAAGGGCTCTACTTATGTGGAACACCTTGTGCAAACGGCTCATGCGCCAAGCCCTCCAGTTAATATCGAGTTACTTCATGCCGAGGTTAAGGGGTTAAAACTGGATGTTTTGGAAGAAATGCTGATCTTTAAGCATCTGCAACATGTTAAAGATAATATCCTTTGCGACCAACTCCTACTAAGAAATAGAAAATTTTTCGAAGGTTTCGCGCCTTTACTTTGTTCTTCATACTTGTAACTCTGATGACCTGGAGTTTATCACATGAGCGCGCTGATTGGCGAATGCGGTTGGTCAAGTTGTTCATCTGCTTTCATTTTATCCTCATTTTCCTTTTACGATGAAGGATATTTTAGCCCGTTGAACACCTCGCATTTTATTCCTATTTCTTTATTACCACAATGTCTTTAGATTACGTCCCCACAGCCCCCCCCCCTCCCCCAGCTAACTACTTTCCTTAGATATAGTTTCTATGAGTTCCTCCTGTTGTTATGGGTAGCTTCAAATATAAGATTCTTTACTAGTATAAGCAACCGTGTGCGGTTATTTTTAGGTTTCATCTCCTATTTGGCTCATCCCTTGCTCTATCCATTCTATTTTTTGATATACGTTGATCCATGGTCGGGAATACTGACAATTTAGGGGGGAAAATAAGCTGAAGATATGAACTAAAGTTTGTATCAGGGACGACATTGGACCTGAGTAGTCTGTACAGCAATGGCGATCATAGTGCCGTGGTGCTGTAATTGTCAGCATTTCTGTATAGTGAGCAAGAAGACCCAAGACTGAGTCCTACAGGTTATAAATTTTAATTCACTTTTTCAGCTTCCATCATTATCATTGAAGTGAGTGTCCAGGAAATAATATATATAATATACAACTAGTAAATACAAAACAATTAGGAAAAATGAAAGATGAATGTAAAGGAAAATAAGTGGAAGGATTTTTCTGGTCTAAGAGCTAAAATCTATACTTATAAAATTTTATGGTAGGGAAGAGAAAAAATCAAAACAAGTAAAGAAATGAGTTTTAAATGTGATATGTGTCTACAACATTTTCAAGGGTTTTTTTTTTGCAGTAGAGTACAATATAGAACACTGAATTTAATTTAAAGTGATAAACACAAAATTTATCAATTACATCAATAAAATTGTATTCATTAGATAACAAAAGATTTGTTATAGGAAATAAAATAGATCCTTTACCATATGTGCATTATTCAATTAATAATTTATGAAATTATCTTAGTTAAGGCAGTTACAAAACTATTTTGTTTAAAAATTTGTGAATAATTTATATTGATTATATATTTATATATATTACATTAATGAATTATATATATATATATCATATCTGTCTACTTCCATACATTCAAATTTAATGCCTAAAATGTAAAACATTTACTGATAGACACCATTCAAATAGAATAACAACAAAATATGAAAGGGAATTAACTGAAGGAATTTCTCCAGTTTGGAAAACTATAAAGAATAAATTTGTGAAAAACGCTTTGTAGGTAATGGCCTAAATATTAATGAAGAAACAATTGATGACATATATAAACTTTTAACAAAAATTTTACAAGAAGAAATGTCTTCCATATAGATGATTTATGGCAATCTGATCTGGTAGAATCGGATTCTGGAAATTTAGAATTAATATCAAAAATAAATAACAGGTATAAATATTCATCTTCTGTAACTAATGGTATTTTTTCAAAATATTGCTGAGCTATTCCTATTAAAGGTACACTGTATGAAAATTTAGTTGGTGATTTTCAAAAGATGTCTGAAATAAGGCATCCAAAAAATTTACAGAAAGACAACAGAAAAGAATTCTATAATATAAATTTTGAAGACTTATGAAAATATGAAAGTAATCATCAGTAAACTTTTACAGAATTCAAAGCATCTTTGTGGAAAGATATAATAGAACACTAAAAGAAAAAAATGTGGAAAAAACTTGCTCTAACAGTGAATTATAAATGGATTGAACTAACTGGAAAAGTAGCCAATGAATACAATAACACAAAACATTTGATAGTAAAAATGAAATGAACAGATGTTAATGAAAAAATTATAACCAAGTTTTCAGTGTATGTGGTCACAAGGAGAAATGTAAAGCAGGTGACAAAGTAAGAATAAGTAAATTAAAATAAATTTTTGAAAAGGCTAAACAGCTAGTTGTCAACAGAAATTTAAAATATTGAAGAAGTTATTAATTCTAATCCAATCACATTTAAATTAAGACATTTTAATGGAGAAGACATTAAAAGAAATTTTTACAAACAAAAACTTTGGAAACATCATTCAGAGTTATATCTTGTTGCAAAAGTTATAAAAAACGATATAGTTTTCTTACATGGTCGGTTTTGATAATTTTTGTAATAGCTGGTTACCAAAAAATAATGTTATAACATAAAATAATATGGTTATTATCTATTTTCCTATTAATTTATTTTCTTGTTAAAGGGAAGCTCTAAAATCTAATATTCATAAAAATTATAAGGCTGGGAAATCAACTGATAATTTTGGTTCACAGAAACATTCCATCAATGGTTATAGAACTACATACAGACCTTGTTTAAATGAATATGATAAAAAATATAAATAATAAAGTAATATATAATAAAAATAAAATTCTTAGTGTGTGTATAGATACTGTTTCTAAGTATTATTATGTAGAATATTTATTACGAATTCTGGGTGAACTATATGACAAAAACATAAAAAACTATAAAAGTATCTAAATTGAAAACAACTTATAAATTAAAGATTCAAATTCATTTTACCAAAATCCAGCTACTAAGAATAACAATTAAAATAAATCTAAGAAACGTATTCTAGAATATACAAAAACTAAATAATTAATTCTATAAAAATGAGTCTTCTTAATGTCTTAGCAGAGTTAGAAAGCTTCAACATAAAATGGATTTTAAAAGAATCACAAAAAAGTATTACTTCATAAACACAGGAAAATTATATTTTTTGCATTTATCAGAAATATGATAAAACAAGGTCTCGAAATTTTATTGGTGATATGAATGTAAAAGATTTTTTGGGGAGGAATATAGATTTGGGATCAAAGACTATATAATTTACTTTTTTCAGTGGAACACATAAATATTCTTAATTTGAATTTTTAGCAATGACATATCAAAAATTTATTAGATTTTTAAGATTTCTGTCATATTCATTACTAAATAATATTTCTGAAGTAGGTGATTCATTCTTCTTCATATTTGCTTTCTTATTGTCTTTCATTTTAAACTAAGATTTTTTATTTAACTTTGCTACAGTCATGCTTTTACTCAGTTTTCCAATTCCTAAAAAGCGAGCATAAAATTGTTTGAGTATAGACCTGAATTTCATCATCATTAAATGTGTATTGTACTAAAATCTCATAAATGAAATAAAAGATATATATTTCAAATGCTAGTGAAATGAAAAAAATTGAGAGGTTAAATGTTCTACTACACAGTTATCTAGTGCATAGCAAACAAGAAATTGGATGTATTTATTTATATAAATTTTTATTTAGATTAGAGAATAATGAAGCTTGGAGCTGTCACTCCTTATAATTTGAGACAGCTAATTATACGATTATTTTTTATAATTTATTAAAGATTTAAAAATGAAAAGTAAAAGAATTGTTAGTTTTTAAAAATTAAAAATATAATTTTTATTAGATTTTGAAAAATAAAAATTTAAAAAGTTTTACAGTTTTAAAATTTACGAAGTTAAATTGTTTGGGTGTGAGATTTTTAATTGTTTTGTATTTAGTTAAAAGTAATAATCTTAATTGGTACATGTTCAGCTAAATTTCAATTAATAAATCGGTTTGAATGGCTCCAATTTTCGGAAAGGGGGGATTTGGTAATAATAGATGGAAACTGCCTACTGGCCGCAAAATTTTGGCTATGCTGGAGATTTACATCCACTTAGAACACTTCAACTCATGTTTTATGAGCTATGTGAACTGCTTCGTAAACATTAGAAGTGTAATCCTACATCAATTAACAGTGCTACAGATGCTGGAATTTGGTTAAAACAACAGTGTACATAGCAGTGATTTTCAGCTATTACTACTGGTTTGGTCTTCAAGGTAGAGTCGAAACCGCTCATAATAACTAAATATCATTGCAATTTTGACTGCAATTTTTACCCAATTACAGCGCGACTTCTCTGTTTTCCTATGGAGAATCTTATCTAATGTATTTGCAAATGTTGATTGTGTTGTAGGTATAGACTGTCAGCATAGTAGCCAGGAGATACAGAACCCTAATATCAAAGAGGAAAACAAAAGGAAAGTGACTCTAGGAACAAGCCATTGCTTGGCTTCCTTCTACAACGAATACCCACTCCAGTACAATCACTTCATTAATCTCGCAGCACAGTCTTATCACACTGACAGCTGAGGAAGTGTGCTGCATTACTCAACCCTCACCCCCACTTCCATCCCTTTACACAACTAGCCTAGAAACGTTACACTGAGCAAGTTTTGGTAAAATTGATGAGTACATGAATGATTTTTAGATTGTTTTTGTTAATGGCTATTTCTCCAATCCCTTTTTCGATTTCTTCGCATTTTTTCTTGTGCTTGCTGGCCAGTGTTTCTTCCTTATTTCATTCCTAATGGATTGAAATTGCTATATTCCTGACTTTCCCTGAACATTTTTGTACTTCCTCCTTTCATCAATTGATTACTCAAATTTTCTTCTCAATTATCTTCCTTATACCTATGTTTGTCTGTTCTACATATGTGATTGCTCCATTCAGAGGTGTACTTTACCAATGAACTGCTTATTTTGGTGTTCCCTAGTAAGTATCATTATTCTTAGCGAACTTCGAAAGCTTCTCATCATTCCTCAGTACTTCAGTATCCCACTTCTTCCACAATGATTCTTCCATATGAGTCTCTTGAACTTCAGTCAACTTGAGTTGGTCATTAAATTATGATATTAATCTGTTTCTGATCGGGGTTATACATTACATACCAATATTTGAACTCGTAATTTCTGTCTCACAATGATGTAATCCAGCTGGAATCTTGATGTATCTCCAAGTCTTCTCCAAGTATATCTCTTCCTCTTGTGATTCTTTAACAGTTTATTCACTGTTACCTGCTGAAATTCATTGCAGAAATCTCCTTTCTCATTCAAACTGCCAATTCCATGTCGTTCCATAGCCCTTTCTTCTATTCCTTCCCCTACATCCGTGTTCCAATCCACTATGATTATTCGATTTTCATCTCTGTCCAAAAGAGAGAATGGTCAGGAGCGTTGACTCAACATGAAGAAAATTCATAAATTAAAACAAATGTGGTTACGTTCAGTGACAACTCCGCCGTTAAACGCAGAAGACAGAGCGGATAGTTGAAAAGACTACATTGAAGGGCACTATGAGTGTGAGGACATTTCTGATGAGGTGTAGAAGAGGAAATTGGAGTCAATATGGAAGATGTATGAAATCCAGAAATTGACAAATCCGTTGAAAGATCTCTGGAAGTCTTGCGACAAGATAAGGCAAGGGGTTTCGATAAAATTTCATCGGACTGAAGAGCCAAAGAAACTGATACACCTGCCTAATATCATGTAGGGCCTCCATGAGCACGCATAAGTTCCACCACCCGACGTGACATGGATTCGACTAATGTCTGAAGTAGTGCTCGAGGAACTGATACCATGAATCACGAAAGTCTGTCCATAAATCCGTAAGAGTACGATGGGATGGAGATATCTTCTAAATAGCACATTGCTAAACATCCCAGATGTGCTTAATAGCGTTCATGTCTGGGGATTTAGTTGGCTAGAGCAAGAGTTTAAACTCAGAAGAACGTTCCAGGAGTCACTCTGTAGCAATTCTGGACGTGTGGGTCGTCGCATAGTCCTGCTGGGAGTGCCCAAGTCCGTCGGAATGAACAATCGACAAGAATGGATGCAGGTGACCAGACAGGATGCTTATGTACGTCTCACTTGTTGGAGTCGTATCTAGACGTGTCATGGGTCCCATGTCACACCAACTACAGACGCCATACACCATTACAGAACCTCCACCAGCTTGAGCAGTCCCCTACTGACATGCAGGGTCCATGTATTCATGAGGTTGTCTCCATCCGCACAATACAATCTGAACCGAGACTCGTCCGAATAGGCAGCATGTTTCCAGTCATCAACATCCGAAAGTCCATATCGGCGATGTTTCGTTGAATGGTTCACACACTGACACTTGTTGATGGCCTAGCATTGAAGTCTGCAGCACTTTGAGGAAGGGTTGCAATTTTGTCACACTGAACGATTCTCTTCCGTCCTTGTTGGTCCCATTCTTGAAGGATCTTTTTCCGGCTGCAACGATGTCGGACATTTGATATTTACCATATTCCTGATATTCACGGTATACTCATGAATTGGTCGTACGGGAAATTCCCCTCTTCATCGCTACCTCATAGATGCTGTGTCCCACTGCTCGTGCACCGACTATAACACCACGTTGAAGCTCACTTAAATCTTCATAAACTGTCATTGTAGCAGCAGTAACCGATCTAACAACAGCGCCAAATACTTGTTGTCTTATATTGGAGATGCCGACCAAAGCGCTGTATTCTGCCGGTTTGCGTTTCTCTGTATTTGAATACGCAAGCCAATACCAGTTTCTTTGGCGCTTCACTGTGTAATAATTGGGAAAACTGGCAACCAAACAAGTTGATATGTAGAATCCATGAAACTGGTTATGTACCATCAGACTTTCGGAAAAATATCATCCACACAATTGAGGAGAGGGAAAGGGCACATAAGTGAAAGAATTATCATACACATAGCTTAACAGCCAATGCACCAAAGTTTCAGGCAGGAAAAATGTAAGGAAAACTGAGGATCTGCCAGCTGATGATCAGTTTGGCTTTAGGGAAGATAAAGGCACCAGAGAAACGCTTCTGAAGTTGCGCTTGATAATGGAAACAACGCTGAAGAAAAATCAAGACACACTCATTTGCGTTGGCCCGCCTATAACATGCATTCCACAATGTAAAGTGGTTCTAGATGTTTGAGTAAATTACAGGAAAAGGCAGGTAATACACAAGACAGGAACAAGATTGGAAACCGAATAAAGATAATACGTTATCATAAGTAGCAGAAATGAGAATATCGAGAAACGTAACATCAAATTTGTGATCATGAAGCAGATGAAGTTAAGGCATTCTCCTACCTTGGAAACAAGACACCCATGATGGATGAAGCAAGGAGGATATAGAAAGCAGACTAACACAAGCGAGAAGGTCATTCCTGGCCAGAAGAAGTTTACTGGTATTAAATATATATGTTAAATGTAGAAAGACAATTCTGATAACGTACATTTGGAGCACAACATTGTGTGTCAGTGAATCACTGACAGTGGGAAAATCAGAACAGAACAGAATCGAAGCGTTTGAGATGTGGTGCTACAGAAGAACATTGAAAACTAGGTGGACTGGTAAGATACGGAATGAGGAGGTTCTCCGCAGAATCGGCAAAGAATAGAATTTATGGGAAACACTGACAAGTAGGGGATAGGAGGACATGGTACTATAGGGAACAGTAGAGGGTAAAAACCGTATGCAGAGGCAGATATTGGAATACATCCAACAAATAATTGAGTACATAGGGTGATGAAGATGTTAGCGTAGTACAGGAATGCTTGGAGGACCACATCAAACCGATCTGAAGTCTGATTATTGAAGAAAAGCACGAAAAATGCCTTTAATTGCAATACTTCTGCATCGTTTCCCAATATTTATCTCTGCTGCACCTATTATAATCTACGACTCACATTAATACAGAAAGGGGAGAATTCCATAACTGCAGAACCTTTGAAATATTAAAATAACATATTTCTCGACAAGCTAAGCGAAATCGTCCAAAACTTTGGTTAACAGAAGACACTCCTGAAGACTAGCAGGCAGCCTTGGCCCACTTACTGTACATGGCAGGTGACAAATCTTATGTAAATAACTACAGGTTAACCACAAAATCTGATCAAAAGCATTGTTAGCTAGGGCAAAACAACAAGTCGAATCCCAAATTTGTGATTGGTTGCTATCATTGTAGTTTTAAAGATAACAGCTCGTGTTTAGAACAGATTCTCAACTTAGACACAAGTTTTATAATCACTTTTGTTGACTTCAGTAAAGCCTAAGACGTAGTTGATAGGAAATCACTGTTTGAAATACTCACTGCTCAGCGCTTAGATAGAAAAATAACAGCACTAATTAATCAAACACTAACAAACACTGACTACTAAGTGAAATTTAAAGACGAAATTTCTATAAGTTTTGAGATTAAAATTGGAGTGGGGAAGGGAGATGGTCTCTCGCTGCTGCTCTTTTATTGTGTTCTAGAAAAAGACATAAGGAATGTAGATCGTCATTATGAGAAAGCCCGGTCAATGGAGGAGTTAGATTATGTTACAAAAGGGATAATTTATAAACAGACTGCTTAGCGCTTGGGATGATCTAGTCATTTTTCAGACTCAATGGAAACAGCGACTAGACAATACTGCATTAAGAGAAAGCTCAAAAAGCAAGTTTGAAACCTCCTTTGGGAAAAACAAATTTAAGCTTAGCATTAACGTAACCCTAAACATAATGAAAACTAAATATGGAAAAACTGTGGGAGCTAACAAGCTCAAGTTTCTAGAAGAAGTAATTCACCAAGACTTTTCAGAGAGAGAAACCACTAAAGCAAGAGTTGATTACTTGAATACAGCATCCTACCTCGTTAAGAAGTATATAATAAGGCATCAATATCCATAAATGCCAAACTTGCACATCACTCTACAGTAATTTGCCCAGAAGGACTTCATGTCGCAGAATGTTTGAAGAAAAACGCAATTATGGTATCACTGGAAAATACACAAATAGAAAGTTGGACGAAAATTTTGAGCATCTTAAAGAGCAAACACAAAACAGAAGACGTCAAAATAATGAACTTTACTCGAATATTGAAAAATTTACAGATATGATTAGGAAAAGGAGAACAGCTTTCTCAGCGACGTTCTATGGGCGAATCCCTGCAGAATGCCAAAAAGACCGCTTACTTACCTCGGTAAATTAAACATGCTGTGAAGAAGTTGGAAGTGACACGGAAGAACTCAAAAAAATGGGGGCAACTACTTTTACAGAACGAAGTAAAGAGACACGTCAAGAAATGATGTGAGAAATGTGGTAGAAATGAAAGGTGAACAATTGAAATACCCGTAGTTCATAGAGGTTCATACAGAAAAGAAGACGCAGAAGAAGAGTATATTCTGTTTTTTTTTTTTTATTCATAAAAGATGTAGCATCAATGTAACATCTTTCCTTTGTGAATATACGTTATTCTTCCTATGAAATTTTTTCTCTTATTCGTTTCATTTAATTGTGAGTACATAGAATTTGTAGATAGTACTTGACGCTGATATGCCAGAGGGAATTGATAATTTTTTCGATTTCCTTTTTTATAACAATACTGTGTAGTTTCCTTCAACTCATCACGAAGCTTCCTGTAGTTTGTAACGTCTTTAATTTCTTTTTTCATTGAAAGCTCAGTAATTTTTTTAATTTGATGTTAATAATATCGTTTCCAAGTTATATGTTATTTTTAAATTTGTTCACTCTACTGTCCAGATTCACCCACATTTAGGTACTGAAATTCTTCATTTTCCTTAGCGACTGTAGCGTATAATTCTTCTTCATTCAAAACATATGTTTGTATCAATTATGGCTTGAAAGTATACACTACGTGAAACACCAGACATATGATTTAGAGGTAATCACGAAATCGTGTCTGGCCGTTATGTAAAAGCAGTTTAAAATTGGGAGGCGCGGCACAAACATAAACACTATACAGGTTTCATGTAATATTTTTATTCTAAGTCAGTAGGTTAAGACCAAAACGATGCAGAATTTTAAGAAAATGAAAATTTCTGCACGTAGCGGCATTAACATAAATAACTATACAAGCGACATCTCACATTTTCTCTTATTTCACAAGGTTCTCGTAAAACCTATTTTCCTCATTTACAAAGGCAGTCATTTTAGCTCAGTACCTTTTCTTTTCGTTTGGTAACCTAGGTTCACAGTGTAGTGTTTCCAGCTTAACCTGCTGAAGATCAGCAAGGATCATGTTCCTCTTCAAGACATAATGTCCTTGAAGTCTTCAGTAGCATTGAGAGTTGACTCAACTTGCAGTACCCCTAGCTTTTCAGCAGACAGTCTGGTCCGCTGTGTTTCCGAAATGTGGACGTTAGTAAAATTCATACTTTTTCAGCAGATAACTTAAAGTCATCAAAATCTCTTTCTTTTAAAAAATCACTGTGGATGGTGTTGTGTGCATAGATTCAATCATGAGGCTAACTAAACCACTTCAGAACTTCATACTCATTTATGATCCTTCGTTTCTCAATGTGAGCAAAATCAGGGTCACAGGACATAAAAGAGTGTCCTTTCACCAAAAACTTGTGTTCTAATTCAGTAAAGTAACCTTTTTCTGTTAGGTAAGTAAATGATTCAATGCAAGTTGTTAATTAAAGCCTCAGTATCAGAATGGTCAATACGAAATTCGTTTCAGTAATATATTAAATGCGTTAAAAATTTTTAACATTAATTACGTTGATTCCGAGTCTTACGTTAAATGTTAAAATGACAGGCAAGGTCTCCCCGAGTATACTCCATTCCTTCGCTGTCTGGTTTCTTCCTTTCGCTTTGAGCACCCCTTTACCTCTCTTCCTCCGTTTTGGTGCAATTTTTCTTTCCATTTTGCAATAGTGTGTATTATTTACATGTAACAGTTACTTCAGCAATGTCCTTTTGTTGCAAACTGACCACACAGCTGTTTCACTTGTCAGCAATCCACACAAGTGCGCGTAAAGAAACTAAATGACAATTGACGCATGACTCATCATCTGAACATCGATGTTGGTCTCAGACGCGAGTGTAATCTTCAGGCAGCTGTAAATGCTGCTTCCTGCTATTCTAACGCTTATGTCAGAATATATGTTGTGTCAGAATACCTGTTATTGGCCTTGCACACCCACTGTAATTTGACCAATAACTCAAATTTACCTTCTTTGGCGCTTGACCCTTTATTTACTTACAACCCACAATTAATCTAATCTATATTTAATACATTTGTTTTGGCTTCAACCACTCTTTCACGCTGAAACTTTGTTTTTAACACCCTTCTTTTTCCTCCAGTGGAGGCATTGGAGGCATTTTATGAAGTCTTAACATGTCCATGTCAGTCAAATTGATGATTGTCTTGCAGGAGGCCTTCAGTGATAGTTTGTCAGAGAGACGTGAGAATTTTGATATTTGACGTTTTGTGGCCTTTCTATGGGCGGAATCGGCTGCCACCCAGGTACCACAATGGTCCAGTAATAAATATAGTCTAAATAATTCCTGGGAATTGTACGCAAGGCTCTCACGTACTGAAGAGAGGCTGGTCTGCTTCTTTTCCACAAGGACTTCACTGAGAAGATAAAGAGCAAGCTAGATGGTGACTCCTGCAGGAAGATCGACACTGACCCCACAAAGAAAGTGGAGAACAAGACTAGGGCTGTTCGCGAGGATTGACCAGAGGGTGTTGCGAAGAAACTTGTCTCAATGGTCTGTACTGCAAAGACTTCATGGTCTTCCTAAAGTTCACAAGGATCGGGTGCCGTTGTACCCCATTACCAGCAACATTATGGCACCTACATATTTGCTGGAAAAATACCTGACGGTAATACTAAGCCCTTATGAGGGTAAATACACTCATCACATGAGCAGATCTGTGGATTTTGTAAAACGCCTCGACAACTTTAGCGTGAAAGACTCAGACATGCTGGTGAGTTTTGATGTCGTTTCGTCATTCGGCAGGGTATATGTACGAAAGTCACTAGAGCTTATTGGTCGGAAATATGACGAGAAGACCAGCGACCTTTTCAGGCATGTCCAGACCTTCACGTCTTTTCTGTTTAAAGGAGAATAATACGAACAAACGGTTGGAGTCGCAATGGACAGCCCACTCTCACCTGTGGTCGCGAAGTTTTATGTGGAGTACTTCGAGGAGGAAGTCCTGGCGTCGTTTTTTTCCGCTATGTGGATGACACGTTCGTCATCTGGCCCCATGGATTGGACAAAGTCCTTGATTTCCTTAGACATTCGAACTTCATATACCTCAACATCAAATTTGCTGCGGAGACCAAAGCTGAAGGAAGATTACTATTCCTGGACGCCATAGTGAAGAGAAAAGCTGATGGCACACTGGGCCACGGTGTGTATTGGAAGAAAACGCACACTGACCTCTTTTTACATGCAGGGAGTTGCCACCACCCTTCGCAAGGAAATAGGGTAAAAAAACACTAGCATACCTGGTGCGCGCCATTTCAGACGCAGAGAGCCTGCCCCAGGAGCTGGAAGGCCTCAGAACTGCATTACGAAAAAGCAGGCAACCAGAATGGCAGATTAGGCCCGCTCTCCGACCCACCACAACCGTACAATCTGTGGAGACGAAAGAAGCCACGGAGGAAGAGGCAGAAACTGCCTTTATACCCTACACAGGTGCACCATAGGGATAAATCGAACGCATATTGTAGAATCACTGGGTAAAAGCAGTCTTTTTAATGCCCAATAAAGCACGAGCATTACTGGGAACTGCCAAACATGACCTCGGTTTGCGGAAGGCCGGCGTATACCAGATTCTACGTCAATGTGGGAAGACATATTGGACAAACAGTAAGCACCGTCGACGACCGTTGCCGAGAACAGAGAGCCACTCACGTCTGACGTTCTCAGCAAGTCAGCGGTCACAGAGAACTGTTTTTCCGAAAACCACGCGATGGAGGACTAACATACCAGGACCTTGGCATAGACCTCCAAAAATTGGGAAAGCGTCGTTAGAGAGGCCATATAAATTCGTACAAGGGACGATCTGATCAACCGATGTTGCGGCTATAATCTTAGTAAGGCTTCGGAATCAGCACTGAGTTTAATTAAGAAGACTCTTAGCGAACAAAACGATTTGGTGATCAGGACGGACAGAGAACTTACATCAGTGTCATCACAGAAGCCGACGCCAGCATCTCCTTGACCGCCGACGCCGATGCGCGGCCGCGGGCTCGGACTGCGGATGGAGCGACTCGCGGGGGCAGGGGGTATTAGTCGGCCACGCACCCTCAGGAGCCCAGTTCGTCAGCACACCTGACGTTAGCGACATGTCTGATCGCCGAAATATTGTGCCCGTTGCACACTATGAACCGGCAGTACACTCGTGGACTTTTCGATCAACAAATACGCTGGGAGGAACTGAAGAATGATATTACTGGTTTGTTTCAGCTTCTGATTTACTTCCATTGAATCCGGTATAAAGGGTCGAGGTATTCATTTCTCTTGTAGAGTCAGTAATGGATACTGGAACAGGAACCGATAAAAGTTCTACAATACTCAGTCCAAATCAGTACGTTCGACGATGTTGTGTCTGCGAACAGAGTATTATTATCTGCTCCATGCAGAATATGCGCTTTGTTGGTGCTGCACATTTTCGCGATTTTGACTAAGATAAACTAAAACAGCGGCGTTCGTCTTCGTCATATGAGTGTAAAAGTTGTCACAGAATGAATCAAGTAAAATTCCTTGCAATTTGCAAGTTTATTTATATTTGAAAGGAGATTTCAAATTTTTTGTGTCAGACTGCATGAGCCAAATTCGTGTGCCGGTTTGAAATTCTAGATTCACGTATTTTAATGTTCGCGTCACTTCTGCATCATCTTTCAGAAAGTATCAGTGCTCTTTTGTGTTGCAATATATTGTGAAATATTCGAACGTTCGTGACTCTCGCAGTAAAGTCGTCCAGTTATCGTCAATTCTAGGCTTAAAATTACTTGTGTTCTTTGAACATTTTTGGCAACAGCGGGCCTATCATTCGAAACAATCGTTCTTTAATCCCATCCTATAATTATGTGAGAAATATGTTCTTTTTGAAAATGTTCGTACCCTTACAGAACTATATTTTTGAATATTTTTGTAGGTTACCAATGTTGTGAAAAACTTATTTCCCAATAAATCTGCGTTAGTGGTTCACAGGGTACTGTGAAAGAATAGATCACACTTTATTTCACTATGTATCATACAAATAAACGCAAATGTTTTAGAATGTTCGGCTGCTAGCATCTAACTCGTAGTAAATCGGCGTTTTTGATTAGTTACCGCAGCAGATTTCATAACTATAATTTTGTGTTACATCTCGTTTTCCCATTCTATACTCGTATTACATACACTTATTCTAAGTTAACTATATTTTTGAGTTTGTTAATGGTTATAATTAACACCGAAAAGTTTTAGGAAATTAGTACCTTCTACCATAGCTTTTTCTGTTGTCTTAGCAGAAGTCTTGTAGGGAATTATTATTTTTTTACTCAACACGTTTAAAAAATAGTCAGCAAGCTTAGTTTAAAGTTATGTGTTCACTGTCCTGTAATACATGGTAGTACCCACAATGAAACCTTATTATGAATGCTGTTCTCGAACACGGGGTGAGTTGGATTACGTTAGCTAGCGGCAAGAAATCGCCCTGAATATTGTCAAACGATTGGCAGCTACCGCGAATCTGTGTGTTGGAAGAGCTCCCAAGAGTCATGTACCTGTAGTACCGAAGGTACATTAAGTTCTATCTCCTCTGCAGGAAGTACGGAATCTGTCGTTAATCGTCCACTTCACTGTGGCCAGCGTGTCAATGGTAGATCTAGGTGTCCTATACAGTGTAGATGGGGACCAGGTAAGATGTATGACGTTATACTGATCCCCTAATCAAATAGTTCGAGGTGCTGTCTTTCACTGAAAATAAAAGTGACTCATTGGGACTCACTTCCCTTGTTTTGGGGAAAATTACTTTGTCCTGTGTCACGCAAACGCAGAAGGGTAGGGGTCCATTAATCACCGGCAGTTCAAAAGTACGACAAGTAATGGTGCTCCTTAGGGAGAGGGTTGCGAGGGACAGGAAATAACGATTGTTGCACTCAGTGTGAATGCCTGTGAGGCTCATTCAACGTGTTGAAGAGGCTATTCCGGCAGCCGTTGAGGAATCACGGTACAAACAACCGCAGTTTGTGGAGCACGCAGAACGAAAGATGCCTGACTTCTTGGCTTCGAGCTCATACTTGGACCATTTCAGCGACTGGCAGAGAAGTTTCAGAAGGCCAGCCTTGCAAACTGAGTTTCAATGAAGCTCACAATTTCCAGCATTGTCCCCAGAATTGATCGTGGTCTCCTGGTTCTGAGTCGAGTGGAAGGACTTAACCAGGAACTTCGACGGTTCTGTAACAAGCTAGGCTGCGACTCTCTAGACATGCACCATAGGGTAGAGAACTGTATGGTCACCCTAAATGGGTCAGTTTATACAACGCTACCCAGGTAGTTGACTGCGTGTGCGGTGCATACAAGCGTTTTTTGGGTAAGCAGCTCTCCATCCAATCCAGATGACGATAGCTGTAGGAAACTCAGTAGTGTCAGTGTAAGTCCGAAAAAAGTGCCTTCCACAGACGAGAGCACTAAAATCCTAGTAGTTAATAGCTGAAGTAAAAAAAAAATGGCTCTGAGCACTATGGGACTCAACTGCTGTGGTCATAAGTCCCCTAGAACTTAGAACTACTTAAACCTAACTAACCTAAGGACAGCACACAACACCCAGCCATCACGAGGCAGAGAAAATCCCTGACCCCGCCGGGAATCGAACCCGGGAACCCGGGCGTGGGAAGCGAGAACGCTACCGCACGACCACGAGATGCGGGCAATAGCTGAAGCATTCGCAACAAAGTGTCAGATCTGAAACGCTGCTGAGAAGCAGTGAATGTCACTTAATACTAGGTACAGCAAGCAGTGACATTTATGGGGAAAATTTAAGTGTATATCGAAACGATAGGCTAATGGGAAACTGATGTGGCATATTTGTCGCAGTAGACAAGAATCTCAGATCCACCGAGATACAAAATGAAACCATACAACTTACACATGTTGTTGCGACGATCTTTGCCTGTACACTATGTGATCAAAAGTGTGAAATAGTTCAAATGGCTCTGAGCTATATGGGACTTAACATCTGACGTCATCAGTCCCCTAGACTTAGAGCTACTTAAACCTAACTAACCTAAGGACAGCACACACATCCATGCCCGAGACAGGATTCAAATCTGCGATCAAAAGTATCCGGACACCCCCAAAAAAACAACGTTTCTCATGTTAGATGCATTGTATTGCCACCTACTGTCAGGTACTCCATATCAGTGACCTTAGTAGTCATGAGGTATCATGAAAGAGCAGAATGGGGCGCTCCTCGGAACTCACAGACTGCAAACGTGGTCAGGTGATTGGGTGTCACTTGTGTTATACGTCTGTACGCAAGATTTACACACTCCTAAACTTCCCTAGGTCCACTGTTCCCGACGTGACGATGAAGCGCAAACACGAAGGGACACGTACAGCACAAAAGCGAACAGGCCGAACTCGTCTGTTGACTGACAGCGACCGCCGACAGTTGAAGAGGGTCGTAATATGTAATAGGCAGACATCTATCTAGACCATCACACAGGAATTCCAAACTGCATCAGGATCCACTGCAAGTACAATGGCAGTTAGGCGGTAGGTGAGAAAACTTGATTTCATGGTCGAGCGGCTGCTCATAAGCCACACATCACGCCGGTAAATGCCAAACTACAACTCGATTGGTGTAAGGAGCGTAAATATTGGACGATTGAACAGTGCAAAAACGTTGTGTGGAGTGACGAATAATGTTACACAATGTGGCGATACGATGGCAGGGTGTGGGTATGGCGGCGAATGCCCGGTGAACCTCATCTGCCTGTGTGTGTGTAGTGCCAACAGTAAAATATGGAGGCGGTGGTGTTATTGTGTGGTTGTGTTTCTCATGGAAGGGGCTTGCACTCCTTGTTGTTTTGCGTGGCACTATCACAGCACAAGCCAACATTAATGTTTTAAGCACCTTCTTGCTTCCCACTGTTGAAGAGCCATTAGGGGATAGCGATTGAATCTTTCAACACTATCGAGCACCTGTTCATAATGCACGGCCTGTGGCGGAGTAGTTACACGACAATAACATCCCTATAATGGACTGGCCTGACCTGAATTCTATATAACATCTTTGGGATGTATTGGAACGCCGAATTCGGGCCAGGCCTCACCGAACGACATCGATACCTCCCATCAGTGCAGCACTCCGTGAAGAATGGGCAGCCATTCCCCCAGAAACCTTCCAGCACCTGATTGAACTTATGCCTGCGAGAGTGGGGTGGGGTGGGCCAACACCATATTGAATTCCAGCATTACCTGTGGAGGGCACGACGAGCTTGGAAGTCATTTACAGCCAGGTGTCCGGATACTTTTGATCACTTAGTATATATATATCGCGAAAGCCAAGTGGCTAATCTCAGAATTAGTGCACACTGAAAAAAATTTCCGACAAAAATTGGTTATCCCGTACGCATGCTGTAGTCTCACTAGCAGCACGCGCTTACGGGTGAGATAGTCAGCCCAGTCTAAGTTCAAAAAATGGTTCAAATGGCTCTGAGCACTATGGGACTTAACATCTATGGTCATCAGTTAAAAATGGTTCAAATGGCTCTGAGCACTATGGGAGTTAACTTCTGAGGTCATGAGTCCCCTAGGACTTAGAACTACTTAAACCTAACTAACCCAAGGACATCACACAACACCCAGTCATCACGAGGCAGGGAAAATCCCTGACCCAGCCGGGAATCGAACCCGGGAACCCGGGCGCGGGAAGCGAGAACGCTACCGCACGACCACGAGCTGCGGACAGAGTCTAAGTCCAATGACCTTGAGAATACCAACCCTTGACATAGGGCGGGGGACTGTGGCACCCTGCCCCCCTTCAACGCCCACGACTTCGTCGGCGCCTGGCCGGCGCACCAGGGTACGCGTGCTGCTAGAGAGACTACAGTATTTACAGTTTGTTCTCAACCTGTCGACGACACATATATGTGAACATATTCGCAAAGTGTAATGCCAATCTGAAAATGATAACACGAATCTGTCGAAACTAGTAATTATTGGTATGAAGGTTTTAAAATATCTTGGGTTCCATACATATATGTAACTTTTTACGAGATACTGTTTGGACAAGATTCAGTATCAGGTATGGACATAAAACAGAACCTGGAGCCTTCTGTCGACCACCAGATACACCTTCTGATTTAACGAAAAACTTTAGAGGTAGCATCAGTTTGCATATACATATCTGATCACTGGTATAGGCTTCAATCATGCAATATTTAATTGGAAAAATTACAATTTTCGTTAGTGATCTGTGTGACGAGACATCCTGTGAAAAATTACCAAATGCCTTTTCTGGAAACTACTAGGAACAGATAGTTCGTAACCTCCTCAGGATGGAAATATTTTGCCTCTAATGGCAGAAAATGGACCTGACCTCTTTCAGGATGTCCACATTGAAACTGGTGACTATAGCCATGAAGTGGTTGTGGTAACGGTGCTTACGGAAGTACAGAGAACAATTACTACCAAGTAAAAAGATATATGTCCAGTAAACTAGATAAAAAACAGTAGTGTCATATTATAAAAAGTCCCCTTTTGAACAATTATACGAGACTGTGCTTAAACTGACACACAATATTTTTAGCGCAACGCAATCTGACTTTCAAAAATCCCTACAAAAGAATGGCCCTGACTAACATTAACCTATACCTTTCACAAATCACTTATCTCACCAAAAATCTTCGTTACTCGAACTACTGCAATACAGCGAGCGCCACTACTGCCAGCTAAATAAAAGATTCAAACTACTGAAGGCACTAACTACTGATAGGCATAGTTAGCAAATGAAAGATTTTGATAGAGAACAAACAATGTATTTACCTTAATAGTCATAATTGACATCCAGTCTTACAAATTTCAAAACTCCGCCATCTCT
Organism: Schistocerca nitens; assembly: GCF_023898315.1. Classification (NCBI taxonomy): domain Eukaryota; kingdom Metazoa; phylum Arthropoda; class Insecta; order Orthoptera; family Acrididae; genus Schistocerca; species Schistocerca nitens. The sequence continues at coordinate 758,656,235 of NC_064617.1, read as the reverse complement.
CTCCCCACATCCACCACTGCTGGCAGCTCACCTCCAACTGCGCAACGCTACGCGCTGTTCACATCCAGCTGCCAAACACTACAATGGCAGACAACAATGCAAACTAGCCACAGACTGCACACAGCACAGCCAGTTATTTTCATACAGAGCGCTATGTAACGTTGCCAATAAGAAAATATAAACAGCCTACTTACATAGCCCCCATGCTCCCCACAAGAAAATTTTACAAATTGTTTTGGGCAGTGGCCAATAATGATTTGATAAAATTTTTCATAATTACAATAACAAAGGTAATAAAATACAATGTTGGTCAAAAGCTAAAATTTTCTCACAGTCCATAAAGACAGACCTGATCATTCGTCACACTAAAACTGCCGTTTCTTTTCTCAAAGTCTGAGCAGTAAAAGACAATGCACATGGAAGTAGTGGATTTCCATGCAGTCTTGAAGAAGTAGTGTTGTCCTTCCAACGGAAAGACAGTGCTGACTCTTGACATGCTGACAGGTAATGGGCCACAACAGAGCAAACCCACTGCAGAGTCAGTCGACGTTTTGAAGAATATTGGTAGGTAGGTCATCAAAGAGTAGACCCACTGTAGTTCTGGTAGAGAGTATGGTATTGGTGAGTGATCAAAGGTGCAGACCCACTGTAGCCCTGGTAGAGATTGTGGTATTGGTGGCCCACCAGAGGTGCAGACCCACTGCAGTCCTTGTAGAAATAATGGTACTGGTGAGTCAGCAAAGATGCAGCAGGGTCGCCATATAAAACGTCCCCTTTTAAACAATTATACAAGACTGTGCTTAAACTGACACACAATATTTTTAGCGCAACGCAATCTGATTTTCAAAAATCCCTACAAAAGAATGGCCCTGACTAACATTAACCTATACCTTTCACGAAATACTTACCTCACCAAAAATCTTCGTTACTCGAACTACTGCAATACAGCGAGCGCCACTACTGCCGGCTAAATAAAAGATTCAAACTACTGAAGGCACTAACTACTGATAGGCATAGTTAGCAAATGAAAGATTTTGATAGAGAACAAACAATGTATTTACCTTAATAGTCATAATTGACATCCAGTCTTACAAATTTCAAAACTCCGCCATCTCTCTCCCCACATCCACCACTGCTGGCGGCTCACCTCCAACTGCGCAACGCTACGCGCTGTTCACATCCAGCTGCCAAACACTACAATGGCAGACAACAATGCAAACTAGGCACAGACTGCACACAGCACAGCCAGTGATTTTCATACAGAGCGCTACGTAACGTTGCCGATAAGAAAACATAAACAACCTACTTACAATATCTCAACGTGGAATCTGAAACATCCAGCACAGGGCAGGAGTATGTAGAGGAACTATGGCTCAAGTTTAAAAGAATAGTTGACCAATCACTAGATAGGTATGTACCCAGTAGAGCAACTCGTAGTGAGACGGACCACCCCTACACCCGTGGTACACAGTCACCGTAAAGGAACTTCTAAGGAAACAGTCACTAAAATAAAATAGGTGTAAAACATAGCATAAGACCATAAATACACTCCTGGAAATGGAAAAAAGAACACATTGACACCGGTGTGTCAGACCCACCATACTTGCTCCGGACACTGCGAGAGGGCTGTACAAGCAATGATCACACGCACGGCACAGCGGACACACCACGAACCGCGGTGTTGGCCGTCGAATGGCGCTAGCTGCGCAGCATTTGTGCACCGCCGCCGTCAGTGTCAGCCAGTTTGCCGTGGCATACGGAGCTCCATCGCAGTCTTTAACACTGGTAGCATGCCGCGACAGCGTGGACGTGAACCGTATGTGCAGTTGACGGACTTTGAGCGAGGGCGTATAGTGGGCATGCGGGAGGCCGGGTGGACGTACCGCCGAATTGCTCAACACGTGGGTCGTGAGGTCTCCACAGTACATCGATGTTGTCGCCAGTGGTCGGCGGAAGGTGCACGTGCCCGTCGACCTGGGACCGGACCGCAGCGACGCACGGATGCACGCCAAGACCGTAGGATCCTACGCAGTGCCGTAGGGGACCGCACCGCCACTTCCCAGCAAATTAGGGACACTGTTGCTCCTGGGGTATCGGCGAGGACCATTCGCAACCGTCTCCATGAAGCTGGGCTACGGTCCCGCACACCGTTAGGCCGTCTTCCGCTCACGCCCCAACATCGTGCAGCCCGCCTCCAGTGGTGTCGCGACAGGCGTGAATGGAGGGACGAATGGAGACGTGTCGTCTTCAGCGATGAGAGTCGCTTCTGCCTTGGTGCCAATGATGGTCGTATGCGTGTTTGGCGCCGTGCAGGTGAGCGCCACAATCAGGACTGCATACGACCGAGGCACACAGGGCCAACACCCGGCATCATGGTGTGGCGAGCGATCTCCTACACTGGCCGTACACCACTGGTGATCGTCGAGGGGACACTGAATAGTGCACGGTACATCCAAACCGTCATCGAACCCATCGTTCTACCATTCCTAGACCGGCAAGGGAACTTGCTGTTCCAACAGGACAATGCACGTCCGCATGTATCCCGTGCCACCCAACGTGCTCTAGAAGGTGTAAGTCAACTACCCTGGTCAGCAAGATCTCCGGATCTGTCCCCCATTGAGCATGTTTGGGACTGGATGAAGCGTCGTCTCACGCGGTCTGCACGTCCAGCACGAACGCTGGTCCAACTGAGGCGCCAGGTGGAAATGGCATGGCAAGCCGTTCCACAGGACTACATCCAGCATCTCTACGATCGTCTCCATGGGAGAATAGCAGCCTGCATTGCTGCGAAAGGTGGATATACACTGTACTAGTGCCGACATTGTGCATGCTCTGTTGCCTGTGTCTATGTGCCTGTGGTTCTGTCAGTGTGATCATGTGATGTATCTGACCCCAGGAATGTGTCAATAAAGTTTCCCCTTCCTGGGACAATGAATTCACGGTGTTCTTATTTCAATTTCCAGGAGTGTAGATAGATGCTGAATTAAACGCATTTGGCTGTCAGAAGAGCAATGTGTGAAGCCTTCAATGATTACCATGGCATAATATTGTTAAATGATATTTCACAAAACCCAAAGAAACCTTGGTCCTATGTAAGGGCTGTTAAGTTAGTGTCAACTCACTCGCGAATGATACAGGCAATGAAACTGAGGGTAACAAAGCAAAAGCTGAAATGCGTAACTCAGTTTTCCAAATGTTTCTTCACAAAGGAAGACCTAGGAGAATTGACGCACTTTAATCATCGTACCACTGAAAAGATGAGTGCAGTAAGTGCTGGTGTCAGTGGTGCTGAGAAACAGCTGAAATGATTAAAACTGAATAAATCTCCATAGCCCGTTGGAGTTTCCATCACATTCTATACTGAATTTGCAGTTGAGTTAGCCCCTCTTCTAACTATGATCCATAGTAGATGTCTCGAACGAAAAACCGTGACATGTAGATAGAAGAAAGTACAAGTGACTCTCGTTTACAAGAAGGTAACAGAAGTGATCCATGAAACAACCGTCAAATATCCGTGACATTTATTTGTTGGAGGAACTTAGAACATGCTCTGAGCTCAAATATAACGAGGTACCTCGAATATAATGAGCTCCTCTGTGCCAAACAGTACAGATTTCGAAACCACTGATCATGCGAAACCCAACTCACACTTTCTTCACGTGACATTCTGAACGCTTTGGATCAGGGCAGTCAGGTGTGAAGTATTTCTTGATTTCCAAACAGTAACTCACTTGACTCAGTATCACATCTGCAGTTATTGTCGAAAGTATGGTAACAAATTTGTGGCTTGATTGAGGATGCCTTTGTAGGAAGGACGCGCGGACAGAATTAATTGTAACCTTAGACTTTTTTCAGATCATGTAGTTATCTGTAATGACGTACTGTTTGAAAGAAGCTGCATAAATATTCAGTGATATCTTGATAAAATTTCAAAGTCGTGCAAAGATTGGCAACTTACTTTAAATCATAAATGTAAAATATCTCACCTCAGAAAAGGAAAAACGTAGTATCTTATAATATCAGTGAGTCACAGGTCGAATTGGCCAGTTCATGGAAGTACCTGAGTGTAATACTCTGCAAAGATATGAAATGAGATGAGCAGATAGGCTCAGTCGTGAGTAAAGCAGGTGTTACACTTCGGTTTATTGGCAGAACCCTGGGAAAATTCAGTCAGTCTACAAAGTAAATTGCTTACAAATCACTCGTGCGACCGGTTCTAGTCTATTGCACCAGGGCCTGCGTCCCGTACCAAGCAGAACCAACACTGATAATAGAACTTACGCAGAGAATGGCAGTACGAATGGACACAGGTCCAATCGACACGTGGGAAAGTGTCACAAAGATGCTGAAGAAAGTAGACTGCAGACGCTTGAAGATAGGCGTAAACCTGGGACACTCAGATGTTTGGGACGGGTGGTAGCGACAGAGCAAAAATGGCTCTGAGCACTATGGGACTCAACTGCTGAGGTCATTAGTCCCCTAGAACTTAGAACTAGTTAAACCTAACTAACCGAAGGACATCACAAACATCCATGCCCGAGGCAGGATTCGAACCTGCGACCGTAGCGGTCTTGCGGTTCCAGACTGCAGCGCCTTTAACCGCACGGCTACTTCGGCCGGCGCGACAGAGCATCGAGTGACATTATACTGAGTGCACTATGCAAAAATTACCTCGATCAATTAAACAGAGAACCGACTCGAGGGGATAATATCTTGGACCTACTGATAACAAACAGACCCGAACTTTACGAATCTGTAAACGCAGAACATGGAACCAGTGATCATAACATGAAAGTAAATAGGAATATAAAAGAAGGGAGGAAGGTTTAGCTGTTTAGAAAGAGTAATAGGAGACAGATTTCAGACTACCTAACAGATCAAAACGAAAATTTCTGTTCCGACACTGACAATGTTGAGTGTAAACGGAAAACTTCCAAGGCAATCGTAAAATGCGTTTTAGACAGGTACGTTCCGAGTAAAAACTGTGAGGGACGGGAAAAACCCACCGTGGTTCAACAACAAAGATAGGAAGCTACTGCGAAAGCAAAGAGAGCTTCACTGCAAATTTAAACGCAGCCTAAACCTCTCAGACAAACAGAATCTAAACGATGTCAAAGTTAGAGTAAGGAGGGCTATGCGTGAAGCGTTCAGTGAATTCGAAAGTAAAATTCTATGTACCGACTTGACAGAAAAACCTAGGAAGTTCTGGTCTTACGTTAAATCAGTAAGTGGCTCAAAACAGCATATCCAGGCACTCCGGGATGATGATGGCATTGAAACAGAGGATGACACGCGTAAAGCTAAAATACTGAACACCTTTTTCCAAAGTTGTTTCACAGAGAAAACCCGCATTGCAGTTCCTTCCATAAATCCTCGCAGGAACGTAAAAATGGCTGACATCGAAATAAGTGGCCAAGGAATAGAAGAGCAACTGAAATCACTCAACAGAGGAAGGTCCACAGGACCTGACGGGATACCAATTCGATTCTACACCGAGTACAAGAAAGAAATTACCCCCCTCCTAACAGCCGTGTACCGCAAGTCTCTAGAGGAACGGAAGGTTCCAAATGATTGGAAAAGAGCACAGGTAGTTACTGTGTTCAAGAAGGGTCGTCGAGCAGATGCGCAAAACTATAGGCGTATATCTCTGACATCGATCTGTTGTAGAATTTTAGAACATGTTTTTTGCTCGCGAATCATGTCATTTCTGGAAACCCAGTATCTACTCTGTAGGAATCAATATGCATTCCGGAAACAGCGATCGTGTGAGACCCAACTTGCTTTATTTGTTCATGAGACCCAGAAAATATTAGGTACAGGCTCTCACGTAGACGCCATTTTCCTTGACTTCCGGAAGGCGTTCGATACAGTTCCGCACTGTCGCCTGATAAACAATGTAAGAGCCTACGGAATATCAGACCAGCTGTGTGGCTGGATTGAAGAGTTTTTAGCAAACAGAACACAGCATGTTTTTCTCGATGGTGAGACGTCTACAGACGTTAAAGTAACCTCTGGCGTGCCACAGGGGAGTGTTATGGGACCATTGCTTTTTCACAATATATATATGTGACCTAGTAGATAGTGTCGGAAGTTGCATGCTGCTTTTTACGGATGATGCTGTAGTATACAGAGAAGTTGCAGTATTAGAAAATTGCAGCGAAATTCAAGAAGATCTGCAGCGGATAGGCACTTGGTGTAGGGAGTGGCAACTGACCCTTAACAAAGACAAATGTATTGCGAATACATAGAAAGAAGGATCCTTTATTGTATGATTATATGATAGCGGAACAAACACTGGTAGCAGTTACTTCTGTAAAATATCTGGGAGTATGCGTACGGAACGATTTGAAGTGGAATGATCATATAAAATTAACTGTTGGTAAGGCGGGTGCCAGATTGAGATTCATTAGGAGAGTCCTTAGAAAATGTAGTCCATCAACAAAGGAGGTGGCTTACAAAACACTCGTTCGACCTATACTTGAGTATTGCTCATCAATATGGGATCCGTACCAGGTCGGGTTGACAGAGGAGACAGAGAAGATCCAAAGAAGAGCGGCGCGTTTCGTCACAGGGATTATTTGGTAAGCGTGATAGCGTTACGGAGATGTTTAGCAAACTCAAGTGGCAGACTCTGCAAGAGAGGCGCTCTGCATCGCGGTGTAGCTTGCTGTCCGGGTTTCGAGAGGGTGCGTTTCTGCATGAGGTATCGAATATATTGCTTCCCCCTACTTATACCTCCCGAGGAGATCACGAATATAAAATTAGAGAGATTCGAGCGCGCACGGAGGCTTTCCGGCAGGTGTTCTTCCCGCGAACCATACGCGACTGGAACAGGAAATGGAGGTAATGACAGTGGCACGTAAAGTGCCTTACGCCACACACCGTTGGATGGCTTGCGGAGTATAAATGTAGATGTAGATGTAGAACCTTTCTGAGAAAGCCTACTTACAAAGTTTATAGAACTGGCTTTAAATGACGACTCAGGAATATGCTGCTACAGCCGGCCAAAGTGGCCGTGCGGTTAAAGGCGCTGCAGTCTGGAACCGCAGGACCGCTACGGTCGCAGGTTCGAATCCTGCTTCGGGCATGGATGTTTGTGATGTCCTTAGGTTAGTTAGGTTTAACTAGTTCTAAGTTCTAGGGGACTAATGACCTCAGCAGTTGAGTCCCATAGTGCTCAGAGCCATTTGAACCATTTATGCTGCTACTCCCTCCGTATCGCTCCAGTACAGGCCGTAAAGATAAGATCAGATTAATTACACCAAGCACAGAGGTACTTAAACAGTCTTTTTACCGCGCTACTTGCGTGAATGAAACGGGAAGAAACCCGAATAACTGGTTCCGTGGAATGTAGAAAATGTGTTTGAAATGTTATGGGACTTAACTGGTAAGGCCATCAGTCCCTAAGCTTACACACTACTTAACCTAAATTATCCTAAGGACAAACGCACACACCCATGCCCGAGGGAGGACTCAAACCTCCGCCGCGACCAGCCGCACTGTCCATGACTGCAGCGTCTAAGACCGCTCGGCTAATCCAGCGCGGCCCGTGGAATGTACCCTGGGTCATGTACTTCACAATGGTTTCCGGAAAAAACTGTAGATGTAGAAACATACAACGTGAAACGAAATTCTGCGCATTCGTGCTTCGCCGCGCGACTCCTCGCATGCCAGAGATAAAAAAAATGTCTCTCACAAAATTTCGGCCGGTGACTACATCAGGCAGAAAAAGGACGTTAAAGAGTGGCAATCTGGCAACACTATAAGAGCATGTATGGTAACTACCTCTGTCAGCACAAATAATTGTCCTGTACAGTTGGTGCAGTGGATAGAGTTTTTGGTTGGCATGCAGGAGGACAATGCTTCGATCCTGGGTTGAGGCATATGTTTTTTATGGTAAATGTATTACAGGTGGTACAGTATCTGCCACTTAATTGTCAATAGCGATTGCAGCATTTCCACTTACATACTGCAATCGTAGAAATGGAAGATTAGCCAGCTTTGAAAGAAGCCCTTTCCACGTCGTGGGCGTGAATTTGTTTCCACCACTTGCTCTACTAGGTGCGAAATCTGTTTTCTTTGTACCCTCCTCCAATGGTCCCATAGGTTAGTACCAACTATTATTCTCGCCTCCTTCAGGTCCATTACATTTCATTAGGGCCTTACGTTACCAGCAGGGCTAGAACCGTGCTTTGCGAATAATGTCCAACCTCGGTTACTGTTTGTATGTGTTATCACCATGGTCCCACTACTTACGTCCTTCAACACTGAGTCTGGTAACCACATGCTATTTAGTACATATCTCAATGCATTATTATTATTATTATTATTATTATTATTATTATTATTATTATTATTATCATTATTCTAGCGATGGGATTAAAGGAAACATCACGTTTATTACCGTTACGGAAACAGTGTAATTTGAAGCTGGACATTTCACAATTGGCGGTGTCGGGTTGAATTATCCAGAACAATATGTGTCAGAGGGGTAATGGGTGTTAGGTGGAACAGCACGCACGACTGACGGCATT